>NC_079148.1:94827076-97227076 GCF_945859685.1 Eupeodes corollae | reverse complement strand
AAATCAGAATTGAGGGAGCCGCAGAATTGACGCAACTATACAAAAAAAAGTAATCCAAAGGTGTCAAATCACAGGAACGAGTTGGCTTATTCCATTTTTTGTGGCGATTCGTTCAGTAATGTTTGGCTCAACAAAGGAATATTGCGCCATCGCGCAGCCGAATAAGTTAAAGACTCATATTAAATCAAATGAATCGCTGAACCTACTATTGGACACTCACTTTCCTGGTAGTTCTCTTACCGAAACTTGCAACAGCTTTATACGTTCAAGTTCAAATACAACATATCCACAAGGTCTGATCACAAAGGATAAGCTACAATGGGCTCTCAACAGCTTCAAACCATTTTAAGCTGCAGGACCAGATGGAATAATACCAGCAGAATTACAAAAAGCTTCTGATATAATTGCACCAATCCTTGAGGCAATTTTTACCAGCTGTCTTTACCTGGTCCATGTTCCCTCGGCGTGGAGAGAAGTTAAAGTTGTTTTTATACCTAAGTCAATCCTAAAGATTTACGACCTATAAGTCTATCATCATTCCTTCTTAAGACCCTGGAAAGATTGATTGATATCCATTTAAGGGCACGTATCGATACAAGACTTCTGTCTTCGTCTCGACATGCCTACTGTAAGGGTAAATCGGTGGAAACATCGTTAAACACTTTAGTACGCACCATCGAATATTCCCTCCATCATAAAGAGTTCACTATGGTTGCTTTCCTTGACATCGAAGGTGCCTTTAACAACGTGGACACATCTGCAATCACTTCTGCACTGACATCTCTAAATGCAGAGAGTTCGCTTCGGGAGTTAATTCATTTAATGCTTACTAGCAGAATAATTAATTCAAAACTGGGCAACTCTTCTAGCAGACGATTCGTTAGTAGAGGAACACCGCAAGGTGGTGTTCTATCCCCTCTCCTCTGGAACCTAGTGGTGAATGAAATCCTAACTAGTCTGGATGCGAAAAGTTTCGGAGTGATAGCCTATGAGGACGACGTTGCTATAGCAGTTTCAGGAAAGCATCTTAATATCCTAAAAAAACTCTTACAAAATGCCTTGGACAGACTAATACTCTGGGCTGATCGGTGTGGACTGGGTGTTAACCCACACAAAACCAATCTGGTCTTATTTTCGAGGAGATACAAAATTCCATTTGTCAACCCTCCTTACATTAAAGGAATCCAATTAAAATTCTCAGACGAGGCCAAATACCTAGGTCTTGTCTTAGACAAAAAACTAAATTGGAAACGCAACGTACAGGAAAGAGTCAAAAAAGCTACTGTAGCTCTCTTTTCTTGCAAAAAAGCTATTGGTAATAAATGGGGTTTACAACCCAGAATCACGCATTGGCTATACACATCGGTAATCAGACCGATTTTAACGTACGGTGTGGCAGTATGGTGGACTGCTTTAGAGAAAGGTATAAACAGGGATAAGTTGAATAAAGTTCAACGTTCAGCCTGCCTATGTATAAGCGGATCGCTTCGCACGACCCCGTCTGCGGCACTGTACACCTTGCTCTACCTTACACCTCTTGACATATTTAGTAAGCAAATAGCTGCAAGCTCTGCTATTCTCCTCAATGCTTCGTCGCAGTGGACTAACAACAACATTGGCCACTCCGTAATTCTAAGGTACTTAGAATCAAGTCCAAAGCACACCGACTACACCATCCCCCAACTACAATTCGACAGGAATTTCCAGATTTCTATACCTACCAGATCTTTTTGGGAGGATAGGACATTCTAAGAGGATGAGTCAATCCACTTTTACACAGATGGCTCAAAGACCAAAGAAGGGGTTGGTGGTGGTGTGTACTCTGAACGACTGAAATTAAGTCTCTCATTCCGCCTTCCCAATCATTGTAGCGTGTTCCAGGCGGAACTTTTGGCGATTAAGGAAGTCTTGTCTTGGCTCAAAGAAAACGTGATATCAACATCTTGCTTGCTCTTTCTAAGCAGATCGCATATAAGCTCGATAATAGGTGTCATAACCGGACACTGTCTAATAGGAAAGCACGCCACGAGACTAGGCGTATTCTCAAATGACTTTTGCAGAAGCTGTATGGACGAGGAAGAGGAAGAAACGGTTCTTCATCTTCTCTGCACATGCCCTGCTCTGGCTCGAAAACGCAAGAATTACCTAGGAGAATTCTTCTTTAACGATCTAAACGATCTAAATCATATCGGTATAATCAGCCTCTCACGTTTCGTAAGGTACTCTAATTGGTTTCATTGAGCTTAGGAGGAAGCCTCAAGATTCATGTGGTATCACAATGGGCCATTAAACTGGCCTAATGTGTCCGTTCCATCTTGGACAGCCACTATAACCTAACCTAACCTAACCATATTAAATCACCTTCATTAAAAGGTATATTGGCACTGGATTCGGACGACAAACCATTGAAGAGTGATTTTTTGGGGATTTTATGGGGTGTCAAACGTTTTAGTAGAATTGTGCTTAGTTCAAAACCGACAAAACTGTTCGTTTACGTACGTAGAGGGTAAAACGATATTTGAAAAGTTTATTGAAAAAAAAGTCAAATGTACTTTCTCTAGCCCTATGAAAAAACAAAAATCATCCAATAGTTGGAATGATAACGAAGGTTGTGAAAAATAAGAACGCATAAATCTCAGCCTTCTAAATATCATAATCATGATTCCTTAGTAAAAGATCTTGTTTTTCCGAAACCAACCATTTGAAAATTGTATAAAAATGAAACTTAAAATATTAAATAAGATAATGTAATTTTGGTTTTGAATTTAATGCAGATGCTAAAATTATTCGTTTTGTCTCATGCAATTATGCTTGAACGTGTACACTTTGCATTATAATAAATAATGCGTTCATTTATAAAACTTTGCTTTGTATATTCTAAGGGAAGTCCTTTGTTCAAACTTTTCAATGTGTATAATGTACTTATGCATATCTATTACTAAAATATTTAGGTACACAATGTAAAATGTGATAAGTATACATATTTTCCATTTAATATGTTTTTTTTTTCTCATTTATGCGAATAAATTATGCAATTGTGAGAGTGAATCTTCGTGTTTCATTCTTAAAACAAACATTTTCTACAAATATACTGACAGCTATAATTTTCCCTTCAGAATGTATCTAGAAGATGCGTTGTGTTCTTAACACTTGGTATCATTAGTTTTTTTCTTGGGAAATTTACTGAATGAAAAATGAATTTATAATAGATATGAAAACTATCACGTCTTTCAAACTGAATATCTTAGACTAGTAGAGTAAAATAGTAACAACAAATTTATGAGAATAAGTGCTTTGAATTTACAATGTGAAGATGCAATTGTAAGAATATTTTCTGCATAAATATATAATAATATTTCGGAAAAACGTCTTAGATTGTTTAAGTACAGAGTAGGCATTTTACCTGGAATCCTAAAACTAGGAAAACTCAGGAGTAAATTACATAACTTTAGTTTATTTTAAGTTTAAAATATCCTTGATTCATGATGTCAACTCATAGCATACATCCATACAAAAAAGCAAAAACACAGAGATATTTGAATTTTGCTCTTTTTTAAATTCAATTATGAATATAATTTATTCAATTTGTATTACTAAAATGGTAATAAGGTTTGAAATCACTATATTATTTTTAGAAGAACATACTCGGGGAATTTCTTACTCACTGTTAAAATCCAATAAAGTCAGTCCCTCATAAATGGTACAGATCAAACATTTTAAAAGAATGCAATTCTAATAAAATTGCATGTCTTGCTAATTTATACAAAGAGTCTGTTTAAAAAAGGACCTACGTGTACATAAGATTTAAAAATATTCCTGTGAAAAATGTTTGGCTTCAAAGATATAAATGCCAATTGATTTGTTAAAAAAACCTAAATTTTTCAGTTTTTTTGCTTGAAAATCGTTAGACCGGTTTTATTTAAATTAATTTTTTTATATGTACAAATTTTCCATTTTTTTTTTTAATATTTTTGCTATGCAGTTGTTTAGTGATAATGAAATATAAAATACTGGGAAAATATTATGTTAAGGGAAATGGTTTTTGTATTTGAATAAACTTATCGAATACACAGCATTTTTTGTCGGTAAGCTAGTTTCATCCCAAGACACAATTCATTCTAAGACAACTCAACCGGAAATGAATAATACTTGTGAGTATACTTAACGAAAACAAATGTTTGTGTATTCAACTAGTTCGTTCAAAGCTTTTTCCTTTGGATTGCGTTATTAACTTCCCATAGGAAGTTATTGTAATGGGTCCGATTTGTCAAATTGAAAATTTTGACATTTCTCGACGTTTCAAGGTCCCTAGAGTCGAAATAAAAGATTTTTAGAAAGATGTCTGTGCGTGCGTGTGTACGTACGTTTGTTCGTCCGTACGTCCGTACGTCCGTACGTTCGCGACGTTTTTTTCGTCGTCCATAGCTCAAGAACCAGAAGAGATATCGACTTCAAATAAATTTTATTATACAGATAATAAGGCAGAAAGATGCAGAAAGGGCCCTAAAGAAAATTGCGTGGGTGGTTTTTTTACCATAGCAGTTTGAAAAAAAGGTGAACATTTTGGTTAACCCTTAATATCTTACGAACCAAAAACGCTAGAGACTTGAATTAAATTTTATATAATATATTGTAACGTGATACCAAACAGGTATATTTTTTGAAAAAAATCAATATAACGGTTTTTTTTAAAAATCAATAAAACTGAAAAAAAAAAAATTTGTCACCTCCAAAATTTTACGACTGAAATATGATTTCATCTCTTAAACAATTTTGTGCAACGAAGAATAATGTTTTTGACATCTGATAAAATTTTGAGAAAAATCTAATTGACAGTTTTTTTATAAAAAATAAAAATCTAAAAAAAAACATTACTCAAAGTTCGTAAAAATAGAATATCGATTCAAATATCTTTTCAAAAACTTGAAATTTAGGCTTCAAGATTATTTTATCTTATAGGCAATATTGTTTTCAACATTTTGAAAAATGTTGAGAAAAATCGAATTGACAGTTTTTCTTACAAAAAATAAAAACCTAAAAAAAAATTTATAAAAGTTGGTAAAAATTGATTTTCGACTCAAATATCTTTTCAAGAGTTTGAGATATTGGCTTTAATTTACTTTTATCTTTCAAAATATCTTGTTGTCAATATTCAGTTAAAGTTTGAAAAAAATCAAATTGACAGTTTTTTTACAAAAAATAAAAAACTAAAAAAAAATTTATAAAAGTTGGTAAAAATTGATTTTCGACTCAAATTTCTTTTCAAAACTTTGAGATATTGGCTTTAATTTACTTTAATCTTTCAAAAAATCTTGTTGTCAACATTCAGTTAAAGTTTGAAAAAAATCGAATTGACTGTTTTTTAACAAAAAATAAAAACTTAAAAAAAAAATTTATAAAAGCTGGTAAAAATTGATTTTCGACTCAAATATCTTTTCAAAACTTTGAGACATTGGCTTTAATTTACTTTTATCTTTCAAAAAATCTTGTTGTCAATATTCAGTTAAAGTTTGAAAAAATCGAATTGACAGTTTTTTTACAAAAAATAAAAAACTTAAAAAAAAATTTATAAAAGTTGGTAAAAATTGATTTTCGACTCAAATATCTTTTCAAAACTTTGAGATATTGGCTTTAATTGACTTTTATCTTTCAAAAAATCTTGTGTTCAACATTCAGTTAAAGTTTGAAAAAAATCGAATTGACTGTTTTTTACAAAAAATAAAAAACTAAAAAAAAATTTATAAAAATTGGTAAAAATTGATTTTCGACTCAAATATCTTTTCAAGAGTTTGAGATATTGGCTTTAATTTACTTTTATCTTTCAAAATATCTTGTTGTCAATATTCAGTTAAAGTTTGAAAAAAATCGAATTGACAGTTTTTTTACAAAAAATAAAAAACTAAAAAAAAATTTATAAAAGTTGGTAAAAATTGATTTTCGACTCAAATTTCTTTTCAAAACTTTGAGATATTGGCTTTAATTTACTTTAATCTTTCAAAAAATCTTGTTGTCAACATTCAGTTAAAGTTTGAAAAAAATCGAATTGACTGTTTTTTAACAAAAAATAAAAACTTAAAAAAAAAATTTATAAAAGCTGGTAAAAATTGATTTTCGACTCAAATATCTTTTCAAAACTTTGAGACATTGGCTTTAATTTACTTTTATCTTTCAAAAAATCTTGTTGTCAATATTCAGTTAAAGTTTGAAAAAATCGAATTGACAGTTTTTTTACAAAAAATAAAAAACTTAAAAAAAAATTTATAAAAGTTGGTAAAAATTGATTTTCGACTCAAATATCTTTTCAAAACTTTGAGAAATTGGCTTTAATTGACTTTTATCTTTCAAAAAATCTTGTTTTCAACATTCAGTTAAAGTTTGAAAAAAATCGAATTGACTGTTTTTTAACAAAAAATAAAAACTTAAAAAAAAAAATTATAAAAGCTGGTAAAAATTGATTTTCGACTAAAATATCTTTTCAAAACTTTGAGACAATGGCTTTAATTTACTTTTATCTTTCAAAAAATCTTGTTGTCAACATTCAGTTTAAGTTTGAAAAAAATCTAATTGACAGTTTTTTTACAAAAAATAAAAAACTAAAAAAAAATTTATAAAAGCTGGTAAAAATTGATTTTCGACTCAAATATCTTTTTAAAAATTTTAAATATTGGCTTCAAAGTAATTTTATCTCATAAGAAATATTGTTTTCAACATTTGGTAAAATTTTTAAAAAATCGTATTGACAGTTTTTTTTACAAAAAATAAAACTCTAAAAATAACAATACTAAAACTTCGTAAAAATTTACTTTAGACTCAAATAGCTTTTCAAAACTTAAAAATATTGGCTTGAAACTTATTTTATTTTACAGAAAATATTGTTTTCGATATTCAGTAATTTTTATATAAAAATCCAATAGTCCGTTTTTTCATAAGAAATAAAATCTACAAAAAATAGTACGCAAATTTAGTAAAAATTGATACGAGTACATATAGACAAACTTTTAAGCAAGACAAATCGACAGACGGGATGGGAAGTTATCAGTGTGGGTCGCATCCCAGCCTCTTTTTTTAATTTCATATTAAAAGAACCAGGATGGAAAATAAATTATCTGAAGATCAGAAAGAGGAAGAACATGTAAGTTTAAATTGTAAAGCTATGGCCCATTGGTTGTGTAGTTAGGTAGGTGTCTTAAACGGATAAAGAATAGCTCATTGGAGTGCTCAACTTTATGCAAATAAATAGATAAAGGCATCTTTATGATGCTAATGAAGGAATATTATTGGTAGGTAGAAGGTACTTACTACAATCCAATCACATTCCTTCTTTCCTACAAGTTTTCAGGTCAAACACGGAGTTAGTTCGTTCAGTTTTTCAGCGTTACACGGCCATCGTTGGTATTTACAATATTATAGTTATAAAAATACATAAATATGTACCAAATGCATTAATTTGAATAAAAGATAGCAATGTAGGTAATCACAATTTTTTCAAAATAATGCGCTTTTTCGGGGATTATGCACAGGATTTAATCTGCTGAGATGGGAGGGGTTACATTTAATATAAGTAAAATAATAATTTAAAAAAAAATATTTAAGATTCAAAATTGTACCTGCAAAAAAATTGTGAAGGCAATAATAAAAAAAATAACTGAAATCGATTCTTAAGCTCCTGAGAAAATTAAAAAACAAAAAAAGAGGCTGGGATGCGACCCACACTGATAACTTCCCATCCCGTCTGTCGATTTGTCTTGCTTAAAAGTTTGTCTATATATGTGCTATTATCGATTTTACCAAATTTGCGTACTATTTTTTATAGATTTTATTTTTTATGAAAAAACGGACTGTTGGATTTTTATATAAAAATCACTGAATATTGAATACAATATTTTCTGTAAAATAAAATAAGTTTGAAGCCAATATTTTGAATTTTTGAAAAGCTATTTGAGTCAAAAGTAAATGTTTACCAAGTTTTAGTATTGTTTTTTTTTTATAGAGTTTTATTTTTTGTAAGAAAACCGTCAATTCGATTTTCTTCAAAATTCTATCGAATGTCGAAAACAATATTTTCTATAAGATAAAATTAGTTTGAAGCCAATATTTTATAGATTTGAAAAGATATTTGAGTCGAAAATCAATTTTTACCAACTTTTATAAATTTTTTTTAAGGTTTTTATTTTTTGTAAAAAAACTGTCAATTCGATTTTTCTCAACATCTTTCAGAATGCTTAAAACAATATTTCTTATAAGATAAAATAAGTTTGAAGTCTAACTTTCAAGTTTTTGAAAAAATATTTGAATTTACCAACTTTTGTTAATTTTTGTTCGGTTTTTAATTTTTTATAAAAAAAAACTGTCAATTCGATTTTGTTCAAAATTTTACATATTGTTGACAACAATATTTTTTGAAAGATAAAAGTAAATTAAAGCCAATATCTCAAAGTTTTGAAAAGATATTTGAGTCGAAAATCAATTTTTATCAACTTTTATTAATTTTTGTTTTTAGGTTTTTATTTTTTGTAAAAAAACTGTCAATTCGATTTTTCTCAAAATTTTATTGAATGTTGAAAACAATATTTTTTATAAGATAAAATAAGCTTGAAGCCTAAATTTCACTTGAATATTTGAATATTTGAATCGATATTTAATTTTTACGAACTTTGAGTAATGTTTTTTTTAGATTTTTATGTTTTATAAAAAAAAACTGTCAATTCGATTTTTCTCAAAATTTTATCAGATTTTTAAAACATTATTTTCCGTTGCTCAAAATTGTTTTGGAGATGAAATCATATGTTTGTCGTTAAATTTAGGAGGTGACACATTTTTTTTTTCAGTTTTTTTGATTTAGAAAAAAAACCGTTAGATAGATTTTTTTCAAAAAATTTACTTCTTTGAGATCACGTTACAGTCTATTATATAAAATTTAATTCAAGTCTCTAGCGTTTTCGGTTCGTAAGATATTAAGAGTTAACCAAAATGTTCACCTTTTTTTAAACTGCTATGGTAAAAAAACCACCCACGCAATTTTCTTGAGAGCCCTTTCTGCATCTTTCTGCCTTATTATCTGTATAACAAAATTTATTTGAAGTCGATATCTCTTCTGGTTCTTGAGCTATGGACGACGAAAAAAACGTCACGAACGTACGGACGTACGCACAGACATCTTTCTAAAAATCTTTTATTTCGACTCTAGGGACCTTGAAACTTCGAGAATTCAATTTGACAAATCGGACCCATTACAATAACTTCCTATGGGAAGTTAATAACGGTTCTATTAGCGGTGCCTTTCCGGAGCAATACAAAAATATTTTTTTTTTACTTAGAAGCCACGTTGAAAAATAAAGTTTTAGAGAAAATTAAAAAAAAATCTATCAGTTCGTTTTTGAGAAAATTCGAATTTTCGTTATTTGACCAAAAAAATTGTGTGGGGCCACTGTTAGCCTAACGCTAATCTGCTTTAAACCTTAACTTCAAAGTTTGAACCCAATCGACAGAATATTTCAGGCTGTAGGATCGTGGACAGATACACAAAACAGACCGGACGGAATCGCGGGACACACTTTTTTCGACTTCTCTACCATCGTAATATCATGTCTGCACGAATGCAAAACTTGTCCTATAGTTCCTATAAGTTATGAAAAATGCAAATGCGTTGTCTTTTCGGGTTGAAAAAAAGTTTAACCATGACGGCCCGTTGGTTACATGTTCCATGATATAAGATAGGATGAGCTTATTTTGGAAAGACCTAATAGCCGTACATCAGGTGTAATGGTGTAGGGAGCTAAACTAGCTATCACCTAAACTATGGCACAATCGACTTGGAGTTTTTGCCGACAATAATAAACCGGAACAACTAGAAATGCTTGCAGGAACGGTCGTTTCGAAAAATAAGAAAAAATGTTGTGCCAAAGACAATGCCCTATTCCAAACTTTCAGGATTTTTGACAGTTGAATTCAATCACACAGCACGTTGAACTTTTACCACTTTTGCCATGGCTAAAATATTCACCAAACTTTATCATAATTGAAAACGTCTGGTCATGGCTGTCTAGTAAAGTTTATGAAGGTGGCAGACAATTAGAAGACAAATACACTTTAATCAAAACTTTTCGTGATTCTTCGGCCCAAATTTCCTGGTATCACACTAATTTTTGGCAGTGTATGTTTTACATTGAATTCAATTCATACAGTCCTTAAGTTGAATTCAAGTAAAGTCTTTGTGTCCACAAACACAAGTCATTTACAATGGAAACGGAAATGGCCGCCACAGCTACATCTGTGAATATCCATATCCTTTTCATAACATTTTCCTTGACCAGTTTATTCATTTGCGGCTTTATGTCCTCAATATTCATCAATCATCAATTTCCTTATCTTTTACATTGTCATGCAAGTTTGCGACTGTTTCTTTGCTTGTTTGGCTTGTGACTTTTTTAAAATGAGTTAATGAAGAAATAACGTGGTTCTAATTTTCAAATTTCAATATATCATAGGGTGCTATTAAAACTGAAACCCCTTATTGAAAACTCTATTTGTTAAAAATGAAATCCTAATATCTACCGAAGACACAATCCTGTATTATAGCAGGCTATCACCTTACAGCATACCTTTACAGGAACACCACCCAGAACCTTTACGTACATGTATTACACAATATGTTTCTCTGAAAAATAAAACCCCTCAAGTTCTAAACGGAATCGTGTGAGTTTGAGTTAAAAACTCATCAACAAATAAAATAAATGGAAATGCTGGAAGTAAAAATAACTATTCATACATATCGTTATCATTTTAATATTACCTGGAATCTACAAATTATATGCAAATTCGTGTCATCAAAAGTTTCAAGTTTCAAAGAAATTGCTATAAGCCTATCGGCATTAGCAAAATAATGATGAGCATAATTTTCAAATTAAATTGCATTTATCTATCAAAATTTTAATATCGCACCGCAATGTTTATTTAAAACTTTATATATTTTTTATTTGACCTATGGCAATGAATTATACGTTTAATTCTTTTCAGCATGTAAGCTATGCATGTATAGGTATTTTTAAGCACCTTGTGGATTTATAAGGTCACAGAAACAGGATGTAATGTATAAGTTTCATAATAGCCATTTATATTTTTATTAAAACCAAACGAAAATAATACTATCGTTAGCTGGATTATTTTCGGGACTTTTTATTTGCTAATTGTTTTCGCACATTATGGCCAACTATCACGTTTTCAAACTTATTTTGAATTATAAAGTCCTGACAAGTGCCTTAACCTATAAAGCTCAAGCGTGAAAGAGTGTGTCATTATAAATCAAATAAAATGATTACCCAGATTTGTATCCTTTTTAACACCAACATCCTGTGTATAAAAAACCTTATTAAGTTTTTCCATTCGATGTTAGGTGCTAAGCACACAAAACCTTGAAATAATATGTGAACAACATATTTCCCAAAACCTATTAAATGAGAAACTTTAAAGACGAACCTAAATGATTACACAAAATAAAGCGTATGTAACACATTGTATTTTGGAGTAGGTGAGTTCTAGGTACACAATGTAGGCTATAAAGGAGTAATAATTTAACTCTGTAAATCATAATAATTTTCCTGACGTATGTATAACTGACACCGTAACTTTATTGTTACGGTTTTATTACAATTATTATTTAAGTAGTAAACGAAAACCGGGACATTATTTTAATAAACTTCATACCATATGAATATGAAAAATCTTGTAGGGTATCGTAGATAAAGTTAGCTTATTCTCGATTCCTTTTCTAATCGGTATTAAGGCCTCAATAAGGACTACATAATGATATATCACCTTTACCATATTGAAATAAAATAAACTTAATACGAAACATTCGTGGTGTTGAAAAGAAAGATGGAAACAACGGGTATTTTTTTAGACGTGTAGTTTTCAATATGTAACTCTAGTCTTTTTGACAGCTGGCACTTCTTTTATGCCCAGTTTGTATTGTCGATTCATAGTTCATATATGCTTGTAAATGCTCGCGACGACGCAATGAAGCAATCAATTTATTGAAGGCGTCTCGTGAGTCTGTTGCGTGGCCTATATAGGTTAGGTTAGGTTAGGTTAGGTTAAAAACACTCTTAGACCAAATTATGGTCCGTTGTGATACCACATGAATCAGTTGATCAATTTAACTCATCGAACCAATTGGAGCTCCGAATGAAGCGTAGGAGACAAATAATGTCAGAATTTTTTAGATCGCTGGTATCGTTGAAGTAGTAGTCTATAAATTGGATTCTACGGCTTTGTGATAAGGCAGGGCGTGTGCACAGACAATGAGAGATTGTCTCCTCCTCCTCGTCCATGCAACTCCAACAGAAATCATTTGCAGCGTCTCCAAGTCGAATAGCATGCCTTCCTATTAAGCAGTGCCCAGTCAGGACACCTATATTTAGGGCTGTTAGTGAGTTATTGGAGAGAGATTCTAGGGACTTTAAAGCAGCTTGGCTATCCGAGAAGATGCGTATAACATTAGTTGATGTAACGTTTTCTCTAAGCCAGGATAGGACTTCTTTTATAGCCAGGATTTCAGCTTGGAACACGCTACAATGATCGGGTAGACGAAAGGAGAGACTTAAGTTTAGTCTATCTGAGTATACGCCTCCACAATCCCATCCTCCGTTTTTGATCCGTCTGTATAAAAGTTTATAGGATCATCGTTCGAAAATGATGTTTTCTCCCAAGAAGACCTGGAAGGTATAGTCACCTTGAAGCTATAGTTATTAAACTGAGGATGAGGTATGGAGTAATCAACATTACTGTTTATAGTTCTGAACGAGTTCAAAATAGTGGTGTGGGCAATTCCATTATTGATCCACAGAGTGGAGGCTTGAAGCCGTATGGCTGTATTAGCAACCGTATTAGATAGAACAGAACATCAAGTGAGGCGGAGGGGGTAGAGCGAAGTGCTCCTCCTAGACACAGGCAGGTTGTTCGTTGGACTTTGCTGAGTTTATCGCGATTTGTCGCTATATTTAGCGCCGTCCACCATACCGCTACTCCATAGGTAAGGATCGACCTTATGACGGAGATATATAGCCAGTGTGTAATGCGGGGCTGTAGGCCCCATTTATTACCAATGGCCTTTTTAGAGGAGTACAGGGCTACTGTGGCCTTGTTTATTCTCTCTTGAATATTAGGTTTCCAACTTAATTTCTTATCCAAAATGAGACCCAAGTATTTTGCTTGTTCAGAGAATTTAAGTGGTACACCGTTTAAGGCGTTTTGTAAGAGTTCTTTTAGTATATTGAGATTATTATCCGTTACTGCAATAGCAACATCGTCCGCATGAGGAAACACTCTGTATCCCTCACTTTCTAGAGTAATTAGTAATTCATTTATTACTAAGTTCCAGAGGAGAGGGGATAGGACGCCACCTTGTGGCGTACCTCTGGTGACACCTCTTTATGCAGTAAAATCGCCCAGTTTTTAATTAATAGTCCTGCTTATCAGCATTTGATTAATCAATTCGCTGATCGACTTATCTACCTTCAGAGATGTGAATACACGTTCAATTGCAGATGTTTCGACATTGTTAAATACACCTTCTATATCTAAGAAGGCAACTAAGGTGTACTGTTTATGATGGAGGGAATATTCGATTGTACGTACTATACTGTGTAGAGCCGTTTCAACTGATTTCCCTTTGTTGTAGGCGTGTTGAGCCTTTGAAAGGAGGGACTTATCGATACTTGCCCTTAAGTGGATATCATTCAAAAGTTTTGAGAAGGAATGATGATAAGCTCATGAGTCTTAGGTCATTAGGGTTAACGTGTCTGTCTCCAAGACATCGGGATGTATGCCAATTTAAGACATTCCTTGAAGATGTCTCCTAAGATGTGTATTCGAAAACTTGCATTTTCTTGTAGTTCAGCTGGAATTATACCATCCGGACCTGCAGATTTATATGGCTTAAAGCTGTTAATAGCTCATTTGAGTTTTTCCCTAGTGACTAGACCTTGTGTGGGATATAACGTACTGTCACAACTAATTGGTACAGTGTTATTAATAATATTAGAGCTACCAGGAAAGTGAACGTCTAGTAGAAAGTTGAGTGATTCTTCGCTTAAATTGGTCCAGAGGATAGAGGCGTTTGCAAGCATCTTCGCATGATTGGATTTTTGGAGAGGATTTTGCGCAACCTGGATGCTTCAGAGCAATCTTCCACGTTGCTACAGAAGTTTCTCCAGGACGATCGTTTGGTTTTCCTCAGTTCTTTTTTATATATTTTCAGTGGTTCCTTATACTAATCCCAGTCAGACATGTCTTGAGAAGCTTTCGCTCTGTTAAAGAGGTTTCTGCATTCTTTTCGAAGTGGATCTAGCCCTGAGTTCCACCAGTGTGGTTTCTTTTTACCTCTTACTTGTATAAGAGGACATGCAGTATCTAGTGCTATGTTTAGGGCTAATGTTAGATTATTGACTTAAACTATTTAACATTCTCTTGTATTTTGGCCAATTTGTTCTTTTTGGATCTGGAAAGATCGGTTGGCAAGATGGTTCATTTATAAAGTTAAATTGGATGTATCTATGATCAGAAAAGGAGTGATCTTTAGATACCTTCAAAATATTATTAGCCGCGTTTTATTATCACCGTGATCTGATCCGGATCAGATCATGATAATAAAACAGCATTGGATCATCATATTTTTTATTATTTAAAGTTTGGTAGCAGTGTCAAATTCGTTCTTTCAAAAGTGACATTTCGAAGCAAAAAAAATATAAACAAATACCCAAAATGGAAGCTGCTGTGGTTGATCGAAGTATTCATTTTAATTTTTATTTCTTTTCTCTTTTAAAAACTTATAATTTGCAGTTTTTATTTGAAAGTGATAAAAGCGAATAATCAAACAATTCAATTTTATCCCTATTGAATCTTATCGATGATGATTCAAGTTCCAGTTGTAGCTCCACAACTTCTGAAAATGTGCAAATCACAAAAATCAAAAAAAGTTGAAAATACTTTTACATGGGATTTTTTTGAAATCATTCTTTAAATTAAAAATGGTTGTAAGAAACACTTAGGTGACATAAATTTGAACTCAGAACCGTCCAAACCATCTCAATAAAGAGAGTAGTTTTGAAATGACAGTGGTTTGTATGTAACACTTCCAAGAATTTCGAGAGAAAATCATACAAATTCTTAAAAGTGTTACATACAACCCACCGTCATTTCAAAACTACTCTCTTAATTAAGATGGTTCAGACGGTTCTGAGTTCTAATTTATGTCACCTAAGTGTTTCTTACAACCATTTTCAATTTAAAGAATGATTTCAAAAAATTCCCATGTAAAAGTATTTTCAACATTTTTTGATTCTCAAAAAAGAAGTTAAAACATTTTTTTGATGGAAATTTTTTGAAATAATTTTTTGAATGTAATAGAGTTTACGGAATCAGTTAGCAGACATAAATTAAAACTCCGAACCGTTTGAACCATTCCAAAGAAGAGAGTAGTTTTGAAATGACGGTGGGTTGTATGTAACACTTTTAAGAATTTTGTATGATTTTCTCTCGAAATTCTTGGAAGTGTTACATACAAACCACTGTCATTTCAAAACTACTCTCTTCATTGAGATGGTTCAGACGGTTCTGAGAGATAATTTATGTCACCTAAGTGTTTCTTACAACCATTTTCAATTTAAAGAATGATTTCAAAAAATTCCCATGTAAAAGTATTTTCAACATTTTTTTCTGCTGCAGCTTTCTCGATTTTATTTATGTTTTTTGACATTTAAAGCAGGGTTGCCCATAGAACATTTTGTTCAATGATTTTTTTTTGTTCCTTTTTTTTGGGCAAAATATTACCCATAAATTATGTCAAATATACATTTTTTTGGACTTAATTATTTGAATTTCACCAATTAATTAGTTTTGTTTAAATATCTAATTATTTCATGGATTATATACCAAATAAATAAATATAAAGCCTCTCGCTTTTTATTTAAAAAAATATTTTATTTCAGTCAAATTAAAATGTTTATATGGCAATACAGGTTTTATTTAATTTGTTTGCAATGATACTAACATTTACATGTGAAATCACAATGATAGAGCGCTCCTTGTTGTGAAAAAAAGAATTAAATTTTGGATCTCAAATTGAGATCCAAACACAAAGCAGGATCTTGTGTTGTTGTTGTAATGCATGTAAATCCAAGATCCGGATCAGATCATGGTGATAATAAAACGCGGCTATTATTAATGAAGTCGGAGATAAGAGTTATATCTAACACTTCTTGCCGATTTTTAGTAATAAAGTTGGCTCTTTACCAACGTTACTTATGAGTAGGTTTGTGTTTAGAATATAGTCGAAAAGAGACTCACCCCTGTCGTTTATATCCGTGCTACCCCACACTGTATGTTGGGCGTTAAAATCACTTCCGATGATTAGGCCGATGTTGAACCTTTGCGTTTCAGCTGTTAATCTCTCCAGGGTGTCACCCGGCTTTTTCCAGACTTGCGGCGATCTCTGAAATTAGGGAGTGAATATACATTTAGGCTACGTTTTATTAATATGCAAGATCTGGGTTCATCCTCACCTGATGCATAAAGCAGTAATTGGGAGTCCTGATTCCTCGAACAATGGATTTAATAATCCAGGGTTCTTGAATCAGGACAATATATTCATCGCTGCTTGATAAGCGAAGAAGAAGGGTGACCGAAGCCTTTATGAAGTGTTGGAGGTTAATATGGAGTAACCGCAGCATTTTTTCTACCGTACTCCCGATCAGCCTCCAACACAGTGATGTCGGAGTCATCTATATAAGAGGACGATTCTAAAAGAATGTACTCATCTCCACTGTCGTAGACCTCGGCCTCCAATGCGGAAAAACCTTGGTCGTGGGTAGTAGATTCCACTGCTACTGGATAAACCAGGGATGCATTGTCTTCCAATGAAGCAAATGTGACCGATGCACCAGATTCCTCAGCAGCCGTTTCCGCTTGTATGGGTACCTCGGCCCCATCTTTTTTGTAGACCCTAAGCGGTATTGCATCAAACCCGAAGCTGATCACACCTTTCGATTGCGCCAGACTAGAAAGGGACTCTGCATTGATGATAACAATTGCACTCTTGTAGGGTCCCTTTGTATTCTCTAGTTTCGCAACCTTCCAGTTGTAAGTAGGAAGGCTTGGATTGGAGAGCCTGATTACTTTTAGGACGTGGTCAGCTTCCTTGAATATGACCGCAACCGTGATGCGAGCCCTTGGTCTGCAAGGAATGTCTTCCTTTGCGACAACCTCCATGCTTAGCACCAGGCCAGACCTCCCCAAGTCAGCCAACCGCCAGGGTCAGTAGATGGCACTTCCTCCGATCATCACAGACCATAAACTTGATGTGTCCCTGATGCCAACCGCCATCATTTGTGATGGGTGGTGGTCCCGGATTGTCAGACATGATCTCAACAAAACTGAAGGCCAGCTGTCCTTTGGCCAATATCCAGTTCTCGGCAGAGATCGTGCCATCTACGTCGCTTCTGTCGATAATCGCGACTACCATTTTGGCCTTCAGAACGTCACTAAAGGACATATTTGCCTTACGAGGGTCAATAGAAGTGCTGGTGTTTAGCACTTTGGGGCGTTTGAGTAGTGAAACACTACCCTCCATAGACCTTTGTCGCTTCGACGTTGAGTCTTGGCTGGTCTTTACATTAGTTTTGGCCAATAAGCTCTTGGCCCATTTTATTTTGGCGTCGTGCTGAGAGTTTCCTCCAGCGCCAAGTTGTTCACCAAACGTCTCTTAGCACTACGCATGTCCTTGTAGTAGGCCTTGGAGGTTCTGAGCTTTTACCCATCTCCCCCAGGAGATTCTTTAGTATTCTTGGCTTTGTGGTAGAATGACCTGGCACAAACGATTTAAACCTGAAGTCATCACTACTTCATAAATTTTGAATCCTTATTTTTATTTTTAATTGGTAAGGTTGCCAGATTTTTGTTTATGAATAGGTCTTTTTATTTTCGTGGTCATAATATGTCTTAGATCCGACACCTAAAAAATTTAAATGAAGCATTTTATAACAACAATAATATATTGTTAAAAAAAAAAAACAATTTTTTTTTTTTTACTAATGTACATCGATTTACATACATAATTAGAGAGCATTGATGTTTGTTACTTATTTGTGCGAAAAATCTTAAACAGTATACGTCGAATAAAATTCCATTTATAAAAACAAGCATTTATCGATAATAACACGACAGGTCCAATATTAAATGATTTAAATACTTACTTACTTAAGGTGGCGCTACAGTCCTGTGTGAACTAGGGCCTCACCCAACAAACTTCTCCATTTAGCTCGGTCCCTAGCTAGATGTCTCCAGTTTCGCGCTCCAAGTTGGGTGAGGTCACCTTCCACTTGTGCGCGCCACCTAATCCGCGGTCTTCCTCTACTGCGCTGTCCTGTGGGTGCGGATTCGAAGACTTTCCGGGCCGGAACATTGGTTTCCATGCGCTCTACGTGACCCAGCCATCTTAGTCGTTGGACTTTTACTCTTCTTGCTAAGTCTACGTCGCTGTACAGCCCGTACAGCTCGTCGTTCCATCTTCTCCTCCATTCCCCTTATATGCATACGGGACCGTAGATCACACGAAGAACTTTTCTCTCGAAGCGACCCAAGGAGCTTTCATTCGCTTTTGTCATGGTCCATGCTTCTGCACCGTATAGCAGGACGGGGATGATAAGGGTCTTATGTAGCAACACTTTGTTCCCTCGAGAGAAGACATTACCACTCAATTGCTTTCTTAGTCCAAAGAAACAGCGGTTAGCAAGAGTTATCCTGCGTTTGATCTCAGCGCTGGTGTTGTTTTCTGCGTTTACAGCGGAGCCTAGGTAGACGAAGTCCTTGACTACCTCAAAGTTACGTCTGTCGATTGTGACGTTTTGACCAAAACGTCGCTGTTGTACGTCCTTTCTAGACGACAGCATGTACTTTGTTTTGCCCTCATTAACCGTTAAACCCATTTTTGCCGCCTCTGCCTCAATACTCACAAAAGCCCCATTGACATCAAGCTGCGTTCTTCCAATTATGTCAATGTCATCAGCATGTGCCAGTAATTGGACAGACTTTTGAAAGATAGTGCCTCTAGTGTTGACGTGTGAGCTCTGCACTATTCCTTCAAGCACGATGTTAAAAAAAATCGCATGACAGCGCATCACCTTTTCTAAAACCTTTTTTGACATCAAAAGGTTCTGTTAAGTTGTTTCCAACCTTTATGGAGCAGCGTGAATTCTCCATGGTCATCCTGCACAAACGGACGAGTTTGGCAGGGATGTCAAAACTAGACATGGCTCTATACAGCTCGTCCCTGTAGATGCTGTCATATGCGGCCTTGAAATCGATGAAAAGATGGTGGGTGTCGATTTGGTGTTCTTGAGTTTTTTCCAGGATCTGCCGTAATGTGAATATTTGATCAGCTGTGGACTTTCCTGGTCTAAAACCACACTGATAAGGACCTATCAGGTTGTTGACGATGGGCTTTAGACGTTCACATATTATGGCAGAGAAGATTTTATAGGCGATGTTAAGTAGACTTATTCCTCTATAGTTGGTGCAGTTTAGAGGGTCTCCTTTTTTCAGGATCGGGCAAACAATACTGAGGTTCCATTCATCGGGCATGTTTTCTTCCGACCATATCTTACAGATAAGTTGGTGCATGCTCCTAACCAACTTATCTCCAGCTCCTTTAAAGAGCTCGGCATTCAAGCCATCTGCCCCAGCGGCTTTATTAGACTTCAACTTAGATATGGCAATCTTTACTTCGTCTAAGTCGGGAGGACGGGATTGTTGGCTTTCGTCGTCTATATTGAATGGATCATCCTGCCTGACAGCGGAATTCAGTTCTTCATCGCCGTTATACAGTCTGCAGAAGTGGTCCTTCCATATCCTCAGCATTGACTACGGTTCCACTATGATGTTTCCACTTTCGTCTTTGCAGCCTTCCGTTCTAGGTTTATGTACTTGTGAATTTCGTATCACCTGTTCATAAAACTTTCGAACCTCATTCCTGCTTTTATACCTCTCAACATCTTCGACCGCACGCTTCTCATGCCCTCTCTTTTTCCTTCTGAAAAGTCGGCGTTCCTTTCGCCTCTTCTGCTCATAGAGCTCACGAGCAGCTCTCGTCCTTTTATGCAGCGCCGCTTTGCGTGCCTCTTGTTTAGCTGCATTTGCCTGCCGACATTCCTCATCAAACCAGGGGTTCCTTGTTGGTGGCTGTTTGAAACCCAGCACATCAGAGGCGGCTTCTCTGATTGCATCTTGGCAATGTTGCCACTGGTTTTCGATACATTGTGTTGGCGGCAGAGAACTTCGAGAGATGTTACTTGTCACTCGGTCGGAAAAGGATTTGGCGATCTCTGGCGATTGTAGCCGTTCGACGTTGTATCTTCTCCCAGCACCTCCCTGTTTTGCCTTGGGTCTGGAAATCCGAAGTGCTACCCTGGCTACAACGAGGTAGTGGTCCGAGTCGATCTTAGCTCCTCGGAAAGTTCGTACATCCATAATGCTGGAAGCGTGTCTGGCGTCGATCGCAATATGGTCAATCTGGTTGACGGTAGATTGATCTGGAGAAGTCCAAGTTCCTTTGTGGATGTTGAGGTGTGGAAAACTCGTACTGGCTACCATGACGTTTCGTCCCGCAGCAAAGTCTATGAGCCTGAATCCATTGTCGGAAGTGTTGTCGTGCAGGCTGTTTTTCCCGATACACCAAAGATGTCTTCCCTTCCTAGCTTGGCATTAAAATCGCCCAGGACTATTTTAATATCGTAGCTAGGGCACTGCTCATATGTTTTGTCTAAGAGCTCGAAGAACATATCTTTGGTTTTGTCGTTTTTCTCTTCTGTGGGGGCGTGCGCGCATATCAGGCTAATGTTGCCGAATTTAGCCTTGATGCGTATGGTCATGAGGCGCTCATTGATGCACCTATAGCTCAAGACTTCTTGCCTAAGTCTGGCTCCAATGACGAATCCGCATCCAAATAAGAGCTGTTGGTTTTCGTGGTAGCAGTCACCATAGTAGATATCGCAGTTTTTCATCCTCTTTTTGCCCGGCCCATCCCATCGTATTTCCTGGATGGCGGTGACATCTGCTTTATATCGTTCTAAGGCCTCCGCTAATTCTTCGGCCGCACGTGGTCTGTTAAGGGACCTAACATTCTACGTGCATATCCGAAGTTCGTTGTCCTTTATTCGTTTGCGTTGGTTGTCAACAGTAAATCCGTCCGTATCCGAGGCTTGTTGGTGCTTCGCAACTTTGAAAGCTTTTACGTGGCCAGGAAGTCACCCCGACGCACAACCCCCAACCTGGAGGGCCAGATCCTAAGTATAACTCCAAGGATGGGGAGCCGGATAAAACCGCTCCTTACAGGCCTGGGCTCCGAATAAGTCGAAGAAGCCCTATAAGGTGTTCACTAAGTAGTTCAACCTTACTGGAACTGTAGACGCCACCGTTGATTTCATCTAGGGAATTCCTCCGCTGCCGTCTGGATAAGGAGAGGTGCCTTAGTGGAAACACCTCTGCCCACCTCTCTCGTTTGCTGCCCCCAACAACTTTCCACTGGGGTTGGAACCCAATCTCCAGTTGAGGTACTAGGCACCCGATGTTCACCACGTGGAGGTGAGAGTAGGAGTTGATAGACAGAGGTTGGTTTTAAGAAAAAACCTGTGGACGCTTATGTCCTCTTGAATGCACATGTCTACCATTTGAACATGATGATTTAAATAGAATACATATTTATGTTTGTACATAAATTGTATTGGTTATTGCAGATTTTAAATAATAAAAATAATTAAATGAAAAGCAAGTAGAAGCATATTAAAACTCAAGTCATTTGTATTGGAACCCGTGGTACATACAATTTAAACTTTTACATTGTATATTTTAAAATGCATAATTTCTTAAAAGTGGAATTACTGCTTGCATTAAAAAAGAATAAATTAAAAGGAAAAAATTTGATATTAAGAAAGACTTTTAATAATAACAAAAATATCGGAAAAGTTGGATAGTAACAAATATTCGCTTTCTAGGAATTTTTTTACAAGTTTTCGTTTATGAAAGACAAGCAGGAATAATAAATGTTATACTTTGGTACTTAAAGCTATAAAATGTTAGTGCAAGTAAGGTAAATTATAATTACGAAAGGACTAAATGCAAACAATAAGCCAACTAGTGTTATTCTTCGAACTGCACAATTGGCCAGAGGGCCAACTTTTAGACTCTTGTCAGCTCAAATTATTTTGTTTTAAGAGCTAAAAATATTATAAAATGTATTAAACGCTTACATGTGATAGATTTTCTTCACGTTTTGACAAAGAACTGTTTTTAAAATAGATCCTTAAACGGATATATGTATGCTTTTTTGAATTTAGTATTTCCACTAATAAGGTAGATACACTAAACTCTGGACTTTAACTATTTCAGGATAGGGTTTACGTAGGTTTCTTACACGATATGTCTGCCAACAATACATATATACATTGAAATACATACAAATAATTTTATGAAAAAGCTTAATTTACTAATTTTAAAATAAGGATTTAATGTTTATCATGATCCTTTCTACTTAAATTCATATTTAATATTCAGACCATCAGAACACTTATATTCTTTTGTATATCCACATACATATGTCCATTTAATATGTTTTCCAAGGAAAAGGATTGAATTTGTGTTAATTTTTTTTGTATGTACATATTTTTATCGGAAAAATATTTTCCATGTAAATAAAAAAAAAGTTTCGAAAGTTCGAAAATATCCTGTTTAAAGTTTATTTACATATATTTGCATATCAACGATTATACACTCACTTAATAGGATTTTCCTAGAATAAAGACCATAGTTTTGACCTAGCAAAAAGTAACAATGTAGAGTCGTATTTATTTTAATTCTCTAAAATATCTCACCACGGATGAATAGTTACGCAGTGTTTGCTATGAGCGCTTATTAAGGATCTATCCATCCATTTAATTCATTAAAATTGCATTTTCCAATTCATTTCAGATGCAATAACTTTTTGTTAGATTCAGATCCGGAAATAGAAATCAATATTATTGTTAACCCTTTAATAAAGTAATAACTTTTAGGCGTTTAAAAACATTATATAACTTCACGTCAGCCGTATTAATGTGAGAGAATGTTGGGCAAGATTGCTTTAAAATGGTTTTGCTAAAATGACTTTTATTGGGTATGTCAAATATTCGTCACTTGCATGAATTGTTGAATTTCCTCTCTCATTCGAAGAAAACGGCGCGGCAGGTAGTTGAAGCACATCGTATGTTTCGAAAACATTATACTGAGTACGCACTTGCCGCTCTAAATGAAAACACATTCGTTGATTGGTTACTTTTGCTCAAAAGACAGTGGTTTCGATATTGACGAACTTAAGGAACGCCGAAAACCTTAAAAGGATCTGAGTTGTAAGCAATTTTCAATGAGGGAATGTTTAAAACGCAAAATCAAGTTCGATGTTAAAAAAATGGTCTAAAACCGTGGCACGATGGTTAGTGCGTTGGATTGCCATGCAAGAGGTCTTGGGTTCAATCCCTGCCTGTGACACCTTAATTAAAAAAAAAAAAAAATAATTTTCGTGGGTACTGCCTCTTGCGAGGAATTGACAAATCCTTCAAGAGTAATTATTGTCATGAAAAAGTGCTTTCTCAAACTAGCCGTTCGGATTCGGCCTTAAATTCCATTTCTGACAACAGTACTCGCACACAGGAATGGTTGAGAGTTGTAAGTCACTAGGCCCTGGTTGACAACGGACTGTTGCGCCACCCCATTTGATTTGAAAACCTTTTTTGACATCGTTGTTCTGTTCTGTAAAGTTGTTTCTGACCTTTATGGAGTAGAGTGAATTCTCCATGGTCATCTTGCACAAACGGAGGATTTTGGCAGGGATGCCAAAACTAGACATGGCTCTATACAGCTCGCCCCTATAGATGCTGTCATATGCGGCCTTGAAATCGATGAATAGATTGTGGATGTCGATTTGTTGTTCTTGGATTTTTTTCCAGGATCTGCATGATGTGAATATTTGATCGACTGTGGACTTTCCTGGTCTAAAACATCACTGATAAGGACCTATCATGTTGTTGAAAATGAGCTTAAGACGTTCACTTATTACGGCAGCGAAGATTTTATAGGTGATGTTAAGTAGACTGATTCTTCTATAGTTGGTGCAGCTTAGAGGGATCGGGCATACAATTCCATTCATCGTGCATGCTCCTAGCCAACTTATCTCCAGCAGCTCGAGCAGAGCTCGACATTCAAGCCATCCGCTTCAGCGGATTTATTAAACTTCTACTTAGATATGGCAATATTTACTTCGTCTAAGTCGGGAGGACGGGATTGTTGGCTTTCGTCGTCTATGTTGAATGGATCATCATCCTGCCTGACAGCGGAATTCAGTTGGTCGTCGCCGTTATACAGTCTGCAGAAGTGGTCCTTCCATATCCTCAGCATTGACTGCGATTCCACTACGATGTTTTCACTTTGGTCTTTGCAGCCTTCGGTTCTAGGTTTATCTACTTGTAAATTTCGTTTCAGCTGTTAAAACTTTCGAACTTCATTCCTCCTTTTAAAAGTCGGTGTTTCTCTTGCCTCTTCTGCTCATATACATTCCTCATCAAACCAGGGGTTCCTTGTTGGTGGTTGCTTGAAACCAAGCACGTCAGAGGTGGCTTCTCTGATTGCATCTTGGCAATATTGCCACTGGTTTTCGATACATTGTTTTGGTGGCAAAGAACTTCAAACGAGGATACTTGTAACTGCTGGAAGCTTGTCTAGCGTCGATCTCAATATGGTCAATCTGGTTGACGGTAGATTTATCTGGAGAACTCCAAGTTTCTTAGTGAATGTTGGCTACCATGACGTTTCGTCTCGCACCAAAATCGGAAGTGTTTTCATGCAGGCTGTTTTTCCCGTTTATTTCACCAAAGATGTCTTCTCTTAGTAGCTTGTCAATAAAATAGCCCAGGAAATTTAGAATTGGTTAATATTTTTATAGCATAAAGCGTCCATATCTGATTAAGTTCTAGCGATACAGTTCTTAAAAAAATGTCTTGTGTTACATTTTCTGAAATCTTAAAAAATTGAGTTAGTATATTTTTAGAAAATGGATTTAATTCATCTTTGTTCTTCCTGAGATTTTCTTCCTTTCATTTTATAAAACGTTGATATCAAAACATTTAAAATTAAAAAGGAAATACATAACCTTACATTGCAAAAATCTAATAACTTTCTAACTCAGTCTTCGACTTGACTAGCTCATTAATGAAGCAATCTAACATACCATTCATTAAAGTTTAAATTTCAAAGTAGACTTTAGCTGACTATACCTACCTACCTCTAAGAATATAAGACATCGTAAATATATATGTCTTCTATAAACTAATAGAACTTGAAAATGATTAAAAAAGTTTTTCGGCTTCTAGAAGTCTCTTAAGACAACTTATATAAACTTACCTTTTCGCCCATTTCTCTATCCTATACCTACTCTATTAACAACTTCTGAATTAACAACAACTTCTTGCTGCTGAAAGCACAAGTGTTCACGATTTAATCTACCAAAAAGAAAAATATAGTGGTTGGAGCTGTGAACATAAAAATTGTTCATTACTTTCCTTCCAAAATGACCGTTGGCCTTTTAATTAAAGGAATCGAACAACAACAAAAAAAATACTTTTTCTTCTTCTAATCAATAAAATTGTAAGGCGAAAAATAAATAAAATGTTACAAAGCAAAAAAATAGAAGAACGAGTGTACTTTTCTACTTAAATGTGACTATTTAAAAAATATGTCAATGAATTTAAAAAGAAGTTGGGTTTTATTTCCAAGAATCGATTGATACAAAAAGTGGTTTGTATAAAACTAACTCATGTGGTTTTTGGTTTAAAGAAATAAGTCAAGTTTTAAACTAAGTAAAAGTAAAACTACTTATATTGTGATGATGGTTTGAAAGAAACAACTTTCAGCTTATTCCGGTCTTCTTGTTTCTTCAGACCAAACTATTTCATGACATGAACTTTACTTTGTGTACTTTGGAAAACTTAGTAGTTCGGAACTTATTATTTATACGGTGACTAAGGAATCTTTTTCGAAACTGCAAGACGATTTTATTTGAGAACCTACCTTAGCAGTCTACACAAAATATTGTAGCGTAAATATCAAATTCTTGACTTTACAGAATTGTCATAAATATATCTACACAAATATATCCATAAATTATCGAAACAGTGTTTTAGAATTTAAGTGAAAGGTAAGAATTAAAAACCTCTTAATGATCATAATTTTTGAATATACGTTATACTTAACTACCCTTCAAAACTGTCAGCTGTGTCATGGCGACAAATACAAATATGTCATAAATTTCGAGACATTCTTTATAAAGTATAGAAAATTAACCAAATAATTACATTTAATGTGACCGTAGCTTGAAACTGTGGCCTGAATAACATTACCCTGTAAATTACTCCATTTGGAGGACCCCTCCTCTTGCTGTAGATTTATAGAAAACCGATTATCGATGGTTAGGGAGCTTATATTTCAAGCACGTATAGATTTTTACTGTCTTCTGCTTCGAACGAGTGCTTTTCAACATAACAAATAGCATTCCCAACAAGTAGAACTTTTTTTTTTTGAGCAACAATATTACTTATTTGTGTTCAAATAGAAAAATGATAAATTATGTGAAGAAGTCGTTTTGTTCGTTTTATAGGCAGCGGGCGTGTCTTGATCAGATATTATGAGCAGATAAAATGGATTTAATATATCATTTGACACATGTTGATGTTGTGTTTTTTGTTGGGAGGTGGAAGGGTGAGGGAAATTTTGTTAACAAAAATATCCTTACAAGTTAACACATATTTTTATACTTTTGTGCCCGAGGGAATGTGATTTTCTTTTTCAAATATTGATTATGTGCTCGGAATTATATATTTTGGTCATTAAATCCATCGTCGTAATATGTCGGGGATTTGATTAGACATACCTAACCTGTTCTATCATTGGGTATAAATGTGTTGAGGTAAGTTTTCTAAGGCAGAAAACAACTGTTATTGTACATAATGTTTAATTTATTTTCATTTAATATTGAAATAACTATTGAAAAGTAAATCGTTTTATAAGATAAGTAGCCCTAGCCTACCCGAAGGATAGATCAAAAAATGTTTGAATTAGTTCTGTCATCATTTCAAAGAACCATTGTATTTTTGCATGAATAAAGACTTAAGTTTGAAATCTCATCATAAAACTCGAAGTTTGTAAAGAACTTACGGATAGTGCAAATTAGGGTGTTCGTTAAAAATTAACTAAAACTAGGTTTAAGAAAGGAATAAAATAGCTTACATGGGAAACTAGCAGTACCCGTGGCATGATGGTTAGTACGTTGGACTGTGACCCTGGTATGTTCCCCAAAATCAATAAGATATTCAGGAAAAAAAACGATTAGACCTTCCGTGTCTTAAACTCCAAAGAACTGAAGAGAACAGAAACGTACCCATGACAGCGTAAATAGATCCAGAGGAAGCCGTCTTTGACGATGACTTTTACATAATTGAAGATCCGAAGGAAAAAGTGGAGGTGGTGGGAGCTGCTTTCCAGCAAGTGTACAAGGTAAATGTTAGCATTCGCCCCAACAACGACCTTGAAAACAGATCCCTACTCAATCACTTTTACCTTCGAAATGATATGACACAATGGCGATCTTAGAACCGCGGTTTCATGTGGTTCAATGACGATTCCTTGGCAAATGCCATAATCGCCGAGCAAACAGGACCAAGTCCCTTGTTAGTGACTAAGGTTGAGCTTCAGTTCATCTTCAATTCAATAAAAAACGAAAAGTCATCAGGTGTCGATGGTTTATCCAACGTTATACTAAGACATTTACCGATGGAGGCAATTGACATTTACACCACACTCTTCAATAATGCACTGAATAATGCATATTATCCAGTGCATTAGAAGACCGCTGTGTTTCATCCTCTCCCGAAAAAAGGAAAGAACAACTCCAACCCGTCAAATCTTCGGTCGATAAGTCTTCTTCCGAGCATCAGCAAAGTTTTCGAAAAAATCATTAATAGTGCTCTGACTAAGTGGGCTGCGGACAACAAAATAATTCCGGATAAACAGTTCGGGTTCAAGGCGGGTCATGACACAATTCATGCTGCGTCTAAACTCGTTTCTGATATCCAATGGAATAAATCAAAACAACAAAGTACAGGTGATGTTCTGGTTGATTTGGAAAATGCCTTTGACACCGTATGGTTAGAGGGTCTTTACCTAAAACTAAGCAGGCTAGGCATTAGCAAGCCGCTGTTGTATATACTTTATGATATGCTTAACGGTAGAAAGTTTGTTGTCAAAAAAGGTAATGTTACTTCTACCACAACATTCTCAATTAAAAATGGCCTTCAACAGGGAGCGGTAAATTCGCCGATTCTCTTCAGCATTTCTACCAGCGATCTGATAGGTAGTCTTACAAAGGCAATTGCGTACGCCGACGATCTAATTGCGTACAGAATGGCCCGAATGGTTGAGGTTATTAGAATTCTCTTGCAGCGTGATATTGCGACGACTGGAAACTGAAAATAAATGTCCAGAAGTCGGAGACAATTCTGTTCCGTACTCCGTTGGCAGGAGCCACGAGTGATACGTGTAAGAATTGGCGCAAGATGGTCATCGTTGATCTTCAGGGGCAGCCATTAGCGAGCAAAAGTGTAGTGAAGTACCTCGGTATTTGGTTAGATCAGTATTTATATTTCGACAGACATATAAATGCTGCTCTGACCTAGGCCAGAGGAGCCTTCGCTCTGACGAAACGGCTGTTTTTTAGCAGTCGGCTTGACCCCAGAGTGAAGGTAATATGCTACATGGCCCTCATACGGCCAATGATTGTTTGGATCAACGTTGGGTTTTGGGTGTTTGAGTTGCAGTGTTTACGACGCTGTACCGGCTTGTATCGAACAGCCGAATCTTCTTACGTGCATTACTATTCCAACGAGGTCCTATACAACGGTGCTCGAAACAACAGAATTGTATAAAACTCGTCCGAGGTCACGCTGCAAGAGCTATGTCATCGACCAACAATTTAATTTTCGGGGCATCCTATCCGAATGAGAGTGCACGCTTAAGTGGCTTCATTCCACCATAGGCATTCCTCTTTTTAGATAGATGCGGATTGGCAGTTCCGCTAATCTACCACGTCAGACGCCGAACCGTGCATAGGCGACTCTTGTGCAATCGGGACGTCATGGCACAAGGCGAAGCAGAGCTCCTTCGGTTCAGTAGGGCTGTGTCCGAACGGGACCAAACTGATAGGGTGAAGAAGGAGAACCAGTTTTGGTGGCTTCAATCGGCACTTGATAGTGGGAAGTCGGGATGGGGTTTTAAGCCTTGGCCGGCTTACATACTTGTTTTATAGTTTTAGAGTTTATTTTTAAGTAGAAAAGGCATGGTGGCCCAAAAAAATGCAAAAAAAAAAAAATAAAATTTAACGAAAAAAAAACATGGAACATAAAAAAAAAAACAATGGATGAATTAATAAAAATGAATTTAAAAAAAAAGTGCGTTGGACTGTCATGCAAGGGGTCTTGGGTTCAATCCCTGCCTGTGCCACCTTAATTTTTTTTATAATAAACGGGCACTCAAGGGGTTATTAACACCCTTTACATGTTTAAAGTTTAAACACAGTCCGAGTGTTAGGAAAATAGGGAAGGAATAAAGAGAAGATATCAATGCACATTGGTCTTAAAGTTTTGAATATCAAAATGATAGGGAAAAACAGAGCTGGGTAAAGCATTCCACATTCTCGATGTGCGGTTAAAAAAAGAATCTCTATACTTGACAGTAAGTCCAAAATTGAGCTCAAGGTTAAACTGATGTGCATTCCTAGAAATACGAGTATTACGGCTGAATTGTTTTAGGGGGGAATGCAACTGGCTAATTCGATAGAACACTGTTTATAAAAATATTGGTAGAACAACGAAAGCCATGAAACATTGCGGCGGTGTTCAAGTGACGTAATTGCTTCGGTTATAGTTCTATCGCCTCTCATTTTGAAAGCTCTTTTTTGGATCCTGTCCAAGATACTTAAGCTTGTTTTAGGGGACCTGCCCAAATATGTGAGTTATATTCAAGTTTTAGACGAATGAAGGCTTTATAAATTATAGCTAGATCAGAAGAGGTGAAAAATTTCTTGCACCGTTGGAGAATTCCAAAGCACCTAGCAGCATTTTTTGCAATATCGAATATGTTATCATTCCATAAGAGGTGATCCGTGATATTCATACCGAGTACTGAAAGTTGATTAGTTTCCTGGAGGCAAGTGCCGCTCATGGATAGCGGCATCGGGGGTGGATTACGCTTTAACGACAGGAGACAGCATTGAGTTTTCGAAGTTTTTTGTTTTTGATTCCCCATTGTATAATGCTGTCGAGATCAGAATTTAATGAGCTTATCATACGCTGCCGTTGAAGCTCCACATCCGAAGGACAAGGATGAGAATCTAAAAACGAATATGAAAAGCTGAGGGTACTGTCATCACCGAAACAATTTAGTGGGTTAGAAGTTTCAGACAAAAGATCATTTATAGAAGTAAGGAAGAGCTTCGGAGACAAAACGGAGCCCTGGGGCACACCAGCGTTTATTTTGTGAATATCAGATTTGAACCCATCCAACACTACTTGAATTGAACGTTCCGAAAAGTAATTTCTAACCCAACGAAGAAGGGATTCTTGGTGCCAAACTCTATCAAATGCTTTTGAAATATCAAGTGCAATAATCCTACTTTCTCTAAAACGATGTAAAGATTTGTTCCACTGTTCGGTGAGATAAAATATAAGATCACCAGTGGACCTATTGCTACGAAAGCCATACTGCCAGTCATTAAGAATCTTCCGTTCTTCAAGATATTTAGTAAGCTGAAAATTAATCAGCGTTTCAATGACCTTGGAAAGAAGAGACGTGAGTGCTATTGGACGATAGTTAGAGGGGGAGGATGATTCGCCGTTTTTAGGAACAGGCTGTACAAATGTTGTTTTCTATCCGTTTTGAAAGAGACCTGTAGAGTAGGAAAGATGGAAAAGTTTACGCAGTGGTTTTGCCAGCGTTGAAGAACACCTCTTCAGAACAATAGGGGGGATACTATCCGGGCCAGCGGATTTGTGTATGTCAAGGTCTCTCAGTACCTTATTATTGTTTTACTTCCAAAATCAAAAGTTTGGCTAAGTACTTGTTGTTCTATTTTAACGCCGAAGTAATTCTCTCTATGCATTTCGACATTTTGAGTCATAAACAAATTTTGGGGTTATATTATAGAAATTCACAAAATTGGCATTATATTTTAGTAAGCTTTTATTTAACTGGCAACAAATACAATAATTAAAAAGAAACAAAACGTAATGCAAATAAGAGGTTCTCAATTAAGAGATTTCTTCTTTGATAGCTCGTAGACAAGTCACTTAAGCCAAAACAAACTTTACCATCAACCATAGTTAATTGTAGGCAATGTGCAATTTGTATTTCTCGGTTAACAACACTAACTAAGGTTGGATTCAGTTTGCTAATTTTTTGTTTGAAATAAGCTTCTTCTTGCACCTAAAGCTCTTTTGTTTCTTTTGCAAACTGAAAACGAATTGGTCTGCCAAGCCTAGTGGAGGAAGGGCGTGGATTTTTTCAGATAACCATTTCTGTGTCAGGAGAGCTTGACTTACAAATAAGTTGAAGAGGAACATAGGCCAGAGCGATAAATAAGCTTCCATCGGAAGTTGTTGGACCTGAAAATATCTAATTATACTCACAATGCCCTGTACTCCTATCGAATCCCCATTTTCCATTTCTGATGGATAACATCGCTTCTTGGCTTTCAAAACTTTCTGATAAGAAGGCAAAACATTGGGAAGTTTTGAGTAAGTAAAATCTTTCAGTAAAAAATATTAATGTTTTGTTAGTTTTGCCTCGTTTATAAAAAAGTTACCATCTCGTCCGTGTTAAGATCCAAAGAAGAATTGGATTGATCTCCTTCCTCAAGTAAAGAACTCACAGCGTAATCTTCCAATTCAGAAGTCTCATTGAATTGGAAAAAGAGACAAAAAAAGGTCAATGGAACCAGCTTGAGTCCCTTACGAAACGTGAGAGGCTGATTATACCGATATGATTTAGATCGTTAAAGAAGAATTCTCCTAGGTAATTCTTGCGTTTTCGAGCCAGAGCAGGGCATGTGCAGAGAAAATGAAGAACCGTTTCTTCCTCTTCCTCGTCCATGCAGCTTCTGCAAAAGTCATTTGAGAATACGTCTAGTCTCGTGGCGTGCTTTCCTATTAGACAGTGTCCGGTTATGACACCTATTATCGAGCTTATATGCGATCTGCTTAGAGAGAGCACCTTGAACGTTTTAAATCCAGTGTTGGCCAGATGTTTTTTGTGACTTGATACGTGGTGATGTTGTTCCATCTGGTGCCTGCCCTACTCGCAGAGTCTTGCATTAGCAACAGTTTACAAGTAGCGATTGGTATGCCAGTACTTGCCAAACGTGGTAGGATGGGCTGTACTGTGTCGTTCCTGGCGAGTTCATCTGCCTTACAGTTACCTGGAATGTCTCTATGGCCCGGCACCCAGCAAAGGTGAATATTAAACTGTTGCGCCATCTCCATTAGAGATGATCAACAGTTATGGACTGTTTTAGAGTTTGTAGAGACAGAGTTCATAGATTTGATAGCGGCCTGGCTGTCAGAGAAAATACGGATATCATTTGTTGATATCACGTTTCTTTGAGCCAAGACAAGACTTCCTTAATCGCCAAAAGTTCCGCCTGGAACACGCCACATTGATTGGGAAGGCGGAATGAGAGACTTAGTTTCAGCCGTTCAGAGTACTCACCTCCAACAACCCCTTCTTTGGTTTTTGACCCATCTGTGTAAAAATGGATTGACTCATCCTCCAAGAATGTCCTATCCTCCCAAAAAGATCTGGTAGGTATAGAAATCTGGAAGTTTCTGTCGAATTGTAGTTGGGGGATGGTGTGGTCTGTGTGCTTTGGAATTGATTCTAAGTACCTTAGAATTACGGAGTGGCCAATGTTGTTGTAAGTCCACTGGGACGAAGCATTGAGGCGAATAGCAGAGCTTGCAGCTATTTGTTTACTAAATATGTCAAGAGGTGTAAGGTAGAGCAAGGTGTCCAGTGCCGCAGACGGGGTCGTGCGAAGCGATCCGCTTATACATAGGCAGGCTGAACGTTGGACTTTATCTAACTTATCCTTGTATATACCTTTCTCTAAAGCAGTCCACCATACTGCCACACCGTACAATAAAATCAGTCTGATTACCGATGTGTATAGCCAATGCGTAATTCTGGGTTCTAAGCCTCAATTATTACCAATAGCTTTTTTGCAAGAAAAGAGAGCTACAGTAACTTTTTTGACTCTTTCCTGTACGTTGCGTTTCCAATTTAGTTTTTTGCCTAAGACAAGACCCAGGTATTTAGCTTCGTCTGAGAATTTTAATTGGATTCCTTTAATGTAATGGAATTTTGTATCTCCTCGAAAATAAGACCAGATCGGTTTTGTGTGGGATAACACCCAGTCCACACCGATCAGCCCAAAGTATTAGTCTGTCCAAGGCATTTTGTAAGAGTTCTTTTAGGATATGAAGATGCTTTCCTGAAACTGCTATAGCAACGTCGTCCGTATAGGCTATCACTCTGAAACCCTCCGCATCCAGACATTCACCACTAGGTTCCAGAAGAGAGGGGATAGAACACCACCTTGCGGTTTCCCTCTACTAACGAATCGTCTGCTAGAAGAGTTGCCCAGTTTTGAGTTAATTATTCTGCTAGTAAGCGTTAAATGAATTAACTCCCGAAGCGAACTCTCTACATTTAGAGATGTCAGTGCAGAAGTGATTGCAGATGTGTCCATGTTGTTAAAGGCACCTTCGATGTCAAGGAAAGCAACCATAGTGAACTCTTTATGATGGAGGGAATATTCGATGGTGCGTACTAAAGTGTGTAACGCTGTTTCCACCGATTTACCTTTACAGTAGGCATGTTGAGACGAAGACAGAAGTCTTGTATCGATACGTGTCCTTAAATGGATATCAATCAATCTTTCCAGGGTCTTAAGAAGGAATGATGATAGACTTATAGGTCGTAGATCTTTAGGATTGACTTGGGAGCATTCATAACAAGAACAACTAAAAATTGTTGCTTTTGTTTGTTCCTAACGAGAATGGAAGTTTTTCAATTCTTTTGGAATTGGGCATTCCCTACTAAATTTTTCATAAAAACTTAACTCTTAAGACTTTTAAGGTTCAGTTCATAAAAGAACTCAAGTTGGTCCAAAATGAAAACTCCTGTTATCAACATTACGACCACTCTAATATAAATTCTTAAGGTAAAATCTTTCATTGTTAACCTTGAATTAATTCGAAAGTTTTCTTTTGTCCCACAAGTATTTTATTTATTTATGTATTCAAAGCATTCAAAGCTATAAAGACTTTTTGCTTTAAGAAAGTAGAATGATTATCTTATTATTTGATTGTCTATTTAATTTACTAATTCTGATAAATTAGACTTTCTTTATAAAGACAAAAACAAAATTTAAACCTTAATAAATACAAATTCCTTAACGTTTACTCGTCTTTAGGAATTTGTATTTTATAAAGTTTACTTGCTATTTTAGTTTATTGCTTGTGTTATTTTCTAATGGAATTAACAACAAATTAGTTTAATTTAGAATATGTTATAGTTTAGACAGAAATGTTTATCTGTATTAAATTTATTTTCTCTTAAAATTTCTATGTATGTATGAAAAGTGCTTTCTTAAATTAGCCTTTCGGATTCGGCTTAAAAACTGTAAGTCCCCTCCATTTCTGAAAAGATTACTCCCACACATAAATGGTTGAGAGTTGTAAGTCACTAGACCCTAGTTCTCAAAGGACTGTTGTTAATTTATTTTTTTATTTAAATAATAATTCTAGACTAGAGTCCAACATAAAAAAGTGCAGTAAACACAGCTTTTAAAGATGAATTTCCATATTTCTAAGGAATTTCTTCTTTTCAACTTCTGTGCTTTTCCAAAGAGCTAAGAAGTCTTCTTTTGTGTAATATTTTGTTATACTGGCAAACATTTTACATAACATAAATGGTTCCTGTACTGAACCAAAACAAATACCGTAAAAGGAAGTTAATGGAGCCTGAAGCATATACCTTTGTATACCAAGCTTCTGTTAAGAGCCAAAATTATATTTTTTAAATGTAAAAACAAAAAGTTGTAAATTCCATTTGGTGCCTATTATTGTTCAAGAACTTAGCTTATTAAATTAAAAACTTAATGATTGTAGTTTAATTTGTTAAATCAACAATACATTTATACAATCTACGCACAAAACATTGAAACATGACACAATAAGTAGGATTCAACTATCCATTGCCATACATAGGTTATACTACACATAGATAGTTTTAAAGCGACAAAAAATAAGAAATCTTCTATCAGGACGATAAGTCAAAAAGTATTCGACATTTGAGTTGAAGCTCAGTTTTATTGAAGAAAGTTTTATTTCGGAAAGCTCATGATCCTTGTTTTTCATTTATGTTTCACTATTCTTATGAACATATTTACATTATGTAGGTAGAATTCAAAGCAGGATATCCGACAAAGTAGTTTTGAAAAGTTAAACTTTCTTGTTGACATTCTGGAAAAAACTTTGAAGAGCTTATCAAAGAAAAAGATACTATAAAACATTGATAAGTTCCAAGAAAATCTCCTATACTTACTGTACAATTTGTATGCATTTAAAGGATATGCAATCTAAAAATGTACATAAAGGAATTTGTTGTTACATATACATATAGCTATGGAGATGCCAGTTGGAGCATTGATTTAAGTGGCATTTTTTGTAAATACATTTTTTTTTCAAATTGCTTTTACTTTTACAAACATTAAATTTAAATATATTTTTTTATATATTATAATAATAATTTCAGAAGGAAACTGAAGAGTATTGTTCATTTGGGGCTAAAAATTAGCTTAATTATTGAAGTTAGGCATGGTACAAAAAAGAGTTTATGTTTTCCGTCGAAATTACTATTTTTATCTTGCGTGATGTAAAAGGTATTTTGGTCCATATAAACGGTGTTTTTTTAAGAGCTTGAAAACTTTAAAAAAAAAAAACGCATAAAATTTGCAAAATCTCATCGATTCTTTATTTGAAACGTTAGATTGGTCCATGACATTTACTTTTTCAAGATAATTTCATTTAAATGTTGACCGCGGCTGCGTCTTAGGTGGTCCATTTGGAAAGTCCAATTTTGGGTAACTTTTTCGAGCATTTCGGCCGGAATAGCCCGAATTTCTTCGAAAATGTTGTCTTCCAAAGCTGGAATAGTTGCTGGCTTATTTGTGTAGACGTAAGACTTGACGTAGCCCCACAAAAAATAGTCTAAATGCGTCAAATCGCATGATCTTGGTGGCCAACTTACTGGTCCATTCCTTGAGATGAATTGTTCTCCGAAGTTTTCCCTCAAAATGGCCATAGAATCGCGAGCTGTGTGGCATGTAGCGCAATCTTGTTGAAACCACATGTCAACCAAGTTCAGTTCTTCCATTTTTAGCAACAAAAAGTTTGTTAGCATTGAACGATAGCGATCGCCATTCACCGTAACGTTGCGTCCAACAGCATCTTTGAAAAAATACGGTCCAATGATTCCACCAGCGTACAAACCACACCAAACAGTGCATTTTTCGGGATCCATGGGCAGTTCTTGAACGGCTTCTGGTTGCTCTTCACTCCAAATGCGGCAATTTTGCTTATTTACGTAGCCATTCAACCAGAAATGAGCCTCATCGCTGAACAAAATTTGTCGATAAAAAAGCGGATTTTCTGCCAACTTTTCTAGGGCCCATTCACTGAAAATTCGACGTTGTGGCAGATCGTTCGGCTTCAGTTCTTGCACGAGCTGTATTTTATACGGTTTTACACCAAGATCTTTGCGTAAAATCTTCCATGTGGTCGAATAAAACAAACCCAATTGCTGCGAACGGCGACGAATCGACATTTCACGGTCTTCAGCAACACTCTCAGAAACAGACGCAATATTCTCTTCTGTACGCACTGTACGCATTCGTGTGGTTGGTTTAATGTCCAATAAAGTAAATTGAGTGCGAAACTTGGTCACAATCGCATTAATTGTTTGCTCACTTGGTCGATTATGTAGACCATAAATCGGACGTAAAGCGCGAAACACATTTCGAACCGAACACTGATTTTGGTAATAAAATTCAATGATTTGCAAGCGTTGCTCGTTAGTAAGTCTATTCATGATGAAATGTCAAAGCATACTGAGCATCTTTCTGTTTGACACCATGTCTGAAATCCCGCGTGATCTGTCAAATACTAATGCATGAAAATCCTCACCTCAAAAAAATCACCCTTTATATTAGGAATTATGTTGCCTATCAACTTTTACCACAGTACGGTCATTGTACCAACTCCTTCTTTAATTTCAAGTGGTTAAAACTTTCTGCGAATAAGCACATCATTCACTATTGTTTCCTTTATTGGAGAACAAACGAGGACTGAGTTTTGACTTCTCAGGAATTTGATGCTCTGTTGGACTCCATTCAAAGAACTGTCTCCGTGTATCCTGACACTGAAATCATTATTATAGGCGATTTCAATGTACACAATTCTTCATGGCTCAACATTCGGGCCAGACAACACCAGAAGAAGTGTGTGCAGAAATATTCGCAGAGTTGAACCACCTAACTCAGCTGGTCACCGAGCTCTCTCTAATATCGGACGTGGTCGATCGAGCAGAAAACACTCTTGATTTGTTTCTTACCTATGACCGTGGTAAGTATACTATTAGTGTTCTATCTCCTTTAGGCACATCTGACCATTGTGTTTTCTCGTGTAAAAACTCTCCAGTTGAAGAAAGAGCTGCTAAGGGAACCGTTTAGCAATATGAGAAAGCCAACTGGGACGGTCTCAATAATTATTTTAGGATCTTTAACTGGTCACCATGCTTCCTCGATAGTGACACGTTGACGCCAGCGCTGAAAAGATCACAAGTTTGATTCTCCTAGGAATGAGAACTTTTATCCCGAATATTGTTCGCATAGTTCTATGCGAGCTGTAAAGAGGTTATTAGTGTCAAGAAGATAAGTTTCCGTTGTTTTAAGCCTATCCAACTGAGGAAAACCGAAATAAGTTCAAGCATGCCATGAAGGCCTGCAACGCCCATATTCCACGGACCACATTTGTACATGACCAAAAATTACGGCAAAAAAAACTGGCATGTTCCAAAGGCAGTCATATGCAAAATAAAACATGAGGAATTCTTTCTATTTGTCGTTTCCTACGCTCGTTGTCAATAAAACTTCTTTTGTTACCTCTTTAGAGAAAGCTAATCTCTTTGCTAGGCAGTTCGACGCCAATTCAACGCTGCCAGTGAGTGATATGACTCCGCCTAACATCGAGTGCGTTAGTGGTTCTATGGGGCCAATCTTTTTTCGCACTCGTACTGTGGCGAGAGTCCTAAAAGATCTTACCATACATAAATGCGCTGGTCCGGATGGTATCCCCACTATTGTTCTGAAGTGATTTTCTTCAACGCTGTCAAAACCACTGCGTAAGATTTTTCATCTGTCCTACTCCTCGGGACTCGTTATGAGCGGATGGAAAACCGCATTTGTCCAGCCTATTCCCAAAAAAGGCGAATCTTCCTCACCGTCTAATTACCGACCGATTGCGACTACGTCCCTTCTTTCCAAGGTCATGGAAACGCTGATTAATTATCAGCTTAAGAAATATCTTGAGGAATGGAAGCTTCTTAATGACCGACAGTATGGCTTTCGTAGCAAAAGGTCCACTAGTGACCTTATGGTTTATCTCAACAAACAGTGGAGGTAAATCCTTACAATGTTTTGGAGAAAGTAAGATTATTGTACTTGATATTTCAAAAGCATTTGATAAACTCTGGTATCTTGTTCTTTTATTAAAAACTCGTGCTTTTGGTATTGATGAATCGCTTCTTCGTTGTATTAGAAATTTTTTTTCGAACAGTTCAATAAAAGTTGTTTTGGATAAATTCAAGTCTGAAACCCATTAAAATAAATGCTGGTCTGCCCCACGGCTCCGTTTTGTCTCCGACCCTTTTCCTCATTTTAATAAGTGATCTCCTGTCCGCTACTTCTAATCAAATACATAGTTTCGCTTATGAAAGCACTCTCAGCTTTTCATATTCGTTTCTAAACTCAAAACCTTCCTCTTCGGATGTGAAACTGCAAGGACAAAATATGATTAGAGCATTTAATTCCGACCTCCATAGCATTGTACAACGGGGGAAAAAAACGTGTGGAATTTAATGCTTCGGAAACCCAATGCTGCCTTGTATCGTTAAAGCTAAATAAACCCTCTTTGCCACTATCTATGAGTGGCACTTGCATCAACGAAACGGAAATCTCGACATCCTCGGAAAGTGGAACCACTATTTGTGAAGCGATCCCATACGCGATATCCCAAAAATGGTTTTTTGAGACGTTGCAAGAAATTTGTATCTCCGTCTGATCTGGCTACAATCTAAAAAACCTATATACGTCCGAAACTTGAATATAACTCTCATCTCCAGTGCGCCAGTAACTTATTTAATCCTGTTGGACAGTATTAAAAGAAGAGCTTTTAAATTATTGGTGACATTAACATCATCAACTCGATTACGTCACTCGAACATCGACGCAAGGTTTCTTGTCTTACCCCTTTTTACCGTTTTCATGCTCTAGTGAAATAGCCAGTTGATTTCCTCCCCTTAAACAATTTAACGGCAATACCCGCTCTTCTAGGAATTCCCATCAGTTTACCCTTGAGCCCAACTTCAGCTGTACTATGAAGTACAGAGACTCATTTTTTAAGTCGTACTACAGGAATGTGAAACGCCTTGCCACGCTCTATCTTTCCCTATCATTGAAATGTTCAGGAATTCAAAATCAATGTACACCTTCTATCTTTTCCTTCTTCTCCCTTTTCCTTATACTCACACTGATTCTTGGGCATATTAAAGATATATAAAATCTTTAAGTGTTCGCTAATTAATTTTTTACAACTTTTAGCAACAATTTTTGCCGAATGTCAGCAATAACTAGCTGAATATACTCTTCCTTGGGGTCAATCGTGTGGGGCTTATCTACTTAGTCAATAATTGATAATACATAACCGCACAAAAAATAGTCCAGAGGTGGTAAATCGCAAGATATTGGAGCCCATGACACTGGCCTACAACACGAGATAATGCGGCTACGAAATGTTCCTTTAATAACTCAATTGTTTTGTTTTACAAAGGTCGTCATTAATAAAGGCTTCATTTTTAAGAAATATTTACCAATGATTCTCTCTGCTTATAGAACTCAACATACAGTGACTTCTTAGTGATATTTCGGTCGGATTCGCGCGGCGCGTCTGAACATTGGTTTTGCTTATTAACGTGCCCATTCAACCAAAAATAAGCTTTATCGCCGGCCGCCCGAACACGAAAATCGTTATCGTTGGTCATCTCGTTTTGGACCACAAACAAAATTCCTTACACAAAAACTTCCATAAAGTGAAGGTGGATGTACTCATTCGAATCTTCTACTTTACTCTGCTCCACAGCAGAAATATCGACTTCGTTACGCGTTGTACGGCGCGTCTCTAAGTAAGTATGTATGAGCATTATTTACAAGAGTAAACATGGTGGAAAACCGATCAATGGTTGCTCGAAATTCTGACTCTGTTGAGAGATTATGTCGACTGCGTGCAGCGCGCAATTACTCGCCATTTTTTTGGTAATAAGTTTGCACAGTTTGCAACCGTATTACCCTTGCGTTATAGTAGGATTACCACTTCATAGGTCTTGGTTTGAAGCCCTGGTCGTGCCACCCAAAAGTTTTTTTTTCACAAGTACTGCCTCTTGCAAAGAATTGACAGATTCTTAAAGAGTATTTCTTGTCATGAAAATTGCTTTCTCAAGTTAGAAGTTCAGATTCGACATAAAAACTGTTGGTACCCTTCATCCCTTACCTGGCTGAAAGGCTCCGATTTAATGTTTCTTAGGGTTAAATTTTCCATTTAAAATTACTTCCAAAACCAGAACACGCATTCAATATGTCACACACCTGTTAAAATAAAGACGTTTAACAGCTGATTTTTCCACACGGCATTTACATAAATCCAAAGAGGTCGTTCATGCAATCTTTCGAGTAAACTCTTATCTTTTCACACAATTTGTTAAATTAACATTTTCCTAGAATACTCTTATTACCAATTTGCACGCAATCTTAGACCACATTCAAAGTGATATGTAGCATAGTAATGGGATGCTTTTGCCTACTTGACGAGAAAACCTTTCAATTTAATTTCATCTATCAATTAAACATAATCATCTAATATTTTGACGCAAGCACACTTAACGTTGTTTTTTTTTTTAAGTAAATACTTTCAGACATGTTTCTTAAAAAGTTGTATTTAAAAAACAAAAATTAATTTCACGAGAAATTGATAAGTGATTGAAATCAAAATTAAGCGAACATGGACGTGAGTTTATTTTTGAGCGAAGTGAAAGTAAAAATAAAAGATCTCTTAAACCATTGTTATGTAAATAAAATATTAAAAACAATTATTTCTGTTTTATTTCCAAGAAATTTAATCCTCAAAGCCTATAAAAAGAAAAACCTATCAGTCGAAAACAGAACACGATAAAAGGTTATTTTTCTACTATAGAACCCGACCGTTTGTAGGTGGCATTTAATGAGCAATCATTTTCTGGAATTTGTTTGGCAGGTTATTCCGATGATTCTGGTATCATGAACATGAAACGAAACTGTTTGTTTTAATTTAATAAACCACATTTTTTAATTCCATAGCTTTTTCGTTTCAGAAGTCGGAAAATTAAGATTTTCTGTTAATTCATTCGTAGTTATGTGAAAGGTTTTTAAATATAATTCTTTGATTATAGGGTGAGCCAAATATGTAGAAGTTTTTGTTTAATATAATGACAACATTCCATAACCCGCACTAAACCGTTATGCTCTTTTGATGCATTGGTTTCTTGATAATACAGTGCGGGTTTTTTGAGGAATTGAACTTTTTGCTGTTAATGTACTCATCGAGATACAAATGAGCATCGTCAGAAAAGACGATTTTCCGCCCAAAATCGTTGTCTCTTTTAATTTCTGAGACAATTGTGCCTTGAAAGCGAGTTATCCGGGATCTTTGTGCAGAACTCTCCTCACTCTCTCCATTTTTTTTTTTAAATGAATTGCTTGGGCTAAAAAACACTCACTTTCAAAATAAATTTTCAATATTTCACATTTATTTGTCCATTCGTAAAGCAACTCATTTTATTCCTCGGAGATATGATGCTGACTTTTTGTTAAAATTTTAAGTTGGAAACAAAATAACCAACGACGCGACGGTTAAAAAAATATACCTCTTGATGGCCCACCCTTTGAGTACTTGTTTTTATATCTTTATGTAAAAGACAAAATGAATAGTTATTTGGTCTTCTTGGAAACTTTATCGGAATTATGGTTAATGTGGCAATAACCGCATTTGCTCAATTAAAACTAAAGGATATTAATTTATACGTTTTTCATTAGAAGTTCGTCTTTATTAAATTTTTAATTACATATATGTTTCTGAAAGTGAATTGAATTCGAAATTAATGAATTGCTCGAAATATATTATATTTCACGTATCTGCATAAATGTCAAGTAAGTTTCAGTTGTTGATTTCTGTGAATTTGTTTAAATTTTAATGCACAGGTACGTAGCTGAATTTCACCTACATTTCAGAGTATTTAACAAATTCGTAGAATGTAATTTAAATTTTCACGAGAATAAAAATAAATATATTAATGTCTTTGAATTTCTATCCTTTTTAAATTATATTGTTCATAACAGCTACTGCCATAGTTATTTGGAATTTACTACCGAATTGAAACGGAAGATACAAATAAAAATTCTTTAAATTGTTTGATTTATATTTCATGTCATTCAATAATACTTAATTATGTTTTATTATTCCAAGATTGCATATTTCTTTTAATTTATTAATCTATTTTTAATTTCTTTGTTATAGATTTATTTTATTACGATACAAAACTATTTCAATATTTGTATCTTAAAGAATTTCCTAAAATTAAAACCAAATTAAAAAAAAATGACAAACTGAAAAACAAACACTTATTCAAAAAAATTAGACAAAATTATGTAAACCGTTTTTTTTTATTTTTGTATTATCTCGATTGAAAAACTTTGAATAGATAATTTTTCGATTTCGGTTTTAATTGAATTGAAATCGATTTAAATTTATTTGAAAAATTAAATATAATTATCTACATTTCAGATAATTTAAAAACTTCTTCCAATCTTCAATATAAGAATTTTCGGCTTGGGCGCATTTGACGGCTTTTAATTAGTTCTAAAGTTTTCACGTAATAGATACAGCATTGATTGTTTGAAATATGTCAGGGTAAATAAAAGTAATCAGAACTATGTTCAGTTTTTCAATTGAAGCTGTCGTTATCAAAAATACACTTTTTGTGTTTCTAACACAGAATATGTCAATTATATTATTAAAAAAGAGTCTGCGATGTGACCCACACTGATAACTAAACATCCCGTCTGTCGATTTGTCTTGCTTAAAAGTTTGTCTATATGTACTCGTATCAATTTTTACCAAATTTGCGCACTATTTTTTGTAGAAAAATTGAAAAATGGAAAATTTTATTTTTTACGAAAAAACTATCTGTTTGATTTTTATATAAAAAATTACTGAATATCGAAAACAATATTTTCTGTGACATAAAATAAGTTTGAAGCCAATATTTTTAATTTTTGAAAAGCTATTTGAATCAAAAATCAAATTTTACTAATTTTTATACATTTTTTTTTTAGGTTTTTATTTTTTGTAAAAAAAAATATCAATTCGATTTTTCTCAACATTTTTCAGAATGTTGAAAGCAATATTTATTATAAGATAAAATAAAATTGAAGCCTAAATTTCAAGTTTTTGAAAAGATATTTGAATCGATATTCAATTTTTACCAACTTTGAGTAATATTTTTTTTAGATTTTTATTTTATTTTGATTTTGAAATTTTATCAGATATCAAAAACATTATTTTTCTTTGCACAAAATTGTTTTGGAGATGAAATTATATTGTAGTAGTAAGATTTTGGAAGTGACAATTTTTTTTTAGTTTTTTTTATTTATATTATATATTTATATATAAATGGATTTTTTTCAAAAAATATACTCCTTTGAAATCACGTTACAATATATTATATAAGATTTAATTCGAGTCTCCAGCGTTTTTGGTTCGTAAGATATTTAGGGTTAACCAAAATGTTCACTTTTTTTCAATCTCCTATGGTAAAAAAAACCACCCACGCAATTTTCTTGAGAGCCTTTATTTCTATATAACTTCTTATTATCTAAATAACAAAATTTATTTGAAATCGATATCTCTTCTGGTTCTTGAGCTATGGACGACGAATAACGTCGCGAACGTACGGACATCCGAACGTACATGCACACGCACGCACAGACATCTTTCCAAAAATCTTTTATTTCGACTCTAGGGACCTTGAAAGATGTTCAAATGGTAGACATGTGCATTCAAGAGGACACAAGCGTCCACAGGTTTTTCTCAAAACCCACCCCTGTCTATCAACTCCTACTCTCACCTCCCCGCGGTAAACATCGGGTGCCTAGTACCTCAACTGGAGATTGGGTTCTAACACCAGTGGAAAGTTGTTTTGGGCAGCAAACGAGAGAGGGGGGGAAAGGTGTTTCCACTAAGGCACCTCTCCTTATTCAGGCGGCAGCAGACGAATTCTCGAGATGGAATCAACGGTGGCGTGTAGAGTTCCAGTAAGGTTGAACTACTTTTTGAACACCTTATAGGGCTTCTTAGACATATTCGGAGCCCAGGCCTGTAAGGAGCGGTTTATCCGGCTCCCCTTCCTTGGAGTTATACTAAGGATCTGGCCCTCCAGGTTGGGGATTGTGCCGTCGGGGTGACTTCCTGGCCACGTAAAAATACCTTAAGTTTCAAAGCACCAACAAGCCTCGGATACGGACGGATTCACTGTTGACAACCCACGCAAACAAAATAAGGACAACGAAGTTCGGATACATAAGTTAGGTCCCTTAACAGACCACGTGCAGCCGAACAATAAGCTGAAGCCCTTAACTGCTGCAAGGCAGATATTACAGCCATCCAAGAAGTGCAATGGGATGGACCGGGCAAACGCAAACCAAAAGACTGCGATATCTGCTACGGCGACTGCTACCGAGAACAAAGACAGCGTCTATTTGGGTGTGGATTTGTTGTTGGAACTAGACTCAGGCAAAAAGTCTTGAGTTTCAACAGTGTGAGCGAGCGCATCACGACAATCCGCATCAAGGCTAAATTCGCCAACATAAGTCTAATATGCGCGCATGCCACAACAGAGGAGAAAGATGAAGACACCAAAGACATATTCTTCGAGCTCTTGCACAAGGCATATGAGCAGTGCCCTGGCTATGACATTAAAATTGTCTTAGGAGATTTTAATGCAAAGCTAGGACCACTACCTCGTTGTAGCCAAGGTACGGCTACGGATATCCCGATCCAAGCCAAAAAAAGGAAGTACTGTGAGAAGATTCGACGTTAGACGGCTACAATTGCAAGAGACTGCCATGTCCTTTTCCGATCGAGTCTCTAATAACCTCTTAAGGAGTCCGATGCTTCCTGCATTAAGCATTGAAAAAAAGCTGCTGGAGCTGACGGCATCGCTGCTGACCTATTTAAAGCAGCAGGCGATGACTTGGTACGGAGCATGCACCAACTCATCTGCAAAATATGGTCGGAAGAAAGCATGCCTGATGAGTGGAATCTCAGCATAGTGTGCCCGTTACATAAGAAAGGAGACCCTCTAAACTGCGCCAACTACAGAGGCATCAGTCTCCTTAACATTGCGTATAAGATCCTCTCTGTCGTATTATGTGAACATCTGAAGCCATTCGTCAACAACCTGATTGGTCCTTATCAGTGTGGCTTCAGACCAAGAAAGTCCACTATCGACCAAATATTCACACTACGGCAGATCTTGGAAAAAACCCAGGAGCTTCAAATCGATACCCACCATCTCTTTATCGATTTTAAAGCCGCGTATAAAAACATCTATAGGGAAGAGCTCTACCGAGCAATGTCTAGTTTTGGCATAACTGTCAAACTTATCCGTTTGTGCAGAATGACGATGGAGAATGCACGCTGCTCTATCCAGGTCGAAAAAGATCTAACAGATTCATTTGATGTCAAAAAAGGTTTTAGACAAGGCGATGCACTGTCATGCGACTTCTTCAACATCGTTCATCAAAACTCAACTGTCAGGACTAGAGGCACAATCTTCCAAAGGTCCATCCAATTACTCGGATACGCAGATGACATTGATATAATTGGAAGATCAAAGCGTGATGTCAGTGGAGCGTTTTTGAGCATTGCGACGGAAGCGAAGAAGATGTGTTTGGTGTCAATGAGGGCAAGACCAAGAATATGCTGTCATCAAAAAAGGACACTGAACGACGACGTCTTGGACAAAACGTCACCATGGACAGCTATAACTTTGAGGTAGTTTAGGATTTTGTCTACCTAGGCACCGCTATAAACACAGACAACGACACCAGAGCTGAAATCAAACGAAGAATAACTCAGAGAAGTAAAGTCCTCTCTCGAGCATTTAAAAACACCATCTATAAGACACTCATCATCCCGGTCCTCATCTATGGCGCTGAGGCCTGGACCCTGTCAAAGAAAGATGAGAGCGTCTTAGGATGCTTCGATAGAAAAATTCTTCGGGTGATTTTTGGTCCCGTACGCATAGATGGAGAATGGAGGAGAAAATATAACGACGAACTGTACGGGCTGTACAGCGACACTGACCAGGTTACCAGAATTAAATTCCAACGGCTTAGATGGCTAGGTCATTTAGAGCGGATGGACATCAACGCTCCAGCCCGGAAGGTCTTTGAATCCAATCCCGAGGGACGGCGCAGTACCAGGTGGGAGAGGACCTCAACCAACTTGGCGTGAGAAACTATAGACAGCTAGCTAGGGACTGAGCTGGCTGGAGACGCTTGTTGGTTGAGGCCCAGGTCCGCCCGGACTGTAGCGCCACATTAAGTAAGTAAGTAAGGGGCCTTGAAACGTCGAGGAATGTCAAAATTTTCAATTTGACAAATCGGACCCATTACAATAACTTCCGATGGGAAGTTAAAAATTTAATAGAAAACTTAAAAAACTGTATGTTTCTCAGGTTGGCTTTCGATTCCAGCACTGATATTTCAGCAACATCTCAATGCTCGGTGTCTGTTAGATATTGCAGAAAACAGAATTTTACCTTCAAAGAATTTTTCAAATTCCTTCCGATAAAAGGCCAAACCCGGGATATAGATTATCTTGATACACTTTCAGAGCAGAATGACATTGATATTAAGAAAATCGTGGATTAATGTACAGATGGGTCTGCATCCATGACTGGATATGAAAATGGATTTATAATCTTGTTTTAAAAAAATTTGATTTCATCAAGAAAACTTGGCAGCACAGATTATCAATGTAAAATGGATGCGATGAAGATTGTAATTGATATTGTGAATTATATTCAAGCAACAGAATTAAACCACAGAAAATTTAAAAGCCTCTTTGAAGAATTGGGAAGTGAGTATGGTGGCGTTCTTTTGCATACCTCTGTACGATAGCTAAGTAGGCGAAGATTTTTTCCTTGAGTCACGAAATAATCCTCTTCTTACAACAAAATAAAAAAGTTTACCCAGAATTGCAAGATGATCAATGGTGGTGTCTTTTAGCATTTTTATGCGATATCACAGGAAAATTAAATAGCGTCAATCTAAGGACAAAATAACATAATTTCACCGATGGCAAGTCAAATATTTGCTTGTAAAGAAAAGCTTAATATTTTTCCTGAAGAAATAAGAAGTAAATAGCTACAAAATTGTCCAACTAAGGACTTCGTCGACATCTCTGAAGAAAGCTGCTCAATAATATTGAATCACTTAACAGCACTGTCAAAAGAATTTGAAAAAAGATTTCATGATATCAAAAAAATCAAAAATGCTCAACGTTTGTAGAAAACCCATGGCATCTGGAAACAACGACTATCTCAAAAGGGGCTTCTGTTTTAAATCAAGATCAGGCAAAGTATTTCGATGAGTTCATCGATTTTAAAAACGATTGAAATCTTGAAGCTCTGTTTAAGGAAAAAAGGGAAAAGGGGGAATATTTTGAATTTTGGAGCATCGTCCCCAAAAAATATGCAATTATCAAAAGAAGTTCACAGATTCTGCTGACATTATTTGGATCTACATTTGTTTGCGAATCTTCGTTTTCCAGAATGAAATATGTAAAAAATATTTACTGAAACAAACTTACGGCTGAATATCGTTGATGCAGCGTTGAATCTCCTCCTTTAATGCACGGGTGGTTTTGGGCTTGTTGACATAGACTTGTGATTTCAAATAACCCCATAAAAAGAAGTCTAACGATCTAGGAGGCCAATTTTGATCACCGAAACGAGAGAGTACACGACCTGGAAATGTCTCATGCAGTAATTGAATTGTTTCACGGGCTGTATGACATGTGGCACCGTCTTGTTGAAACCACATATTGGACACATCAATATCATCCAATTTTAGCAGAAAGAACTGTGTAATCATGTCGCGATATCGAGCACCAGTAACAGTCACTGTTTGACCAGCATCATTTTCAAAAAAATATGGCCCAATTATGCCTCCAGCCCAAAATCCACACCATACAGTCACGCGTTGTGGATGCATTTGTTTTTCGACAATCACATATGGGTTCTCCGAACCCCAAATGCGCCAATTTTGGCGATTGACAAAGCCATCAAGATGAAAATGTGCTTCATCGCTTAGGATGATTTTACTCGAAAAATCAGGGTCCATTTGTTGATGTTCAATAATCCATTCAACGAACTCTCTTCTCTGTCCATGGTCATTAGGCTTCAATTGTTGTGTTAATTGAATTTTGTCGAATTGAGGTTCCTGGATTGTCAGCAACACTCTCACGCACTGCTTCGACATTCACATTTGAACGGCTTGTTTGTTTTTGGACGACCAGTGTGTTTGGCGTCTCCAACGGATCCAGTCTCCATGAATTTTTCAATTAATCTCTTCACAGTTGACGAAGTTAAAACACTATTCCGACCATATTTTGTATGAAATTTTCGAACTGCAGCCGCCAAGCTTTCACTATTTTTGAAATATTCTTTAATAATGAAGACACGTTGTTCTATCGTGTAACGCTTCATTTTTAATAACCCTATACTGTTAGCTGTCAAATTGCTTTTTTTCAGGGTTGCCATCACTTCACTGCAAAAATGGCGGCAAATTCAAATCTTGCGTTAATTTTGGGACACCCTTTATAATTTAAGACAAAAACATTTCTTGTGGCCCGAGGTAGCGTTATAAAATGATCAATGTGGCCCATAAAAAAAAAGGTTGAGTATGGCTGGTCCAAATAAAGATTTTTAGAGAGATTTACGTCCGTAAGTTTCGTACGTTTGTACGTCTGTACGTTCGGGAAGCTTTTTTCGTCGTCCACATCTCAAGAAACAGTGGAGATATTGACTCCAAAAAAATTTGGTTGACTTTTAAGAAAATTGAGTGGATGGCTTTTTTAGCATAGCAATTTTTAACATTTTGAGAAAATCCGAATTGAATGTTTTTTATTCCAAAAAATACAAACCAAAAAAAAAATTACTAAAAGTTGATACATATTGATTTTCCACTTATCTTCTTAAAATATGTAAGATACTAGCTTCAAAATAATTTCATCGTATAGAAATTATTGTTTTCATAATTCAGCTTTATAAAAATCCAGAAGTCAGATTTTTCATACGAATTAGAGAAAATAGTACGCAAATTTAGTAAATATTGATATTCGATTTTCGATATCTCTTGAATAAATGAAGGCCTTGACTTTAAAATGATTAAATTCTGGGCTAAATTTTGTTGTTACCGTAAGGTATTGTTCTTAGAAAAGTCCATTCGTTATTTTGTTTATAAGAAATACAAACTTTCAAGAAACGGTACTTAAATTGGTAATATTTGTTTTTTTTCGACTAAAGTTCTCTTTAAAAACAACAGATTTTGGCATCAAACTTATCATTATTATATGCAAAATATTGTTGACAATTTTAAGCTAAGTTTTTAGAAAAACTGGAAACAAAAAACTGATAAGAAATTGTTTTCGGCTCAAATATTAATAGAACAAAGAAAAATATTGACTTCAAATTACTTATCTCACACAAAATATTGTTATGAATATTTTGTTAAAGTTTTAAGCCAGAAGAATTAACAAACGGGACATAAAGTTATCAGTGTGGGTTGCACCCCAGCCTCTTTTTCAAAATTGTCATGTGCATAGTTTTTTCCATGACCACGACACGATGACACAATGCAATGGACACATATGCCCAAACCATTGCGTTGTTGTCCTTTGTCAAAAAACATTGAATGTTTGTTTCGGATGCAATTCGTACTTCAAATAGCAATAAAAATAAACTGTCATAGCTTTGTGAAAACAAAAAATTTGTCACAAAGTATTGAGTTCCTGAAAAGTGTCATCTCTAGCTTTGAGTTCGAATTTATAAATATTTTAGTTATTTCATGATATTTGATTTTCCATTGGTAGAATGAATGCCCCCCAAAGGGGCAGTTGATAAGGCCCATTATTAGAGCTCAAACGATTCCTTCCAATTCAAAAAAGTAATAGCAGTTTTTAGAAAAGTTTCAAGGTTCATTAACGTAGAACAAAAACGCTTTATTTACGTACGTACCCAGTCACTACGTAACATGGAGAAACATACATATATCAATTCGAAATCATATTCTTCACAAGAACATAAAACAGAAAGTTTATAAATCTGCTACAGGAAGAATTTCTAAGTGAATCGATTTTAAGATGAATTTAAAAAGGCATCAATTTTGTGTGTGAAAAATAAAATCCTTTATCTCGATCTTTCGATTTTACTAAAAACTAATACTTCCTAAAGCCTATATTTATATCTGCAGTTGATATCCTTTATATAAAAGTTGAGTGTTATGTTTCTTTCAATGCTTTTTTTGGTCCTAAACAAGGCTCCTGACTTTTCTTAAAGCCGCTGCATTGCCTAGAAGGCACTCTCCCATGGCTTATGCTGCCTAACTCGTTGACTTCTTGAGCTGAAAATCCGTTCATATTAATCACATTATTTATAGAACATAAATATCAGTACAAACATAGTAAAATTATATATTACACAAGTATATGTACATAAACAAAGCCAAAGTATCCTATCCTACAAGTCTTTCAAATGTATCCGAATAAAGTTGTACCAACACACAAAAAAAAAAAACTTTTTCCTTTACTTCATCCTTTTCCAGCCATTCACCCCCTCAGTCGAAAATCACATATTATTTGTTTTACTCATTTCTAGGCCTAAGGAAGGTATATACCCTTTTCGTATAGTTCCATAGTATTTTGGATGACAATGCATGAAGATTTGTTTCTTTAGCTGTTTGGTAAATTCCTTTTGAAAGCGTATAAGCACAGGATTATATGAGGCATATTGAATTAGTGCACGTGGTTAATGCTAAGGGATTTTCATTTATATAGAAAATATAGACCATACAATACCCGTACTTAGGTGGATATATGAGCGTTGTTTGTTTATGACTTATGAGCCAGCTGTTACATATTTTAGCCAGTCATCAATGTAGGCAACTTATTTTATCACCACATAGCAAGCTAAAAGCATGAGAAAGCTTAACAGCCTAAAATCATATCAGCAGTAAAACAGCTAGGCGTGCATAATATATTCTTTCCATACCAGTCGTGGTCGGAAGTTGACGAAATATAAAGTTTTTTCCATCATTTCGTTTAGCCTGACCCGAAAAAATATCCAGCAATATAAACGAGTACATATATAAGCGGAGATGAGGAATGTTTATTTTAGGAAATAGTTTTCTGGAAGAGAGAACAACCAAAAAAGCGTACGCATATATTTATATCCTTTATGGGCTTAGCTAGATTTATCTGGGATTAAGGAAATAATAAACTATAGGGACAAGGGATTGGTATTGGTATTGGGATTGTGTGAGATGATCCGAAATTCTTTTGGAATGTCAACTCAAATAAGACCTTATACACATCCGTCAAACTAATTTGAAATTGGCATTTGCCTTTAGCAACAAAACACACACTCTACCGGCCACCGGGACAAGCAGTCAGATCAAGATTTAAAATTAAATTCGAGTCGTTTAACTAGTTTTGTATCAATGGGTCATGACCACGATGTTTAAAGGAATACAAAAATAATTAATTAAATAATAGAAAATAAACTTTATATTCATAAAAGATATATGCTTTATAGCTGTCGAAGTACGGTTTAATGTCCATCTATAGCAAATCATAAACTGTCAAAGGATAAGCAATGGTATTATTTAGATCTGACCCCGTATTATTTAGATTTTAAGACTTTATTTTAAATGAACTAATTCGGAATTCAAAGTTTAAAAAAATATATATTTGATTGTTCTTGTATGTATAACCTACGTACATACCATATTATGGTCACTTTCATTGTTTTCATATAATTCAGGTCTTAAGTAACAAGTAAACGAGTATTTGAAAAAATATTTTATAAAGTTGTTATTATTTTAGCCATTTTCTAGTAAAGTTTAACTTTTACTCAGTCATGATCCTCGGTCATCAACTTGCGCTCATTAGGTTTGTAAATTAATAAAATGTTTTGTGGATGCAATTTTAATAAATCTTGAACTGAAATATTACATTCATTGAATTGTCTTTAAGGCAGGAGCTTTAAATTTTTGCAACAACTAATCCTTGGAAATACAAAAATATACAATCATTATTTCTTGCAATTACTCAACTGCATTCGTTTAAAATCTTTGCATTTATTTTAGGTCCTTGCACTCATTTAGAGTCTTTCCATTCTTTGGCATTCTTTAGTAATCTTTGAAAAAGCAAACGAATATTACACACTTGTTGCTATTCACTGTCCCAGTCAACTGGCAACATTATGACGGGTTACCCATTTTGCGGCTTTAAAAGTTTGGGGCTGGAATTCGACTTCTGTCAAAATAAGTTGTTAATTTAATTTTTTTAAAGTCTGATATTTACGAAGATTTACTATCGCCCAACGCATACAAATTGTTAAAACCTAACCTACTATACAAATGTTGATTCTGCCACAGCCACATCTCGTGATTTAAGAGGAGATTGCGCTTGACATTATAGTATGGGAGGCGGCCTACCACAAAATTATTGAGCTCATTCAAATTATAATTGAGCTTTGGATATAGAGATATAGGTGAGGAGCCTTTTGCTTCCTCAATTAGATCTAGTCTTATTTTGTCATCTAGCTTTTCGAGAATACAATTGATCTTTTCTCTCATACTCCCATCTTCCATCTCCCAAGGATGCACCGAAATACCGCTCAATATGGTTATATCCTCCCATTTCCTGAACGAAGTTATATTTTTTTGCATACTGTGTTTTGCTAATAATTCTGGTAATCGATGATCATCATAAGAACGTATTTTGGCTACATAATTAAAGTGCATTTTCAAGGTGATAGGAGAAAGACCTGTTTCAAGCAGCAGCATGTAATTAGGTGTTGATTTTGGTAATCTAACTAGTTTTTTTTTAAGAAGAGCTGTTGCAGTTTTTCAACCTCATCATACTGCTGATATCCCGATACCTGACATCCATATGTCATTATACTTCTCAGAGCCGCATTAAACACTCTAAATTTTAATTTAATTCTTAATTTTCACCATTTAAAAACCACCTTTCATTTCTACTGTGTCGTCCTCGACCTGTTCTAAATATCATAACTTTCGATTTTCATATATTTATTACCAAATTCCACATTTTACAGTACTTATCTAGCCTATTTATCATGAGCTGAAGACTTTCTGGGGAGTCTGCAAGCAAAACGACATCATCAGCATATAGGAGGCATTTTTTTTAACAAGTCCTGCAATTTTAATACCGTTTGTTAAAGCGTCAACTATGCCGTTGATAAAAAGAGCAAACAACAGGGGGGATACAAGACAACCTTGACGTACTCCACTTTGGTTCTAAACGATTCTGATATTTGTTCATCGTCCCACACAGCTGATGTTGTGTTCTCGTAAAGTTTTCTTAGTACTTTAGAAATCTTGGAGGATAACCCTAGTAGATTTCGATCAATGCTATCGAAAACAGCTTTGAAATCAATAATCATCATAATCATTTTTTGCGATATTTTGGATGGAGAAAATGTGATCCGTTGTTGAATAACCTGCTCTGAAACCTGCTTGAAATTCGTTCAACAACTTGTTTTCATTAACCCAAAACTCAAGCCTGTTCAGTATAATTCCTGCAAATTTCCACATCATTTATGTCCCCTTTTTTGTGTATTGAAAATACAATTGACTTTCTAAAAGTTTCAGGTACTTTAGCCGTGTTCAATATATTTGAATAGGTCCTTGCTAAGTTTTATAAAAAATCGTTTGGGGCGTTTTTGAAAAATTCATAAGGAACTCTATCACTGGGGCTTTGCTATTCTTAGCTTTATGTAAAACACTGTGAATTTCTTCTAACGTGATATCACCATCTAAAGAGTAAACGATTATGAAATTTTCAGCGATTGTATTGGTTCTTCAATCTCTAATGGATTAATTAGATTTTTAAAATAATTTGCCAAAATATGAGCATCCAAATTGTTACTAATTTTGAATTTTTTCCCATTTAGTTCGTTCACTACTTTCCAAAATTCAGAAGAATCCTTGGCATTATTTAATTTATTCGCTATTCATAAATAGTATTCATTTCCTCACGGAAAAAACTTCCGTTTCTCATTCTTGCTAGTTTTAACAGTTTGAAGGATTTAGCTCTGGTTCTTTCGCAATTTTTGTCAAACCACTATTGTTTGTCTTTAGCTACGTCTCTGCTTTCTGCAAAGGAGATCGAGTTTTTTATAGCTTGGATAAAAAAATCAATCTGTTTGTACAGTAAACTGACTAAGTTTGGCTTTATACCTTTCTTTTTCCCTATCGTTCCAAATTAGTCTTGGCAGAAGAGAAACGCTTTTTTGGGGCAGAGGTTTTTTTTATTGTCAGGGCTACTGAGATTGGTATATGGTCCGAGAAAGTCAAAGCACCAACATTAAAACTATCTATTTTCTTAAACCATTTACCACTGATGCCACAATAATCAGCACCTGGGCCTCCGACAAAAGTCATTTCTCCGGACAAATCCTCGCTAGTTGACCCATTAAGTAAAAAGATAATGGATATGATAAATAAACCTACATGTCATTTTTTTTCTAAAGTTATTGCTAATAGTCTCCCATGGCTATGTTTTTTACCATCTCTACTTTATATATCTACTTGATATTTTTTAAGTATTCTAATGCGAAGTTTAGAATATTGTTGCGCTTCGAAGGTTTTTCAAATCGAACAATTTTTTCAGAAGTCAGCTCTCTGTCGACTCTCTTTTGATGACACTCCTGCAACCTGCTGTAAGCTTGATAGATACAACCAATTTTCTTTCAGCCCACTTTGATAATTTGAAACAGAGTGAAGATTTCATTGGACGAATCTTCTTTTGCACTCTTGCAGTTGCTTGAGTACTAAAAGGTCTTGAAATTCACAAATTTGCCGAATAATATCTCTGATATTATTTTAAAGAGTTGTTCTTTAACGCTGAAAAGATCTCTATGCAAGCATTTATCCAGCCTTAAAAAGGCAAATGTTCTTCTTTCTCTATTAAAAATTAAAGCTGCTCTTAACTTGATGTACAATTTTAATAAAAATGTACCTGAATCGAATTAATTTAACAAAAGGAAGAAAAGCAAAGAGAGAAATTAAAGAAATCGGTTTACTTTATAAGGAATATTTGTGATTCGATTTAGATGACGAATGGCTTCTAAATTTATTGTGTTCCTAAAAGCCTAAACAAAAAAAAACAAACAATATTTTACTTTGATATCTGATCACTTTTAATCATCTCCCAAAATGAGTTGTGGATTATTACAAATAGTAAATATTTGATAATGGTACCCGTGGCATGATGGTTAGTGCGTTGGACTGTCATGCCAGAAGTCTTGGGTTCGATCCCAGCCTGTGACGCCTAAAGTCACGGGTACTGCCTCTTGCGAGGAATTGACAAATTCCCCAAGAGTAATCCTTGTCATGAAAAGTGCTTTCTCAATATAGCCGTTCGGATTCGGCATATAAACTGTAGGTCCCTTGGTTGAGAGAAGTAAGTCACTAGGCCCTGGTTCTTTACGGACTGTTGCGTTACCTAATTTATTTTTATTTTTTAACTATTTGATAATTGAATAACAATAGTACAAATTAATCAGTTCACCGGACGCACTACGTTAAGTACAGACAGTGCCGGCGTAAGGGTATCGCGACCCAGGTGGTAGCATGGGGCGCCATGTCCGCAAGCATAATTTTTGTTACACTATCAAAATTGATCGAAGAGAGCTTATAGCAAGCACAGTCTTAAGACCAATGGATTGCCAACATAGTAGACTATGTTATACCACCGGCTCAACGCTTAATGCAGTGTTAGTTGTTAGTAAAAAAAAACGTAACATAACAAAAACAAGACAGTTAACAAAATAAGATTAATACATAATTAAATAACTAATGATTAAATTAATAAACAAAAAAACATTTACAAATGTAGATGTCTGAGTGGCAGTTAAAACGCCTTATCATACGTGTCAAGGGCTCATTAAGTCCATAGTTGGAACGATATTTAGGTTCTTGTACCTTCTTGTCCTTCCTGCGAAGATTATAACCGCCACTCCGATGGTTAAAAGTTAAAGAGCCAAGTAGTTCCTGAGCATCTGTTACACCAGTTATAACTTGATGTAAGAATACCATGTCATTGTTGTTTCATCTATTTAAAAATGTTTCCATCTGGAAAATTAATAAACGGGTTTCATAAGAGGTGACATTTAAAGCATCATTCTATAGGATATCTTTGATGGACTTCAACATAAGGAACAAAAAAATCATGTATTTCTTTGTCTGCACAAGCAACGAAAAAACCATAGAGCCAGCTCGTGAGGTTATCAAGCTCCAGCTCAACAAATTCATAAAAATTCGAAAGTCGCATAAGTTTAGTTTCATGTTGTTTTGTTATAAAAGACCATTTCGTCCTCTGTTTCCAAATAATGTCCCTTTGTTTTTCTTTTCCATACACTACACATAGAAAACATAAGAGAGAATGAAGCAGTGTTTAGGAAAACAAATTGAGTTTTTTTATGGCATTGTATTTTGAATCGACGAGGTGAGATTTTTTGATATAGATTCGGATCTTCTTATCAATTGGCGCTGTGAATTCTTATTGTATTTTTATTATTTATTTTAGTAATAGATTTCCACTTTTAGCGCCACAATAGATAGGCATGTCACATTCTAGAATTAATAAGGTATTATCGTTAGAGATCAGATTGCAAGTTAGAGGTTTAACGATTTCTGTCAACTATTTCTATTATTATTTTTGCCATCCAGCAAATTTTGTTGTTGTTTTCTTCTACTCTACAAACAATTATCCGCTTTGATTGTTTTTTTGTAAATTCGCATTAAATATCATAATATCTTAAAAAAACATTTAGCTATACTGCAATGTCGCAAAGGCAGTAAAAATATTGGGTCATTTGTAAAAAACATGAGGAATTCTTCCTTTTCCTCGGTTCCGACGCTCGTTGTCAATGGCACTTCTTTTGTTACCTTTTAAGAGAGTGATATGACTCCGCCAGTACTAGAGCGAGTGAGTGATTCTATGGGAACAATCTTTTTTCGCACTTGTACTGTGGCAAGAGTTCTTAAAGATCTCAACATTCATAAATCCGCTGGTCCGGATGGAATTCTCGCTTTTGTGGTGAAGAGGTGTTCTTCAGCGCTGGCAAAACCACTGCGTAAGCTTTTGTATCTGTCCTACTACTCAGGTCTCTTTCCAAGCAGGTGGAAATTTACATTTGTCCAGCCCATCCCCAAAAAAGGCGAATCTTCCTCACCCTCTTATTACCGATCGATTGCACTTAAGTCCCTTCTTTCCTAAGTCATGGAAACGTTTATCAATTATCAGCTCAAGAAATATCTTGAAGATCGAAAGCTTCTTAATGACCGTCAGTACAGCTTTCGAAGCAATAGGTCCACTAGTGATCACATGGTTCATCTCACCGAACAGTGGAGAAAATCTTTACATCGCTTTGGAGAAAGTAAGATTATTGCACTTGATATTTCAAAAGCATTTTATAGGGTTTGGCATCAAAAATCCCTGCTTCATTGGAATAGTAATTACCTTTCGGATCGTTTAATACAAGTTGTTTTGGATGGATTCAAGTCTGAAAACTATTTTATGGGCATGCAGGGCTCTATTCTATCTCCAACACTCTTTCTCATTTTTATTAATGGTCTCCTGCCTGTAAGCTCCAACTTCTAATCCAATACATTGTTTTGCTGACGATAGTACCCTTAGCTTTACATATTTGTTTTCAGAATCACATCCCTCTTCTTCGGATGTGGAACTGCAAAGACACAATATGATAAGCTCATTAAATTCCAACCTAAACAGCATTGTACAATGGGCAATAAAAAACCACGTGGAATTTAATGCTTCGAAAACCCAATGCTGTCTTGTATCGTTAAAGCCTTTACCACCAACCACCTTTGGTGGAACGATCACATACGCGATGTTGCCAAAAATTCCGCAAAGTGTTTGGATTTCCCTAGGCGATGCAAGAAATATTTCACCCCTTCTGATCTAGATATTATACGTCCAAAGCTTGCGTATAGATCCCATATGTGGGCTGGTTCCCCAACAACTTACTTAAGCCTCTTGGATAGTATTGAACGCTGAGCATTTAAATTGATAGGTGATAATGTCATCATAAGTTCATTTACTCCGATTGAACATCCTCGTAAGGTTTCTTGTTTGACACTTTTTTAATGTTATTTTGACGGTTTATGCTCTAGTGAAATAGCCAGCTACATTCCTCCCCTTAAACAATTTAACCGTAATAGTCACGTATCTTGAAAAGCTCTTCAGCATACCCTCGAGCCAAACTTATTGTATTGTCAAATACAGAGATTCGTTCCTTAGCCGTACTACGCGAATGTGGAATGCCTTACCACACCTTGTTTTTCCAAGTCATTGTAATATTCAGGAATTCAAAACCAATATTCAGCGACATCTCATTTCAAACCCTCTCTCCTCTTCCTGGTGCTCACACTGTGTCTATGCATAATATGGGTAGTAATATTCCCTTGAGTGTGCGCTCATTATAAAAACAAAAGCTAGGTAACACTAAAACTAGAATTAAGGACTGGCAGCACTTATAAAGCAATTATTCTAATTTTTATTTGAACAGCTCTGAATATAGTGAGTGATTATTTCGTCAAAGTGCAATTAAAAATTTAAACTAACAGAAGAGTTTAAAGTGTCTAAATTGAGTTTCGTGAATGTGAATGAAGTTTTACTTTCGGTGAGTGTGAACATCAATATATTTTTTTCGACAAAATTAATCTTATAGAGTTTTTGATTGGCAATCCAGAATCTAAAAAAAGGAATCTGGTTTTAAAATCAGAAGGAAATTTTCTTTTTTATAAATCAAAATTGTCACTTTTTCCCAATTGAACGCATTAAGAATGCTTTTTCTAACTACCAGATTGACAATTGAAAACGCCATTATTGAGTGTTCGACTGTCATCACGTAATGTTTCGGTTCACAGCTGAACCCATTACCCAAAAAATCAGCTCTCAGCATTTGAAATCCGTCAAAATCTTAGCCATCCTTTGATAAAAATTTTCAGTTAAGGTGTCTCAAATCTCAGCCATCCTTGGAGGGACATTTGCATATAAGGTGCCTATACAATTTCGTTTTTTAAATCTAACACACTGTTAAAATGTTTAAATCCACTTTAGTTTTTAAGGTGCAAAAACGAATATGAAAACTATTTGTTGCAACTCTTTTTACTTATTGTTTTACTACTCAGTACTTACCCAAACACAGTAGTAATGTTTTGTATTTATTTATTATCTATTAAATTAAAGATACATGTAAGAAAAAAAGATAAATTAAGACGTACAGATCGAGATATCAATAAATTCTTTCATTTCTAAATAATGGCAGAAAATAAAGAAGTAGTAAAAAAAAGCTTTCTGGTGCCGAAAATCATAAAAGAAAATCTGAAAAAGATAAAATATTCGAACAAACTAAGAAACATATGCAAAAAAGGGTGCCAAACATTTAACTCGCTTGGGGCGCCAAGTTGGCTAAGGCCGGTCCTGAGTACAGAGCAATTTTCCAATCAGCATGAAGTAATAAATAATTTCAAAAAATCATTTGTAATTAAATATATTAAGGTGCCTTAGGCTGAGATTGCTTTAGTCAAAATTCTATCATATTTTCTACTATGTAGTATGAAAATTAGATGCTTTCATTTATAAGTTCAAACCACAACGTATACAAGGAACCATTCCTTCCCCTCTTACAAGGATCCCTCCTAGTAATCTTTTTTAAACAGTTCTTTTCAAATATCGTTTTTAAACATTTCTTTTTTTTAAATAATGAAATTCATTTCCTTTCAAAATAATAGAATCCTAACCTAACATACGAGTAAATGTAACATAGTCTTAAAAAAAAAAACAAAATCTTCCACCTGGATGATAATGTTAAAGCTAAATCGACTGTAAAAATGAATTGAGTAAGGACATCGGGCAGCAGGCAGCAGACTTTTTGTTGGGGTCGACCTAAAATCAAGAATAATAAGTACTATCTCTTTTTGCCATCCCTTTTTTGACAAATAGATATTTAGTCCTTTCAGCCAGTAGGTTCTTGTAATCGATAGTTTAGAGAAATCATCACAATAAGCAATTTACAATTCGGCCTTAGGGGTGTTATGTCAACGTCAACAACGAACCATAACATCAGATCTAACCAAACCAGTTAGTTAAGCTTAATGAAAATTGACTTTTCCAGAGGCAAAACAATTTGAAGAAAGAAAAATGTATTTAATCTGTGACTGTGATTTGAAATATATGTCGGCAGGTGTAGGTATATATATGTTTATAATGCGTGGGAGTATTAACCCCTAGAAAGTTATCACTTTTGCTTTGTCAAAATTTTAAACTGTCCTTCTTTTAGATTAAACAAAACATATTTCACAGTCTTTCAAAGTTTGATTCACCTTAAGACTCGTTCTCTCTCATTCCAACCTAAAACCACTGTAAACTGTCAAATAAAAACTTTCAATTCTGAAATTTGTTTAAAATTTATATCGAAATCTACTTTGTTTATGTTATTGTAAAATTTCACAGCTGCCAAGAAATGGAATGAAAATTTGCAACCATTTTTACAGAGAGAATCTAAAAACTAAATACATAGTTGACAAAAATAGCATAGGTTTTTAATATGAATCCTTCTTGCAATCAATTATTTGCACGTGTAGCCTCAGAGATATGTTAACTTGTCCTTTATTTTCTATTGGGTCCGAGTTCCTCCTTATTTCTTTTTGACATTCATACGAAATTGTCTAATTTCACAATCTGCATGTCAAATTACCCTTGGCTTTAAAAGGTGAATAAGGATTCCAATAAAATAAAACTGATCTTTGTTTGTTTGCAATGTCAGTACAGTTGTCAAAATTTCATTAAAATTTGTTTTACTTATAATTGTTTCCATTTTTGAAGAAAATTTTAGTATAAATTACTACTTTTAGATTTCTTAAAACCATACTAATCATTTAATTCAAACTGATATACACTCCGCTTCAACTGAATACGCACAAACGTTTTTAAAAATACTTTTGACAGTTACCTTAGTATGTTAAGAAGAGAATCTGGAAAGAATTATCTAGAATGAAGAACTAGTTTTTCTTTTGACTAGTTGCAAAGCTTTCTACTGGAAAAATTCAATATCTTTTTGAGCCAACTGAATAGGTACAAACATTTCAATTGTTATGGAATTGGAATAAAAAAAGGCTTGATAACTTAACCATCCCGTCTGTCGCTTTGTCTTCATTAAAAGTTGGTAGGTTTTCGTGTTCGGTTAAGAAAGTTGTTAATTAAATTATTCTTAAAAATTTTAAAATTACCAACAATATTTTTCTTATAAAGAAATAGTTTAGTTTGAAAATCTAGTTTTGTTAAATAGATTTTTAGTCGAAAACGAATGTTTCAAAAAATTTAGTAGCATATCTTAATTTTTTACAAATTGGATGAATGAAATTAATTTCAGAGATATCAAGAACTGAACATCAATTTTTACCAAATTTGCGCACTATTTTTTGTTGGTTTTATTTTTGTACGAAAAAACGGACTATTACATTTTTATAAATAAACTACTGAATATCGAAAACAATATTTTCTGTGAAATAAAATAATTTTGAAGTCAATATTATTTTGAGCAGAAAGTAAATTATTTACCAAGTTTAAGTATTGTTTTTTATTGAGTTTTTATTTTTTGTACAAAATATTTCTAAAAATTGTATCAAATGTTGAAAACAATATTTTTCATAAGTTAAAATTATTTGAAAGCCATATCTCAAATTTTTAAAAAGATATTTGAGTCAAAAATCAATTTTTACCAACTTTTATTATTTGTTTTTGGGTTTTTATTTAAAAAAAGCTGTCGATTCGATTTTTTTCCAAATTTTTCTTTAAGTTGAAAACAACATTTCTTATTAGTTGAAATTAGTTGAAAGCCGTAATATCAAATTTTTGAAAAGATCTTTAAGTCGAAAATCAATTGTCACCAACTTTGAGTAATTTAGTTTAGGTTTTTATTTTGTATTAAAAAAAAAACTGTCAATTTGATTTTTCTCAAAATTTTATCAGATGTTAAAATCATTATTCTTCGTTGCACAAAATTGTTTTGGAGATAAAATCATTTTTAATTCTTAAAATTTTCGAGCTGACGAATATTTTTTCAGTTTTTTGATTTATAACCGTTAACGAAAATAAACGGCTCGGTTTATTTTACATTTATCTTTATTGAACTTTTCATATATTACAATTGTCTTAAATTAAACTTATAATTACATATTAAATGATACTGATAAAATATTTTCTTGGCACTTAGGGGGCCTAACTCTATACATTGAGTGTTCTTAGAAATTAAAGAATAAACTAAAATATTAATGTTGTTAGATAAAAAAATCAATGAAAATTAATTAAATCCTGGGGGTGTTCAGACCCGGTTGTCTGTTTGTTGATCTGTTAGCCGCGGTGGTAAGCTGACTCCGTGTCAGGGAGTGAGAGAGGAATGCTTCTGCACCTTGTCGCCGATCGAACTCTACCGTTGCTGGACCTTCGGAAACAGACTAGTTCCGATTTCGTGGCGTTGATTCTTATTCCCCATTTCTTGTAGAAGTGGAACAGTCTGCTAAAATGATACTCTATCTTCCTGGCTGCAATAATAGAGGATTTCGATGAAGTGTATGTGAGAAAATCATCGGCGAAAAGAAGACACTCACAGTCGTTGGATGCATGTTGGTCGCTCGTGAGTAAGCTGAAGAGGAACGGTCCAAGTTTAGAGCCTTGAGCTGCTGCTCTGCTCTTGTGATTTTTAATGAAGATTTGTATTTTTCCAACTGAATAAAGAAGTTCCTGGAAGAAAGAAATGAAAACAAAATTTTAATTAGACCGGGTGGGAAACCAAGTAGGTTTAATTTGTGCATGAGTGCTTCGATCCAAACGCTGTCAAACGCTTTTTTATGTCAAGAAAGCAGGCAACGTAATAACGATGACGGTTGAGTGCGGCTGCAGTGTAGTGTTGAAATTTAACTAGCGGGTGAAGTGTGGAGTGCTTTTCCCGAAAGCCAAACTAGAATTCCGGGATCAGGTTGTTCTCGGAGCTGAACATGTTCAGTTTTCTAAGGATGACCTCTTCTAGAATTTTACTGATGTTGTTGAGGAGGGAGATGGGTCTGTAATTGTTGATTTGGTTTCTTGCTCCTTTCTTTGGGATTGCCAAAATTTTGGCAATTTTCCATCGTTGCGGGAAGTAGCAGTTGTTGAGGCAGTTATTGAGAATGATGGTAAGGAATATGACGAACACGTTGGACAGTCTCTTCAGCATAAAGTTGGAGACTCCATCATGTCCCGCGGACTTCTTAGGTTTTAGGGTGCTGATTATTTCGCTGACTTCTTCCTTTCTGCACAAATTACTTTCTTTGAAGCCAGCTATCCTATTTATTTCCTTAAATTCTTTGGGACCGGGCTTTATTTCCTGGAGTCTTCTCTGGAAATGTATGTTGTTGTGGTGTTGAATCGCATTCCGAAACATAGTGTTGGTTGTCTCTGCTGACCGTGTTGAGTTTTCGGTGATGAATTCGTTGAAGCCGTTTCCTCAGCCGTTGCCTGTGGGCATACAGGTTTTGTATGTAGGTTGGTAGATATTGGTACCTATCCCTTGAGCTCCTGGGAGCCTTTTGTTGAGCTATGGCTGATCCAATGGCCGATTCGAATCCTTCGATGGCACTGTCAATCTCTTCGTTGAGGAGATTCCTGTTGGAAGGAGGAAGAATTAGGCTGCGCTCCATTTCATTGTTGAGTTTCTGCACGTGAAGTCTGCAGTAGTTAATGCAGTCGTCCAGGGTTCTTCTTATAAGCAGAATGGGAAGGTTTAAGTTGATTGTAAGTTGTACTCTTCGTGGTCGGAATCCCTACAAACAGTTGAGCACATGTAATTCAAAAATTTAGGAAGGACATGTACCAAGTTTGAGGAGGCCATACAAAAATCCAACCATGATGGAGTTCTCAGAAAGTTCGGTTTTCCAGTCAACAATTGTTTGTGCTTCAATGTTGATTGTGGTGTCCATCTATTTATGATACCTTGCATTATAGTCACCACCGATTATCCCGATGCTGTCTCCTCAATAGCATTGTTGAGTAAGGCCATGCTGTATATCTCCTATCTGCATTTGATGTACAGACTGATTAAAATCAGTGCTTCTCCTCTTCCTATGTTTGATGGCGGTCGCTTAGCTAGTCCGGTGTCCTCTGATCAAAACTTCGCTGGGGTTTGGTTAAAGATTCGTTCACACGAATGTGTTGCCTGAATGTGTTGTAACCGGAGATGTTGATGTTGTTTCTCCTGGTCACATTGGTTTTGCTGATGAGAGCTATATCTGGTCCGTTGTTCTTCATGAACAAGTTGAATGACGTCCTCTTCTCGAGGCATGGTACGTCCTGATGCGTAGCTTCTTCAATTGCATAGTTCGAAAATAAATATGGCAAGTGCCACTGAATTTTTCTCTTCGCTTAGCTGTGCGTAGTTGGAGGGAACTGCAGAACCGAAAATTCGTTTCACTTTGCCGTTGATGTTGATTGGTGCGTCTTGGTTGGCGTTGTTCTTCTCGGTAGTCTTCTTAGCTGCTGGAGATTGTGCTGGTCTTATGTTTGTGTTATTCTGAAAAGAAATATTATATTTAGGTTTTGTTTGAACAGGCTTGCATGTAAGTCCGATGACTAACATCGCTGCGTAACTAATGCTTGGATGAGCAATAGCACTAGCTGATTTGGCTGTAAGAGCTTGTTGAGTCTTTTTTTCTGCAGCCCTCTTCTTCTGGGAGAGTTTGGCCTTGATGGTTGGACAACCTTTGTAGTTGGCTGGGTGGCCTTTCTTTTTACAGTTGGCGCACCGACATCCGATCCAACATTGTACTTCGGACTGCATTTTCCGGGTTCATGGTCTTCCTTGCATTTGACGCAGACACATTTGTGACCGCAATTCGTAGCTATACATGTCCAAGTCGTTGTTCTTCATTCGTTCCCAGTGGACTTATTGGTTTATGATTTTCATGTAAATTTTCCTGATGTCATAGGACTTTTTTAATTCAACGACGAAGCTGTTCCTGGCCTTGGCATTGGTTCTAGCCGGTTTAAAGGGTGTTACCTTAATGATAGGTAGTCCTTCGTTTCTGAGCTCGTCCTCGACTTCAATCGCTGCATACGATGAATCCCTTTTAGTAAAAGAAGGTTTTTCATGTCTTTGGTGTGAAAGTGTTGAATTCCATACTGTTTTGTACCAGATATTTCCTGATACGATCATGAGAATTCCGGTCACCAGCTTGGATGTATTTAGTTTCCGCTGACTTGTTTCTGATGTTGAAGATCAGCTTTTCACTGTGGCAGAATTTGCTAAATTCAGCAATATTTGAAGAGTAGCAAATGATTGGCGGTAACTTTGGTTACTGTCTTGTCTTGCTGTTGGTACTTGTCTTTTCGATTTGTGGTAGGCTTGGTCCTGGGGCATTAGCACATTGAGATGGGATATTTCCTGCTGGTTGCAGGTTGTCAGTTTTTAGTTCCTCATTCCTTGGTTTCTTCGATTCAGTCTCTGGAGTTGCTTTTGTTCTCTTCTTTTTCTTGTGTTTGACTTCCGTGAAAGGAGTCTCGTTGTCGGCCTCATCATCAGTGAGGCAAATGGATGGGCCGTCGTCTCCATCAAGAACAGGAAAGATGTTGGTAGTTCCATTGATTACACCAAATATACATATTTAAAAAAAAAAACCTTTGTTCCGTCTAAACCAGGGTATAAAAATCCTTAGGTCGCAGGTATAAAACTGCAGGTATACCTGACTACTTGTTTATTTTGGGTGGTTGATGAATACTGATAGTTTAGGATTTAACACGCACAGACATCTTTCTACTATTATTATTATTTCGAATCTAGGGCCCTTGAAACGTCGAAAAATGTCAAAATTTTGAATTCGACAAATCGGACAAAAAGCTCTTTTTACGCTCTATGTATTTTAACTAAATTAATTTGAATTGTTAAGGATAAAATTTAGTTATGCAAATTTGAAATAAAATCAAAAGTAAATCAATTTATTTTGTCCATCGGCGTTGTTAAACAGATTCAATGGAAAACTCAATTATTCGTTGATCTTTTTTTAAAGCCATTTCAGCAGAGACTATAGTTTGGCCAGCAGTGTAATAATATGAAACCCACATGCCATAGACTACTCCTTAGATTTAGATTTGTCCTTTAAAATAATGTCAGAAAATTCTGTGAAAATGCTTATTTAAATTATAGACAAGTTTCATGAATTATATAAAGAAATACATCTTTTGAAATTTCATTTGTCCTTTTGTTTCTTAGAAACCATTTGATTTGAATAATGTTTGCCCTGCAGGATAAAATAACTGATTTCAGACCTGCAAATGTGTACTACCTACTCTTATATTCTTCTTTTATTTTAAATATAAAGGACACATAGTTTTTTTTTATTATAAATAATAAAGACAACTCGGTTCGTTTTAAGGATACTCTATATCTCAATTGAATTGGTCATTCTTTTTAACATAGAAATGGTTGTTGATGACTTTAAATTAAAGAAGAAATGTGCTTTGGGTCAAAGGGATAGTGAAGTATAGTATATGTATAATATATTATATAGTGACCCAAGCTAACCAAATAGATTTCAATTTATTCCTTAAGTTCTATTTTTGGGTTGAAATGTTATTTGGTTATTTAATTTTATTACTTTTTGTTTTCTCTTTGCAGTTTTTTATATTCCGAGTAGCAAGAGGACCTTTTATAGAAGAGTTCTACCAATGTGTTACCCATGGTTTCTACACAGCAGAATGGCAGGAGCAGTTTTACAACACGTTTACATTATTCTTTACCTTCATAATTCCATTGTGCATATTGTTTGTTACTTATATGTCAACATTCAAAACAATTTCAGGTAAGCCAAAAGTTTGAATAAATATGGTTTTCTTATTAGATTTCTGTAAAACCCCGGAAGATGTTAGAAACTTTCTTCGAAGAGTTTTGATTATTAATAAGGTAGAATTTTGAAGTCTTAAATACAAGAAAATTATTTCTTATCAGTTAAAAGGAACATTTTAATATTTATTTTGATGTTAAATGAAAAAGTTGTATGAATAAGCATATAGTTTTTAAAAGTTGGATATCATTTTGAAAAAAAATGATTTTTGAAATTACGGTTGATAATAATTAAATCAAATTTTGCTTGAATATAGAATAAGTAGTACCCGTGGCATGATGTTTAGTGCGTTGGACTGCTCAAGACGCTAGAAGTTTGTGTTGTATTCATCTCTCTCACTCAAGGGAGGCGGAAGTATAAGATTGCGGCTTATGCGCAAAACATGAAAATTGGGGAAATCAACATAGTAATCCCAGAGGTAACCATCTTTTCAATTTGATGAATCTTTACAGCGTTGAATATTCAGTCGACCTGCTGGCTACTGAAAAGCCATCGTATCCAAGAAGCGGCTTCTATCTTCATCTTTTACTGTACGACACCAGACTGACAGTAACAGACAAAGTAGGTAATCACCCTCGAAACTGCTTACAGACAGTCGAGTACGACAGTGATCACTGCGGACTGGCTGCTGTAATGCAGATTCCGAACGAACCGATTCTCGCCTTAGAGAGAGAACTTCGTTCGAGTGACATAGCCCCACCACACAACAGAAACCTGACAAATACAGAAATTGACCAACATTTACAACAGATGAACGAGACAATAAAACGAACGGAGGAACGGACAATATCAAAGTACAAAGTACAGTATTGACGCACTGTGAAGGCACAAGAGTGGCTTACTGACAAGACTCAAAAACTTGTACAGATGACTTACAGACCCACACGACTTGGAGGTAAGGACACTGAAGTCGTCAATGAAAAATCTCAATCTGTTGATTAAGCAGAACTACAGGTTATCAATTAACAAGTACTGGGACCGCAAGATCCGGTCAGTCAATTCCAGTGACCCTAGTATCTTCCCAAAAGATACAAGATATTCAGAAAACACGACGATAATGAACTTCTGTGTCTGAAACTCCAAAGAGCTGAAGAGAACAGGGACGTACTCAGGACAGCGCAAATAGATCTAGAAGAAGCCATCTTAGACGATGACATTTACATAATTGAAGATCCGAAGGAAAAAGTGGAGGCAGTGGGAGCTGCTTTCCAGCAAGTGTACAAAGTGAATGCTAGCATTTGCCCCAACCACGACCTGGAAAACAGAGCAATACTTAATGACTTCTGCCTCCGAAATGATAGTACACAATGGCTATCTAAGAACCGCGGTTTCATGCAGCTCATTGGCGATTCGTTGGCAAATGCCACAATCGCCGAGCAAACGGGACCAAGTTCCTTGATAGTGACAAAGGTTGAGCTTCCGCTCATCTTCAATTCAATAAAAACAAAAAGTCAACAGGTGTCGATGGTATATCCAAAGTTATACTAAGACATTTACCGATGGAGGCACTTGACATTTACACCACACTCTTTATTAATGCACTGAATAATACATATTATCCAGTGCATTGGAAGACCGCTGTGGTTGATCCTCTCCCGAAAAAGGGAAAGGACAACTCGAACCCGTCAAATCTTTGGTCGATAAGTCTTCTTCCGAGCATCAGCAAAGTTTTCGAAAAAATCATTAATAGGGCTCTGACTAAGTGGGCTGTGGAGGCGGACAACAAAATAATTCCGTATAAACAGTTCGGGTTCAAGACGGGTCATGACACAATTCATGCTGCGTCTAAACTCGTTTCTGATATCCAATGGAATAAATCAAAACAACAATGCACAGATGCTTTATTGGTTGATTTAGAAAACGCCTTTGACACCATGTGGTAAGAGGGTCATTACCTAAAACTGAGCAGGCTTGGCATAAGCAAGCCATTGTTGTATATACTTTATGATATGCTTAACGGTAGAAAGTTTGTTGTCGAAAGTGGCAATATAACTTCTACCACAACATTCTCAATTAAAAATGGTCTGCAACAGGGAACGGTGAATTCGCCGATTCTCTTCAGCATTTACACCAGCGATCTTATAGGTAGTCTTACAAAGGCAATTGCGTACGCCAACGATCTTATATCGTAGAAAACGGCCTGAAAGGTCGAGGTTATTATAATTCTCTTGCAGCGTGATTTCGACAAGATTCAGCGATATTGCGACGACTGGAAACTGAAACTGTTCAGAAGTCGGAGACAATTCTGTTCCGGATTCCGTTGGCTAGGGCCACGAGGGATACGTGAAAGAATTGGCACAAGATGGTCATCGTTGATCTTCACGAGCAGCCATTAGCGAGCAAAAGTGTTGTGAAGTACCTCGATATCTGGTTAGATCAGTATTTATATTTCGACAGACATCTAAATGCTGCTCTGACCAGGGCCAAAGGAGCCTTCATTCTGACGAAACGGCTGTTTCTAAGCAGTCGGCTTGACTCCAGAGTGAAGGTAATTTGCTACATGGCCCTCGTACGGCCAATGATCGTGTATGGTTCAACGTTGCCCCTTCCCAGATGGAAAAGTTTCGGGTATTCGAGCGGTAGTGCATACGACGCTGTACCGGCTTATATCGAACAACCGAATCTTCTTACGTGCATTACTATTCCAACGAGGTCCTATACAACGGGGCTCGAATCAAGAGAATACAAATTTTGTGATAAAACTTGTTTTAGACCACATTGCAAGAGCTATGTCTTCGACCAACAATTTAATTTTCGGGGCGTTCTATCCGAACGACGAGTATTTTGAGAGTGCACGCTTGACCGGCTCCAATCCACCGGAAGCATTCCTCAATATGACAACTGCACAAATAGACAACATAAACAACGCATAAAGGACACATGTAAGCGCTTCATTAATATTCGTTTTTTTTTGTTTTCTTTGCTAAATTTGACATTTGCTCCGATTAACAGTTGTCTATTCAAGAGTACCGTTAAAATAAAATGTTGAGTAGATGTTTGCGTACATTTTTAAAACAATTTGGTGTAAGATCGTTTGGTTTTATTTAAAAAGTTAATCATGAGGCGCCTTGAAAAAAGAAACGTTGTTATTTTTCACCATAATAAAGTTGAAACGTACAAAAAAAATTGCTGACATGACATGAAGTTAAATACTGTCGGTGATTTGTGTGGAGGTATAAAAGTGAAGGAAGGATCGAACCAAAGAAGCAGATGGGTCAACCAAAAAAGTTAACAATGAAAGAAGAACGGCTTATAGTAAAACAAAATTAAAGCAAATCCTCGTTTAAGTGCACCAAAAATTGTGCAAGAAGTATTAACGGAATGCAAAAAGAAAATATCTGCAACAACGGTACGCCGAACAATAAAGACAATGGTCGTGTTGCCCAAAAAAAGCCATTTATCAATAAGCGCAACAGACAAATTCAGATCAAATTTGCGAGGTAACACAAAAATAAGGATGCAACTTGGTGGGATGATGTAATATTTGCTGACGTGAGTAAGTACAACCTCTTCGACGGTATATTGAAAAAGCAATACTATTTGAGGATCCTAAAAGAAAATTTAAGGCAAAGTTCTGAGAAAATGGGCATTTTAAAGAAATTCAAATTTTACAGGACAACGACCCGAAGCACAAGGCGTATGTTGTAAGGGAATGTCTTCTGTATAACTCTCCAATAGTTATCCAAGCACTTCCAGCATTTCCAGACCCTAACCCAATAAGTGCACTAAAGCAACGGCTTCAAGAAAAATGAAGCACAATAGACATTGAATACCTTCAACGACGGAGTTTTATCCAATCAAGGGTATCCAAAAAAATATTAAAATTAATTAAAAAGTTAATATAAGTATGTAAAAAAAAAGAATATTAATGAAGTGTTTTTTTTTATTTGTCGTATTCTTTATTTATTTTGTTAATTTGCTATTTTAATTAAAAAATGTATACATATTGAAATTATTAAATACAAAATATTTTAAAGAAAAACTGGTTTTTAACTTTTTTAAGTTTAAAGTGAAAAGTAAAGTGTTTTTTTATGGAAAGACACAAAAAAAACGAATATTTATGGCACTCACTGTACATTAATTTTGGGTAAAACAGAATTGCTATTTTACAGCTGCTAACTTCACAAATATCTCAAGTTTACCATGACAGTTTCATTTTTGTAACCCCGAGAATTCTTGAAAATATCTCGGTATACAGTGCCTTACATATTTATGTATATAGAGGTTAGTTGTCATATTTTTGTTCTTAGCAAACCCCTCATGTGTCACAATATTTCTCTGGAAATAAAAATGTTTAGTATTAAAGAACTTTGTTACTACCAGCATGTTTATTAATTATGTAATATTAAAAGTCCACTAAAGACATGTACAAAAATAAAATAGAATATTCATTAAATTTTAATATATATATATTTTTGTTTGTATTTTAATATTTTCTTTCTCTTCTTTTCAGATAGTGAAAAAATGTTCCAAGGATCCAAGTTGGCTGTATACACTAACAAACCAACAGTTCAAACGAATCGACAACGGCTCATACAAAAAGCTAAAATGAAGTCCTTGCGCATTTCAGTTGTGATAATTGCTGCATTTTTAATATGCTGGACCCCCTACAATGTGATGATGATAATATTTACCTTTCTTAATCCAGATAAAAGGGTAAGATTGAATAATTAGAAAATACACCCACAAACAAAAAAGAAGCAATGTGCAATCCTTTGCATTTATTCAATTTTAAAATCTGATAAATGTTGGCATTTAATTTTAATGAAGTCATTATGTAACGTTAAGTAACTTTAAGTAGGATACATTTTCTTCATCCAATTGAGGCGTCAATCGCAAATTGCTATTCAATTTTAGCTTTATTTAATTAACTGAGTGTAAATGCAACATGATTCACATGAAATTTGTTAACTGTCAATACACAGTTAAAACTTTTTAGACGGAAGGTACGACATTTACAAACAATTTGGTTTTCTTAAAATTTTGGAAATCGAATAATTGTTAGTTTATTTTGGCAAATAAGTATTTTGGCTATAAAAAAATAATTTTGAAAATAAAAAAATATAAACAAATGTTAAAGTTTAGAAATGCTAAGTAAATTTTCCCGAGATATGCTAAAATTGGATTCATATTCTTACTAGCTTTTAAACGATACTTCGTCCGCAGCTTTATTTATTGTTATTGCAAATTCTGCTTTCAGAGGAAACTGCACTCTTTCAGTCATGATTTTAGCATTTATAATATTTCGTTGTACCCGTGGCATGATGGTTAGTGCGTTGGGCTCTCATGCGAGAGGTCGTGGGTTCGATCCCTGTATATGCCAACGAAAAACATCGTTTAGATATTTAGTAGGGTGAAAATTTTCCATTCTATTTTATGCTATGAATTATTAGTTCTTAATTTGACTTAAAAGCGTAACTAATAATTCTGATTTACGAATTTCCTTAGAAATTTCACATAACTTTCCAAAACAATGACACGAGTATCTCCTAGATTCCTGCTAGACAAGACCAAGTTTGTCATTCGTGAAATTTCGAACGCTGGTGTATTTAATGTCTATAGCTGTGAAAATGGTATTCATCAGCTTTATATTCAACCACTGCATTCGGAATTTAAAGGATGTTTTTTTTAGACGTCAGGTTCCCAAGAAGAAATAAAATTTAAAACTTGATGTTATGGTTAGGTATTCAGTTTTGTTAGAAAGCTATAGGGGTTTTTCATTATGTTTTAAAAATGATGATGACTCGAATAAGTCACAGTTGAGTGGACCAATATTGGGGCTTATGTCATCATATTCTCTTCCAAGGTTTCAATCGTCTCAGGCTTATCTGTTAAGGCATGCTACTCCACATAACCCCACAAAATACAGTCCATCGAACGAACTTGTAGCCCACCTTACATAGACTCATGAAGCGATATAATGCCCTGAGCAAAAGTTTCCTTAAATAAATTGATTATTTCCTTGCGTCGCCCAAACCAAGCCATTATTTCTATAATAAATTTGCAAGATTTGCAAATTTGGCAAATAAATTTGAGTATAAATCAAATGACAGCTGTCAAAGAAATCAGCTTCGGAAAAAGTATTGCCAAAATTAAAACCACACGTCTAAAAAAAACACCCGTTATATTCTTTTTACAAGAGTGTTTCCAAGATTTCCAAGAATCCAAGTGTATAATATTTCGATCGAAGTGGAAAACATTGCATTTGGTTTTAGTGACATAATCAAAGGAAATGTTATACAAATATTTAAATTATTGACGTCTGAAAGTATCTTGAGATGAATGTCGAGATACTAAGTCATAATCTCAAGCGGATTGAAAATAAGACTGTTGGCATTGAATATTCAATGTTACGAGTATTTAATGATGTTGGATACAAAATACATAGTTCAAGTACAAGTTTTCAATAAAATTGAGTGATGTACATATACTTCCATTAAACTTCGTCCATAAAATATGTAAATACAAACTGAACATCTTGGTTGTATTTTGAAAGATCCGGTGTTTACTTGAGAAGAAAATCAACCTACATATGCAGACATCCAAAATTAGTGTTGGGAATGCACCAAACTAAACTATTGACGTGTATTCCAGCTTCCTGGTACAAGCGCAGTCAACTATCTATTACTCGTAGATAAACAAAATATGTTCGAATTTGAGGTAGTTTTTGAAAGTTTTGAGTTTGAGAATATTTGAACACACAAGCTCCTTTGAAAGGTATATACCTACTTGTGTTATGCATTACTTATTCCGTAGATTATATTCAAGTTAAAAGAGCAGCTTTAAAAAAAAGTAGTTCTTAAGAAAAGTAAACATTTCAATACTGATAGAGGATTTACTTGATATCTTTTATCATTTCTTCTCATAAGCTAATCTGGAAAAAAATAAATTTAAAATGTTGGTGAATTTGTACACATAAGTTCAAAAAAGTTTGCGTATTTTTCAGCTGCTCAAGAGCAAAATGAGTGACATTTTGTTCTCAATGATACTAGGAAATTCTGCAATTTTTATAAAAGCCAGTACAACGGAGTCCGAGAATTCAAAACGTATGCAATAAAAGTGGGCATAGATTTTTCTTAACGTTATTGAAAATAGCTTTTTCTTCATTAAAATAAATTCTAAAAAGAGGCTGGCAACCCACCTACCCAGATATGGATAAATACCTTCCATTTCGTTCGTCGATTTGCTTTGTTCAAGACTTTAACAAAATATTCCTAACAATAGTTTTTGCAAGATAAATAATTTGAAGTCAAAATCTTTATTTGTTCTCCTAATACCTGAGTCGGAAACCATTTCTTTTGTGTTGTTTTTGTTGGTTTGTTAAAAATATTTCTAGTTGAATTTTTTCTAAATAAAATTAACTAAGAATTACCAAAATTATTTTTTATATTATGATAAATAGTTTAATTTCAAAATCTATTTTTGGTAACGAGATTTTTAGTCGATAACCAATTTTTACAAATTTTAGTAACATTTCTTTAAAAGTTTTTCTAATAAAATTTGCACAGAATAATATAATTTTGAAGTCAAAGCCTTCATTTCTTCAAGAGATGCCAAGAATCGAATACAATACAATATATTCTATAAAATAGAATTAGTTTGAAGCCAATATTTTTTAACAACTTTTAGTAATTCTAAATTTTAGGTTTTTATTTTTTTGTAAAAAAAACTGCGGATTCGATTTTTCGCAAAATTAGATAGATAGAAAGATAGATAGATAGATAATTCGATTTATTAACATTCGTTTATGTACATTGTTTACAAAAATAATTTAGTAAAATCGTTAAGGCTTTGCTATGCCCAGGCCCGGATTAATAGGGGAGCTAGGGGGACTACAGCCCCGGGCCCCACGGAAACGTGGGCCCATTCCATAAAGAAATTTAAACCGTAAAACCGCTATATTCAAACTGTACAATTTAATAAACTAGAAAAATAAAAACCAAAATTAGTTGACCCACAAAATCTTAATTTGAAAGCTAACCCCAAAAACGTTAAACCCATATAGCCCAACTTGCAATTAATCCCATAAACTTAAAACCAACATATAGCTCAACTCGCTAGTATCTCCAAAATGTCAAACCCACATAGCATAGTCGCTGTTAACTCAATGCCTCGTATTTTTTTTTTGTAAGGTGTGGAAATATGCTGGACTAATTAGTAATTATCTCGGGTACCTTATTTATTTTTGATTAAGAGGGATGTGCGAATTGAGAGTTAAAGTACATTTCTATACTAGTGTGGTCAAATTTAGAATTGTTAATTTCCACGACTCCGTTTTGAGTTTAATAAGCAAAATAAATTTTGCAGCAGAAGTATTGAATCGTATTTTTCGACACAACGTACGTAAAGTTGAATTTCCCGAAACCATCCCGTGTGCAAAATTCAACTTTACGCGAATTACGAGTATCTAAAAATTAGTGTTCGACTTAAAGGTGTTCGAATTGAAATATTTTACTACTAGTTTTTTTAAAGAGGCACTAAAAAGCAATGTATGTATTTGTTTTGTTTTGTTAAAACATCGACACTTGAGAAGAAAAAAAAAACAAACTTTTTTCTTTTCAAGTTCAAAGAGAAAAAAGTGAACTTATTTCAACATTTAAAGTACGTAACTGGATCGTTGAAAAACAAATGATTGACTTTTTTACAAACGTTTCTCTAGCTCTTAGTATTCTTAACAATACCTATAGCTAATTGTGAAGCAGAAATATCTTTATCAGTCGTTAAAAGAATACAAAATATGTACCGATCTTCGATGTTTCATGAAAGATTATCATCTTTAACTCGTTTAGCAATCAAATCAAATTATGAATATCGATTGAGTTTAATGATCTTTTAAAAGCTAAGAATAAAAGCATGGCAAATGTTGCCGTCTGCCTGAATTGACTTATTTCGAGTTTAAAATTTAATGTAAACATTCTAAAGTTATAAACTATGAGTTGTAAAGGGTGTCCCAAAATTAACGCAAGATTTGAATTAAATAGAAAATGCCGTTTTTAGTCTTTTGATAGTTATATTTTTATTGACTCGTAAAGTACATAGGATAGGGTTATGTATGGAATAACACATCGGACAAATGGCCTCCACGGCTTTGCATGCACATGCGCACTCTTTTGTTGAAATTTTATACGACCATTCTGCATAAATGTGGCTGAAATTCGTTGATGCAGTGTTGAATCTCCTCCTTGAATGCACGGGTGGTTGTGGGCTTGTTAACATAGACTTGTGATTTCAAATAACCCCATAAAAAGAAGTCTAATGGTGTTAAATAACACGATCTGGGAGGCCAATTTTGATCACCGAAACGAGAGAGTACACGACCTGGAAATGTCTCATGCAATAATTGAATTGTTTCACGATCTGTATGACATGTGGCACCGTCTTGTTGAAGCCACATATTGGACACATCAATATCATCCACTTTTGGCAGAAAGAACTGTGTAATCATGTCGCGATATCGAGCACCAGTAACAGTCACTGCTTGACCAGCATCAATTTCAAAAAAATATAGCCCAATTATGCCTCCAGCCCAAAATCCACACCATATAATCACGCGTTGTGGATGCATTTGTTTTTCGACAATCACATGTGGGTTCTCCGAACCCCAAATGCGGCAATTTTGGCGATTGACAAAGCCATCAAGATGAAAATGTGCTTCATCGCTTAGGATGATTTTGCTCGAAAAATCAGGGTCCATTTGTTGATGTTCAATAATCCATTCAACGAACTCTCTTCTCTGTCCATGGTCATTAGGCTTCAATTGTTGTGTTAATTGAAATTTGTAAGCATGAAGACACAGATCTTTGGTGAGTATACGCTGTAAAGAGGTTCTTGAAATTTGCAATTCTTGTCCACGACGTCGAATTGAGGTTCCTGGATTGTCAGCAACATTCTCACGCACAGCTTCGACATTCACATTTTAACGGCTTGTTTTTGGACGACCATCAGTGTGTTTGGCGTCTCCAACGGATCCAGTTTCTATGAATTTTTCACAGTTGACGAAGTTAAAACACTATTCCGACAATATTTTGTATGAAATTTTCGAACTGCAGCCGCCAAGCTTTCACTATTTTTGAAATATTCTTTAATAATGAAGATTCGTTGTTCTATCGTGTAACGCTCCATTTTTAATAACCCTATACTGTTAGCTGTCAAATTGCTTTTTTCAGGGTTGCCAACACTTCACTGCACAAATGGCGGCAAATTCAAATCTTGCGTTGATTTTGGGACACCCTTTATATACATTAAAAAATTTTAAAAATAGTAGTTTGTTTATTCATTTTGTTTAATTCTATAGTACAATATTTAAAAAAAAATTAATTATATCTTCAAACGTTCAAATATAATTTCAACAAAAAAAAAATAGAGAGAAAAAAACTATCAAATATGTAATTAATACCTATATAAAACTGTTACGGTATGACTAATATAGGATCATAGGGGTTATCTAGATTACCATTTAAGAGTTGCTTTGTATATTGAAGTGTTAGAATGTTTTGTGAAAAGTAAAGCCTTCTAATTTCTTGTAACATTGGACAAACAGCTAAGAAGTGGTACACATTCTCAATTTCATTACGGTTGCACAAAGTACATTTTGGATCAAGGTCTACTCTATGTGGCTTATAGTTTAAATTCAGCATCTTATTTCTTAGCAGTAGCATCGACATATTTATTGCAAAAGAATTTACTCCACATGAGATTTATTGCTGTTTTGGCAGCAATACATTTTTCTTTAACATGAGGGCGGAGATCAAGGTTATACGTTATTAGAAAACCTAAGTATTTGTATTGAAAAACTATTTCTAACGGTTCGCGATCTAAAAACCATTTTTCATTGGGAACTCTTCTTCGCTGAGTACTTTCAAAAATAATTATTTTTGACTATGTGGCGTTAATTTTGAGATCCCACAAATCACAAAATCTTATGAGTTTATTAATTTGAAGCTGTAAAGATGTGGGGTTATCAGCCAAAATAACAATGTCATCCGCGTATAAAAGCATCTTTATAAGTGTATCACCGACAATGACTCCACCCGGAAAATCTTGAGATACTTCGTCAATAAATAGTGAAAATATAATGGGACTTAATCCACATCCTTGAGGAACACCACATGTTGTATTAAAAAAGCCAGACATCGAATTTCCATTCCAAACTGCAGCAGATGTGCCAGTTTAAAAGAGTTTGTACAAATTTAGAAATTTAGTGGTTAAACCCAAAGTAGATAATTTATATATTAAAGAGTCTCTGTTCACCGTTTCAAATGCCGCCTGAAAATCAACGAAAAAGGCGTAAATTTTCTTTTTCTTTTCAAAAATTCTTTACTATGCTTGTAAGAGTAAATATATGGTCTATTGTAGATAATCCTGCTCGAAAGCCGGCTTGGAAAATACTAAGGAGTTTATTCTCTTCAACCCATTTTGTCAACCTTTGGTATAAAAGATGGGTGAATATTTTCCTAAGACATGGCAGAATCGAAATGCCCCTGTAGTTGCTCGGAAGTTGCAAATCCCTTTATTTTTAAATATCACAGATCCATGCTTTTAGGAAACTCTTTAGAAATTCTTCTTCTTTAAGAAGTCTATGATTTAGAAAATTCGGAGTTCCATATTTATAAAATTCACACGGTATACCATCAACTCCTGCAGGGAAACTATTTCTTCTGGTGACTTCACATTGCTGCGGAGCAAATTTCTGCGTATTTCACATAAAATTGGACACTCTCCTGTGAAATGGATTACATATTATCTTACTCTTAAGTTACAAAGGCTACAGTAGATAGGCAGATCCTCTCAATGAGGTATTTAATTAAGAATTATCATTTCTCCTCTCATTTTGAAAATTGCCGATATGAGCTCCTGTTTGTTCGCGTTTCGAAAGTAGTTACGTTCGCATAAATTGTGATTTAAATCGTTCTACGTAGGTCTATGCATCGATAATGTAGCTTCTTTAATAGCGTCGACTCTCAGTTTTTCATCTTAATTTGCAATAAGATTCCGGAGGTCGTGATCGCAGTATTGAGTATTTTCATTAACTATTCGAAAGTCCGTTCTACAGTAGGCAGCATGGTCTTCTAGCTTCTTATGCCACAGATTTTTCTTCTCAATTGTTTTCAATGCCAGAATTTCTGGGAGTCTTTCATCTGGCATATTAATTTTGTTTGATATAATCAACATGACATTTAAAAGTTTTGATTAAGAGCGGTGTCTCAATTGAGATCATGTAGTTTGGGGTGTTTTTCGGTAAACGAAAGCATTTTTTAATGAAGAACCTCTGAAGTTTTTCGAACGTTTCAAACTTCTGCCCTCCCCATACCGGTGCTGCATACATTATAATAGATTCCGCCACTGCAACAAAGACCTTATATTTAACACTATGTGATACTGACTGCAGAATAGTGATCGGCGTACAACGGTAACAAAAGATGCATTTAAATCGACAAAAATACGTAGAGCTTCTATTCTTGTTTAACAGAGGTTACCACTGGCTTGCAGCACAAATATATTGTCGATAGTCTAAAACCTGCCTGAAATTTCCCAAACAACTTATTATTATGAATCCAACGAGTCAATGGGTTATTAAATAATGATGCGAGTATATTTTAGGTGGCTCTGAGGAAGGATATCCCACAGTAGTTGGATGGATCATCAATGTTGCCTTTTTTATGTATGGGAAAAATTATGGAATTTTTTAACTGTTCGGGTAGTATTCCAGTATTCAAAATTGTATTGAAAGCCGATGTTAAATTTAAAGTTAGCCTTTCTGTTACATATTTCCTTTTCCTTTTTTTAACTTCGTCATGAGTTATGACACTATCCACTATCGTATCTATCGAGTGCGAAAGTTTAGCGTATTGGATAGGAAGCGTAAGACTCTCTGGGTTCAAAAGTAACTTGAAGTGATTATGCAATACATCGATATTTAGTTTCCTGATTTTTGGTTTTGATCCATTTAATTGGTTAATCGCTATCCGGATTTTTTGTTGAAATCTTTGCATTTTCTAAGTTTAAGAGCCTCAATTTCATAAAACTTTGTTTTTTTCTCAAAATTTTACCAGAGGCCAAAAACGTTATTCTTCTTTGCATAGAATTATTTTGAAGATAAAACTATTTTTTGTTTGTAAAATATTTGAGGTGACGATTATTGTGCTTTAATTTTTTGAGAGTCCTTTCTCCATCTTTCTGTGTTATTATCTGCACACCAAAATTTATTTGAAGTCGATATCTCTACTGGGTCATGAGACATGGACAACGAAGAAAGAAAGAAAGATTCTAAGGCCCTTGAAACGTGCCAGAAATGTCAACATTTTTAATTCGACAAATCGGACCGATTACAATAATTTTCTATGGGAAGTCAAAAAAAATGTAGTACCCGTGGCATGATGGTTAGTGCGTTGTACTGTCATGCAAGGGGTCTTGGGTTAATTTACAAAAACTAATTTTCGCGGGTACTGCCTCTTGCGAGGAATTGACAAATCCTTCAAGAGTAATTCTTGTCATGAAAAAGTGCTTTCTCAAACTAGCCGTTCGGATTCGGCCTAAAATTGTAGGTCCCTTCCATTCCTGACAACAGTACTCGCACACAGGAATGGTTGAGAGTTGTAAGTCACTAGGCCCTGGTTCACAACGGACTGTTGCGCCACTCCATTTGATTTGATTTGAAGTCAAAAAATAATAAATGAAATGTGGAAGTGTTAATTTAATTTGGAAATAGGTAAATGTTTTTAAAGCAATAAGGGAAGTCGTGCTGCTGGTAATTTTTTTATACTGGTCTTCATAAAACCATTATTTTATAGATATTTAGAGATGTTGGAAATAGACCAAGAATTCCATAAAAGTAGATTTCCACTTTTGGATCTTGTATTGGTAAAAGCTGGGAATAATGTTTAATTTATGGTTAAAAGGTTCGAGTTCAAGGAAAATTCGACTAGAGTTGAGTTATCTCATTTTGATATTCAAAAGTTTATGACCAATGTATCTCCTCTTTAATCCTTCACTATTTTCCTAAAGCTCGGACTGTGTTTAAAAACTTTAAACATGTTACGGGTATTAGTAACCCCTTGAGTGTCTATTAATTATACCCTACAATACTGTTTTCTTTGTTTTGGCTATGCCATAATGGCGGATATGGCTTATCTTATGATTTCCGCCTGGCTACCAATGAACAAGTATTTTTGTTTATACAATTTAAGGAGAAAGATCTACAATTACCTCTGCTTGAGAAATGAGTTATCATGGTTCAAGCAATACCTGTCTATGCTATAGTCTCTGAATGTTTGCCATGTTTTCAAGGCTGATTGCTTGAACTGAATTTTTTAACAAGACCTAAATCCTACATACACATATCGCAAATAAAACATCTAGTTAACGTCATGGTAGTAACATATATTCTATTTATAAAGCAAGGACTTCATTTACCATCCTTTAACGGGTTACAAGCTTCCAAGTGCATTTAAAACACAAATGGCATTCGAGTAAATTCGTAGTTAACATTGACGGTGATGGATGGCGGTTTGTTTTGTATATACGTATGATGTATCATACAGTTCGGATTCAATGATATGGATATCCCTACCGTGATATTTGCTTATACCTAAATTGAATCTGTTGGTGCATTTAGAGCAGATAAATGTTTTGCGATATTTGATGATAGTTCGGAATAAATGTTGTATCCTTCATGTTAATCATTGGAAACTTGGTATTTGTCTCACTGATGAATGAGACACGTCATCGTCGTTCAATATCATGCTACCAATTAAAATGAATCATGCAAATATAACTGCATTAGAATTGAACTAAGAATTTCTAAAATTACCTTGTTTGCCAAACACCCATAGGCCTAGGTTTTTAATACACATAAGAACATTTAGTAAATTCTTCGTGTGATTTATAAAGTTCTATTGTATCAATCATTAATGTTGATAATCAATTAGAGATTTCTAAATGTTAAAATAAATACCCAGAAACTGGGAAGTATTTGTAAAATATGTAAATAGGTTTTCAAAAGATATTTCCTTTTAGAACAAACGTTTCTGTTTATTTTATAAATATCTTTTTTTTAATGACTTATATAAATTCAACACAAAATTGTTTTCATTTAACTATACAAAAATTCACAACATTTTTCCATTGATGATACATGCCGATAAAAATCCTGACATAATGGGTGATTAAATTTTAAGGGCCAATGTTGAATGTGAAATACACGTAAACGTTAAGTTTTTTTCTGCATTTTATTTGACATTTCTCAACTTCGGACTAATTCAATTTGAATTATGGAAAGATACACAATCGAGCAACGTGTTAAAGTTATTGAGACTTATTATGAAAATGGGCATTCAGATCAAAATTCGTGATTTTTTTGTTCAAATAAATTGTCCAAATGTATGTACAATCGAAAAATAGTGCAAAAATTTGAGAAAACCGGGTCTGGAGAAGATGTGAAACCACCAGTGGGTGCTTCTACAGCTCGTACTGCAGAAAACATTGGTCCAGTTCGCAATAGTATGGCTAAAGAGCCGCTTACCTTTCCTCTTTATCGTTCCCAAATACTGAACCTCTCACGCTCATCGTTGTTGAACATTGTGCATAAACATTTGCATTTACTAGCTTACAAGGAGCAATTGACTCAAGAACTAAAGCTAAATATTTTCTTCCATTAATAACACCCGTGTTTTTTTGCTTTCTATTCATCGGCAGTAGCCAGATTTTTGTACTTAAAAATTGGTACAACTTAACGAAGATTTGTCAGAATAATAATAAAAAACACAAATATAAGAAAGTTTTGTGAAAATTAACTTCAGCAAAAAAAAACTAACTAAAACTAATAAAATGGACGATTTTCTATAAAAAAAAAGTTAATTTAACAATTGCTTCAAGGAGCGGGTTTGTTCGTAGACTACATTAACATGTGTTGTTCAAAGGAGATTGAAGCTCGCCGCAACTCTATATATACCTGAATCGAGTTGAAATTAGCTTGATTCGACTCGATTCCGGTCGGGGATTGGAGTCGAGTCAAAATTTGTGAAGAAAAACCAGTGTGGAGGAGTTGGTTTTACAGATAATGCATTATGGTCTGTTTATTTGCATGTTTGTGTACAAAAAATATAGTTTTATTTTAATCAAATTAAAAAAAATGCACATAGAGTAGTTAGCATATTCTTGTATACTGCTGAACTATTCAGTCCTTCATTGTTAAGCACGAATCAAACTATCTCACTTGCATTTCATAAGAAACATCGAAATACCTTTGTATTTTAGAAAGTGCTGCCAAACTTAATAATTCTTAAATCTTCTTGTGCGGTGGAAACACCAAAAAGATTTATTCAAAAATTAATTATCTTTTCTATTGATTGCTCTTGTAAAATAAGCCCAGTTAGTATTTTTTCATTAACAATACTAAATAATATCAACAGTACAAGATTGATTTTTTTCCTCAATGGAAAACACATGATTCCAAATGCACAACTACTCAACGAACACATCCATCGAGATACAAATCGTACCAACATTTGAGAACGAAATCACATAAGATCTATTTGAGACTCGTATAAATGTCAAAAACCCATCCGTAATAAGATTGTACTTTAACTTTTATAGGTAGTATTCATACTACGGATATTATTTTTGTTATTCATGTAAAATCCTACTATACTATTGATAGATTTTCCAACAAAATACAAATTTTGTTTGGAGCAGTTGTCACCTTTGAATCTTTGATGTTTTGACATTTGAAAAGCGAAAAAAGGGAATAATAACCGTTTCAACAAAGCATTGAAATAGTTAAAATTCGGTTTGACAAGCAAGTGATGCGTGTTTTCGAAAACTGAGATTCGTTGATTCTTCGTCAATCTTTCGAATTAAAAATTTAACAAATGATATTACTTCATATTTTGCATTGAGTTAGGTCTTAAGACCTTAAAAGTTTGGTTAACACAAGAACTCAAGCCGATGGATCACTAGGAACATACACACAGGTTGTTCCGTGCTATGTCTTTAAAGTGCATCAAAATGTAATAAATTTTCATAAAAAAATCATCATCCCATTTTTACCTCGGAAACTACGATAATAAGTAGAATTTTCGCATTTAAAGTTCGAGAAATCCAAAAATTATTGTTGAAAAGCGTTAAGTTGTCATTGTTTCGTTATTGGGCTGGATGGATGGCGGTGTGACTGGACCTTACTTATTTGAAAATGAATGTAATTCAACTGTTACAGTTAATGGATTGCGCAACTGAGCTGTTCTTTATAATAGTTTTGTGACCGAAACTGGGCGATATAGAGTGCACAATGGAGGTTTATTTCTTAAAAAAGGTTATAACTATTGATAAAGGTTGTTACTGAAATTTTGTCATTTAACAGATTAAGACTTTTTTCTTTGCCCACGTTCGTTTTTTTTTACTTTTAAATGACGTACCTAACTTTTAAGAAATACTAGTTTATTTTTTGTATCAAAACGAAACCTCTTGTTTGAAAAATGTATTATACTTGTAGTACCCGTGGCATGATGGTTAGTGCGTTGGCCTAAGAACGATAATGACTTTTTATGTCTGAAACTCCAAAGAACTAAAGAGAACAGAGACGTACTCAAGACAGCGCAAACAGATCCAGAAGAAGCGGACGCTGACTTCTTTAAAATTGAAGATCCGAAAGAAAAAGTGGGAGTTGCTTTTCAGCGTACAAGGTGAATGTTAGCATTCACCCCAACCACGACCTGGAAAACAGAGATCCACTTTTACCTTTGTATATGAAAACTATAGTACTCTCATGGTGGAATTCGAATAGGGCGGCATCTACATATTTTTTGTGGAACGTCTAGCGAAAACATTCATGGAAAAATTCATTACAGTCGGGAGACTTACAAATGTTATAATTTGAAGTTATAAAGTGAAGTGGCTTGATGGTTAGTGCGTTGGACTGTCATGCAAGGGGTCTTGGGTTCAATCCCTGCCTGTGCCACCTTAATTTAAAAAAAAATAATTTTCGCGGGTACTGCCTCTTGCGAGGAATTGACAAATCCTTCAAGAGTAATTCTTGTCATGAAAAAGTGCTTTCTCAAACTAGCCGTTCGGATTCGGCCTAAAATTGTAGGTCCCCTCCATTCCTGACAATAGTACTCGCACACAGGAATGGTTGAGAGTTGTAAGTCACTAGGCCCTGGTTCACAACGGACTGTTGCGCCACCCCATTTGATTTGATTTGAAAGTCTGAGTGCGAGTGGAAAACACATTTGTTTCTTTGTGTTTGTATTTTGGTTTGGTTATATTTTTACATACGCAAAACGGTAGACTTTATATAAAAAGATGATAGGGCAAAAGCAGGTTAATTGCGATTTCGTGTAGGAATTTTATATTCTTGGTTGAGATTTTATTTTTTAGATGATTTGAGGATTGTATTAGGGAATTATAACTTGAACAACCTATTATAGGCAAGTAAATATGTAAGCATAATATACAAAGCTTTTATCTTCAAAATGATATGACACAATGGCGATCTGAGAACAGCGGTTTCATGGGGTTCAATGACGATTCCTTGACAAATGCCATAATCGCCGAGCAAACGGGACCAAGTTCCTTGATAGTGACGAAGGTTGAGCTTCCAAAAAGTCAGCAGGTGTCGGTGGTATATCCAACGTTGTACTAAGACATTTACCGATGGAGGCACTTGGCATTTACACCATACTCTTCAATAATGCACTGAATAATACATATTATCTAATGCATTGGAAGACCGCTGTGGTTGATCCTCTCCCGAAAAAGGGAAAGGACAACTCGAACCCGTCAAATCTTTGGTCGATAAGTCTTCTTCCGAGCATCAGCAAAGTTTTCGAAAAAATCATTAATAGGGCTCTGACTAAGTGGGCTGCGGACAACAAAATAATTCCGGATAAAAAGTTCGGGTTCAAGGCGGGTCATGACACAATTCATGATATCCAATGGAATAAATCAAAACAACAATGCACAGGTGCTTTTCTGGTTGATTTAGATATGGCCTTTGACACCGTATCGTTAGAGGGTCTTTACCTAAAACTGAGCAGGCTTGGCATAAGCAAGCCATTGTTGGATTCTCTTCAGTAGGTAGTCTTACAAAGGCAATCCGACGATCTAATTGCGTACAGAACGGCCCGAAAGGTTGAGTTTATTAGAATTCTCTTGCAGCGTGATTTCGACAAGATTCAGCGATATTGCGACGACTGGAAACTGAAAATAAATTTCCAGAAGTCAGAGACAATTCTGTTCCGGACTCCGTTGGCTAGGGCCACGAGGGATACGTGCAAGATGGTCATCGTTGATCTTCACGGGCAGCCATTAGCGATGAAAAGTTTTATGAAGTACCTCAGTATCTGGTTATATTTCGACAGACATCTAAATGCTGCTCTGACCAGGACCAAAAGAGCCTTCACTCTGACGAAACGGCTGTTTGACAGCAGTCGGCTTGACTTCAGAGTGAAGGTAATTTGCTACATTGCCTATACAACGGAACTCGAATCAACAGAATTGGCAATTTTTTGATAAAACTTGTTCGAGGTCACATTGCAAGAGCTATGTCTTCGACGAACAATTTAATTTTCGGGGCGTCCTATCCGAACGACGAGTATTTTGAAGTGCACGCTTGAGTGGCTTCATTCCACCAGAGGCATTCTTTTTTTTAGATAAGTGCGGTCCGATACAGGATAGATTGGTATTTCTGCTAATCTACCACGTCAGATGACGAACCGTGGATAGGCAACTCCTGTATAATCGGGACGTCATGGCAGAAGACGGAGCAGAGCTTCTTCGGTTCAGTAGAGCTCTGTTCTTTTTTTGTCAAGGGCACTGCCTTTTGCAAGATATTGACAAATTCTTCAAGATTAATTTTTGTCATCAAAAGTGTTTTCTTAAATTAGCCGTTCGAATTCGGCGCCACCCAATTAAAAACATTACATTACTATACTTGTATATCCAAGGACCTCAAGTGTGGTCAAAATACTTATGGACATAATGTCTCTTGAAATTTTGTTGATTTTGCTGGTTCTTTGAGCAGAATAATTTAAATTTGGTACTGTGCATATCCTCGACTATATAGTTAAGCTTGAAAATCGACTGAGTTTGTTCTTGGACTTTTTCGAGCTTTGCTGCAACTATTTAAGGTTACTTTTTCACTGATTATTATAATCACAATTATATAACTAAATTTGTTCTGAGAATCAATTAATAATATAATAATTTGAGTCAATAACAATAACCTCTTTAATCAAATTCCATATTTCATCTTATTTCAGCTGGGAGAAGACCTTCAATCAGGAATCTTTTTCTTCGGCATGTCGAACAGTCTAGTGAATCCCCTAATCTATGGTGCATTCCATCTGTGTCCGCTTAAACGAAAAAAGAGTAGATACAATCATCACAGTCTCACCAGGTAATATATACAAAACAAAATAAGGTCCAAAAGTATTGAATTGATTTGTTAAACCCCTATATTTAACCTTTTTCAGAGGGGACTCACAGAGATCTCCGTCAATGATGACCAATGTAACACAAGTCGACAGCAATGGCCGGCAAACAAGAACGTTTCGTCAGGCAAGTTACTATCGAACGAATAGTAGTTGCAGCACCAAGGAGCAATTAAGTCTTCTCAATACTCCACCAGTTCGCACAAACCTACCCAGAGTAGTTTCGACACGTTTGAAGGCTATGCAGAATGGTTCAGCAATTCCCATCGTCCTCAATGGACAAAATGGCGTTTCGACGTTACTAAATCCAAATGACGACGTATCGAGTGTGTAGTATGAATTTTGCTGGCGTCACGATTGCTGGTGTAAATACAACTAGATACAGAGTCAGCTACCGGATGCACTGCGATGAATAAAATTTACTATATTATTTCAAACAACGAGTTTAACCCAATATTTATGAAGAATATTATAAGAGTCTGTGCTGAACGACACGACCGGACTGTGTACTGTGCCAAGTCGATGCAGTTGCAGTAAGACGAATAAAACGTTGGATCTTCTTTTCCTAAATAAGTTAATTTATATACTCCATGTAAAAATGTACATAAATAATATACATAACATTTATATATATATATATTTTTAAAAAGGCATAATGTATAGTTGATTAAGATTAAGATGTCTTGACATACAAGAAAAAACGAATATGAAAACGAAAACAAAAATAAATGCAAAACCAATATTGTGATTTTATATTATGAATAAAAGTTTGGGAATACCTACAAATTTTTGACTTCGATTAGAAGGTATGTTTGTGACAAGAATTTTAAACTTAAAATAGTGTTTTTATGGCTAAAGTGAACTTTAAGATCACGGCCGCTGAGTTTTTTCAAATCTTTAAATGTTAAAATTAAAGCAAAAAAATGTTTCATATTTTTAGGCCATTTTACTTTGTATATTACAACTTATATATATAATGAGTTTTTTTAATAAAATTTTAAGGCCAATTTAAAAATAATTCTTTTATTGCACTGTTCTGGATAAAATATGTATGTAGGTAAGTAATTTGTGTAAAAAGTATATATAAACAATAAAAGCTAAATTTTGTAAAGTTTGCTCAGAATTTAGGGTAATTAGGTTTTGGTTTCGAAAGATTTTTGATTATTTTTTATTTATTTATAAAATTTGAAATATTCCATTCAGGGATAAAACAATATCATTCAAATTACCGTTCTCTAAAGGTTCGAAACATGTGTAATTTTGAAACACTTCATCTGGGAAATCGACCAATAAGAATCATCAGCAACATTTACACTTGCAACAGCAATATTTTTGATTGAACCTCCACAGGTCTTATGACTTCAGTAACGTAACGATTGCGTAGCCGGCGTATTATAAACTTCCCATAGAAAGTTATTGTAATGGGTCCGATTTGTCAAATTACAAATTTTGACATTTCTCGACGTTTCAAGGTTCCTAGAGTCGAAATAAAAGATGTCTGTGCGTCCGTGTGTACGTACGTTCGTACGCCCGTCCGTTCGCGACGTTTTTTTTGTTGTCCATAGCTCAAGAACCAGAAGAGATATCGACTTCAAATAAATTTTGTTATACCTACAGATAATAAGGCAGAAAGATGCAGAAAAAAAGGTGAAAATTTTGGTTAACCCTAAATATCTTACGAACCAAAAACGCTAGAGACTTGAGTTAAATTTTATATAATATATTGCAACGTGATATCAAAGAAGTACATATATTTTTGAAAAAAAATCCATTTAAGGGTTTTTTTTTATAAATCAAAAAAACTGAAAAAAAATTTAAATGATGATGAAAAGAAAAGAGGCTGGAATGCGACCCACACTGGTAACTTCTTATCCCGTCGAATGTTTATCGAATGTTGAAAACAATATTTCTTACAAGATAAAATTAGTTTGAAGACAATATTTCAAATTTTTGAAAAGATATTTGATACTTTTTCATGACAAGATTTGTCAATTCCTCGCAAGAGACAGTACCCGCGGAAATTATTTTTTTTTAATTAAAGCGGCACAGGCAGGGATTGAATCCAAGACCGCTTGCATGACAGTCCAACGCACTTTTATTTTTTTTTTATTCATTTTAATTAGTTCATTCTTAAACCTATCTTAAAGCTAGACAAAAATTCATTAAACTAGCCTAATTAACCATAACTTACAACTAGATTACTGGCCCCATACAGACACTCTAAGTTAAACAATTATACTTAATTGTAATGCCCTACGGCTGGCGCTAAGATCTATTTTGTTATTATTCAGACACGGAAGGTCATTATCGTTCTTTTCCCTGAATATCTTGGTGATTTAAGGGAACATACTAGGGTCACTGGAATTCACTGAACGGATCTTGCGGTCCCAATACTTGTCAATTGATAACCTGTTGATCTCCTTTATCAACAGATTGAGATTTTTTAGTGACGAATGCAGTGTCCTAACCTCCAAGTCATGTGGATCTGTAAGCCGTCTGTCGCTTTTCTGTAAGCATCCATTTGATCCCGTTCTTTGTACTTTGGTATTGTCCGTTCCATCGTTCGTTTTATTGTTTCGTCCATCTGTTGTAAGTGTTGGTCAATTTCTGTATTTGTCAGGTTTCTGTTGTTTGGTGGGGCTATGTCACTCGAACGAAGTTCTCTCTCTAAGGCGAGAATCGGTTCGTTCGGAATCTGCATTACAGCAGCCAGTCCGCAGTGATCACTGTCGTACTCGACTGTCTGTAAGCAGTTTCGAGAATGATTACCCACTTTGTCTGTTACTGTCAGTCTGGTTTCGTACAGCAAAAGATCCAGAAAGGTGCCGTTTCTTTGATACGATGGCTTTTCAGTAGCCAGCAGGTCGACGCCATATTGAACGCTGTAAAGATTCATCAAATTAAAAAGATGGTTACCTCTGGGATTACTATGTTGATTTCCCCAATCTTCATGTTTTGCGTTCAAATCACGCCAAGATGAAATAGTTTTCTCCCAAGCTCAGTTTCAGTTCCCTAAAAAGAATCTCGAGTTCTGAAGCAAAGTAAGTAACCTGCGGAGCTCCAGCCGCATTAGCCGCAATCATATACATCCGCTTCCCTTGAGTGAGACTTTATAATTAATGCCTTTTCGTATAAAGAAAGCGACACCGCCTTGAGTGGAGTCGAGCCGGTCTCTTCTTACGATATTGTAATTTTTATGAGTCAATTTGTGTTTGTGGTTTAGCTTAGTTTCGCTGGCCATAAACACATCGGGACTGTAGTCTGTCAACAATTGGAACATATTGGCACAGCTGAATTATTCACAGCTAGGACTTTTAGGCGCGTCTTCGGCAGCGCGCCCATTATGATCTAAATTGCGACAGGCCAGGCAACAAAGAGTGGAGCTGATCTACCCTTTTGCCTTGCTCCTTTATCTGACTTTGCAGTCCTGTTAGTTGACCTTGGATGCTTAACAACAAGGCTACATTGTCAGGCTGCATCTCTGATGCCTTAGGCACAGGGGCCTTTGGGGCAACCGTTGGTGGAGCTTGTCTCGTGTTCCCATTCCCTGACACCATTTGGGCGTAGGAAAATTTGGGATCCACGAATTTTTGTGTTGGAGCCTGTCGAACCGTTCGACTTCTTTCGGCTTTTTGGCTGGCCTGTTTTTGCTTCTTTTCTTGGGCCCCCTATAACTATAACCTATAACTAACCGGATGCCCTTGGTTTCCGCAAGGGACACACTTGAGTAGGGTCAAATCCTCAACCCGCTCATTCCCCAGCTTGCATTCTCCTTCTTTGTGGGTTTCTCAGCACCTGACACAACGCAACTGCATATTGCAATTGGCATTGGCATGGCTAAACCTCGGGCAGTTAGTACATTGTAGTGTAGTCGTGCCTTTTTAACGTGTACAGCTTGATTGTCGAGAGATTCGTTTCTCTTCACACTATCAAAACTGGTTTGGGGCTATAATGTTACGAGCAACATTGGCAGCCTATAACCCCCTCGTCTGGACTTCACCGTAGTGAAAGGCTTGATCCCGATAAAATCGAGATCGTCAATGGCTTTTTGGCGGAGCTCAGCTAAGAGCTCCTCCCTATGTCCTAATAGGTGGCACCTTTTCCTTCTTGGGCTGTGGTTGTTTCTGGTGTTGCTGCTGCTGTTTCTGCTGCTGTTGCTGTTGCTGCTGCTGCAGGATTGGTTGTTGCTGCGGCTGTTTTGGCTCTTCTTGTAGCCGTTGTTTGGCTTTTGTTGAGGTTGTTGGGCCCTCAACACTTGGGCCTGCTGTTGCTGGCGGTGTCTTTTTAAAATGCTCCGCTCCTGAGATTTTGGAAGCGGGCTTGTTTTGTGGTTGTTGCTGCTGTGGTTGTTTCTGCTGTGGTTGTCGTTGCTTTTTTTGCTTTCCTGTTGTTTTTGTTGCTGTTGCCGTTGAGCCGCCTCTTCTTGGCGGCGCGCCTCTTGCTTCAGCTTTAACTGTCTAAGGAGGGGCTCCATTTCCTCCATTTCCTCCTTGAGCTTTTTGAGGTTTTGCTCAAACTGGCTGATGGCAGCCTGTTTGGCTTGCAGGGCCTCCACCAGTTTTGTTTCTTCTTGGAGGTCCCCCTCTCCCTCCAACACCTTCTTTGTTGACGGCACTGGCTCTGGCTCCGATAGGATTGAATACCTATTATTCGGAGACCTGTAGTGCCCCTCTCCACCTTCGGAAATGTATTCCGTTTTCTCAGACTCAGCATAGCCTGAGAAGTCACTTTCAGTGGTAAAGCTCCCTTTATACCACTCCCTTCCATTTTTTTTATTGGCCTGCCGCTTAGTCGAATTGGTTCTTTTAACCTTGCTTGGGCTTTGTTTTTTTAATTTTCTTTTTTGAATTCTGAACGTTGAATGGTCAAAAGCCTGACCTGATGTTGTTGCGGTTGTTTTTGGTACCCTTGCTGGCACCAACACAACATCGCCTGATATGTTGGCAGAGGTATCTTTCGATAGAATTTTGAATCTTCTACCTCAATTGTGTTAAATTGGTTGGTTTTATTGCTCAATGTGATGTTCAACATCATTCCACAAATTCTCGATCTGGTTAAGATCAGGTGATTGTGCTGGCTACTTCAAAACGTCGATTTTATTCACCTCTAATGCACGCTTCACTTACTTTGAAGCGTGTTTAGTGTCGTTGTCGTGCATGAAGCGCCATAATAACGGCAAATTGTCTTCTGCGCGCCTGAATTTGGATTCATCGCTCCAGAACACGTCTTTCCAAAAAAAAATAAATGGTTTTTCTGGGTGAGCTTTGGTAAACTGTAACCTAGATTTCAAATTTGTTTGATACAAGCGGTTTTCTTTGAGCAACGCACTTACGTAGATTGTTTTCATTTAATCGGCGTCTTATGGTCCTTAAGGAAACATTTACACTGGAGGTCTTAAACGATTCGTTGGTCGATAAACTATAAATAATTCTATCTTCATTTTTGTAGTTGTCTTTCTGGCCCGGGGGTTTTGTTTAACGTTTTCAATCACTCCAAACTTTTGGAAGTGACGAAGGGCATTATAAACCAGCTTCCTGGAGCATTCTTACAACTTAGAAATGTCTATTACCGTCCGCCCTTTTGACTTCATTTCCAAGATCAGACATTTTTTCTCCTTTTGCCATGACTAATTAATTTTTTTTAATATAGATCATTAAAGGAATATTTAATTACCTCAAAAATTATTATTTTCTTAAAAAAAAAAAACACAAAAATTAAAAATACAGTCTCTCATTGCAAAACGGGCTAAATTCATGTCCAACTAAAAACAACGCAAATCAGAAACAATCTTTATTTTTCGCAAAGCAATAAAACTTTTTTATTTTTACCTGGCCTAATTTTAGCGAAAAGTAAAAAAAAGGACTATCCCTAATCTTTTTCTTTGTTTTGTATTAAGCTCTATCATTTAAGCGCTTTTTTTAAATCAAAATTTTTTAAAAATTTCCAATTTCGAATATAATCCAGTTTAATTATTTAAGGAGCTAAAAAATTTATTTGAAGGAGCTTCGGAAAAAACATCTCAACATTATTTGTTGAAAATACGGTTCGCGATTAGGGTACAATTATTTTCCAACTTTGAGGGCTTGTAATTCAGAACATACAATAAATAGGTATGTTATAAAATACTTTTAAAAAACAATCTCTGGTTATCTAAGAGTGCGCACTAAACAATGACTTTTTGTGGATGTACTGGTATCTATTCGATTACTTGAGAATTCTCTGAATCCCAAATACTTCAATTTTATTTAACAACAAACATACGGCCAAGGCTTAAAACAACATCCCGAATACCGTAGCACAAACCATATCGCCGCAGGTACTTACACCCAACACCTTCATTCCTACGGAAAAAAAACCTTTATTCAACCTTTATTTCACATTCACGGGTTTACTTACCTATAGAATTAAAATTAAACTCTGGATGAAAAGTTTTCACCAATGTAAACAAAATGCTCGTGGCTTTAAATACTCACCAATTCTCGGAACCTTTTGTTGTTTTATGTTTATTTAATTTTTATCTAAATTGCTTTTAATTGTTTTTTTTTTTAACAAATTTACGGGATACCAACTATTTCGGTAGATATATTTAAAATTTTATCTATTAATCAAGTATTTGTTTAATTGTTGTCTCATGCGTTAAATTGATATCACATTAAACATTGCAATTCAAGCCTTCATTTGCATTCAATCAATAATTTAAAAAAAAAAAACATGTTAGCATAACACAGCTTTAAATAATTGTTTATAATTACGTAAGTAAATAAATACATATATGTGTGTACATACGTTTTTATGACAAGTATAAATATTTTATTATAATTTGTTTTTATTTATAAAATTTTTTAATACATACAAATACAAAACGGGAATTGAAAGCTATAAATTCAAAAAGAGGCTGGGATACGACCCACACTGATAAATTCCCATCCTGTCTGTCCATTTGTCTTCCTTAAAAGGTTTGTAAGTTTTCGTGTTTGGTTAAAAAATTTGTCAGTTGAATTATTCTTAAAAATTTTTAAATTATACCAACAATATTTGTCATATAAAAAAATAGTTTAGTTTTGTTATTTTTCTTAAATTTTTACAAATTGGATGAATGAAATTAATTTGAGTGATATCAAGAACCAAACATCAATTTTTATCAAATTTTCGTACTATTTTTTTTGTCGATTTTGTTTTTTTGTGAAAACCCAGACTGTAAAATTTTTATAAAAGCAATTATTGAATATATATAACTTGAAGCCAATATCTCAAAGTTTTAAAAAGATATTTGAATTGAAAATTAATTTTTACCAACTTTTAATAATGTTTTTTAGGTTTTTATTTTTTGTAAAAAAAACTGTCAATTTGATTTTTCTCAAAATTTTACCAGATGTTAAAAAGTTATTTTTCGTTGCACAAAGTTGTTTTGGAGATGAAATCATTTTTTATTCGTAAAATTTTCGACGTGACAATTTTTTTTTTTTCAGTTGTTTTGATTTATAAAAAAAACACTAATTTATTTGTTTTCCAAAAACATACTGGTTTGGTAATACGTTACAAAATATATTTTAAAATTTAATTCAAGTCTCTAGTGTCATTACTTGGTGAGATATTGTAGGTGAACCAAAATGTTCACCTTTTTTTAAACTGCTATGGTAAAAAAAACACACGCAATTTTTTGAGAGTCCTTTCTGCATTATTGTCTGTATAAGAAAATTCATTTGAAGTCGATATCTCTTCTGGTTCTTGAGCTAGGGACGACGAAAAAAACGTCGCGAATCACGCACAGGCATCGTTCTAAAAATCTTTTATTTCAACTCTAGGGACCTGGAAACGTCGAGAAATATGAACATTTTCAATTCGACAAATCGGACCCATTACAATAACTTCCTATGAGAAGTTAATAAACTTTTCATTTCATTTGTGTATACCTATCTCCATATTGAGGGCTATCGAAAATTTTATTTCCCATCTTTAAAATTTTGGTGATGCGTTAATATTCAATAAAGTTTATTAACATTGAGAATGAAATGATATCCTTCGCTGACATTTCAATGTTTAAAATTTGAGCTTACAAGGAAAAAAATTATGCGCATTTCAAAACATCATCGATATTAAAAATTACACCCGATATCCCAAATTATTTGATTATCAGTAACTGTGAATGGTGAGCGCTACTGTGAGATGATATCCAACTTTTTTTGCCCAAGATGCAAGAACTTGACTTGCATGACATTTGGTTTCAAGAAGACGGTGCCACATGCCACAATGGCCTTTTTGAGAGTCGAGTTCAGTGAACATTTTATTTCACATTCAGGATCGGTCAATTTGCCGCCTAGATCGTGCGATTTAAAACCTTTAGAGTAATTGGACTAAGCGGTTGCACCATTTGAGCAATCCAGAGTAGGGTCGTAGGTGTCCTAACATACACACACAACACAATACAGTTAAGTTGTATAAGTAAAGATTTCAACTAAAAACTTGTTAGTAATTTAACGACATTCACCAAAAAGTGGTTTGCAGTAAAAAAAAACTAACATTTTTTAAACTTAAAAACATGATGATTTAAATATGCACAGAATCAAAAACAGTGCACAATAACCATAAGCTAGTTAAAATTGCTATTATTTTGACCGCTAAGATACACACTTAAGAGCATAAGAGTGTTAAAGTTAAAAGTTTCTTTAAATCCGAATTCTTTCAATCAAAAAATAAAAAGTTTTATACTCCTTTAGATAGACCCCTAATCCTACAGAGTTTTTTCCCAGTTAGCGATACACGCGAATTCGATTCAAATGCAAATTTGACCTCTTCAAAGAACTTTGCCTTTGAAATAGACAATAGACTTCAAAGTTTCGAAAAAATAATTTAACAACAATACAAAAACATTATATTTAGTGTACTGTCGAAAAGGGGCTATTCCCTTGACGCTGGAACCTTTTGAAAAGTGGCTCCACAAAAATCGTTTAGTTTAAAAGATTTAATTTTGTACATCTTCATATATAGTACATAGCTACCTAAATGTAGAACTGGTTAAAACAAATGTAGAACTTTAATCATATTACGATATTTTTTAAAAGTCGCAAATATTAAATTTATCGACACAATGATGTCATAAAATTTCAAAACTTACTCCATTCACAAGAAATTTCCGATTCATATGAGTTGAGCAAACAGACTAATAAATGGAAGCTTCAAAAAAAGGAACAAAATAACTTCACAGCAAATTGAGTATATTCGTTCATATATATCGTCTGCTAATACCGTCTTCTAAATCCACCTCTTATCTCAGAAAGGATTACTGAAACTGAAATATATAAAAATATATCGACGGATTAGTTAACACTTACTTTAACCCAAAGGGAACTACAAGGAGTAAAAGATCTCAATGAAATGTTTGATGTACGTACCTACCTACTACCTACCCTCTAGAACCTGGAGATTTTTTAGCTTAACGAATTCAATGTCTCAGCAATTTGAACGATTTTTATACATATGTAGCAAACGGCAATCAGCTCCTAGGAAAAATCCCATAAATAGGAAACGAGTTGGCACAAACAAAAATCCAATTTGTTCTATTAATCGGTTTTGGGTTAACCTTGTATGTTTTTGTTTTTGTTTTTTGTTGTTGTTGTATAGTTTTAGTAGTTTTCGACACTATGCGATGACTAGAAATCGGAGAACAAAAAGTTTTTGATTTATTTACTTGATTCATTTCCAAATGCCACTGTCAAGGACCTAAGGACTAAACTTTAATAAAAAGAAAAACTACACATTTTCTTTCTCCATATTTGAAAGCACAGTGGTGTTGACATTGATAAATTACAGATAGACACGTTGTCAATTGAACTTGATTTCTTCAAGAGGACACTTTTGTTTTGTTTTCTTTTTTTTTAGTGGAAGAAAAATGAGTAAATTTGCTTCGTTAATAATGAATAAATTGACACACATTTGGATTCCTTATTCTTCGAAGCTAACATAATTAGGAAATTAACATAATTCTTATTTGAACTTGTCCAATTATAAAAGTCCTTCAATTACTTTAAGGACGTTCGATACATTTAATGATGTAAATTGTATATTATGCCCGTCTACAACATGAAATGCTTGATCGATTTTATGTAAGTATTGTACGATTCTTAATCCCTAGATTGTCGACTTTTATTGCTCAGTGAAAAAATGCATTATGCTAGTGAGTGGTTTTCGATCAAAGCTTTAAAATTCAGGAAATATGACTTTTAATTTATTAAAGCCCTTCTTTCGACGAGACATTTATCATGGAAAAGTTGCAAGTGAAAATCAGAAAAAAATATCCGTATAAGTTAACCCTCTATAGCACATAGTAGACTACAAGCAACATTCCATTTTTACTATTTTAGCTTTTAACGCATTGTTGAATATCGGTTCCGTTCTTTTAATTCAAAACAATCAATACTGCTAATGCAGGGAAAAATTTCAAGTTACGCGCGTGTGGTAAAAAACAAAAATTAATAAAAAATGGATTTTACATTTGTTTGTGCTTATTTTCTTGAGAATCTATAAGGTAGGTGTTCGTACTTAAATCTTTTGGTATTTTAGTCTGGAAATTTTGTAGATAAGTTGGTATTTGGGGATATTTAGTGTTTGTAGCTTGTAGGCTACATTATGAAGAATGGGGAACTATTTTTAAGGAACCATGTGAATTTACATTGGATATTATTTTGTTTTAGGATGGCTTACCGACGCTATGACCATGTCGCCTTTTTACTCCAAGATTCTGATAGTAAAGATGGCCTCGACTTTGACGAAGATAGACAGATAGTTTAGCGGATCCTGATTTCGAGCCAGATTTTAGAGACTTTCTTAAGGAGTCTTTTGAAGACGAGTTTGATATTGAGAAATTAATGGACAACTTGGATAAAGACATCAGTAATTAAAAACTCGAGAAAGAACCAACCCCATCGGGTTCAGGCATTCAAGATCCATCAGGACCTCCCGCAAAACGAAGAAAGCCTGAAAAACTTACATTGCTGTGTAAAAAGAAGAATCTATAGCTAAATGTGCAGCAGCTGGCTTTTACTGGCAAAGAATCGTTGGATTCTGAAATATCGAATCTTGATACTCATATACAGATCGTTCTGTACTTATTTCCCCCGGTACTTATAAAGAAAATTTCCGAAGAAACAAACCTTTATCTGGTAGAGAAAGATCCAAACAACACTTTTCATGTATCTGAGACCGAAATCACGCAATTTATTAGACTGGTTTATATACTGTCACTGATTCAGTTGCCAAACCATTGGAGTTTCGTCCTTGGTACACCTCTCATCTAACAAACAATTCCATCAAATAAATTCTCCATTTCAACGACAACACTAAATGTCTTCCCAAGAGTAATCCTGATGCCGATAGAATTTTTAAAATTCGTCCAGTTGTATGTTTTGAGTCGTTTTTTTGAAAACATTGTGAGAGCTGAAGAGCAGCCAGATTTGGGAGCATCTTCCATTGTCGTAGTAAGATTATCGCGCATTACACCACTACACTACTCGTACCACTACACCAAAATTACAGGGTCTTCTTTTATAAATACTTCACTTCTTTGCATCTTTTGGAATATTTAGCCAAAATGGTATTCATGGTCTAGGTACTATAAGAAAGAATAGAATTCCTGATTGCAAGTTGTCAAACGAAAATGTAATTATGAAGAAAGACCTAGGATACTCAGAGGAATACGTACCTAACATCAACGGAATCGATGTTTCAACGGTTGTATGGAAGGATAATAAGCTAGTAACATTGGCTTCCACTTATACTGGGCAAAATCCCATATCTGAGGTACGCAGACATGATAAAAAGAACTGGAGATATATCAACATCCCGCGACCCAATGTAGTGAGCGAGTATAACAAACACATGGGGGGAGTTGACCTTATCGACAGTATTATGGGTATTTACAAGATACGACTAAGGAGCAAACGATTGCGACTACTTGGACCTTACGATGGCCAACTCATGGCTGCTCTACAAAAGGGTGAATAAAGATAAAAATTTTCCTCACAAGGCTGTCACGGCTTTCGCAGATTGTCTCAAAAACCGGTTTGATAACACGCCGATCTATAAAAAGTGATATTCTACCAAATAAAAACATAAAGGACACGTACCAACACAAGCAGTTCGCTAAGATCGATTGGTTCACTTGCCTCAATGGGCCGAAAAGAAAATACGATGCGATTGGATGGCATACAACCAATTATGCTCTAAAAACTTTAATAGATGAAATTCAACTGGAAATGGTCTGTGAAGGATGCTCCTTTTTTACAAATCCTTGTCTAAGAAAGCTCCATATCCAGAAGGATATGCAATCTCAGGTTTATCCTACTGGGTAATTCTACTCTGCTATACAGCCCGTACAGCTCATTGTTCCATCTGCTCCTCCACTAAAGTTCTATGCATACGGGAACGTATAACACACGAAGAACATATCTCTCGAAACGACCCCAAGGTGATTTCATCCGCTTTTGTCATAGTCGGAGGGGCATAGTAAGGTTCTTACTCACGTTTTGATCATTTTTTTCATTCAACTGAAAGGTGAACTTTATTACTCAATGGGGAGGTTCAGTCAACACAAGGGACTTCATTTGCAGTCAACTATAAATAAATATTAGAGTAATAAAATTCAGCTTTCAGTTGAATAAAAAAAACATGATCACCTGTCATTTTGACATGAGTAGACTTGACTTGATAGTTAGGTAGATTTTTCTTGAATAAACTTCCAGTCAACTTTCCAACAAAGTTGCCTTAATTCGGCAATTTTTTGGCAGCTGGCCAAAACTTGCCTTACTTTCAAGTCCCTTATCTCGCCTGAATCTGCCCAATGATTTATTTATTTTCTGCACTTCATTTAATAAAATAAATTGGATGGCGCAACAGTCCGTTGAGAACTAGGGGCTAGTGACTTACAACACTTAACCATTCCTATGTGCGAGTACTATTGTCAGGGATGGAGGGGACCTACTGTTTTAAGTCGAATCCGAACAGCTAATTTGAGAAAACAGTTTTCATAACAAGAATTACTCTTGAAGAGTTGTCTTGGTCAAGATTTACGTTCAAAGAATGAAGTTGAGGTCCCTTATGTTGCCAGAACTTGCTCATTGACAACACGTTAAGGTCTTCGGATTATGTCAATGACATCAGCATAATCAACTTTCGGAAAATAGTGCCTCTAGTGGGAGCTCTGCACTATTTCTTTAAGGACGATGTTAAAAGAGTCAGCTTGTCTAAGGTCCTTCTTAACTTCAAAAGGTTTGGTTTAGTTGTTTTCAACCTTTATGGAGCAGCGTGCACAAATGGACGAGTTTATTAAGGGACCAAAACTAGACATGGCTCTACACAGTGCGTCCTGTACACATTGTCTTCGCCTGCGGCTTTAAAATCAAAACCTCTCAACTTCTGCGAACGCACGCTTCTTTTGTTTTTTTTTTTTATTCTAGGAATTCGGTGCTCATCTCTCTTCTTCTGCTCTTAGAGCTCGTGAGCAGCACTCGTCTTCTATGCACCGTCGCTTTGCGTGCCTGTTGTTAGGCTGCCGACATTCCTCACTAAAGCAGGTGTTTGAAATCCATAACGTTAAAGGCAGCTTCTCTGATTGCATCTTGGAAATGTTGCCATTTTTTTCCCAGTATCTAAGTTAAATGAAGAAAATCTTCATAAATAAAACCACAAAGCATAGAATTTTATCAAATATACTAATGCATTTAAACACACTTAATAGCTACAAAAAATATCAAGCACAATTCACTTTATGGAACAAAAATAATATGATCACCTCATCCACACAATAACATTATTCTATACAATACAATAATAATAATATTAATAATAATTATCAGTAAACCAATTAAATTAGCAATAATTAATGAGCACACAGATTTTATTTGAAAACAATTTGCGGGAATTTTGGTGGATTTCCATATAAACCTTCCGACTCCCACACTTGAATATAAGAATCCTTAGTTAGCACGACCAAATGCTGATGAGTTGAATATGCAATGCTGGAAATAAATCAAACCCAAATAAACACTTAATATTTGTAATCTATAAAATGATAATGTATTCATGTTGTACCTTTTGATGTTTGATATACCAGTTGCGATTTCTGTGACAAAACTCAAATTCCAACTTGACCACAGCCGAACTATGCCACCTTCTACTGCCGTCGCAATTACATTCACTCCCACTCCTTCTTTGATGTAAGAATAACACACAGCCAAAATACTATCCTCATGCACTATGTGGTTAACGTATCGAGCATTCACCGAATGCAGACGCAGAATTGACTTTCCACTTGGGTTCACAGAAACATTTACAAAGTCATCTAAGCTCTCTTCTGTTACTTCGAAACATTCGTCAGCTTGAACTGGAGTACTTGATTGGTCACTCTCATTCCTTGGAATCGAGTGCACCGTCACTATGTCACCCAATGTCGAACTAATTGCTGTTAAATTGATTGGAGAATGGTGAATTTCAGCTGGGCGCTCTATCGTACGTATATAGCTTAAGCTAAACGAAGGAACAAAAATATGTTATTGAGAAAAAAAAAATCGAAGCGAATCGAATCGAGATGCAACTCACTCATTCAGATCCCATATCACAGCAATGCCATCCTTTCCCGCTGACACAGCAATTTTAAATTCCACAGATAAACAAATAGTTGTTATTTCATCAGTGTGTCGAATGAGAATTGTCGGGCCTGACCACGTCAACTCAACTCCAACATTATTTCTTTGAACTTCTGTCGTTTGTTCTAAGTCGTCTATTTTCAAACTACTCTTGGGGCTGATCTTTCGGAAGGCAGAGTTGTATGATAATTTGATACCTTTAACATAGTTTTGGCGACTTTTGGCAATACGTGTTGTATCGACACTTGAACATTTATACACACTTATTCGCCCTGACTTGTGTCCACAAAATAGAAGATTTGAATTTGCATCCGATCCACAACAAGTTATATCGTCAAAGGAACTATTGAATAGCAAAGCCTTTGACTTGGTTTGGGTATCACTGAGAGGTTGGATGCGAACGATTCGATCGTCGTAACCCCAAGATATCACATTAAAAGTATCAGTGTCAGGACCTTTATTATTAAGATAAAATATCAAGAAAACAACAAACTAAATTAATAAATAAATTACCTTGCATAACACAAGACTTTGCCGGTAGACCATAAACCATATTTGTATTGTTGAATGAAACCAAAAAGTCAGAACCAGGCAGTTTATTAATGTTTCCTAATGTAGGTGTAGGGAGTTGTGGTGATCCTAGGAACACACCCCAACGTAGACCTTTGGCTGTGGGTATAACTTCTCTCTCGCCCAAGCAATAATTCAATGGTTTTGAAGATGGATGCGCTGTCTTAAATAGCTGTTTTGGCATTTGACCGTAAGTCTTCACCATTGTCTCAACGGCTTTTCTCTCTATTGGGTCTGTAATCTCTGATTCCAGAAACACCGCATATGTCTTTAAAGGATAACATAGGAAAGTTAAATATTTACAGGATATTTTTCTTTTTTTAAACTCACAGCTGGATGAAAAACATTAATGGTGTCAACTGCATTTTGGCCCGTTTGATTGTGACCAAATATCAAATCGATCCAATTATGTATGTTTTGTCGAACAATTTCCGATTCAAGAGCCTGTCGGTGTATAAGTACAAATAAACGAGGATCTCGTAAGCACCAAGGCGGCAAAAGAACATCTTCGACTCTCTCGCCCGACTGTCGGCAGCCAAAATCGAAACGTTCAAAATTTTCAAACATTTCCGGCAGACAGAAGAATTCCGGAATAAGCTCTTTTACATCTGTCGGACTGTCTTTGCTGGCGAGACTCCAAGTTGTAGCCAGTGAATGAAATGTTCGATCAGGCAGGTCAAAATTGTTGTCTAAAATATTAAACTAGAAATTATCCATTATTAAAATTTCATTCACGTTACCTTGGTATCTCAAAAAGTAGCTTGTGAAAGGTGGAACTCGCACAAGAAAATGCAACACAGTTCCAGAGTTCGAATAGTGTGAACTGTAGTGATATGGTTTTATCTGAAGAGTACCCATACTTGTCATTGTATTATTTATATACTGCAAAAGAAAAACAAGCTTTTAGCCATACACAAAAATTGATAACAATCCATTAAAATAAAACAAACCGTATAATTATTCACATAATGCTGTTCGTTCTCCTCGTGCTGTACCGCTATTGGCTTTTCTAGCTTTCTAAAGTTCTTCTTATCCGTCAGATCCAAGACATCTGTTGTGTAGTTAGCTAAGATCCATGGAAATACTGGATATTGCATGAGATCATTGTACGTTCTGCCGGCGATTTGATTCAATGTCATTATGTACTCCCAATTGGTGAGAAGACCCTCACGCCATTGTTGTGTAATGAGAAGAATTTTATTCTGATCCGGACATACCACAATCTTATCGAGAAAAACTTCCTTCATAATCTTCCAGTCGTCTTGGTTTTGCAGAGAAAACAAAAGCGATTTATTTGTCTCGAGGAATATTTCAAAAGCTTTCTCTTGATGTTGATAGCGTTTGAGCCAGATTTCGGTTATGTTCTCAACATCGCACGTTACATAAAAGTATTTACACCGATAAGTTGCTATAAAGTACAATTTATGATCGGTTATGATTATTTCTCCATCTATTTCCGCGTCTACGGGCAGGTATTTGGCAGGGAAGTTGTAAAGAATTTGAGAATTAAGTGATATATTTAGCTGCTGATCGTAGCTGGATATCAGATAATCTAGAGGTCGAATAAACTCAACACGATGCTGCTCCTCTCTGCCAATCTGTCTATAGTCCTCCATTATAAAGCGTTTGTCAATGTCCAAATGACAACGCCGCAGACGAGTGTGAACTCTAGAGGGTCCCTCTGTATCATCTAACTCAAAAGACCTAACAAACGAAATGTAATCTTTAAAATAATGTATGTTTATTCAAAATATGGATTTTAATTACGTTTCACTTCGATCGATTGAAAACCAAGGCGCACCTTCATGGGTCATTCGACGGATGATCTCTAACCACTTATGGAAGGTATAGTTCTCATCGTACTCCTTCATATGGTTCATGAGAATTTTTCGTTCGGAATTCTGTGAACGAAGGACCGTCAGCACAATCAGTTAAAAAGTCATAACACAAACAATTCGTTACCAAACAAACCTGTAATTCAGCAACTACTCTCGTTATAACCATTGAAGTTTCAATGCAGCTCATGGCTAACGATTCGAATTTATGAATGGTCTTCTCCAACATAAGCTTGTGTTTGGCGGATACGTTGTTTCGATTTTGTTCGAAGCGTTCGAGTTCTTGTTCTAAATTCCAGATCGTATCCGTGTCCTTTATGCCGAGGCGCAAGCAAAGCTGGTCAAGGTTGTCTATGGGCTTTTCATTATTTGATCTCTGTTCAAGGAGACATAACCACAAAAGCGACTTGATCATTTTACCATCACAAATGATCGTTGGGAGCGTTTCATTTTGGCAGGACATCCATAACGCATCAATGATAAACTGTCGGATCTCAAACGGCCGTGAGGATAACAATCCCCAGGCTATAAAATTATTACATCTTGTGTTGGTAGAGATGCCAAACAACACGAGTTGTTCAAAAAGTTTCAGCTCGTTTTCGTTAGGCATGTACGTAGGGCCGAAATTTGTGAAGAACTGTGAACAGCGATCAATAAGCAGGTCAAGCCTTGTTTTTGTTTCGGAAAGATTGATAGAAGAATTTGGTAACACAGTAACTGTAATTTAAAAAGAAGTTTAGACAAATATTTCTTTGCGGAAACGAATGGCATGAAATTAACCTTTAAAGTTTGAACTTGGAACTCGGTTTCTGAAGAAGAGATCCAACCAATTGAGCTGAAGTTTACCCTGTACTGAGCGAAAGCCTTTTACCACATTTATCGGGTTGTTGATTTGATAAAATGACAGCATATTTAATATATCCCAAATAATCTGCAATACATTTTGTTAAGAAAACTATAACACTCTTGACAAACAACAAAATGCCATTTAAAGCCCCATAATTTCAAATGCGTCGCAAAAACAAACTAAAAAGAAATAAGAAGCATCACGCATATGTTGTGGTAGCTTCATAAATTCGGCATCATGAAAAAGTCGTATTAATTTGTAGCGCGTTCAAAACTTATTTCAGTGCAAGGCATCATAAAAGCTCACCAGATCAAAAAATAATTTAACTGTGGGTCAAATATCTCCAAAAATCAGTCTTTGAAAACGTTTGGCCCTAGCGACAGTGTGTTTTCATGTCACATCGGCGCGTAAAAAGTATGTAGTTCTGCAAATTAAGCTAACAAACAAGTCAAACCCAGAGATATTTCAGCGTTCAAAATATCGATTATCAACGGAATTCCAAGAGGAACGTTATTATACGAAATTATTGGTATTTTTAATTTTTAAACGACGCACGGTCAGAATGTAAATTCGTGGACGACATCTTAACATTCATTGAACACGGTGATATATCTAAGCTGGATAAAATAATCAATGAGTAGTATGCAACTGTAGCTGCCAACAGCAAAGCCCAGGAGAGCTTCATAGAGTCATGATGTAGATTGTAGAAAGACAAGGGCTTACAGATATTCCAATGATGGCTACTTCAAAAATCAATATTTGTTGGCTAATAGATCTTTCAAGGCAAAATGTAAGCTAAAGAAGGCAGATTACCATCTTGTAAAAGCGGAAAGGAAAGGAAAAAAGTATTCAATCCATTTTAGTATAGGTTCTGATTAGCTGGCAGATCACTTTCAGAGTTTGTTGAATCCAACATAAGGGAAACTGTTTTTTAATACGCTAGTCTGGGTTTCAGTGATTTCAGCTGTAATGGAACTTAAAGCATGTGGACCGAATGGCATACCAGCGGAATTTTATAAGTATGGCACAGCAGAGCTAATCATCGACTGACAACTATATATAACAATGTCATGGAAACCGGAATGATACCACTTAAATTCAAGGAGTCCATAATTTTTCTGCTTGATAAGAAAGGGAGCTTGGCCCAGGTGTCTTATTATAGAGGAATATCCTTTCTAAATGCTTCATATTAAATATTTGGCTTTGCAAAAACGTTTCAATAAATGGAAAGAAAACAACAAGCTCTTAAAGGCTTTAGTACTGGTTATTCGACGGTTGACCACATTTGTACCCACATATCCGTTTTTCGTTGGCTTTAAATCTGCATTTTTATAGTAACGGAATGTAATGGAAGTTCGGAAGAGTTATTCAAAATCTATGTGCAGATACAATTCCTAAGGTATGGAATGGAGAAGAGTTGTCGAGAGGGTTTAAAACACAATCAGGAGTCAGGCAGGCCTGAACATTGAGCCGGGGTCTGTTCGCCTTGTTTATTGAAGATCTCACAAACCTCTTACCAGATGGCATAGACTTCGCCCGACAAATAATAAAAGCATTGCTGTTTGCGGACGACATTGTTCTTTTGGCAGCATCACCTGAATCATTACAATTAATGATAAACCTACTTACTTACTTAAGGTGGCGCTACAGTCCTGTGTGAACTAGCACCTCACCCAACCAACTTCTCTATCAAGCTCGGTCCCTAGCTAGATGTCTCCAGTTTCGCGCTCCAAGTTGGGTGAGGTCACTTTCCACTTGTGCGCGCCACCTGATCTGCATTCTTCCTCTACTGCGCTATCGTGTTTTCGTGTGGGTGTCGATTCGAAGACTTTCCGAGCCGGAGCATTGGTTTCCATGCACTTTACGTGACCCAGCCATCTTAGTCGTTGGAACTTTACCCTTCTGGCTAAGTCTACGTCGCTGTACAGCCCGTACAGGTCGTCGTTCCATCTTCTCCGGACCGTAGATCACACAAAGAACTTTTATCTCGAACCGACCCAAGGTGCTTTCATCCGCTTTTGTCATAGTCCATGCTTCTGCACCGTATAGCAGGACGGGGATGATAAGGGTCTTATATAGCCACACTTAGGTCGCTCTAGAGAGGACTTTACCACTCAATTGCTTTCTAAGCCCAAAGAAACAGCGGTTAGCAAGAGTTATTCTGCGTTTGATCTCAGCGCTGGTGTTGTTTTCTGCGTTTACAGCGGAGCCTAGGTAGACGAAGTCCTTGACTACCTCAAAGTTACGTCTGTCGATGGTGACGTTTTGACCAAGACTTCGGTGTGGTAGGTCCTTTCTTGACGACGGCATGTAATTTGTTTTGCCCTCATTAACCGTTAAACCCAAAAGCCCCATTGACATCACGCTGAGTTCTTCCGATTATGTCAATGTCATCAGCATATGCCAGTAATTGGACAGACTCTGCACTATTCTTTCAAGTACTATGTTAAAAAAAATCGCATGACAGCGCATCATCTTGTCTAAAACCTTTTTTGACATCGAAAGGTTCTGTTAAGTTGTTTCCAACCTTTATGGAGCAGCGTGAATTCTATATGGTCATCCTGCACAAACGGACGAATTTGGCAGGGATAGCAAAACTAGACGTGGTTCTATGCAGCTCGTCTCTGTGGATGCTGTCATATGCGGCCTTGAAATCGATGAAAAGATGGTGGGTGTCGATTTGGTGTTCTTGGGTTTTTTCCAGGATCTGCCGTTCACATATTACGGCAGAGAAGATTTTGTAAGCGATGTTAAGTAGACTGATTCTTCTATAGTTGGTGTAGTTTAGAGGGTCTCCTTTTTCAGGAGAAACAATTCCATTCATCGGACATGCTTTCTTCCGACCATATCTTGCATGCATGCTCCTAGCCAACTTATCTCCAGCTGCTTCAAAGAGCTCGGCATTCAAGCCATCCGCTCCAGGCAGCGGCTTTATTAGATTTCAGCTTAGATATGGCAATCTTTACTTTGTCTTAGTCGGGGGGACGGGATTGTTGGCTTTCGTTGTCTATGTTGAATGAATCATCCTTCCTGACAGCGGAATTCGGTTCGTCGTTGCCGTTATACAGTCTGTAGAAGTGTTTCATATCATTGACTGCGGTTCCACTATGATGTTTCCACTTTCAACTTTGCAGCCTTCGGTTCTTGTTGTATGCACCTGTGAATTTCGTTTCACGTGTTCATAAAACTTTCGAACTTGATTTCTGCTTTTAAACCTCTCAACAAAGAGGTAGTGGTTCGAGTCGATGTTAGCTCCTGGGAAAGTTCGGACATCCATGATGCTGGAAGCGTGTCTGGCGTTGATCGCAATATGGTCAATCTGGTTGACGGTAGATTTATCTGGAGCAATCCAAGTTCCTTTGTAGATGTTGAGGTGTGGAAAAAGCGTACTGGCTACCATGAAGTTTCGCATGATTTACAGCAGACTACACTACGATCTCCAGGAAAAAAACTACTTCCACGACAAATATACCCTCGAACAAATTGAGTGCATGTTCCGGCTAAGAGGAGAACTCCTTAATCTGAAATAAATTCTTCACCGCGATGACTTATCGATTTTATGTAACCTGTGGATACTGAGAGAAATAAGAAGACTTATCCTAGGCAGTGACTTTCTTTCAAATATTGATATCATAAGTCTTCTACAGGAAATGAATGTCGCAAAGTTATATGCATATTGCAAAAAATATAGACATCAAATTTTAAATGGACAGTTTTAATCTTAAACTGCTATACTTTTAGTTGTCAATCAGGCAGACGGCAATGCCATGCATCATATTGATTGTTTACCAAATTATTGTCAAAAATTTAGGTTTAAACAAAATAAAAATCTAAATCTATTTTTTATTTGCGACGCTTTTGAAATTAAGAGAATATGCCTTAACCTGTATATTACTTACGTTTATTTGTCCCGTGGATTTAATAGCTCTCTCTCCGACAGAAGTTAGAAGTTCTGTGATCGATTCTTCTGTAACCGTATTCGATACTTTGGGCTTGACGTAAATATTGTGCAATGCCTTCATACAACACTGAATTAGTCCAGTTTCAATTAGACTGTGATTATCCTCTGGATCCTAAAGCATAGATATTAAAAAAAAACCTTAACACTTTGTGTCTATAAATCCATTACCGTCAGATAAATAGTTCTTAACACTTTAAACGCCTTTGCCAAAAAGCCGGCTTGTGCTTCTGTATTTGTTAATATTGAAAGCAATGAATGCAAACCGAAACGATTTTGTATGGATATGTACTCGTATTCGAAAAAAGCTTCCAGACTTCCATACAGCCCCGTAACCCACTCCAAACACGTCTCCAACATATTCAAATCAGTCGCATAAATAGCCAATTGATTTGCCAAATGTTGAGGATAGAACTTTTTAGTAAATACCCCAAGTTCACTCGGGGGAATTCTTTTGGTGAGAGCAGTCAATAGCTTGAGAATTGCTGTACGAACAGTCGAACTTGTGTGGTTGGCGAGTACTAAAAGGATTTCCATCTTAACATAATGGGTAAGAACCTTTAAAGACAAAAATTAATAATAATCAATTTATGATAATTTTTCTTTAATTATAAACAAAAACTAACCTCTTCGACAATATTGTCCGGCAAAAGGAAGAGAAAATCTTTGAGCAATATAAAAAGGCGCTCTTGTAGCTTCATTATTCCAGGTGCGCTATAAAAATCAGTCTTGAACATTGTCTTTGATTTCTTTTTAGTGAAAAAAGAATTTTCTAGCGGCCATTTGAAGCCTTCTTTGGATAGAATTCCACTTTGTTCATCTTGTGAAGAAGGTGGGCTTGAATCAGAGTGTGGACTTTCGAGGCGACTCTTTTTCTCGTTGTGATTCAGATTCGGAGCTTTTGATGTCGCCCGAACTCGTTTGCGAATCATTTTCTGGGGTGAGTTTCTCGGACTACTGTGCGGTATATGATGTAATGTATGTCTCTTGATTTTCAATCTCCATTTAGAGGGCTCTAAGGGTAATAGCATTCGTATTTCGTTTTGATTCAATCTTGAACAATTTGCTATGCTTTCGAGATTCAAATCCGAATTTCTTCTTGCAATTCCACCATTGAATCTCAAACTATCACCATTTGAGGAGGAGTCTTTAATGATGCGTGGGGGCTTAGCTGCTCGAAATAAACTCGTACTTGACGAACGTTTGCGTTCCCGAAATATCTGCTTTAGCTGCCTTCTTGGAATTTGTAAACCTAAACCTTTTTCTTTCACTGGACTTTCGGTGCTAAGTAAGAAGTATAAATTTGAGCGATCATGAGTGATAAAACATTCACTTGGTTTATGCAGCAATAGAAGTAGCTTCATGATCTCGTCCATGAGAGAAGCCGATGGCGGTGAACCAGCAAAGATGCTCAAAATGTTAACAAAATAATTGGCTGCGTCTATCGATATATGGATAGGATTTGGGGACTCTACAACGTAAACTTTGCAAAGATTGAGAAGTTCTTTCACCAGACCAGCCCGATTCAACTGCTTCATATTGAATTCCTTGCAAGGATGCTTATCTCTTACCAGTGCTATTATTGTTTTAAAAAGAAGCTCTAGCACTTCTGAGCTTTCGGATCCTGAGCGATGCCAATCAGAATAGCGATGTAGTATTTTCGTAATCAGCATTGGATGGGCCACACATGCGATTGTGTTTTCATTCACATGAATTGCTGAGGCCTTTTTCATTATCACTGGTTGAGTGCAGGCATTGTTTATAATGCTCGCAAGTAAATAAACATCTTTTGTACATCGGTCAGTTTTGATTACATAGCCAATTAGGCTGAAGTAATCGTTTCGCATGAATTCAGTATAAAGATGAGAGTCGGACAGAGCCACGCTTAGCAAAAGATCCAATGACATGGACTGCGTCGCGGAATCAGATGTGAGCTCAACAACTCTTGCAAACAGGTACAGCAGTGTTGAAAGTCCCCCGCATAGTATAGTCGAGGTTTGAACTGATTGCAGTTCATTGCGGCACAATTCGCCGTAAAGCATTATTCCAAAATTCTTACCTAAAAGAGATTATTGGTCTAGCAATTGATGGGTGAGCTAAAAAAGAGTTTCTTTACCACTAGTGTTGTCACAATCTGATGTCTGATCATAGGCCATTATTGTTGTCGGATCGCTAGCTGAATATGCACAAAATCGAGATTCTCTAAAAACTTTCATTGCATCTTGAAAACTTCCAACATTTACATTGAAAGACTTATTGAGGTTTAGATAACCAAAATTTGGTTTCCACGCACCAACCTATAAAAATACATCAATTTACCGAAAACTATATTTTTTTTTATTATTTTTTTTGTATATTTTTACCTGGCACTGTGTTATATCTACAAAATCAGGTCCCATTGAAGTCAAGTACTGAATTATTTCCTTATCGGAAATTTTTCGATTAAACAAAATAACATTCGAAATTGAAAACTTAAGTGGAGTGCCATTAACACATTCCAGGGAATCATTACAATTTGCCTTTGGTATGCTATCACCCAGCGAGAGTAATTGAAAAGTTGAGGTTCTTGTCAAATTGCGAACATTTCGAAATGGTAAACTTATCGAATGCTGTTCCAGACCATCCAGAGTCACTGTCAAATTGAATCGATCCGATGCCAAATCAACTGCAAAACATAAATGCGTCCATTTGGATCGGCTTAGGCGAAAGTATTTCAGCTCAACGCTGGAACCCTCAAAATAGCCGTCCGTAGCACCGTGACCATGGAATAAATGCATGTGATTGAAACTGTTGAGGATGACAAGTTTTGTGTGTTTAAGAGCATTCCGGAAAGGCGACGGACTTATTGCTTGAGACGTGGTGTTGGTAGAAACATTTTCTTTATTCATAAACGAATTGTCTTCATTCATTGGACTTTTCGGTGAGAGCTCTGCATTTGGTTTACTGCTTTCGAATACCAGATTCATATTGCTGTTTACGTAAACACTTATTATCGCTTGATTGCTTCCAACAGAAAGAATATGTGTACGCTTTGAAAATTAAACATAATATTAAAAATGAAACAATGTTAAGCTAAGCAAATAAAACTCACTACGCCCTCCTCGCATGAAATTTTAATATCGTCTTCAATTATCTGACTGGCACTTCTGTGCGGCATACTGCTTTTCATTTGCATCCACAAAGATACCGTTAAACCATCAGGGCCCCACAACTTAGCATGAGTTATTGGCAGGACGCAGGCAGATCGAAGAAAAGCTGTATTGGCATGATTGTAAAGGTGATAGGAGCGTACCCGCTCAATTTGTTCTGCTATAAGGGGATCAGTCGACGATATGCATCTTCCATCTACAAAAAATCACATCTTCTCAACCATATTCCTATATAAAAAACAACTTTACTAACCATTCAGCATAGGGAACTCGATCTCAACACTGGGCTGTTTTTTTAGATTACTCGAACAAATATACGACATATACTTTATCAGAATGTCAACAGGGGGGTTCTTCGATGCCAATATACTGAAATACGTAGACAATACATCAGGAGAGTTGAGATCAACCACAAGATCTAATATCGTTTGCTGCAGCTCTAAAAATAAATGTACACACATTTAAATTTATAAGTAGTTTTTCAATTTTCTTTGTAAATCAAACTTACCTCTAAGTTTTGCATCATTACTCTGAAGAAGTGGTAAAAATCCTTGCAAAATAAACAAAGGTCCACCAAGAAAATCACGAATTACAAACATCCTAGCCGCTAATTGACTCAAGCTACTAGCCCACGCTGCACTCGGATTCTGAGAACATTTCAAAGACAATTCAACAAGAATCTCTGTGACTATCTTAGAAATGCCACTATGCACAACATGGGTCCGATATCGTGAAGACGGCGTAAAAGGAACCCATAAATCTTCGATTTCTTCTTCACTCTCAGACATTCCAGGTATTTCACCGTCAGCTTCGTAACCTTCGTCGGCTGTTAGATAGAACTCCTCTGTATCGTTCTCGCTGAAGTCTATTTCACTGTCAGCACATATCAAACTGGCTCTGGTTGAATAGAAGTCTGCTTCGCTTTCAGTTGAGACCATCGTTGGTTCGTCAACACCATCGGCGGTGGTTCTATGAGCGCCAACTTCATCCCTTTGGTTAATCGGATGTGGTTCTTCGTTGGGAAATGTTCCCGTTAATTCGGCGATTTTCAGTAACGATTGCAGAGCCAATGTAACTGCGGTTATACTCGGATCGGCCTGATTCCAATCTTGCACTGCACGCGATAGTATTATCGACTTAAGCTTTCGTAAATTCTTTTGCATTGCCTCGGTGGCTGTATAAAAGTTTAGAGTTTTCATCAGAAAAAGTTTTTTATTTTATTTAAACAAAATAAATAAAAAAAAATTGTTTCGAGATTATTTATCACTCCTATCTGACGCGACGACTTAGCATCAGATAAGATTATTGTAAATGAAATTCAAGGCTGTGTAATTATCATTGACTGACTGCACCCAACCAAGCAAAAGCAACCGACTGAGAAGAGTATTCTAAATGAACTGCTGAGTGCTGCTGGCAGTAAATGAAATAGAATCTTCTAAAGAATATTGTCGTAGGTTGAACTTATGTTGTATGGCTTCTTGAGGTTTGGTATGCGCAGCGCATGCGGTCTTGCTGTTATGATGATGTGGGGAAATATACAATCTCAATACTAACCAGAAGTTGTGATGGAGAAGTGCAACGTAAAACTTTTGTATTTGCTTTTTTTTTTTTCGTTTTGGAACGATTAAGATGTTTGCCGCAAAATTGTAAATACAATAAGAATGTGGGGCCAGGCAGTTTTCTTAGCTTGAAGATTTGTATAGTGTGGACCGACTTCAGTTAATATTTTCACATCAAATTGATTAAATAACAAAAAAAATGAGCACCATGTTTTTTTATTTTCTAAAAACAGCAAAACATGTGCAGTAATAGCTCGTCAAAATATATTTCAGGTCGTCGAAAAGGCTTTGGCTTTTTACGACTTTTTTTCGACTTCAATACTTAATGACAAGTAAATAAAAAAAAATGTTACAGTCGTTCTTTTGGCGGAAAATAATAGAATTTTATAGACAACATCAATCAAGGTAGGTGAAAAGGAATTTGAAGCGGTCCAATCTTTCTCCTATATTATAAAATAGAAGACGAAATGCTCCGGCTGCGTCTGATTAAAGCCTACAAAACCTACTACAGTTTATCAAGACTCTTTAGAGTCTAAAATCTCATTATATTTCAAACTGATGCTGTATAAAACAATGGTTCTACGACTACTCACTTATGGAATCGAGACTTGAGAGTTCAGTCACTCTTTTACATGCACGAAACAAATCTTACGGAGAACATTTTTAGCCTTATTTTTGAAAAAAGCACAATTCTGGAGGACGTACAATTATGAGTTTATAGAACGTGAAAGTTGTGAAGGATAAAGCTTATTAGACACTCCGCCGGGCACGTAGCACTCATGAGCGAAGAATAACTCTCCCGGAAAAACCTTGACGTATACTAAAAGGTAAGGAGACTTGAGTGCAAAATTGGACGACATCATCGGCCAACAAGCTTGGAAATTGAAGAAGCATGTTAAACGATGCCTCCGGGAGGATTCCGATTGTGGTAGCTATTTCGGAGAAATTGGCTATCCCAACAAAGTATGTACCTAATTTTTGGAAAGGTAAGCTAAAAGGGGTTGGGATTTTGGGAACTATTTTTAAATATTGAAAATACATCAATCAGCCTTGTAGCAGCCCCGTACGAATGACATTCAAAAAATTATCATACTTCCAGTTGTAACTTAAATACAGGGTGGGGCGTAGTTACTTCCTTGTTTAAAAAAAGTAAAGGCCATATTGATTTAATTATTTCTTCTGTGTATAGAAGTAGATACATTTAAAGTTTTATTTTATTTGGTTTTAAAAACTACATCTCGAAAGTGGCCACCGTTCACATCATGCACTCAGATAGTCGGAATTTGAAATCGTTTTCCACTTTTTCCAGCATATCTGTGCTTATGTCGGTGATAGTAGCACGAATATTTTTAAGATGACGAAGGGTCTTTGGACGATCAGTCTTTACCAACGATTTAAGATAGGCCCGCAGGAAAAAATCATATGGGGCTAAATCTGGCGATCGTGCTGGCCACTGAAGATCGCTTCCAAGAGAGATGAGCCGTTCGGGGAAGTGTTCACGCAAAATATTCATTGAACTTCTTGCCGTGTGAGTTGTGGCGCCATCTAATAATGCCGATTCTGGATATTGCCAAACAGTCACACGTTCCGCATGCAGAGGCTGCTCATGAAGCTCTCTCGGGTTAGTGGGACTCCAATATCGCATGTTTTGTTTGTTCACACATCCTCAAATAATGGAAATTTGCCTCGTTACTAAAGAAAACAAGGGGCAGGTTTTCGAGGAAGGCTTCACATGCATTTTTTCGCGCAATATAATCCATTGGATTAAGTTGTTGCACTACTTTCAATTTGTGTGGGTGAAAATAATGTCTCTCATGAAGAATTCCTCTCACTGTGCGACTAGAAATCTCTAAAGCACCCGAGTGTTTGTGTGCAGATTTCCTAGGGGCTTTTAAAATCGCCGCCCTCACCCTTTCGATGTTTTCTGGCGTCCTGACGGTTCTAGAAAGTCCATTCTGTTTCTTCTGCACACTACCGGTATCCCTGAACGTGTCCACCCACAAACAAATCGATTTTCGATCAAGCACACGACCTGCAGGTGCGATATTGAAATGGTTTTTGAAAGCACGCTGAATTGCGATGATCGATCGGCTGAAGGAAAAGTAGGGCTCCTAGGCAAACGCGCGCGCTTGCTTTGTTCACTGCATTGTTGACACTGAACTAGTCATAACGAAAAACTTAGATAACGTGCTTTCGAACAAGCCATAAACCAACGCTTTACTATTAATAGCCGCTCAGTTGCCAGAGTTTCAGATAAGGAAGTAACCACGCCCCACCCTGTATAACCCCAGAATTTGTAAATCCTATTTTTTTTTAATTTCAATTCCTATGACAAATAATTTATTCAGCAAACTACAAAATCAAAAGTAACTTTGTTTTAAATCTCCATGAAAACACCAACTGTATCATCTCAGTTGGTGGGTTCTTACCTTTCGTAAAGTCAATTCATCAAGTGAAAATCCTCATAGATTCATAGCATTAATCTCAGTCTATTATGAACCACAAACACAAGACAGAATGTATGAAGCATGACATTGTAAAATAAACTTTGCCTAGCCTAGAGAACGTTTGTTTTTATTATGAGTTCGGTCAAATGGAATTTATATGAAAATATGTCTCTATTTTTCTCGACCAAAGGTGTTAAAAGAAGGAGAAAAAAAATGTAACCACTCCTTTTGTGTGTTTTCTTTCTGACTTAACTATTAAGTAATAAAGATAGAAACAAAAAAAAAAAAAACAAATCATGCAACTAACGAGATCAATGAACGGATAAGTACTTACAATTCTCTTTATTCTCTCGAACATACACAGCCATTGCGGATTCGAACAACTTTAGCAGCAGGTTTTTGCAGTCACCTGGCTTGCAAAGACATTGTAGTTCTGATTTAACATCACTAACATCAGTTGCCGTTTCATCAGACTCCTTTAGGTTATTCGTAGAATTCGATTCCGAACCAAACAGGTAACCAAATATTCGCCCTAGTAGACTCTTTTGGTCTTCCGTCACTGCCGACTCCTCTATGGCCAAAAGTTTTTGTTGACCCTCCGTCATTTGGCCATGTGAAAGTGACATTAGTTGATTTTTGATATCAAAAAGAACAATACTCTCGTCGGTGGTCGTGTTGCTTTGAAGTTTGTCTAAAAATCCTTTCACTCCAAAATCGTTATAAAACTTAATGACCTCATCGAAATTCGGTGGCTCCGATGCTTCAGTCATGGAAGTTTGTACTGAGGATACTGAAGATAGGAGACTATTCAAAGGTAGAGATTCAAACATAGGTGTTTGGCATTGTTCGGTATGTTGTGAAACCATATCCATTTCTCGAGAGAACAATAGAAAACAACTTAACGTGTTGCATGCTAGTTTCATCAAATCTGTCTCCGTAAATTGCTCCGCAAATTCACTCTGAAATTGTTGGCTACTTTTCAATAGCTGATAATTCAAATACCAATGTCTGGAAGCGATATGTAGTGTATGAAATGCATTTATTTCCGCATTGTCAAGGCATTCATCTTCATTATCAAGCCATATCATCTTGTCGATATTTAAGTTTCTAAGCATTCCATTGATCCATTTTGTTGATGTGACGGTTCCATTCAATTGCAATGCTATGAGTCGCTTACTCAACACCACTTGCTCTTGACTGTTATCTCCTAAAAAGGCGGCATTTTCAATGCCAATCTTAATCAAATCACACACGGGTCGAACAAACTCAGGCCGATGCAACAGATCTTCCAGATGTGTTATGTTCTCGTCATTGTAAAACGCCTTTATCAGTCTCACATCACTTAGATATGTAATAAAAATGTTAAGACACTCAATGAGTATTCGATTACTATCATCACAGGTCAGGAATTGTTGCTCTTTATGGGTTCGGAATATTGGCAAAACAATATTGGCCAATATACCTGTTGATATGTCGAAGCTTATCAAGTGTGATATGTGTTTGAGATGCTTTAGAAATCGTTTATATTCAGCCACATTCCTTATCTCATCGAACTTGGTTTTGTATATTTCAAAAACTTCCTTATGGAATTCGTTTGATTTAAGCTTGAATTCGCAACTAGTGCAGTTATTGCGCAGAAAGACAGTAGTCAAAAGTTTTTGGTGCACAAAACTGTAAGCGTACTTTAGATTCTCCACATCGATGGACTGACTGAAAAATATTTTCATGGTGTCGGTGTTGCAGAGGCAACAACAGACGCCTTGTCGCTGCAGATAACGAAGTACATAGTTCTGCAAGTCAAGCGGCAGGTGTTGGGCTATGTTAATGAGAATCTTTTGAAAGAAACAAGGAAAATTATTTCGCAGGCAATGCTGCTGCAAGATTCCTTTGAATTTCTTACGATGTTTTTTCGACTTACTGGGTGAGTTTTTGTTCAGATTGTCAATAATTTTTTGAAGCACTTTAACAATTTTTGCGAAAAGTGGAGCTAATTCTGTAGCATGTTTGGCCAATAAGTCGGATAATTTGGAAACACACATATCCAAGGAGTCTTCATCGATGAATTTCAATGCATTGTGAAATTTTCCATTGGACAGTGCAATTACATTGTTCATAAGTCCAAAAACCAAGTAGATAATTCCAAAGATAATCTGAGGGTGTGGAGTTATTTCTAGAGCTTTCATCAATTTCTTGATTGTTTCGTTTAAATTTATGGAAGCTAAATTATCCCTTTGCCAGCAGATGTTGTTAAAGCATCTGGCAACTAGGCTCAATAGGTTGCATTTGATGATTTCGGAATTTTTTCCCGAGCTAAATACTTCTTCGTTGGTGGCGAGTTTTTCCACACCAAATTTCCAACATATAACACTTATTGACTGATCGTTAAGAACCATATCCGTCTCGATATCGACTAGTTTTTCTAGCAAATCAATTAGGAGGATGGCAATTTCGTCGCTTGTTCTAGTTTGTTTTATGTGTGCTTCAAAATCTTGGTGTTTGGACTCAGTAAAGCAGAGTTTGGTGCTATCATTAAGTGTTGACCTAAACTCAGAGGACTGGCTGAATTCACGTGATCGAAGAGCTTTTAAACGTTGATGCAAAAGCAGATTGTCAAGAAAATCCTTTACCGAATTCATTGGTTCCAATTCAACTTGATTGTCGCTTTCCCATTGGCAATTGGGGAACAAATTTATGCAAATGTTGCAAAGACTAAGTTGGGATGCAAGTAACTAAAATAAAAGAACAAATGATGACAAAATTAGTGAAATAAAAACGTACATATAATGTTTTAATATTTACATTACCTTAATATCAACGCGTAGTAAAAAATATAGAATATGGTGTCCTATCTCATGAGTGAGAAAGGTGCGTAGGGCAACAATTTTGCTGTAGTCACTTGGGGCTCTCAATATAAGCTAAGGAAGCAGAGACAAGAAGTAAATATTTATGAAAGTGAATTAAAATAATAGATTTATATAATAAATAAATTGGGTAGCGCAACAATCCGTTTGAGAAATAGGGCCTAGTGACTGACAACTCTCAACCATTCCTTTGTGCGAGTACTGTTGTCAGGGATGGAAGGGTTTTAAGCCGAATCCGAACGGCAAATTTGAGAAAGCACTTTTCATGACAAGAATTACCCTTGGAGAATTTTTCGATTCCTCGCAAGAGGCAGTACCCGTGAAAAAACTTTAGGTGGCATAGGCAGGGATCGATCCCATGACCTCTCGCATGACAGTTCAACACACTAACCATCATGCCACGGGTACTACATAATAGATATTTGTTGGTTACATAAGTAAGCTAAAATTGTAGTGGGCGAAGTTTCCTGACTCTTCAGCATAGGTTACGGAGATAAGCACTCTTCGTAACTGAACTCCATCCCGCTATGGAAACCGAAATTACGCCTCAATATTTAATGATAACTCGTTGACGACTTTTGACTATTTTATCCGGACAAAGATTGGTTTGTGGAATGTGAGGATGCTTCTGGACGCAGGAAGTGAAGGTCCGCACAATATCAGAGTCCTTTAATTTATGAAAATTTATGCGGCACTCTGGTTACGCTCCTGGAAGCGCTCGAGAAGCTGAAGTTGGGTCTTAATTCGTGGGAGCTCCTTGGGGAAAAACTTATGAATGCTAGGTTTCAGAGTAGACTATCGTCCGTCACCATTAAACAGTGTTACGCCCCGACTGAGCTCACATCTGATGAAGAGAAAGAATGCTTTTACAATCAACTAAGATCCGCCTACAACAACACACCCCGCGAATATTATTTTGGTTATGGGAGACCTCAATGTTAAGGTTTGCGGTAAAAACGACGGGCTAAGGCATGTGATAGATGTTCACGGAATCAGCACTTGCAATGACAATGGTGACAGGTTCATTGACTTCTGCAACACCAATATCCTTGTGAGTGGTGGCACTATGTTTGAGCACAAACTTTGTCATAAAATAAGCTGGGTGTCCACGGACAGGCAAGCATCTGCAAACCAAATTGAACACTTCGCCATTAGTCGACGCTTTAGAAGTAGTCTCTTTGTATCGCAAGGACACTAGCATAAAAAAGTTTCAAAAAAAATAAAATTTTAATCTCCGCGGTCAATTGTCGCGAAAAGAACAAAATCTCTTGGTTGTCGGAGGAATCTTAATATAGGCAAAACAAAATCTCCAATACAAAAACTAACAACGATTGCACTTTATAACTACCAAATAAAAGAAAAAAATTGGTTTCCCGTTCAAAGGGGTTTAAAATTCAGTTTAGATTTTATTGTTATGTTATCTTTCGTACATGACTTTCTAATTGATTATAAGCTACACAGCATAGTCATCGTCTTCAAGAAACCTCGGTTTCGCCCAGGACAGCTGATCTTTCCGTTGGTCATCTATGTGTCCATTGACCCTCGTTGGGATTACGGATAAACTTCGTCATAATGCAAATTCAATGCTTCCCCCTGTACCTCACCTTCATCCACGTCCACCAACATCATGCTTGACCATTAGATGTGCATAGGTACATACACAAAAAAAAACATCGCATAGTGGGCGGACCCCAACTACGAGCAGCATTGTAGATTTTTGCGTGGCGTTAACTCCCACAATTTGATTGTTGGTTTTAAAAACAATTATGTATGCCTGATGTCATTTTTATGATCTCCCAATTTTGGCGCCTTTTGTGATTGCGGATAATATTTTAATGTTTTTCCGTCGGGAGTTGACTTTTTTTTAAAAAATGGTTTTGCCGTCGGCAACTGGATGTAAGGTTTTTCTTTGTTTGGTCATTATATTTGCATGTTGCGTTGCAACATCCTGCCGGGCCTCCGCACAAGGAAACGAAGTCATCGTCTCTTGAAGTTGATCGAGACATGCAGTGTAGATTTGTGAGACGGTGACTTATTGAAGTGTGATTGTTGTGTACATGAAAGAGAATAGAAATGAAGTTTGCGTGAATGGTGTGTGGCAATAATCGATTTAATTATAAATATAGTTTAGATAGAATATGTTTTAAATTCAATATGAAGTATAAATATTAAGTTCAGTTGTGGTATAAAGATGCGAATGGTTTTAAAGTGTGTGTGTGTCGGTTTGTGTTTTCGAGTCGTTTAGCATAGGTAGATCACAGAGTTTAGCTATGGGCCGTTTAAATGATGAAGTAGCAGTCTTAACTGTAACAACGCGAACTTTTCCATCTGCTCCAGGGTGCATTTCGGTGATTCTGCCTAACCGCCAGAGAGTGGGAGGTGTTTGTTCATCGGGTAAGAGCACTAGATGTCCAACTTTGAGTTCTGAATTGGGTTTAAGCCATTTCGGACGTTGTTGTAACCGAACCAAGTATTCGGATTTCCATTTTTTCCAGATATTTTGTTGGATCTTCTGCATGAGCTGCCATCTGTCTAAGTAATTGTCTTTTATTTCGGTTAGATCCTTCTCAGGTACAGTGTTAAGCGAAGATCCAATTAAAAAATGTCCTGGTGTCAAAATAGATAGGTCACTTGGGTCCTCGGTGACTGGGCAAAGGGGACGCGAGTTGAGGCAGGCTTCTACCTGTGCTAATATCGTCGCGTACTCTTCAAAAGTAAGAGTGTAATGTCCAATTATCCGCTTTAAGTGGTATTTCATGGATTTTACCCCAGCCTCCCAAAGTCCGCCAAAATGCGGAGCAGCTGGAGGATTGAAATGCCAGTTGGTGCCATTAGCTTGCATACGTTGTACAATATCTTCGGTCCATTGTTTTGACATATGTGACCTTTCTGATTCAAGAACGGTTGCGGCTCCTTTAAAATTTGTTCCACAGTCGCTGTACAGATTTGTACAGATTCCACGACGAGCAGTGAAACGTTTAAAAGCTGCGAGGAATGCTGATGTCGTATAGTCGCTTACAAGCTCTAAGTGCACTGCTTTTGTGCAAAAGCATATAAAAATCGCAATGTATGCTTTCGTGATTTTACTACATCGACCTCTCCATGCTTTAAGTAGAACAGGGCCAGCATAATCGACTCCAGATGTCTGAAAGGGTCGTGCCTGGTTGACACGTAACGCTGGCAAATTTCCCATCTTCTGCTGCATCTCAGTTGCCGTAAACCTGTAGCATTTCAAACATTTGTGAATACATTTTTTAACAGTCGATTTTAGGTGCAAAATCCAGTACTCAGTACGAAGTATTGCCATCATTAATTGCTGACCTCCATGTAGTAACTTCATGTGAGTGTCATGAACGATAAGCGACGTTAAAAAACCTTGCGAAGGTAAAATTATTGGATGTCGCTGTGAATAGGGTAAATCAGCGTTTTCCAATCGACCTCCAACTCGAAGAATTCCTTTCTCATCGACGATTGGTGAAAGTCTTGCCAGTTTGCTCCTTTTAGAAACTGTATCACCTTTTGTAAGCCTTGAAATGTCTTCGGCAAAAAACTCTTTCTGGACATAAACAATCAATCGCGTTCGAGCAGAAGATATTTCATCCACTGAAAGTGGTCCAGATATGCGAGTTGTTATATTCTTTGCCTTAAATTTTAAGTTGGTAAGATAGCGACGCCAATACGCAGCAGCTCTATAGAGACGATTCAAGGAGGAAAAGCGTTCAAATAGCGGTTGATTTGTTTCGAAACACGTGAAGTGGACGCAGAGCTGAAAAATATTTATAATGGGATACCCAGATGCGATCAAATCATTTTTGGTTTTTGATATCTCCGACGCTTTGGTCTCAAGGTCGGTAGATTTTATTTCGGATGAAAGATGAAGTTGTTCATCAAACCCCTGTAAAAATGCGGGCCCATACCACCATTGATGGTTTTCTACGAGTTCATTGGGAGAAACTCCTCTGGATGCAATGTCCGCTGGATTTTTCTTAGATGGAACGTAGTTCCAACGCTGAGGATCAGTAAGTTCCTGAATTTCTGCCACTCTGTTGGCTACAAATGTGGTCCTTATGTAGGGTGCACTTTTGATCCATGCAAGTGTGATTTGAGAATCACACCAAGCAAATATTTTTGACGATTGAAGCTCCATCGTCTTTACAGTATGGACCAAAAGCTGTGCTAATAGCAAGGCTCCACAAAGTTCCAACCTAGCTATGGACTTATTTTTTAAAGGTGCCACTCTTGTTTTTGCCACGATAAGGTTTGTGTAAATTTTTATTCCAGTGGTTATTCGAAGGTAGATTGCTGCAGCATATGCCTTTTCGGAGGCATCGCAGAATCCATGGACCTCAATCTTTGACTCCTTGGTGAAGTTGATCCAGCGGGGAATCTCAATGGCCTTTAAAGTATTTAGTTCCATCTTCAGTTTATGCCACGCAGAAACGATTGTTGCTGGGAGTTCAGAATCCCAGGTGTGTTTTTCCTTCCAGATGTCTTGCATTAATATCTTGCCAACGATGACGCAGGGTGCTATCCATCCCATTGGATCGTAAAGACGTGCAAGATCGGACAGGATACTCCGTTTTGTAGTAGTCTTAAGATCTTGAAGAGCGATCTTGAACGTAAAAATATCCTTCGCCGGATGCCACTGTATTCCAAGCGCTTTTATTGCATCTTCTTCTCTGAAAGAAAGTGGAACTTGTATTTCCCTGTCCTCCTCTGGAACAGATGTCAGTAGCATCTCACAGTTGCTCGCCCACTTTCGTAACGGAAAACCTCCATGTTTCAACATTGTTATAAGTTGAGACTGCATTTCCAAGGCCTCGGCTACTGAGTCTGCCCCGTGAATAACATCATCCACATAAAAGTTTTTCAAAGCTATTTTCGATGCAATAGGGTAATCATCTCGCTCATCTGCTGCAAGTTGTTGAAGCGTACGAATTGCTAAATACGGTGCGGAAGCTGTGCCGAATGTGACCGTGTTAAGGCGGTATATCTTAACCCCATCCCCTTCTAGGTCTCGCCATAAAATAAGTTGATACAAGGAATCATTTGGCGTAACCCAAATTTGCCTATACATTTTATTAATGTCGGCGGTAAATGCAATTTTATGTTTCCTAAATCGAGATATATGGTCAAAGATGTCATCTTGCAATCTCGGGCCGATAAACAGATGATCATTTAGAGATGTTCCGTCTGATGTCTTACAGGACGCATCAAAAACAATCCGTAGCTTCGTAGTTGAGCTGGATTCTTTCATCACTGCGTGGTGGGGAAGAAAATAATGAGGAGAAGATAATGCAGTAGGCCCCACTTCAGTCATATGGTTAAGATCCTTATATTCATTAAATACTCGTTTATACTCCTCACAGAAAGATGCATTCGCTTTGAATCTTTTTTCCAATTGTACAAATCGAACAAATGCTGACTTTTGAGACCACCCTAACAACGGCGGTGCTACTTCTTTAAAAGGAAGTTGGACCATATACTTGCCGTCTAATTGGCGTTGATGGGTTCTACAAAAATGTGTTTCACACTGCTCTTCTTCTGGAGAAAGCAGCTGCCGATTAGGAACCCTTTCAAGTTCCCAAAACTTAACTAATAAGTTGTCCAAAGTTTGAGGTTCAGTTTTCATGTGGAGCGATGTTATTTTTGAGTTGTTTTTTGACGAAATACCCCCAGAAAGAACCCAGCCTAGTTCCGTCTTTTGAGCTATAGGGGAACCCTGTTCTCCTTTGATAAGGCCTTCAAGGATAATGAACGGATAAACATCACTGCCCAGTAAAACATCAATCTTATTTGTTTTGTTGAAAGATGGGTCCGCAAGTGTGAGATTTTGAAGATGACTCCAATTAGAGTTTGTTATGTTTTGCGTAGGGAGCAAGGCTGTTAGTTTGGGTAGGACCAAGGCATTAAGCTGTAAACTAAAGTTTGCATTTACCCGTGATAAAATGGTGAAGGTGACTTTATATTTGGAAGTGCTGGTGGTGGTTTCGCCAACACCAATAATGTTAGCACAGCTCCTTTCCTTTTTCAGATTTAAAAGTTGAGCGGCAGACTCAGTTATAAAGGAAGCTTCTGATCCAGGATCCACTAGTGCTCGCAGTTGCAACGGTTGGCCTGTAGGTGTCATAACCTTTATGAGGGCCGTAGCCAGAAGAACAGCTGATTGAGTGTTTTCGGCTATAAACGCATTGTAGGCTGAAGCATTTTCGATGGAGGATGGAAGTTTTTCTGATGATCCCGATTGAGAATTTTGGGTGGAAGAGGAAGCTGGTGGAGTTGGTTGTAGAACAGCTGCCGTTGAAGCGTGTTCACTAGCAGGCATTGCATTAACTGGCTCTGGCGTGTGCAGTAATGAATGGTGCTTTTGTTGGCACGTTGAACACGTAAAAGTGCTCGTGCAACTTTGTGTTAAATGTGCACTTGAAAGACAATTTAAACACAATTTTCTTTTCTTTGCGAATTCAAGCCTTTTTTGAATCTTGAACGCCTTAAATTTAAAGCAATTTCGAATTGAATGTAAACCTTGACAAAGTGAACACTTATTCAAAATTGTTGAGTTATGTGCACGAATTGACGACGATTTAGGTTTTGGTTTTTGTGGATGAAAACCTGATGAGGATTGTCCAAGGATATCCAAGGTTCTGGATCTCATGAGAATAAAATCCTCCAATATACTGTATTTTGGATAATCGACATGAGTTGAAATATGAGATTCCCAAAGCCCTCGTGTAGTAAATGGAAGTTTTTGTACCGTATGGAAAATAAGAACGTCTTCCCATGATTCTACAGGTACACCAAGATTTTTAAGAGATTGCTTTGACTCGTTTGTTGTATCTAATAATAATTTTAGATCTTCAGAAGATTCCTGTGTGACTTTAGGTTGATCAAAAAGGAGTTTAAACTGATTATCCTTTAATAATCGAATGTTTTGAAACCTTTTTATCAACAACGCCCATGCAGACTCAAAACTCGTATCTGTATTTCGCAGCATTCTTGCGGCTTCACCAGTTATATTGCTTTTTAAATAATGTAGCTTATGAGCATCAGAAATCGATGTGTTTTTATTAACCAAGCCTTCAAATAGCCCTTTAAATTCTGGCCACATTTTAAGAGAACCATCGAAGGTTGGAATTTTAATGTGGGGAAGCTTTAATTCTACCGACGGAGCGTTTGAACCACCTATGGATTTATTAAAACTATTTTGAGTCTCGATAACCGTAAGCTGCTGCTTTAATTCAGACGAATAACAAAAAAAAACTTCTTTTAATTTGTGAAATGTAAGAGTCTCCATATATTTCACTTTCAACTCTTCTGGAGGAGCTTCAACAATTTTTTGATGCAAAGATCTAGCCTCTTCAAAAGATGCTTCTAGTTCAGATAAACGCGCTTCGTTCATATGAACAGATTTTTTCTTTGTTGCTTCTAAGCAAACATAAGCCCCGTAGTCTGCATCTATATCTTGTGCAATTGTTTGAATAGCATCTACATAAATGGGAACTTTGCTCTTACTCATTTTGAACGAAAATAATTATTCAAAAATAACCGATAACACACAACACACGTTTGGATTTAGATCAACAAGGATCAATGTATTAAATTTAATTGAATTATTATAAGAGTGCCACACACCTGTATTTAAGCGTTGCTCCCTCGTTGATACAGCTTCTTTAGATGCAGATCCTCACAGGAAGTAGGTACATGGGTATGAATCGTATGAATCGACCGGTTTTTACACGATACACGCACAACGAGATTGTCTTTATGGTTTGATTTGAAACGCCCGACACACAGGAACCTCTTTTCTTAAGTAATGTTCTTTTTTTTTTTATTTTTTATTTTTAAATGAGGTTTTTGCACTGATCCCTTTTTAAGATCTTTGATATTCGGTTCGAAGGACCAATATGTATCGCAAGGACACTAGCATAAAAAAGTTTCAAAAAAAATAAAATTTTAATCTCCGCGGTCAATTGTCGCGAAAAGAACAAAATCTCTTGGTTGTCGGAGGAATCTTAATATAGGCAAAACAAAATCTCCAATACAAAAACTAACAACGATTGCACTTTATAACTACCAAATAAAAGAAAAAAATTGGTTTCCCGTTCAAAGGGGTTTAAAATTCAGTTTAGATTTTATTGTTATGTTATCTTTCGTACATGACTTTCTAATTGATTATAAGCTACACAGCATAGTCATCGTCTTCAAGAAACCTCGGTTTCGCCCAGGACAGCTGATCTTTCCGTTGGTCATCTATGTGTCCATTGACCCTCGTTGGGATTACGGATAAACTTCGTCATAATGCAAATTCAATGCTTCCCCCTGTACCTCACCTTCATCCACGTCCACCAACATCATGCTTGACCATTAGATGTGCATAGGTACATACACAAAAAAAAACATCGCATAGTGGGCGGACCCCAACTACGAGCAGCATTGTAGATTTTTGCGTGGCGTTAACTCCCACAATTTGATTGTTGGTTTTAAAAACAATTATGTATGCCTGATGTCATTTTTATGATCTCCCAATTTTGGCGCCTTTTGTGATTGCGGATAATATTTTAATGTTTTTCCGTCGGGAGTTGACTTTTTTTAAAAAATGGTTTTGCCGTCGGCAACTGGATGTAAGGTTTTTCTTTGTTTGGTCATTATATTTGCATGTTGCGTTGCAACACTCTTGGATATCCGAAACAAAAGAGGCGCCGACATAAGACTTGCCCGAGATAACCACTTATTGAAAGATACCCTAAGATACAGCGTACAGCTACAGTTCGAAGATTAAACGGAATATCACGAGCCTCCAAATTAAACATCGCTAGACTAAAGGATCCCACGACCCGTCAACAATTTGGGGTCCACCGGTCTCACGAATTGAGAACAATCAGCAGCACAGTACATGACGAAATCGAACACCATTGGAATGCTGTGAAAATTGTTTTCATATCAGGTGCTTGAAGAACAGTCGCTTGGAAAAAAATAAGCAACAACATCTGGCTTTCAGAAAAATCTTGGGCGAGGATCAACGAAGGCAAACAGTTAGGGGCTCAAATAACTGCTGCACAAGGGGAGAAAGAAATAAGCTGGAATCCTCGTACCACATAAAAAACAGAGAGGTTCACCGCAGTGTGCGCCGTGACAAGCGTAACAACATCAACGCATTGGAACAAGAAGTAGAAGATGCTGCAAACAGGTACAACAGCATATTAGAAAATTAAACGACGGAATAACGATATTTTATGTTTTTTTTTAATAAAACGTGCAAGTTTCTAATTGTATTGCTTTTATATTTCAAGCCATAGCTGGTGTTTATTGTTGACAACCGTGTCTTAAGAGTTTGATATATAACTTAAAAAATGATTTCTTACATATTGAAAAGTTACTCGTAGGAAAATAATACACAACTAGAATAAGGTGGGGAGCACCAATATTTCTTTTTACTGAAATGCACAATGCAAGAATTCATTGGATTTTTGGAAAGCGGTGAAAAGACCGAATGGAAATGAGTACAAGATTACATAGAGACTAACACCTGGCTTTCTTTTGTCGCATTTTAAATAGCTTTTGAAACCATTAACCGTCAATGCAACAGTATCCTATGCAGAGCCATGCACTGAAAATAGTACACTGCATGCGATAATAACGACTGCACAAGTTTCATATTAAAAAATGTACAGGATGGCAAAGCGCCTGGTTCCGACGGAATTCCATTTGAATTACAAGCTCGGCACCAATGAACTGATAAATAATAATAATTACTTCGGAGTTTAACCATATTTTGGATAGTGGATCTATATATCAAAGAGGTTTAAAGAGTCCTTAATCTTTCCTATCCAATTTGAATCTTTTTTGAACGCTTTATACAAAATTTTTACGGCGATTTCGCAAAGACTTAATTTGTGGATTACACAAAATGATTTATTGAATTAGTTTCAAGTCAGTTTCAGAGCTGGTTACTCCACAGCCGACCAAATTTGTGTCCTTAAAACTTCCTACGAAGAAAAAAGAAACTTTACTGTTTCTTCGTGGATTTTAAAGCAGAGGGGACAGAAATGCTCCTATACAAACTTTATGGACAAGGGATGTCCAAGAAATTCGCTTAAGTCCTCAGATATATATACGATGATACTAAAGCCACGGTTTGGAATGGAGAGGAAATCTCTGAATGCGCTCACACTGAAACAGGAGTCCGGCAGGGGTGTGCGTTGGGTCCTCTTTTATATGCGCTCTTTGTGGATGACCTTACCGACAATATTGGTGGAGGAGTGGAATTCGCTGGGACAACGATCAAAGCACTATTAAATAACGATGACATTGTGCTGTTTTCTAATTCACCCCAATCACTCCAACTAATGATAAACCAGTTGCAGAGGCACTGTGTAACGTTTCAATTTAAGTAAATCTAAAATAATTATATTCAAGAACGGAGGTGGAAGAAATAGCTCAAAAAAAAGATGAAGCTACGATTCCAACTTGATTGAGGTGGTCAGAGAATTCAATTATCTAGGAGTGTGCTTTACAAAGAATCTTAGCATGGAAAGAAATCTTAGAGGAAAACTTATGAAAGCAAAAAGTGCAATCGGAACTTCTTGGGCAAAGTGTTTCTAAATCAAGAACATAGCACATAGTAGCAAATTTCGTGTGTATGAAGCAGTGTTTAGGTCTATTATGCTTTACGCAGCACAGGTTTGGGGGTACAAACAGTACGAAAGTACTGGTTTTGCTGCAAACTGAACTATCGGCGCTTTTTATTCAAACCTTAAAACTAAATATAGACTACATCATCAAAGTTCTGCAAATGCACAATGGAAGATTACCAAAGAATGCAGCCCTCTATGCAGTCAATCAAAGAAGCTGGCTTTGTTGTGTGAAATGTCACTGGATCTGGATTTCGGTAACGTCGTTATTGCAGGGTTAAAATGTATAAATTAATTGCAAGGGTTAATTAAAAACTCCATAATCGCTGTATAGAAGAAGATTCAAAATTAACTCATAGGTTAATTTATAAACATCTCTGTCATAACCTTGGTCCAAATAACTATTTTAGAGATGAGAACAGTTGAAGGTTATTTCTATGATGCTCAGACTTCGAGGTGAGCTCCTGCATCTCAACTATATACCGCATAGGGAGGATAGGCCTGGGCAATGCAGTTTATGTAACCGAAGGAAAAAAAGAGAAGATGTTTTTCACATCTTAGAAAAATGCCCTTTGCTAGTAGAAAGTATGAGAACCTTCCTTGGATCTAACTACCTGACGGAAGGGGAAACGATAAGACCTCATGACGTTGGAAAAACTCTTTATGTACTGCAAAGTGGCTAAAACTTACCGGGACAGAATAATCTGCAGAATCTTCTGAAAACACATCGAAGTAAAAATTTATCTTGATTTTAAATTATACAGATATTTTTTTTGTTTAATAATTCTTGATTTTTAATGCAACCATTACTTTACTATGTCAACCTGGCAGACGGCATTGACATGCTAATTGTGATTTTGTAAATTTATAATTATGTTAAGAAATAATGAAAATAAAATAAAATCTAATCTAATCTAAAATCTGAAATTAAACACGCTTTCAGAGCTTTTAAGTAACATTTCAAAAAAAAAATGTTGTTATGCCAGGGAATATTTTGCTTCTGGAAGTGAGAAATAAAAAGTTAAAGAATTTATTCAAATGAAAATAGGTGTCCAAGTTTGTAGCAGAATTCCTATAACGATGAAAAAGTCGCACTGCTTTTATTTTCACTGCAGTACTATTTAGGTATTAGTTTTAAAAAAATTCTTAACATATTTTTAAGCCGGGAAACAAAATGTCTTTGACATTGACTTTCTCAATGAACATAGACAAGAAAAACAAATTGCATCTTAAGGTTGAATGTAGAATTGACTCCTATTCTACAATGCACGTTTTATACATCAATTCTAATCAAAATACCTATCAATCAAAACATTTTTCTTATTTTTGAATTGTCATTTTGCCTCCTAAATCGATTAAAATTAATTTAAATTACCTGAGCAAAATTGTGTTTATCTTTTGACGATTTGTTTGGATTATCAGTTTTGTTGGTAGGGTCCGATTTAGTTTCAATGCCTTTACTACTATCAATCTCATCGTTATCATCTTTCAACGACGAAGCTGATGTTGTAAGATGAGACTTACTAATGATGTCATACACTCTCTCTAGGAAAAACGAGCATATCTCTTCCAAAACACTTTGAATAAAACTGAAAAAATAAAATAAATATACAATTTAGTTAATTACGAATTGACCTGAACTTAAATCTTTCTAATAAGCTGATAAGTTGAAAACTATAAGAAAACGTATGTATTTGAAAACATACCATGAAATTGGTGTTGGTTCGTCAGATGAAGTATCCAATTCAGTGAATTGGAATTTGTAGAGAAATAGCTTTAGTTGTTGTTCCTAAAACAAGTACAAAGAAAACAAAAAACTAATTAGTATTCAAAGAACACAAACTGATAAGAACAATAGAATGATAACCTTTTTAACTATATCATTTTGCTCCTCTTCATAGTTTGTCCACATAGTTTGGAGCTCCTTAAGCAGGTCCTGCTCTGATTGTCCATCCATCTCTCTGAAGGTTTCGCTTTCCACTGCTGCAGCAATTGCTAATCGAAAACCAGATAATCCGCCGCTGCTATTGATATGAGATTAAGATGCTTAGAAGGAGATCGAACTCATAGCGTAAAAGTCTCCTCTATAGTGCCCTTATACTATCACTCTTCAACATATAACTATACAACTATCAACTTGAACTATTCTATATATTTTATTTTATTTTTCCAAGTTACAACTCTTTACATGTACATGAAGTTGTTGTACTTTTATAAAAATAGATTTTTCAGATTTGGGCGAGAACTGAGAGTGGGAACGACAACGACAACCACAACGACGAAGACGTGCATCGATCACCGAGGCCGCACATTTTTTAATACAAAATAAAACACTCAACACTGAAGACTGAAACCTTAGCGAACAAATTTGTATTTAATCTTTTTCGCTTTTCGTTTTTCTTGGAGGCCGACACTGCGAATTAATTGCGTATTCTATTTATTTACCAATAATAAGTTCAAGTTTTTTTTTTTTTTGTTTTATTCAACTAAATAGTAATTATTATAATTAATGTTAATGTTTACAGATAAGCATTTGATGGTTGAATAAGAAACGAATCATTTTATTTGTTTGTACATTTTTGTTTCAATTCAATTTGGGAGATAAATGGCATACGGATGTTTTTGATTTCATATTCGTACTCGTATTTGATTTCAGTGCGAAATTACAGTAAATCGCCATTTTAATTGAAAAATCACTGTTTTATTATAAATAGGTCTATAAATCTAATCAAAATTGGACACAAAAAAAATTTGATTAGGTTTGTAATTAATCAAAGATCGAAAGGGTTAATTTTGATAAATTTATTTTAATGCAAATTAGGACGAAAAATTGTTGAGGTATTAATACTTCTTTGTTTGTTTCTTTATTTTTGCTTATTTTTGCAGTCGATGAGCCGAATCGAGCAGTTCGTCGAACGTTGAATGTCGAAAGAATTGCAGAAAATAAACGAAAACGAAAGAAATAAGAAAAGTAGAAAACATAAAACAGCTGACAGTTGATGTTTATGTCGTCATAACTTTAGCTGCGGGAGTTGCCAATTTGAATAAATAGAAAAAAGTACTAAAGAGTTTTCGATGAAACTTGGTAGTATAAAAATCTCTTGGGAAAGTATTTATTAAGAGTATTATTATTATTATTCTAAATTCTTTATTTGACCAAAACTCAAAACACATTTGGTAAATTATATAAGAACATTAGCATGGCACTGCCTGAAAATTGACATTTATCGAGAATAAAAAAAAGAAAGTTTAAGGTTATAGTTTATGTGGACAATTTAATAAATAAATTGAATTTAAATAAGCATAATATCCAACTTTATAATAAACTTTATATATTTCCTCGTTACATCCTAGATAATGATACATAAATATACATATATTTAAAAATTTAAAATTACTCTAAAAAACTGTTTCGGTAATCTAAGGAATGATCAATAAAATTGTAGAGGTCCTTCCAACCCCACTCTCCGTTTAAAATTTGTTTCGCTTCCTGGTGATTGAGAAAGCTTTTTGAAAAATAAAGTCTTCGGAGTTCTTGTAGAATTGGACAAACGGCTAAAAAGTGGTTGACATCTTCGATTTCATTTCGATTGCAGAGGTTACACCTTTGATTATCATTTCTGTGAGGTTTGTAATTCAGATTTAGCATCTCAGTTCTTGCTTTCTTGAGGTTCGAGCCCTATTCAAGAACTTGAGATACAATGAATCATCAACCAACGCAATACATTCATAAAACCTACCTTTCCAATTATCAAGAGAAGTTGTACCAAGATTAAGTTTAAATCCATGCACATTTGCTATTCCATATCATTCTTTAAACGGCGATAAATTCCTTCGGAATGCGAAATCCATCATTTGCTTATGAAGATTTTCATTTGACCTATGCATTACTTTTACTATGTAATCGGCATTAAATTTTAGATTTTTTAGAAAAATCGGAGGGATCCCTGATTCCACATGTTTAGCCGATAAGCCGATAAGCATTTTTCCTTAACATGGGGCCGGAAATCTAGATTGCTACAAAATAGAACACCTAAATACTGAAATCGGTTAACCACCTCTATAGGTTCACGATCCAATGACCATGCTTCTAGCGGGTTTCTCCTTCGACGGGTGCTTTCAAAAATCATAATTTTAGAATTTGAGGTGTTAATATTCAGGTCCCAATTATCAGAAAAGTTTTTAAGTCTATTAATTTGTAACTGTAATGTGGTGGGGTTGTCCAACAAAACAACAAGGTCGTCCGCATAAAGTAGTACCTTAATAAGTAGATTTTCAAACCTAACACCCCCAGGAAAATCACGGGAGAAATCGTCAATGAAAAGGGCGAACATAATCGGGCTTAAGGGGCAACCTTGGGGCACCGCAATCAGTGTTAAAGAAGCTGGGTATAGAACTCTCATTTGACACAGTAGCGCAAGTATTGGTGAGAAGAAGTTTATAGATTCTTAAAAATTTCGTCGATATGCCTATATTTGATAATTTATAAATTAGTGAATTCCGTTTGATAGTATCAAATGCTGTCCTAAAATCAATGAAAAAGACATAAAGTTTTTGTTTGTTATCGATGAAACGTTTTGCTATATTGGAGAGTGCGAAGATTTGATCCACAGTTGAAAGACCAGCGCGAAAACCAGCTTAGATATTGCTTAGCAATAGCCTGCAGTATAAAATTTGGGTAAATATTTTTCTCAAACAAGGAAGAATCGAAATGCCCCTATAGTTTGCTGGTGAGCTAGGATCTCCTTTTTTAAAAATTGGACAAATTTGTGACATTAAAAATGACTGAGGTATTTCTTCTTTTTCAAGAAGCTTATTAAAAAAATCAAGAAGAATATTCAGGAAAGACGGGGATGAATTTTTATAAAATTCAGCTGGAATTCCCTCTAGCCCGGCTGCCTTGTTGTTTTTCATGTTTTTCAGGGTTGTTTGCAATTCATTTATTGTAATGGGGTCGTCTACGTCTGAAATAGTAATTGAGGGTGAAGCATAGTGAAGTGAAATAGTTGTGAGTTTGTTGACGCGTTAAGAAGTTCCTTGAAATAGTTTGCTAGTAACTCTATTTGTTGTTACTTGTTGCACAAGATGTTCATTGTGTGCTTTAAGTGACTGCAGTTGGGATGCAATTGCTTGAACATCATCTTTTTTTGCCACTTTAAATTTGGGGTTAACACATTCGTTAATGCAATCGAACAGCATTACTTTTAATTGATCGATGGACATACACTGCCAATCACTAGGATGATGCCACATATTTTTCAACCGATTTTCGGCCCGATACCTGTTGGAATTTGTTTAACCCGGAAAATTTTACTATATGAGAGTAGGTACATATTTTCTTAAAATAAAGTGATACAATTATAGGGTTAATTATAAAAGACCGTTGGAATTTCCCTACATTAATGAATGAGCTACCTAAAAAGGATATAAAAAAGTGAGTCACTAGGATGAGGCCATTGCGAATATTTCGTTGTAGAAGTTCACATCAGCAATTTTTTTCAAAATTTGGGTTACAATATTTAAGAACGTTTTACAAATAACTATTTTTATTAAATTTCAACTACAAATGGGTTCCGGAAAGACGTTAACAGTAGCAGAAAGAGGACAAATCGATGCTTTCAAGGAAATGGGACTCTCAAGCCGAGAAATAGCAAGGAAGCTGAACAGAAGTAAGACAGTTGTAAACAACTATCTTGCTGATCCTTAAAACTATGGAAAAAACCAAAAAGGACGCACAGCCCAAGCAACAACATCCCGAGAGAAGCGGTTAATTTTACGTATTGCTTCAAATTCTACTTAATGAGCTACTAAAATAAGGTCCAAAAGCGGAGTATCAGCCAGTATTTCGACAGTCCGAAGGATAATAAGAAAAGATGGTACTATCCAAAGAAGAAAACTCAAAAAGAAACCTGTTCTAAAGCAAGTACAAAAGGAGCTACGAATGAACTTTGCAACAGAACATGTCACTTGGAGCAGTCAAAGGAAACGCGTCGTCTTTTCGGATGAAAAAAAGTTTAGCCTTGACGGCCCCGATGGTTACAACTTTTATTTTCATGATTTAAGAAAAGAGGAACTAATTTTGGGAAGACATCACAGCCGTACATGAGGTGTTATGGTGTGGGGAGCTATCACCTACTATGGCAAAATCGAATTGGAGTTTCTTTCTCTAACAATGAACGGAAACAGCTACAAATACTTGTTGGAACGCTCATTTCCGAAGATGAAAAATATTTTTGGACCTCTGGCTTGGATTTTCCAACAAGATAATGCCCCCATCCACACTTCCAGGGTTGTCAAAAGGTGGATTTTATCAGAAAACGTAGAGCTTTTGCCATGGCCACCCTATTCACCGGACTTGAACATAATCGAAAACGTATGGGCATGGCTATCTCGAAAAGGCCTAGGCCTCATCCTAGTGATTGGCAGTGTATTTCCAACTGCCATATTATTATTATTTTTTTTTCGATGGAAAATTTGTTTGAGTTAATTGAATTTTCTGGGGAGTTTTGCTCTCTACCTGGCTTTAGCTTCATATGCAATTTTTATTAATTTTTATTAGAATTTGGTGTTTTAAATGTGCAATCAGACAAAATAAAGACTATTCTCCGCAAATTAAGTTTAATTAACGATTTCCAAAGTTTTTAGAGTAAATTAGACTGTTTTAAAAGTATAAACTAATTAAAAAAGAGGACCGCACAGAACTCTGACTTTCTCAGTTAATGACAGATGTCAACTTCTAAGTAAGAGTATTTTATGAGATTATCAGTTACGTGTTAGGTTGGACATGCACGACCGAGCCAATTGGTTTCAAGAAATTTGGACTTGGTCGAAATGAACACGGTCCAAACTTTCCCAACCTACCAATGGAGCTAGAGCCACGTTGACAGATTGATTGATTATTTTTATATTTGTTATTTCGAGCAAAAATAAAATCTTTTTTTCTTTTGTCACGAATGCTATTCTGCCACGAATTCCCATACAACTGTCAAAAAATCTGTTATGAATTGTAAGTTTTGGTATTATGTGTGCGAAATCTGTTGTGAAATCTGCTATTAGATCTTTTATGTACTGTCAAAAATTCGAACATAGCAAACAATCTGTTACGAATCGCATTTTTGGTATTAAGCTCGCCAAAATCGTTTATAAAAACTAATCTAAATTGTAAAAAAAAATTAAAAATACATTTTGTCGACTTTTATAATAAAATATTTCCAATCAGATTCAATTAAAAATGGATTATCTATTATTTCGCCAACGAAATGCTAAAAAGGAGACAAATCCATCAACAGTTAAAAAAAAACTGCCATGTTTTTGAAAACACAACGACCAAATTACCTTCACATGGTTAGGTTAGGTTAACGTGGCTGCGGATTTAAAATCACATGAATCTAGGGAATTACTTCTTAGTAGTGTAACCATTTTGAGCTTTTTATAAAGCGAAGAAGATATTTGATATCCTTTTTAGCTAATTCAATGGGGTTATCAAAAGAGTAGTCCCCCACATGAAGTTTGCGTCTGAGTGAAAGAGCAGGGCAAGTGCAGAGAAGGTGAGAGATTGTTTCCTCTTCTTCTTCGTCCATACAGCTCCTGTAGAAGTCATTTGAGGCTACACCAAGTCGTATTGCGTGTCTGCCTATATGACAGTGTCCCGTAAGAACACCTATTAGGGAGCTAATATGAAGTCTGCTTTGAGATAACAACTCTTTAGAGCGCTTTAGGTCCAGTGAACGCCATATGAGTTTTGTGGCTGCGCATGTTGGTAAATTGTGCCACCTAGAGTTTTCTACCGCAAAAGCTATTTCCTTTAGCCCAAGTTTACATGTAGCTATCGATATACCTAACTTCTCCCTTTCAGGTGAAATAAGTATGACGGTTCCATTTTAAGCGAGTTTATCGGCTCTACAATTTCCTGTGATGTCTCTGTGGCCCGGCACTCAACAGAGGTGAATGTTAAATTGCTGCGCCATATTCATAAGAGACGATCGACAATCGAGGGCCTTTAAAAATTTGGTTGAGACACCGTCAAGAGATTTAATAGCAGCCTGACTATCAGAGAAGATGCGAATAACAGAAGTTGATATTTTTCATTTTCTCTTAGCCAGGAGAGAACCTCTTTGATCGCTAAAATTTCCGCTTGGAAGACGCTACAATTATTAGGCAGGCGGAATGAAGTGCTTAGATTAAGCTTTTCTGAGTACACACCACTACCAACTCTCTCATTTGTCTTGGATCCATCTGTATAAAAATTAGTACTTTCGTTATCCAGGAGTTTTTTGTCTTCGCATTCATCTCTGGATGAAATGGATACCTATAAGTTTTTTTCCAGATAGGAATAGTGTAGCCTATGTACTTTGGTATAAAACCAAAGAGGTTCAAAACAATAGAGTGCCCTACATTGTTGTTGGTAAATTGAGATGAGGCGTCGAGTCTTATCGCTGTACTCGCTGTCACTTGTTTACTGAAGATGTCGAGGGGTGTCAGATGGAGGAGAGTGTCTAACGCTGCTGAGGGTGTGTTTCTCAATGCCCCACATGTGCAGAGTATAAAAGAAAGAGGAAACCACAATGGTGGGCATCAGAGCTTGGCTCGTGCAGAAAAGAATGCAGGAAACTCTTCAACCGAGTCAAAACCGCAAGACTAGCCTCTCATTGGGATATCTTACAAAGAATCTCTAAGAATTTACAAGAAGGCACTAAGAAAATCTAAGCAATCTACCTGACGATCCTTCTGTGGCACGATAGAAGAAACTTCTGAAGCTCTTGGTTACGGAAAATTCTTTCAACTAATCCAGCGATGCCAAGCTGCTTGGAAAATCCAGACGGCTCATGGACGAATTTAAGTAATGAATCGCTGAACTTACTATTTGGCACCCACTTTCCTGATATTTCTTTTAACGAAACTTATAACAGTTATATACGTTCAAGTCCCGGTACAACATATGTATCCACAAGGTCTAATCACAAAGGACAAGCTACAATGGGCTCTCAACAGCTTCAAGCCATTTAAATCTGCAGGGCCAGATACCAGCCGAGCTACCAAAAAATTCTGACATAATTGCACCAATCCTTGAGGCAATTTTTACCAGCTGTTTTTACGTGATCCATGTTCCCTATAGGCATGGAGAGAAGTTAAAGTTGTTTTTATACCCAAAGCAGGTTAATGCTCGCACGCCAATCCTAAAGATCTACGGCCTATAAGTCTATCATCATTCCTCGGTGGAGAATGCACACTACCCTATCAAGGTCGGAAAAGATCTTACCAATGCATTTGATGTCAAAAAAGATTTTAAACAAGGCGATGCAATGTCATGCGACTTCTTCAATATCGTTCTGGAAAGAATTGTGCAAAACTCAACCGTCAACACTAGAGGCACAATCTTCCAAAGGTCCATCCAATTACTTGGATAGGCAGATGATATTGACATAATTGGAAGATCAAAGCGTGATGTCAGTGGAGCGTTTAATGCAGACAACGACACCAGCGCTAAAATCAAACGAAGAATAACTCTTGCAAATCGCTGCTTCTTTGGACTTAGAAGGCGATTGAGAAGTAAAGTCCTCTCTCGAGCATCTAAAATCACCATCTATAAGACACTGATACCATCCCGGTTCTCATTTATGGCGCTGAGGCCTGGACCCTGTCAAAAAAAGATGAGAGCGTCTTAGAATGCTTCGAGAGAAAAATTCTTTGAGAGATTTTTGGTCCCGTATGCATAGATGGAGGAGAAGAAATAACGACGAACTGTACGGTCTTTACAGCGACACTGACCTAGTTAGCAGAATTAAATTCCAATGGCTTAGATGGCTAGGTCATGTAGAGCGAATGGACATCAACACTCCAGCCCGGAAGGTCTTCGAATCCAATCCCGAGGGACGGCGCAGTAGAGGAAGACCGCAACTCAGGTGGCGCATCCAGGTGGGAGTGGACCTCAACCAACCGGACTGTAGTTCCACCTTAAGAAAGTAAGTAAGTAAGTAAGTTTGAAACTCTAGAGGATCATAAAAGAACCGCCATTGCCGTAAATATTCACCGGGCTTATACTTATATACAATGTTTCGAAAGGTTTGTTTGTTTAGTTCAACTTTGAATTGCTACTAGTTTTCGAGAGGTTTTATATAAAACTTGTGGTTTACGAAAACCTGTGGTTTACCAAAAATGAATGGGAAAATTTGAGTTTTCGATGCAGGTTTTCGTCGCGAAAACCGGGTTTTAGACTTGTTGTGAATAGCCTATATAGACTGACATAATTTTTAAATGATGCGTAAGATTGCGTTAACAGATAAAACTAATTGGATCGTTGATTTACCACACATGACAGAGCAGAGCCTTGGCTTGTTGACTAGGGATCGTTGCTTGTAGACTTGCTGAAAATCCAAATGGATCGACGGAGCCAAACCGAGCCATCTCTCGATCCATTAAGTTTTTTTGCTTTATCGTGTATGACTACCTTAACCATGTTCAAATAGAATAACAATTTTTGTTATTACAAACTACAATGAAAAGGCTAATATTTGTGATAACCTTGTTCTTTCTAATGTTGTTTTATTTTTCAATATGAAATTCTGATTGAGGAGTTTCTGCATTTATGTCTGCAAAAAATTAATGCTACATACAAAATTAATATTTTTGAGATAGAGAGAAATCACTCATAACGCAGAAGTCAAGAATATATGCAATACAAATCGTGTTCATCTTTACTATAGAATCTTCGTTTGCATCAGTATTAATACAATACCCGTATTTTGTTGGCAAATCTATCAATATTATAGTAGGATTTTACACTTATAACAAAAACAATATTTACAGTATGAATACTACCGATAAAAGTCAAAGTTTTTGAAATTTATTCGAGTCTCGAATGGATCTTATTTGATTTACGATTTATGTGAACGATTGATATTCCATTCGTACCTCGATGGCAGTGTTCGTTGAGTAGTTGTGCATTTGGAATCATATGTTTTCCATTGGCGAAAAAAATAAATCTGTTACAGTTGACATTATTTAGTTTTGTTAATGAAAATGGACTAACTGGTCTTATTTTGCAAGAGAAAACAATAGAAAAGATAATTTAGTTTTGATTTGTTTCCACCAAAGGTTAAATAAATGTTTTTGGTGTTTCCATCACAAAATTTAAAAATGATTAAGTTTGACAGCACTTTTTAAAATGAAAATGGTGTTTCGATGTTTCTTATGAAGTGCAAGTGAGATAGTTTCGTGCTAAACAATGAAGAACTGAATAGTTCAGCACCATATAAAAATATGCTACCTACTCCATGTGCTATATTTTTTGTACACACACATGCAAATAAACAGACCATGATGCATTATCTTTAAAACCAACTCCTCCACACAGATTTTTGTTCACAAATGTTGAATCAAGCTCATTCCAACTCGATTCAGTTGTATGAAGAATTGAAACGAGGTTCAAGCTCACTTTAACATCACATGTTAATGTAGCAGTCTACGAACAAACCCCCTTCTTGAAGTTTTTATTTTATATCAAAGCTGCAATTGTTAAATTAACTTTTTTTTATAGAATCTCAATTTCCAGATGTTTTCTTACCATTTCTTCTTCAAAGGTGTCCATTTTATTAGTTTTAGTTAGTTTGGTTTTTTGCTGAATTTAATTTAAACTTTTGATTTTCACAAAACTTTCTTTTATCTGTGTTTTTTGTATTATTATTCTGACAGGAGTCTTCTTTCAGTTGTGCCAACTTTTAAATACAAGATTCTGGCTACTGCCGATGGGTTTTATTGAGAATTTTGTTACTATACTAATTATAGAATGCCAAAAAAACATTTGTATTATTGCGAGTTCAACAATATTTCTTCTTTACTTAAATTGTGTTACTATGTTACATACGCTTTTTTACATTTTCTTCAAGAGTTCCATTTAAACTTTCTTTTAATTGTTACGTTCATGCAAGTAATTTAAATATTTGACTTACACTATTTAAATACTTTTCTTAATTTGAATGCGTTTTCACTTTATAAAGATTTATTAATCCTTCTAACTATCATTTTGAGAATATTGTTGGCCGAAACTATTTTTCTTTTGTAAGATTTTTTGATTTAATTCATTGCACATTACTGTCAAAAATGTATAGTATTTTATAGGAAGTAAAAAAAATTTACCACTGGTGTATACTCTCTCACTTTCGGTATCGTTATGACATATTTATTTGCCTCTACTCCACGTCCACACATGTAAATCCACTTTAAAACTCACTTTAGATGCTTGGGCAAGTACGCATTATGAGTAGTGTCTTTAACGTCAGCCCGCGTAAGTTTAATCAAACCCTTAAAAAGCTCTTCTGCTATTCATAGTCATCTGTCATTTTTGTTAAGCTTTCAAATTTTTGATACACATGGAATTATTTGTGATTAGTTTTTTGTTTTGATTTGTTATCTTGTTTTGTAAATAACACAAATTTAAATATTTTAATTTTAATGATCCACTGAAATTCATAGACTACAATACATACTTCTATCTGTTATTTCCCTTCGTACAGTTGTCATCGTCGCATGACGACAATTATATTTATTTAATATAATCTGCTCTTGAATTATAAGTACTTGCAATATTTTTAAAGTGTGTCTACCTGCCTGTGTTTTGTGAGGCTTTAGTTTTGATTCCCTTAACAATAAAATAAAGAATTTTAAGATTTAAAATGATTCTGTTCAACATACCAAAACACCTGTTACGTTTTGGAAGCTGCAGCAATCAAACGTCGTTTAAGGTAAGGAATTTAAACAAAAACATTTATCAAGTTTATTATGCAATGAGTAAATATTGTAGTTGTCTATTAGAAACAATTTAAATTATTCCTGCATAAATGGTTCTGTAACCTGAAAACAAACACCTCTTATAATATCACATTATTGTGAAAAATTACATTTATAAAAAAATATATGCAAAGACTTTTAATAAACTTGCTACACCGGTTCGGTTACAAAAAAACATCTTGACGCTATCAACGTCACAACACTATCAGTCTTAAATATATGTATCAGCAAAATATAGTCCGCTGCTGGAGGTCTTATTTAAAAATCAATTGTTTACTTAGCCATTTTCAATGATAATTCAAATGTACATATACATTTGTATATAGGTTGCGTGTGCCAAATTCAAATGTAATTGTTGTACTTAGTAAAATAATAAATAAATAATAAAATGGCATGATGGCTTATTTCGAACTAAAACCTGGTAACATAAACTGTAGGGTCAAAATGCTTGCTCGTGAAAAAATTGTTTCCTCAGAGCAGCCAGGATCGATTTAATAGAGGCTATCTGATTTTTTATATTGTTAAAAATCCATGAGATGAGAGATGTTTGGACGATAAGTCCTTTCTTCCAATTGAGCTTCTTGAACCCTATGTCGTTGGCGCTCTCCATGAAATACTTTTTTTTTTTTATAATAAGCGCACACTCAAGGGGATATATTACCCTTATTATGTAGACACAGTGTGAGCACTAGGAAAGGGAGAGAGGGGTTGAAAGGAGATGTCGGTGCACATTGGTTTTGAATTCCTGAATATTGCAATAGCTGGGAAAGACATAGTGTGGCAAGGCATTCCACATTCGCATAGTACGGCTAAAGAACGAATCTCTGTACTTGACAGTACGACCGAAGATGGGCTCGAGGGTATATTGATGAGCATTCCTAGAAGCACGAGTATTACGGTTGAACTGTTTAAGGGGAGGAATGCAGCTGGCTATTTCTCTAGAGCATAAACCATTAAAATAACGGTAAAACAGGGTGAGACAAGAAACATTTCGACGATGTTCAAGTGACGTAAATGATCTTATGATGGTAATATCACCAATCAATCTAAATGCTCTACGTTCAATACTATCCAAGAGGCTTAAGTAAGTTGCAGGAGCACCAGCCCAGATATAGGAGTTATACTCAAGCTTTGGACGTATATAAGTCTTGTAAATAACAGCCAGATCAGAGGGGAGAAAAACTTCTTGCATCGCCTTAGAAAACCCAAACATCTTGCGGCATTTTTGGCAACATCGCGCATGTGATCGTTCCACAAAAGGTGATACACATACCAAGAATATCGAGATGTTCAGTTTCCTCGATGCAAGTGCCATTTATGGATAATGGCAGGGGGGGTATATTTCGCTTTAACGATACAAGACAGCATTGCGTTTTCGAAGCATTAAATTCCACGCGGTTTCTTATTCCCCATTGTACAATGCTGTTTAGGTCGGAATTTAATGAGCTTATCATATTTTGTCCTTGCAGTTCCACATCCGAAGAAGAGGGGTGTGAATCTGAAAACGAACATGAAAAGCTGAGAGTACTATCGTCAGCGAAACAATGTATTGGATTAGATGTTACAGACAGGAGATCATTAATAAAAATGAGAAAGAGTGTTGGAGATAGAACAGAGCCCTGGGGCACACCAGCATTTATTTTGTGGTTTTCAGACTTGAATCCATCCAATACAACTTGTATTGAACGATTCGAAAGGTAATTACTAATCCAATGAAGTAGGGATTCATGCAAACCGAAAGCACGCATTTTCGATAAGAGAGCCTGATGCCAAACCCTATCAAACGCTTTTGAAATATCTAGTGCAATAATCTTACTTTCTCCAAAACTATGTAAAGATTTGTTCCACTGTTCGGTGAAATGAACCATGAGATCACCACTGGACCTATTGCTACGAAAGCCATACTGTCGGTCATTAAGAAGCTTCCGTTCTTCAAGATATTTCTTAAACTGATAATTAATCAGCGTTTCCATGACCTTGGAAAGAAGGGACGTAAGTGCAATCGGTCAATAATTAGACGGTGAGGAAGATTCGCCTTTTTTGGGAATAGGCTGGACAAATGCGGTTTTCCATCCGCTCGGTACGAGACCTGAGGAGTAGGACAGATGAAAAGCTTACGCAGTGGTTTTGCCAGCGATGAAGAACACCTCTTCAGAACAATAGCGGGGATACCATCCGGACCAGCAGATTTGTGTATGTTAAGATCTTTTAGGACTCTCGCTACAGTACGAGTGCGAAAAAATATTTGCCCCATAGAATCATTAACTCGCTCAAGTACAGGCGGAGTCATAACACTCACTGGCAGAGTTGAATTGGCGGCGAACTGCCTAGCAAAGAGATTTGCTTTCCCTAAAGAGCTAACAAATGGAGTGTCATCCACAACGAGCGTAGGAACCAAGGAAGAGGAAGAATTCCTCACATTTTTTACTTACGACAGTTTTCAGACTGTATTTGCGAATGAGACAATAACGCTTACAGAATAACCGCAAGAAGTGAGAACCTTGTTATTTTTGTCAGGAAATGAATACCAGAAATTTATAAAAAAAACTTCTGCAAATAAATCAAACAAATCTTAACATGGCTCATTCAAGTCATTTGGACTTTTAGAAAATTATATTTTCACCGAGCTCTTCGTGTTCAGGCAACTTAAAATACTTTTGTTTGCATTCTCCAAAAATAATGTGAAGTAAACTGCACTCTAAAGTCAATTACCATTAAGTAGTACACACACGGGTCGAAAACATCTTAGGGAACCGTTGCAGAAGTATTTAGCCCCAGAACAGAACTCTCAGTAATCCACCAGAGTTTACCAACCTAAAGGGGATTGCTCATTTTATAAGGGACATCCGGCCCGGAGTGTACACCAATGAATTTGGTATTTGGTATATAAGCCGGATATATCTGCAAAAATATTTTGTCGATAACTCATGGGAGATCCGAGATATTTGAGATTGAAGTTCGAAATGTCCAACCATTAAAAATCAGCACTTTTTCGACATAAATGCTAATATCTTTGGATATAGAAAAGCTAGGAAAATCAAAAAGGTATTAAAATAAAGGTCTATCAAGAAATATTATGTTGTTACCCTTGGATTTTTAAATATTATTCTTTAGGAATAAAGTTTTTTCGCACATATTTTATTTTCCTTCATCTTCGCTTATTTTTTTTTAACCTTAACCTTAAAGTGAACGTAATAACTCCATGTTTAAGCTGTAGGAAAGAAGGAATGTGATTGGATTGTAGTAAACACCTTCTAACATTCCTTCATTATCATCATAAATATGTCTTTATCTGAGAACGCCAATGAACTATTCTTTATCCGTTTTAGACACCTACCTAACTACACAAGCAATAGTCGATGGCTTTAAAATTTAAACATACGTGTTCTGCCTCTTTCTTATATTCAGATAATATATTTTCCATCCTGGTTCTTCGTATATGAAATTAAAATAAAGCTATCCAAATGAAAAAGCTTCGAACGAACTAGTTCAATAAACAAACAATTGCTTTCGTAAAGTATGCTTACAAAGTATTTTTCATTTCCGGGATGAGTTGTCCTAGGATAAGTTGTGTCTTGGGATGAAACTAGCTTACCGACAAAAAATGGTGTGTATTCGATAAGTTCATTCAAATACACAAACCATTTCCCTTAACATAATATTTTTCGAGTATTTCATATTTTCATTTAAAAAAAAGTTAAGTTCTTTCAACAAATTAAAAATTAATATTCAATAAAATACAATTCGCATAGTCTACGGTATATTCTCTTTGTTTTGACACCTTATTTGTTAAAATTAGTTATGTATGAGAGTCGGAAAAAGGGATGATTCGTCCAGACTAAATTTCTTTTCAATCACTAAACAACTGCATAACAAAAATATTTTTAAGAATAAATGGAAAATTTGTATCTTTGTATTTGTAACTTTTATTTTGGTTCACTCTAAAAAAAAATTAATTTAAAAAAAAACCGGCCTAATGATTTTCAAACAAAAAAATTGAAAAATTAAGTTTTTTTTGACAAATTAAATGGATTATATATCTTTGAAAACAACCTATTTTACCGGTATATTTTTAAAGGTACTTTTTTAAGCAGAATCTTTATATGAAGGAGCAAATTTCGATCCAGTAGTGCATTTTACTTTGTTGGTATTCGTAAAAGTTTCAGATTATTTAAGGTGGTTGTATTCAATGGAATTACTTTAAAGAGTCTATTTTTGGCCTTCTGTCTGATTTAATAACAAATTTGGCTGTTCCGCGATGGGGCCCGTACGTCTCTTTTCTACTAAAGAATCTGCTGCTTCATTGCTATGGACTTTTAAATCCTTTGGTAGCTAACGGAAAGAGATATTACTTTTATTTAATAACTCATTCAGCACACTGACACATTCCCTTTCCAGTATTTGACGTGATGGCAATATTTTGGTTGCTATTGTTATCAGTACCCGTGGCATGATGGTTAGTGCGTTGGACTGTCATGCAAGGGGTCTTGGGTTCAATCCCTGCCTGTGCCAGCTTAATTTAAAAAAAATAATTTTCGCGGGTACTGCCTCTTGCGAGGAATTGACAAATCCTTCAACAGTAATTCTTGTCATGAAAAAGTGCTTTCTCAAAATAGCCGTTCGGATTCGGCCTTAAATTGTAGGTCCCTTCCATTCCTGACAACAGTACTCGCACACAGGAATGGTTGAGAGTTGTAAGTCACTAGGCCCTGGTTCACAACGGACTGTTGCGCCACCCCATTTGATTTGATTGTTATCTCTAATGCGATACAGTGGCGCTACACGGCCATCGTTGGTATTTATAGTTATAGTTATACAAATACATAAATATGCACCAAAGGCATTAATTTGAATAAAAGATAGGAATTTAATCAAAACTTTGTCAAAATAATGCGCTCTTTCGCATACATTTAATACAAGTAAAATAATTTAAAAAAAAACTAATTTAAGATTCAAAATTTTATCCGAAAAATAAGTTTTTCTTTAAAAATTTAAATGCCATTTTATAAATTAAAAAATAAATAAATAAAATATGCGCTCTACTTTTGAATTTCGTAAACAAATCGAGCCCTTCCCGCAAATTTATTGTAAGCGCCAAAATTAATTTTATCGTAAACGACAAATCAAAAGCTTACTGCTGGTCCTTGAAACAACTTGTACCCATAGTCAGTATTGAAAATTAGTAATTATCCTTAAGTTAAGAAATAGCAATAGCCTCCAAGGTTCTATGTGTTACTAGCAAATTTTAATAATTAAGTTTTCTTTTTTATTGAAAATGTCGCTTACGATAAAATGGCGGGAAGGGCTCGAAATGTTGAACCGTTTTTGAGTTATAGAGTTTTGAAAGAAAATTTCAATATTTTTTTTCAAAATCCAAACGAAAAATAGCACTTTTGATAATCAAACTTGTTAAGGAAATATAAGAGCTCGTTCAAACAAAACATTTTTGAAATCGGTTCAAAAGTTGCTTAGAAAATTAAAAAACAAAAAAAAAACGTTTCTATGAGCGGTTCCTTTCCGGAGCAATACAAAAATATGTTTTTCTTACTAAAAAAAATGAATGTTGTTTAATTTAATAATTGAAATTCAGACTAATTTATTCAATTAAATTAATTCATTAATTTTGTATATCGAAATGAAGTGCCGAATATCACAAGCAAAAAAGGACTGACATATATTATTTCCAGGTTACTTATATATTGACAGATAGATACATGTAATCATATTTAAGGTTTACTACTACATATAAAGTAGGTACTAAATGTATTCCAATACTAGAATATTATATTTTAGGTTTGCTTACATCAGTTCCCCCACACTTAATATCATGTTTGATTGAAATCTCGAGTTGGAAATTTTGCCTTATAGTTCCTATATGCCGCAAGTAAAAGTATTGCCAAATACTTTTGTAATGGAAGATCTCATACTATTTCTCGGAATTCGTAAAATTTTTCGATTACGTTGGAATTTGTAATAAGCCTCAATACTTGAGAATTACAACCATAAAATGTTTGTATTGTGTATAACTTACCAAAAACAATCTAAAATTAATGAGATGTCTCCTCGTTGGTCGCTGCAAGACACACATTTACATTCTGCGATTGGAAAGCAGTGTTTCACGTCTTTTCAGAAAGTCAAGCACATACCAAATCAATCAAGTTTGTCTCTACTAATTCAATAACAGTCCTAAAGAAAGAATCTTTGTAATTTACAGTAAGCTGATGGCTATCCTTGAAATTGACTTTACAGAATCTGCATAAACGAAAAGAAAGAAGACCCCGTTTTCTCATCTTCTATGTCAAGTAATAAATAGAAGAAGCGTCTTTCTTGCTTACTTACTTACTTAAGGTGGCACTGCAACATGCGTCTCCAGCCAGCTGTCTTCAGTTTCACACGCCAAGTTGGTTGAGGTCTTCACCCATCTGCGTGCGCCACCTGAATCGCTTTCTTCCTCTACTGCGCCGTCCCATGGGATTGGATTCGTCTATTCGCTCTACATGACCTAACCATCTAAGTCGTTGGACTTTAATTCTGTTAACTAGGTCAGCGTTTCTGTACAGCCCGTACAGTTCGTCGTTATATCTTCTCCTCTATTCTCCATCTATACATACGGGACCAAAAATCACCCGGAGAAGTTTTCTTTAGAAGCATCCTGAGACGCTCTCATCTTTCTTTGACAGGTCCAGGCCTCAGCGCAAAGACAAAGTCCTTAACTACCTCAAAGTTATAGCTGTCTATGGCGTCGTTTTGTCCAAGACGTCGTTGTTCAATATACTTTTTTTGATGACAGCATATACTTGGTCTAGCCCTTGTTGACCACTAAACCCATCTTCTTCGCTTCCGTCGCAATGCTCAAAAACTCTCAACTGACATCACGCTTTGATCTTCCAATTATGTCAATATCACCTGCGCATCCGAATAATTGGATGGACCTTTGGAAGATTGTGCATCTAATGTTGACGGTTGAGTTTTGCACAATTCTTTCCAGAACGATATTGAAGAAGTCGCATGACAGTGCATCGCCTTCTTTAAAATCTTTTTTGACATCAAATGCATCGGTGAGATCTTTTCCGACCTTGATAGAGCAGCGTGTATTCTCCATCGTCATTCTGCACAAACGGATAAGTTTCACAGGGATGCCATAAACTAGACATAACCCTGTAGAGCTCTTCCCTATGGATGCTGTCATACGCGGCTTTAAAACCGATAAAAAGATGGTGGATATCGATTTGACGTTCCTGAGTTTTTTTTCCAAGAGAAGCGTCAATATATTTAAAATCCTGCCGGCACTCAGTTACTGTTTCGATCGCAAAATCCTCATCTATTTTTCTTTCAAAGAGCTCATCCTTTCTAAGTTATTTAGATTTTTAATTTTAGGTAATTTTAGTTATTTTCTTATTCCTATATTAATGTCGCTTAAACACCTAGAGACGCAGAATTCAGTACGAAATGGTTCTCACTTTGTGTGGCTCTAAATTATTATTTATTTTATAATTGCAGCTGGTTGCTTGTTACTCAACATCCGGGAATCAAACTAAAAAAATATTCGGAAGCGCCGACGAAGCCATATCTGATATTCCTGATGGAAAAACTATTCTTTTCGGAGGCTTTGGGATCTGTGGTATTCCAGAAAAGCTAATTGATGCTATACTAAAGAAGAATGTGAAAAATATCACAGCTGTTTCTAATAATGGAGGTAAAACCAAATGAAAAAACAGCAGAGTCAATTGATTTATAAATACTTTTTTTTAAAGGTGTCGATAAGACTGGCTTGGGGATACTTTTTAGAAATAAACAAGTGACAAAGTTTATTGCATCTTATGTTGGTGAAAATAATGAACTTATCCGACAGTTTTTAAACGGTGAAATATCAATGGAGCTGACCCCCCAAGGAACATTAGCTGAAAAAATCCGAGCTGGTGGCGCTGGTTAGTATCGCGTGTTTGCCTTTTACAATATTTGTTGTTTCAGTTGATTTAAGCTAGATTAATTCCAAAGGCATCCCTGCTTTTTACACACACACTGGTTATGCGACTCTAATTCAGAAAGGAGGTGCTCCCATAAAGTACGGCAAAGATGGAAAGGTCGAGATTTACAGTAAGCCCAAGCCGGTTGCCACATTCAATGGCAAGAACTATGTCTTAGAAGAATCTATCTTTGCCGATTATGCTCTTATCAAAGCACAGAAAGCAGACCCGTATGGAAATGTTGGTTAGTTTATTTTTGTTTGCCTCTGCGTAGAAAACCAGCAAAGATGATTTTTTTAAATTTCAATTTCAGTATTCAATAAAGCTGCTAGAAATTTCAATGCACCAATGTGTAGAGGTGCCAAATGTACGATCGTCGAAGTTGAAGAAATCGTTCCTGTTGGTGCAATAAAGCCCGACGAAGTCCATGTTCCTGGTATTTATGTACAACGAATCGTTAAAGGTACTAACTACAACAAACGCGTTGAAAAGCTTACTATTCGAGAAGAAAGTGGCCTAACCAAAGAGCCAAAGACTCCTGCTCAAGTTCTACGGGAACGAATTGCAAAACGAGTAGCCATGGAGTTTACTGATGGGATGTACGCTAATTTAGGAATTGGTGAACTTTTTATAAACTCTTTTTAAAGAATTTGTAGTCAACTTTTGTTTTCTTTTTGAAAAAAGGAATTCCTGTTCTTGCATCAAACTACATTCCAAAAGGAGTGAACGTCATGTTACAATCAGAAAATGGTGTTCTTGGCCTGGGTCCGTTCCCAACTAAGGATGAAGTTGACCCTGACTTAATCAATGCTAGCAAAGAGTGTGTTACCATCTTGCCTGGTGCTTCGTTTTTCGGATCGGATGAAAGTTTTGCTATGATTCGTGGTGGACATGTTCACTTGACCATATTAGGAGCAATGGAAGTATCAGCTAATGGTGATTTAGCCAACTGGATGATTCCGGTAGAATTCTATCAAATTAATTTCCTTCTCATTCTCAATGGAAACAAAAATGCTTCTCTATTTTAAGGGAAAATTAGTAAAGGGCATGGGTGGTGCTATGGATTTGGTTGCTGCGCCAACAAGAGTAATAGTTACCATGGAGCATAATACTAAAAATGGGGCACCTAAAATTTTGCAAGAATGTTCCTTACCACTAACGGGTCAAAATGTTGTCGACATGATTATAACAGAAAAGGTTAAAATGAAATTCATTTAAAACAGAAAAAGGTTTGCTTGATGACAATTTTATTATTTTCTAGGCCGTATTTACAGTGGAAAAGGAAACTGGTCTCACGTTGATTGAAGTCGCAGAGGGACTGACAGTCGATGATGTGATTGCGTGTACTGGTGCCAAATTCACTGTATCACCAAATGTTAAAAAAATGGGTCAGATTGATGAATAATGATAATAATATAGAAAATAGTCACAGGTTGTGATTCATTTCTTACCCACAAGTCAGGATTTAGAGCGGTTTATTGTACATTAAAGGTTTTTGATATTTTCTTAAGTGATTAAAATGCATTTATTTTGTTAAAATAGAAGTTGTGAGTTTTTATATTTTATGCTGTTACGTGGATAAATAAAATGTATATTTCGTGTATTTATCATGTACTATCAAGAATTCTGGAAACTCGTCACGAATACCAGACAAACAAGGTTTAGTTAGGCTCTAGTGCGTTGGACTGAGTTCTTGGGTTCAATCCCTACCTATGCCATTTAAAAGTTTTTTTTTTTCACTGGTACTACCTCCTGCGTGGAATTAACAAATCCTGCAAAAGTCATGTCATGGAAAGTGCTTTCTCAAATAAGCTGTTCGCATTCGGCCTAAAACTATACGTCCCCTCCATCTCTGACAACATAACTCGCTCACAGGATTGGTTAGCAATAGTTTCAGGTGGTAATCATCGAGGTGGTAAATGAGAGAAACTATATTTGTAGGCTCGGACGATGCAGTAGTTCTTTTTTGGGCAATTTATGTGCTGACCGCAAGCAAGGAGAATAAGATGACAATATACCAGACCCAAACCACGCCTTCGTTTCGAACCATCTGTGAAGACCAATAAATTATTTGTTTTTATGATCCTTCTTTCCAACTATTCCTCCCTAGTAGGGATCTTTGTTAAAACTTACTGGGCTTAAATCTGTATGGCTTTAAATAGTTTGGTTAAGTGTCTATGTCGATAGCTTTCTTCTTCCATCACTGAAAGATCGTGTTTTCCAGTTGTTACATTGTATAGGTTGATTTTTTAAAAGCTATAGAAAAGTTAAAAAAAAAACACACATTCAATTCAGATAAATGCATGAAATCTTTATTTGAATCGATAGTATGGTTTATATAATTTAATGTTTGGAGATTATTTCATGCAAATGTTGACCTTGACTTCGTATCAAATGGTCCATCCGCTTAGTCCAATTTTGGCATACACTTTCCAACATTTCGCCCGGTATCTCACGGATAAATTCTTCAATGTTGTCTTCCGATGCGTCAATCGAAGCGGGCTTCTCTGTATAGACATGATCTTTAACATCGCCCCACACAAAATAGTCTTAAGGCGTGAAATGAAATGTTCACCGAACTCGACTCTGAATAAGTCCATTGTTCATTGTTGAAACCACATGTCATGTAAGCCAAGCTCTTGCATTTTTGGGCTAAAAAAAAGTTGGTTATCATCTTACCGTAGCGTTCACCATTCACAGTTAGAGAAGAAGAAGTACGGTCCAATAATGCCACCAACCCACGAACCGCACCAAACCGTACCTAAAATGAGCTTCGTCGCTGAACACAATTTTTTGGTAGAAAAGTGGATCTTCGTCCAATTTTCCAAGAGCCCATTCCCCAAAAATTGTACGTTGCAGTAGGTCGTTCGGCTTCAATTCTTGTACCAGCTGTATTTTGAAAGGCATCACACCTAAATCCTTCAGCAAAATTTTCCAAGTTATTGATTAACAGAGGCCCAATTGCTGCGAATGGAGCGCGGCGCTGCGACGAATTGATATTTGATGGTTATTATTAACAGTGGCCAATACAGCTGCGATATTTTCTTCAGTTCGCACTCTACGTAAGCGTGTTGGTGGTTTTATGCCCAAAAATGTAAATTTCGTGGGTCGATTAAACTGACCATAAAATTGAAGAAGCGCGCGATGAACTTTCTTTACAGAGCACGCATTTTAATAATAAATTCAATAATTTGCAAGCGTTGTTCGTTTGTGATTATAGAACAAACTGGAGATGTTTGAGAGTGAAAAAAAACTCGAAAAGTGCGGCAGCAATTTAAACCAGTGTTGCCAAAAAGATAATAGCTAAAAAATCACCCTACATATATAAGACGTATTGCCCTTTTGGCCTTTAGCTCTTTCACGGTTTAGTCATCAATAACTATTTTCTTATCGAGGCCTGTGTTGCTGTCTAGGAAAAATGTCTTTCCATACTCTACTATCTCGTTTATTTTAGCCATCCAGACCAAGAGTTCTATCATTAAGGATGCCTTAGTCATTTTGCCATCGAACTGAATCAATAGTGATTTTCCAGGGTAAATTTAATGTTTTATATAAGATAAAGACGAAGTTTACTGCCATCAATAGTAACGTTTTGTCTTAACCGGTGGATCGATGGATTAGTGCAAAACTAGTACCACTTTGAAAAAAAATCAACTAATGTTGGATTAATTTTTCTTCCCAAAGTACCATGAGTAATTTTATCCACCCGGTTTTCATATTTGATACTCAGTTCCATACGAAAACTGATGAAATGTTACGAGTATGATATTTATTTGTTTTTAGGACGCATCATTCTAAAATATTTTTTTCACTAGGAGATATTTCTTGGTAGCTAACACACATATTTTACTCAGAAATAATATAAAAGTTGACAAATTCCGATATCCAAGACAAAAAAAAAACTCAATTCAATTCCTTTTCTTTCCTTGGTTCTTATTAATAAGTATATTTATTCATATTTTTTTATTAATAAAACTTAATACAAATATATAATATGTATAAATGATCTAAAAAATAAATATTGTTAAGTTTATTTTTGAACAAACAAACACTAAAATTAATCGTAAGAAATATTTTCACAGAAGAATAAGAAAAAGAAGAAACTAAAACACAAAAACCAAAAAAGAAAAACTACATAATATAGTATTTGCATAATTCCATAACTATCCAATAATTTTTGTCATATCTTTGAAGCTTAAATTTAATCTCGACGAGCTGATCTTATGGAGTTTTCTTATTGAATCCATTTCATTCTCTGCACAACACTCACGACAAAATTGCGACGTAAGCAAATGTAAAGGACTTCGATAGAAAATATTTGAGTTTAGATTATTGCGATTTTTATAATGCGCCAAATAATGCAGGAGTAATTCGCAAGCTAAAATGCAGATAGCTGTTATCTTTGTGAAGCAGAACACTGATGGTACTAAGAACAGCAGGTAGCTTGATTTTGTGAATCCAAGAACGATGTCCTAGACGCAAAAAAGAAATAAAACAGAATTTAATTTTTATTTTGTCTAACTTATTTTCTTGTATAATATATTATTTACCTTATTTACACAGTCCATCCTAATGAAAGCCTCCTTATCGAATGGATTGTATGCAGCAATCTTCTTTGAGCAGGAGGGTTCATCAAAATCATCATCATCTGAGGGAGTTTTCAAGTATTCTTTTGGAATTTGAAAGGATTTTCTTTTCAAGTAGCGAACTGCTATTTTAGAACACTCTGGCTCTCCTGTCTCCGCATCAACTTCAATAGTTTGAGGTTGGATGGGAGGTTCACGTTCAGCAAAGATGTATTCTACTTCTCCAGTTTCGACATCCTGAAACAAGGTCAAATTATATGTTAACATTAAGATTCTGTTTGCCAAAAAAAGAACAATAAATTAAATAAAATTAACATCTATTCGAATGGATGGGACTCATATGCTCCAAAATACAAGAATAAATTCAAAAACAAGATAATCCATCAAAATCCACTGAACGCAAATATTTACTTTATATTCTTTATGTGCGTGTATTTTAAGAAAAACAGAATTATAAATAGGCTAGCATTGTGGCGTATGTGCAACAATTATGCAGCTATTTTTTAATGTGTAGTCAAATTTAACTTTATCAAATAAAATTAAATTATTTATTTAAAAATGTGGAATTTCCTAATTAGAGGCTAGAGAAACTATGACTCTTTTCTTACTAATGTATACCTAATTGTGAAGCGAGTTCCCTTAATCCTTGAACCTGCAGTATCACAAGAATAAACAGATAAATTTGTGGGCGAACAATAAGCATTCATTAAAAGAATAAGGTAGGTAAGGTTAGGTGTAGGTAGCTGCTGGAACTAAGGTAAACGCTCTTAGTCCAATGTTTAGTCCGTTGTGATACCACATGGATTTAGATTATATTAGAAATTATAGATATTAAGATAGATATTCTTTATTCTTTGTTAACAATTTTGATATGTACATTGTTATAACTTCTGAATAAATGTTAAATACATGACAAGGACTGTAGTCTGCTTGATGGGCATTTTTATTTATATATTTTAATTAAGTAATTTAACATATTAAAACATAATAATTATTATTATTTTTGTTTAAGTTTCATTTCAAATGACTATAAGTAACAAATTGTAATGGAAAAAATACTTTTAGATTAGTTTAATCGAAATAGACGAAATTATTTTTTTTTAATGTTAGGAACTTTCAGTTAAGTCTAAACATATTTTTAAGACTTTAAGAATAGTTAAATCAATTTAATCGAAATTAGAACAAAATTTGGGAGGATTCAGTATAATTAAAAACATTTTTAAAGGACTTTTAGATTAGTCAAATCAAAACAAAAATTTATTCGGTGAACGGATGCTTATGCCTGTTATTGGATTGAATCAAAAATGTTTATCGATGATTCGGCCTCTGTATTTTATTGCTTCTTTGTAGAATTCATAAATACGCGTCCAGTTCGTACCATTCATAACCTCTTCAACTTGCAGAAAGCAAACGCCAAGAAGTGTAAAACATATTCTTTCGCATGCTGATTACAGAGGGTGCAAAGATCGATAATCTAGTTACGATGGGGCTTAAAGTTTAGTGTGATCAGGATCCAATGACAGAATTGTTATATTCGCTGGTGAAATAGTTTCCGTCGTTGAGATTAAACACGCTCTTTGTGAAAATATTTTTTTTTACATTAAAAATACCATACATATATATATATCTTTGTGTTTATGATTTTTGTTTCTTAAAACTCTTCGATCAAAATTTGTTTTCTATAAGAGATTGCCTTTATGTAATACCTATCGAGGCGGGTAACCTCTTCTTCGCAGTTCAGTTCCAAGAAAATTTCTTCTTACATCTTTCAGGATAAGACATATTCCAATGAAATGAATAATATCTTTTCTTACTGCTAGGTTAAACAGAGTGCAAAAAACTGTCAAGTCTTCGGGATGTGGTATGAAGTTAAGTCTTACTGATTCTCTTCTCATTTTTCAGCCCGAAAATAATTTTTTTTTAACACAGGTTATGGTTCAGTATGCTGTAGGTTGATCTATGAACTGAAGACGTCACCATGTTGATACAGTCAACCCTATATTTTTCATTAACTTTAGATACTAAGTCATAGAGGGCATCTTTTACTACTTTTTTGTCATTTATCTGATGGCTTAAATTCAGGTTAAAGGTCCATTAGTTTTTCATACCGAAGTCCCTTCTTCTAGATCGTATACAATGCCATTACTTTTGGCAATATTCCACTTGGCAGATTAAGCACTTTCAATATATAGTCAACATGTAACTTAAGTGTTTTGATAAACAGGGGTGACAATCCAGTTTCGATGTTTATCATGTAGTTCGGTGTGTTGATCGGTAGCTGGAAAAATCTTTTTATATAAAATCTCAGCAACTTCTCAACAGTTTCATATTTTTCAAAACCCCAAGGATTCCGCAGTCCATGCTGAGAATATGGAAAGATCACTTCTCCAAATTATATAACGGCGATGACGAACCGAATTCCGCTGTAAGGGAGATAGAACCACTCAACCTCGGCGACGCAGATCAACAATTCCGCCTACCCGACCTTGACGAAGTGAAGATAGCTATATCTTAACTTAAGTCAAACAAAGCTGCTGGAGCTGACGGCATCGCTGCCGAACTATTCAAAGCAGCAGGCGATGACTTGGTAGGGAGCATACACCAACTCATCTGCAAAATATGGTCGGAAGAAAGCATGCCCGATGAGTGGAATCTCAGCATAGTGTGCCCGATACATAAGAAAAGAGACCCTCTAAACTGCGCCAACTACAGAGGCATCAGTCTCCTTAACATTGCGTATAAGATCCTCTCTGCCGTATTATGTGAACGTCTGAAGCCATTCGTCAACAACCTGATTGGTCCTTATCAGCGTGGCTTCAGACCAGGAAAGTCCACTATCGACCAAATATATACACTACGGCAGATCTTGGAAAAAACCCAGGAGCTTCAAATCGATACCCACCATCTCTTTATCGATTTTAAAGCCGCGTATGACGGCATCTATAGGGAAGAGCTCTACCGAGCAATGTCTAGTTTTGGCATCCCTGTCAAACTTATCCGTTTGTGCAGAATGACGATGGAGAATGCACGCTGCTCTATCAAGGTCGGAAAAGATCACACCGATGCATTTGATGTCAAAAAAGGTTTTAGACAAGGCGATGCACTGTCATGCGACTTCTTCAACATCGTTCTGGAAAGAATTGTGCAAAACTCAACCGTCAACACTAGAGGCACAATCTTCCAAAGGTCTATCCAATTACTGGGATACGCAGATGATATTGACATAGTTGGAAGATCAAAGCGTGATGTCAGTGGAGCGTTTTTGAGCATTGCGACGGAAGCGAAGAAGATGGGTTTAGTGGTCAATGAGGGCAAGACCAAGTATATGCTGTCATCAAAAAAGGACACTGAACGACGACGTCTTGGACAAAACGTCACCATGGACAGCTTTAACTTTGAGGTAGTTAAGGACTTTGTCTACCTAGGCACCGCTTTTAATGCAGACAACGACACCAGCGCTGAAATCAAGGATTCCGCAACTGCGATGAAAACCTTGTGAAATTAAGTTGTTTCCGAAGCATTTCTTCCATGTCGCGCTAATAGCACTTTAAGCTTTTATAAGTTTAACTATTAACTGATTTTCCATGTTTAGATTGCTGGTTATAATAACACCAAGATATTTGTAGGCTCTCACAACTTCGATCGGTTCACTGTTTAAGTACCACTGCTCATTCCTGGACATTCTGCCAGACCCCTTTTTAAAGACCATCACATTGGATTTGCTTAAATTGACCGTCAAATTCCACAACCTGGAGTATTCACTAAGCCGATTGATCATTATTGCAATGTTTCAGGTGAATATGCAAAAAGCACAACATCATCAGCAAATAAGAGAGCTCTGATCGCCATTCCCGCAAACTCTATTCCACCAGGTTAACTGTCAATAAGATCTACGATAAACAAAGCAAAAAGATTTGGGTTTAGGGGCCATTCTCGCTTTACTCCTATTGAGGTTTCGAACCATTCCGACATTTCATCAGAGTTCCAAACTGTAGCGTGATTTCCATCATAAAGATTTTCGTGGACTCTGCCAAACTTTGATGTCATTCCGGCATTATATAGTTTGTAAGACAACGCTCTTCTATCGATTGTGACGAAGGCTCCTCAAAATTAAACGAATAATACGTATAACTTCTTTTTTTTGTTCTAGAAAAGTGCCTGCAATGCTTCTTAAGATAAAAATGTTATCACTCGTGGAATAACCACTTCGAAAACCTGCCTGGAATTCCTCAAGTTTCGAGTTAAGAATATTGGTTTTCCGTTAATGCATTAATGAGCGACCTTTTTCAATATGAGCATACCTTTCATTCTCATCAGTGACGGATATTACTTGGTCCAATTCAGGGTCAAGCCACTGTCCGCGGCTAACAAATTCCAATCTTTTACAACCAGATTTGAATCGCCTACTCCATTATCTTTCTCGGTAGCCTATGCTATCCCATATTTTGTACTATCACAATGTAGTCAACATTCAGCTTCAGGGTTAAAATAAACAGTGACAGAAGACCAGTTTCCAAATAATACATATTATATTTTAGGGCGTTTATCAACAGAAAGAATATTTTCCTTAGAAAAAGCATAATAGGCTTTGAACTAGCTCATACTTCTGTACTCCCAATACTTGCGCACCATAAAACAGGATAGCGGGCAATAGTATTAAACACTCTACATTTTAAGTCAGTCGCTATTAGCTTGTTATTATAGATTCTTTTTCAATTTGCACACATTGCCGATTAAGCCATATTAAGTTTGCTTTTGAGATGTTTTTCTAATCTTAAATTGAAAGTTAACTCCGTTCCTAAATAAATATAAGACTTAACTACGTCTAAAGTTTTTCTGCCATATTTCTATTGCTCGACTCTCGCCGTTCTGCTAGATGCATTTTTAAAAATCGGGACTTTTGATTTTTCCGGATTAACTTCTAGATTCCATACTTGGCAATATTCTTCCAGTTTATTGATCATCAACTGTAGAGCAGTTGGTGACTCCGCAAGAATGACAATGTTATAGGCATAAATGATCAATTTGATCCGTTTGTTAGCAAGCTTCACTCCACAATCAACTAGAAAAAGTGCAAATGTCAAGGAGCTTGGATTACAGCCTTGTCTTAATCCTTGGTTCACTTCAATCCTCTCTGATTTTACTTTTCCATTATAAATGTATGCTATGGTGTTTGGTATAGTTTCTTAATAATGTTGACAAAATTATTTGACACTCCTAGATTAAATAGCTTGTATAGTAAAGCGTTTCTATTTATGGAATCAAAAGCTGCTATGAAATCAAAAAAGGCGTACAGTTTTTTTTATTTTGATCGAGTTTCCACTGCGTAAGTGAAGGAAGCACAAAGATGTTATCCAGTGTGGAATAACCTCTAAGAAAACTACTTTGAAATTTAGTAAGCTTGTTTTCATCTCGCACCCAACTGTTCAGTCTTTCGTAAGGAACGAATGTGAATATTTTGAAGGCTTTCGAACAGCAGGAAACGATATTCCTCTATAATTTCTAGGGTATTCTACATCACCCTTCTTTTGGATTGGCATTGGATTCAAAAAAGTGATCGGGGAACGTTCCAAATTTGAGCGTTAACTTTAAGCGCTTCTGTTAATTTGATTTAAAACAAAATCGTGCTATTTTTAAAGAACTCCATCGGTATACCATTTGATCCAGTGGCCTTACCATCTTTAAGACTTTGTAGAACACAACTCACTTAATTTTCAGTTATACTCTTATCGAGTTTCTCAATCCAAGTTGATGGTCGTGCATAATTCACAGAAGTATTAGAAATGTGTTGGAGATTAAGTGAATCTTTAAATTAACTTGGTTTAGAAATCGCCTTTTGGATATTTTTCAAATGATAATTATTATTCTTAAAATACATTTTATATTTGTATTTATTTGAGTTCAATGGTTTTGTTGATTACCAATCACAAAACCAAAAAACGATTTAGTTAGTAACGATAAGAGAACTGGCCAACTGATTTGATTGAATTTTCAACCTTGATTACGAAGACATTTTTTTTTAAAATAATTAAACTTAGAAAACAAAATAAAAATAATTGAAAAACATAAGTCAATATCACACACTATATAAACACATTATTAAAGATCTTATTAATTGATACGTTGATTTTTAATGATTTTCATTAAACTTATAATTTTACAACGCAAAAATGTTACTTAATTATTTATCTTTTATTTTGTATGCAGTTTGCTTGCTCAAATAAGTGTATACATTCGTTGTTTAACACATAAAATAAAGATAACAAAGTATTTATGTAGGTACAAATGAGAGGTAATAATTTAAAATTAATGACAATTAATTTAATGACTCAATTCTCAGGCATTTATTGAGTCTTAAGATAAAAACTTCTATCAACATACCATTGTTTGATGTTTGGTAAGATTTTTCCTAATGTATACAATTTTTTTCTTTCGATAATTTTTGTATTTTGGTTATATTTCTAAGTTAACAACTTTTGTATATTTGTATGTCTTCAATTTTTCAAGTTTTGAAATGCAATTGTAAAAAGTAGATGAAAATGGAATGAATAAACAAAACTAAGTTTTGTCCATGTATTATGATTTTATAAGGTGCTCTGAAGGCCAAACACCGAAGATGGTGGTGTGCTCGTTCACCTCCTATTGCTGACTCAATTGGACCTTCTAAGCGAATAATCCAAGATCTTTGACTATAAGCTAGAGTTGAGAACGATAGCTAGTAGGATACTGATTTTCTGTCAAGATTTCGAGCCTGAACCGGCTGTCAGTGTGAAAATAATAATATGATTTAAAAAGAAATTACTAGATGGTCCAATGTGTTACAAAAATAGGACCAAAGAGAGGTAACTTTTAAGTATTATGCAGCTACCTCCGAGTTTTAACAGTCGTTTTATGTGACTGGGTTTAAACGGTTTATTTATGTTGTACATTTTTGAAAACTGAAAACGCTACTAGGTAAGTGTTCTTTTTGCAAAAGAAATTTCTTCGGAAATTGTGAATTAACGTCAGTAAGTAAGATACGAAGAACTGTGCAAGAGCTGAGTTATATGTCAAAATCTCGTTTCAGACATTTTGAAGGCATGCAAATTTATATACTTAATAATTTGTTTGATAAAAAACCCTTTTAAGCAACTTGTGCAGAACATTTCTAATCGTTTACATTCTCAAGAAAATATAGTATGCTACAGGCATGAACATTAAAATAGGCATAGACAGTTGCTAAGAGTAAACCCAAATTAAAACAACAACATGCATTAACCGTTATCAAAAAAGTTACGACTTTCTTATGCAAAATAATATGGTTTTTATTTGCTTGTTGATTGTTTGGAGATGAACCGTTCCTTAGGCAAGATTGTGTTTTTGGTGGACATTAAAATAGAATTGCATTGGAACACAGAGCTTAATATTTAACTAGTATCAAAAATATTAGTTTTAAATATTTTTATTTATTTTTATAAAACATTATCTTCACTTTAGGAAATAAATTCAAATTATTTTAATAATATTACGATTAATTCTAAGTAAAATATGGGTCGCGGTAAGCATTGCTCCCTTGAAGAGAAAGCTATCATTTTAGTTCTAAAAAGTGAGGGAAAATCTTTGAGGGAAATAGCCAGAACAATGAGCAGATCTTTCAAGTTGATTGCAAAAGCAATTTGACCGCTGAGATCAAAAAAAAAAAAAACAGACAGAAAAACCAAGCAAAACAACCCCAAGAGAAGACTGAAAGATAATTTGCGCCTCAAAAAAAGATCCTTACAAGGCTTTAAGGGAAATAAAAAACAAAGTACAGCTTTTAATAACTTCCAGAAGTGTTCGTAAAAGACTTGTTGAAGCTAACTTGCTCAGAAGGATCGCAAGAATGGTGCCCTTTCTAGCGATCTAAATTTAACAACGCGGTTTAAATTCGCCCACGATCATTTTGATTGGAGTGGGCCACAAGGAGGTTCAATTTTTTGTGGATGAACGAAACAAATATAAATTTGTTCGGAAGTGATGGCAGACAAACCGTTAGAAGGCTTAATTTAAAAGAACTGAATCCAAAATACATTCAGAAATAGGTCAAGAGTTGTGGCGGTAGTACCATACTTTGGGGTTGATTTTCTTGGTATACATACCAATACATTTGATTGAGGGAAAAATGGATAAAAATATGAAGGTGAATATCATGAAGAATACGACGCTGCCTTATGCGGACGAGAAACTGCCTCTCAAATGTGTTCTACAGCAGGACAACGACCCTAAGCACACATCTAAATGTGCTCAAAAGTATTTTTAGGACCAACAAATCAGCGTATTGGAGTGGCTATTCTGATTCCCTGACTAAAATCCCAGAGAACAATTTGGAAGAGATTTAAAATGTGAGGTTCGGAAACATTTAACAAAAAATAAAGTCGAACTGTGGAGGATGGTTCAACAGGAGTGGTACAAAATTTCAATGCCGACGATTAATTGACTCAATGACCAACAGATGTCACACTGTAATCAAAGCTAAGCTAGTTTTTAAATCCAGAATAGCTTTGCATTTAATTTAGTTTTTTTTTAAATCTTTGTATCTATTTTAATGTCCACAAAATTTGCTCCTTTTTTATACAATTATGAATTTAAAATACTTTATGTTATAATTTTACTACAAATAATGGGTAATTTTAGTTTGAAAGAAAAAAATAAGAAAATGAAGACTAAAAATGAAAAAAAAAAAATCGTTTTTAAGTCAATAAAAAAATGGATTTTTAAAACTCTGTTTGGTGTTTCTATTTTAATGTCCATATCTGTATGTACTCTCAACTTAAAACTTTTGTAGTAAGTTTTAATATTTTAAAAGGACTTTTCGATTTGTAAGCGATTCATTATCGCAATTTGAAAACATTTAACTGGTATAAGGATGCTTTAAATTACAGCTGAGTTTGACAGGTGTCAAATGCTAGCGTTCTCAATTGAAACCATTTGAAAACGCCCAAATAAGAACACATACAGGTGTATGTTAAGAATAGCAGGACATACTTTATTAGATTGTGAATATTTCAATAACGAAAATTCTTAAAAAAATAACATGATGGATATGGCATCTAACGGTCTTTCATTTCCATATTAGAGACTTTTAGCTTGACGTTATACTCTACTTTTCCCGGTGAACACACATTATTTCAAACCTTTTGAATATAGAGAGTTCATAAAAATAGCACTGCCTTTGATTTTATACTTTAAGTGTTAAAATTTAATTTTGTTTTTGTTTTTCGGTAAGTAAATACTTTACTATTAAAAGTTTTAAGTATTTGTCTAGCATACTCAAAATAAATAAACATTAGCTCAATAATAAACAATGAAACTGTCAAAATACTACACCGAAAAAATTCGAAAACTTATTAGAAAACTGCGTTTGGAGGAAAACGCGTACAAAAATATTCTAGACATCCTAGGCTGTTCAGCAAAAATAATCGGTAACGCCTTAAAATAACAAAATAAACGGCAAACGCAAGTGGAAAATCTCGAGGAGGTTATGTTACCCTATGTTGAAGAAGAAATGCCGTTGGTTTGGGTAACCAACAAGACAATGACCAAAAGCACACGTAAAAAAAGGCAAAATCATGGTTCGCGCAGAAGAAGCTATTCGTTATGGAGTGGCCCGCTAAGTCCCCAGACCTTAACCCCATCGAAAATTTGTGGAGGTATGTAAGGAACGCAGTTCATAAAGCAAAACATGGGAATTCGAAAGAATTGTGGGAAGCAGTGCGTGATTCGTGCAACGCCATACCAGTCGAGAGGTGTCAGGTTTTAGTGGACTCGATGCCACGTAGATGCAGTCATAAAAAACAATGGTTATGCAAGAAAGTACTAATAGTAAGCTAACATTATTTATATACTTTCATATAACTTATTACAGTTTTTCTTACTTATTACGTATTATAGATCCAGTACTTTGCCATGTACTGCTATTTTTGTGAACAGCTTTATATAAAAAAACGGTTTTTACTGTGACAAAGCGTACGCCAAAAAAAAAACACATCGAGACAGTCAAATTTCCTCGTCTCCGTCCCTTCGAAACCTCTTACTCTCATTTTTATAGCGTTTTGAATTCGAATCGGTATATACATACATGTTTTTACCTCGGAGAGTAGAGTGAAAAACTTCAGTTGAGATATTGAGACATTTGACATTTCTCGTCGAATTAGAAATAAAAACAATTTCTTCAATATTTAATTTTTTAATTTAACACTTTTACTTAAAAACGTGTTCACAAATTAATTTTAGCAAACAATTTTCGTTTGTCAATAAATTTAGGTAAACGTTCGTGGTAAATTTGTTTTCCTTTCTCTTTCTCTGAGTTACAGATAGATGGCATTAACAACTAAAACAGGAAAAGATGTGTTCAGAAAGAGTGTAACAAGGTTAAGGTTTCTTAGATTAGACTTTATTTGTATATATATGAGTACATGTCTTTAATAAAAATGTATGATATGTTTATTTCAATAGTAAAACCTTAACTAATAACTTAACTACTTTATTATCTATAATATACTGCATTGAAATATTTAATATTGAATTATAAAAGGCGGAAATAATAAAGTTCTACAATTTAAGAATATTTATATAAAATATCCATATCTTCTGCAATTGCGGTATCAATCGATATTTTCTGGCACAAAGTGTTAACGTAACATTTGTTTGTCATGTATTACTTTTTCAGCTTTTTTATACACCAACAAAATTAATCATGAAATTTGGCTGCGGTATTAATTATTTGAACACAGAATTTTCTATTTTTATAGTTATTCAGGCTTAGCCTTTAACTTTGATTAACATTCATTTATGAATAGCCTACAAAGTTAAGCAAACATCTATGAATAAGCCACAAAACTTTATTAAGAACTTTCCCTCACAGATTTTTCCTTGTCGCTATGTAACTGAACGATAAGATATAAATAGTTAGAGTATGAGCCAATAGTCTAGCTGCTATTGCTCTTAAATGAATTATTTGTAATATATTTTAATTTGTTACTGATAAAAATAAATAAATAAATAAATAGTTAGAACTGGAAAACTTATAAAAATAATGCATAAGACTTAAATTTTGGTTGAAGAACAAATTCGTATATTCTTTTCACAAAACCACTGACCTAGCGAGAATACAAATATTTTAACATTTGTACAAAAGTACTTTTCGGCTTATGTAATTAAGCCTTTAAAAGCAATACAATTTTTTTAATGTTCCTGCGTTGTTTTATTTTCATGATCCATGTTTACATTCTGTAACTCTCGTTAACTTCCCATAGGAAGTTATTGTAATGGGTCCGATTTGTCAAATTGAAAATTTTGACATTTCTCGACGTTTCAAGGTCCCTAGAGTCGAAATAAAAGATTTTTAGAAAGATGTCTGTGCGTGCGTGTGTACGTACGTTTGTACGTCCGTACGTCCGTACGTCCGTACGTTCGCGACGTTTTTTTCGTTGTCCATAGCTCAAGAACCAGAAGAGATATCGACTTCAAATAAATTTTGTTATACAGATAATAAGGCAGAAAGATGCAGAAAGGGCTCTGAAGAAAATTGCGTGGGTGGTTTTTTTACTATAGCAGTTTGAAAAAATGGTGAAAATTTTGGTTAACCCTAAATATCTTACGAACCAAAAGCGCTAGAGACTTGAATTAAATTTTATATAATAGATTGTAACGTGATACCAAACAGGTATATTTTTTGAAAAAAATCAATATAACGGTTTTTTTTTAAAATCAATAAAACTGAAAAAAAAAATTTGTTACCTCCAAAATTTTACGACCGAAATATGATTTTATCTTTAAAACAATTTTGTGCAACGAAGAATAATGTTTTTGACATCTGATAAAATTTTGAGAAAAATCTAATTGACAGTTTTTTTATAAAAAATAAAAATCTAAAAAAAAACATTACTCAAAGTTCGTAAAAATTGAATATCGATTCAAATATCTTTTCAAAAACTTGAAATTAAGGCTTCAATTTTATTTTATCTTGTAAGAAATATTGTTTTCAACATTCTGAAAAATTTTGAGAAAAATCGAATTGACAGTTTTTTTTACAAAAAATAAAAACCTAAAAAAAAAATTTATAAAAGTTGGTTAAAATTGATTTTCGACTCGAATATCTTTTCAAAACTTTGAGGTATTGTCTTTAATTTACTTTTATCTTTCAAAAAATCTTGTTGTCAACATTCAGTTAAAGTTTGAAAAAAATCGAATTGACAGTTTTTTTTACAAAAAATAAAAACCTAAAAAAAAAATTATAAAAGTTGGTAAAAATTGATTTTCGACTCAAATATCTTTTCAAAACTTTGAGATATTGGCTTTAATTATCTTTTATCTTTCAAAAAATCTTGTTGTCAACATACAATTAAAGTTTGAAAAAAATCGAATTGATAGTTTTTTTTACAAAAACTAAAAACCTAAAAAAAATAATTTATAAAAGTTGGTAAAAATTGATTTTTGACTCAAATATCTTTTCAAAACTTTGAGATATTGGCTTTAATTATCTTTTATCTTTCAAAAAATCTTGTTGTCAACATACAATTAAAGTTTGAAAAAAATCGAATTGATAGTTTTTTACAAAAAATAAAAACCTAAAAAAAATAATTTATAAAAGTTGGTAAAAATTGATTTTCGACTCAAATATCTTTTCAAAACTTTGAGATATTGGCTTTTATTTACTTTTATCTTTCAAAAAATCTTGCTGTCAACATTCAATTAAAGTTTGAAAAAAAATCGAATTGACAGTTTTTTTACAAAAAATAAAAACCTAAAAAAAATGTATAAAAGTTGGTAAAAATTGATTTTCGACTCAAATATCTCTTTAAAAATTTTAAGTATTGGCTTTAAAGTAATTTTATCTCATAAGAAATATTGTTGGTAAAATTTTTAAAAAATCGAATTGACAGTTTTTTTTACAAAAAATAAAATTCTAAAATAAAAACAATACTAAAACTTGGTAAAAATTTACTTTCGGCTCAAATAGCTTTTCAAAACTTAAAAATATTGGCTTGAAACTTATTTTATTTCACAGAACATATTGTTTTCGATATTCAGTAATTTCAATATAAAAATCCAACAGTCCGTTTTTTCATATAAAAAATAAAATCTACAAAAAGAGTACGCAAATTTGGTAAAAAATGATACGAGTACATAAAGACAAACTTTTAAGCAAGACAAATCGACAGACGGGATGGGAAGTTATCAGTGTGGGTCGCATCCCAGCCTCTTTTTTTCAATGTTCCTGCAACTCTCGCATCGATAAAATTAAGTCGATTAACTCTGAAAATTGTAACAAATCTGGGTTCTTATGCATTTTTCAACGGTCTGAGCGAAAAGTCAACGCATAAACGCAGCTAATAATAACAAAATAATAGTTGTAGTGCTTTCAGAGTTTTATGTTTCTAGGACCTAATACTCATTGGACTGTTGCACCACCTAATTTATTTTACTTACTAAATGTTTAAAACTGGCTTCAAATAACAAACTAATATTTCTCTAAATTCGTAATTTGGAATTGTTTCTAGATCTTCATTGTTGTGGCACCTAACAAGAGTAATTACTTTCACTTCATATTCGAATAATATTACTGCCAAAGGAACACAATGAGAGTACTAAGAAGTTGTTCATCCACAATTTTGAATTTTCTTTGAACGCCTCTGAACAGCTGACTACGTCCGCCATTTTTCAAAGGTGGTGAGTATGCACATCGTCTTGCACAAGTATTTATCCCCACATTTTTTTTATATGGAGTTAATACATATGCAAGTTTGTGTCCAAATCACAGCTTGTAGGCAAAAAGAGAGCATCCGTCGAAATTGGTTAGACACATTGATTTTACAGATCTAGATCAAGAATAAAATGACTAATTTTACCCATCTAAAACCCCAAAAGTCTACGATTTAATTTGAGCAAATATGATAAGATTATTGTCCTACCTGATTTTATTTAATATTTTAAGCTACTGTGTCCCAGTATATTTAGTGACTTCAATATGACGGTAGATTTGTTGAATATACGTTTGGTTTACAGAAAACTCATGGTCTAGAGTAGGCAATTCTTTGTGATGAAAATTGGCTACTTGTTAATTTTTTTTGTCTTCAAAAATCATACATTTTTTATGTTATAACATTATTTTGTCTCGCTTTTCATTTATCAAATATCAAAATTATTTATTGTAACCGCATAACTAGTTTAAATAATGCAATAGACAAATTATTCCAACGGACAACTAAACAATGCTCTAATTTAAAAGCTTTGAATTTATTCATTACCAATTATTGTACTTAAATAAAAATTATTGCAGCGCAAACAATAAGTTGGTTGTGTATATAAAAGTGTACACATGTTGAAAATTCGAAGGTGATGCCATTGACCTGATGGCCAATTTTAAAATTACCCATTCCAAATTTATATCACTTTAGTGACATCAGTTGCATCCTCCTTTTTTCTTGGTGCGACTGGGAAAATTTTTGAATTTCATTTTTTGTTTGTTTTATTGTTTGTATCGATATGTATTCTTTATTTGATTTTCAAAGACGTAAATCGCTTGTTTTTGAGTTTTTTTATTTTCTTTTTGTGTGAGCAAATTTTCACTTTGTGAATGCTATAAGAAGTGTGGATGATACACCTTCCTGCCATTATTTACAATAAACGTTGACTCAAACAAAAATGAAAAGTATTTGATAAATATCATTCAAACTTCTCTACAACTCTACAACGATGTAAACTTAGGACAGAGAATTAAAATTAGATTGGTTTTATAAGAGTTATAAAATCATATGTAGGTATTAAATACACATATTATCTTTCTTAAAAAAGCAGTCAACTCAAATAAAATATAAATTGAAATGATAAAATGTAATTTCGTATTAAATTCGATTAAGACCCACATGCAAGAGGATTATAAAGGGTGATTTTTAAGCTATTATTTGTTTGGCAACACTGGTTTAAACAGCTGACGCACTTTTCGTGTTTTGTTTCACTTTCAAACATCTTTGGTTTAACCATGAACCTTCTTACAAACGAAAAACGTTTGTAAATTATTGAATTTTATTATCAAAATGCGTGCTCTTAAAGAAACTTCATTGCGCACTTCTTACATTTTTTGGTTAGTTTAATCGACCCACTGAAGCGGCTCAATGGGTACGTTAATAAGCAGAATTGTCGATGGAGTGAATATCAGCCAGAAGCATTGTAAGAGCTACCAATTCATAAAGAAAAGGTCAGTTTGGTGCGGTTTATGAGCTGGTGGCATCATTGGACCGTAGTTCTTTAAAGATGATGCGAATCGTAACGTAACTGTGAATGGTTAGCGCTACCGTGAGATCCAACTTTTGTTTACCCAAAATGTAAGAGCGTGACTTGCATCACATGTGGTTTCAGGAAGAAGGTGCAACAAGCCACACAGCACGCGCAACAATTTTTCGTCGTGCATAACTAAAAAACCAGAAGAGATATCAACTTCAAATAAATTTTGTTATATAGAAAATAATGCAGAAAGATTCAGAAAGTGCTCTCAAGAAAATTGCGTTGGTGTTTTTGTTACCATAGCAGGTTTAAAAAAAAGGTGAAAATTCTGGTTAACCTTAAATATCCCACGAACCAATAACGCTAGAGACTTGAACTAAATTTTATATAACATATTGTACCGTGATACCAAATTAGTATACTTCTGGAAACATATCCAAAAAAAGAGGCTGGGATGCGACCCACACTGATAACTTCCCATCCCGTCTGTCGATTTGTCTTGCTTAAAAATTTGTCTATATGTATTTTTAACAAATTTGCGCACTGTTTTTTGTAGATTTTATTTTTTATGAAAAAAAACGGACTGTTGGATTTTTATATAAAAATTACTGAATATTGAAAACAATATTTTCTCTGAAATAAAATAAGTTTGAAGCCAATATTTTTAATTTTTGAAAAGCTATTTGAGCCGAAAGTAAATTTTTACCAAGTTTTAGTATTGTTTTTTTTTTTTAGAGTTTTATTTTTTGTAAAAAAAACTGTCAATTCGAATTTTTTAAAAATTTTACCAAATGTTGAAAACAATATTTCTTATAAGATAAAATTAGTTTGAAGCCAATATTTAAAATTATTGAAGAGATATTTGAGTCGAAAATCAATTTTTACCAACTTTTATACATTTTTTTCAGGTTTTTATTTTTTGTAAAAAAACTGTCAATTCGATTTTTCTCAAAATTTGTCCTAATGTTGAAAACATATTTCTTATAAGAAAAAATTAGTTAGAACCTATTAAGTTTTAAAAGATATTTGAGTCGAAAATCATTTCTTACGAACTTTTGTTATTTTTTTTTTCGGTTTTTAATTTTTTGAACAAAAACTGTCAAACAGATTTTTTTCAAACTTTAATTGAATGTTGACAACAAGATGATAAAAGTAAATTAAAGCCAATATCTCAAAGTTTTGAAAATATATTTGAGTCGAAAATCAATTTTTACCAACTTTTATACATTTTTTTTTAGTTTTTTATTTTTTGTAAAAAAACTGTCAATTAGATTTTTCTAAAAATTTTATCAGATGTCAAAACCATTATTCAAAAAATTGTTTTAGAGATGAAATCATATTTCAGTCATAAAATTTTGGAGGTGACAATTTTTTTTTTTCAGTTTTATTGATTTATATCACGTTACAATATATTATATAAAATTTAATTCAAGTCTCTAGCGTTTTTGGTTCGTAAGATATTTAAGGTTAACCAAAATTTTCACCTTTTTTTCAAACTGCTATGGTAAAAAAACCACCCACGCAATTTTCTTGAGAGCCCTTTCTGCATCTGTCTGCTTTATTATCTGTATAACAACATTTATTTGAAGTCGATATCTCTTCTGGTTCTTGAGCTATGGACGACGAAAAAAACGTCGCGAACGTACGGACGTACAAACGTACGTACACACGCACGCACAGACATCTTTCTAAAAATCTTTTATTTCGACTCTAGGGACCTTGAAACGTCGAGAAATGTCAAAATTTTCAATTTGACAAATCGGACCCATTACAATAACTTCCTATGGGAAGTTAAAAAAAAAAACAATCAAAAGTTTGTTACCTCGAAAATTTTACGAATAAACAATGATTTCATCTCCAAAACAATTTTGTGCAACGAAAAATTACGTTTTCAACATCCGGTCTAATTTTGGTAGAAAACAAAAAAACATTACTCAAAGTTGGTAAAAATTGAATTTCGACTCAAATATCTTTTCAAAAACTTGAGATTATGGCTCCAAACTTATTTTATCTTATAAGAAATATTATCTTAAACATTCGGCATATTTTTTTTCTAGAAAAATCGAATTGACAGTTTCTTTGCAAAAATGCTTGCATTCCTAAAGTATTTGAACAAGTTGTTTGTGAAAGCGTAGCATATTTTAGTAAAGATATCATTTGCGAACAGCAACATGGTTTTGTGAAAAAAAGATCAACCGTTACTAAACTCCTTACTTTCTCAAACATATGTTCAAACGCTTTAGAACAAGGTTATGAAGCTGACTGTGTATACACTGACTTTTCTAAAGCTTTTGACCAACTTAGCCACGAAATTATTTTATTTAAACTTAAGGCTCTTGGTTTTCCACCATTTTTCTTAGCTTGGATTAAGTCATACCTTGAAAACAGATCCTACGAGGTAAAATTTAGAAAATGTCATTCTGAACCTTTTGTTGCTCAATCTGGTGTTCCCCAGGGAAGCCATCTTGTCTCTTTTTTGTTCATCCTGTCTATCGTCATGTCTACGCTCAAGTGAACTTCTCATTTTTGCTGACGATTTGACGATTTTCAAAATAATAATGTCCACCCATGATCGTATTCTTTTACAAGCCGACATTGATAGTTTCACATTTTGGTGTGGGAAAAATAGCCTTTTACTCAACTCTTTAAAATGCCAGACTGTAACTTTCACTAAAAAACTAATCACAAACGTATTTGACTACTGTATATCACATAGCAAAAACTCTGTCGTGTCTCCACATTTAAAGATTTAGGTGTACATTTCTGTTTCAACTTAGAGTTTACACATCACATTAATTTTATTGTTAATAATGCAAGTTCAATGTTTGGTTTTATAAAACGCTGGGCAAATGAGTTCAATGATCCCTATGTTACCCTTTCTTTGTATAATTGCCATGTTCGTCCTCATCTTGAATATGCTTCGCAGGTATGGACTCCCTTTTACGAAATTCATAGAAAACGTATTGAATCAATTCAACATAATTTCATTCGCTTTGCTCTAAAAGGTCTTCCTTGGGAAGATCCCTATGATCTGCCTCCCTATGAACATCGTATTCTACTTCTTCAAATGAATAATGACTTAGTATTTTTTCATCAACTCATTAATGGTGAAATTGATGCACCTTATTTGCTATCTTGTGGACATTTGAATTACGGGGGCGGAACTCATCACCTGCGCACGTTTGATTTTATACATATTGACTTCCATAGAACTAACTATGGCAAGAATGAAGCTTTAAGTCGAATGAGCATTTTATATAACTTAAACTGTTCATCGATAGATTTAAATTTAAATAAGGTGGGATTAAAATCATTTTTTAGAACCAGTGCTCCACTGTAGTAAACGTTCTTATTTTATTTTTTGTTCTGAAATAGTTAAATGCTAATTTTGTTTTGTATTTTGTGCGTGTTTTAGGCTATATTTGTATTATTTTTTACTAACAACTAACACATGCACTTATGTTGAGCCTCTGATCGTACGTAGTTTGACGCTTGCTATAAGCTTACTACTTTCTAAAATTCTGAAGTGTAAAAAAAAATGAATTTCATTCATCCAATTTGTAAAAATTTAAGCAATTGGTATAAAAAAACTAGATTTTTAAACTAAACTATTTCCTTGTTTAAAAAATATTGTTGGTAATTTTAAAATTTTTAAGAATAGTTCAACTAACAACTTTTTTAACCCAACACGAAAGCCTAAAAACTTTTAAGAAAGACAAATCGACAGACGAGATGGGAAGTTATCAGTGTGGGCCACATCCCAGCCTTTTTTTTTTAGATAAAACAAAGTGTCTCAGTATTTATTTAAAAATAAAACTAAAAAAATCATGTCGAAATTAATAGATCAAAAGTCATGTAAGTTACATTAAAAATTAACATGAAGTTTAAATTGTGTTCAAATTTAAAAATATTTGTTTAAATGATTTAAGGAAGATTATCAAAGATAAGAAAAACAAACGCCATTTTCAGTTTATGCTCCCAAGTATCTACTTAGATCAATTCGAAATTCTCAATTCTATCTTATGCAAAATAATTAATACCTCCCGATTTACAAGCAACTTCCCTGACTTCTGGAAAGAATCTTTGATAATACCAATTAGACCAATAGTAAACGCAGTGAAATGTGAAGAATTTATTTAGACCAGTGAATGCTATGCCATTGTGTGAAAAGATATATGAAAAGGTGGTATTTAAACAACTTTATCATTATTACGAAAGTAAAAATTTAATAATGGGCCTTCGAGTTTTTGAAAGAGTAACCCATGTGAGATTACTATTAATATAGTTTTGACATCATGGAAGAAGAAAGGAAGAAAGAGATACCTAAAAAAGAAGTACATATGTATTTATTTTCTTTTTTTAGACTTACAAGTGTACATTTGAGGTTAGGGCTAAAAATTGCGAATTGAAGCTGTTTGATTTAAATTTAAATAGTAGAGAGCAAAACATAAAAGTAAATGGTAAATTTTTGATGCGATTTCCTTTAAAGTTTGATTTAAGGAACGTTTTTATGATTTGGGGAGGGTGCAAGGTGCGGTGGGTGGTCATTTAAGAAAGCTGGGTTTAAGAAAAATTAATTTACACTAGGTTTATCTAAATCTATACTCGATTATTACTATCAAAATGAGACTACGTAAATACTCAAGCAATGAAAGAGCAATTTAATTAAAATATTTTTTTTTGGTAATTTTCAATTTTCCCAAGAACTTACTTACTTACTTAAGGCGGCACTACAGTCCGGGGCGGACCTGTGCCTCAACCAACATGTGTCTCCAGCCAGCTCGGTCCCATCTTTCTTTGACAGGGTCCAGGCCTCAGCGCCATAAATGAGAACCGGGATGATGAGAGTCTTATAGATGGTGATTTTAGATGCTCGAGAGGGGACTTTACTTCTCAATTGCCTTCTAAGTCCAAAGAAGCAGCGATTTGCAAGAGTTATTCTTCGTTTGATTTCAGCACTGGTGTCGTTGTTTGTATTAATAGCGGTGCCTAGGTAGACAAAGTCCTTAACCGCCTCAAAGTTATAGCTGTCCATGGTGACGTTTTGTCCAAGACGTCGTCGTCGTTCAGTGTCCTTTTTTGATGACAGCATATACTTGGACTTGTCCTCATTGACCACTAAACCCATCTTCTTCGCTTCCGTCGCAATGCTCAAAAACGCTCCACTGACATCACGCTTTGATCTTCCAATTATGTCAATATCATCTGCGTATCCAAGTAATTGGATGGATTTTTGGAAGATTGTGCCTCTAGTGTTGACGGTTGAGTTTTGCACAATTCTTTCCAGAACGATGTTGAAGAAGTCGCATGACAGTGCATCGCCTTGTCTAAAACCTTTTTTGACATCAAATGCATCGGTAAGATCTTTTCCGACCTTGATAGAGCAGCGTGCATTCTCCATCGTCATTCTGCACAAACGGATAAGTTTGACAGGGATGCCAAAACTAGACATTGCTCGGTAGAGCTCTTCCCTATAGATGCTGTCATACGAGGCCACACTGATAAGGACCAATCAGGTTGTTGACGAACGGCTTCAGACGTTCACATAATACGGAAGAGAGGATCTTATACGCAATGTTAAGGAGACTGATGCCTCTGTAGTTGGCGCAGTTTAGAGGGTCTCCTTTCTTATGTATCGGGCATATTATGCTGAGATTCCACTCATCGGGCATGCTTTCTTCCGACCATATTTTGCAGATGAGTTGGTGCATGCTCCGTACCAAGTCATCGCCTGCTGCTTTGAATAGTTCGGCAGCGATGCCGTCAGCTTCAGCAGCTTTGTTTGACTTAAGTTAAGATATAGCTATCTTCACTTCGTCAAGGTCGGGTAGGCGGAATTGTTTATCTGCGTCGCCGAGGTTGAGTGGTTCTATCTCTCTTACAACGGAATTCGGTTCGTCATCGCCGTTATATAATTTGGAGAAGTGATCTTTCCATATTCTCAGCATCGACTAGTTCTACTACGATGTTCCCCTGATCGTCTTTACAGGCATTCGGTTCGTGGCTGGTACCCTTGGGAGGTTTTTTTTACCTTTTGGTAAAATTTACGAACCTCATTCACAATAACATTCCACGTACATATCCGAAGTTCTTTGTCCTTATTTCGTTTGCGTGGGTTGTCAACAGTGAATCCGTCCGTATCCGAGGCTTGTTGGTGCTTCGAAACTTAAGGTATTTTTTACGTCAGGAAGTCACCCCGACGGCACAACCCCCAACCTGGAGGGCCAGATCCTTAGTATAACTCCAAGGAAGGAGAGCCGGATAAAATGCTCCTTACGGTTTTTCTCAAGAACTAGAAGACATAAAATCATCTAGTTTCCAGTTTTTGAACAAAAACAAATAACAACAATGAAGTTTTAAAAAATTACACTTTAAACGTTTTTTTAAATATTTTTTTGCACAAATTTTAAGTTTTTTTTTTTTTTTTCAAAAACTATGCATAGTTTTGACTTGATTTAAAAACCAGCTAATAGAGAAAAAGTGTTGGCTTTAAAAAATGTATACAACTAAGTTGCTAGTATTATCAATATTTTTGTCGCATTGAACGTACATATAAACGTAAATGGGAGGAGATAGACCCCCCTCCTAAAATAACAAATGCTTGTTTTTAACTGTTCTATACAAATCCAAATATAAATCAGTACCTTCCTCAAACATGAATTAACTAATTTCTCATTATTTTCCAAAACTTATAGAAACAATTTGATTATGTTTTTCTTTCTTGTATTCATATTTGACAAAATATCATTTGCAACTAGAGAAACAAAACAACAATTTTGATTCGGTAGACATCTTTGTTGAATTTTAACATCAAGACAAGAAAATTTAAAATACTTTTATAATTGAGGCCATGCATTTCTAAAACGAGTGTACATTTATATTAATATTTTTAAATGGTGTACATGTTCACTCTTTTCCGTGTCAACCACAATTATTTCATGTCAATTTATTATTTTTTTGTTGGTTGTGTTTTCTTCATGTCACTGTTAGAATATTTGTTTATCAATTATGCACCCGCGCATTTGGAAAAAATTGTGTGGGTTACTCGTAAACTCGTATTTCCAAGAAGCACAAAAAATGCGCTAAAGACATTTATTCTTTGTTTTGAGTTTTTTTTCTTGTCTAAATGCGATTCGCGATTTTTATAGCAATTCAATATATACGTTCATTCTTGATGTTTAAAATAAAGTTTGGTACAAATAGAATTTATGTAATTAAATTTTACATTCTCTTAATGAATGCTGATTAAGATTAATATAAAATGATGGAAATGATAAATTTGGAAAAATCTGTTTGGTTAAAAAATTCAAATTGTTGGAAAGATTTTTTATATCAGTAGCATTAAATACACCGAAACACTCCACCAAAAATCAGAAGACGCTCCAGGTCCCAAGATTTAGCTTGGAAAACTGTGCAACAAAAACCATGATGTATTTTAGGCAAAAAGAATGCACTTAAAAAGTAATGAGATAGAATCTAATTTATTTAGAGTGGATTGAAAAATGTGAAAAGCAATCAACCATAAGCTTATTAAACAAAATACTGAAACGTGCAGATGACAGAATACTTGAAAGTTGCTTTTTAAGTTGGGTTTGTGCAAAATTTAGATGCAATATAGATGTGAAAATAGACCCCTTAGATGACGTTTCCATCGAGATAACGAACGAAGGGGTTATAAATATTCTTATAATGATTAAACATAGTGCGACCAATTAGGAAAGGAGGATAGGATTGGAAAGGAGAAACCGATACACATTGGTTTTGAATGTCTGCACATTGCAATGAGTGGGAAATATTAAGCCTGGAAAAGCATTCTACATTCGTGTAGTGCGGCTTAAGAAAGAATCTCTGTACGCTCAAGGGTAAACTGATGGGCATTCCTAGAAGTACGGGTATTACGGTTGAATTGTTAAAAAGCTGAGGGTACTGTCATTAGCGAAACAATTTAATGTGTTAGAAGTTTTAGACAAAAGATCATTTATACACATAAGGAAGAGCGTCGGAGACAAAACGGAGCCCTGGGGCACACCAGCGTTTATTTTATAGATATCAGATTTGAACCCGTCCAATACGACTTGAATTGAATGGTCCGAAACCCAACAAAGAACAAATTCATCAATACCAAAAGCACGCATTTTCGATAAGAGAACTTGATACCAAACTCCATCAAATGCCTTTGGAATATCATGTGCAATAATATTACTTTTTCTAAAACGATATAAGGATTTGTTCCACTGTTCGGTGCTATGAATAATGAGATCACCAGTGGACCTATTGCAACGAAAGCCATACTGCCGTTAAGAAGCTTCCGATATTTCTTAAGCTGAAAATTGATCAGCGTTTAAATGACCTTGGAAAGAAGGGATGTAAGTTCAATTGGACCATAGGGGAGGAGGATTCGCCTTTTTTAGGGACAGGCTGGACAAATGCAGTTTTTCTTCCACTCGGAAATAGACCAGTAGACTAGAACAGATGGAAAAGCTTACGCAGTTGTTTTGCCAGCGTTGAAGAACACCTCTTCAGAACAATAGCGGCGATAATATCCGGGCCAGCGGATTTGTGAATGTCAAGATTTTGAGTACTCCAGCAACTGTACGAGTGCGAAAGAAGATTTGTCTCATACAACGTTTACTCTTTGAAGCACAGGAGGAGTCTTTGCACCCATTGGCAGCATCGAATTAACAGCAAACTGTGCTGCGAGCAAATTGGCTTTATCAATCGAGTTACAAAAAGAATGTCATTGGAAACGAGCGTATGAACGGAAGATGACGTAGTGTTGAGCACATTTTTTACAAATGACCAGTGTTTACTACCTTTGGGACATTGCCGTAATTTCTAGTCATGTAGAACTTTAATGCGTCGAATATGTCAGTTACAAATCCTTCTAGCTTGTTTGAACTTATTCCGGTTTTCCTCAGTAGGGTTGGCTTTGTTATTCCGGAAATTAGAATTCGTGATCCTAATAACCACTTTCAAATCATGAGTTTTACCCTATTCGGTATAAAATTTCTCATTTCACAAAGAATTAAGTTTGTAACCATAACTGCGCTGGAATCCACGTCACTATCGGAGAAGCATAGTGACGTTAAGACCGTTCCAGTTGGCTTTTTCATATTGCAATACGGATGTCGTAGGGTTTTTTCTTTAACTGGGGTTTTTTGGCATGAGAAATTAGAAGATATGACACAATGGTCTAATGTACCTAGAGGTGATAAAACACTAACCGCATATTTATTAGCATCAGAGGTAAGAAACAAGTCTAGAAAGCTGGCGGACTGACTTGCAAAGTCAGGAATCCGAGTTGGCTCGTCAAATAATTCAGTCAGGTGGTTTAACTCCGAAAAAATCTCGACATCCCTTCCTTCGAATGAATACCACAGCCACTATAAATTGTGTACATTGGAATCGCACGTAACAACGATTTCATTGTGCGCATCAAATTCGTAAGAAGTCGAATTGCTATCCAGACTTGGGCTACGATAAATGATGTGTGACGTGTGAATGATGTTCGAATGGTAGACATGTGCATTTAAGAGGACACAAGTGTCCACACCTCTGTCTGGGTTCCAACCCCAGTGGAAATTAGTTGGGGCAGCAAACGAGAGAGGGTAGAGAGGTGTTTCCACTATGGCACCTCTTCTTATCTGACGGCATTGGAGGAGTTCCCGAGATGGAACCAACGGTGGCGGCTACAGTTCCAGTAAGGCTGAACTACTTAGTGAACACCTTATAGGGCTTCAACGACTTATTTTATCCGGTTTATCCGGCTCCCCATCCTTGGATTTATACTTCGGATCTGGCCCTCCAGGTTGAGGGTTGTGCCGTCGGGGTGACTTCCTGGCCACGTAAAAACTTCATAGTTACGAAGCACCAACAAGCCTCGGATTCGAACGGATCTACTGTTGACAACCTAGGCAAACGAATTAAAGACAACGAGCTTCGGATATGCACGTGGAATGTTAGGTCCCTTAACAGACCACGTGCGGCCGAAGAATTAGAGGAGGCCCTAGACTGCTATAAAGTAGACATCACCGCCATCCAGGAAATACGATGGGCCGGGCAAAAAGAAGATGAAAAACTGCGATATTTACTATTGTGACTGCTACCACGAAAACCAACAGCGCTTATTTGGATGCGGCTTTGTCATTGGTGCCAGACTTAGGCAAGAAGTCTTGAGCTATAGGTGCATCAACGAGTGCCTCATGAACATACGCATCAAGGCTAAATTCGGCAATATTAGCCTGATATGCGCGCAATTTATGTTTTTTGTGACCACAGAAAAGAAAAAAAACTTTTTATTTATTCTTTATTGGGCCACAGGCCTCTTACGCTTTATTTATTAATATTAAATATAACAAACTAAGAAACCAGAATGATCCGCCGTCCAAGCGTCGCTGCGATCATTGGGGTTACATACGTATTATTGGGCCCCGCTGATCGGTTATGACTTTGCTTTTATATTCTTTTAATGCTGACATTGCATTTAGTGGGTGATTGAGCTGTTGACCCTTTATTGCTGATGCCGCACTTATTGGTTGGAAGTGCTGTTGACCCTTCATTGCCGACGCTGCACTTATCGGTTGCATTGTAGTTGCTGCTATATCATATGTAACTCCTCCTCGGTTTGAGTAAGAATTCTCCTGAATTCTATAATTTACTTGTTTTACATTGTATGTTTTATTATACATTTTATTGCAAAAATAGGTTATGCTTACTGATATACAAATAATCATTATAATCATGCTAATGTTTATTACATATGATATATTTTTATGAAATCTTAACTCATTAATTTCTTTTATATTTTCAAAATTATTTAAAACAATATCATCAAAAGTAATGGTTTTCTTAAAAGAAGTATTAAAATTATTTTCGGGGTAAAAATATTTTTCTTGAACAATTGTTTTGTTATTATAAAAAATTTCTTTTAGCAAATATATTTGACAATTAAAAAAATTAATAAGATAATTGTTGTTTAATACAATTTCTCTGTCATCACAATTATGTTTTAATTTTTCTTTGTATGCATTTTTTACAATTAAAGTTTCATCATCTATTATTTGTATTTGAGTTTTGTTGTTATGTCTCAATTTACAATCTTTAGTTAGGATACAATGTTTGCTTGGTTTTAATTGTTGCACAGTTACATCATTTTGGTATACAAATGTTTTATTATTAATTTCTATTATATATTCGTTTTCGTAATCAATTTCAAAATGTTTATCATTTGGTAAAGGTAAAATTAACTTTTGTTCTACTGTTACATAATTTCTTGGAATTTTAATGGCGATTATGAGAAATTTGTTTTTGTATTCTAGTACACCCATTTTAATTAATTTAAGTTTATGCAAATCAATTTCATATTCATTTAGTTCTTCCAATGTCAATATACTGGGGTGTATTATATTATATTTTGCCGATACAACATTATCTTGAATTTGATTTACTTTATTTTCTATAAAACGTAATTTTGTCATTTGATCTAAAAATAATTGGTTTTTTACAATTTTTGAAATAGAATTTTGTATTCTGTTATAAGTATTCAGTATTTTTTCTCTATCATCTAAAATTGTTTTTTTTTAATGTTTCTATCGATTCATTAAAATTTTTATTTATTTTAATTTGTTCATTTATTGCATCAATTGCATTATGGCTGTTTTCTTCTGATATTCTTAAATAGTTCCAAATTTGTTCCCTATCTTCATTATCCATGGTTCCGAAGAGCCATCTTTCTATGTTTCCGACTACGTTTATTAAACCTCTTCTAAATCTTCTCTGTTCTTTAGGTGTAATCGACTTAATTTTTGCTATAATTGTTTCTATTTCTTTAAATATCATATCTTTGTTTTCGATCTGTAAGTGTTTAATGTTAGTTTGTATGAGTGTTATTGTGTTCAGAATTTCTTCTGGGTCTATAATATGTAGAATTGTATTTGTTTGGTTAGTAATTTCTATATCTTTAATTTTTATTTTTAAATAACCTGTTTGTTCATTAATTAGTGTTGTTTGAAGAATGCCTTGTGTTGTTTGTGTTACTAATAGTACTAGGAGCATTATTACTTGAAAATTTATAAGGTCTTTTAATATTGCTAATGTGTACGTTATTGAGATTTTTAATTTTATATCTAGGTTGTTCTTTATGTCGAACATTTTTGTAATTTTTTATTGGTCCTACTTCTCTTTTTTCTGAATATGTTTCGCGTTTTTCATTAAGTTTGTTAATTTTCTTAACTTTCGTTTGTTGGATTCTTTCATAAAGTACTAATTCATCAATTTCTTCTTTAGCTATTTTAGGTGTGGTTTTTATCGTGGAATGATATCTGTTGTTATAATTATCTAGAACTAATTGCAATTTCATTTCTATTGATAAATCTTTTTCTTCAATGCCTGTTATTTTTTCTAAAATAGTTGAATGCAATCTTTCAATATCCGCATTCCCTGTGTGGCTATTAGGTTTCGTGAAGTGTATTTCGACCTCGCTTCTATTAAGAAAATCTAAAATATGTTCTGATTTGAATTCGTTATCTGATATTATTTTTTTTGGTTTACCGAATTTTGAGAAATGTTCAATAATAATTGCTTTTTTACTTCTCCAATTTCTATCGGTTATTACATACCCTACTGCAAATTTTGTAAGTTTGTCGATTATAGTTAGAAATGCTTTTTTCTCAATGTGAAATATATCTAAATGTATTATTTCATTTTTATGTTTTGGGGTTTCTGTTAAGTTATATTTTGGTTTAATGGGATTCCTATCGTATTTTATTTCCTGACACTTTTTGCAATTGTTAATTACTATCTGTATTTGCTCGTGAAGTTTAGGGAAAAAAATTTTTTCTTTCAGCGTGTAGTATGTTTCGTTTATACCACTGTGCATAGATTCTTTAGTGTGATAGAGGGAAATCTGTTTGTGAATCTCCTCCTCGGTTTTGATTTCGGCTGCTCTTTTAGTACATTTAATGAATTTTATTTTGTTGTTCATGGAGAATAATTGAATTATAACTTGTTGAACTTTATTATAGTCATGATCTTCTACCTCAGAATATATACCTGTTGTTCCTTTCTTAGTTACTCTAATTAGAACATCTTTTATTTTGTCCACTCCTTCAAGAGGATTCAGATATATAATTCTACGTTCATGCAATATTTCTATTTCGTTTGTTATTATACTGTAAGTTAGGATTAATTGCGTTTTATATTTGTTAACAATTTCCTCTTTTATTCCTATATGATCTAAATGCTGTTCCTCGACTGAATGAATTGTTTCTGTAAGCTCCATATTAGATTCTGAATCATTATCCTCGTTTATTTTGGGAGTGTTTTCTAATCTACTTAGGAAATCTGCTACTTTATTCTCTTTCCCTTTTAAATATTCGATTTCAAAATTATACTCTTGAAGTTTCAAAAGCCATCTTTGATTTCGTTGGGAGAACTCCTTTCCTTTATATTTGCTATTTAGATATTTTATTGGAATATGATCAGTTACAATTTTAAAATGATTTCCATATAAATATGGTCGATAATAGTTGACTGCGTAAACAATTGCCAGGAACTCTTTATCTGTTACACTGTACTTTTGTTCGTGTTTATTAAGGGTTCTGGATACGAAGCATACCGGGTGCCCGTTTTGAGATAGAACAGCGCCAATGGCATAATTGCTTGCGTCTGTTGTAACTACAAAGGGTTTGTCATATTCGGGATATTTTAAAATTGGGTGTGAAGTTATTAAATCTTTAAGGTTTTCGAATGCTGAAATATATTGAGGGTCTTTAATATTAATTGTTTCACCTTTTTTCAAATATCTTATCATAGGATAAGCAATCTTAGCATAATCCCTTACGAATTTTCTGTAGTACCCAGTCATCCCTAGGAAACCTTTAAGTTGTTTCTCTGTTTTTGGTATCTTTAAGTTATCAATTTCTTTTACTTTGTTAGGATTTGGTTTAATCCCTTCCTTAGTCAAAATATGACCGAGAAATTCAGTATCTCTTTTCATAAAGCTACACTTATCTGCTTGTATTTTAAGGTTATGATCTTGTAATTTTTTAAATATTTTTTCTAGAGAATGCATATGTTCTTCTAATGTTGTAGAGAATATTAAAATATCGTCTAAGTAGACTACGCATATTTTATTTATATAATCACGTAAGATATTGTTCATAAGTCTCTGAAACGTTGCAGGTGCATTCTTTAACCCGAATGGCATCCTGATGTATTCATATAGACCCGCTGGAGTAACGAACGCTGTCTTTTCAATGTCTTCTGGTGCAACTAAGATCTGGTGGTAACCTTTTGCCAGATCTAATGTGCTGAAGTACTGTGATTTCCCTAACTTATCCAATATGCTGTCTATATTGGGAATTGGGTATTTATCATCTACGGTTACTTGGTTCAACTTTCTATAATCAACGACAATCCTGTATTTTTGTATGCCGGTATTGTCAAGTTTTTTCGGAATAACTATTATTGGTGAACTGTAACGACTGTTACTCTTTCGAATGATTCCTTGTTTCTCCATTTCTTCCATCTGCCTACGTACTTCGACTTCATGTTTTGGTGGATACCTATATAGTTTAGAGTTAATTTGTTGGTCTGTGGTAGTTTTTATTTCGTGAACTACTGTAGTAGTGTTTGTTAATTGATCGCCTTCTTTGAAAATCAATTTTTTATATTTATTTAAAAGCTTTTCTACAGACTCTTGTTCTATTTCATTGAGGTGATTTGTTTGAATGTTACAAACTTCACTTGTTTCCAACACATTAACTTCTTCAAGTAATGTGGTTAAGAATGGAAGATGTATACCATTTACTAAAATAACTTCCTCATTTTTTAAGTCTATAGTTTTTGCATTGTTCCTTATCCAATCCATTCCTATTAGGAAATCGTAAGGTTTATTTAATTCTACTTTTGTCCATTTCATTCTTGCATTGCAAGGCTGATTAAATTGTATTGGACATTTTGTTTTTACTTGTGCTGTTTCGTTAACAATACCATTAATAGTATTAATTTGAATTGGTGTATCGTTAATATATTCGTAAAGATTTGAGGGAACTCTAGTTGAATTTAATAGGCTAATGGTTGATCCTGTGTCAATCAATGCTATATAGTCTGTTTTTTCAAAAGTTAATTGTATGCACATTTTTCTTGAATCCGAGGCTAGTTGATAAAAAAACTCGTGATTCTCTATTTGATTGGTTTCATCTTTATTACTTAAATAGTCCACTTCCATAGGTTCTATTCTAGCTTGTCTTGATCTATGTTGACCTGAATTTTGAATGTTTTGGGGATGGTTATTATACCCATTATTTCTAGCTTGGCCTGATGCATTATTATTTCTTATTTGTCCTGTGGGGCTATTCCCATTAGGTTGATTTTGATAACTGTTTCTATTAACTTGATTTTGATTCGTATAGTTATTGTTTCTATTAGGATATTGATTAGTGTAATTATTGTTTTTAAAAGGATTTTGATTAGTGTTAGTATTGTTTTTATTTGGATTAGTGTAATTGTGTCTGTTGTTTTGGAAATTTTGAGAAGTTGTGTTTTGGCATTGATTTCTATGTTCAATGTTGTGTGTTCTATCTGATCGTAAATTATATTCATCCTGACCTATATATTTAAACAAAATTGTTCTAATTTTTGATAAATTGTATTCATTGTAAATCTCTGCAGCTAAAGCTCCTGCTGTTACATCTTTTATTTTTAGAATTAATGCACTATTTAGACAGTTAGCAATTTCTAAACCATTTTTATTGAATGTTGCACATTCTGTTATATAATTAATAATATTTTGTATCTTATCTAATAATTGACTTATACTATATACCTTTATACTATTAATGCTTCTCAGGATTGTTGCTTCGTCTTTGGTTGGCCGGAAGTGTATCTTCAGTTTTTGCTTGCATTCCTCCCACGATGCTGGTGCTTCAATTGCTAGGAAGTTCTTTGCGATTCCTCCGATTTTCTCATTGTAGACAACAGCAAACACTTCGTTAATATTTACCGGTCCAAATTCTTCTATAATTTGGTCTATCGTCGCGATAAAAGAAGGTAACGTGCCTTGCTTTCCCGTAAAGTTCTCTACATATTTTAAACGTTTTTCTATTGTAACTCTTATGTTCCGCACTGCATTATTCTGACTGTTTAGAATTTCAGTCAGTGTTAGTAGACATTGTTCCATTATAGGTTGTGCCATTTTGGTTTTTTAATTTTTTTAAAGTGATTATTAGATTCTTACAGTCACTATATTATAATCACAGTTTTCACTTCGATAACACAAGGTTTTTGGTGTTTTAATTTTTTAAAGTGATTATTAGATTCTTACAGTCACTTTATTATAATCACAGTTTTCACTTCGATAACACAAGGTTTTTGGTTTCGGATGCGATTATTAGCTTCTTAAAGTCACTTTATTATAATCACATACACTTTGATATTCCGTGGTTATTGGTTTCGGATGCGATTATTAGCTTCTTAAAGTCACTTTATTATAATCACATACACTTTGATAATCCGTGGTTATTGTTTTTTATTGAAAAGTTTATTTCTAAAACAAAACACTGAGATTTCTTTTTTTTTTCGTTTCACTATCCTCTAATTTATATTATAGAGGACAACCGACTGCGCCATTTATGTTTTTTGTGACCACAGAAAAGAAAAAAAACTTTTTATTTATTCTTTATTGGGCCACAGGCCTCTTACGCTTTATTTATTAATATTAAATATAACAAACTAAGAAACCAGAATGATCCGCCGTCCAAGCGTCGCTGCGATCATTGGGGTTACATACGTATTATTGGGCCCCGCTGATCGGTTATGACTTTGCTTTTATATTCTTTTAATGCTGACATTGCATTTAGTGGGTGATTGAGCTGTTGACCCTTTATTGCTGATGCCGCACTTATTGGTTGGAAGTGCTGTTGACCCTTCATTGCCGACGCTGCACTTATCGGTTGCATTGTAGTTGCTGCTATATCATATGTAACTCGCACGCCCCCACAGAAGAGAAAGATGACCAAAGATACGAGTATGTTCTTCGAGCTCTTAGACAAAACATATGAGCAGTGTCTTAGCTACGATATTAAAATTGTCCTAGGCGACTTTAATGCCAAGCTAGGAAGGGAAGACATCTTTAGTGGAATAATCGAGAAAAACAGCCTGCACGACAACACTTCCGACAACGGATTAAGGCTCATAGATTTTGATGCGGGCGAAACTTCATGGTAGCCGATACGCGGTTTCCACAGCTCAACATCCACAAAGGAACTTGGACTTCTCCAGATCAATCTACCGTCAACCAGATTGACCATATTGCTATCGACGCCAGACACGCTTCCAGCATCATGGATGTCCGAACTTTCTGAGAAGCTAACTCGGACTACTACCTCGTTGTAGCCAAGGTAGCACTTTGGGTTTCCAGACCCAAGGCAAAACAGGGAGGTGCTGGGAGAAGGTATAACTTCGAACGGCTACAATTACAAGAGATCGCCAAATCCTTTTCCGACCGAGTAACAAGTCACCTCTCTCGAAGTTCTCTGCCGCCAACATCGAAAACCAGTGGCAATATTGCCAAGATGCAATCAGAGAAGCTGTCTCTGATGTGCTGGGTTTCAAGCAGCCACCAACAAGGAGCCCCTGGTTTGATGAGGAATGTCGGGAGGCAAATGCATCCAAACAACAGGCACGCAAAGCAGCGCTGCATAAAAGGACGAGAGCTGCTCATGAGCGCTATGAGCATAAGAGGCGAGAGGAACACCGACTTCTCAGAAGGAAAAAAAAGGGCACGGAAGCGTGCGGTCGAAGATGTTGAGAGGTTTAAAAGCAGGAATGAAGTTCGAAAGTTTTATGAACAAGTGAAACGAAATTCACAGGTACATAAACCTAGAACCGAAGGCTGCAAAGTTGAAAGTCATCATAGTGGAACCGCAGTCAATGCTGAGGATATGGAAGGGCCACTTCTACAGACTGTTTAACGGCGACGACGAACCGAATTCCGCTGTCAGGCAGGATGATCCATATGATGAGATTGCCATATCTAAGCTGAAGTCTAATAAAGCCGCTTGATGGCTTGAATGCCGAGCTCTTTAAAGCAGCTGGAGACAAGTTGGTTAGGAACATGCACCAACTGTTAGATATGGTCGGAAGAAAGCTTGCCCGATTAATGGAACCTCAGTATTGTTCTGAAAAAAGGAGGATAAAGGAATCAGTCCTTATCAGTGTGTTTTTAGACCAGTAAATCAAATATTCACATTAGGGCAGATCCTGGAAAAACCCAGGAACACCAAATCAACACCCACCATCTTTTTATCGATTTCAAGGCCGCATATGACATCATCTACAGGGACGAGCTGCATAGAGCCACGTCTAGTTTTAGCATCCCTGCCAAAATCGTCCGTTTGTGCAGTGTGACCATGGAGAATTAACGCTGCTCCATAAAGGTTGGAAACAACTTAACAGAACCTTTCGATGTCAAAAAAGGTTTTAGACAAGGTGATGCTGTGTCATTCGATTTTTTTTAACATCGTACTTGAAAGAATAATGCAGAGCTCACACGTCAACACTAGAGGCACTATCTTTCAAAAGTCTGTCCAATTACTGGTATATGCTGATGACATTGACATAATCGGAAGAACTGTGTGATGTCAATAGGGCTTTTGTGAGTATTGAGGCAGAGGCGGCAATGGGGTTTAACGGTTAATGAGGGCAAAATAAAGTACATGCCGCCGTCAAGAAAGGACCTACAACACCTCGGTCTCGGTCAAAACGTCACCATCGACAGACGTAACTTTGAGGTAGTCAAGGACTTCGTCTACCTAGGCTCCGCTGTTAACGCAGAAAAAAACATCAGCCCTGAGATCAAACGCAGAATAACTCTTGCTAACCGCTGTTTCTTTGGGCTAAGAAAGCAATTGAGTGGTAAAGTCCTCTCTAGAGGGACCAAAGTGTTGCTATATAAGACCCTTATCATCCCTGTAGTGCTATATGGTGCAGAAGCATGGACTATGACAAAAGCGGATGAAAGCACCTTGGGTCGATTTGAGAGAAAAGTTCTTCGTGTGATGTACGGTCCCGCATGCATCGAAGGGGAGTGGAGGAGAAAATGGAACGACGAGCTGTACGGGCTGTACAGCGACGTAGACTTAGCCAGAAGGGTAAAAGTCCAACGACTAAGATGGCTGGGTCACGTAGAGCGCATGGAAACGAATGGTCCGGCCCGGAAAGTCTTCGAACCTACACCTACAAGACAGTGGAAAGTGACCTTAGCCAAATTGGAGCGCGAAACTGGAGACATCTAGCTAGGAACTGAGCTAGATGGAGAAGTTTGTTGGGTGAGGCCCTAGTTCACACAGGACTATAGCGCCACCTTAAGTAAGTAAGTAAGAATGATGCGCCTTTTGACGGTGAATTTAAACCACGTATATTTAAAATTTGTGTTGGTGCACTGATCATATTGTGGTAGAAGTTGATAGGCCAAATCATTCCGTACATATACGCCTAGATCATTTTGAGAAAAGCATAAAGGCACTACGCTATAACCGGGTTTCATTAACCTGAGTTTCGCTTTGTGCCAAAATAATTGGTCTGTTCAAAACAGTATGTTCGTATGCAGCATGCACATTTTTTATAAGCCCACGAATGTTGGTATACTGAACACAAAACTTGTCAGCCATTACAATTTACCATTAGTGTTATGCCTTAATGGTAAATTAAAACTAATCCACTCCTGAATCTTACAATTGAGTTAAAGTTTAAAGATAGTAAACATGAAATACAGAAAAAAATATGCATTTGAAGAAAGTTATGATAAACTTGTACTCATCCTCTCAAGAAAAGTGTGAGCACTTAATGAAATTGTGATAAATACACCTTATAGTCTTTAAATTTATTAAAAACGATTTTTGGAGAATAGTGGATGATATTCAAACGATAGGTTTTAAACTATTATTATAGTTAATATAAAAATCAAGCTTTTGAATTCCGTATAAAACAAATCTATCACCTCTGATAATAGCTCAACAAAAATAAATTATTTCTTTTTAGTCATTACTTTGTTTATTGAAATATGAACTTATATTAATTAGTAATTCATTGATAAAGACCTTGGTAAAGACCAAAAACAAAGCTTCTCTTTATTTAAAGTTATTATAGGCAAAGAATTATGGAGACTGCTATAGTTGCAGTTTAATTTACTTAATTCATTTTTGTATGAATTTCTTCCTTTTACAATTTTGTTAAACTTACATTTTTGGACTTAACTATGAACTTAATAATAATAAACAGAAATATTGGGTTCATACACAATGTACGACAAAACTAGTTTTGTTTCAGGTATAAAAATCAACCAAATTTCTGCTGAGTAACTTTTGACTATCTGATATTTCTCAATTTCTTGGAATATATTTTACAATAAATTATACAATCTTGAATCTTAAATGACAGGCAAAATGAATAAAACTAGTTTGAGAAAGTCTTAAGCACAAGACAAAAAAAGTACTTTGCTTATCTACAAGAACTTCTTGAAAACGAAGTGTAACTACTGGTATTATGTATTTCCATTTGTTATTATTAAAATAAAGTAGAGATAAGATTTCAATCGCAAGAATGTTGCTATCATGTAAATACCTATATTTATACATACTTAATGTAATATTATTTTATGTAACATATTTTTTTTTAAACAAATCAAATTTCATTTCAAATTAAAATGTTAAATAACTTTTGGGAAAAGAAAAAAAGCAAAAGAATCACCTTCAATAAGTTTTACGTAAGTCAAATTGAAGGTTTTTTGATCGTTTATATTTTGGGATACTTCAATTTTTAAAATTGCAGAGATAAGATTTTGTTACAATTTTATGTCACGTTTTTTTTTTCAAACAACAATAAGCTTGTTTATTGATTAAAATGTTATCTTATCAAAAATAAAACAAAGTCGATCATTTATTTTTATTCCAAGACTATACTCGTAGAAGAAAGATTTTTATTCAAAAGAACAAAAGATTTATCTATCAATTTCTAATCTCCTCGATCCACTGTCTAGTCAGATCTGTAAATTAATCAAATATGTAGGTATTGTAAATTTATTACAAATGAGTTTGAAAAACTGTTTAGAAAAAAAACCGAACATATATTTGGCACGTAATTGTATGTTTATTTTAAAAATGTTAAACGTACTTATTTTTTTATTTATTTATTTATTTATTTACTCTAACAAGTACATTTGACTTTATCCGTGTGTGAATTGATTTCAATTTTCGATTAAATTTTATCTGAGATTAGATTTTGAGGTTTTCAAGTATAAGTCTACATCATACATAAGTGTCATAAAATTAGGATAAAATGAGATTTTAATCCAGATCATAAAAGACTTTAATAATTTAATTACTAGAGCTTTTGTATTCGTGTATGTACACTGCCCGACAACCTATTAGTGCTCGCTTTGGAGCAATCAAAAATTAAATTTTTGCCCATGAAAGTTTGTAACATTATCCTCGAAAAGAAATGAAAATTTCGGTACGATTTCAAGAAATAACATATTAACAGAATTTTAGAGAATTTAATAAGAAAAATCGATCTAAAGTATGCTCTTCCTTTCGAAGATCATGAAAGTAGTAAGCATAACCATCGGGAACCTCAAAACAACAAGCTGCCACTCCTTCGTCCAGGACATATGCGCTCTGCAGAAATCGAGGCGTTGTTTCAGGCGTTTATTTCATGAGACGCTTTAAATGTTTAGCATTGGGTATAATGCTTTGCAGAGTCACACACACTACTTGCTCTTACACCGGTTTTTTCTTTAATCTTGGCTGTAGAATCGTGTGAATTGGAAGCGTGCCTCAATATAATTCCCATGTCAGCTGATGCTCATTTCGTAAGAATGAGAGAATAACTTTGCAGCTGCGGTTAATTTTTTGTTTAAACTTGATTCATTGATTGGCCACACTCACTATAAGCCTTTAAGTTGGACCTTTTGGGCTTCATTTAACGGTTTTGCTGTCCCCATTTTTACTAAATTTAATTAAAGATTATTCAAAATAAATTAATAATAACTTAAAAAAGAAAATTACGACTACTTACATGTTAAAATTATTAGAAAAGCGTAGAGGTGCTAATCGGCTGTCGCACAAAAGAAAAACATTAATTTTTGTCACATTTGACGGTTCATTTCCAAAACTCTAGTTTTTTTAGAGAAAGGGTAAAAAAGGAGAATGGAAAAAAAAATATTATTCGTTCCAAGTTATTTGCATTTACACGGTTGTCGGGCAGTGTATATCCTTAGTGAATCTCATGTAGTAAGGTATGCTTTTTCAGAGGAAACAGGGGAAGCTCATAAGTACTAATACAAAATACAAAACTTACATTTTTATTGTATTCTCTACCAGTCCACTAGGCACCCAATTGAATGGGGAACGGGCAACATTTTGACAGTACAACTGTGACAGCGTTTTCTATGGCTTGCTCCCATAAAGCAGTTTCCCCTGCTTGTTCAAAAACAATGATTATTTTTTTTCAATATTTAAGTTCTTTTCTTTTCCATTTTATCAGTTTAAATAATTGGGAATAAATTTTGCACTTTATGTTTACATTTGTTATATGCAACGTTGGAATACCAAGTTTTAGAGAATCATTTATCAATTATGCTTGTAAACCATGGCTTTAATGCAATATGTTCTTCCTTTTAGCAGTATAAGATTTTACTTTGTTTGTTTGATTATAGCTATCATTGAAATCAATCCTGAAAATGTTTTGAATGGATATTTGATTGCTTATTTTTGATTATGAATGAAATTTATATACGGATCGATCGATCGATCAAACAAAGATTTTTTTTGAGAAAGAGAAGTTTAGTTGTGCATTTATTTTCGACTAAAACTTTTCCTGACCAGCAGATACTTCCAATTATATTCAACAATTTCAATTTTACAGACTTCCAATGACAGATTTCTGTCAGTAATTTTTTTTTTTCAATGATGAAAACCAATGATAGCACATATAATACTGTTCCGTTTCAAACTATAAGGTAAGCATTTTTTTAAGAACAAAAAGTTCAGAATTCCTACGGGGGCAGTATGAAAAAGATTATACCCGATGTTTTTTGTTTTTCCTTCCTTGGCCAGAACGTAAAGATTTTGTGGTTTGGAGATTCGTGAGCACCCTACATATAGTTGTCCATGGGAAAAACAGTTTTTTTTCCAAATGTAAACCTGCAACTTTCAGCATTTTCCCCTGAGCTTTATTTATTGTTATTGCAAATGCAGCTTTCATCGGTTGAAATTATCGGAATGCGAGGAGTTAAAACATTTTTTCCTTTTGCTATTCTAGTCATGATTATAACTTTTATAATATTTCGTCCTAGATGAGTAATCTGTAGCCGTGTACTATTACATAACTTTGGTGCGTCAAGATTTCTCAGTAACAGGACTTGAACACCAACCTTCAATCTCAACTTATGAGAAGGTACCCCTGATAATTCTACTCCATGGGGTATGATGTAACTTGCTCCGTGTCCATAACGTTGTCTACTGAGAGGTACACGACGATATCTCCCTCCTTGTTCGTTTACCTGGCGAACTATCTCATTAGTTGGAGCTAATGAGCTGATTGCTCATATTTATATGCAGGTTTGGATAGACATTACTTTTAAAGTTATCTATGCTAAAGACAATTTGACAGAATTCATAAGGTCAAAAGGGGTCAAAAGTAACTCATTTCCGTTCTTAAGTCTCAAACTTTCTCCTTACCGAATTTCATTTCAATTTTCCCATAGGAATGCGTCATTTCCCCGGGGGAAAAAGCGGCTTATGTCCTTTCTCGAGTATCGTTCAGTGGTTAAGGCGTGATTGAGTAACAGACAGACACACAGTTACTTCCACATTTATAATATTAGTATGATATGGGCTAAAACCAAGGGCGGATCCAGACTTTTCATCAGGGGGGTCACACTCTTATATAGGCATTTCCACAGAATCTTTCATTTTCAACAATTGAAATATTTTTTTTTTTATTTTGAGGCACATCTATAAACAAACATTTTCTTGGTTGTTTATCATCTAAATAACAAGAAAATACTTGCGTGATTCATTTTGAAACATCGTTAATAAATATCTTCAGTTCTGTGCAGTGCAGTGGACATGTGTACATTCAATGAAAAACCCTCATTTCATACAAAATTTTGATCGTACAAACTTTGAAACTTAAAAATTTCGATCAACGGCTTTTTCTTACTATTGATTATTCGTAAAATTATCATTCACAATCATTTATTTTTCTGTAAGATCTTATCGATAGGTGTGCCGCTAAAAAAATCACATATATTCTATACCAATCACGTTTTCAATTTTAAGCTTTAAAATGACAATATTTATTTTTAAATAGAGGCACATGATCCAATTAAATTTTAATTGATTTATTGATTGATAGAGAATAATTTAAGCCTATAAAATACTACCAGAATTGATCGTTGAGAAAGTTATATAGAGAAAAAGATCAGATTTTAATATTTGTAAAAACGGAGGTACTCTAGTTTAATTGCTTTGTACTATTTTTTAAATGGTAGCACACCTTTGTTTCGAGGTTTTTCTATCAGTGTATATTATAAATAATTATAAATTAATGATGTTAAGTTGGGTCAAAGGTCGTTGAAATGTTTTTTGTTTATAAAACTTAATAAATTTGCATCTGGTACGCTTGAAATTTGCAATATTTAAGCCTATTTTTTATTAATTTTAATTAAAAATTTTAATCCAATCAAGTCAAAAGTAGGTTATATAATTGAAATAAGTCATGATACGAAAATCTATCCACTTAGAAAGTGCCAATTTCATTTCTAAGGCTTAATATACTGCGGTAACATGAAAGTTAAAAATACTGTGGAAATGCCCATATGAGTTTTTACTCACCGCTTAAAAATGTTCTTTAATGCTTTGTCAAGGAGACTAACAAAATGTAATAATTACTAAAATGACAACTTTAGTTATCAAATTATTTAAGAACAATGTTGTCCAGCAAGGTATGGTCTAACTATTTAATTTGGATGACTCCCTACACAGAAAGCATTCCAAGATTATAACAGTTTTCTAAATATGCCATATTTAAGAGCTAAAACACAATAGTTTAGAGAGTTTTTGGTGCATTTCGCGCAGAAATGTAGGAAATTGTTTTGAAACGTTGCTTTTTTTTCAAAAATACAATACACTTTTCTTGTTTTCATTTCTATTAATGCAAACATACTAAAGTTAACAAATTTATCGAGGATCTGATATGTATGTCGGTTTTTTTTTAACGAAGTTTTTTTGAACTCAATTTCCGGGAGTCTCTTATTACTATCGTTATCAATCTGCTTATTCGTATTTTGATCTTAAAGGCGTCAACAAAACTTACAAATTGTAGAGATACAAATGTTTTGTTCTTGAATTTAAGAAAATAGTTGTATTTAAGTACACAATTTCGCAAAAAAATTAAATTAAAACAAAGTTAGGTAGCTAAACAAATAAGTTGGGAAGAAAAGTTTTTGTAGCCCTCACAAATTACACGTTTTAATGCTTTTATGCCAATAGATATGGAAAAAATATTGTCCCCTTTCTGAGATATCGAGTTTCGTAAACAAAATTAGTATTTTTTTTTTTAATAAAAAAAAATACATTTTTAATCATTGATGATCTATTATTCAAGGTTTCTTTTTAAGAACTTGAATATTTACTCTTTTTCAAAACAATGTTTTTGAAAATAATTTAAAGTATGACTAAAGTTTTTTCAAATTCTAAATTGAGTAAAAACAAAAGTTTTAGTTGTTTTTGACAGCAAACCACTTTATGGCGAATATCTTTAAATTACTAACAAATCTTTAGATGAAATCTTTATTTATAAAACTTAACTGTATAAGCTATATAATATTATGGCTCATATGACCCCCCCTGGATCGTCCATTGGTCAAATGTTGAAAAATTTGTGCTGTGTTTTTGGAATAGGGCTGAATATCCGATTTATATTATGATCATGGTCCAATCTTCAGTGAAAAGTAGTACTTTTAGCAACAAAGTTTAAGGAAGTAAACTACAAAATTTTGTTTTCATATGCAAGAAAGTAATAATTTAAAATATAATGGGGGTCATGTGCATTAACGCAACTTATTTAGTTTTGAATTAAAGGGAATTCCTTCGAAAAAACAAATAAATTATCTCTCAGGGGGCGTCATGTGCTCTATGACCCCCCTCCCGTGGATCCGCCATTAGCTAAAACTTACATTGTTCGCCGGAGAAAAGGTGTTTGATCTTTGATCTAGTTATCAAGGTAAGACTCTAACTCAAATTTCACAATTATTGAAATGTTTAAGAATAATGGTGTACAATGCAATTAATTCGGTTAAAGCTAACCCTCAGTTAAAAGTAAAAATACAATTCGAAAGCCCCCTTTTCAAAAAACTTCTACGAGTGTTGAGAGGCATTCGCTAAAAATCCACCTAAGTAAAGATGTACACTTTTGGAAAAGAGTTTTATGGACCAATAAAACTTAGAAAAACCGCATCGGAGCTGACGGTAATAGAATTAAACATCGGTCTAGAGGTCAAGCCTACAATCCAAAGTATACTTTTAAAACGGTCAAACACGGAGGAGGAGAATAAATGGTACGATGGATAAATTTTCACATTTAAACATATTGAGAAACAATATGGAACCATTTACATTTGAGTCCATACCAGTTAACCGAATTTTTATGCATGATAATGACCCAAAACATGCAGCATAAATTGTGAAGGATTGGGTTACCAATAAAACCATAAACGTTTTGACATGGCCGGCGCAAATTCCTGATCTTAACCCTATAGAAAATCTATGGAATGATGTAAAGGTCAAGATCCGGCAGTAAAAATTCAAACCAACTTTGGATTGGAATTTAAGGAGCGTTGTATTACACCCCTTGAGTAGGTGCAAAGTTTACCTCGACAATGTGAGACAACGTTGACACATTTTGGTCGATCAACAAAATAAATTCTAGTTTCTTACAGGAGAAAAAAACTACAGTACTGTGCAAAACAATTGAAGCGTTCAAATGAAGAAGGGGGTAAGTGACATTTTTGAATTTTTCTGGTTTTTTGCACCAACGAAGAAGGTAAATGAAAACTTAAATTTCTGTGTCATTTGCGTCTTTCTACGATCTCTAGTTTCCAATATAGCCTTACAAAAAATGGTGTAAAGGAGGTAAATGCATCACAAAAGTGCAAGATATTAGTAGAAGAAGGAGTTAAAATCACTTAACCCCTTTACGCACTGAAAAATCCAAATTGAAAATATTTTTGTTTGCATGAAGGAGTTAAATACCTAAATACCCCCTTCATGCTACTGAGAGAAATAAAAAAGAGACAATGATTTTTAGCATGAAGGAGTTAAATGCACATTTACCACCATAATGCAAATAATTTATGATAAAAAAAAATTTGTTTGAGCAAAAAAGTAAATTATAGTAAGGAGAGACAGTTTTCATTTGAATATAATGTTATTGTTGGTGGAAAAATAGTAAGAGTATGTAAAACTGCTATGTGTTCGCTTTACCAGATTGGAAAGAAAAAACTTGACGTAATCCAAGGTAAGATTAAAAGCTGTGAGTTTGCACCATCTTTGGATAAAAGAGGTAAGCACTTAAGCCGCCCAAATAAAACTCCAAGTGAAGTAGAAGCTTTTGTATCTCAGCACATAAGTCAATTCCCAGCTGAAGAATCCCATTACTCTCGAAATAAAAACTATATCTTTCGCCATTGCTGAATATTTCCAAAATGTATAACCTCTACCTTGAAAAATGCACTCAAGAAGACAAAACTGCGGAATTTTTGGTAAACGAGTCTTATTACAGGACCATTTTTAATACGCAATTCAATCTGTCTTTCCGCCTCCCTAGAAGTGATACTTGCAGCACATGCGATTCTGGTAAAAGCTCGGCAAAACATCGAATAAGCTATAAGTCAGCATTCGAAAATCAGAAAATTGATCGCGAAAAAGCTCGATCCGATGCAAATGTTCTTCATATTACTTTCGACCTACAACAAACCATGCCGTTGCCTAAACTCACAACTTCAAAAGCTTTTTATATGAGACAAATGTGATCGAGATTTTGGAAGAATTGAGAAGGAGTTGAGGAAAAACGAAACCATATATACCGCCGAACAATACAGGGAAATCATTAGAAGCGCTGGTAAGAAAAATACTATTGTTGTTAATATGGAAAACCATTTCCGTTCGCTAGCTGCTTTGCAGTGCTTTGCAGGATAAGCTTAATGTCCGCAACGTAACAAAAAACATTTTGAACGAAAAAATCAACTTTAGGGACAGTGTCAAATGGATACGTGTTACTAAATACGGCTCATATTCCTACAAAGAATGTTATGATGAAGATGCATCATTCACAGAAGTTTTGATAGCAAAATCAAAACAAATTCCAGACAGAACCCAAGACTTTTTTCCTAGAGAAAAAAAAAAACCAAAACACTCTCAGTTGAAAAAATTAAAAATTTAAAAGAACAAATGCAGTTTATTCCACTTGAGCATCAATGGTTCTATGAAAAAGCACTATCAGAATCTTCAGCCTTAGTAGAAAACAAAAAAAAAAAAACAAACAAAAAGAACTAAAAATGTCACTTAACCCCTTTGTTATTCCTTTGAAATAAATTTAAAAAAAAATGTGTGGAAGAAGGAGTTAACTGCACTTTTTGAGCAATGTTATCAAAAAAATGTATCTTAAAGCTATTTTTATTGAATGAAGTCCTTATATTTTAAAAGATTGTTATGTGTTTTATTTTTCTTCCTTATTATAAAGTTTCAGTTGTAAGCCCAAAAAAAGTTCTAAACAAGAAACTTTGAACTCTTATATCTCAAAACTTCACTAATGTCACTTAACCCCTTCTTCATCTGAAGGCTTCAATTGCAACTATCACCGCCTATCAAAAAAATGAATATACCTACATATATGTACAGTGATGGAAAAAATAATAGAAACGAATTTTATTTTTACTGATCTAGCCACATCATTGTTTTTGCAGGAAATATTAACTCATGTGCCCCACTGTATATGATCGATCGAAAACGGTACTTTATTATGCTATCACTTTTAAGCACATTTCGTTGCAATAAATAATTCTTTATGGTCATTTGTTTAACGACCTCGTGTTTGTGCTGGAAAAAAAATAGAAACGCTTTTTTGTTTAAGAAAAATTCGTGAATAAAAAGTGTTGAAATCTAAAATAAGGTGATTTAATTTGGTTATTTGAGAAAACAAAAGGGTCAAAATAGCATTTATCGCGAAATTTGTTTTCTAATTGTTATTAACACTTTCAGCATGGGCCGCGGGTTACATTGCTCAAACGAAGAACGAGAGTTGATGAAAAATCTCAAAAATGAAGCAAATCAATGGCGGAAATTGCAGGCCTAATGAATTGTTCAAAAAAGAAAGTATTTACCGCCATTAATTTTGAACAACAACAGGAGCAGCGCGGCAGAAAGCGGGCAACCTCCAAAAGGTTCGATGCCTTATTGGTACGAGAATCGAAGAGGAATCCATTTTTATCGTCGGAGGACCTTAGGAAGGAGTTAAATGCTCCAGTCACAAGCCGGACGATTAGAAATAGGCTTATAGAAATGGACTTGAGGGCGCACTCTGCAAGGAAAGTTCCACTGCTCAGCCAAAAAAATATTAAAAATCGAATCACTTTTGCGAAGGCGAATTCAATGCGGCCAAATTGGAAAAATGTCTTGTGGTCAGATGAGACAAAGATAAATTTATTTGGATCCGATGGAAAACCAAAGGTAAGGCGTCCCAAGAACACCGCATACGATCCCAAACACACGATAAAGACTGTTAAGCATGGCGGTGGCAACATTATGCTTTGGGGATGTTTTTTGGCTTCAGGTGTGGGACCAATTTATTGGATTAAGGATGTTTTGACGGCCACAGGTTACGTTGATATCCTTAAAAATATAATGTTGCCATTTGCCGAAGAAAATATGCCGTTAGTGTGGGAGTATATGCAGGACAATGACCCCAAACACTCATCCCGACTCGCAAAACAGTGGTTCAAGGACAACAAAGTCCATCTAATGGAATGGCCGTCACAATCCCCGGACTTAAATCCCATAGAGAATCTGTGGGGAATATTAAAAAAGAGACTTGGTGGATTTAAATCCAAAAATAAAGACGAGCTGTGGGAAAAAGTGCAAGAAGAGTGGTACTCCATTGAGCCCTTCACTTGTGCCAAGTTAGTGGACTCCATGGGTCGCAGGTGCACCGAAGTACTAAAAAATCGTGGTGGTACAACAAAATATTAAAAAAAATTATATTTTATTGTTTAAGTTTAAGAAAAATTGTGTTAATTAGTTTTAAGTCTATTGTTTCTATTTTTTTTTCCAATGGAAATAAATTGAGTTAATTTTTTGTTATTTGAATTTTGAATCAAATTTTTTTTTCTCTATTATTGAAAGCGTACTTCAATATACTTTAAATAAAAAATGTAACATTAAAAAAATAATGCATTTCCACGAAGAAAATTTAAACATTACCAACAAAACAAGTCGTTTCTATTATTTTTTCCATGACTGTATATAAAAGTTGTTCCAATCAAACCAGGGCCAGAGACTGTATACCACCTTACTGTTCATTATCTTAAGGGACTGATCAAAATGCAAATTCTACAAATGCACTGCTTTTACAAAAACAATAATGATTTCAGCTGCGTTAAACATTTGCAACTTTTCCTTTAGCTTGATATCTTTAGTAAGTTTTACCCGGGACTTTTATCGATAAAATGTTTTTTTTTTTAAATAAGATTTTTAAGTTGAAAATAAAATTATTCTGTTTTAAAAAAATGTCGGGAAACAAATATTTATCGGATATATAATCCAGAATTCTGAGTGATTTTAAAAAAAGGAGCATCACAAAAAATAAATTTCAAAGAAATATCTGATCTAAAAAAATATTCCATTCACAAATCAACTATTTCTAAAATCATCAAAAGTGGAAAGGTGTTTTCCCATCACAGAGGAAGAAGGCCTAAACACCACAGCAAAAGATGATTGAAAAATAACAAATTTCTTCCGAAGAAACCCCACAACATCATCCAGAGAAGCAAACATTGAACTTTGGTACCCAATGACCCATCAACTATCAGACGCCGAACACTGCAGGCCGGATTTCGTAGTTTTCAGATAGAAAAAGAGATTTTTTTTTTTTTAAATGTGAAAACTTATCTCAATGGGAGTGCCCAAAAATAGGAAAGGGTATTTTTTTCTGACAAATCAAAGTTCAATATGCACGGATTGGGTAGAAAACAACATGTCAGGAGGCTAAGAAGTGAGAGGCTAAATTGAAAATACACTAAAGGGACGGTCAAAGGAAGGGCTCCTTCTCTGGCAAAGGAATCGGGCCAATCCGATAAGTGGAGGACTCCATGCTGCTTCATTATCATTGGAAAATGGACGTTACAACACGACAATGATCCTTAACATAATTTCGAAGTTGGCCACAAAGTGGATTACAGAAAAAAAAGATTGAGTCCCCAGACCTAAACCAAATAGAGAACCTGTGGGTAATTGTGAAGAGGAGAATTGGGCCCAACATTGTTAAGCACAAAAGTGACCTATTCGCTGGAATTCAGAGACAGTGGAATGACATTCCAAAAACGGGTTTTAATTACCTTATAGCTTCAGGGTATATACAGCCGTTATAAAAAATACAGGGTATACAATTAAATTTTAATATTTCCTTGCCTTGAAGTAATAAAATAGTTTTGAAATTTCGTTGTGAGATCTAAGTTGCAAATGTTTTGCACAGCAATTTTACCAACTACTAAAGTATTTAGTTATTAATTTTTAGTTTAAGGGGTGTTAATTTTTTTTCCAACAATTATAACGCAATATCCAAAAATTTTAGAAACAAGAAAGAATTTTGTTGTTTGATTTTCTTAACAATTTTTTCTTAATGGAAAATATTGGAAATTCTAGTTGCAAATATTTTGCACAGTACTGTATGTCATCACAAAATTGTTTTGATTTTCCAAATAACTACGAAGGTAATTTGAACTTGCTTTTTTTACTGTATATACAAATATTAAGTTATTTTATTTATCAATAAAAAAACTAAATAATGTTTTGAAAATAAACAAACAATGTGATATTTCTCTGTCCATAACTGTATGTATTCATTTGGAACAAAATTTGTGCACGTTTTGAGCCAATGATTCCTGCCCGTCCTATAGCAAAAATTTAAAGGTATTTAAGGTATCAGTAATTTATGATAAAGATTTTGTTATAAATGTGATAACAATTTCACAATTATTTTTATTTAACAGTTAATTAAACAACAATAAAATAAACAAAGTATTTTTGGTTTTAAAAGTAATTTTAGCTTAGCTATTATAAACAACAAACGTTAAAATAATTATTTAATACGTGCCTATTATAAATTAAATATTTGAACAGTAAAAATAATTATATGTAATTAAAACAGAAATTGTACATACAGTGGTGGACAAGAATTTAGCACACTTATTTGATGATATGAAAAATCTTGTATTTAAAAGTTTTTGCTGCACTGACTGAAAGCTGCAAGTTTATTTTATTTATAAGCAATATGGTGGGATATGTGTCGGATTTTTTTACCGAAAAGAACATTGTACAAGTTATACTTGTAAAATAGGAATTGAAAAATTTGTTAAAACAACTTCTTTTATCTGGATATTTGTTTAGCACACTTTAAGTTTTAGATGGTTGATTTTTAATGTATGCAACTTATCATTATGGAGGATTCAGTATTTGGTAGGAAATGCTTTGTTTTTTATTCTAGGCAAACTTTCAATCAAAGCCACATATCGTTGCCTTGGAATGCTATACCATGTATCTTGAATAAACTGCCATAATTCTTGCAAATTTTTCGACTTCCATTTTTCGATTTGATATTCCACATTATTCCACAAATGTTCGACTTTATTGACCTCTAAGCAATTCTTCACAAGTTGTAATGTGTGCTTAAGGTCAATATCATGCATAAATTTCCATAGAAGTGGTAAATTTACTTCTAAAAATGGAATCATATGGTGTACCAGGATACTTTTGTACACCTGTTGGTCCATTTTTTTTTGTCAAATTTTACTAAAGGACCAACACCGTGCCAGAAAAATGCAGCCCAGACCATAGCATTCCCACCACCATGTTTGTGACAGTATATCGAGGATGGGGTTGCATATTCTGTGGACGCCATACATACTTTTTGCCATCTAAACCAAACCGACAGAATTTTGATTCGTCGCTCCAAAGCACGTTTTTCCAAAAACTGAGTGGTTTGTTCAAATAGGTTTTTGCAAACTCCAATCTGGCTTTTTTATTTAATCGGCCGTCGTTGTACCGTCCTTGACGATATATTTACATCATAATTTTCTTTCAGTTCGTTGCGGATGCAACTGGAGCTCTGTAACGGATCCTGGGCTAACATACGATAAATTACTTTGCCTTCTTTTGCTGTGGTATTCCTTTTACGAGGACATTGCTCCATGTTTTGAACGGTTCCAAATTCTTCAAAATGCCGAAGCGTATTGTAAACCAGGGAAGTCATTCCATAATTTTCAAAACGATAATCGTCAAAACGATTATCATTAACGATATCGTCAATAATTTGCTTCACGTAACTTATGGCTGAATCACAAACACGCTTCAGCTTCGTCTTCGCCTGACGTTTACGAGTTCAGCCATAGGAATTCAATGCATGCTATCACAACAAGGCCTAACGTAACGCAGACGAAGCGTGTATGTGTTTCAGCCATTAATCCCTATCGTCGCGTTCAATCGTTTTCAGTATACGTTCGTTGAGTATATTCAAAATGTCAAAATGAACTCAACGAATGATGAATGAAGCTTGTTCAATAACTTGAAAATGTTATTAAACTTGGTTTTTCTCTATAGGAAATTTTGAAAATTTGCAAAATATGTATTGTTATTAAACATGCTAACTATTTTGTGATGTCACTTTTTGTGTTTTATTTTTAGCTGCCGAAGAATAAACTATAATATCAAACATTTTGTTCAATTAGCTGCAGTAAACAACCCAATTTTGTCTAAGGGAAGGAAGTGAAGACTCCATTTTATCCATATCCACATAACTTGGCTTCAAAAATATTTGTTGTTGCCTGTCGAATATACCAATGTCCCTCCGCCCCAAAGTTTAAATATATAAAAAAAAATGCTTACATATTTGTTAGAATAGATAGAAGGTCCCATTCATCAATTAATTTTTTTTTGTTATCGAATTTATTGTATTTTTTGAGTTTTTACTTTCATTTTGTAACAAAACTAAACTACACCGAAACTTTTTTACTTCAATTTGCTTATTTATCAATGGAAATTAATAGCAGACGATACCTACTTAGCTATCGTGCAAATGCTATCGTTTTGACGATATCACTTTGACGATTATCGTCTTACGTGAAGTGAGACTATCGTCTAACGATTATCGTTTTACGGATAATAGATCCAGTTTTCTGGATCTTGGATATGCCAGAAACTGTCCTTCCCTTGTCTTTCCACTGCAAAATTATTTTTCGTTTATCTTCTGAGCACCATTGTCATTTTGCCATGACTATTTAAGTACATTTTGATTTATTTACTAAGTTGATATTAGCAAATACCGGATTACATCGAAAAGTGCACTTATGTTCAACTAAACGAATTAAAAAATGTATTAGGACTAAAATGTGCAAAATGTATGACCAGCTGAAAATAGTTTGAATTACAAACGTATGCCGTTTTCTCAAAACGAAAACAAATGTATTTATTTAGAGTACCTAACAGTTTTTAGTTTTTAAGAACAAAACTTATACAAGTAATACCTATAACGATATTTTTTATCTTCTTCAAGTGTGCTTAATTATTGTCCAACACTGTAGGTAGAATGACCAGGAGCCTTTACTTAAGAAATTAATTTAATTTTCTTTCTATTTGAATTTTTTGAATATTTAAAATACGAATTTAGATTAAAATACCATAAACCATACGAACCAAATCGTATTTGATTTTAATTGTTTATTCAAAACTTTACAAAGAAAAGGTTTAAATGTAGGTAATTAGAATGTAAAATGTCTTGCATTAGCTATTAACTAAAGTAAATAGAAACTATTTTGTATTGAAACCTTTTTTTAAATGAATTTTGAAACTTATTATCACCACCTGTTTCCCATTCTGGTCACCTCATACTACACACGATATACAAATGACCGAGACCCTCGCTGACGTCATCGTCAGCACTCCAAACACAAACCACGTTAATTTGATTTCAGAAGAAATAATATTGCACCTGCAAGCTGGTTGCATCTCGTACTCCTCTTATAGGTTTCTACATTGCTCCCTTACAAAATACAAGTTTTTACTTAGCAACTTGGCGCAAAATTAATCTTCCCTTGACATTGTGAGACTTGGAGCCAATTATCATAAAAACAACAAAAACTAGTTGGTTAATCAAATATTAGCCATTATGAATATTTTCACAAACGACATTTTGTTTTCAACTTAGCTTTTTAGGAATTCATTGAACTTACAAAAAAAAAAACATTAATAATTCAACAAAAACAAAAACTATGAAACCTTAGGGGCTTACCTGTATTCCATCTCTCATCGTTGGAAATTCATTCGACATTCTGCACTTCCAAAATTAAACCAATTGAACACTTTCTTTCGAATTAAATTATTTAAATTTATGGATAAACTTTATAACACTGCACTTTTGTGAACTTAACACCAAGTACAGTCAACTTTTCACTATCTATATGTACTTTTTAAGTTATTTGATTTGATTGTTTCAATTTCAAGTGGCGATAGAAATATGTATGTGAATACAAGAGGTAGGTATTTAACTTTAACTTATTCCAAGTTGTATCGAATTATTTAGTCGCAGGTCGTAATGCTTTTGTTAAAAAATTCACTTTTTATTAATTATTACAAATTTTCACACCAAGCACTTCTTCGTTAATAGACAATCAAATATTACTTTTGATTTAATTTGGAGAAATTTCTCAATAATTTTTGTATTTGTTTTTCGTGCGTTTACGTTGTACGTTTATTTTAACCAGCAGCAAATTTAACTTTAAAATGTTTAATTTACAATTTCGTTAGGAAATATCTAAATTGCTAGAGAAATTATCGACGAATGACTTATCTGTCAACTGTCAATTTGTGAAATATATAAAACAGCGCCAGTTTTACCCATTTGAGATTGGTGTCATTTCTGAGAAACTTTCATGATTCAACGTAAGTACGTAGAAAGTAAGCTTTTTGTATTGGCTAACGTAACGTAAGGTAGTAGAAAATATGCTTTCAGTAACAAATCACACTAGTACCGAATAAATTATAGAGGAAATGTCAGCTGAGGTCAAAATACTGTCTGGATCATAATCCTATATTTAATAAACTGTATCTCAAAATACTCAAATAATAAAAACAAAAACTTAATACAGTTGAAACTCTATTACCCGGGGTTCGATTAACCGGGGCGCTCTATTAACCGTGATGAAAATATTTAACATAAGAAACTCTTATATCCGTAAAAAATTATTATTCGTAAAAGAAACAGAAACATTTTCTGAGCCCAAGCAGGGGGCTTACATACCTTGGTGTTAGTGCGCTGTGCTATCAATTAAAAAAAACTTGTTTTAGGCTTAAAAAATGCAATACAAAAAAAGTAGGGTTAAGTCATAAAAAGAATATATTTTTTTCTATGACTTAAAGTTGTTTCCTCGCCTTAATATTTAAAACATCTTCTATTGAGACCCCTACCTAACTGCAAAAAAAAATCAGAAAATAAAAGATGGCGTAAAGTTTTGTCCATTAAGGAAAAAGTTGCTTAATGAACATCGTAAAAGTAGTGAGTCTGTGAAAATGTTAGCTAAGAGATAAGAAAACGGCACCCAAACAGTGTATGAAATTCTTAAAAAAAAGAGGCTGGGATGCTACCCACACTGATAACGTCCCATCCCGTCTGTCGATTTGTCTTGCTTAAAAGTTTGTCTATATGTACTCGTATCAATTTTTACCAAATTTGCGTACTATTTTTTGTAGATTTTATTTTTTTTATGAAAAAAACGGACTGTTGGATTTTTATATAAAATCATTGAATATCGAAAACAATATTTTCTGTAAAATAAAATAAGTTTGAAGCCAATATACTGTCAATTCGAATTTTTTAAAAATTTTACCAAATGTTGAAAACAATATTTCTTATAAGAAAAAACTAGTTTGAAGCCAATATTTCAAATTTTTGAAAAGATATTTGAGTCAAAAATCAATTTTTACCAACTTTTCTTACTTTTATTTCAGGTTTTTAATTTTTTGTACAAAAAATGCCAATTCGATTTTTCTCAACATTTTTCAGAATGTTGAAGACAATATTTCTTATAAGATAAAATAAGTTTGAAGCCTAAATTTCACGTTTTTGAAAAGATATTTGAATCGATATTCAATTTTTGCGAACTTTGAGTAATATTTTTTTTAGATTTTTATTTTTTATAAAAAAAACTGTCAATTCGATTTTTCTCAAAATTTTATCAGATGTCAAAAACATTATTCTTCGTTGCTCAAAATTGTTTTGGAGATGAAATCATATTTTGGTCGTAAAATTTTGGAGGTGACAAATTTTGTTTTCAATTTTTTTTTGATTTATTAGAAAAACCGTTAAATGGATTTTTTTCAAAAAATATACTTCTTTGATATCACGTTTCAATATATTATATAAAATTTAATTCAAGTCTTTAGCGTTTTTGGTTTGTAAGATATTTAGGGTTAACCATAATTTTCACCTTTTTTTCAAACTGCTATGGTAAAACCCGTGGCATGATGGTTAGTGCGTTGGACTGTCAGTCGTTCTTTGACTTCCAGCGAGTGAAGAAGTGTAAATTAATTTTCTTTTTATTTGCAATTCAAATTTAAAAGTGTTTGAGCAGTGGCTAAGTTGGCATTGTGCCACTGTTTTATATAAGTAGTCGGTAGCCTAGTGGAGGTGGCGTCCGAAGGAAAAAGTGGAGGCGGTGGGAGCTGCTTTCCAGCAAGTGTACAAGGTGAATGTTAGTTTTCGCCGCAACCACGACCTGGAAAACAGAGCCCTACTTAATCACTTTTACCTTCGAAATGATATGACACAATGGCGATCTGAGAACAGCGGTTTCATGCGGTTCAATGACGATTCCTTGGCAAATGCCATAATCGCCGAGCAAACGGGACCAATTCCCTTGTAAGTAACGACGAAGGTTGAGCTTCAGTTTATCTTCAATTCAATAAAAAATAAAAAGTCAGCAGGTGTCGATGGTATATCCAACGTTGTACTAAGACATTTACCGATGGAAGCAATTGACATTTACACCACACTCTTGAATAATGCACTGAATAATGCGTATTATTCAGTGCATTGGAAGACTGCTGTGGTTCATCCTCTCCCGAAAAAGGGAAAGGACAACTCCAACCCGTCAAATCTTCGGTCGATAAATCTTCTTCCGAGCATCAGCACAGTTTTCGAAAAGATCATCAATAGGGCTCTGGCTAAGTGGGCTGCAACGAAATAATTTCAGATAAACAGTTCGGGTTCAAGGCGGGTCATGACATGACACAATTCATGATATCCAATGGAATAAATCAAAACAACAATGCACAGGTGCTGTTCTGGTTGATTTGGAAAAGGCCTTTGACACAATATGGTTAGAGGGTCTTTACCTAAAACTGAGCAGGCTTGGCATAAATAAGGAAGCCATTGTTGGATTCTCTTCAGCATTTTCACCAGCTTGGCGATCTGATAGGTAGTCTTACAAAGGCAATTGCGTACGCCGCCGATCTAATTGCGTACAGAACGGAATGAAAAATCGAGGTTATTAGAATTCTCTTGCCGCGTGATTTCGACAAGATTCAGCGATATTGCGACGACTGAAAACTGAAAATAAATGTCCAGAAGTCAGAGACAATTCTGTTCCGGACTCCGTTGGCTAGGGCCACGCGGGATACGTGCAAAAATTGACGCAAGATGGTTATCGTTGATCTTCACGGGCAGCCATTAGTGAGCAAAAGTGAAGTAAAGTACCTCGGTATTTGGTTAGATCAGTATTTATATTTGAACAGACATATAAATGCTGCTCTGACCAGGGCCAGAGGAGCCTGACGAAACAGCTGTTTCACAGCAGTCGGCTTGATCCCAGAGTAAAGGTAATTTCCTACATGGCCCTCATACGGCCGATGATCGTTTATGGTTGTCCTTTGTGGTTCAACGTTGCCCCTTCCCAGATGGAGAAGTTTCGGGTGTTTGAGTTGCAGTGTTTACGACACTGCACCGGCTTATATCGAACAGCCAAATCTTCTTACTGGCATTACTATTCAAACAACGGGGCTCTTAACAACAGAATTCGACCAACAATTTAATTTTCGGGGCGCTCTATCCGAATGATGAGTATTTTGAAAGTGCACGCTTGAGCGGCTTCATTCCACCAGAGGCATTCCTCTTCTTAGATAAATGCGGTCTGATACAAGATAAATTGGCAGTTCAGCTTATCTACCACGTCAGACGACGAACCGTGGATAGGCGACTCCTGTACAATCTGGACGTCATGGCACAAGGCGGAGCAGAGCTACTTCGGTTCAGTAGGGTTGTGTCCGAACGGGACCGAACTGATAGGGTGAAGCAGGAGAACCAGTTTTGGTGGCTTCAATCGGCACTTGATAGTGGGTAGTCGAGGTGGGGTTTTAAACCTTGGTCGGCTTACATACTTGTTTAATAGTTTGAGGGTTTAGTTTTAAGTAGAATAGGCATGGTGGCACAAAAAAAAAAAAAATACAAAAACAGAAAAAAAATATGGAATAAAATAAAAAAAAAGACAAGAAAATATGAAAAACAAAAAATGTTAGATAGTTAGATTTGCTGCTTTAGTTGTTCTTGTTTTAAGTAGTTAATAGGTAGAACAGGTAGTTTAAGTTAGTTTTATTTAAGGACCTTATTTTAAGTAGTTTGTAAGTAAAAATAAAAAAGGATATTGATATTAGTTTTTTTTTTTCAAATTTTTTAATAAATACAAAAATAAATACAATTTTTATGAAGTAAAATAGATCTTTGAGCCGAAAGGCATTAGTTTTAAGTGTTATAGTTTAACTTAGAGTGTCCATATGGGACCATTAAGTTAGTTGTAAGTTATGGATAATTAGGCTAGTTTTATAATTTTTGTCTAGCTTTAAGATAGGTTTAAGAATGAATTAATAAAAATGAATTTTAAAAAAAAAGTGCGTTGGACTGTCATGCAAGGGTTCTGGGTTCAATCCCTGGCTGTGCCACCTTAATTTAAAAAAAAATCGCGGGTACTGCCTCTTGCGAGGTATTGACAATTCCTTCAAGAGTAATTCTTGTCATGAAAAAGTGCTTTTCAAATTAGCTGTTCGGATTCGGCATATAAACTGTAGGTCCCCTCCATCCCTGACAACAGTACTCGCACAAAGGAATGGTTGAGAGTTGTAAGTCACTAGGCCCTGGTTCTTTACGGACTGTTGCGCCACCTAATTTTTTTTATTTTTTTTATGGTAAAAAAACACCCACGCAATTTTCTTGAGAGCCCTTTCTGCATCTTTCTGCCTTATTATCTGTATAAAAAAAATTATTTGAAATCGATATCTCTTCTGGTTCTTGAGCTATGGACAACGAAAAAAAAGTCGCGAACGTACGTACACACGCACGCGCACACATCTTTCTAAAAATCTTTTATTTCGACTCTAGGGACCTTGAAACGTCGATAAATGTCAAAATTTTCAATTTGACAAATCGGACTATTACAATAACTTCCCATGGGAAGTTAAAAATAAGATGGAACTGAAGACGAGTTTCGGACAATTAAAGGCAATTAGCGATCTCTTATTCAAGGTTTCTTCTTAAGAACCTTAGAAAAGACCATAAGAAAATAATTTAAATTTTTTCGAAATTGAAAATAAACATTTTAGTTATTTTTGACAGCAAATCAGTTTTTGGTGAATATCGCTAAATTACTTAAAAATCTTTAGATAAAGTCTTAAATTATGTAACTTAACTGTATGAGCTTTTAAGCACATATGACCCTTCCCAGGATCGTCCATTGGTCAAAAAATAATGATTTTCCGCTGAGCGATTGGAATAGGGTCATTAACCCCACAACCCCCTAATACGCCATTGACTTATATCTGTCTTCTTTTTAAATTAACTTTATCCATAGCGTATCATTTCAATAACAATAATTCCTACTTTCATTTGATCAAATATACATACTACATATGTAGATACATACATATATACCTAAGAAATACAAAAACATTGTACCTATTTCCTTTTTTGTTTTGAAAATATAGGTATTTCAACGTATTTTTGTTTCATACATTGACAATGGGCTAACAGGCAACAGTTACAACTTTTAAATTTGAATTTGCTATTTGGCTTTGGTATTTGTTTTAATTATTGCTCTATACACAATACATAAATAAATATTTCCTTATGGTCTCCCTCCACCCATAGCACTTTTGTATACATTCTTTTCTGTTTTGAATCATCAAATTGTCTCCAAATTTTCCCCATTTAAAATTCTCCACAAACTTTGCAGATTTAGTTCATTGATGTTCGCCCAGACGTCGCTTCGTTCGTTCCTCTCCATGATAGTACTATTCATAGACATACCATACATGGACTGCTAGTAGCCAACTTCACGATGGTTCTACTTTTAACGGACAAAACACTAGCGCAAAGAGGATTATGCGGAAAAATTGTGTAACATTTATGACACTTGACATTGGAGATTCTTTCTTTTTTTCTCACATGTTTATGTATAGTATGACTATTCCATTTCATGTACAAAGCTTTAACTTCTGTAATCTCCACAACAATTTTCAGTACTCCCAGCTCCCAGCGCCGGCCGCCTGTCAACCATCAATGAACTAAAAATTCATTTTACATAAGAGTACTATAGTTTTTATATACAAAGTTAGGATAAAACTGCTCTTCACTCTAAGCTTTCTAAAATTGTTTTCGCCACTCCAAATTTTACAGATTTTTTTTAACGAGTTTTTAACAAGTTAACAAGTTTTTCTAATTTGAATGAACTAAAATTACACAAATCAATTTCATTACCTTGTGAAGAGTCAAGCCTCATAAATTTTTACTTACCATATTGAGGTCTGAATTTTTGATCTTTAATAACTTTAATAACAATTTTTGATTTTTTAACATTTTATTAAACTTTTTGGCTTTTATTGTCTTTTAAATTGGTATAAAAATATGTGATAGTCGATAACTTTGTACAAAAAACATTTTTTTCTTTTCATAAACAAATGTTACAGTTAGCAAACATCATCAATGGGTTCTTCATCTTCGAGACTTTGACATCCTTCCTGCATTATATCATCTGCAACATCCGCAAAGCCATCGACCCTGTAATGACAAAAAAAAGAAACAAAGAAGTTTTGCATATGTACATTATATTAATTCTAATGAAATTTTCACATGTAAATTAAAACACATAATGTCATTCTGACATAAGAGGTTTGGAAATGAAAAGAATATTTAGTCAGTTTTTATTTTGTATAACAATAATAATAGTATTTCCATGCCCCACAAAAATGCATTAAACAAACACTTACTTTTCAAACTCACAATGGGGCAAAAGACCCTCATCTTTTATATTACTGCTAAGGCGAAACAATGTGCAAAGTCTTAAGGATGCCAAAAACAATAATAATATTCCTGCTACATAACTTAACCATAAATTATTTGGCCACATAATTAATGCAGTTCCGAAGGCAATATAGAATGGAGATAATCTCCAACCTCCAGCTACTTTACAAACGCTCCAGCATTGCACGCAATCCGAATATCCACCATCACTGAAATAAATAATAACAAATAAGAAGTTTAGGCAAATGTAACATAAGTTTTAAACAAACATAAATATTATGTGTACTGCATAGTATTTCCCTTGCTAAATTCTAGAATTGAACTTAATTTAAAAAAAGGAAAATTTTAAAAACGTCTAGAATACTTCATAAGAATTCATTCCTTTTCTTGTTCTAAATGTCGAAGTGTTTTACTAAAATATTTGATAATATTGCTTAAAACCAAAATAGTCTTCTGATAAATTTTTGATAAAAATATCAGTTACGGACTTCGCAAAAATGTATCTGCAATTCTGTGTTTTTTCTGTCACCTTATGACTCATTATTTAAAGAAAATAAGAAACGGCCAATCTCTTTGGTTCTAAAAATTTGTTTGTAACTATGTATTATTCTAAGGGCTACAACAAATTTTGGGAGTTTTTTTTATGTAACCCGAATTGTTGAACGTATATTTGTAGGGATAAGTGCCTTGAAATATAAGTTTTTCAAGTCTGACTTTCAAAAAACAATCCTGTTTTAATTTCAACGTATAACCAAACGTTTTATAGACCTAAACAGCATAAAACATCTTTGAGTGTAAGTAGGTAGGTAGGTAGAAATGGCGATCTCAAGGCAACCTAGCCTGAGATCCAATTAGCGCTGTAGTACGCAGTTTTGATACCAAAAACTCGTTTGACCTTTGATTGAAAGGGATAGATTTATAGAGAAGCTTCATAGTGATTATGTTAGAGCCGTTTTGTCGCATTGAAAAAAAAGATTAGGTCTTGAAAGAATGCTTTTCGAAAGTATTTCATTCTAGTGTTTGCCAAAGCAGGACATTTGCAGAGGAAATGGATTATCGTTTCACTTTCTCTTTGGTCACTATAGCTACGGCAAAAGGTGTTGTAAGAGATACCCAACTTCTCTGCATGAACTCCTATAGGCCAATGTCTGGTACATACCGCAACAATCCTGGCTATGTCTTGTCTTGGCCTGCATAGAAGATCGTTTGTACGGGTTTTGTTATAGGTGGGCCATATCTTCCTAGATAATGCAGTTGGGTAAATTGCTCCACCTTAGGTTTGATTCAGTTTGGTAGATAGAAAAGATTTTACCCTTCATAGCACCAAGACGAATGTTAACCATTGCCTGGCTAGCTCGTCAGCCCGTTCATTTCCCACGATACCACTATGACCCGGAACCCAGAACAGGATGACACCGAGTTTAATATTCAGGCTCGCAAGCTCATCGCCGCATCGCGACATTGCTGGACCAATTAAGATGAGGATGTGGCCGTTATTAATGGCTTTGACAGCTGCCTGACTGTCTGTAAAGATAGCCGCATTTCGCTTTTGGTTTGGGTTTTGTTTAAGTATCTTACATGCCTCCCTTATTGCCAGCAGTTCAGCCTGAAAAACGCTAGCAAAGTCAGGGAGCCTAAAGGATTTGGGTACATTTAGAGACTCAGAAAAGATCCCAGAACCAACTCCGCACTCCATCTTTGAGCCGTCAGTAAAGATGGTTGTGTCGAAGCCTATCGACACGATGTCATTCTCCCAATCTTCTCTCGATGGGAAAATAACCTTAAAACCCTTACTAAGGTTAAAAGTAGGAGTGCAGTAGTCAGTGTCTACCGAGGTAATATCTGAGGGAATCAATTTCGTAGTGTTGGCCATAAGGTTTTGACAACCAGCTATTTGATTCCTTCAGCCTTATAGCGCTGCAGGAAACTCTATGTATTTAATAAAAAGGTCGATTGATAGAAGATCCAAAATAACATTTAAGGCGTCCGTTGGGCAAGTACGCATGGCCCCTGTGGTGCCCTCGCAAGCTGTTCTCTGAACCTTCTTTAGCGTATTAATATTATAGGCTTTGGTAAGAGCAGGCCACCACACAATCGAACCATATGTTAAGATTGGGCGTACTACTGTGTACGTCCATAAAATCATCTTCGACTGAAGTGTCCACTTTTTGCCTATAGTTTTGCTGCAGGCGTAGAAGGCAACACAGACCTTCTTAACCCGTACTTCAATATTTAGTTTAGTGTCGAGTATAACTCCCAAATATTTTGCACTGAAAGACAATGATAAGATTTGACCGTTGAGTCGAGGTAGCTTGAAGAGCGGTACTTTAGTTTTGGTGGTAAAGAGCAACAGTTCAGTTTTACTTTAGTTAACTTCTAGTCCACAGCTCGTGGCCCAGTTGCTAACTTTCTTCAAAGCTGACTCCGTGATTTCACTAATCACAGAGGTGTACTTTCCTGACACCAATAGCACCAAATCATCCGCGTAGGCTACTGCGTTCACTCGACATATCTCTAATTTAACAAGAATTGTATCCATGACCAGAAGCCATAGAAGAGGCGAATGAACACCACCCTGGGGTGTTCCCCTACTTACGTGTTTTGTTGCGATTGTATTACCTAGAGTGGCTCGAATCTTCCTACCACTGATCATTGAAATAATCCATTCTCGAATGAAGTCTTCTACACCTAACTTAACGAGCGATTCTTCTATGGATTCTGTAAGGACGTTGTTAAAAGCACCTTCTATGTCGAGGAAGGTGGCAAGAGTAAATTCTTTATAATGGATTGTTTGTTCTACAGTACGCACTACCTCATGGAGGGCAGTCTCCGTAGATCTGCCCTTAAGATAAGCACGCTGAGATCTTTCGAGAGGTCGTCCAACTAGGATTTCTCTAATATGGTAATCAAGAATGCGCTCCAAGGTTTTAAGCACAAAAGGTGTTAAGCTTATTGGTCTGAAATCCTTCACGGATACGTGACCTCGTCTACTCACTTTCGGGATAAAAGTAAAGAGCTTAGCTTTAGTGGGGATTTAACCAAACCGTGTGTGTTGCTAAAGATCAACAGAGAAATAAATTAGGCACTCCACAAATGGCATAGCATAGTTTTTAACATAAAAACCTGAATTTAAAGATTTTCAAGTTCAATTTCACAAGAACTCACGAAGGTTGATCACCTGCAACTCCGTGTTTTCTCTGATTGGATTTTTTTAAGATCCAGATTTACAATAAAACATCATCTTTGGTCATTTGGAGCACTTTCACTTCGCACTTCCTAACTTTATATAAACAAAGTAGAATGGTCGCGTTAGACCTTGGTAGGTTGTTGAAAACTGTTTATTCTCAACAAGTCACTGTTTAGTGCGGAGATCTTGAGATTCAACGCCTTTAATTTTTTTTCTTTTGGTACTCATGAAAAATAAGGTTTACGACACTGCTCCACAATCAATTCTAGTGACCTTAAAGTGACCTTTCATGAAGAATTCCATGAAAAGGCAATGGTACTGAAACCTTTGATGTGGTGATAAATTTGGCGTATTTGAAAACATTGGTCGACAGAGTTTTCTTACTGGCATTAAAATTGAACCTCTTCAATTAGTTTTGGCGGCCTTAATTCAAATCCGACTTCAGAATCAATGTACCACGTCAGGTTTTTGAGATATCACTTTTTAAAATGAAGTATCTTTTTCATTAAAATCCTTGATGGTCTTCCAAATCTATAATCTTTTTGTTTCATATTCAGTTGGAATATTTATATTAATTCATATGATATTCAAAAAAAAACCTCAGCATTTTGTTAGATTTGACCTGTCTTAAAAAAATCTAAAAGAAGCGCTAAGCTATTTTTGCTAAAATGGTTTTCAACAGAAAACGGTTTAAAAGTAAGTAAAGTTCTTGTAACGAATATGTTTCCTAAACAATTCTATTATTTAATGTTTTTTAAATATACTTAAAGATATACAAATATTGTTAAAAACGGATATTTTTAAAACTTTATATCAAATGGTTAAAATTAAAAATGAAGTCCAAAAGGTGTTTTCCAAAATGTTCGAAGTATCTTAAAACTTCATATAAATTCAAATAAAGACTCATAACTAATGTAACGAGTATCTACCAGGAAAGCATCTTAACACCTTAAAAGAACTCTTAAAAAATGCCTTAGGTAGGTTAATACTTTTGGGCTGATCAGTGTGGACTGGGTGTTAACCCACACAAACCCCGATTTAGTTCTATTTTCAAGGAAATACAAAATTCCATTTGTTAACCTTCCTAAATATATTAAAGGAATCCAATTAAAATTCTCAGACTAGGCTAAGTACCTGGGGACCTACTATGTAATTCGCTTCTACAATTAAATTGCTCGAATTCGAAAAATTGGTACTATGGATCTATTTGACTACTTTCGAATCAACGAGAATCAAATAGTTTTAGTAGTGCCAACTATAATCTTATGAACTTTCGAATAAACGAGGAACTCTACATCAAATGTGTTTGCGAGCGAGTTTTTTTGTCAAAGTGTAAGTAAAATGTAGAACATGAGTTCCATCTACCACCCAAATAATTATACCGGAAATTCTTGATTTTTGCCAAAAATAGCGTTTGGACTTTTGTTTCTCTTCCACATTCATTTCAAAACTCATCTTCAGAGGGCACATGACTCTTTCTATTGGTGTCAAAATTTCGACAAGTATTTTTGACATGGTTTGCTGTGCAATTCCAGCGGTCTTGTCACCAACGATTTGTTTTGGTAACCTCCTGTTGCCAAAGAATTTAATGCTTCTGATAACTTGATGATAATCGAAACAGCATTTTGTCTTCTGAGAGAAGTCATGTCGGATGATAAGGTGTTAAATAAGAACATAAATCCGTCTTTAGAAAGATGATAGCTCTTAATAAAACTAAAACTATATTTTTCATTAAGAATGCATTCAAATATTCTACCGTATATAAGGGGCAATTTTTCCAAAAGAAACACATAAAATTGAGAAAAATGCAATAAATCTTTATTTAAATCGATAATACGGTCCATATAATTTAATATTTGAAGATTATTTTATGCAAATGTTGAACTTGACTGCGCCTTTAATGGTAAAATCGCTTAGTCCAATTTTAGCATACTCTTTCCAATATTTCGGCCGGTTTCTCACGCAAAAATGCTTCAATGTTGTCTTTCAATGCGTCAATTGAAGCTTGCTTGTCTGTTTAGACATTAGCTTTAACATAGCCCCACAAATAGGCTTAAGGCGTTAAATCGCACGATCTGGTGGCCAATTGGCAGATCCCGAACGTGAAAGAAGCCTATTGTTTCGCGTGCTGTGTTGCATGTGGCACCGTATTGTTGAAACCATATGTCAAACAGCATCATACTGTGACTTTTTCTGGATGCATTGGTAGCTCTTGCAATGCTTCTGGCTGATATTCATTCCAAAACTGGAAATTCTGCTTATTTACGTATCCAATCAGCCAAACATTTTTCGGCAAAAAAGTGGATCTTCGGCCAACTTTCCAAGGGCCCATTCAGCAAAAAATTTACCTTGCCGTAGGTCGTTCGGCTTAAATTTTTGCACCAGCTGTATTTTAAAAGGCATTAAACTTAAATCCTTCCGCAAAATTTTGGTGCGAAATTTATCCACAATAGCCCCAATATACGCTTATTTTAGAGTTATCTCTTATTCTTCTATTATTTGCTCGTATCGATCTTCATTTCCTTGCAAATTTTACCGGTGTTCATTTTTGTAATAATTATTCTTGGCCAAAAATTTGATGTTTTATTTTTGTTTTGTTTTTAAAACTGTTAAACAACTCGATACTCGTTTGAAAGAACAAATTTTTTGAAAACAAGTTGGTATAACCGGCATAAGATTCTACTTTCATACGTAGTACAATTTGAAAATAGAATCCGAAATGAGTTTCAAGTAGAATCAAAAGTAGAATCGAGTTACATAGAAGGGCCCCTGCGTCTTATTTAAGATAAAAAAATAAATTGGAAACGCAACGTAAAGAGTCAAAAAAGCTACTGTAGTTCTTTTTTCTTGAAAAGAAAGCTATTGGTAATATATGGGGCTTATAACCCAGAATCACGCATTCGCTTTACACATCGGTAATTAGACAGTTTTAATGTACGGTGTGGCAGAATGGTTTACTGCTTTAGAGAAAGCTATAAACCGCGACAAATTATATAAAGTCCAACGTTCAGCTTGCCTATGTACGAGTATGTATAAGCGGATCACTTGGCACGACCCCATCTGCGGCACTGGACATCTTACTCTACTCTACCTAACACCTCTTGATATATTCATAGCAAACAAATAGCTGCAAGCTATGCTATTTGCCTCAAAGCTTCGTCGCAGTGGATTAACAACAAAATTGGCCACTTCGTAATTCTTAGTTATTTAGAATCAATTCCAAAGCACAGACACTTCCAACTGCAATTCGACAGAAACTTTCTTATTTTTTTACCCTCCAGATCTTTCTGGGAGGATAGTCAATCCATTTTTACACAGATGGTTCAAAGTGAAAAGAAGGGGTTGGTGGAGGTGTGTATTCTAAACGACTGAAATTAAGTCTCTCATTCCGCCTTCCCAATCATTGTAGCGTGTTCCAGGCGGAACTTTTGGCGATAAAGGAAGTATTGTCCTGGCTTAAGGAAAACATGATTCAACATCAGATATCCGTATCTTCTCAGATAGTCAGGCTGTTATCAAATCTCTGGACTCTGTCTCTACAAACTTTATAACAATCCATAACTGTCGATTAGCTCTAATGGAGATGGCACAACAGTTTAATATTCACCTTTGCTGGGTGCCGGGCCATATAGACATTCCAGGTAACTGTAAGTCAGATGAACTCCCCAGGAACTGTAGAGAACAACCCATTCTACCATGTTTGGCAAATGCTGGCATTGCTACTTGTAAACTATTGCTAATGCAAGACGCTGCGAGGAGGGCAGGCACCATGTGGAACAACATCTCCACGTGTCAGGTCACAAAAAACATCTGGGCAACACCAAATTTAAAGCGTTCAATGTGCTTGCTATCTCTAAGCAGATCGCATGTGAGCTCGATAATAGGTGTCATAACCGGACACTGTCTAAAGCACTATTCACATGAGCACGACCAACGAATGAACGAATATTCGTCGATTTTGACATTTCTTTCACATGAGAGTTTTTAATTCGTCGCTAATGAGCCACAGCCGAACACCATTCATCATCGAAACCAAAACAAGAATGATTTTTTTAGGTTAAGTACGCGCGATTATTTTATTCGTTGCGAGTGTGGATAATGTGAAACGCGAATAAAGTTTAACAGTTGGGATGAACTACAATTTTTTTCGCGACGAATAAATTTGTTTTCTTAAATTTATTAAGTTATGTAAGTAAAAGTATGCATCATATATCAAATAGAAACTATATTGATATCGTTTTGTTAAGAATTTGTGTGGAAATAATGTCTTCAAACGTACATTAACTCACATTTTGTAATTCGCTCATGTGAAAGCTGTTTAAGAGGAAAGCACGCCACGCGGCTAGGCGTATTCTCAAATGACTTTTGCAGAAGATGTATGGACGAGGAAGAGGAGGAAACAGTTCTTCACCTCCTCTGCCCTGCTCTAGCTCAAAAACGATCTAAAGGATCTAAATCATATCAGCATAATCAGCCTCTCACGTTTCGTAAGGGACTCACACTGGTTCCATTGATCTTAGGAGGAAGCCTCAAGATTCATGTGGTATCACAATGGGAAGTTAAACTGGCCTTAGTGTATCCGTTTTCATCATTGACAGCCACTTTAACCGAACCTTACCTCACTTTTAGATTTACCCCGTCAGACGCTCCCAAAGAGAGAGGAAACAACATTTCGAAAATGAGGCTATTGTAATTGTTACAGTAAACGGTTTCATTGATTGATTTGGAGATGCTTCACAAACAACAGAACCATCACTATATTGCAAGAACATTTTCCTAAACGTGTTATTTCTTGAAGAGGTGATCACAGAGGTGGCTACAAAATTCTTGTGATTTAACGCCTTTATAATTTTGTTCTTTTGGCCGTAGTGAAAAATAAGGTTTATGCCCATGCTCTACAATCGATTCTCAGGACTTTAAAGACTTAAGAACATACAGCTGTAAATGTTTGAATTGGTCATGGAGAATTTTATGAAAATTAAATGATACTGCAACCGTTTCCATGGTGACGAATTTGGTGAAAAGGTTTTACAAAAAATATATATATATAACACTGGTTGACAAGGTTTTCTTACTGACATTAAAATTTTACTTTTTTAATGGATTTTGCGGCATTAGTTCAAATACAACTTCAAAATTAATTTATCATGTCAGGTTTTTTAGATATCACTTTTATAATTCGAAAATAAAAAACATAAGTAAATATGGCTTTTCAAAGCTATATAAATCATGATTCCTTTAAATCCGTTATGGTTTTCCAAATCTATAATCTTTTCCTTTAATATTCAGTTGAAATATTTATAATTTTTTATATAATATTAAAAAAAACTTCAAAAGTTAAGATTTTAGCTCTCTTACAAAAATCTAAAAGAAACGCTTAATCATTTTTGCTAAAATTGTTTTCAACAGAAAAATACTAAAAATTAAGTCCAAAATGTATTTTTCTCCAAAACTTTCTCGAAAATTCATATGGACGCAAATAAAGAGTCATAACGAATGGGAATTTCCAGAAACTAGGTAAGATACTTAAATGCTTTAAATTTTATCTAAATGAGAAAGATTTGTAATTTTCAAAATCAACATATCATTCATTGTTAAGGCATATGTATTTTGAGTTTCAACTTAGGCTTAAACCGTTTTTGGTTGTTAAGCATTTTGAATTATTTTTACAAAAATAATATTTAGTAATTGATGACATAAATTTGTGTGTCTAATCATTCTTTTGTACAGTCTTTTTCGAAAAAAACTTCTTAGATTCGTCACAACACTGTTATGAAATTAAATAGAATAATATTATTTTTCATGAATATTAATTTCCAAATTGAGTCATCCAACCAATTTGCTGTAAAGACTGATCAAAGGCTAAAACATTAAAACGATAATGACCAATTTGGGAAGTTGAAAAAATAATTCAACTTTATAACTTCCCATTCCATCTGTCGATTTGCCTTGTTTAAAAGTTTGCAGGTTTTCGTGTTGGGTTAAAAAAGTTGTCAGTTTAATTATTCTTAAAAATTTTAAAATATCAAGAACCGAACATCAATTTTTACCAAATTCGCGAACTATACTTTGTAGATTTTATTTTTTTATAAAAAAAAACTACTGAATACCGAAAACAATATTTTTTGTGAAATAAAAAAGGTTGAGGACAATATTTTTATTAACTTCACATAAGGAGTTATTGTAATGGGTCCGATTTGTCAAATTGAAAATTTTGACATTTCTCGACGTTTCAAGGTCCCTAGAGTCGAAATAAAATATTTTTCGAAAGATGTCTGTGCGTCCATACGTTCGCGACGTTTTTTTCGTCATCCATAGCTCAAGAACCAAAAGAGATATCGATTTCAAATAAATGTTGTTATACAGATAATAAGGCAGAGAGATGCAGAAAGGGCTCTCAGGAAAATTTCGGTTTTTTTATAAATCAAAAAAACTGAAAACAAAAATTTTACACCTCCAAAATTTTACGACTAAAATATGATTTCATCTCCAAAGCAATTTTGTGCAGGAAAGAATAATATTTTTGACTTCTGATCAAATTTTGAGAAAAATAAAATTGGCAGTTTTTTTATAATAAATAAAAATCTAAAAAAAACATTACTCAAAGTTGGTAAAAATTGATTATCGATTCAAATACCTTTTCAAAAACTGGACATTTATTCTTCATACTTATTTTTTCTTATAAGAAAGATTGTTTTCAACATTCTGAAACATTTTGAGAAAAATCGAATAGGCAGTTCTTTTTACAAAAAATAAAAACCTAAAAAAAATTAATAAAAGTTGGTAAAAATTGATTTTCGACTCGAATATCTTTTCAAACTTTTGAGATATTGGCTTTAATTTACTTTCATCTTTCAAAAAATATTGTTGTCAACCTTCAGTTAAATTTTGAAAAAAATCGAATTGACAGTTTTTGTACAAAAAATTAAAAACGGAAAAAAAAAATTAACAAAAGTTAGTAAAATATGAATTTCGACTCAAATATCTTTTCAAAAGTTTGAGATAATAGCTTCTAACTAATTTTTACTTATAAGAAATATTGTTTTCAACATTCAAACAAATTTTGAGAAAAATCGAATTGACAGTTTTTGTACAAAAAATTAAAAACCTAAAAAATATGTATAAAAGTTGGTAAAAATTGATTTTCGACTCAAATATCTTTTCAAAAATTGAAGATATTGGCTTTAATGTATTTTATCTTTCAAAAACTATTATTGTTAACATTCAGTAATATTTTGAGAAAAATGGAATTGACAGTTTTTGTACAAAAAATTAAAAACCTAAAAAAAAATTAACAAAAGTTGGTAAAAATTGATTTTCGACTCAAATATCTTTTCAAAAATTTGAAATATTGGCTTCAAACTATTTTATTTTACATACAAATCCAACAGTCCGTATTTTTATAAAAATAAAATCTACAAAAAATAGTACGCAAATTTGGTAAAAATTGGTACGAGTACATATAGACAAACTTTTAAGCAAGACAAATCGACAGAGGGGATGGGATATTATCAGTGTGGGTCGCATCCCAGCCTCTTTACTGAAAAGCTATTTGAGTCGAAAATAGATTTTTACCAAATTGTTTTTTTTTTAAGTTTTTATTTTTGTTTAAACTATCAATTAGTTTTTTTTAAATATTTTAATCAATGTTAACAACAATATTTTTCAAAAGATAAAAGTAGTTTAAGTTTTAGTTCTCCCAGTTTTGAAAAGATATTTCAATATTTGAGTCGAAAATCAATTTTTAAAAATGTTTATTCATTTTTTTAAGTTTTTATTTTTTTGATAAAAACTGTCAATTTGAATTTTCTAAAATTTTTCAGAATGTTGAAAACAATATTTTTTATAAGATAAAATAAGTTTGAATCTCAAGTTTTTGAAAAGATATTTGAGTCGAAATTAAATTTTTACCAACTTGGAGTAATGTTTTTTTAGGTTTTTATTTTTTTATAAACAAAACCGTCAATTTGGTTTTTCTCAAAATTTTACCAGATGTTAAAAACCATTTTTTTTTTCGTTGCTAAATTATTTTTTATTCGTATAATTTTTTTCGATTTATAAAAAAAACGTAAATTGATTTTTTTTTCCAAAAATATATTGGTTTGGTATCACGTTACAATATATAATACAAAATTTAATTCAAGACTCTAGCGTCATTGGTTATTTATGATTAACCAAAATTGTCACCTTTTTTTCAAACTGCTATGGTAAAAACCACCCACGCAATTTACTTGAGAGCCCTTTCTGCATCTTTCTGCATTATTTTCTGTATAACAACATTTTTTGAAGTCGAAATCTCTTCTGGTTCTTGAGCTATGGACGATGAAAACAAACGTCGCGAAAGTACGGACGTACAACCTCACGTACAGACGCACGCACAGACATCTCTTTAAATGTCTTTTATTTAGACTCTAAGGACCTTGAAACGTCGAGAAATATCAACATTTTCAATTTGACAAATTGAACCCATTACAATAACTTCCTATGGGAAGTTAAAAAACACACTTTTGAAAAGCTTACATAAATTCAATTTAATTTGGTCTGACTAGTAGTATGCATTGTTTTGATTTTTTTTTAAACTAAAACACATATTGAATCATCCCGTTTCCGGTGTTTGATTAAATATCCAGTTCAATCAAACAGTCACACAATTATGATCTTTAAATATAGAATTTTCTATTTACTTGATCCCAGCAAACAGCATCAATCGGGTCAATAGATGTCCCTATTCAATTTGTGCAGTACATATTTTCTGATGTGGGTCATTTGTAACAATGGGCTTGTCGTCAGTCATCCGCCCTACGTGCTTTATTACCTTTTCTATGCTACTGAATTTTGAACTATTCAAACCTTAAAAAACAACCTTCCTAAAAGCAAAATGCTACTTTGTATACATATGTTCTGTAAATATGTATTTTTCATTGAAATTCTGTATCCCCTTTTTAAGGACAGTTTGAAAACGATTTTGATGGCAGTTCAAAGTGTATGACTTCATTAAGACTTTATGATTTCCACGACCTCATGACGTCCATAAAAATACGATATTTGCACATTTAAATATAACAATGTTTATTTATATCAAGTTCTCAGGACTGTACCTACTTTGTAGAAAACAAAAAAGGTATTTCAATACGATATTTGCTTACAAAATCTACTTAATGATTAAGTCATTATTATCATTTGTTTAAGCATCAAAAGAAATACTGTATTTACATCAACAATCAAAATTAACAAATCCAAAACAAGAGATTTAACTATGGCGCCTTGTCTTTTGCTTTTACTTTGTTTACCTTCAAATAATTAGCAAGAACAGATTTCTTTCCTTATTCTTTTCTTCTTTAACACTTTGACAACAACTATAATGTTAAATTAATTATTAAATTCCTGCTTCATAAAACTCTTAACGCTTTTTGTCTCTCTTAACTTAAACCTTGCGCCTTAAGCACTCTTCAATAAAACTTAAACTTAAAATCCATTAAAAATCCTTTGTTTCAGAATTTCAAACACCTTAGTAGCTACCAGGTATAGCTACTGAGCTACTGCAAAGTCTTTATGGGACAATTTATTTTCATTAAGGAAACTTCTTTAACTTGCAAACTACAAAAGTAGTTATATATCTACTATACTAGCTAGGTATACATCAACCTCTTCTTAATGTCTCCTCAGGTGACACGCTGTGGCCTTTGCCTTTCAACTTAGGTGAATATCAAAGATAATTTGTTTTAAACATCTTTGTTTTATGCGAAACAAAATATGGGTATATTTATGTATATATATTTACCTTGCAAATAGTAGCTGCAGGAAAAGTGTTATAACCCACTTTATTTCAAAGAAGAGAACCAAAAACGATCCTAATCTGAAAAATCCAACAAATTACAAAACATCAATTATTAAGTCCGTACAATATGATGGTTATTTTAGTGTACGTATATTTTGTATTGAGTACTCACATTATAAAGATGCCAGACGTATGACCATGTACGAAAACGTCCACTCCAACTCCACAAATTACTGAAAATATATCAAAATACAAAGACATCGTATAAGACAAGAAAGAAATTACAATTTTTCTTGGATAACTTATCACAGGGCTTATTTTGTATTGATGAAGGATCATGGTTACCATCTACATATTATTAAATGGAAAATAAAAATAACGTTTATGGCGCAAAACTTTAAACGATTTAGTAAAATGTTAAATAGCTTTTTAGCTATTTACTAAGCTTGAAAAAGATGATTTACCTTATTTTAAACGATTTTAACATCTTACTATCTCTTAACAATTTAATAAAGTTGAAATAGCTACTTTAACTTGCAGCAATTTTCTAAATTTAAAAGACATCTGTCGAGAGGAATTCCGGGCCCGGGACCGGGACGGAAAAATCTCGGTCAAAGTTCATGTCTACTGATATGGTACGTTCTAATTTCAATTACGAGCATGAAATTGGTTGGAATAAACGGAAATAACAGTTTTTTGTTTGCAAAGTGAACCGAAAAAAGTATTAATCATCAAATCAATCCCACAGGTATCTCCCAGTTTAGTTGAAATGGAGGATGGATAGAAAATAATTCTACATGTGAGTAGATCAGATTCCTAACAGAGTCGTACATTCAATTCGATATTGCCAACCACATGTTAGTAACTGATAATAAGGTCGACTAACTATTAAAAAAGATTAGCATGAAGATCTATTACCTACTATGAAAATAAAACAGAGCGCAGTTAAAGTATTTGAAGTTTGTCTTAAAAAAAAACTAAGCATTTTTTTCTTTATATTAAAACTAGCTGACCCGCCAAACGTTGTGTTGTCATATAAACGGTGATTTTTTAAGAGCTTGAGAACTTTTAAAAAAAAAAAACGCATAAAATTTGCAAAATCTCATCGATTCTTTATTTGAAACGTTAGATTGGTCCATGACATTTACTTTTTGAAGATAATTTCATTTAAATGTTGACCGCGGTTGCGTCTTAGGTGGTCCATTCGGAAAGTCCAATTTTGGGTGACTTTTTCGAGCATTTCGGCCGGAATAGCCCGAATTTCTTCGGAAATGTTGTCTTCCAAAGCTGGAATAGTTGCTGGCTTATTTGTGTAGACTTTAGACTTGACGTAGCCCCACAAAAAATAGTCTAAAGGCGTCAAATCGCATGATCTTGGTGGCCAACTTACCGGTCCATTCCTTGAGATGAATTGTTCTCCGAAGTTTTCCCTCAAAATGGCCATAGAATCGCGAGCTGTGTGGCATTTAGCGCCATCTTGTTGAAACCACATGTCAACCAAGTTCAGTTCTTCCATTTTTGGCAACAAAAAGTTTGTTAGCATTAAACGATAGCGATCGCCATTCACCGTAACGTTGCGTCCAACAGCATCTTTGAAAAAATACGGTCCAATGATTCCACCAGCGTACAAACCACACCAAACAGTGCATTTTTCGGGATGCATGGGCAGTTCTTGAACAAAATTTGTCGATAAAAAAGCGGATTTACTGCCAACTTTTCTAGGGCCCATTCACTGAAAATTCGACGTTGTGGCAGATCGTTCGGCTTCAGTTCTTGCACGAGCTGTATTTTATACGGTTTTACACCAAGATCTTTGCGTAAAATCTTCCATGTGGTCGAATAACACAAACCCAATTGCTGCGAACGGCGACGAATCGACATTTCACGGTCTTCAGCAACACTCTCAGAAACAGACGCAATATTCTCTTCTGTACGCACTGTACGCATTCGTGTGGTTGGTTTAATGTCCAATAAAGTAAACTGAGTGCGAAACTTGGTCACAATCGCATTAATTGTTTGCTCACTTATGGTCGATTATGTAGACCATAAATCGGACGTAAAGCGCGAAACACATTTCGAACCGAACACTGATTTTGGTAATAAAATTCAATGATTTGCAAGCGTTGCTCGTTAGTACGTCTATTCATGATGAAATGTCAAAGCATACTGAGTATCTTTCTCTTTGACACCATGTCTGAAATCCCGCGTGATCTGTCAAATACTAATGCATGAAAAACCTAACCTCAAAAAATTCACCGTTTAGAACTAAGTAAAGGTATTTGAAATTCGTCTTACAAAAAAGTAAGCTTTTAAAAAGTTTTACATTAAATACTTTTAATTGTTTTTCTTGTTATTAAAATATTATTACAATGTTTTATTTGAGTTAGTTTGCATTCAATGAAATATTTTCTTTTTGCAAACGAGCTTTCTTAGCTTCCTGAGCAGCAAAACAACTTCTAATTGATCGAAATTGCATCGAAATTCAATTTCCTTGCCAAAGGTGCTTCAATGCAAGTCTGGAAACAGGATCTTGTGATGAGCACGAACGATGAAAATTCTTTGTTCTAGCAAGAATCTCAATGAACGTTGGGCACTAGCTACGGTTACAGGTATGGTAGAAAACACACAGAGAGCATCACAAATGTTGGGGAAAATCGTCTCCAAGTTTTGGGAATAAATACAAACTCAAATGGCGGAAGTTCTGCTTCAAAATTGGCTTCATAAATGTGTTCCTGACATATTATTTCTTCTTTCAACTCTTGAGACACATGTGAGTTATACTTTTGGATGAACTTTGTAGTGGAGTTTTTAATTTCAATTTCGTTTAATATTTAAAAACTACCATAAAAATGAAAACGTAGCATTCAAATTTTTCATAGTATGGAACCGACGAGAAATTCCAGATATAAATTGAATCAACTATGACGTTAAAGGTGTTTCTCTTCGAATTTATTTCTTCGTCTGTTTCAATTTGCTTTCCAGCTCCTCGGTTTTCTTCAAGCTTTAATTGCCTTTTTTGGTTCAATGGAAAATATTCTGGAACATCTCCCAATCCAGTAGAAACTACATTGCATTCAGATAAAATTTGATCCCACCCGTTTTGAATAATGTTCAAATCGGAGATCAAGTTGTCGATTTTGCGAATTTCATCTTCAATAGTACTGTTTCTGGCTCGAAGAAGGATACTTCTTTCATTTATAGCGCTAAAAATCTTGCACCAAATCGAAAACATCAAGACGCATTTAAATTTGTGCATATATTTTGAAACGTCATTTACATCTCGTCGAGCCTCAGCAGTTTAATTAATATCACTTAAGGCTTCTAATGATGTTCTAAGGTTTTTCAGATGATGCAAATGGTTTCATTGCCTTAATTCTAGATGACCATCTTATATCGGAAAGTTTGTGAAGGAATCCCGGCATATTTTTCTTAACAATTTTCCAATGTTGTGCACTGCTGCTAAACAATTTGAAATACTTTTGAACAACACCAAAAAATGTGATTGCGGCAGTACAACATTCCGCTGAATTGACTCCACACAAGTTAAGGCTGTAAGCTGCACATGGTAAATACACGGTATTCGAATTTTTGTTTAAAATATGACTTTGTGACCATTATACTGTCATAGCCTTGTGCACAATACTCTCTGTTTCGCAGATTAAATCAGCTATTGCTGTATCAGTTTTATTGTTGCAAGTGACAAGTTACAAAAACCGTTCTTGGGTGGTGAACACAATTTCTTCAAAGCGCAGATATCGCAAAATAAATGTGTTTTGTTTCACATCACTTGAATCGGGTGTTACATCGACAATCAAAGGGAAGTATTTGGAGTTTTCTCTCTTCTTCACAAATTTTAATGAACTCATTTTGAATCTCAACGGAGAGGTAGTGGACTTGGAAACTTTTGTGCTCTTGTTGTGAAATTCTTACTTTTTCCAAGTGCTCTTGAAGTAAGAAGTCATAATGACTAATTGATTCCAAAATGCCCAAAAAATGTCCATTATTTGGCTCTCCAATAACATTGCTAGCGCCTCGTAGTCCTAGTCCTCTTTTGCCAAGGAAGAGAATGGTATCCAATATTCTATACAGAATTCTTTGCCGTTTTTGTATGGCTGGTTTAGTATACACACTTTGAAGTGACTTGATAACCTTTAAATCTTCATTAAACAATTTATTCAAAATATTAACTAATTAATATTACGGAAATCACAATTGAAAAAATTTTGCGTGGGACTTTCCGGTTTACAGAAACCGAATCAAAAATTTCGTTCCCAGCAGAAACAAAAATAGAAGAAAAGAAAGAAATAATTATTTTTGTTTTGTCTTAAGTTACCGGGCCCCTTTTTTTCACTTCAAAAATGTTCAAAAGCAAAACAATTAATGACAACTTTCTTCAATAGTTCAAAGTTGACAAATTTTTAATTAAATATTAACAAAAATTTACGCCAATAATAATCAGGGGCCAAAACCGGAAAACTTGTGACTTATAGATTGGTAGATAACATGCAAACAGAGCAATGGTGGATCCGGGGGGGGGGTTTGGTGGGGTCATGATTTGTGCCAAAATTCCACAATCTATTAAAGATCTTAAAGATGAAATAGTACATAAAGTTATACAGCAACAAATGTGGAAACTGGTCATAAGACATTTCATGAAAAGATTAAAGTGCCTTAACTGTATTTTACATATTTTGCCTATTTGGTTGTTTTTGATTTTTCTTAAAAAAATATATAATAATATAATATGTAATTTGAAATGAAAATTTGTGAGACTTTTAAACGAAAAAGATTTTTTATTGATAGCTTTAGTTTCAGCCTATTTTTTAGTCTTAAACTTTAATTAATGTGAATGAAAAAATCTAACCACAAGTAGTGGCTTGTTCGTATTTTTGACTTTTTAGTTATAATTCAATTTGGGATGATCACCTTCATTCGGTTTTCAAAAGATGGTGCGCAATGGGTTATTATTACACTGTTCTTATTACTCTTTAGTGGAATTATCACAACGAACAGGAGGTATACCGGGTTTATAGCAGAATATGTATAAGATATCTGAGTCCAGACAGACTTTTTGCCCTATACGTAATAAGTAAGCTTTATTATTTTAATTGGAAAAATGAATGTATAAAAATTAATTTAAAAAAAACATCACATGATATTCCAATACAAATATTGAAAACTTAAAGTTTTTTTGAGAAATTAAATGGCATTTAAATTTTTCAAAACAAACTTATTTTGCAGGAAATATTTTTCAACACGCTCTTGTTTGCTAATTTCACTAAATTATTAGGAGTTTTGCAAAAGGTGCTTTTTTAAACGTGTTGTTTTCAAGAACAAATAAAGCGCATATAGTATTTGTATGTTGGAAGCTGTTTTGACATAACATTGCCCCGAAGATAAATACTAATCAAGAGTTTGTATGTGTTAAGTCATCAGAAAAGCTTTGTACCTGCTTTTTAAAAGAGGACACAATAGCATCATCCTTCTGAAATTTTAACAGTATTGGCCCGGATAGCTGATACGTGTCATTGCTCTTATATGTTTATGTACAATGTACATAGTTCAACAATATTATTCAATCCCACTTCATATACAAGATAATTCGATATTTTCTACTACGTGGCAACTGTGTTAAGATTCTATCTCTTGAACTTAAGTCTATTCTAAGCTATGTAATATGTATTCACCCAGAGCACAGCGACCAATTAAGGAAATTAAAGGAGGTATCAAAATTCAAACAATGTCCTGACTCTTGGATACATCCTCCATCCAAAAGCATCCAATTTTACGCCTCCCATGTTGGCCCTATATAATTTCACCAGACAATGGCGATGGCGATGCCATTGTACGCGAATATAATGTTGAAAAAAAAAATAACAAAAAGAAATCTTATTTAACTTATTGAATGCCACCAAAAATCGATAGATACTCTATAGGAGCTCACTAAGCTGGTTTGGCTATATAGGTGGTATGTTTATCAATCTATAAGAACACAAAAAAAACAAGTCCTCACACTCTGGAGACTTTAGGATTTGTGGCGCCACATCTACAATAAACATACATCAAGAACATGTTGAAAAATTAGGATGTACAGTGCAACGTATCCTCTCGAATCTGGTTGTAAGAAGATTACGTTGCAAAATGCAGCACTGCAGCACGTTCGTCGTTCGTCCTTTCTGGCATAAGTGCGCTACAATAGAAGGTACGAGTGTAGGCACTAGGCAGACGTGTTTTTGTGTCTATTTGTCTCTCTGACTCTGACACAAAAACCAAAAAAAAAAAAACAAAAAGCTTCGCCTGTCGTTGATGATTATTACAAACGATATAGGAAGTGCAAAATAAAGTAGTTACAGTTAGAACTTAAGGAGGAAATGGTGGATCCACTCATTTAGCTCACCACATTAAGAGGATAATGAATTGTTCTATATACCGCAGCAATCAGGGTGAGTATTTTTCATGGTTTGACGCAAAACAAAGCATCTGAATTTGTAAGAAACTAATGTCGTGGGGGTGGTAAGTGGTAAGTGGTGACGTTGGCATTAAGGGTGGTGGGTGGTCTAACGTTCATTATTGTTGCCATTTGCCACTACTTCTACCACTGCCGACTTGCCGATGCCGCATCCTTAACAATTAATTTTTGTGAAATTCTTCCAGTAAATTACGTTGTTTACCAGCACCATAAGCCATTTGTTTTATGCCGCCATTATGTGTTACTTTAGACGAAGTCAACTATGGCAAAAACACAAAAACAGTAAAGAAATCATTTTTTTGTTTTCTCGATAAGTATGAAGGCTGAGAGGCCTTAAGATACGAGTAATGTGAGGCCCCAAGCCCTGATGATGGTTCTACACTTATATAGATACAATAGGATGGAATGGAATAAGCCAATTTGTTTTATTTTTAACTTAACAGAGTGCCTTTGTTTCATTGTCTGGGATTTGGGCGGATTGGGATAAGGATAATGATGTGATAAATAAATGAAATAATTGGCTCGATATACAAAGTATTTTTGTATAGATTTCAAGTTTGCGGGACGTAATAGTCTATTAACCTAAGTTTCTCATTTTTATAACATTAGGACTTCGAATTAGAGAAACTTTGATTTGAAGAAAATAAAATGAACAAAAACAATGCTAAAGATACGACTAATTAAATGAAGAAGATTTTTGTTTTTTTTTTTTGATAATATCCTTCGAGAGTGGAAGTTAGCTAAAATGTGATGACATGACAAAAAACAATAATATGTTGTCATCGGCCGATGTTAACCTTTGTTCAGCTTTTTTTTTGTTTTTTTTTTGTCTATCAGAACTTATTCGGTATAACTTTTGAAGTAATTTATTGTACATATTTTATTTTCATTGTTGTGGTATCCTTAAAAGTTAAAATTATTCTTTTATGATTGTGTTCAACTTTTGTAAGATACACAAAAATACAGCGAATCATTCGACGATATATCGATGTCAATATTTTTGAGATTTATATTATGCGTTGGAAAAGTTCCCACTTGTAATTTTTAACTTCCCATAGTAAGTTTTTGTAATTGGTCCGATTTGTCAAATTGAAAATGTCGACGTTTCAAGGTCCTATAGTCTAATTAAAAGACTTTTAGAGCGATGTCTTTGCGCGCGTGTGTACGTAAGGGTGTCCGTTCGTCTACGACGTTTTTTCGTTGTCCATTGCTCAAGAACTTGTAGAGATATCGGTTTAAAATAAATTTAGTTATACAGAAAATAATGCAGAAAGATGCATAAAGAACACTCAAAAAATTGAGTGAATGGTTTTTTTGCTATAGCAATTTAAAAGAACGTAAACATTTTGGTAAACCCTAAATATCTCACGAATCAATAACGCTAGAGACTTGTAAGGTTATAAAAAACAAGTATATTTTTTGAAAAAAGCAAACAACGGGTTTTTTATAAATAAAAAAAAAAAAACTGAAAAAAATGTTTCACCTAGAACATTTTGCGAATCGATAATGATTTTATCTCCAAAACAAATTCGTGCAACGCAGATTAACGTTTTTAACATCTGGTAAAATTTTGACAAAAATCCAATTGGCAGTTTTTTGTATAAAACTTTAGAAAAACATTACTCAAAGTTGGTAGAAATTGATTTTCGACTCAAACGTCTTTTCAAAACTTTGAGATATTGTCTTAAAACAAATTTAATTTTTTAAAAAATATTGTAGGCAACATTCAGTAAAATTTTGAGAAAAATCAAATTGATAGTTTTCTTACAAAAAAATTAAAATTTGGGTTTCGACTAAAAATCTCGTTAGACTTTGAAATCAAACTAATTTTTTATTTGCAACATATTGTTGGTAATTTTTAAGAATAGTTCAATTGATAACTTTTTTAACAAAATACGAAAACCTGCAGACCATCTAAGTAAGATAATTCGACAGATGGGATGGGAAGTTATCAGTGTAGGTCGCATCGCAGCCTTTTTTTCAATAATTCATCAAAGAATCTAGAAAAATGGGGTCGAAACATTTTCTATTTTCTATTTTACTTCTTTAACTGCTTCACATTTCAAGTACTAGATAAGGGCGTATTACCAGTGATTATTTTCGTGTAAATGCGAAAAGTCGATTGCCAGAGGCTTCTAAGGACTCACAAGTACGTTGCGTAGGTAACCATAATTTATATTTAAATTTGGTGATTTGGCACAATAATAAAACTTCATAAATGTCATCTCTGATACCTTTATATCCACCAAAGCTTTACAAAAATATTATCATTCTAGATCGCACAATAGTTTAAATTATTTCTTAACACCATCGTTTTACCAAACATTTTATATGTAAGGACACAAGAATAAAATCAAAAATAAAACACGGTTTAAACATGTGAACTTTGAAATGATACACACTGTCGCTTATACGTACATTTTTATTTTTATTTTACGTACATTTTTATCTCCCCCTGGGAGATAATTTTGTTGCTTTTTCGTATAAATTCCCTTCAATTCAAAACTATTTATATTGCGTTAATGGATATGACCCCCATTACATTTTGAATTATTTATTTTTTGTATATGAAAACAATATTTGTGTTTTACTTTCTTAAACTTTGTTGCTAAATATACTACTTTTGACTGAAGATTGGACCAAGAACATAGTATGAATCAAATATTGCAAAAACACAGCACAAATTCATCTACTTTTGACCAATTGACGATCCATGGGAGGGGTCACATGAGCCAAAAAGCTTGTACAGTTAAGTTGTATAAGTAAAGATTTCATTTAAAGATTTATTAGTAATTTAACGACATTCACCAAAAATTGGTTTGCTGTCCAAAACAACTAAAATTTTGGTTTTCGCTCAATTTAGAACTTGAAAAACTTTAGTCATGCTTTTAATTATTTTCATAAAAATTGTTTCTAAGAAAAAGAGCAAATATTCAGGTTCTTAAGAAGAAACCTTGAATAAGACATCATGAATTGTTAAAGTTGCCTTTAAATTCCTTAAACTAGCCTTCAATTTTATTATTAAACTTTTTTGACAAATATAGATAGTGATCATTGAAGTGATTTTTACTTGCGGCGTATAGGAACTATATGGCAAGTTTTTCATAAGTAATCATTTAATCAATTTCGAAGTAGAGCTTTTAATCAAATATGACATTACGGCGGTAGAGAAGTCGAAAAAAGTGTGTACCTCGATTCCTTCCGTCTGTCTGTCTTTCCTGCCCCCTACAGTCCAAACAATTGTGTTGACTGAAATTAAGATTTTCTTTTTATTAATACGAAAAATAACAGAAGTCCCCACACAAATTTTTGGTTCAAACATGTGATTTTTCTAAAACTTTCTTTAAATTTTGTGTTCTTAATTTGGCTTTCTACAAGAAAAACATATTTTCGTATTGCTCCAGAAGGGTACCGCTCAAAAAACCTTTATTTAGTTTTAAAGTTTTCTCAAGAACTAATGAACCCATTTCAAAATTCTTCTCTTTCTGTGCAAGCTCTTGTCAATGACCAAATTAATTTTTTATTTATAATAAAATACTTATTATGTTTACAAAACTCGATACCTCAGAAAGGGGACAACATTTTTTTACGAAATTTAAATGTAAAATGCTCATATATTTATAAGCTCTTTATTTAGTGCTTAAACCAAAAATATTTTTAAGACAAAATTTAAAATTATTTAAAATGGCATTTAAATTTTTGAGAAAAACTTATTTTGGAGGTACATTTTTAAATCTTAAAATATAGGCAATATTTTTAAACACACTTTTTGGAAGAAATTATCAAGCTCTTGCGACCCAGTCGTGTATTTCATTTCTTTTAAAATTGGTTTCCTGTGGATAAATAGTAAGACCATACCTTGCTGGACAACAGTGTTCTTAAATAATTTGATAACTAAAGTTGTCATTTTAGCAATTTTTAAATTTTGTTAGCATCCTTTACAAAACATTAAAGAACATTTTTAAGCGGTGAGTAAAAACTCATCTAAGTTGTGACCTCCCCTGATGAAAAGTCTGGATCCGCCCTTGAGTCCAACGCACTAACCATCACCCTTCGGTAAATAAAGATAGATAAAACAGTTTGTTTGAGTGAAGCCCTTGTTCACATGGGATTATAGTATATAAAGGGTGTTTGTTTAAGACGTGCGTTTTCAAGAAGAAATAAAACATAATATTCAATGTCATAAAGTTTAAAGGCTCCCGGAAATTACGCCAAAATATTTTTTGGAAAAAACGCCAGAAAATGTTTTCTGCATCACATTGGAAAAAGAAGCAGAATTTTTTGTGGAAAATAAGCCAGAAACATTGGAAATTGGCGGCGTGGGCCAGCACGGTTACGGCGTGGCTGCCACGCAAAAAATTACTAAAGTTTTCAATAATTTTTTTTATTTGTAACAATTTTTTAAAAAAAATAGAAAAGAACAAAATATTTTTACTAAATGTAAACTTGCAAAGTGTCTGCTACGATTTCCCGGCAGCATGGACATTTGTTATTTTCGTTTGAATCTGCAACTGCTTGAGCTTGCAACTTTAAGTTGCATTCCGAGCATATTTTCATATGTCTGCAAGGCAACAACACAACGTTGCATGTTTTTTTTCACAACGTCAAGTATCAATGATGAATATCAGCTCTTTTAGGACCTGTATCGCAAGTTTTCAATTCGTTAACTCTTTTCAACTCGAGATTTTAATCAACTATGACATTACTATGGTTGAGGCGTCGAAAAAAAGTAGGTCCACCGATTCCACCCGTATGCCTGTCTGTCCTGGCTCCTACCACCCAACGCTGCGTTTTTTCCATTGTTTAGCTTTAAAATAACAGTAGTCCTCGTATAAATTTTTCGGTGAAAAATCGAACTTTCTCAAAAACAAATAAACTTTGATTGACATTTTTTTCTTAATTGGGCTTCTTTCAATATATAAATATATGTTTGTATTGCTTTAGAAGGGTACCTTTTATACTGGGCTATACATTTTGCGGTTTCAAAAGTAAACGTAAATAAAACACATATAAAATATTTTTTTTATGATATTTCTTTTTTATTATAAAGTTTGAACGTTCACATTATGTGTGAAACATCATTACATCCACGCGATTTGTTGCAAGCATCGCTTCTTTTGAGGTAATTTTCGACCCTCTTTTTGACACATATTGGGCGGTATCTCGGCCATAAATTGACAAATTTAAGTGCTCAAGAGTCAAAAGTTTATGTGCATAAACACGGTCTTTCGCGTAGCCCCACAAAAAAAGTCAAGCGGTGTCAAATCCCATGATCTTGGTGGCCAGTTGATATTGCTACGACGAGGAAATGTCTGCCAGGAAATGTCTTTTGCAATAAAGTCATATTCGCTCTAGTTGTGTTGCATATGACACCGTCTTTCGTCACATATTTTCCAAGGCGTATTCTTCGATAGCATCAACAAAAAAAAGTCGCTTATCATGTGATTATAACGCTTCGAATTGGTGGTGACAGTAATTCCATCGTTGTTTTCAAAGAAGTAAGGTCCAACCAGACCTCCGGACCAAAGAGCGCACCAAGCAATGGCTGGATGTAATGGCCTCCCTTCAATAACTTGATGATTCTCAGAACCCAATATACGACAATTTTGTTTATTAACATACCTACTGAGTGCGAAATGGGCTTCGTCGATGAAGAAAATTTCGTTCGATCCATTTTCGTAAATGTTAGAATTTCAATTGAAAAAAAATTGGTTTAACAACTTAGCTTGAAAGATGACGAATTCCAGCCAATTAGATAACCCGTTATAAAAAACATAACAAAAACTTGGTAAACATTAATTTTCGACTCAAATATCTTTTCAAAAATTAAAATTATTGGCTTCAAACTTATTTCATCATATAGAAAATATTGTTTTCGACATTGAGTATTTTTTTCATAAAAATCCAACCGTCAGCAAAATTGGTAAAAATTGATGTTCGATTTCAATTTATCTCATGAATAAATGAAGTTATTGACTTTAAAATGATTTTATTCTGTGCTAAATTTTGTTAGAAGTAATTTACATATATGGATTTGTTTATATGTATAAGAAATACAAACATTTAAGAAATACTACCAAGTAAATAAATTGGGTGGCGCAACAGTCCGTTGTGAACCAGGGCCTAGTGACTCGTAACCATTCCTGTGTGCGAGTACTGTTTTCAGGAATGGAAGGGACCTACAATTTTAGACCGAGTCCGAAAGGCTAATTTGAGAAAGCACTTTTTCATGACAAGAATTACTCTTGAAGGAATTGTCAATTCCTCGCAAGAGGCAGTACCCACGAGAATTAATTTTTTAAATTAAGGTGGCACAGGCAGGGATTGAACCCAAGACCCCTTGCATGACAGTCCAACGCACTAACCATCATGCCGCGGGTACTAAGAAATACTACTAAAATGGTAAATATTGGGTTTCGACTAAATATATTAGGGCATATTCTAAGATGTTTGCTAAACTCTTGCTAAGATGTTACTAATCAAGTCCAGAGCTTAGGCTATTTTTATTTATTTTAATGGGTCCGATTTGTCAAATTGAATATTTTGACATTTCTCGACCTTTCAAGGTCTCTAGAGTCGAAATAAAAGATTTTTAGAAAGATGTCTGTGCGTGCATGTGTACGTAAGTTCGCACGTTCGTACGTCCGTACGTCCGTATGTTCGCGACGTTTTATTCGTCGTCTATAGCTTAAGAACCAAAAGAGATATCGATTTCAAATAAATTTTGTTATACAGATAATAGAGCAGAAAGATGCAGAAAGGGCTCTCAAGAAAATTGCGTGGGTGGTTTTTTTACCATAGCAGTTTGGAAAAAGGTGAACATTTTGGTTAACCCTAAATATCTTAAGAACCAAAAACGCTAGAGACTTGAATTAAATTGTATATAATATATTATAACGTGATACCAAACAGATATATTTTTTGAAAAAAAATCAATATAACGTTTTTTTATAAATCAATAAAACTGAAAAAAAAAATTTGTCACCTCCAAAATTTTACGACTGAAATATGATTTCATCTCCAAAACAATTTTGTGCAACGAATAATAATGTTTTTGATATCTGATAAAATTTTGGGAAAAATCTAAGTGACAGTTTTTTTTATAAAAAATAAAAATCTAAAAAAAACATCATTCATAGTTCGTAAAAATTGAATATCGTTTCAAATATCTTTTCAAAAACTTGGAGATAATAGCTTTTAACTAATTTTTTCTTATAAGAAATATTGTTTTCAAAATTTTGAAAAATGTTGAGAAAAATCGAATTGACAGTTTTTTTACAATAAATAAAAACCTAAAAAAAAATATAAAAGTTGGTAAAAATTGATTTTCGACTCTAATATCTTTTCAAAACTTTTAGATATTGGCTTTAATTTACTTTTATATTTTAAAAAATATTTTTGTCAACATTCAGTAAAATTTTGAAAAAAATCGAATTGACACTTTTTGTACAAAAAATTAAAAACAAACAAAAAATTAACATAAGTTGGTAAAAAATGATTTTCGACTTAAATATCTTTTCAAAAAATTGTTCTCAACATTCGATAAAATTTTGAAAAAAATCGAATTGATAGTTTTCTTACAAAAATTAAAACTCTAAAAAACAATACTAAAACTTGGTAAAAATTTACTTTCGACTCAAATAGCTTTTCAAAAATTAAAAATATTGGCTTCAAACTTATTTTAATTCACAGAAAATATTGTTTTCAATATTCAGTAATTTTTATATAAAAATCCAACAGTCCGTTTTTTCATAAAAAATAAAATGTACAAAAAATAGTACGCAAATTTGGTAAAAATTGATACGAGTACATATAGACAAACTTTTAAGCAGGACAAATCGACAGACGGGATGGGAAGTTATCAGTGTGGTTCGCATCCCAGAATTTTTTTTAATGTTTTCAATTGAAAAAAAAAAATGTCCAACAAATTTTTAAACATCAGCTACAAAAATATTTTTTAAAGTAGGTACATTACATTACATACTCCTCAGCATTTAAATGCACAGATTAGGGACAATACCCAACAATACGAATAAAGAAAAACAATATCCGCAGTATGAATACTATCGATAAAAGTCAAAGTAGACTCTTTCTACGAATGAGTTTTTGACATTTATACGAGTCTTGAATGGATCTTATGTGATTTCGTTTTCAAATGTTGATACGATCGATATTGTATTTGTATCCCGATAGCTGCGTTCGTTGAGTAGTTGTGCATTTGGAATCATATGTTTACCATTGGGGAAAAAATCGATCTGTTACTGTCGATATTATTTAGTTTTGTTAATGAGAATGGATTAACTGGGTTTATTTTGCAAGGGAGTAGTACCCGTGGTATTATGGTTAGTGCGATGGACTGTCATGCAAGGGGTCTAGGTCCGCCAAAGCTCTATCTCAGTTTAGATATAATAAATTTTCTTAAATCTTTTTCTTTTAAAAATGATTAAGTTTGACAACACTTTTAAAAATGCAAATTTTGTTTCGATGTTTCTTATGAAGTGCAAGTGAGAGTTTTATTCGTGTTAAACAATGAAAAGTGAATAGTACAGTACCATATAAGAATATTCCACCTACTACAGTGCATTTTTTTTAATTAGATTAAAGCAACACATGCAAATAAACAGACCATAACGCATTATCGTTAAAACCAACTCCTCCACATAGGTTTTTTTCACAAATTTTGACTCGACTCCAATCCCCGACCGGAATTGAGGCGAATCAAGATCATTTCAACTCGATTCAGGTATATAAAGAATTTAAGCGAGCTTCAAGCTCGCTTCAACACCGCATGTTAATGTAGTAGTCTACGAACAAACCCCCTTCACGAAGTTTTTATTTTATGTCAAATTGTTTGGCTAAAATTTTGAATCAGAAATCAGCTTGTACGATTTCACCCCTGCTCTAAATTTCGCTATTATTTTTGGAATTTTTTGATAAACTATTCTAGCAAATATTCAATTGTACCAACTTTCAAATATAAAAATACTAAAAAAAACTGCTAATGCATCGTGAGCGTCTAGATGCTTTATTTCGGTGATCGATGTGAACTGACTAGGTCTGATTTTTAAAGTTTATCTCGTTGTCTTATATCTTTACCTAATTTAGATTTAGGGTAAAAAAAACTGTCTAAAAAACAGAGTGAACAAAGTGTATCTATTAACAATTTAAGACCCAAACATATATATAAGACTACTACTGTCTTAAAAATCATATCATAAATACCATTTTTGCAAAGGTTGTCTACTGAAATAATCAAAATACTGATTAACAACAAAATTGATTTCATATCGTTCTTATAACTATCGTGCAGTAACCCATATTTTTATCAAACTTCAACTCTCAGCTTAAAGACTATTTACATTTTACAAAGACTTAAGTCATTTAAGTTTGTTAGAACCTGTAGATGAACCTATGATACGAAAATGTAATATAATTATAATGTATTTCGTGTAGAAAATTAAATTTAATTATATGTAAGTATGTGTACAACTATAATGACAGATGGTTTGAACTTATAAACAATTAAATGCTTATTAAGCACATTTTAATTAAAAACAATACATAAATGCACCTACATATATAGAGAGCTCAGAGTTCAAGTGAAACTGCCTTTCCAAGCTAGGTATTTACATTTCGAACACATATATAACATTAAAGCATTAACTTTATTTCAAAGCAAGACTTTCCAACTGGAATAATTTATTATCATTCAACTCCATTGGATAGGAAGGAATTAGTTAAAACAGTTCCCCCCTAAAATATATATATGTATATGTAAGTAAGTACGTTTATATTGTTTAAGTAAAGGCATGTCATAAGCAAAGCATGCTGTAAGTACACAGAAATACAACAATCATCAAAGTATCTATCTATTGGTATAGACTATAGACATCAGACACCCAGCACAACATGGCGAATTAATCAACTCTGCCACGCAGTGTACTGAATAAAGATGGTCCTGTTTCCTGTTCCTGTATAATCAATTAGTGATTTCACTTGAAGTGTAATCGCTTGTTGTGGTTCATTACGCTTACAAATCATCTTGTTTATTTATGCGTTCCGAAACGTATTTCCGTATTTGCAATACCTACAAGCAACAATATAGTATAGGGTATACCGAGCCGAGACCGACATCAACCATAGAATAGATATTCCAGGGTTAAATGATAATATACTCTCCTACAGGGCAAACGCATAAATGTACATAAGTAGGCACTCGTTTTAGAAGAATGATGTGTACGTTTTCGGGATATATTTTGGATTATTGAATTCTTTTTGGACTTAGACTTGAATTGCATTTGGGTTTGGATTTGAATTAATTTGGTTTGATTATTGGCATTGTTTGTGGTCAATTCGAGTTGTAAACTTTTGATCCAATAATATGTGCAATTATTTCAAAACTCATAACATAAATCGAATCAATATTAGTTTAGATATTTTTAATTCACAAAATTAGGTTTCATTTTGTTTGAAGTGAAACTTCAGCTTACGCAAGATTTCAAGAGGGTCGGTTGCCAGAAACTTCGTAGCTTCATTTATTGGTATTTTTAAATTTATTAAATTGATCTACATAGATTCCAATCAAAAAAGTTGAAACAATCACAATTATTTCGTTTGACCCCGTCGTGCATTTTATTTCTTTACGGCTTCGTAAAAAAATATCAACTCTTCACAATCAACTCAAGACAAACTCAAGACACTAAAAAATGCATTCGTGGACTGGAAACGGAAAGGAAAATTGTATAAGAAGGATATAATGCTACAATCCAGCCCCGTCGAGAATGGGGGAAAGGGGGCGTAGATATTTGTTAAAATTTCATGAAAAATTGGACAACTCTGAACTATTGAAAGAAAGTTATAATGAATTGTTTCGCTTTTCTTACTTAATTTAACGTAAATTTAAAATGTATTTTATTTTGAAAATTTAAAAAATTAAAATAATGGGCTCGGCAACTTAAAACAAAACACAAATATTTATTTTGGTTTCTGTTTTTATAAAGTTTCTTTTCTTCTATTTTTATTTCTGTTGGGAACGAAATTTTTGATTCGGTTTCGGTGAACCGGAAAGTCCCACGCAAACGTTTTTCAATTGTGGTTTCCGTAATATTAATTAATTAATACTTTGAATAAATTGTTTACTGAAGATTTGAAAGATATCAAGTCACTTCAAAGTGTGTATATTAAACCAGCCATACAACAACGGCAAGGAATTCTGTATAGAATATTGGACACCATTCTCTTCCTTGGCTAAAGAGGACTAGGACTACGAGGCGCTAGCAATGTTATTGGAGAGCCAAATAATGGACATTTTTTGGGCACTTGGGAATCAATTAGTCATTATGACCCCTTACTTCAGGAGCACTTGGAAAAAGTAAGAATTTTACAACAAGAGCACAAACATTTCCAAGTCCATTACCTTTCCGTTGAGATTCAAAATGAGTTCATTAAAATTTGTGCCCAACATGTGAATTCAGTTATTTTGAAGAAGAGGGAAAACGCCAAATACTTCGCTATAATTGTCGATGCAACACCCGATTCAAGTGATGTGAAACAAAACACATTTATTTTGCGATATCTGCGCTTTGAAGAAAATGTGTTCACCATCCAGGAACGGTTTTTGGAACTTGTCGATTGCAACAATAAAACTGCCACCGCAATAGCTGATTTGATCTGCGAAAAATTGGCATTGTTGTGCACAAGGCTATGACAGTGTAATGGTTCACAAAGTCATATTTTAAACAAAGATTCGAATATCGTGTATTCACCATGTGCAGCTCACAGCCTTAACTTGTGTGGAGTCGATTCAGCGGAATGTTGTACTGCCGCAATCATATTTTTTGGTGTTGTTTAAATGTTTTTCAACTTGTTTAGCAGTAGAGCTCAACATTTGAAAATTGTTAACAAAAATAAGCCCGGATCCCTTCACAAATTTTCCGATATAAGATGGTCATCTAGAATTAAGGCAATGAAACCATTTGGAAATCATCTGAAAAACCTTAGAACATCATTAGAAACCTTAAGTGATATAAAGTTAACTGCTGAAACTCGAAGAGATGTAAATGGCGTTTTAAAATAAATGCACAAATTTGAATGCGTCCTGATGTTGTCCCAAAGGCCCCGTGCCTTAGGCACCAGAGGTGCAGCCTGACATTGTAGCCTTGTTGTTGAGCATTCAAGGTCAACTTACAGAGCTGTAAGGTCTGATAAAGGAGCAAGGCAAAAGGGTAGATAATCTCTACACTTTGTTGCCTGGTCTGGCGTAATTCAGACCATAATGGGTGCGCTGCCGGAGACACACCTAAAGGTCCTAGCTAAAAATTCACTGATTTAGGATTTAACAAAGAGCCAACATGTTCCAATTGTTGACAGACTACAGTCCCGATGTGTTTATGGCTAGCGAAACTAAGCTAAACCACAAACACAAATTGACTCATAAAAATTACAACATCGTAAGAAGAAACCGGCCCGACTCCACTCAAGGGGAGGTGTTGCTCTCTTTATAGGAAACGGGATTAAATATAAAGTCATATACAACAATGAATTGCGAAATTTCAAGACGCTAGAAGTTTGCGTTGTGTGCATCTCTCTCACTCAAGGGAAGCGAATGTATATGATTGTGTCTTATGCGGCTGGAGCTCCGCTGGTTACTTACTTTGCATTAGAACTCGAGATTCTTTTAGGAAGCTAAAACTGAGCTTGGAAGAAAACTATTTCATCTTGGCCGGTGATTTGAAATCACAAAGGTAACCATCTTTTTATTTTGATAAATCTTTACAGAGTTGAATATAGTGTCAACCTACTGGCTACTGAAAAGCCATCGTATCTAAAAGCTGCCCTTTCTTGTACAACACCACACTGACAGTTACAGATAAAGTGGGTAATCACCCTCGAAACTGCTTAAAGACAGTCGAGTACGACAGTGATCCCTGCGGACTGGCTGACGTAATGCAGATTCCGAACGAACGCTTGGAATTAGAGGAATACGTTGCAACACACTCTTTCAGTTAGAGTAAGATGCGCTGGCCTCGTTTCACAAAAGCCTTAGCGAGAGAACTTCGTTCGAGTGACATAACCCCACCAAACAACAGAAAACTTACAAATACAGAAATTGACCAACATTTACAACAGATGGACGAAACAATAAAACAAACGGAATGGACAATACCAAAGTACAAAGAACGGGACCAATTGGACGCTTACAGAAACGCAACTATTGACGCACTACGTAAGCACAAGAGTGGCTTACTGACAAAATTCAAAAATTTATACAGACGACTTACAAACCCACACTACTTAGAGGTTAGGACACTGAAGTTGTCAATAAAAAATATCAATCTGTTGATTAAGGAGAACTACAGTTTATCAATTAACAAGTCCTGGGAACTCAAGATCCGGCCATTTAATTCTAGTGACCCTAGTATGTTCCCTAAAATCAACAAGATATTCAGGAAAAAGAACGATAATGACCTTCCGTGTCTGAATTATAGCAAAATAGATCTTAGCGCCAGCCGTAGCGCATTACAATTAAGTATTATTGTTTAACTTAGAGTGTCCGTATGGGGCCAGTAATCTAGTTGTAAGTTATGGTTAATTAGGCTAGTTTTATGAATTTTTGTCGAGCTTTAAGATAGCTTTAAGATTGAATTAATAAAAATGAATTAAAAAAAAAGTGCATTGAATTGTCATCCTAGAGTTCTTGGGTTCAATCCCTGCCAGTGCCATTAAATGTTTTTTCACGGGCACTGCCTCTTGCCAATAATCGACGAAATCTCTTGTCTTAAAAAGCGCTTTCTCAAATTAGCCGGTTGGAGTTGGCTTAAAACTGTAGGTCCCTTGCATTTCTGACAACATTACTCGCACACAGGAATAGATGAGAGTTGTAAGTAACTGGGCTCTAGTTCTAAACTACCTAATTTATAAAAAAAAATTAACTTAAAAACACACCAAGCTCATTTGTGCCCTTAAAGTTATGATTTCTAAATTGTATAAGTCATCTTAAATAATTAAATTTCTAGCAACAATCTAATGTAAAAAGCTCGAACGATTTGATTCAGAACAAAAATATTATGTTTTCATTTCACGGATTTCTACACCACTAATAATCGTAACAAAGCTAATGTGTAAATAAGTCCTACATATATGCCAATAACACCTACCCACGAAACTCCCTTAAAGGAGCAAGTTTCTATACAATTCAGTAATAAACACATTTATTTATTTTCTTTTCATGCTTTGATTCAATATTAAATCTACGCATTTGAAAATTTAATTTAGCTTAACGTTGCTTATAGTAAAAACGCGAGTAAAAACTCTAAAGCGGAAATATTATTTCATTTCACTGGAGTGGAAACTAATCAAAAAGGTTGTATGAGTTAATTGACACATTTATCAAAAACCTCGAAACCTCATAAATTATTTCAGTACAAAAATTATTACACACTTTATTTGGTTGGTTTTGTGCAAAGTTACAACTGCCATAAAACTAACACTGTTCATTGCACTAATTTCAACATTTCACAGCATCCGAATTGTATATCCAATCCACCCTTTAAAAAACAGCGATATAATTGCGTGTTTCTATCAAAAAACTTCTAATATTGTTTTCATTTTCATGCACATATACATTAGACTGCTTAAAAAAAATATACTTTTTTTTAAGATCTAAATTCTTATTAAAAAACTAAATGTTGGATTTTTATAAAATGTTTACTGAATTTTACTAACAATATTTTCTATAAGATGAAATTATATATTTTGTATTTTTGAAAAGATATTTAATTCGAAATCCATTTCTTAGTTTATTTAAAAAAAAGTTATGTATTGAATAAGATCTTTTCAAAATTTTACTAAATGTTGAGAGCCAAATTTTGTCCAATATGAAATAAGCTTGAAGTAAAATATTTGAGGTAACAATTATTTTTTTTTTCAGTTGTTTTGATTAACAACAATTTTCCCTTTTTTTGTTGAATTTATTTTTATAAATCCTTACATTGAGTTAGGTTTTACGACGATGGCATCAACATTTGGAACAAAAGAAAACTCGTGATCGAAGATCACCCTAGATTTTTAAATTTAAAAGTTCTTTGAAGGCGGCTATCCTAGAGAATAAGGATACTCGTAAATAAAATGTTTCTTGGAGATAGAAATAACAAAGCTTTTTTTAACGTTAAGGTTTAGGTTGTTTGACTTACACCAATAGAATAAGTTATCTAAATCCATTTGAAGTTTAATGCAGTAGTAGTCGCTTGTTACTTTCAAAAATAGTTTGAGGTCATCAGCATATATTAAACATTGGCTTAAACTAATATGGTTGACAATATCATCAATAAATATTATAAACAGCAAAGGACCAAGATGACTACCTTGAGGGACACCTGAAGTACATCTAATAGGCCTAGAAGTATATTCCTTTATTTTTACTTCTTGCACTCTACCAATTAAGAATGAGCTGATCCCCTGCTTACGAAGCAATATATTGTGACATACAGAATCGAAGGCTTTGCTGAAGTCAGTATAAATAGCATCAATTTGGCTTTGGGTTTCAATAGATTTAACCACGATAGAAGAAAAACAAGCTAAATTGGTAACGGTCGATCTTCCAGAAATAAATCAATGTTGGACACTACTAACGTGTTCCTTGACAAGAAAATCAAGTTTTATTTTAATTAAACTTTCTAAAAGTTTAGGAATGGCAGATAACTTAAAAATTCCCCTATAGTTTTCAACGTTGTTTTTAGAGAGTGATTTAAAAATTGGAATCAAGAAAGATGATTTCAATTCGTCCATAAATATTCCAGAAGAAAAAGAACGGTGAAAAATAATAAGTAGAGGTAAGCAAAGAAAATTAGAGCATCATTTTAAGACAATCGCAGGAATGCCATCCACAGAAGGTTTAGCGTGGGACTTGAGACTCTGTAATCGTTCTAAAACATAAAGCTATATGGACCTAATATCCACTTTGAGGTGATCATTAGAAGGAAAGAAAGCTTATCCCTGAGCGTTAAAGTATACGGATTCAAAATACTGAGCAGAAACTTCAAAGGTCTTACGAACCTCAGTAGATTCTTCAGCTTTAAAATTCATAAAATTGGGAATCCCAATTGATTTTCGTTCAGAATTAAGAAAAGACCAGAATCACTTTGGGTCGCATTTTAAGTTCACTTCAGCGTTCATGACATAATTTCTATGCAAAAATTTACTAATTACAATGAATTTTTTACGAAGCTTATAAAATTTGATTTTTTCATTCAAATCGTTGGATTTCTTAAACTTGGCAAAATATTTGTTTTTTAGATTTTTAAGGTGAGCTAGCCTCCTATTATACCACGGAGGCTTTGAGACATTCTTTTTAAATCTAGGTAGAGCAAATATCCCTTAAGTTTAAATTTAATAATTCAGTTTTCCAGTCGGTATTTCCAAGGTAGTTATCGAGCTCAACGAAATTGTTTTTTAAAAAGTTATAAGATTCTAAATAGTTATGATCAATTTTTAAATAATTATATAATTTAACTTCAATTTATAGTTCCTTGTGATGGACTGACTGAATTGTTCAACAATGTAAAAGGGACAATATCATTAACTGACGCTTTAAAATCATCATATGGAATAAATATACGATAAAGAATTTTGTATAAATTATCAACAACATTTGGTATAAATAAGGGCAAATAGATGATCAATAAAAGTTATTTCAGCATCTTTTTTTAAGTTACAAGATGTAAGCATATTTTCAGCAAAAGAATCCAACCAATTTACCTCAGTTAAATTTAAGTCGCCGATTACGAACACATTTTTTGGACTATTGTTAAGATTGAATACAAAATCAATATTAGTAAGGTGTTTTTCATAAATATCAATGTTTTTTTTTCGGTGGAATATAATTTACAATAATTTAAACGATAACACCTGGTGCAAGACAGATTGAAACGCATATTTGTTCGATTTCCAAGGTAGGCAGAGTAATTAAATTACAAGAAATGTATGAATGGACTCCCAAAAAAACACCACGATCTTCAGCAGTAAAACAACGATCCTTGCTAAGGGTGATGTAAGAGCTTCCGTCAAAAATTTCAGAATGGAGAAACATTACTTACTTACTTAAGGTGGCGCTACACTGCTACAGTCCTGTGTGAACTAGGGCCTCACCCAACAAACTTCTCCATCTAGCTCGGTCCCTAACTAGATGTCTCCAGTTTTGCGCTCCAAGTTGGGTGATTTCACCTTCCACTTATCCTGTGGGTGCTGATCGAAGACTTAGTCCAAAGAAACAGCGGTTAGCAAGAGTTATTCTGCGTGAGCTCTGCAATATTCTTTCAAGCACGATGTTAAAAAATCGCATGACAGCGCATGACCTTCTCTAAAACCTTTTTTGACATCACAAGGTTCTGTTAAGTTGTTCCCAACCTTTATGGAGCAGCGTGAATTCTCCATGGTCATCCTGCACAAACGGACGAGTTTGGCTCTATACAGCTCGTCCCTGTAGATGCTGTCATATGCGGCCTTGAAATCGATGAAAAGATGGTAGGTCGATTTGGTGTTCTTTGGTTTTTTCCAAGATCTGCCGTAATGTGAATATTTGATCCACTGTGGACTTTCCTGGTCTAAAACCACACTGATAAGGACCTATCAGGTTTTTTACGATGGGTTTTAGATTTTCACATATTACGGCAGAGAAGATTTTATAGGCAATGTTAAGTAGACTGATTCCTCTATAGTTTTAGGATCGGGCAAACAATACTGAGGTTCCATTCATGGAGCATGCTTTCTTCCGACCATATCTTACAGATAAGTTGGTGCATGCTCATATCCAACTTATCTCCAGCTGCTTTAAAGAGCTCGGCATTCAAGCCATCCGCTCCAGCGACTTTATTAGACTTCAGCTTAGATATGGCAATCTTTACTCCGTCTAAGTCGGGAGGACGGGACCGTTGGCTTTCGTCGTCTATGTTAAATGGATAATTATCCTGCATGACAGCGGAATTCGGTTCGTCGTCGCCGTCATACAGTCTGCAGAAGTGGTTCGTCCATATCCTCAGCATTGACTGTGGTTCCACTATAATGTTTCCACTTTCGTCTTTGCAGCCTTCGGTTCTAGGTTTATGTACCTGTGAATTTCGTTTCACCTGTTCATAAAACTTTCGAACCTCATTCCTGCTTTTATACCTCTCAACATCTTCGACCGCACGCTTCTCATGCCCTCTCTTTTTCCTTCTCAGAAGTTGGCGTTCCTCTCGCCTCTTCTGCTCATAGAGCTCACGAGCAATTTTCGTCCTTTTATTCAGCGCCGCTTTGCGTGCCTGTTGTTTGGCTGCATTTGCCTGCCGACATTCCTCATCAAACCAGGGGTTCCTTGTTGGTGGCTGTTTGAAACCCACCACATCAGAGGCGGCTTCTCTGATTGCATCTTGGCAATGTTGCCACTGGTTTTCGATACATTGTGTTGGCGGCAAAGAACTTCGAGAGAGGTTACTTGTAACTCGGTCGAAAAAGGATTTGGCGATCTATGGCGATTGTAGCCGTTTGACGTTGTACCTTCTCCCAGCACCTCCTTGTTTTGCCTTGGGTCTGGAAATCCGAAGTGCTACCCTGGCTACAACGAGGTAGTGGTCCGAGTCGATGTTAGCTCCTCGGAAAGTTCGTACATCCATAATGCTGGAAGCGTGTCTGGCGTCGATCGCAATATGGTCATCGCCCGGAAGCAAAATCTATGAGCCTGAATCCATTGTCGGAAGTGTTGTCGTGCAGGCTGTTCTTCCCGATTATTCCACCAAAGATGTCTTCCCTTCCTAGCTTGGCATTAAAATCGCCCAGGACTATTTTAATATCGTAGCTAGGGCACTGCTCATATGTTTTGTCTAGGAGCTCGAAGAACATATCTTTGGGGCAAGAGCGCATATCAGACTAATGTTGCCGAATTTAGCCTTGATGCGTATGGTCATGAGGCGCTCATTGATGCACCTATAGCTCAAGAGTTCTTGCCTAAGTCCGCGCTGTTGGTTTTCGTGGTAGCAGTCACCATAGTAAATATAGCAGTTTTTCATCCTCTTTTTGCCCGGCAAATTCCATCGTATTTCCTGGATGGCGGTGATGTCTGCTTTATAGCAGTCTAGGGCCTCCGCTAATTCTTCGGCCGCACGTGGTCTGTTAAGGGACCTAACATTCCACCTGAATATCCGAAGTTCGTTGTCCTTTAGTCGTTTGCGTTGGTTGTCAACAGTAAATCCGTCCGTATCCGAGGCTTGTTGGTGCTTCGCAACTATGAAAGCTTTTACGTGGCCAGGAAGTCACCCCGACGCACAACCCCCAACCTGGAGGGCCAGATCCTAAGTATAACTCCAAGGATGGGGAGCCGGATAAAACCGCTCCTTATAGGCCTGGGCTCCGAATAAGTCGAAGAAGCCCTATAAGGTGCTCACTAAGTAGTATGTCTACCATTTTAAACCATAATTTTAGTTTCATTTGTTCCCCATCAATGGTATGTTTTTTGGAATGTGTTCAAATTTGCGAATTTTGATCCCGGAAGTCCAAAGTGATGGTTTGAATATAGAATTAATATCTGCATCTTGCTCTCTTATCGAAAATGCGTGCTTTTGGTATTTACGAATCTCTTCTTCAATGGATTAGAAATTTTCTTTCGAACCGAAATTTCAAGTTGTTTTGAACGGATTCAAGTCCGAAACCCATAAAATAAATGCTGGTGTGCCCCAAGGCTCAGTTTTGTTTCGGCCCTATTCATCATTTTTATAAATGATCTCTTGTCTGCTTCTTCTTATCCAATACATTGTTTCCCTGAAGATAGCACTCTTAGCTTTTCATATTCATTTCCAGACTCACAACCCTCCTCTTCGGATGTGTAAATAAAACGGCAAAATATAATTGGAGCATTTAATTTCGACCTACACAACATTGTACAAAGGGGAATAAAAAACAGTGTGGAATTTAATGCTTCGAAAACCCGATGCTGTCTTGTATCGTTAAAGCGAGATATATCTTCCTTGCCACTATCTATGAGTGGCACTTGCATCAACGAAACTGAAAATCTAGACATCCTTGGAAAATGCATCAGCAACCACCTTTTGTGGAGCGATCACATACACGATGTCACCAAAAATGCGGCAAGATGTCTAGGTTTTTTGAGACCATGCAAGAAATTAGTCTCTCCGTCTGATATATACATACATACGCCTGAAACTTGAATATTACTCTCATCCCTGGGCTGGTGCTGCAGGAACTTTTTTAAGCCTCTTGGATAGCATTCAAAGAAAAGCTTTTAAATTGATTAGTAACATGAACATTATCATGAAGATAAGGACTCATGTCTTCCCTTTAAAGCTATTTTTGAAATAAATAAATAAATACAAACTCGATTACGTCACTCGAACATCGTCGTAGAGTTTCTTGTCTCACCATTTTTAACCGTTATTTTAACAGACTATTCTATAGTGAAATAGCCTGTTGCATTCCTCCCCTTAAAAAATTTAACAGTAATACCCGCGCTTCTAGGAATGCCCATCAGTTTACCCTTGAGCCCAACATCGGCTGTACTATAAAGTACGGAGATTCATTTTTTAGCCGTACTATGCGAATGTGGAATCTTTCTCTATTATTGCAATGTTCAGGAATTCAAAATCAATGTACACCGACACCTCTTATCCAACCCTTCCCTCTTTCCCTAATCCTTACACTGTGTCTTTGGCATATTAGGGGTATACAGAACCCTTTTAGTGTTCGCTAATTATAAAAAAAAAAATTTTCGTTACAATATTTTGAGCCAGTCTAACGTAAATGTTTGTGTGTAAAAATATAAAAATGTATATATACAGGCATGAAATGAAAACCCATATGATGAAGCTTGTTGATGCACGAACATCATTTCCCCGGGGTGAATTATTTTAGAAAATGGTTATAACTGAGCGAGCATTCTATAGAAAAAGAGCTTCGTTTAGAAAACCCACCCACTTTACTCATAACTTGTGTTTTGGTGCAAAAATTATATTATTTTCCATTTCCAAATTCATACCTATATTTTCCTACTTATAATACATTGTACATCGAAGTTTTCTTCTTTGCCCGGAGTTGTTATTGTTTAAGTTATTTTGTGTATGCCCAAATCCTTCGCTTAACGACTCCTTGGTGGAAAACTATTTCCAAGAAGTTTCTTAAAGTTGCATGTTTTGTTTTTCAAGAAAATTTAACCCTCGTGAGTGTGATAAAAAGGTGTTATTTAGGGAATTCGATTTTGAAAAAGAAAATTGTTAAGTTTATAGTAACATGTACATTATATGAATGTTAAGCGATGTGATAGCTTAAGGGAGAAGAGAACTTTTATTATGAGGTTAAAGACGAAACAAAGATGTGGTTTTAGAATTTTAAATGATGCCATGGAGGAAAATAAAGGAAGTTGTTAAGTTTAAAGAAAAAATTTAAATATTTAATAGTTCTTTAAATGTAAATTAATATAGTTGATAGTTAAGAAGATGGTTTTTCAAAACAAAATTTTAAGAAATTAATTAGTTTCAGAATACTTATTCTGTCAATAATTTAATATTAGATTCTGGTGTTATCGGTATCGTGTTCCGTTTGAGATTAATTGATTTTGTAATAAAAGAAGAAGAAAAAAGGGTGTTTTTTAGACGTGTGGTTTTCAGCGTAGAGAAGCAATTTCATCTTGATTTGTTTTTGAAGTGTTCTTAATCATACCGGCCACAAATCACAGTGGGTAAGCGAAAAAAAGAGAGAGGCAAGAGATGAAAGCACACTTAACATAAATATAAAACAAAATGATTAAGAATCTCAGATTTATGAAAAGGCAAAAAGTAATTAAATATAAATCTTTTTTAATTTGCCGAAAAAACGGTCCTTGATTATGCTCCTTCTATAGAAACCACAAAAAGGCAAAGAAAAAGTTCCTCTTCACTTTCCGCTTCCGTCCTTATATTGAACTTATAACGGGCTTAATGAACCAAGGGTAATTTAAAAAACATTTAATGAATTAAAAGTCAAAATTTGAATTAATAATAAAGAACCGAAGTGCTTTAAAATTAAAACGTTTTATTTCATATTTATGAAAATTGAAATGATTTAAAAATGAGATAATATGCGATTGAATACGAATGATAATAGGGAAGAAAATAACAACACTATAGGTATAATGTTTTTCTTAGCTTTTCTTAGTGCATGAAATTATTTTTTATAAGAAATAATCTTTGTACATTGTTATGGCAGAAAAAGAGAGACTAGCAAGACTAAATCCATTTTCATATGACAGACTTTTTGATAGACTTATAAATTTGATAAAGTGGCAGTGGGATTTTGTGAAGGAAATTCAGGTGAAATAATGGATTTTATGATTTTGATTCAGACGATTTCATTTGTAAACATAAATCTTCGTGAAACCATAAAAATATGATACTTTTAAATTTGGCGCTGAAAAAGAAAAGCATTTGTGATATTCGAGCATTTGTTTGTATGTCCTTAATTTACATTCAATATTTTATTTCTATTTTTAAACTGAGGAAACATGCAAACATTAGATGTTATAAGTTTTGAAAAAATAAAATGGCTGAAACACAAACACGCTTCAGCTTCGGCTTCGCCTGACGTTTACGAGTTCAGCCAAAGGAATTCAATGGCTGCGTTCAATCTCGTGTTGGATAGGGTACGAGTTGGATAGATAGCTGTCAAAATGTAAAACAACTTTCAGCTGTTCACCAAAAGCAGAGAAACATTTAAGCTTCGAAGTCAAAATTATTGTAAGATGGACTGGAGGTAAGACCTAGCAAATTAGTCATCTACAAAACGAGAACAAAATAAGTCAATAAGTTTAAAAAAATAAATCATAATTACCTTCTAAAATTCGGAAGCAAATAGCTTCTTCATCGTTTATTTTGTACTTAACATCCCAAAATACAACTTCAAATAACATTTTGTATCTTTTTGTTTATCAACAAATACAAAAAGCTGAAATTAATTTTCAAGTTTCTTAAACTTCAACCATGTGTTAAATCACCTGTTCTGTCAGATACCTACATACCCCAGAAAGTCTTGGATACCTTTGGATTCCTTTTTTGACATCTCAGCTATTTTTGCTGTATTCCAGGTAAAACACTCACGAAAAGGTATCCGGATACCCTATCTGTCTTAGATTGAACGCAGCCAATGCATGCTATCACATAGCGTTTTTCTTTTTTAGTTCAGAGCTGAGCACTGAGCCTGAGCGAACAGAGTAGAGTAGATTAGAGTTCTGAGCAGCGTATGTTCAGAGCTCTCTGATTTAATTATGAAACAACTTGAACAATAAACTGTCATAATTTGAAATGTCGTCTGTTTGAAGTGGTTCAAAATTGTCTTTAATCGAATTAATTCAAGAAAACAGTCATAGTGTTGGTCCATTTGACGCCTGAAATAAATTTGATTCATAAAAATGCTATTTACTATTAGTTTTTTATAAAATATCTTTCCTTCTGCAGTAGAATGACCGCCTCTTCCACCATTTTTATTGTCAAATTGTTTGTGTTCAGCATTTTACTCCGTTTACTCTGTTATTTTATTCTGAGCTAACAGAGCGCGCTCTGAACATGTTCAGAAATAAAAAATAAACACGAATTTGAAGCTCTGAACGATCAGAGCTCATAAGTCTGCTATTACACGATGAATCTAGATGCATGCGACACTTCGAACAACATAAGTGCAAAAGAGAAAAAAAATTCGAAAACATGAGACGCAAGAAAATCGACCTGTGTCGCACGGGTAAAATTTTCCTTGCGACAATTTGACGTTTCTCTGTTCCCTTATTCGTATTTTTGCTATTCTCTTTCATTTGGTTTCGTTGTTCGAGAAGCAAACTTCGACGGACAGTTCATTTTGTAGGAATCTATGTCTTTGTTTGTTGATTATAAATTATATTTTGATAATAAAACTCATAAATTTTACAAAACAAAATATTTTTTTATTGATTTTAAAGAATAACAAAATTTTCTCGATTAATAAAAGTAAACAGACAAACAAACAAGTCGATGAAGAAATAAAAATGAAAGAGAACTGTCAAAATAGATTCATGAATCTAGTTTCAACGTGTAATAGCAGACTAAAGAAACACAATTATTTTTTTGACAGTTCGAGCTCTGCTCTGAACTAAAAAAGGAAAACACCAACAATGAAGCTTCGACCTCACGTTTTATTTGACAATCGTAAGGAAATAACGTATTGTTACGTAATGTGCCTCCAAACGGAAGCTCTAGTTCAAATTTGCTGAACATTTGCTTTTTCTGACAGCTCAACAGCTGTAAAAAAGTCAACAAACAAAATACATTTGCTTTTGGAGGGATTCCCATTGGTTATTATAGGCTGTTTAAGCTACTTCCGCGATAAATTTAATTAATTAATTTTTTCAAAATGTTTATTTTGTTTATTTTGAGAAAAAATAACAGCTGCTGATTAAGAAGTGCCATTTTAGAAATTTCTTATTCAAAGCAACCTCCAACCAGGCCCAACGAAACGCAGACGAAGCCGAAGCTAAATCAATGTACATATATACATTGCACTGTAATGGTTATAAGTTGTGACATTTAACTCATGTTTTACTTTAGACCTACATATAAGAGTTTTATGGTAAGATTTGCATTCGAAAACATGTTCCACTCGAGATTTTAATCAAACATGAAATTACGATGGTAGCGGAGTCGAAAAAAGTGGGTCCACCGATTTTGTCCGTCTGTTTGTCCTTTCCCCTAGAGCCTAAAGAATTGAGTCGATTGACTTCAAATTTAGAAATTAAGTTTTTTTTGCATTCGCGTTAAGCATTTTATCTTAAAAGCACACAAATTTTTTGGTTAAAAATAGAAAATTCCAATTTTCTCAAAAAACAAACTATTAGATTTTTTTTTAATTTTCGCTTAAATTTCTAAATTTTTGTTTTAGTTTGGCTTATTTCAATATAAAAAAGAGGCTGGGATGCGACCCACACTGATAACTTCCCATCCCGTCTGTCGATTTTTCTTGCTCAAAAGTTTGTCTATATGTACTCGTATCAATTTTTACCAAATTTGCGTACTATTTTTTGTAGATTTTGTTTTTTATGAAAAAACGGACTGTTGGATTTTTATATAAAAATCACTGAATATCGAAAACAATATTTTCTGTAAAATAAAATAAGTTTGAAGCCAATATTTTAATTTTTGAAAAGCTATTTGAGTCGAAAGTAAATTTTTACCAAGTTTTAGTATTGTTTTTTTAGAGTTTTATTTTTTTTGTAAAAAAACCGTCAATTCGATTTTCTTCAAAATTCTACAGAATGTTGAAAACAATATTTTCTATAAGATAAAATTAGTTTGAAGCCAATATTTTATAGTTTTGAAAAGATATTTGAATCGAAAATCAATTTTTACCAACATTTGTTAAATTTTTTTTTAGGTATTTAATTTTTTGTACAAAAACTATCAATTCGATTTTTTTCAAAATTTTACTAAATGTTAACAACAATATTTTTTAAAAGATAAAAGTAGTTAAAAGCCAATATCTACAATTTTTGAAAAGATATTTGAGTCGAAAATCAATTTTTACCAACTTTTATAATTTTTTTTTTTAATGTTTTTATTTTTTGTAAAAAAAACTGTCAATTCGATTTTTCTCAATATCTTTCAGAATGCTTAAAACGATATTTCTTATAAGATAAAATAAGTTTGAAGTCTAACTTTCAAGTTTTTGAAAAGATATTTGAATCCATATTCAATTATTACCAAATTTTGTTAATTTTTGTTCGGTTTTTAATTTTTTATAAAAAAACTGTCAATTCGATTTTTCTCAAAATTTTACTGAATGTTGAAAACAATATTTTTTGAAAGATAAAAGTAAATTAAAGCCAATATCTCAAAGTTTTGAAAAGATATTTGAGTCGAAAATCAATTTTTACCAACTTTTATTAATTTTTTTTTAGGTTTTTAATATTTTGTAAAAAAAACTGTCAATTCGATTTTTCTCAAAATTTTACTGAATGTTGAAAACAATATTTTTTGTAAGATAAAATAAACTTGAAGCCTAAATTTTAAGTTTTTGAAGAGATATTTGAATCGATATTTAATTTTTACGAACTTTGAGTAATGTTTTTTTTAGATTTTTATTTTTTATAAAAAAAACTGTCAATTCGATTTTTCTTAAAATTTAATCAGATTTCAAAAATATTAATCTCCGTTGCTCAAAATTGTTTTGGAGATGAAATCATATGTTAGTAGTTAAATTTAGGAGGTGACAAATTTTTTTTCTCAGTTTTTTTGATTTAGAAAAAAAACCGTTAGATAGATTTTTTTCAAAAAATATACTTCTTTGAGATCACGTTACAGTCTATTATATAAAATTTAATTCAAGTCTCTAGCGTTTTTGGTTCGTAAGATATTTAGGGTTAACGAAAATTTTCACCTTTTTTTTAAACTGCTATGGTAAAAAAACCACCCAGGCATTTTTTTTGAGAGCCCTTTCTGCATCTTTTTGCCTTATTATCTGTATAACGAAATTTATTTGAAGTCGATATCTCTTTTGGTTCTTGAGCTATGGACGACGAAAAAAACGTCGCGAACGTACGGACGTACGGACGTACAGACGTACGGACGTACGGACGTACGGACGTACGAACGTACGTACACACGCACGCACAGACATCTTTCTAAAAATCTTTTATTTCGACTCTAGGGACCTTGAAACGTCGAGAAATGTCAAAATTTTCAATTTGACAAATCGGACCCATTACAATAACTTCCTATGGGAAGTTAATAAGAGTCTGGAATGCGACCCTCACTGATAACTTCCCATTTCGCCTGTCGATTTGTCTTGCTTAAAAGTTTGTAGATTTTCGTGTTGGGTTAAAAAAGTTGTCAGTTGAATTATTCTTAAAAAAAAATTAAAATTAAAACCAATTCAAAATCTATTTTTAGTAGAAACCAATTTTTACCAATTTCAGCAGCATTTCTTACGAGGTGTGGCAATTAAGATCCGGGAATTTAGTGGCAACACTTTTTCATTTGCTATTATCTGTCTAAGAAGAGGGACCTTCCTTTTAGTAAGAGTTCAAAGTTGAAGTATATAGCACGTTTGGTTTGCGTTTTATGCGTGTTTTTTGCAAGTAACTTTTTTAGTGGAGTAGTGGAAATGTGTGACGTACATTACAAGCAACGTGTAGTGATTCAATTGTTAGTGAAATCTGGAGAAAAACCCTCGGAAATCCTCAGAATGTTGCATGTTGTCTAGGGAGACGATAGCATGTCAAACACGCGTGTGTTTGAATGGGCGAAGCGGTTCAAGGAAGGCCGTGAATCGGTGGAAAACGATCCACGTGAAGGTGCTCCTGTCACCTCTCGTACCGACGCAAATGTTGATTGTTTGCACATCTTGATCACGTCTGACCGTCGCTTAAGCAACGGTTCGCAAGATCTGCGCAAAGATGGTGCAAAAGTTCTCAACCATGAACAAAAACAAATGAGGAAATCGACTTGCAAGGATCTGTTATCTCGCATTCAGAGCGACGGCAAAGAATGGATGAGTCGGGTAGTCACTGGAGACGAGACTTGAATATTCCCCAAGATGAAGTCGCACCTCAAGGGAACTCATCATGGCGAAGTACAGAAGGTCCAAGAAGCTCTTACCGGGGTGCTAAATGGGCTTAGTTCGGAGGACTACAAAGGGTGCTTCCAATCATGGGAGAAACGTTGGAACCGTTGTGTAGAGTTAAAGGGAGATTATTGTGAAGGTCGATAGTAAAATTTTGCCTAAAACTTCATTTTCTTGTTTTTTATTGACAAATTCCCGGAACTTAATTGCCACACCTCGTATAAACAAATAGAAATTGAATAAATGAAATTAATTTGAGAGATATCGAAAACCGAACATCAATTTTTACCAAATTTGCGTACTATTTTTTTTGTAGATTTTATTTTTTTATGAAAAACCGGACTGTTGAATTTTTATAAAAAATTACTGAATACCGAAAACAATATTTTCTGTGACATAAAATACATAAATATTTTTTATTTTTGAAAAGAATTTAAGTGAAAGTAAATTTTTAACAAGTTTAAGTTTTGTTTTTTTTTAGATTTTTATTAAAAAAAAAAACCTGTCAATTCGATATTTCTCAAAATTTAATCGAATGTAGGAAACAATATCTCTTATAAGATAAAGTTAGTTTGAAGCCAATATCTCAATGTATTGAAAAGTTTTTACGACGAAAAACAATTTTTACCACATCTTTGGAATTTTTGTTTAGGTTTTTATTTTTTGTAAGAAAACTATCAAAATTTTACAAAATATTGACAAAAATATTTTTTAAAAGAAAAAAGTAGTTTAAAGCCAATATCTGAACGTTTTGAAAGATATTCGATAGTCGATAATCAATTGATTAACTTTTATTATTTTTCTGTAATAAAACTGTCAATTTGTTTTCTCAAAATTTTACAAAATATTGGAAACGTTATTTTTCGTTCCACAAAATTGTCTTGGAGATGAAATCGTTTTTTATTCGTACAATTTTCGATGTGACAGTTTTTCTGTTTGTTTTTTATTTATATAAAAAACAGTTAATTGGGTTTTTTTCCAAAAATATAATATAATGTCAAAATTTTTAATTTGACAAATCGGACCCATTGCAATAACTTCCTATGGGATGTCAAAAAATTTGAAAAACTAAGGTTGTTTTTGAGAAACCAAATCGTGTTTAAATTTTTGAAAACATCAAATGCAACCATATTTGGTGTATTATTAGCGACAAAAATGGATCAAGTCCTATTTGGATGATAGTGCTAAACGACAATTTCCTTTTCATGAAATTTGTACAGACAAATTGGAATATTTTCCATCTTTAAGATCTTCATTTAAGTACCGCACAGAAAAAATTTAAAAATATTGAATCACAAGATCTTAGTGGCCAATTGCTGTCATCTCTTCGAGTCAGGAAATGTCGCTTGTAAAAATGAGACCGGTTACTGTAAAATGTTCAAAGTTTTTGAGCGGTCAATTTTAACAATTCCAATGCTCTCTTGTTATTGCTAGGGTATAATTTTTGATTGTTAAGTGTCAAAATATGATAATTTCAAAAGAGACAATAGCGGGATATAAAAAATGAAATTTCTTATTGGAAATCCCTACACAATGAAAACTATTTAGGGTTAACACGCAATACAAACAATTTTAATAGTTCTGTTTATATTTTGCTTAGCTAAAAATATTTAAATTCAAAAGATTATGTTAAGCTTAAAAATGAATGCACTTAAGTAAATGCACTTCGGCGTATACGTATTATTACGTAGAACAACGTCTGCTTGTCCAACTATTAATATGATATAAATATATACAAAATCGATGCTGATACATTTAATGCACATTAGCAACAGCTGCGTAACGATTTTTGCATCAGCACAAGACTAAAGCATTTATATTTTTTGAATTTACTAAAAGCTTGTAACTTGTACTACCGAACGACTTCTCCCAAAAACTATCATTCAATATAACAAAAACCCAATCGATTTAACCTCCTCTTTGAACTCTCTGTCACTTCTTCGATTCCTATTAAATTTTTGTACATTTACATTTTACAAAACGAATAAAATGCTTCAACAGTTAAAGTTATTCTTTTCTTATTAATTTAATTCAGAAACAAAAACAAAAACAAAACATACAAAAAACTCCTTCGAAATATCAAAAACATTTTCACCTAAGTGACTCCTCCGGGAAATATCTTATCTCCCAATAGTTCAACAGCATATCTCATATCATATCATCCAACCAAGAGTGTCAGACCAGTGTCTAAGGATATACCTCACCTACATATACGTATACCTATACAAAGTTGTTGCTTTAGATGAATATTTTCTTGTGGAGGCCGATGCTGGAACCGATACCGAAGCTGGGAAGCCGGAAGGCGTGTCGTTGGTTTCGGCTTGTACTCGTCTCGTTTATGTGAATGTACGTACTTGCTTATTCAGCTCATGTTTATGGATGGATGTCTTTTGGGTTGAGGGCTTCTTCGTTATTGCTTTAACAAAACTTTCAATATGAATAGCGGTTTTGAATTTTCAATAATAATAATAATTTTTTTTTGTTGTATATCGAACCGAACCAAATCGTCCCGGTTCAGGGAACTATGGCAACTTGGAAAATTAGATTTTTTACTTTGTATTAGATTTTTAAGTGAATCAATCTTGTTTTTTTTTGTTCTTATATTTATATGTACTTTTATGTTTAGGATAGCAGTTGGTTATGGTTATCTATGAAGTTACTTTTTCTTATAATAGATTTTATGCTTTGTTATTATTTTTAGTTATTATTTTTTACATTATAACGTTTATTAAAAGTTTAAGTTCAAATTGGCTTTAAAAGTTTCCTCAGAAAATGATTTTTATTTCTGTGGGCTGTTTTTATTTAGCTCAGTATCTACGTGTATTGGAATTTAGAAATTATTGTTTATTGCTTTAAAAATTCAAAGATTTGTTAATAAAAGGTGGTATCCAGTGAATACATGTTCATACATAGATTGAAAATTACGAAACGTGAAAGAAATGAATCACTTATGAAAATTAAAGTTCTTGTTAATCCATCCGGAAGCAATAATTCACTTCAAGAAATTGGCCATGCAATGCGAATATTTTTAACACTGAATACAAGTTTCATGAAATGAATACATTTATAACATCAAAGCACTTTCTTAACATTTCTGTGACAATCAAATCACTAGAAATAATTTGACGTTTTGTGTAAGCTGTTCCTTTTTTTTACCTTTAGGGCAAGAAGGTGACAAGTCAACGATAAATATTGGGAGTGAGCATAATATGTCACTGTTTGGTGGACCAAGAATTTAAAAAACATTAAGTTGTACTTCAATAGATTGCAAAAGTCACCAAATATTCGTTATATCCTTAAGCGATAGAAAAAAGTCCATAAACACCCTTATATTTATTTGTTGTTGTTCTTACAGAAATACTGCTTTCAAAGCTTACAGAACAAAAACAACTTAAAGAACAAAAACTGGCCATCTTGTAAATGCAACGAAACAATGAGAATTTTGAAAAGATGATCACAATTTTTCGATTGAACTACGAGAGTCTTTTTTTTAATAGTTTTCAGGATATACAAATTGAGTTCTTGAAGTTGTTTTGAACATAGAGCCGCGAATGTGGGAATTAATCATGGAAAATGTCATTAAAAGGATATAGTAGCCCGTATCTGTGATTGTTGGTCGGGCTGATATCACTTATCATTAATAATGGCATACCTTACGCTTTACAATTCTTCTTAGAAAATACTCGCTTTTGAATATTTACATGAAGCATCTTATTGGAAAACCTTATATACATATGCACTGTGAGAATCATTTTTCTACGTATTAGAAAAGAAAAACAGAAATTATGTTTAACGTGCAAAAGAATTTAATATTCAAAATTAAATCGAATGTAAAACAAGAGGATGGGAAGCGACCCACACTAATAACTTTCCATCCCGTCTGTTGATTTGTTTTGCTTAAAAGTTTTAAGGTTTTCGGGTTGGGTTAAAAATGTTGTCAGTTGAATTATTCTTACAAAAATTTAAAATACCAACAATATTTTCCATATCAAGAAATAATTTAGTTTGAGTAGCTGGTTTTTTGTTTAATAGATTTTTAGTCGAAAACAAATTTTTACCAATTTAAGATGCATTTTTAAATGTTTTACAAATTGGACGAATAAAGTTTGGGTACTATTTTTTGTAGATTTTATTTTTGTATAAAAATCTCAAAATTTGACTGTATGTTGACAACAATATTTTTTAAAAGATAAAAGTAATTTAAATCCAATATCTCTAAGTTTTGAGTCAATAATCAATTTTTACCAACTTTTATTAATGTTTTTGTTTGAATTCGACTTTTCTTAAAATTTTACCGAGTATTGAAAACAATAATTATTTTTAAGATAAAATTAGTTGGAATGCATAATCTCAAAGTTTTGAAAATGTATTTGAGTCGAAAATCAATTTTTACGAACTTATATTAATTTTTTTGTTTAAAAAACTGTCAATTCGATTTTTTTTTTCAAAATTTGTACGAATGTTGAAAACAATATTTTTTACAAGTTAAAGTTTGCTGTAAGCAATAATCTCAAATTTTTTAAAAGATATTTGAGTCGAAATTCAATTTTTACCATCTTTAAGTAATGTTTTTTTTAGGTTTTTTATTTTATAAAAAAACACTATCAATTTGATTTTTCTCAAAATTTTACCACATGTTAAAATCGTTTTTTTCGTGAAAATTTTGGTTAATCCTAAATATCTCACGAACCAATTACGCTAGAGACTTGAATTACATATTATATTATAAATTGTAACGTGATACCAAACAAGTACATTTTTAGACAAAAATCCAACTAACAGTTATTTTTATAAATCAAAATAATGAAAAAAAAAAATCGTCACCTCGAAAGTTTTTTTTATAAAAAATAAAAACCTAAACAAAAAAATGAATAAAAGTTGGTAAAAATTTACTTTCGACTCAAATATCTTTTCAAAACTTTGAGATATTGGCTTTAAACTACTTTTATCTTTCTAGAAATATTGTTTCCAACATTCGAAAAAAATTTGAGAAATATCGAATTGACAGTTTTTTTTTTACAAAAAATAAAAATGAAAGTAAAAATTTACTTTCACAGAAAATATTGTTTTCTATATTAAGATGTTTTTTTTTATAAAAATTAAACAGTCCGGTTTTTCATAAAAAAATAAAATCTACAAGAAATAGTACGCAAATTTGGTAAAAATTGATGTTCGGTTCTTGATACCCCTCAAATTGATTTCGTTTATCTAATTTGTATTTGATTTTATAAGAAATACAAAAAAATAAGAAACGCTACTAAAGTTGGTAGAAATTTGTTTCGACTAAAAATCTATTTAACAAAATTAGATTTTCAAACTAAACTATTTCTTTATTTGAAAAATATTGTTCGTAGTTTCACAATTTTTAACAATAATTCAACAGACAACTTTAAAAAAAAAATAACGAAAGCCTATAAACTTTTAAGCAAGACAAATCGAAAGACGGGATGGAAATTTATCAATAAGAGTTGCATCCCAGCCTGTTTTTACTTGCGACTTGTAGGAACTATGTATGTAGCAAGTTTTGCATTTGTAAAAAATTTTGAACTCGATTACGATGGTAGAGAAGTCGAAATAAGTGGGTCCCGCGATTCCGTCCATTCTGTCCTGTCTGTCTGTCCACCTTTCTACAGCCTAAAATATTGGGTCGATTGAGTTCAAACTCGGAAGTTAAGGTTATGAGCAGATTCGCGTTAGGCGTTTTTTAATTTTTTTTTTTAAGATCAAAACTAACAATTTTCGAATTTTCTCAAAAACGTACCTTTAGATTTTTTAAATTTTTCTTTAAAATTTTATTTTTTAACTTAACTTCTTTTTATAAGAAAAATGTATTTTTGTATTGCTTAGACAATGTACCGCTCATAGAACCGTTTTTTTGTTTTTTAATTTTCTCAGCAGTTTATATGAACTGATTTCAATACATTTTTTTTTAATAAGCTCTTATATTGCCTTAACAATATTTCACTAAACAACTGCATCCTAAAAATATTTTTAAAACAAAATTGAAAAATTTTATAAATACAAAATTTTTTTAAGAAAAACGCTCTAACGATTTTCAAAAACAAATTAAAAAAATAAAGATGTTTTTGCTATAAAACAAGATTTTTTCCGTGACTTCGTCCGCATAAGATATAGTAGTATGGAAAAACCTGTGAGGGGTAAAAAGTATCCTATGTATTTTCTCGGGCATCAAAATATCTCCATACTAAATTTCATACAAACTGGCTCAGTAGTTAAGGCGTGATTGAGTAACAGACAGACAGAGCTACTTCACATTTATGATATTATGAGTAAGATGGCATTTACATTTTTGAAGACAAACTTATATTTCAAGTAAAATTTTGAACTAAAATCCGAAACGCACAAGAGCCTGACTGTGAACATTACATGAATACCAATTTCTTGTACCTGTTCATATTCTTGTTTTTTTTTTTTTAACTCTAACGAAAGGTATCTTCCACCTACCAAAAACATTCCTTCATTATCATCATAAACGTGTCTTTATCTATCTATCTGCATAAAGCTGAGCACTCCAATGAACTATTCCTTATTCGTTTTAGACACCTACCAATCATACATTTTCTGCCTCTTTCTTATCTTTAGATAATTTATTTTCCATCCTAGTTCTTCTAATAAGAAAATAAAATAATGTTATCCAAAGGAAAAAGCTTTGAACAAACTAATTGAATTCACAACCAATTGTTTTCGTTAAGTATGCTTACAAGTATTTTTCATTTTCGGGATGAGTTGTCCTAGGATGAGTTGTGTCTTGGATGAATCACAAGTTTTTTGTCAAATCAAATGGCAATTATATCTTCAAAGACAAACTCATTTAACAGGTATACTTTTAAATCCTATATAAGTACTTTAAACAGACTCTTTAGATACAGGAGCAAGTTAGTGCGACCCAGTCGTGCATTTTATTTTTATTGCTATGGTAAAAAAAACCACCCACTCAATTTTCTTAAAAGACCTTTCCTTTATTTAAAGTCGATATTTCGACTGGTTCTTGAGATGTGGACGACGAAAGTGAGACATCTCTCTAAAAGTCTTTTATTTAGATTCTATTAACTTTAACAAATAGAAAAAAATTTCAACATTTTCAATTTGACAAATCGGACCGATTAAAATAACTTACTATGGGAAGTTGATAATTTGAAAAATACATGACAAGAACGTCGGTTTATTCCATAATTATGGAAGTATGACCTCTTGATGAAAATAGTTAACTACCCTTATTGCTAGTGTAAATAAATGTATTTTCAAATGTGAAGTTGTTTTTAATAAAAAAAAAATCTAAAATTTAAATATTTAATTACTAAAGATTTTTTAATTTTTTATAATAACTAACCTAGCTTAATTCATTCTTCGAAATGTATGTCTCAAACCAAACAAAATACCTCAGCTTTCCTGACAGCGACAAGAACAGTATTTTTCGTGTACACTTTCTTTAACCTCTTATATAAAATCCTTAAAATAATTTGTTATCTTATCCTTCTCATCTAAACCAAAATCTTATTTTAAAAACCAATCAAACCTTTTAAAATTAACTTCAAAACGTCCACTACAAAAAGAAAGCTTAACTAGCTAAGCCACAATTTGTGTGAATGAAAAATTAATTTCGTTCTTTATCAAAAAGAGTTCCCAAAATCAGGAACTAATTCAAATAAAATTTTAAAAGAAGTTACGAGCTACCAACGTGTCCGACGATCGAAGCGACAACAACGTGTCTTTGGATTTTTCATAGAAATACTTTAAGACCAAATGAATACATGACTTTTTTGTAAAAATTCAACATTTTCAAAACTTAAACAAATCGTTCCAATGAACTGTTTTATTTTCTTAACGAGTCTTATTTATTTTTGTTTTTTCTTTTTTTTCCCTAAAGCAGGATGTTTCAAATTGAAAAAAAAATAACAAAATGTAGGTACATAGGTATAAAGTTACATATAAGGAGGAGCGTTAATTTTGCACGTTCACAAAAGACAAAACTTGTGACTTAAAGTCTCTATTCATTTTGGGTTTATCCAAAAAGAAAAAGAAATCTAACTTAATTGTTGGCTGTAAAAGTTTGTTAAGTGATGGCTTCTTTTTCCCCAAGTTCCGGATGTGGTAAGCTTGAAAAGAATGTACAAGCGTGTACATATATCTTTCTTTCAAGCAGCGTTTTTTTTTTATTGTGCTTCCTTAAATGGATCATAGGAGCGGATTTAATAGAAATCCCGCCTAGTTCATTTTTATAATAATAAAAGTCATTGCAGAAATTAAAAGGGAAGGAAAGGATTAAAAAAAATACCAATGTCAATATGGTTTTGAATGTTTGGCACTTTGTTTTAAGTGGGATATATTGAGCCTGGTATGACACATTCTTCAAGTGCGGCTTAGAAAAGAATATCTGCACTTAACATTTCGTTTAAAATTGGGCTTTTATGAAAAGATGAAAGTACAGTCATCAGCAAAACAATTAAGTGGATTAGAAGTTTTACAAAAAGGAAAATTTATACAAATAAGAACGACTGTAGGAGATAAAACGGAACTCTGAGGCACACCAGGCAGCGGTTAATTTTCAGTAATGGAATAGGGTTTACTTATCAAATATCAATAGATGACAACTTGAAAAGTAGCAGCTTTGAGTCACCCTTTAGTATACTGGTTGATTCATTTAAACTTACTTTAAGTTTAAATGACTTCTGATACAATATGCTCGTAGGAGTTCCGGCCTTTAGGCGTACCTCATAAGAGACTGTATATCCGGCACTGTTTACTGATACTCGTGTGTAGTGTCTACCTATCACTGACTGTATCAAAAGCTGTATATTTGAATCCTTTGAAATATAATGCGGTCCTTTATTATGAGTGTCGACGAGGGTGTATTGAATGCTGTTGCTTAAGTTTTATATCACCTTTAATGGCATATTTTGTGGTGTGTATTTTATGATGTGACCATTTCGTTGAGATCCATAAGATTATTATTAAGCTCAGGGTGTGATAGGAATACGACTGGGATAGGAAGAAGGCTTTCACGACAAATTCTATCTCCATCGCAACTTATAAATCTCTTTGAAAGAATGAGCAAAGAAAAAAATATATGCATTACCTATATATGAGTGTAAATATACGTTTCCGAGGATAAACAAGAATAACATCGCATTCAAGCTTCCAAGTTATGGTCTTATAGCGGAAGTTGGAAGTTGTACCTATATGTACATATGTAGACAATTATTATATACAAAGCATATTTTTTTTTTGCCCACTCTCGTATAATATGGACTTAAGATAATGTGCATCCACTTAATGTTTCATCTAATGGGTAACGAATGATATTATGCATGAAGACATTTCGGTGATAGACCTTTTGGTCTGGGTAATGTATTACTCTCCTGTGTATAAAATGAGTTAACATTTTGTGGTTTTATTATTGTCATTCTGCAAGCAGGAGTCATAGTCAATTTAATGTAAAAGGTTTAAGTATTTCACAACGGAAGTAATAAAATTCACAAGTGAAAATACGTTTTTTGAATGGATTTTTTACGAGGGAACAATTTACAGGAAAATGTTGAAGATTGTTTTACTTAACTTTTGTGGAAATAAATGTTTCTCCTTTTCTTTGTTTGTCTTTCATTCTTTCTGTGTTAGATTCTGACTGTTTTTTTTTCAACTAATTGCGTCCAAATATTGTCTTAAATTTATACCAATTTTATTTGCAATATTTAGGATGTTGTTGAAAAAATATGTTGTTGAGTTGACCGAAAAAGGAGTTTCTCATCTTTTAATTTATTGCAATTTATTTTCACCTTTCCCTAACGAATTAATCCTTCAACTGATTTAAGAACTTCTATGATATATCTTAAAATTTTTAAATTAACCCTTTAAGTAAATCCCAAAAACTGAATAAGTACTGGAGAAGAATTTGTAACATATTAAATTTAGATTATGTTAAACGATTCAATTATTAAAGCCCGTAGAGCTAGAAACACGACACCTTAACAATACAAATCTTTAAAAAGAAATTATGGCAATTTATGGTTATTTTTGTGCTCTTTAGTTCACGGAAGTCCTGATTGGTCTTACAAACCCTTTCCCCCTTTTAATTATAATTAGCAAACACTAAAAAGGTTTTGTATACCTTTAATATGCCAAGGATACAGTGAGAGCATTAGGAAAGGAGGGAAGGGTTGAATAGGAGGTGTCAGCGTACATTGATTTTGAATTCCTGAGCGTGATAAGTCATTCCACATTCGCGTAGCACCGCTAAAAAATGAATCTATATACTTCATAGTAGGGCCGAAGTTGGGCTCAAGGGTAAACTGATGGGCATTCCTAGAAGCGCGGGTTTTGTGGTTAAATTGTTTAAGGGGAGGAATGTTACAGGCTATTTCACTAGAGCATGGTCCGTTGAAATAATGGTAAAAAGCGTGAGACAAGAAACTTTACGACGATGTTCAAGTGACGTAATCGAGTTGATAATGTTCATGCCACCAATTAATTTAAAAGCTCTTCTTTGAATACTGTCCAAGAGGCTTAAATAAGTTACTGATGGAGCACCAGCCCAGAGATGAGAGCTATATTTAAGTTTCAGACGTATATAGGTTTTTTAGATCGTAGCCAGATCAGGCGGAGGGAAAAATGCCTTGCAACGTCTCAAAAAACCATTTTTGGCATATCGCGTATGTGATCGCTCCACAAATGGTGGTTGCTGGTGCACATTCCAAGGATGTTGAGATTTTCAATTCCGTTGATGCAAGTGCCACTCATGGATAGTGGTAAAGAGGGTATATCTCGCTTTAACGATACAAGACAGCATTAGGTTATCGAAGGATTAATTTTCACACGGTTTTTTATTCCCCATTGTACAATGCTGTGTAGGCCGGAATTTAATGAGCTAACCATATTTTGCCGTTGCAGTTCCACATCCGAAGAGGAGGGATATGAGTCTGGAAAAGAATATGAAAAGCTGAGAGTGCTATCGTCAGCGAAACAATGTATTGGATAATAAGTAGCAGATCGGAGATCATTTATAAAAATGAGGAATAGGGTCGGAGGCAAAACGAAGTTCTGGGTCACACCAGCATTTATTTTGTCGGTTTCAGACTTGAATCCGTCCAAAACAACTTGAATTGAGTGGTTCGAAAGAAAATTTCTAATCCAACGAAGAAGAGATTTGTCAATACCAAAAGTACGCATTTTTGATAAAAGAATAAGATGCCAGACTTTATCAAAGACCTTTCAAATATCAAGTGCATTAATCTTACTTTCTCCAAAACGATGTAAAGATGTGTTCCACTGTTCAGTGAGACGAACCATGAGATCACCGTGTACCTATTGCTATGAAAGCCGTATTGTCGGCCATTAAGAAGCTCCGTACAAATGTGGTTTTCAAAGGAACGAGTCCAGAAGAATAGGATACGAAAAGCTTACGCCGTGGTTTTGCTAGAGTGGAAGAACACCTCTTCAGAATAAAAGCTGGGATACCATCCGGACCTGCGGATTTATGAATGTTGAGATCTTTTAGGACTCTCGCTACAGTACGAGTACGAAAATAGATTGGTCCCATAGAATCATTTACACATTCAAGAGCTGGGAGAGTCATAACACTGGTAAGGTGGAATTTTTAGTGAACTGCTTGCAAACAAGTAAGCTATATCAATAGAGCTAAATAACATTTTTGGAGACTTTCTAAACTTAACAAAATTTAAAAAACGTAATTTTGAAAGATTTTAAGGCATTTTAGGTGTGCATTTATTCCAGCTTGACCAAAAAATCCCTTGCTCTCAAACTTGTGGTGATTCTAGCTTTGCTTTCTTTGATTTAATTAGAAATTGAATCCAGAGATACAATTAAGCGATTAATGCAATTATTTCGTTCGAAACGCAGCCTCGAAATAATTATCTCTGGAACGCGATTCTTTTGAAGTTATTTTTAATCACTTTTTCGCACATTTTGGACGCCCAACTCAGCCATAAGTTGACCATGTTGTTGATTTTTGATGCGTTTGAAGTATTGCACTGGCCTAATCTTAGATCTTTTAATTGCCAAAGAAATCGATCAATTGCTTGGAGAAATCGATAAATTCAAATAATTAGCCACACGTGCACTTTCAGCAGAAAAAATTTCAAATAAAATTGCATTTCTCTGATCCAGTGACCTTACGACATCAAAAAATCCTCCTCTCGCTTCAAAGTTCTTCACAATTCTATCGATTGCTTGCGTATCGATCTATTATGACGACCATAATCATATAGTGTGTGAAAATTGGCTACGTTTAAATCACCACTTTTTTAGTAGGCACGTTTTTTAATAATTTTAACTCGTTGTTCGATTACTAGTCGACATATAATCATAAATGGCAATCATTCAACTAATGTTATCACACTTCAAATGACAGCTGAGTTTGACAGATCTCAAATTTGAGCGCTACCAACTTGAAACTTCGAAATCTGAATAATTTTATATACGAATAATGACTTTTTTAACAACTGGTTAAATTTTCTATTTTTTGCAGAATTTAATTCTTATGAACGCTGGTATTTTATAAAAATTTTAGTGAACGTAGAAAACAATATTTTCTATAACTTTAAACTAGTTTTAAGCCGATGTCTTTAATTTTTGAATAAGATATTTAAGTCGAAAATAATACATAATATTTAATACAAAGTTCTTGACCCAATCTTTGTTTATAAGTAATTCAATATTTATATTGAAAAGCCTGATATCTCAATTATTCAAAACTCAATCCATCATTTGGCTCTTAAAGGAACCACAAGTTTTTATAACTTTATGAAAAATCATAATTACAAAAATATTTTTGTACAAAACCTTAAAAAATCGAACTCTTATGCAATGAACGAATATTTTTCTTGTTTTCCTTGGGATTCATATTTTTAAAATTGAATTTAAGTAACGCAAATGAGTCTTTTTTATCCATTATTAATGAAGCTGTACGTAGATTTAGGTTAGGATTTTCATGCATTAGTATTTGACAGATTACGCGGGATTTCAGACATGGTGTCAAAGAGAAAGATGCTCAGTATGCTTTGACATTTCATCATGAATAGACTTACTAACGAGCAACGCTTGCAAATCATTGCATTTTATTACCAAAATCAGTGTTCGGTTCGAAATGTGTTTCGCGCTTTACGTCCGATTTATGGTCTACATAATCGACCAAGTGAGCAAACAATTAATGCGATTGTGACCAAGTTTCGCACTCAGTTTACTTTATTGGACATTAAACCAACCACACGAATGCGTACAGTGCGTACAGAAGAGAATATTGCGTCTGTTTCTGAGAGTGTTGCTGAAGATCGTGAAATGTCGATTCGTCGCCGTTCGCAGCAATTGGGTTTGTGTCATTCGACCACATGGAAGATTTTACGCAAAGATCTTGGTGTAAAACCGTATAAAATACAGCTCGTGCAAGAACTGAAGCCGAAAGATCTGCCACAACGTCGAATTTTCAGTGAATGGGCCCTAGAAAAGTTGGCAGAAAATTCGCTTTTTTATCGACAAATTTTGTTCAGCGATGAGGCTGATTTCTGGTTGAATGGCTACGTAAATAAGCAAAATTGCCGCATTTGGAGTGAAGAGCAACCAGAAGCCGTTCAAGAACTGCCCATGCATCCCGAAAAATGCACTGTTTGGTGTGGTTTGTACGCTGGTGGAATCATTGGACCGTATTTTTTCAAAGATGCTGTTGGACGCAACGTTACGGTGAATGGCGATCGCTATCGTTCAATGCTAACAAACTTTTTGTTGCCAAAAATGGAAGAACTGAACTTGGTTGACATGTGGTTTCAACAAGATGGCGCTACATGCCACACAGCTCGCGATTCTATGGCCATTTTGAGAGAAAACTTCGGAGAACAATTCATCTCAAGGAATGGACCGGTAAGTTGACCACCAAGATCATGCGACTTGACGCCTTTAGACTATTTTTTGTGGGGCTACGTCAAGTTTAAAGTCTACACAAATAAGCCAGCAACTATTCCAGCTTTGGAAGACAACATTTCCGAAGAAATTCGGGCTATTCCGGGCGAAATGCTCGAAAAAGTTACCCAAAATTGGACTTTTCGAATGGACCACCTAAGACGCAGCCGCGGTCAACATTTAAATGAAATTAACTTCAAAAAGTAAATGTCATGGACCAATCTAACGTTTCAAATAAAGAATCGATGAGATTTTACAAATTGTATGCGTTTTTTTTTTTTAAAAAGTTCTCAAGCTCTTAAAAAATCACCGCTTACTTAAGTACATCAACAAGTGACTTGAATGAGATTTGTAATCTTTTTGCTGTCTACTTTCAGTTTGTTTATTCTCCAAACTCACCTTCCAATCTTGAATTGCCACAGATCTCAGTATCTATTAATATTGGTACAATGATATTACAGGTTTCAGAAGTTATGACAGCCCTGCTTGACTTAGATACAACCAAAAAAGAAGGTCCTGACGGGATTCTACCCATTATTTATATATTATTTAATTTTGCATCTTTCTCAGCCAGGCCTTTGACGAACATCTTTAATTTTGCTCTTTCTCTTTTTTCTTACATGACACCAGTTTTTAACTCAGGATCTAAACAGGATGTTACTAGTTATAGACCAATCTGTAAAATTTCAGCTTTGGCAAAGTTATTTGAAAAGATAGTCTTTGATAACCTATCTTTTCAAACAAAAGACATTTTTTCAGTATACCAAAATGGTTACATATCTGGAAGATCTACGGTAACTAATCTATCGTTAGTAAGTAGTAATATAATAAAAATATTTGAATCAAATTTTCAAACGGATATTATATTTACCGATTTCGCCAAATCGCGTCACCAGGTTCGGTTTGGTTTTGGTTTGCACTTTAACCTTTTTGATTGATTAAAATCTTATTTATTGATTGTGTTGAAAATAGGCTCTTTTGGTCTTTTGGTTCCTTCTTACCGCACATTGATTACATAATCAATAAATCCAATCAAATTAAGAGAAACACTAAAGAATTTAATGACCCATACACGCTTAAGTCCCTTTTTAATTCTTTGCTTAGATCAGTGCTTGAGTACTGCAGTACGGCTTGCAATCCATATTATAAAAACTCGTGTTGAATACAATTATTTTGGTAATAAAATCATTTTTTGTTAGAAAAAAGTATATATTCTAGGTCACCACATTTTTGTTGTTGTTTTTTTTTTTATTTATACAAAACTTTTAATTTTATCATTTTGATACCACGTCACAATTTATAAAAAGAGGCTGGGATGCGACCCACACTGATAACTTCCCATCCCGTCTGTCGATTTGTCTTGCTTAAAACTTTGTCTATATGTACTCGTATCAATTTTTACCAAATTTGCGTACTATTTTTTGTAGATTTTATTTTTTATGAAAAAAACGGACTGTTGGATTTTTATATAAAATCATTGAATATCGAAAACAATATTTTCTGTAAAATAAAATAAGTTTGAAGCCAATATACTGTCAATTCGAATTTTTTAAAAATTTTACCAAATGTTGAAAACAATATTTCTTATAAGATAAAATTAGTTTGAAGCCTAAATTTCAAGTTTTTGAAAAGATATTTGAATCGATATTCAATTTTTACCAACTTTGAGTAATGTTTTTTTTTAGATTTTTTATTTTTTATAAAAAAAAACTGTCAATTCGATTTTTCTCAAAATTTTACCAGATATTAAAAACACTATTATTCGTTGCACAAAATTGTTTTGGAGATGAAATTATATTTTAGTCGTAAAATTTTGGAGGTGACAAATTTTGTTTTAGTTTTTTTGATTTATAAAAAAAAAAAAACGTTAAATGGAGTTTTTTCCCAAAAAATATACTTCTTTGATATCATGTTACAATATATCATATAAAATTTCATTCAAGTCTCTAGCGTTTTTGGGTCGTAAGATATTTAGGGTTAACCAAATGTTCACCTTTTTTTTAAACTGCTATGGTAGAAAAACTAACCACGGAATTTCTTGAGAGCCCTTTCTGCATCTTTCTGCCTTATTATCTGAATAACAAAATTTATTTGAAGTCGATATCTCTTCTGGTTCTTGAGCTATGGACGACGAAAAAACGTAGCGAACGTACGGACATACGGACGTACGGACATACGGACGTACGGACATACGGACGTACGGACGTATGTACATACACAAGCACGCACAGACATCTTTCTAAAACTATTTTATTTCGACTCTAGAGACCTTTAAACGTCGAGAAATGCCAAAATTTTCAATTTGACAAATCGGATCCATTACATTCCTATGGGAAGTTAAAAATTTAAATCAATTCATTAGCGTTACTGGTTTCTAAGATATTTTAAATTCACCAAAAATTTCATTTTTGTTCAATTGCTTTATGGTTAGAAAAAAAAACCCGCTTAAGAGCCCTTTTGCATCTCTCTAGGAAAAAGAAAAGCTTCCCGAACGTTCGTACGCACGCACAAACAGACATCTCTCTAAAAATCTTTTGTATAGATTCTAGGGAACTTGAAAAGTCGAGAAATTTCAAAATTTTCAATCCGACAAATCGAACCGACTACAGTAAATTTCTATGTGAAGTTAAAAAATTAAAATATTATGAAAAAAAAATATTTGGAACAAAAAACATTTGATGAGTCAAAGGATTCTAATGTGAATATCGTCTACAAGAGCTCAAACATCAATCTTGCTTATCGAAGTTCTTAAAATGGTAATTTATTTTTTACAAAAAGTATCAGGTGCGTATAAAGTAAGTCGCACCCAGGATCCTTAAAGTGTTGATTTTATCTAATTAACGACATAACACAGTATTTAAATAAATAAAAATTAAGAAACAAATGTATTTTTGTTCTATAGAGTCTAAATTAAATAAAAACGAGTACTTAGAATAAAGCAAAGGACATCTAATTAAAGTATACTCTAAGGAGATGCATCTCACCGTAAAAAAATTCACGGTGGAATTCGCAAAATTTGTCGTCTGATTCTATTTTACTTTGCTTCAAATGTATTCGAAACCGTCAAAACCAAAAGTATCATTAACTTAGAATTATTTAAACATCATTTTTATTTGAGATGCTTTCAAATAAATGAATTTGACTTCCATTAAATAAAAAAACAGCTTAACATATAAAAAATTGCAGGAAAGAAGACTCAATTCCTAAAAACTTTAACTTAATTTCAGTGTTTTGTGAAAATAAAAGCTTTATGCAGGTTCTTCAGTTAATGACTATTGACATTGGTTGTGTTTCTTAAACTTAAGTTAATTCAACTTCCTTAAGAGTTATTGCCAGCCTTTTTAAAGTTAAGTACAGTTTATCTTAGAATTCAAACAATATTTTAAATTAAAAAAAAGACCCACAGAGACTTGTACAGATCCCCAAGATAGACCCGAATCAAACCGAGTTGTCTGTTTTTTCCTCATACACAAAATTCTCCAAATAAATATAATTTATCCCGCCATAAATTTGTATGTAGTTTGTTCGGAATAAATCAACCGATTTTAAAAATTAATGGCATCGAATCTATAAATATTCAAGTAGAACTTCTGTTTTTTTACCAAAATAACAAACCCCACTCCACATCCTTCCGAAAAAGGTAAATAAATGCTCTCGTACTCCAACCAAACTACCTTTATAAACGCAGGATGTATATGAATAATAGATTCAACATCCAAACCAATTGCTTATTGCCCAGTATCTCAATTTAATTAAATTAATTCCATATCCGAAAACATGACACAAACTTACCTACAGCAGTTATTATGCCAAAAAAACGTATCACCGGTCTCAGACAGTCAAAGGGCTCTGCAGTTTGACGACGTCTTCGATTTATTTGATTCATTTTACGATCTCTTATTACAATTGGTATGAGAATATTTTATTTTATTTTATTTTATTTTATTATCCTGGCCAACTATCAGCCCCAAACTCCACACTCCTCAAACCCAACAAAAACACACAAACACCAAACTGAATAATTTGAATTATCAGCACAAAAAGCAAGGACCTTCCCGAGTCAATATGTTTTCCGCACCAGACAGCGATGACGATGACGACGACGAAGAACAGGACGACAGTACCGAGAAAAGTTGAACAACTTCGACGAAGGCGACGACGACGACGACGGCATTCAAGTCAAAGTTTGTCTCGTTGTCGACGGCAACATTCGAAACCAATAGCCAAGAATTCAAAGGACAACCAGATCCAGTGCCAGTGCCAGGACCAGTACCAATGCCAGTGCCACTGCCAGAGCAACTCTCAGATTCAAGCCCCCTACCACCGCCGGGGATGTATTCTTGCAATTTTTTGTATCCTGTCCAACTTGTAATTCGTATATATTTGTAGTTTTCATCATAAGTTACCGACATTCGGTACCATGCGTTGAATATAAATCAAGTTTGTTTTTCCTTGGCAAGAATACTCCAAAGGATGTACTACATAAAAATCCACTCCAAAAACAAATGGTTATCCTCTTTTGGTAACAATAGTGCCACTCTTTGTTGTCGATTGTCTCGTACTCGTACTCGTACTCCTACCACTAACTCTATCCTTGTACACTTTGAACTCATTCATTTCAACATTGTACATTAAACATAATAATTTACAGAAAGCACAGAATAATTAGGATTCTTGTACATTTTCGCCGAATCCTCTCACAGACCGGGCTTATTACCACTTCTTGTATTTTATGTATAGAAAGGCTATATAATATTTTATGATGACAAAATGAAAATTTAACGCGACACAATAAGGTTGTTTAATAAAAGGTTTGTAGGTTTTATTTTTTACTTATTAGACTTCGTTCGCACACGGATAAGATACATAGAAACACGTTAATTTTGCGTAACTTCTTAGCCAATAAATCTAGCACGTTGTTGTGAGCAATTCAAAAATATTTCACTGAAACCATGTTGGCACTTTCGAAGCCGAGAGGCGAATGGCATTTATTTGGCCAGAACAATAGTTCATAGCGTAGAAGCTCAACAATTTAACTTCGTTTCAGTGTGACCATTTTCTGTTTCTATTTTTTAAAATCAAATAATTTCTTGAGCTTTTTTTTATTAAAGAAGATTTCACTTGTATTTTTATGCAAACAAAATATTTGTATGTTTTGAATCAAAAGTTCGAACGCTGTTCCAGGTGGAATAAATATAACCTATAATTAGAAGGGAAATGGAAAATTTACAAGAACTTTTCTCGGTGACCCAGAGTAGCTTGTGACTTCAAAATGTTCACCATTTTTGTAGTGAATTTTAAGTATTTTCAGTAATGGTGGTTGAAGTCCAAAAAATGGAGCATTTACACAAAAAACAGACTGTTCAAAATTAAACCTTTTATTGGAAATTCTTTTTTATCATAAACATTTTTCAAAAATTAGTAAAAGAAAGATTTTATGTGAGTTTTATAAATACACAGGTTTTTTCGTAAAGTAGAAAATGTAAATAATATACACACATTTTTGCCGTTTAACACAGGAATTCTTTTAATTTAATTTGAATGTGAGTTTAAATATAATAGTCTTATAATATAATAATTATGCAATTAACTGCAGGAAATATTTATTTTGCTCTGAGTTTTTGCTGTTTTAATTTTTGGCTCCTATAATTTGTTGGTTTTATAACTTTTAAATCTACTCCAAAATTAGTAAGATTATCAGCCCTGTTTTTGTTAGCAGTTCCCAATGATTGACTCTTACACAATGGCGGATACAGAGTGGGGCCGTAGGGGTCATGACCCCCCCTGGGAGATAATTTGTTTGTATTTTTGTAGGAATTCACTTCAATTCAAAACTAATCGTATTGATTCAATGGATATGACCCCTTTTTATATTAAATTATTTATTTTTTGTATATGAAAACAAAATTTGTATTTTACTTTCTAAACTTTATTGCAAAAAGTACAACTTTTAACTGAGGGCTAGACCAAGAACATAATATGAATCTGACATTCAGCCCCATTCCAAAAACTAATCACAAATCCATCAAATTTTGACCAATGGACGATCCAGGGGGTGGGGGGCTCATAGGAGCCATTAAGCTTATGCAGTTAAGTTAGTAAGGTAAGTAAAGATTTGTTAGTAATTTAATGACATTCACCAAAAATTGATTTGTTGTCAAAAACATTTAAATTTGTTGTAACTTGAGTAATGCTTTAAATTATTATCATAAAATTTGTTTGCAAAAAGAGCAAAGATTCAGGTTTTTAAGAAGAAACCTTGACTAAAAGATCTTCAATTTTATATAAAGTTCCCTTTAAATTCCTGAAACTAACCTTCATTTCCATCTTATTTTATGTATGCACATAAATAGTAATCATTGGAGTGATTTTTGGTAGCGACACATATAGGAACTATGTATATGGCTGGTATTGCATTCGTAAGAAATTTCGAATCAAACATGACATTACGATGTTAGAAAAATCAAAAAATGTTCCATCCATCTATCTGTCTATTCTGGCCCTTAAAGCAACAACCACTGTGCCGATTGAAACCAAGCCGATTAGCTTAAGGTGTTTTTTTTCATGTTTTAAATAAATTCGAAAATTCGATTCAATTGATTTTTTTTAGAATTTTCTCAATTTTTTTCTTAAATCGGCTTCTTTTTACAAGAAAAGCATACTTTAGTATTGCTCCAGGAGGGTACCCATCATAAAGACGTTATTTTGTTTTCCAATTTTCTCAAGAACTTCATCAGATTTAAATAATCTTGTATTTTAACTTCTTGTCGATGGTCAAATTTTCAAATTAATGCTGATTTTTGATGATCGAAAATGTCATTATTTTTTTTAACTTAAATTAAATTAAATTTTTAAGAATATTTTTTTGCAGGTATTGCAGACGGGCAATATATTTTTTCAAAATTGATTTTCCGTTGAAAAAAACTTTTAAGGTCGTAACAAATTTAAGAAATCTACATTTTGAAGGGAATTTGCTTTAGATGTTCTAGAACAGAGATTTAAACACGAATTTCAACAACATAAATGTTCCAAAAACAGCAAAAGTGACACTTTTGTTAAACTAATCTCTAATTGAAAAACACAATGCCCGTTTCATATTTTTGTTTGACTTAGTTTGTTTTTATTTTATATTCAGGGAAACTATGTACTTAAATGCACTTATTTCCTTAAATTCAAGAACCAAACATTTTTCTCTCTACAATTTTAAAGTTTTGTTGACTCCTTTTAGATGAAGCATCAGCTCCAATAATAATAATAGGCTCCTGAAAATTGAGTCCGAAAAAATTACGTCAAAAAAAAAAACAGAAAATTCTTGATATCAGATTCTTTCTCATTTTCTGGGTTTTTGAATTTCTGTTTCGTCGTTTTTCGCATTTATAGAAATGGCAACAAAAAAGAATATATTTTTTTTGGAAGAAAGCAAAGTTTCAAAACAATTTCGTACATTTCTCCACGAAAGCAATAAAAACCCTCTTAACTATTGTGTTTTGCTCTTAAATATGGCATATTTAGAAAACAGTTAGAATCTTGGAATGTTTTCATAAAATAGTTGTCACTTTAGACCTTGAAATGTGTACATTTAAGGTTAATATGCACATTATAGGCGTATTTTATTGGTAAATTATAGCTAGTGCAGTAATGGAAAGTGTGAATAAAACATATGATCACTATTATATGCACTCTTATTGAAAATCCCCAAGTTGATATCTGTGCAGTCATACTTATGTCAAAATCAACTGTCAAAAAAAAGAATAATTTTACTTGAAAAAAAAAATTAAAATAGATAACGAAACAAAAAAAGTAAAAGTTATTAAATTTTAAACTATTTTCCAAAAATTAATTATAAAATTAATTATAAGTAATTATTGAACTCAACATCAAGCAGGTAAGAAAGCAGTTCATAATCAGAACTTGATCGCTTAATGAGCTCTAATGATTCTTCATTTGATGAGATGCACGCATCTCCTAATGCTCACACTGTGTCTTTGGCATATTAAAGGTATAAAAAACCCTTTTAGTGTTTGCTAATTATAAAAAAAAAAAAAAGGTTTGAATATTATGAAAACTGTCGAGGATTATAGTGAGTTCGATTTTAAATCCCACTTGAGGTTGAACGGCTCAACTTTAGAGTAAGGTGAACAACTTGTTGGTTCATCTAACTATTTATTTAAAAATATAAAAGCGTTTACTATTTATTTTCAGAAAAATACTCTCAATCCGATTTTTTTTTCTATCAAGACCGAATCATGGAGGCAAGACAAAAATTGAACTCAGAAGTTAGCAACACTCTGACATTTTGGCAATTGGGAAACCTATTTGGAATTGCAACGTCGTCGTCAGCATGGTCTGTAGTTGGCCGTGGGTTGTTTTCTATAGGAACATATTAAGTGGCCACGAGGTGATGTCATTGACCAAATTTCTCGAAAATTTGAAACCAAAAAGAAAATACCGGGTATAATTGGGGCCATCTATTGTACGCATATCACAATTGCAGCTCCCAAAAGCAACAAAGAGGCTTACTATAACAGAAAGCAAAACTTCACTATCGTGTTGCAGGCCGTCGTTGACGCTGACAAGAAATTCATCGAAAAATGTGTTGGAGAACCTGGTTCTCTGCATGATAGTAGGGTTCTTAGAAAGTCTGCTTTGTACAATCAAGAGGAAACTAACTATACCCAGCTATTTCCATCAAATACATTACTTTTGGGTGATTCGGCATATGCTTCCTAAAACTGCTTCCTCAACGTTGACAGTCTAATCGTAGATTAATATTTCAAAACAATTTATTTTTATTCTAGTGAAAACAGAGCACAAGAAAAATACGAACGCATCCCCAAATAATAAAATTCTGTCAACCTTTAAGTAGTGAAGTGTCATTCTATTTCAAGCATTCCAAAACTTTATCTGAACTATTTTTACTGCCTTATTTATCTGCACTATTTATTTCTTGTTATTTAGTGTGTAAGATTTTGCTGCGCTGCGTATAAATTTACTAATGAAAAACGCCTTATGTTATTTTAATGTTGTTAGCCTTCTTTAAAGAACATTTTTAAGCGATAAGTAAAAACTCGTCCATATGTTAAGTGCATGACACCCCCCCCCCCCCTGATTAAAAATCTGGATCCGCCCTTGCTCTTACAGTCTAAATATTTTATCAAAATAAAAACAATTTCCATCATCACTTTATTTTCTCTGAAGGTGGTAACCATGAATTTGATTGAATGGTTGGGACATTGCCAAATTGACAATCCTTGGAACTCATGCCAATTATTATCACAATGTACGAGTTTAAATCATTAGATTGATTTTTAGAAATCTTCTAATGAAAAATAGAATGTGACAATAATTATTGGTTTTTGGCTAGTTTCAATAACAGACTTATTTTCTTATCATTTCTTTTGAATTTTTTTAAATAATTTAATTACAAAGAACTTTACGCCCAATGATAAAAAAGTGGGCACAATATATTTTATTTATTTAAAAGTACTTCACATTTAATTATGTAAAGGTAAAAAAGTTTAAACTTTTTGTTTTACTGGATGTTTGTCACACTACTTTGTTGGCATGGTAGATTGAGGCAGTGTATGTCATATTTTGTAACATTTTTATACATCACACAATGTGATGCGCATCTCTCGTTGGCTCTCTTCATCAGATGGGAAATCGTTTGTGGTACTTATTGCTCTTGCCCACGCTCATAAAGAAAAGCTTTATGTTTTCCCGGCACACCAAAAAATATTACAGAACTAGGAAATTTTGCCATTTCCTCAAAAAGAAAAAAGAACAACATTTTTGGCGGCATGGGTAAGATACTTTTTTGTTGTCCTGTTTGCCAAACGAGCTACAAGCAACGTCGATGCATGGGCCGTAACTTGTTCAAAGTGCTTAGATAAGTTTGTATACATATCCTCATATTGTTAGCAATCGGGAGAATATCCTTATCTAAGCAAAAGGTTATGCTTCATTATTATTTTGGATGATGTAAAGAATATTGAATGAAAGGAGCCCCATGAGATCTTATTATCAAAAAAAAAAAAAGTAAATAAAATAAAAACTTTGACTTAGTGTCTAAGTTAAAAATTGTATGAAAACATTATTCAATCATTGGCATCTCACCGCATCAGAGAGTTGAGGGATTTTAAATTTTTTACATCTTACATTCCTTTATGAGAACTTAAAGTTATATATTTAAATTTGAAGATAGGGTCTTTTATACGTTGTTTCAAGATGGAAGTGAAGGCCTTTGACACCTATAAAACTTATCTGTTATTTGAAGTGTCATAGCATAAGTTGCCGTTTATAATAATGTTTCGTTTAGTAATTGAAGAACGCGTACAAATTATCAGAATATACTTAAAACATGGTGATTCAAACGTGACCATTTTCAACCAAGACGCAAGGCTTATGGTCTTCATAAATTTCCAACTACGCGAGAAATTGGGAACAAAATTTTAAGACAGTGGAAGCGTTGTAGATATTGTAATACAAAGTATTGCTACTGAAAGTTCAAGTGTTGCTGATGATCTTAATTTATCGGTTTTGTGGCGCTTGCAGCAATTGCCCGATTGTTGTTGTCATTGAAGTTCATATCTTAGACTAAATGTGGTTCTAAAAGTACGAAACAACCGCAGCAAGCCGTACCATACGACCAACTATGGCTTTATGACCTGAGAAGTTAACTTATATGTAACTTCACGTTTGGCGATGTCAATTGGCCATAAAGATTAAGTGATATGATACCGTTATATTCGTTAATCTGAGATCACGCAAAAAAATATCACCATGCTAATATTCTAATAACTTTAGACGCATTAAAAAAAACATAACACAATACAATTGTGTGCTAAAAATGTATAGCTTAGTGTATTTTGTTAAGTTTTACGTTTGAAAACAATAAATGGATGACCCTGTAAATCTCATTCCCATTAACCTGTTATAATATGAATCTCTCTATAAACATTTACCAGATAAAAGAATTGTAAGCATTTGTTTTTTTTTTCATAATACTAAAGTTCGAATAAAAGTTAAGTTCAAACTAATTTGCTAAGCAAGTCTGATCACCGTAGAAGTTGGATAGAAATCTTTAATTAACCTTAACCCGATCGCTATTTATATTCAGAAATATTGAACCTAAAACGCATATTATCAATTGTCTGCTTCGTTTATAGCCTGAAGTGGTTTAATTTGTTTGTATTGTTGTATTCATTTGTAATCGTTATTTTATAATTACGAAGAAAAATATAGGAAGCTTCTATTGATATATTAAAACATTTTATAATGTTATAAGAAAAACTGTGGTAAAATAGATCAAGCTATTATTCAGATCACTAAAAAACACCAGATATATGAGTAATTTGATTTAAAAAAAAATTAGGCTGATGTGCGACCCACAAAAATAACTTCCAGTCTGTCGATTTATCTTGCTTAAAACTTTAACAAAATATTCATAACAATATTCTGTGTACGATAAATATTTTGAAGTTAATATATTTCTTTGTTTTTCTAATAATTGAGTCGAACATCATTTTTTATCAGTTTTTACTTACGACACATAGGAAATACATACATACATATGTATACATACTCAAGATTTCAATCATACATGATATTAAGATGGTAGAGAAGTCGAAATAAATGGGTCCCGCGAATCCGTCCGTTCTGTCCTGCCTGTCTGTTAACGTTCCTTCAGCCTAAACCATTGGGTCGATTGAGTTCAAAATTGGTCTATCAAGAAGTAATATCTTGGTACCTTTGTATATATGAATTTTAAATATCATTCTTAAACAATATTTTACCTGCCTTCGCCTATATAAAAAAATAAATACTTAGTACAAGTTAAAGAAACGAACCAGAAAGAGTATTGCATGCATTTTCTATTTGAAACATTTTTACGTATAGGAATTACGTACAACCTCTACAATTACTGCATACTTCATAAATAAAATCCGAAACGCACAATAGCCTGACTGTAAACAACACATGAATAGCAATTTTTTAATAATATACATATGATAATGATTCGTCCAGACTTAATTTATATTCTCGACAAAATAATTTCACTCTGCCATAAGCTATTGATTAGTATTAACTTATCTATAATTTTTTTTCTTAACTTGGCTTCATTTAGTTGAAATATATATTTTTGTATTGTTCCAGAAGGGTACCGCCCCTAGAACCGTTTTGATATTTCTCAGACCTTTTTTTTTTATTTTGACAGGAGGAAATCTTCAAAAGACACTTGGCAGTATTCGACACCAAGTAGTGTGGGACTCTTAACAACTAAAACCACCTCTTCATAAGGCCAATCTTGAAGTATCGACTTCCGATTTTTCTTTCTTAACTTTGTACTATCACTTTGGGGGAAGTTTAAACTTTTAATACTTTCACATGTTTTTTAGACCATAAGCTCATGAGGCTTGGTTCTTCTTAATCTCCGAACATGGTTTCTTATATTCAAGACGGACTCTATTTCAGAATTAGTATGATTTTGCAGTCTCTGGTTGTGCGATACAGCGTATTTTTAATAACTTCTGTAACCATTTCTATTTGTAAGTCACGATGTAGATCGGTATTTCTTATGTACCAAGGTGCATTAACTATTCCACAAAGATTTTTGTTTTGGAATTTTTGGATGATTTCGGTGTTTGTTTTCTTTATAGAGTCCCATAATTGGATTCCAGGCTTTAGTACTTAATTATACAGCATTTTGTTTTGGATTGATAAATCAGAGTTGTTACCAAGTAACCAGTACATTTTTCTATATTTCAAGTTTAGTTCTTCTCTTTTCTTTACAGGTACAGCTTGATTATTTCTCAGAACTGATTTCAATATTTGATGATCAAAAGTGTATATTTTTTTTTTCTTGAAAAAATATTGATTTTTTTTTTCAAAATCCGATATCTCGAAAAAGGGTCCACATTTTTTTACGAAATTCAAATTTAAAAAAATAATTTAAATAAAACCTGTCTAACGATTTTCAAAACAAAAAAATTGAAAAATAGATGTTTTTTTTGACAAATCTAAGAATCTTATTTTACACGTATATTTTAAATCTTTTATAAGTACTTTTTAACTCTTTCCATACTGGAGCAAGTTTGTGCGACCCAGTAGTGTATTTTTTTTTGTTATTGTAGATTTTCGTTATTTCTAAAAATTTGTTAGTTGAATTTTTCTAAAAAATTAACTTAAAATGTTCAACAATATTTTGTATATGATAAAATAGTTTGATTTTGAAATCTATTTTTGTTAACGAGTATTTCTTGACAGTTTTTATATCTTACATAAATAAACACAGATTGGATTTTTCTAAGAACAATTTCTTAAGTTAAGAACAAAATTAAACACATAATGAAATCATTTTGAAATAAATATCTTTCTTTATTTAAAAGAACGTCGAAAACAATATTTTTTTATAATGAAATTAGTTTGAAGCAAATATCTTTAATTTTTGAAAAGATATTATTATTATTATATTTATTTTTTCAACATATAAAGTACAAATGTTTTAATATGAAGGATTTACGAGCACTGCTTAAAGGCCGTCTGCCGATTATATCTGAAATTATTACATTAAAGTTTACATTTATAAATTTTAAACACAGCAAGAAAATTGAAAATGAAAAAGTGTAGAGTATTTTAACATTAAATATAATTTTTCACGGCTAACATAGAAATATTTAAACGAAATATCATTAGAGTTTAAGAATTCATTTTAATCAGATTTAATTAAAACTAATTGAAACTAATATAAAAATATTGCAAACGTTACATTTTTAAAAAAAATAAATAAAAATAAACTAGTGTATTTAATTTTAAAAGATTGTTGAATTAATCAAAACCGAAAAATGGGCTTTTAATTTAGCTGAAACAAAATAATAGATTGTTTCCAAAAGAGATTTACACTAGTATTTATGTAAGCGATAGCTTCATTAACAAACCGGATAATAACTTTCCAACCACACTTACCATTTAGAATTGAGTAACTCTTTTCTGTTGAAAGAAAGTATAACCGTCGAATTTCTTGGAGTATTGGACATCTTGCTAGGAAGTGATAAACGTTTTCGATTTGATTAAGGTTGCAAAGATTACAATTATGATTTATATCAACCCTATGAGGTCTGTAATTTAGCTCTAGCATTTCAGTTCGGATCTTAAATATTAAACTCATCTAGTTAACTATGAATTCTTTTCGAAAATAATTAGCTTCCGCCAAACAATGATTCAATTTGCTGTATATCGTTCTTGAGTTTTTAGCACGGTTCAGAGAATTTTTAAATATGTTTTAGTCAATAGCTGACATGCAGTCATAGAATCCATCCTTCCATGAACCAAAGCTATTCAAGGCTAAATTCAATGTCGTATTATATTTAGCTCCAATTCTTGCCATTCTTTGAATGGCGTGTAACAACGCTGAAGTGCAATCATGAGTACTTTTCTTTGAAGATTATTATCAGATCTCTTTAAAACTTTGACAATATAGTCCGCATTTGCCTTAAAGTAGAAAATTGGAAGTTGTCCAGATTCGACATATATTGCAAGTAAAGTGTGTTTAAAGGGACCTTAAATATACGTTTGAAGAAATATCTCTGGATAACTTCAAAGTCTTCTCATACTTCGTAACTATACACTTCATTAGCATAACAGAGTAAACTTTTAATTGTTGCATCAAATACTTTGAATTTTACTATCGGTTCGATACATTTGTTATTAAAAAACTTAATCTTTTATATGAGGTCCGATGTTTAAATTGTATGTTATTGTAAAACCTAGGTATTTATATTTTGTAACTAACTCTATTCTTTCACCATTAAGGTTCCAATAACAGTCATTTCTGAAATTATGATTATGAGATCTAAAAACCATAATCTTCGACTTTGAAGTATTTATTTGAAAATCCCAAGAATTACAATACTGGTTATGTTTGCTAATTTGCAGTTGTAGAGTTACCGGATTGTCAGTAAGAATGACAAGGTCTTACTTACTTACTTAAGGTGGCGCTACAGTCCGGGGCGGACCTGGGCCTCAACCAACAAGCGTCTCCAGCCAGCTCGGTACCTAGCTAGCTGTTTGAGGTCCTGGTTGAGGTCCTCTCCCACCTGCGTGCGCCACCTGAGCCGCGGTCTTCCTCTACTGCGCCGTCCCTCGGAATTGGATTCGAAGATGTTCAAATGGTAGACATGTGCATTCAAGAGGACACAAGCGTCCACAGGTTTTTCTCAAAACCCACCTCTGTCTATCAACTCCTACTCTCACCTCCCCGCGGTGAACATCGGGTGCCTAGTACCTCAACTGGAGTTTGGGTTCCAACCCCAGTGGAAAGTTGTTAGGGGCAGCAAACGAGAGAGGGGGGAGAAGTGTTTCCACTAAGGCGGCAGCGGACGAATTCTCGAGATAGAATCAACGGTGGCGTCTACAGTTCCAGTAAGGTTGAACTACTTAGTGAACACCTTATAGGGCTTCTTCGACATATTCGGAGCCCAAGCCTGTAAGGAGCGGTTTATCCGGCTCCCCTTCCTTGGAGTTATACTAAGGATCTGGCCCTCCAGGTTGGGTGTTGTGCCGTCGGGGTGACTTCCTGGCCACGTAAAAATACCTTAAGTTTCGAAGCACCAACAAGCCTCGGATACGGACGGATTCACTGTTGACAACCCACGCAAACGAAATAAGGACAACGAACTTCGGATATGTACGTGGAATGTTAGGTCCCTTAACAGACCACGTGCAGCCGAACATTTAGCGGAAGCCCTAAACTGGTGCAAGGCAGATATTACAGCCATCCAAGAAGTGCGATGGGATGGACCGGACAAACGCAAACTAAAAGACTGCGATATCTACTACGGCGACTGCTACCGAGAACAAAGACAGCGTCTATTTGGGTGTGGATTTGTTGTTGGAACTAGGCTCAGGCAAAAAGTCTTGAGTTTCAACAGTGTGAGCGAGCGCATCACGACAATCCGCATCAAGGCTAAATTCGCCAACATAAGCCTAATATGCGCGCATGCCCCAACAGAGGAGAAAGATGAAGACACCAAAGACATATTCTTCGAGCTCTTGGACAAGACATATGAGCAGTGCCCTGGCTATGACATTAAAATTGTCTTAAGAGATTTTAATGCCAAGCTAGGAAGAGAAGACATCTTTGGTGGGATAATCGGGAGATACAGCCTGCACGAAACTACCTCCGACAACGGATTCAGGCTGGTCGATTTCGCTGCGGGGCAAGACGTTCCAGTAGCTAGTACGCAGTTCACGCATCTCAATATCCACAAGGGGACATGGAAATCTCCTGATCAATCAACCGTCAACCAGATTGACCACATTGCGATCGACGCACGAAACATCTCCAGTATCCAGGATATTCGAACTTTCCGAGAGGCCAACATTGACTCGGACCACTACCTCGTTGTAGCCAAGGTACAGCTACGGATATCCCGATCCAAGCCAAAACAAGGAAGTACTGTGAGAAGATTCGACGTTAGACGGCTACAATCGCAAGAGACTGCCATGTCCTTTTCCGATCGAGTCTCTAATAACCTCTTAAGTAGTCCTATGCTTCCTGCATTAAGCATTGAAAACCAGTGGCAACATTGCCTTGCAGCCATCAGAGATGCCGTCTCTGAAGTGCTAGGTTTCACACGGCCACCACAGCGAAACCCCTGGTTTGACGACGAATGCCGGCAAGCGCACGCAGCGAAACAAGAGGCATACAAAACAGCGCTGCACAAAAGGACTAGAGCTGCTCGCGAGCTCTACGAGCAGAAGAGGAGAGAGGAACACTGGCTTCTTAGATGGAAAAAAAGAGAGCATGAGAAGCGCGCGATCAAGGAGATAGAGGGATGTCACAACAGAAATGAGGTTCGTAAATTTTACCAAAAGGTAAAAAAAACCTCCCAAGGGTACCAGCCACGAACCGAAGCCTGTAAAGACGATCAGGGGAACATCGTAGTAGAACCGCAGTCCATGCTGAGAATATGGAAAGATCACTTCTCCAAATTATATAACGGCGATGACAAACTGAATCCGCCTACCCGACCTTGACGAAGTGAAGATATCTAAACTTAAGTCAAACAAAGCTGCTGGAGCTGACGGCATCGCTGCCGAATTATTCAAAGTAGCAGGCGATGACTTGGTACGGAGCATGTACCAACTCATCTGCAAAATATGGTCGGAAGAAAGCATGCCCGATGAGTGGAATCTCAGCGAGTGTGCCCGATACATAAGAAAGGAGACCCTCTAAGCTGCGCCAACTACAGAGGCATCAGTCTCCTTAACATTGCGTATAAGATCCTCTTTGCCGTATTATGTAAACGTCTGAAGCCATACGTCAACAACCTGATTGGTCCTTATCAGTGTGGCTTCAGACCAGGTAAGTCCTCTATCGACCAAATATTCACACTTCGGCAGATCTTGGAAAAAACCCAGGAACTTCAAATCGATACCCACCATCTCTTTATCGATTTTAAAGCCGCGTATGACAGCATCCATGGGGAAGAGCTCTACCGAGCAATGTCTATTTTTGGCATCCCTGTCAAACTTATCCGTTTGTGCAGAATGACGATGGAGAATGAAAGCTGCTCTATCAAGGTCGGAAAAGATCTTACCGATGCATTTGATGTCAAAAAAGGTTTTAGACAAGGCGATGCACTGTCATGCGACTTCTTCAACATCGTTCTGGAAAGAATTGTGCAAAACTCAACCGTCAAGACTAGAGGCACAATCTTCCAAAGGTCCATCCAATTACTCGGATACGCAGATGATATTGACATAATTGGAAGATCAAAGCGTAATGTCAGTGGAGCGTTTTTGAGCATTGCGACGGAAGCGAAGAAGATGGGTTTAGTGGTCAATGAGGGCAAGACCAAGTATATGCTGTCATCAAAAAAGGACACTGAACGACGACGTCTTGGACAAAACGTCACCATGGACAGCTATAACTTTGAGGTAGTTAAGGACTTTGTCTACCTAGGCACCGCTATTAATGCAGACAACGACACCAGCGCTGAAATCAAACGAAGAATAACTCTTGCAAATCGCTGCTTCCTTGGACTTAGAAGGCAATTGAGAAGTAAAGTCCTCTTTGGAGCATCTAAAATCACCATCTATAAGACACTCATCATCCACTCATCATCCCGGTTCGCATTTATGGCGCTGAGGCCTGGACCCTGTCAAAGAAAGATGAGAGCGTCTTAGGATGCTTCGAGAGAAAAATTCTTGGGGTGATTTTTGGTCCCGTACGCATAGATGGAGAATGGAGGAGAAGATATAACGACGAACTGTACGGGCTGTACAGCGACACTGACCTAGTTAGCAGAATCAAAGTCCAACGGCTTAGATGGCTAGGTCATGTAGAGCGGATGGGCATCAACGCTCCAGCCCGGAAGGTCTTCGGAATGACAAGGTCATCCTCATATAAAAGCACCTTAATAAGCAAATCACCATAATATACACTCCCTGGAACACTGTTTTCCAATATCGTTAATACAAAATGAGAAGAGCAAAGGACTCAAAATGCAACCTTGCGGGACACCCACTTCTGTCTGAAATTGCTGCGAAACCATTAGAAACTACCGCTGTTGTGTTTTTAAAGAAGTTTCTCATATATTCTTAAAAATTTATTGATAATATAACACCTGCTAGTTTGAAAAGTAATAGTTTTCTGTTTATAGTATCAGAGGCAGCTTTAAAATCTACAAAAAAAGCATAGAGATTAGTTTTCTTATTCAAAAAACGTTTAGCGACATTAATTAGAGTAAAAATTTGATCAACTGTAGAAACTGGCTCGAAACCCAGCCTGAAAACCACTTATTTTGTTTCAACCCAAGGTACAAATCTAAGCATCTGAGTAAACAGTTTTCGTAATGAATTGAGAATAGAGATACCTCTGTAGTTTTCTGGGAGACTAGGATCTCCTTTTTTATAGATCGCTAAAATGGATGACTCTTTGACATTCTTTGGTATTTCTTTGTTGTTGAACACTCGGTTAAGTAAGAACAATATATGTTCTAAAAATTGTGAGCTGGAATTTTTCAAAAACTCGGCTGGGATGCCATCTAAACTCGAAGCCTTATTGTTTTTGGTTTTTTTCTAAGGCAAAAAGTAGTTCTGGCATTGAGAACGGAGTATCTTGTTCTTCGATGTAAATAAAAGGTAACGAAAATCCTTTCTTACCAGTTTTTAGTAATGTTTTGTTTTGTTTTGTTTAAAGGTTTCTATGCATAAACACGGTCTTTCGCGTATCCCCACAAAATAAAGTCTAGCGGTGTCAAATTGCGTGATTTTGGTTGCCAGTTGATATCACCAAGACGATAAATTACGCGGCCGAAAATGTCTCTAGAAATAAAGTCATATTCACTCGACATGTGACATGTGGTACCGTCTTTTTGAAACCACATATTCTTTGAAACGTTTACTTCAATAGTAGGCAAAAAAGTCGGTTATCATGTGACTGTCGTTCCATCGTCGTTTTCGAAGAAGTAATCAATCACACCTCCGCACCAAAGAGCGCCACCAAACAGTGACTTTTTGTGGATGTAATGGCATCTCTTTAACTACTTGAGAATTCTCAGAACCCCAAATACAAAAAATTTATTTATTAACATACCCAGTGATGGAGAAATGTGCATCGTCGCTGAAGAAAATTTTGTTTGAAAAATCGCCGTCCAACGCCTGTTGTTCAAGCATACATTCGACATATCTACGACGTTGTAATTGGTCAGCTGGCTTCAGTTGTTGTGTGAGCCGGAATTCATATGGATGCACGGTATGTGTAGATCCAAATGTAAAATACTCCGAAATGAGGGCACTAAGACAGCCCTAATTCCTGAGAACGACGAGGAATCGACAAATTCGGTTCTTCAGTAACACTTTCACTTAAAGCAGCGATATTTTCAATAGGACGAGCTAAATGGCCTCACAATATCTGTAACCAATCTAGTCTCTTTAAATTTCTTCACAATGTTGCCAAGTGGGACGATTATATAAACCAAAATCTCCTCATAAAGGACGATATTGGGCTGTGGCAGAATCACTAATTTTGTAGTAGGTTTTAACAATTATTATGCGTTGCGCGATAGTTAAGCGATCCATTTTCGTAAATGTACGACTTTCAGCTAAAATAATAAAATTGGTTTAACAACTTAGTTCGACAGATATCGAATTCCAACCCCATACTTATGAAACCGCAAAATTGATAACGCGTTATAATATGGAATTGAATTTAAGTCGATACCACACACACAATTTTTTAAGAGTCCTTTCTATATATTTCTGCATTATTATCTGTATGAAAATATGTATTTGAAGTCGATATCTCTATTGGTTCTTGAGATTTGGACGAATAAAAAAGGTTTCTGGATGAAAGAACGTAAGTACACATGTACGCAAAAACATCTCTTAAAAATCTTTTGTTTAGATTTTAGGGACTTTTAAACGTCGAGAAATTTCAAAATTTTCAATTCGACAAATCGGACCGATTATAAGAACTTCCACTGAGAAGTTAAAAAATGACCCGTAGAACTTGAGCTTATACGCTATTTTTATTCCTCCAAGTTCTTCTATACTCACAAAACAAATGTTTCGTATCAATTTATTTTAGAATGGATATACTGATGCAATTTTTTAATAACGACAGATATTTTCTAAATTGAACTTTTGCTGGCTAAAATAAAAATTTGTTTACTTACTAAGTTTTCAAATATTGAAATGTGAATATTAATATCTAATAACTAAAATATTACAAAGTAAACTCATACAAATCTTTTGATGCTCGTAAACACTTTTATAAATTTTAAAAAATCAGACAAAATTATAGATTTGTTCTTAACACTTGCAACTACATAATTTTTTGCATTATTTAGATAAAATTTGTCTGATATTAATAATTAACATACCCCTTGTTTTTGAGTTACTTGGATTTTATGCTTCATTCTAAATGTAGGGTCTTTTTTAGAAAGTATTAAGGGCTTAACTTAAGCTTGATGAAATATCGACAGAGTAAGGAAATTTGTATTACATAATATTCCTAGACTTATTGATGAGTACTATTCGATATTTAATTAATCTATTGCCAAAAAACTGGTGAAATTCAAACATCGATTGGTTTCTCCAAATTATTAAAGTCATATCGTCAGCATTAATAGTTCAATTGCATCAAGATAAATTTGTTTCCTTTTTTTCAATTTCGATTTAATTTTGAGTGAAAAGAGGCTGAAACTAAAGATTTGTCATGCTTTTTAATTTATAAGATTCTTTGTATTTGTCTTTTCCTCATCATCATCATCCATGCATCTTTTGAAAAAATCCCTTTCAGAGTTCTATAAGTAAAATTTAATCCTAAATATTAGTGTGTCTAGGTCAACAAAAATAATTTCGGTCTGGACGCTCGCGCAAAATATATTTGAAATATTAATGAAATGTTCTTTTGTTTTCCATTCCGAATAGGGAACTTTACTTGTTTCGAAATCATTTTCTTGAGTGCATGAGTGGTAATTAATATAAATATATAATATCGCGAAAAGTGTCATGCAACGAAAATGTTATTTAATTAATAAAAATGTATGAAATAAATTTAATAAATTCAAAATGAAGAATCACTTCAGACATTTTTCTCCAAGTGTCCAAACCAAAAAAAAAGGAAATCAGAAATGTTTCTGCAATGTTTTGAAAATTTGTGTTTGGTTTAGACTCACCTTTAAGCAGTGTACAGTTAGGACATCTATAATGAAATTAATTTGCAATCTACCAAAAGAAGTTATTTGCTTTTAGCCTTTGGCAACAAGCTTTGGATAAATTATTTTTGTTGGCAAACGAATATTGCTGTTTCTTCATATTTGGTGAACTAGATTTTTAACCAGTGCTAAATTTTACGATTTAAAACTCACTCAATTTTCTTCAATCTATCCTTAATGTTGGAAAGTCTAACAATTTAAAACTATTTGCATACGAATAACACATAAAATATTAAACTTTAAGCTGAACTTCGTAGTAATTATTCTATTTCATAATTAAAAACTCTAAACGTTCGGTTTGATATTTGTTTTGGGTCCACTGAATCCACCCCAAAAGCTTTTCGTGTTGTCCATTAAAAATCAACAATTGGTAAGGGTTAAGGATAAGAAACCATTTGATACGGACCTTTTACGGATGAGAACTTTTAACTGTTTTACATTACTTAACATGTTCATATTTACAAAATTATGCCATCTAACTTTTAAACCTTCCACATTCCAGTTCTACCAAAAAAATGAAAAAAGTAAAATAACGCAGTCTACAATATTATTTATAAAATAAATGGCCTTGGAAAAAACCTATAATTTTCTATTTATACGTTGCAACTTATATACATGCTAAACCCACTTAACTAAGGTCAATGTTGGATTAGCACTTATAAAACCCACATTAACACTCGTAAATCTCAAAACAAAGTGTTATATGTTTCCCAAATTGCTTGTTTCGTTGCTTAAAATTTACGTACATAAGTAGATTTAGAATCCATAAAGTTATACACATATGTATGTATTTATAAAACATGCAATATGATAAAATGAATAAACTCATCGTCATCTGTTTCTGTACAGTCAGTCATAAATGTTGAACTTTAAGGTCCTATTACTGATGTAAATAAATTTTCTTGGATTTTAATATTGTTTTCTTTATATTTATTATAAGGGTTACGCTAAGAGGGAAAATGTGAATAAAATCCTAAAAGAAATGAATGCATGAAAATTTATAACGAGTGCAAAATGATGAATGCCCAATGTGAAGTATATTTGCCAGCCTTTTGGTGTAGACTTGAGATGTTCGCATGGCATGAGCTTGGTATTTTTAAAATAATGGCATAAGAACATCGCGCGTCATCATAGCATCAACTCATTAATTACGTTCACCAGGGCGTATACGTACTCTTTTTAACTGGGTTCTTTTATTTTCATCTTTGCTTTACTTTTTTGTTGTTGCTTCGTTCTGATGAAGAGTTTGACTTTTGGGATGTCAATCAATCAAAAGTTTTTAGTATGTTCTTGGTATATTTTGATGATGGTGGTTGGTGGTGGGGGTTTTGGTGTTTTTGTAAAGAATTTTATTTGAAATCTTAGTTAATTGTTGAACGTATGTTTATGTTATATATCCTCAGCACATGTTTACAAGAGTGTGGATGTGCTATGTTGATAAATATGGAAATACATACATACGTACATATGTTTATATTTCAGTAATCAAAAGGGATGATTAACCGTTAAAAAATTGGGTGGTTCTAAATATTAGGGTTGTTGTACAGCCAGTTCATCTCCTTTATCCTCATTTCTCTCTTAAAGAGGAAGCAATTTAAAGTTATTGTTTTTCTGCTAGATGATTTTGATCCTTTTTTTTGTTTATGCCAAATTAAAAATGTTGTGATAATTTCTATAGAAAATAAAGTAGGCTAATTGTCTTATTATTGAATCTTTTTATTCGAAAAGCTCCGTAACCTTAAATATCAACAAATTTATCTGAAAATTGCTAAAATTATTTTACGTTTGTAGTAGTAGTAAAAGTTTATTTAGTATGTTTTTTTTTACTATTTACAATTACATACTAATAACTTAGTTTCAAGAATAAATAATTTAAATATATTGCATGTTTACATATATACATTATAAAGTTGCAGTTCATCGAATATATTTTATTAATTCATATTTATATGTTTTTAAACTCGTTTCAATTTTGATGTTACTTGGAAGTTCATTAAACAGTTTTAAACCTTTAGGAAATATCATATTTTGTGTTTTGAAATCTCTATACATTATGAATCTAAAGTTACAATTATTTCTCACAGTATAAGTTAGGTTAGGTTAGGTTATAGTGGCTGTCCAAGATGAAAACGGACACACTTAGGCCAGTTTAATGGCCCATTGTGATACCACATGAATCTTGAGGCTTCCTCCTAAGCTCAATGGAACCAGCTTGAGTCCCTTACGAAACGTGAGAGGCTGATTATACCGATATGATTTAGATCGTTAAGATCGTTAAAGAAGAATTCTCCTAGGTAATTCTTGCGTTTTCGAGCTAGAGCAGGGCATGTGCAGAGAAGATGAAGAACCGTTTCTTCCTCTTCCTCGTCCATACAGCTTCTGCAAAAGTCATTTGAGAATACGCCTAGTCTCGTGGAGTGCTTTCCTATTAGACAGTGTCCGGTTATGACAACTATTATCGAGCTTATATGCGATCTGCTTAGAGAGAGCAAGCACCTTGAACGTTTTAAATCCAGTGTTGGCCAGATGTTTTTTGTGGCTTTACACGTGGTGATGTTGGTCCACCTGGTGCCTGCCCTCCTCGCAGCGTCTTGCATTAGTAGCAGTCTACAAGTAGCGATTGGTATGCCAGCACTTGCCAAACGAGGTAGGATGGGCTGTACTGTACCGTTCCTGGCGAGTTCATCTGCCTTACAGTTACCTGGAATGTCTCTATGGCCCGGCACCCAGCAAAGGTGAATATTAAATTGTTGCGCCATCTCCATTAGAGATGATCGACAGTTACTACTGTTATAGAGTTTGTAGAGACAGAGTCCAGAGATTTGATAGCGGCCTGGCTGTCGGAGAAAATAAAGATATCAGATGTTGATATCACGTTTTCTTTGAGCCAAGACAAGACTTCTTTAATCGCCAAAAGTTCTACCTGGAACACGCTACAATGATTGGGAAGGAGGAATGAGAGACTTAATTTCAGTCGTTCAAAGTAAACGGTGATTTTTTAAGAGCTTGAGAACTTTTTTAAAAAAAACGCATACAATTTGCAAAATCTCATCAATTCTTTATTTGAAACGTTAGATTGGTCCATGACATTTACTTTTTGAAGATAATTTCATTTAAATGTTGACCGCGGCTGCGTCTTAGGTAGTCCATTCGGAAAATCCAATTTTGGGTAACTTTTTCGAGCATTTCGGCCGGAATAGCCCGAATTTCTTCGGAAATGTTGTCTTCCAAAGCTGGAATAGTTGCTGGCTTATTTGTGTAGACTTTAGACTTGACGTAGCCCCACAAAAAATAGTCTAAAGGCGTCAAATCGCATGATCTTGGTGGCCAACTTACCGGTCCATTCCTTGAGATGAATTGTTCTCCGAAGTTTTCCCTCAAAATGGCCATAGAATCGCGAGCTGTGTGGCATGTAGCGCCGTCTTGTTGAAACCACATGTCAACCAAGTTCAGTTCTTCCATTTTTGGCAACAAAAAGTTTGTTAGCATTGAGCGATCGCCATTCACCGTAACGTTGCGTCCAACAGCATCTTTGAAAAAATACGGTCCAATGATTCCACCAGCGTACACACCACACCAAACAGTGCAGTTTTCGGGATGCATGGGAAGTTCTTGAACGGGTTCTGGTTGCTCTTCACTCCAAATGCGGCAATTTTGCTTATTTACGTAGCCATTAACCAGAAATGAGCCTCAGCGCTGAACAAAATTTGTCGATAAAAAAGCGGATTTTCTGCCAACTTTTCTAGGGCCCATTTACTGAAAATTCGACGTTGTGGCAGATCGTTCGGCTTTAGTTCTTGCACGAGCTGTATTTTATACGGTTTTATACCAATATCTTTGCGTAAAATCTTCCATGTGGTCGAATAACACAACCCCAATTGCTGCGAACGGCGACGAATCGACATTTCACGGTCTTCAGCAACACTCTCAGAAACAGACGCAATACTCTCTTCTGTACGCACTGTACGCATTCGAGTGGTTGGTTTAATGTCCAATAAAGTAAACTGAGTGCGAAACTTGGTCACAATCGCATTAATTGTTTGCTCACTTGGTCGATTATGTAGACCATAAATCGGACGTAAAGCGCGAAACACATTTCGAACCGAACACTGATTTTGGTAATAAAATGCAATGATTTGCAAGCGTTGCTCGTTAGTAAGTCTATTCATGATGAAATGTCAAAGCATACTGAGCATCTTTCTCTTTGACACCATGTCTGAAATCCCGCGTGATCTGTCAAATACTAATGCATGAAAATCCTAACCTCAAAAAAATCACCCTTTACACACCACCAACAACCCCTTCTTTGGTTTTTGAGCCATCTGTGTAAAAGTGGATTGACTCATCCTCCAAGAATGTCCTATCCTCCCAAAAAGATCTGGTAGGTATAGAAATCTGGAAATTCCTGTCGAATTGTAGTTGGGGGATGGTGTAGTCTGTGTGCTTTGGAATTGATTCTAAGTACCTTAGAATTACGGAGTGGCCAATGATGTTGTTAGTCCACTGCTACGAAGCATTGAGGCGAATAGCAGAGCTTGCACCTATTTGTTTGCTAAATATGTCAAGAGGTGTAAGGTAGAGCAAGGTGTCCAGTGCTGCAGACGTTTCCAAATTAGTTTTTTGTCTAAGACAAGACCCAGGTATTTATCCTCGTCTGAGAATTTTAATTGGATTCCTTTAACATAGGGAGGGTTGTCAAATGGAATTTTGTATCTCCTCGAAAATAAGACCAGATCGGTTTTGTGTGGGTTAACACCCAGTCCACACCGATCAGCCCAAAGTATTAGTCTGTCCAAGGCATTTTGTAAGAGTTCTTTTAGGATGTTAAGATGCTTTCCTGAAACTGCTATAGCAACGTCGTCGTCCGCATAGGCTATCACTCTGAAACCCTCCGCACCAGACTAGTTAGGATTTAATTCACCACTAGGTTCCAGAAGAGAGGGGATAGAACACCACCTTGCGGTGTCCCTCTACTAACGAATCGTCTGCTAGAAGAGTTGCCCAGTTTTGAATTAATTATTCTGCTAGTAAGCATTAAATGAATTAACTCCCGAAGCGAACTCTCTACATTTAGAGATGTCAGTGCAGAAGTGATTGCAGATGTGTCCACGTTGTTAAAGGCACCTTCGATGTCAAGGAAAGCAACCATAGTGAACTCTTTATGATGGAGGGAATATTCGATGGTGCGTACTAAAGTGTGTAACGCTGTTTCCACCGATTTACCCTTACAGTAGGCATGTTGAGACGAAGACAGAAGTCTTGTATCGATACGTGCCCTTAAATGGATATCAATCAATCTTTTCAAGGTCTTAAGAAGGAATGATGATAGACTTTAGGATTGACTTAGGGGCATTTACCTGCTTTAGGCATAAAAACAACTTTAACTTCTCTCCTTGCCGAGGGAACATGGACCAGGTAAAGACAGCTGGTAAAAATTGCCTCAAGGATTGGTGCAATTATGTCGTTTCCTTACATATGGATTTTAATTCAAGGGAATTTATTGTTTCAAATTTAATTACACTTTGGGTGTTTGAAATGAGACTTTGAAGCATGGAAATATTGCACTAATATTGTTTATACTTCCTATGAAAAAGGAATTGAACTTATTTGCTATTACTTTATTTAAATTGTAATTGAACTCAACTACATAGATTTCTTCTTTCTTTTCTTTTTATTTTTTAAGACCAGACTTTTAATTGTTCTCCACATGGATTTTTGATCACTAGATGATTGAATTTTATTGCGTATGAAGTGTTTTTTGTGCAAGTTCATTTATTACCAAAGTATTAATTTCCCATAAAAAGTTATTGTGATGTCTTCGGTCCGATTTATTGAATTAAAAATGTTGACATTTCTTGACATTTAAAGTTCCCTAGAATTTAAAAACATGATTTTAAGAGAGATATCTGTACGTGCGTCTGTACATACGTTCGGAAAGCATTATTAATGTATATCTACGAACCAATAACTCTAGTGAATTAAATTAATTTTAAACTATATTATTATGACGTGATACCAAATTGGTATAATTTTGAAATGTCAAATAACGTTTTTTTATAAATCAAAGAAGTTGAAATAAAAAATATCTCCAAAATAACTTTATGCAACGAAGAATAACGTTATTTTTTATTCAAAAAATAAAAGCCTTAAACAAAGTTGGTAAAAATTGATTTTCGACTTGAATATTTTTTTTTGAATGAAAAGCTTTAAACTAATTTCGTTTTATAAAAAATATATTTTTTACCATTTAGCAAAATTTTGGGACAATTTTGTTTAAAAAAAAATAAAAATAGAAAGCCTAAATATCTTATCAAATTAATTTAATCTGATAGAAAATATCGTCGTCAACATTTAGTAAATTTAAAATGAAACAGTCAGTTTTTTTATACAAACTAAAATCTATAAAAAAAATTGTACGCAAAATTGGTACAAAATTGACGTTTGATTTTCTATATCTCGTGAATAAATGAAGGTATTGACTCAAAAATTATTTTATTCTGTGCTAAATTTTTGTTAACGTAAGATGTTGTAGTAAGAAAAATTCAATCTGTATTTTAAAAATTGATTTTCGGTTGAAGATCTGGTTAACAAAGATATATTTTGAAATCAAACTATTATTTTTGAAAAATTCAACCGGCAACTTTTATAAAAAAAATTAGAGAAACCAACTAAAAAGCAATCAAAACTTGATAGTTTCATTATATATATCTTTTGATATCTGTAACGCTTTCGCAACCAATTTCCGTCAGTCATTTATTAATAGCTCTGAAGTAGTTGATGAAGTATGTTTTCATAACCTTCACTTATTTTTGGAAACTAGCGGAATACATATCGCTGTGCTACAGAGTACGGTCCTTGATCTTTAATTCGTGTTAAATGATGACAGCCGGTCCCGATGGTATTCCCACTAGACCCCGAAACTTTATCTAAAAAGAGGCTGGGATGCGACCCACACTGATAACTGATAACTTCCCATCCCGTCTGTCTTTTTGTATAGCTTAAAAGTTTGTAAGTTTTCGTGTTGGGTTAAAAAAGTTGCCAGTTGAATTATTCTTGAAAAATTTTAAATTACCAACAATATTTTTCATATCAAGAAATAATTTAGTTTGAGTATCTAGTTTTTTTTAAATAGATTTTTAGTCGAAAAAATTTGTTTACCAAATTTTAGTAGCATTCCTTAAATTTTTACAGATTTGAAGAATGGAATTAATTTGAGAGATATCAAGAGCCGAACATCAATTTTTACCAAATTTGGGAACTATTTCTTGTAGATTATATTTTTGTATGAAAAAAAGAAGTTGGATTATTATAAAAAACTACTGAATATCGAAAACAATATTTTTAATTTTTTTGATATTTGAGTCGAAAGTTTAGGTTTTTATTTTTTGTAAGAAAACTATCAATTTGATTTTTCTCAATATGTTACTCATAAGATAAAATTAGTTTAAAGCCATAATCTCAAGTTTTTAACAAGATATTGTTTTGAAGATAATATCATTTTGTGTTCGTAAAATTTTCGAGGTGACACATTTTTTTTCGGTTTTTTTTTTTTTAAAAAACGTTGATTGGATTTTAAAAAAAAATATATTTGTTAGTTATGCTTATGACATTACAGTATATTATATAAAATTTAATTCAAGTCTCTAGCGTTTTTGGTTCATAAGATATTTAGGGTTAATCAAAATGTTCACCTTTATTTTGAATTGCTATGGTAAATAACCCACACACGCAGTTTTCTTGAGAGCACTTTCTGCATCTTTCTGCCTTTTTATCTGTATAACAACATTTATTTGAAATCGATATCTCTTCTGGTTCTTGAGCTATGGACGACGAAAAAACGTCGCGCACGTACAGACGTACGAACATAAGTACACACGCATGCACAGACATCTTTCTAAAAATCCTTAAACACAATGGGAAGTTGAAAGTAGGCAAATTTCATAGTTTATGGAAAATGTCATTTCTCACACCAATTTTCAAGAAAGGTCGATATAGCAAACTGCAGGCTCATTGCAAAACTTTCTTGCATTTCTTAATTGTTTGAACAAGTTGTTTGTAAAGGTGTAGCATTTTTTAGTAAGAATCTCATTTGAGAACAGCAACCTGGTTTTGTGAAAAAAAGATCAATATCCTTACATTTTCAAACATATGTTCAAACGTTTTAGAATAAGGTTATGAAGTTGACTGTGTATTGTATACACTGACTTTTCTAAAGCTTCTGACCATGGAATTATTTTATTTAATATTAAAGCTCTTGGTTTTCCACCATTTTTTTTTTTAAGCTTGGATCAAATTTTGCCCTAAAAGCAGATCATATGAGTAAACATTTAAAAATTCTCACTTAAAACCTTTTGTTGCTCAATCTGGTGTTCCGCAGAGATGCCATCTTGACACTTTTCTGTTCATCCTGTCAAATATCGACTTAACGTCATGTCTGCACCCAAGTGAAGCTCTCATTTTTGCTGATGATATAAAAGTTTTTAAAATAATAAAGTCCGTCCAAAATTGTATTCTTTTCAAAGCCGACATTGATAGTTTTACATTTTGGTGTGGGAAAAATAGCCTAGGTTGAAGAACCCTTCAAAAAGACGATAACTTTTACTAAAAAACAAATGGGTAGTGTATTTAATTATTGTATATAACAGGAAAAACTCTGTCGAATCTTTAGTTTTAAAGATTTAAGAGTTCATTTCTTTTCAAACTTAGAGTTTACACGTCACATTAATTGTATTGTCAAAAGGGGGTTGGATGCGACCCACACTGATAACTTCCCATAGGTTTTCGTGTTAGGTTAAAAAAATTAATAGTTAAATAATTCTTAAAAAAATTTAAAACTACAAACAATATTTTTCTAATAAAGAAATAGTTTAATTTCAGATATATCGAGAACCGAACATCAATTTTTACTAAATTTGAGTACTATTTTTTGTAGATTTTATTATTTTCTGAAAAACTGTTGGAATTTTATAAAAAAACGACTAAATATAGAAAACAATATTTTCTGTGAAATAAAAAAAACTTTGAAGATAATATTTTTAAGTTTTGAAATTTTTTACCAAGTTTTAGTATTGTTTTTTTTTTTTAATTTTAAATTCTTATAAAAAACTGTCAGTTCAATTTTAACAACAATATATCTTAAAAGAAAAAAGTAGTTTAAAGCCAAAATCTCAAAATTTTGAAAAGATATTTGAGTGGAAAATTAATTTTTAACAACTTTTAGGTTTTTATTTTTTGTAAGAAAACTGTCAATTCGATTTTTCTCAAAATTTGTCTGAATGTTGAAAACAATATTTCTTATAAGTGGAAATTAGTTGGAAGCCATAATCTCAAATTCTTGAAAAGATATTTGAGTCGAAAATCAATTTTTACGAACTTTTGATAAATTTGTATAGGTTTTTGAAAAAAAACTGTCAATTCGATTTTTTTTTATATTTAATGAATGTTGTCAACTATATTTTAAAAAAGATAAAAGTAGTTTAAAGGTAATATCTTAAAGTTTTGAAAAAATATTTGAGTCGAAAACCAATTTTTACCATATTTTATTAATTTTTTTTGTTTAGGTTTTTATTTTGTTTATAAAAAACTGTCAATTTGATTTTTCTCAAAATTTGACCAGATGTTAAAAACGTTATTTTTTATTGTTTTTAGCACAAAATAGTTTTGGAGATGAAATCTTTTTTTATACCTCCAATTTTCGAGGTGACAAACATTTTTATTCAGTTTTTTGATTTATAAGAAAACCCGTTAATTGTATTTTTCCAAAAATATACTGGTTTGGTATCACGTTACAATATATAATATAAAATTTAATTTAAGTCTGCAGCGTTATTGGTTCGTGAGATATTTAGGGTTAACCAAAATGTTCACCTTGTTTTAAACTGCTATGGTAAAAAAAAACACCCAAACAATTTTCTTGAAGTCCATATCTCTACTACGACAAAAAAAAAAACGTCGACAACGTACGGACGTACGAACGCACGTACACACGCACGCACAGAAATATTTCTTAAAATATTTTATGTTGACCCTAGGGACCTTGAAATGTCAAAACTTTGAATTCGACAAATCGGAAACATTACAAAGGAAAGTTAATAAGTCAAGTTCTATGCTTTGTTTTATAAAATGCTGGCCAAATGGGTTCAATGATCACTTTGTTACTCTTTCTTTGTACAGTTGCCTTTTTTGTCCTAATCACAATTACGAAATTTTTAGAAAACTTATTGAATTAATTTAACATAATTTCATTCGCTTTGCCCTAAATGGTCTTCATTTGGATGATCCTTATGATCTGCCTCCCTATGAAGATCGTATTGTGCTTCTTCAAATGCAATCTCTCCATCAAAGTCGTGTTAATAATGATTTAATATTTCTTCATCAAATCGTTAACTGTGAAATTGATGCACCTCATTTTATATAACTTAAACTTTTCATCGATAGATTTAAATTTAAATAAGAAGGGAGTTAAATCATTGTTTGGAACCAGTGCTTCAATATAGTAAAAGTCTTCATTTTCTGTTCTCTAGTAGTTTATGCTAAATATTATTATTTTCATTATTATTTAGTATTATTTTTTTACTAACAACTAACGCTTAACGCTTGCTATAAACTAACAACTTTCTGATCATTCTGAAAAAAGATTTCAAGAATATTAGGAGAACAAATAAAGACCAGCATATTTTTCGGGCAATGAGGTTTTGTGTGGATTGATAGAGATAGAAAAATAGATACATAATTTTATTTTGTAAAAGATTTTACGAAACATGAGTATTGCTGGTTTAAAATTAGTTTTGGAAATTTAAAAATATACAAGCTTAGTAAGTAGACTAAGTTACAAACATACATATGTAATGAAAATTAATTTATAATAAGATTGCGATATTTAATTGACGCTTTTAAGAAGTAATATAAGTTTGAGTTTCAGTAGCCATTAAGAACTTTGAGAAGTTGAGAATGTCGCTGCCAAGAAGTTTTCTTCTGTACTTTTTGAATACTGGGCAGGTTCCAATGAAGTGCATGGTATTCTCCGATTTATCCATATTACATAATGTACATATTCCATCTGCATCTCCTTGTAAGGCTCTTCCACTGATATTAAGAAGCGAGCAGCGAGCTTCAAGAATTATGGAAATCATAAAACGTCAATTGGAGTCATCAGAGTAGTTCGGTATGCCAGAGTTCATTATTTTGCAATATTTATCGTGAAATTTAGGCTGTGTCGCACTAACTGTAAATGCAGTCTAGTGTTTTTCGTTCATTTTCAGTAAGAGAATGTTATGTAAGCTGGGCCATTCAAGTAGATGCATGTCCAAAAAAAAATCCAAGACACATCCATAAAAAAGATCCAACCATTCATTAGCTCAGAAGATTTTCTAGTTTATAATGGCTTTCGATAAAATATAGCTGGAGGGACGTTAGAAAACCCTTTGGTAAGCCTGTTTCAATGTGCAAAGCATAGTTAGGCGTATTATCGGGCTTTAAAAAACATCTTTTCATGAAGAAACGCTGCAACTCTTCGACTTGGTTGTATTTGTGGTATCCCCAAACTTGAGCACAGTACAACATAATAGCTTTTGAGGCGGCATTGTCTCGCAGCAGTCTCGACCAATTTGCATTGATGGAATTTTAAGATGCTCCCAATCTGTTTGTTAGATGCTCATTCCAAGACATGTTAAACACTACGTCAGAATTATTGTAAAACCATTTTTCGCACGCAGCTCTTCTTCTTCCGAAATATTACTATTTCCGACTTATCAAGATTTATTTCAAGATTCCATTGAATGTAGTAAGTCTTAAAACCCTCAATTATCTGTTGCAAATTGAAAGGATTATATGACAACAGTACAATATCATCCGCATATAAGAGGGCGTTAATTTGAAGATCGTTTAAAACAATACCGAAGTTCCACATGAAGATCATTTAAAAACAGAACGAAAAGAAGAGAGCTCAGCACACATTCTTGACGAACACTTTTCTTATTGGGGAAGAATTCTGACAAACACGAACCATCCCAAACAGCTGCAGTAATATTCTTATAAAGAGACTTTTTAGTAGCCAGTATCTTAAAAGATATTCCCAGAGTCGATAGTTTATAAATAAGAGCATTCCTTTCAATGCTATCAAAAGCAGCCTTGTGGATTGTCTAAGTCATTGTCTTTAATCGCCAGATAAATAAACTGCTACGACATCTTCAATTGCTACGAAAGCTGCGAAAACGATACATTTAGATCAACAGCAATAGCAATGTTTTCGATTGAGCGCACATGACACATAGAACTTACGACATCAAGATCTTTCATCCATTATCTTTAAAATTCTTCACAGTCTAAGCTGCATTTTTTGTTGAATAGACCGAAAATAATCCGCAGTGTTATGTGCAAAAAGTGGCTACGTTCTAATGGCAAATATTTAACTTTTATTATTACACGGATATATACGGATGCGAATAGGAACTTTAAACGATTATGTTATGCCAAGAGAGTTTCCTTTGAAAATTTAAATATTGCTGTTATAAATAGCACCCGCCCATCTTCAGAGTTTTGGAAAGCTGTTAAGCATCTTAATGGAAAAATAAATACTATAGCTCTGTGTTTGCAGGCATCTGATCTTAGAGACTACTTCATCAGCCTTCTCAATCGCTCAGCAAATGGTCCTTTGGTGCAATATGCAGCTAACTCGATCCTCGATGAGTACTTAGATGCACCTTTTTCGATCCAAGAAGTGAAAGAAGTTGTTGCAAATGCAAAATCAAACAAAGCCCCAGGGGATGACCGGATCCCCTTTGAATTCTTCAAACACGCCACGGAAAAATTTATCTTTCTTTTAACATCCGAATTCAACCGAATTTTCGAAAGTACCTCTGTTCCGGAAGTTTTTCATAAGTCAATTATTTTTCCGCTTCACAAAAAAGGTAGCTACGAGGACCCAGCAAACTACAGAGGGATTTCCTTTCTTAACACCTGCGCTAAGCTATTTGCTGGACTTATTCACAACAGACTGTCGAAGTGGGTGGAGGACAAGAACATTCTATCGGAATTCCAGGCTGGTTTCAGGAAAAGTTATTCAACCATAGACCATATTTTCTCACTGCTGAACATTGCTGATCTTTATAAAAGGAAGCAGAAAAAATTATACACTTTCTTTATAGACTTCCGTGCAGCTTTTGACTCTGTCGACCGTCAAGCTCTCCTTTACAAGCTCTCTGTATCAGGTGTGTCAAGTAAAGTTATAAACGTGCTAAGAGCGATGTACGACAACAACTTAGCTTACGTTTGGGATGGCGAGTCTATATCCGAGGAGTTTGCAACAGTAACTGGTCTTAAGCAAGGCTGTATTCTTAGCGCCCTCCTATTTATAATTTTCATAAATGATATTACTGATGAAGTGAGAGGTGGAATCACTGTAGAAGGATTGACTGTTCCAGCCCTTATGTATGCAGATGACATCGTGCTATTCTCCGAAACAGTAGATGGCATGCAGCTGATGATAATCAGGCTTGCGATATATTGCAATCGATGGAATCTGGAAGTTAATTTACAAAAATCGAAGATGATGATTTTCAGAGGTGGGGGTGGCAGATATTCAAGAAATGAGCAGTGGAAATATAACGGACAGACAATCGACATTGTTCGCGAGTACAAATACCTAGGAGTTTTGGTAACCTCAACCCTGAATATGAGACAACATCTGGAGGGAAAATTGGCGGAGGCCAAGCGCGCAATCTCTTCGTTATGGGAAAGGTGCTTCAGAAACAGGCATGTTGAACACAGTGCTAAGCAAAAGGTGTTCCGCTCTACAGCCCTGTCAATCCTGCTCTACGGAACGCAAGTTTGGGGATATTCCGCCTTTGAATCTGTGGAAAAATTCCTAAGATATTTTGTGAAAAGAATACTTTGTCTACCAAAAACTACCCCAAACTACATGGTTTACCTAGAAACGGGTACACCACCTTTGATTATGGACACCCTCGCAATACACTTCAACTATATTGTTAAGGTATTTGAAATGGATGGTAATCGGATACCAAAAAAAGTTCTAACAGCAGCTATCCAAGGAAAAGGATCAATGTTCGAAGAATGGACTAACCTCGCCGAAACATGTTGTACAACCATGAACATATCTTCAAGGGAACAACCGTCAATGCTAAGGAGAAAGTTCAATGAGATCCTCGAAAAGTTTGGAAGCATCTTGTTTGAGAGATATGCATCGGAAGCCAGTTCTTCTCTGTCTAGATGCTACTATAATCGTCTTAACTATAACCTTCAACAGAACTCGTACCTTCTAAATAAGAACTCATTAAATAAAATAAATATCATTTTCAAAGCAAGAGGAGAATTGCTCAGTCTCAACTTTGTAGTTGTACCCCACCGACCAGATCTCCCTTTACTGTGTAGTCTATGTAACTTGAAAGCGCGTGAAGATACATTTCATTTTATTGCAATATGTCCTGTTCTGATTGAAATTTGGTTAAGATACTTCAACAAACGCAACTTGGAAGAAGGAGAAATGCTCAGCATTCTCAACGGCGACCAGGGATGGGATGGACTTTACAACTATGTTATCACAGCACTGCGTTATAGAAAAGCTATTATTGAAGAAGATTTTTAATTATATAAAATAGTAAACAAAACAAATTTTAACAATTTCTGCATTTTTTCAATGAATTCATATTATAATATGTCACTCTGGTAGACGGCCAAATAGGCCATACCAATTAGGCTTTAGAAATTAATATTATGTAATGTTATTATTCTAAGAAATAAAGAAGTCAATTAAACTAAACTAAACTAACTTATGACACCTGAAAGCACGAAATGAATGACCCTAAATTTATTAACCAATTTTAAATTCAAATTTTAGAGCAATAGACATGTGGTTACAAAATAACTTTTTTTGCCAATACCACCCATCAGCCATATTATTTCCAAAACAAAGTAATAAAACAATTGATAAAAATTGTAATAGGTTGTTGTTTTTATTTATGACATACTCGTACATAACATCCAGAATTACGCAAACTTTAAATTTTATTCTGATTCCTTCATAAAAATATTATATACGAGTCAAATGCTCATAGACAAAGTGCTATATTTATTTTCGTTTTTATGGGGAGGCAGATGCAGAAATTATAAAGTATATAATATACTCGTATTCGTAGTAAAACTTTTCTGACTCAATAAACTCTATTTTTGTTTTCTATTTTTCAACAAAAATAAATTTAAACTCCGCTGTCTTTTTTCTTTTTCAACATATTTGTTATTTCAGCTACCATGGCTGCTTCCGGTGGTGGTAGTTTTTCTTCCGGTTGAAAGTCAGTGCGACGTTCGATTTGCAACCGAGCCCTTTCGGTGTTTAAGGAAATAGGCGTTTGCAACCACGACGAATAATCTATTTTCAGCGATCCCGTCAATAGCTGTGTGTATTATATAAAATAAATATTGTGATTTTTATAAAGTATTTCATTTTTAATTTGTTCTGTGGTGCGAATGACTTACCTGATCAAAAGGTGTGTTGCCAATGAAAAACATTGATCTAAGAATTGAAGTTTTAACTTCGGTTATGTTTTGTCCTTGAATAGATGAGGAGTCACTTGGATCCATGTCCGTGACATGGAGCTGTTGGAAAAGCCAATCCTTGTTGTTTTTTAAATAGTTGTAGGAAACCTAAAATCATAACCGATAAACATAAATTCATTTAATCATGTTTTTAAAAGTAATAAAAAAACAAATAAAGGTTAACAAGCCACCTTGTTGCGGGTGTCAACTATAAACTATTTGATAATTAAATAATAAAAATGAGATGAAAAAGAAATACCTCTTCGTTTTTTAAGAACGTACAATTTTACAATAATATGCGTCAATTTATAAAGGGTAAGCAAAATACAAGTCTTTTATTCAAAATACAATTCAAAGCGCAGAATTGAAAAGAGGCTGGGGTGCGATATTTGATATATATTTACTTGTATGTCAGCTTTACATCAAGTTAAACATACATATAAATAGTTCAGGATAAAAAACATTGATTTAAGATACAATTAACAAAAGATATATTTTGAACAACATTAACAAAAAAAATGGTTAAAATTAATTATACATTAAAAATTGGCTAAGATTAAGAATTTAAAGGTGGACGAGAGCAATAAAATGGAACGACTAGAAACACAAAAATTAAGGCTGTTATCATAGAACTTGGAGTCTCTTTAACAATTAATTCGAAGAGTAAAATACAAATATGATGTTCAAATGGTAGACATCTGCATTCAAGAGGACACAAGCGTCCACAGGTTTTTCTTAAAACCAACCTCTGTCTATCAACTCGTACTCTCACCTCCCCGCGGTGAACATCGGGTGCCTAGTACCTCAACTGGAGATTGGGTTCCAACCCCAGTGGAAAGTTGTTGGGGGCAGCAAACGAGAGAGGTGGGGAGAGGTGTTTCCACTAAGGCACCTCTCCTTATCCAGACGGCAGCGGAGGAATTCCCCAGATGGAATCAACGGTGGCGTCTACAGTTCCAGTAAGGTTGAACTACTTAGTGAACACCTTATAGGGCTTCTTCGACTTATTCGAAGCCCAGGCCTGTAAGGAGCGGTTTTATCCTGCTCCCAATCCTTGGAGTTATACTTAGGATCTGGCCCTATAGGTTGGGGGTTGTGCGTCAGGGTGACTTCCTGGCCGGACGGATTTACTGTTGACAACCAACGCAAACGAATAAAGGACAACGAACTTCGGATATGCACGTGGAATGTTAGGTCCCTTAACAGACCACGTGCGGCCGAAGAATTAGCGGAGGCCCTAGAACGATATAAAGCAGATATCACCGCCATCCAGGAAATACGATGGGATGGGCCGGGCAAAAAGAGGATGAAAAACTGCGATATCTACTATGGTGACTGCTACTACGAAAACCAACAGCATTTGTTTGGATGCGGATTCGTCAACGGAGCCAGACTTAGGCAAGAAGTCTTGAGCTATAGGTGCATCAATGAGCGCCTCATGACCATACGCATCAAGGCTAAATTCGGCAACATTAGCCTGATATGCGCGCGCGCCCCCACAGAAGAGAAAGACGACAACGCCAAAGATATGTTCTTCGAGCTCTTAGACAAAACATATGAGCAGTGCCCTAGCTACGATATTAAAATAGTCCTGGGCGATTTTAATGCCAAGCTAGGAAGGGAAGACATCTTTGGTGGAATAATCGGGAAGAACAGCCTGCACGACAACACTTCCGACAATGGATTCAGGCTCATAGATTTTGCCACGGGCGAAACGTAATGGTAGCCAGTACGCGTTTTCCACACCTCAACATCCACAAAGGAACTTGGACTTCCCCAGATCAATCTACCGTCAACCAGATTGACCATATTGCGATCGACGCCAAACACGCTTCCAGCATCATGGATGTACGAACTTTCCGAGGAGCTAACATCGACACACTTCGGATTTCCAGACCCAAGGCAAGACAGGGAGGTGCTGGGAGAAGATACAACGTCGAACGGCTGCAATCGCCAGAGATCGCCAAATCCTTTTCTGACCGCGTTACAAGTAACCTCTCTCGAAGTTCTCTGCCGCCAACACAATGTATCGAAAACCAGTGGCAACATTGCCAAGATGCAATCAGAGAAGCCGCCTCTGATGTGCTGGGTTTCAAACAGCCACCAACAAGGAACCCCTGGTTTGATGAGGAATGTCGGCAGGCAAATGCAGCCAAACAAGAGGCACGCAAAGCGGCGCTGCATAAAAGGACGAGAGCTGCTCGTAAGCTCTATGAGCAGAAGAGGCGAGAGGAACGCCGACTTCTCAGATGGAAAAAGAGAGGGCATGATAAGCGTGCGGTCGAAGATGTTGAGAGGTATAAAAGCAGGAATGAGGTTCGAAAGTTTTATGAACAGGTGAAACGAAATTCACAGGTACATAAACCTAGAACCGAAGGCTGCAAAGACGAAAGTGGAAACATCATAGTGGAACCGCAGTCAATGCTGAGATATGGAAGGACCACTTCTGCAGACTGTAAAACGGAGACGATGAACTGAATTCCGCTGTCAGGCAGGATGATCCATTTAACATAGACGACAAAAGCCAACAATCCCGTCCCCCCGACTTAGACGCAGTAAAGATTGCCATATCTAAGTTGAAGTCTAATAAAGCCGCTGGAGCAGATGGCTTGAATGCCGAGCTCTTTAAAGCAGCTGGGGATAAGCTGGTTAGGAGCATGCACCAACTTATTTGTAAGATATGGTCGGAAGAAAACATGCCCGATGAATGGAACCTCAGTATTGTTTGCCCGATCCTAAAAAAAAGGAGACCCTCTAAACTGCACCAACTATAGAGGAATAAGTCTACTTAACATCGCCTATAAAATCTTCTCTGCCGAAATATGTGAACGTCTAAAGCCCATCGTCAACAACCTGATAGGTCCTTATCAGTGAGGTTTTAGACCAGGAAAGTCCACAGTTGATCAAATATTCACATTACGGCAGATCCTGGAAAAAACTCAAGAACACCACATCGACACCCACCATCTTTTCATCGATTTCAAGGCCGCATATGACAGCATCTACAGGGACGAGCTGTATAGAGCCATGTCTAGTTTTGGCATCCCTGCCAAACTCACCCGGTTGTGCAGGATGACCATGGAGAATTCACGCTGCTCCATAAAGGTTGGAAACAACTTAACAGAACCTTTTGATGTCAAAAAAGGATTAAGACAAGGTGATGCGCTGTCATGCGATTTTTTTAACATCGTGCTTGAAAGAAAAGTGCAGAGCTCACACGTCAACACTAGAGGCACTATCCTTCAAAAGTATGTCCAATTACTGGCACAAGCTGATGACATTGACATAATCGGAAGAACTCAGCGTGATGTCAATGGGGCTTTTGTGAGTATTGAGGCAGAGGCGGCAAATATGAGTTTAACGGTTAATGAGGGCAAAACAAAAACATGCTGTCGTCAAGAAAGTACATACAACACCAACGTCTTAGTCAAAACGTCACAATCGACAGACGTAACTTTGAGGTAGTCAAGGACTTCGTCTACCTAGGCTCCGCTGTAAACGCAGAAAACAACACCAGGGCTGAGATCAAACGCAGAATAACTCTTGCTAACCGCTGTTTCTTTGGACTAAGAAAGCAATTGAGTGGTAAAGTCCTCTCTCGAGGGACCAAAGTGTTGCTATATAAGACCCTTATCATCCCCGTCCTGCTATACGGTGCAGAAGCATGGACCATGACATAAGCGGATGAAAGCACCTTGGGTCGCTTCGAGAGAAAAGTTCTTCGTGTGATCTACGGACCCGTATGCATCGAAGGGGAGTGGAGGAGAAGATGGAACGACGAACTGTACGGGCTGTACAGCGACGTAAACTTAGCCAGAAGAGTAAAAGTCCAACGACTAAGATGGCTGGGTCACGTAGAGCGCATGGAAACCAATGCCCCGGCCCGGAAAGTCTTCGAATTAGCACCCACAGGACAGCGCAGTAGAGGAAGACCGCGGATCAGGTGGCGCGCACAAGTGGAAGGTGACCTCACCCAACTTGGAGCGCGAAACTGGAAACAACTAGCTAGGGACCGAGCTAGATGGAGAAGTTTGTTGGGTGAGGCCCTAGTTCACACAGGACTGTAGCGCCACCTTAAGTAAGTAAGCATCATACACATAAATATGAAACTGACAGTAAGACAAAACATAGGGCAGATCATTAATGAACTGAGATCATATTTTGAAATTAAGCTCTTGATATAATTTGATTGGCTGAACGATAAGATCTCTTGAAATCTCCAGTCCTATGGTTAAGGTGGGTTCACCCATTTCCATAATTTCAAAAAATTGTTTAAGATGCTGTTTGAAATTTACAAAATTGGATTGGCTATTTGTTGCCACAACATATGCATTGGTCACAGTTTGAATTTATATAGCCGATTTCTTGAAGTTTGCTACCAAGTTTCTTGTTCCATTCATAAATTGACTTTTGAAGCTTACAGACCTTTTATTTGTCATTCAAAAAAACCTGCAGGCTGTTCCATGAAGATTTCCTCGCCCAAGTCTCCATATAAAAATGCCGTTGATACATTTATGTGGTCAAGATCTAGGTCATGTTCCATAGCAATAGCATAGAGCATACAGATAGAGCTTATTTCAGCAACTGGAGCAAATGTGTCCAAATAATCAACACCATACAGTTGAGAATAGCTTTTAGCTACTAACCTAGCTTTCCTTCTTTCGATGGTTCCATCAGACTTTCTCTTAGTCTTTAATACTCATCGGCATCCAATCACGTTTGTATCATTGGGACGATCTACAATCTTCCAGGTTTCATTTTTATGTAAAAAATCAATTTCGATTTTCATGGCTTCTTTCCATTCGTCAATATTTAAAGAATTTTCAACTTCTTTTAGAGTCTTAGGATCATCGTCTTTTGATTGGTTTGACAAGTATGATTTCTCTTTATAGTTGTGAATAGGAACGTTGCGTTTGGGTCTGGGGTTTGAGTCTGGAATTTCTTCAACATCGAATTTGTTTACATCTTGGTCATCTAGGGCTTCCTCAAAGTTTTCAGAGTCTGAAGTTTCTTCTTGCCTATCATTTTGTATTGGTACCTCTGTCGTTTTTTCATTTTCATTTTCTTCAGCTCTATCGGTTCCTTCTTCATCAGCTCCACCATCATCATCAAGAAAATCTGACTTTTTCTCAGACTTCTTAGCTTCTGTCGATTGTGGTTGTTCGTTTATCCATTCAAAATCAATGAATTTTTACAACTTCTTGTTTTCCTTATTTCCGAGAAAAACAACGTCTCTACTTATAATCACCGATCTTGTACCCCTTTTCCAAAGCCTATACGCTTTCGCATCGTGGCAATATCCTATCAAAAAAAATTCATCGCTTCTGGCATCGAACTTGCTTTGGTTTCCAGATTTATTCAAAACGAATGCGCCTGAAGCTATCTCTTTAAAGTACGAAACATCGGAAATCTTTGATCACCATAACTCTTCTGGGGTTCTGTTGTGATTTTCTGTAGTTGGACAACGGTTAAAAATGTGAGCTGAGGTTACAACTAGTTCAGCCCATAAAAAATCTGGCAAATTTGCTTTGATTTTCAAACACCTAGCCATTTCGACAAGTGTGCGGTTGGCACGTTCAGCACCACCATTTTCCTGTGGTTTATACGGTGAACTAAATTCTTGTTTGATGACATTCGATTCACACAACTCTCTAAAAGCACGACTAGTGTATTCTAATCCATTATCAGATCTTATTCGTTTAATTTTGGAATTCAATTGATTTTCGACAAGTTTTTTAAATGAAATAAATTTGTCTATCATTTTGGACTATTTTCGCAATGTATAAATGAATAACTTCTTACGTGTGCCACAGCGAAACATTTTTTTTATCGTTATCAAAACGTTACGTTGGGTATGTTAAACTTGCTTGTTAATAGTCATATAGTCAACTTGTTTTCCTGAATCTTAAAGTCAACTGCACTCAATAGAATTTCTACATGAACAATGAAAACAGTAAAGGTCCAAGGATTAATCCTTGAGGAACACCATTTTATTAAGCTTGCATACGATTGGTTAAAATATGAGTAAATAAGTTTTTTAGCTGTGTCAGAGAAGCTAAATAGGGTCGTCAATTTATCACAGAGAAGATAAGGGTTTACACAGTCAAATGCCTTTGAAAAGGCAAGTGAGGTTATCACAGTTGTAAATTTATTGTCTAAAGCATGTCTTATGTCATCAGATACGTTGTGTAAAGATGAAACACAACTATGTCCGGACCGAAATCCAGATTGCAAAGGATTAAATAATTGCTTGTCTTTATTTTATATATTATCTGGTTACTTATCAGACTTTCAAAAACTTCAGATAGAAAAGATATAATAGATATCGGTCTATATTTTAGGATGGGAATTATTTTCGATGTCTTCCATAGGATGGAATACGTAGATGCCATTATAATGGTGTTAAATATGTGCGTTATGTGGGGACCCACACTGATAACTTCCCATTCCGTCTGTCGATTTGTCTTCTTAAAAGGTTTTTTGGTTTTCATATTTTGTTTAAAAAGTTGTCGATTTTTTTCTAAACAATGAACCAAGAATTACCAACAACATTCTGCATATGATGAAAAAGTTTAATTACCAAATCTATTTTTGTTAAAGAGATTTTTAGTCAAAAAACTTTTTTATCAAATTTAATTAGCATTTTTAAATAGTTTTTATTTTACATATTTACAAATACAAATTGTTTTTTCACGAAAATTTAGCACAGAATGCAATTATTTTGGAGTCAATACCTTCGTTCATTCATGAGATATCAAGGACCGAACATCAATTTTTACCAATTTTGTGTACTTTTTTTGTAGATTTTAATTTCGTATGAAAAAAACTGACTGTTAAATTTTTATAAAAAATTACTGAATGTTGAAAACAATATTTTGCATAAGATAAAACTAGTTTAAATCCATTGTCTCCTAAAGTTTAAAAAAAAAGATTTAAGCCGAAAATCAATTTTTACCAACTTTTGTTAATTTTTTTTAGGGTTTTAATTTTTTGTAAGAAATTCGAATTGATTTATAAAAATACTGTTAATTGGATTTGTTTCCAAAAATATATTTGTTTGGTATCAGGTTACAATTTATAATATAAAGTTTAATTCAAGTTTCTAGCGTTTTCGGATCGTGAGTTATTTAGTGAAAACCAAAATGTTCATCTTTTTTTTAAACTGCTATGGTAAAAAACCGACCACGAAGTTTTCTTGAGAGCCCTTTCTGCATCTTTCTGCCTTATTATCCGTACGACAACATTTATTTGAAGTCGATATCTCTTCTGGTTCTTAAGCTATGAAAAACGAAAAAAAAGGTCGCGAACGCACAGACATCCTTCCAAAAACCTTTCGACTCTAGGAACCTTGAAACGTCAAGAAATGTCAAAATTTACAATTCGAAAAATCGGACCCATTAGAATAAATCCCTGTGGGGAGTTAATAAAATGCCAGAACAGATATTGAAATACAAGTTAGATACATGTTAAATAGAACTTCCAAAAGAAGCAACTTAAATTCCAGTCTTGTAATAGTCCTTTTAACTCAAATGGTGTTTTTGAAGTACTTAACTTACCTTAAGCGATTGTTTCCCTATATTCGATGTCAAAATATCACTCGCCAACATCTCGGGCACGCAATGTGCGGCCCCAACATCAAGTTCTGCGGGATAGTTAGTCGCACATCTCTCATTGGCTTCATCTAGTTTCGCCGTCCTCCCATCAACTATTGTGCCATCATCTAAAAGCACTGGGTCAAAAAAAAAGGTATCCTTAGCATAAGCAAGAAATGCATCAATTTGTTGCGTGTGCTTATCGTCCTCGTCTATCGAACAAATGGCCTCGGAAAGAGAATAGCATATAGTTGCCTTGGCTTCGTCCTTATCTGTAAACGATAAACTTTACAAACCAAGCCCAACATAACCCAACCAATTTCATACTTCTCTCGAATGTTTCTGCATTTTTAATCAATACCGTATACAACGCCGCACATAGAACTTGCAATAAAACCGAGTCACCTAAAATGCAAAAGAACACTCGTTTAAGTTGGTCATATCACTGGCATCGAATAATGTATGTGATATAACTTTGATGGACATACTCAGGGGCTTCGTTGACACAGAAATAATGTCCTGTAACAGAACTGTAACTTTATACAGCCCTTGCGGAATACATTCCCACATCTCGGATACACATGTCAAGGCTAGTGACATGGCTTGGTACATACTCGCTTCACATTCGACCGCATTTATCAACATATCAACAATGCAATCGAGGACAGGGTAAACCAGATGCATGATGGCCTCTAACCAGGGTGGGCGTTTTTGATTCCACACCTTAAATTATAGACAGTTTCATCTTCGTAACTTTGCGTGACAATTTGTGGAAATTTCAATTGCTATAGCATAGCTACTATATGTACCTACCTATGTACATATATATTTAAGTATAAAAGACTCACCTGTCGTTTATCAAGACAATCACACCAGGTCGGTGGAGCATTTTCTAAAGCACTTATTAGGCATGTTTTTATGTCAGTTGTTTTGCCAATTGTAACCAAAATGTACGTCAACGATAGGACTACTTGACTGTTTGTCTGTCCAACGGGGTCTAAAAAGAATCTAAGTTATTTCTTCTTTTAAGTTCATCTGATATAATCAAACCAACCTAGCTCATCTTTTATGAGTTCAGAAGCATTAAAGCACTCCCGACGACACAAGAATGCGCCGCATTTTTCATTACTTTCCGATTCGGTAAATGACCATTTAGTTACGTTTTTAAAATTTTCTGCTGCTGGAAGGTATTTCATTAGATGAGGTAAGATGATGGATGTTAGCTTAGCATCTCGCATAAGAATAACCTTAAATAAGTAAAAAGAAATGGGTATATATTAAATAAGGCTTTAAAAATGATGGAATAAGTTTCAGCAATACAAAAAATGGAAATTCTTCCTTTTCACAATATAGCTCGATATAAATATTTTTGATGTAGTACCCGTGGGGTGATGGTTGGTGCGTTGGACTGCGGTTCAATGACGATTCCTTGGCAAATGCCATAATCGCCGAGCAAACGGAACCCAGTCCCTTGTTAGTGACGAAGGTTGAGCTCATCTTCAGTTCAATAAAAAACAAAAAGCCAGTAGGTCTCGATGGTATTTCCAACGTTGTACTAAGGCATTTACCGATGGAAGCAATTGACATTTACACCACACTCTTCAACAATACACTGAAGAATGCATATTATCCAGTGCATTGGAAGACCGCTGTGGTTCATCCTCTCCCGAAAAAGGGAAAGGACAACTCCAATCCGTCAAACCTTCGGTCGATAAGTCTTCTTCCGAGTATCAGCAAAGTTTTTGAAAAGATCATCAATAGGGCTCTGACTAAGTGGGCTGCGGTTAGGTTTTAGGTTAGGTTATAGTGGCTGTCCAAGATGGAAACGGACACACTTAGGCCAGTTTAATGGCCCATTGTGATACCACATGAATCTTGAGGCTTCCTCCTAAGCTCAATGTAACCAGCTTGAGCCCCTTACGAAACGTGAGAGGCTGATTATACCGATATGATTTAGATCGTTTAGATCGTTAAAGAAGAATTCTCCTAGGTAATTCTTGCGTTTTCGAGCTAGAGTAGGGCATGTGCAGAGAAGATGAAGAACCGTTTCTTCCTCTTCCTCGTCCATACAGCTTCTGCAAAAGTCATTTGAGAATACGCATAGTCTCCTGGCGTGCTTTCCTATTAGACAGTGTCCGGTTATGACACCTATTATCGAGCTTATATGCGATCTGCTTAGAGAGAGCAAGCAAATTGAACGTTTTAAATCCAGTGTTGGCCAAATGTTTTTTGTGGCTTGTCACGTGGAGATGTTGTTCCACCTGGTGTCTGCCAACCTCGCAGCGTCTTGCATTAGCAACAGTTTACAAGTAGCGATTGGTATGCCAGTACTTGCTAAACGTGGTAGGATGGACTGTACTGTACCGTTCCTGGCGAGTTCATCTGCCTTACAGTTACCTGGAATGTCTCTATGGCCCGGCACCCAGCAAAGGTGAATATTAAATTGTTGCGCCATCTCCATTAGAGATGATCGACAGTTATGGACTGTTATAGAGTTTGTAGAGACAGAGTCCAGAGATTTGATAGCGGCCTGGCTGTCGGAGAAAATGCGGATATCAGATGTTGATATCACGTTTTCTTTGAGCCAAGACAAGACTTAATCGGAAGGCGGAATGAGAGACTTAATTTCAGTCGTTCAGAGTACACACCTCCACCAACCCCTTCTTTGGTTTTTGACCCATCTGTGTAAAAGTGGATTGACTCATCCTCCAAGAATGTCCTATCCTCCCAAAAAGATCTGGTGGATATAGAAATCTGGAAATTCCTGTCGAATTGTAGTTGGGGGATGGTGTAGTCTGTGTGCTTTGGAATTGATTCTAAGTACCTTAGAATTACGGAGTGGCCAATGTTGTTGTTAGTCCACTGCGACGAAGCATTGAGGCGAATAGCAGAGCTTGCAGCTATTTGTTTGCTAAATATGTCAAGAGGTGTAAGGTAGAGCAAGGTGTCCAGTGCTGCAGACGGGGTCGTGCGAAGCGATCCGCTTATACATAGGTGGGCTGCGGACAGCAAAATAATTCCGGATAAACAGTTCGGGTTGAAGGCGGGTCATGACACAATTCATGCTGCGCCTAAAATTATTTCTAATATCCAATGAAATAAATCAAAACAACAATGCACAGGTGCTGTTCTGGTTGATTTGGAAAAGGCCTTTGACACCGTTTGGTTTCTTTACTTAAAACTGAGCAGGTTTGGCATAAGCAAGCCACTGTTGTATATACTTTATGATATTCTTAACGGTAGAAAGTTTGTTGCCAAAAGTGGCAACGTAACTTCTATCACAACATTCTTAATTTAAAATGGTCTTCAACAGGGAGCGGTGGATTCGGCGATTCACTTCAGCATTTACACCAGCGATCTGATAGGTAGTCTTACAAAGGCAAATTCGTACGCCGACGATCTTATTGCGTACAGACCGGCCCGAAAGATTGAGGTTATTAGAATTATCTTGCAGCGTGATTTCGATTCAGCTATATTGCGACGACTGGAAACTGAAAACAAATGTCCACAAGTCAGAGACAATTCTGTTCCGGACTCCGTTGGCTAGGGCCACGAGGAATACTTGCAAATTTGGCGCAAGATCGTTGATCTTCAGTGTTGTGAAGGACCTCGGTATCTGGTTAGATCAGTATTTATATTTCGACAGACATACAAATGCTGCTCTGACCATTGCCAGAGGAGCCTTCTCTCTAACGAAAGTGCTGTTTTACAGCAGACGGCTTGACCCCAGAGTGAAGGTAATTTGCTACATAGCTCTTATACGGCCGATGATGGTTTATGGTTGTCCTGTGTGGTTTAACGTTGCCCCTTCCCAGATGGAGAAGTTTCGGGTGTTCGAGCGGCAGTGTTTACGACGCTGTACCTGCTTATATCGAACAGCCGAATCTTCTTATGTGCATTACTATTCAAACGAGGTCCTATGCAATGGGGCTCGAATCAACAGAATTGACAATTTCGTGATAAAACTCGTTCTAGGTCACATTGCAAGAGCTTTGTCTTCGACTAACAATTTAATTTTTGGGACGTTCTATTCGAACGACGAGTATTTTGAAAGTGCACGTTTGAGCGGCTTCATTCCACCAGAGGCATTCCACTTTTTAGACAAATGCGGTCTGATACAGGATAGATTGGCAGTTCCGTTAATCTACCACGTCAGACGAAGAACCGTAGATAGGCGACTCCTGTACAATCGGGACGTCTTGGCACAAGGTGGAGCGGAGCTCCTTCGGTTCAGTAGGGCTGTGTCCGAGCGGGACCGAACTGATAGGGTGAAGCAGGAGAACCAATTTTGGTGCCTTCAATCGGTACTTGATAGTGGGTAGTCGGGATGGTGTTTCCAGCCTTCGCCGACTTAAATACTTGTTTTATAGTTTAAAGGTTTAGTTTTAAGAAAAATAATTAAAATAATTAAAAACACGTGGAATAAGAAGAAAAAAAGGAAAATAAGAAATACAAATTTAAAACAACAAATGTTCGATAGTTAGATTTTCTGCTTCTAGTTTCAAGTAGTTTATAGGTAGAATAGGGTAGAATAGGTAGTTTAAGTTAGTTTTAAGTTTTATTTAAGGACCTTATTTTAAGTAGTTTTTAAGTAAAAATAGAAAAGGATATTAAACTCCTCCAAGAGTAATTCTTGTCATGAAAAGTGATTTCTCGAATTAGGCGTTCGGATTTTGCTTAAAACTGTAGGTCCCCTCCAACCCTAACAACATTGCTCGTATACAGTATTGGCAGAGAGATGTACATAAGTCATTTGGACCTAGTTCTTAACGGAAGCGGTTAAGTGACCTAATTTATTTATGTTTTTAAATGCTTTTCAGCAAGATGCTTATGTGTATAGGAAAAATTAGGTTTTCCTTCGGCTTTTTTGGTCACTTTGATCGTTGCAATGAAAGATGTTTCAATTTGAAAAAAAAATGTAGTTATTTGGGAAGCTGTTAATTTTGAAGATGTCATCTTCTGACATTTGACAAACTACGTCATTACTAACAACGCTTTAAAAACGCATTAAATTTTTTAGAATTCATTTCAAAAATGATAGAAATCCTATGATATATTCCAATGCCTTATAATCGATTTAAGACCTAAAAGATGAAGTTTATAAAGTTACAGAGGGCAGCCTTAAATACACGAATTTGTCGTTAAAAATTTCAAGCTAATATCAAATCATTTTTATTATAAAATAAACATAAATTGGGCAAATTCAGGCAACACAAAGGACTTCATTAGCAGTCAAATACACTCTTTGAACTTTTACTTTGACCAAGGTAACTTTTAAGTTTTTCAAGTGTCATAAATGTCAAAAGCTCGGAACTTTACTTCACTAACCTCTAACTTCGGATGATCGTGTCAAAGTAATTGTTGCCTACAAAACACATCTAAGGCAACTTACAAGTTCATTATCTTGTACTCGTATTTTGTATTGTAAAGAAATATTACTTATTTCTGTTCCAATTAGACAAGAGAAGTTACCCATTTATACAAAACATTGAATGGAATTGTGATAAAAGTAAATGAATCATAGAGTAATAAAGTTCAGCTTTTAGTTGAAAGAAAAAACATGATCAACTGTCATTTTGACATAAGTTAACTTGCGTTGATAGTTAGGGAGAATTTTCTTGGCTAACTTTTTAGTAAACGTTTTAATAAAGTTGCCCTAAATGAAGGCCAATTTTTGACAGCTGGCAATTTACACTAGAAATTTACCTTTCTTTCAAGTCGCTTATGTCGTCTGAACCTGCCCATTACGTCTAATGGTATTTGATTTAAAACCGAAAATCAGTTAATTTATTTTTTTTTAATAAAAAAGAAAAAAGGGCAAAAAAGACAACTAGGCGTTCTTACTAAATTAAATAAAGAATAATTTTGACGAGAGAAAATCACATACAAAATTGACCTCGCTCAAGTTCCACATAAGGAAGGAAGGAAGGTCCTCTTTTGCTTAAAAAAAATGAACTAAGAACAAGGATAAATGTTGTTTGTTTTAATGTATACATAAACAAAAATACATTTAAAATTAAAATAATGATGAAGTAATTTTTTTTAAGCATACGTACTTTAACTAAAAATGACCAATCCGCCTCTGGATATCCCAATAGAACTTTTAATTCCAAAGCAATTGCAGTGTTTGCATTTAATTCAGAAAATTCAGTGACCCATTGGCTCGAGTGATCTTTTGGGAATAATCTAGGCAGAACAAAAATAATCCAAGCACTTGGTAAGCCGTGACGTGATGAAAACATTTCCATATTTGCCAAGCCCTTACGAAAAACCTAAGAAAAATGTCAAGTAAATGTAGTATGTATAGTTGATATATAATAATGTACATAGTATTTTTGTGTGGTATGTGTAGAAAGTTATTTGAATCTTTTTTTTTTGATTTTTATGAAGGTATATTAAAGATAGTCAAATTTAAAACCTTATTAAGGACTCCAAGAGGTGCACCTCGCAGCAGTAGACAATAAAAGAGCTCTCGACACTTTGCGTGGATATCTCGTATTATGACACTCTGTTCAGTTATTCGAAGTCCTGAAGTTTTATTTAAATTTAAAAAAGAAATACAAAATAATTAATAAATTTGCAATTGAGAAAAATGTAAATTTATAATAATTCATATTAATATACATACATATACATATAATTGTACGAGTATATGTCCACCCATTAAATGTATGCAGCTAATATACTGTGCAAAAAAATATCTCATAAGCATTGGCATCGACCTTATCTTTTACGTAGCCTCAAAGAATAAAGTCTAAAGTCTGCATTACTTAATGTTATCTTTTTAATGTATTCGAAAGGTTCAGACGTTCGTAAGGGACTTAAAAGTAAGGCAGGTTTCAAATATTTGATTGCCCAGCTGTAAAAAAATTGCCTTCCAATTAAGATAACTTTATTGGAAAGTTGACTGAAAAGATAGTCAATAAAAATCATCCTAACTATCAAATCAATTCTACCAATGTCAAAAAATGACAGTTAATCGTAATTTTTCATTCAACTGAAAGCTGAACTTTATTACATACATACATACATCGTTATGTATTTATTTTCTATTTAATTTTAACTCTAATAACATTCCTTGTTAAATTGGAAAAGAAAAAATAAGTTATATTGTTCTTAAATACAAAATACAGGGTCCTGATTATAAGGTTCGTGGCGAATCATTGTCAATTCGACCATTCAAATTCGACTCGCGTCCTATTTCCTTATTAATAAATTCGCGGCGAAGCGAAAATAGTTCTTCCTATATTCCAGTATTTGGGATTTTTGGTTTCACTTTTTCTTCCTACATTCCAGTGGTTTTAAACTTTTGGTTTGACAGCTTTCCTTTATTGAATTTGTGATATTTGCGGTTATTTATTCTATATTCAATATTTTATTGTGGATTGTGGATAAATTATAGGACAATTAAAATAAAGCTAACTCACATTTTTATATCATTACAATCAAGAAAGAATCCACGAGATCGAACAGCGAATAATAATAAACACTTTTTCGCCTGGGAATCCGCCAAAAAAAGCTTTCGGACTTCAACTCGCCAACAAACATTATGACTTTTCAAATTCGCCTTCGAATTCGTTAATTGGTCGAATTCAAAACGAAGAAGGCGAAAGCAATAATTGAAAAATGGCAAACTCACAACCAAAACAATTCGCCGTGAGTCCAACAATCAGGCCTTGGGTCGAGATGGAATTATATCTTGCTTGAGGCACATAACTGCCTACATAAGTAATTAGTAGTAGTTTTTGCACGATTAACTGAAGGTTAGTGAAGTAAAATTCCAAGTTTGGAGTTTATGACACTTGAAAAACTGATTTATTACCTTGATGAAAATGTACATTCAAAGAATGCAGTTGGCTGTAAATGTTATCTGAACCTGTTGCATTTTTGTTAAGGTAGTAGTTTTATTTTTATCAAATGTCAAAAAATTACATCTTCAAAGGTGACAACTCAAAATAAAGTGATATTCAAAATTAAGCCTTTTTATGGGGAACGCATATTTTATTTGTTCACAAAGGTAGTACGTCTTCAATGTCAAAAACAACTTACACCTGACATTTGTCAGTCTTATTGTTATGTCACCGTTGTTTTGTTAAAAATTTTGTGTAGAATCTTAGTATATGATTCTAGTGTATGTAGTTTCTCGATCTTGCTTTTATCTTTTAAAAATTAAACTAAACGACGATAATTTCCACGCACTTTGATTTTAAACAATTGACATTATTCAATGGCTTTATTAAATTAGCAAAAAATGTTTGTTTGAAATTAATTGTTGGCCAAACGGATTTCTTGCCTTCTTCAAATAGAAGAAGGTTAGGTTAGTTAAGTTAAATTAAGGTAAGGTTAGTTAACCTAGACTAACCTTGTGGCTGTCTGTGATTAAGTAGGACAAATTTAGGCCAGTTTAATGGCCCATTCTCATACAACAAGAATCTTAGGGCTTTCTTTTAAGCTCGATGAAACCAGTTTCAGTCCCTTCCGAAACATGAAAGACTGATTATATTGATGATGCAATTCTTGCGTTTTTGATTTAGAGCAGGGCAAATGTATATAGAGGAGGTAAATAACTGTTTTCTTCTATTCCTCTGCCATACAGCTTCTGCAAAAGTCATTTGACAATACGCCTAGTCACGTGCATTGCTTTTCTTTTAGACAGTACAGATTTATGGCTTACAGATAGCAAGCTCTTTAAGCGCTTTAAATCTAGTGTAGACACGTGGTGATGTTATTTCACTTAATGTTTTCCTTCTTCAAAGCGTCTTGCATAAGCAATAGTTTACATGTAGCGATTGTTTCCATCATTAGCCAAACATAGTAGAATAGGTTTTACTACACCATTTTTGTCAAGTTCATCTGCCTTACAATTTAATGGAAAGTCTCTTTGACCCGGCAACCAACAAAGGCAAATATGTTGTTCCATCTCCATTAGTGATGATCGATAGAATGTTATATAGTTTGTAGAATTAGAGTTCCGAGATTTGATAGCGGCCTGACTATCTGAGAAAATACGGATATCAGATGTTGATATCACGTTTAACTTAAGCCAGGACAAGACTTCTTTTATCGCCAAAACTGCCACCTGGAACACGCTACAATAATTGGGAAGGTGGAATGAGAGACTTCATTTCAGTCGTTCAGGGTACACGCTTCCACCAACCGCTTCATTTGTTTTTGATCCATCTGCATAAGAATGGATTGGCTCCAGGAATGCCCTATCCTCCTAGAAAGATACGGAAGATATGAACGTTTTTTCAGACCTAAAGTCCATGGAAATTAACATTAACCCTGTTTTTTGGTATTCCATATGTACAGTGAGAAATTGCCAAAAATCGATCCACAGTAGTCCAATTTTTATATTTAAAAGCTGATACAATTAAATATTTGCCAGAATAATTTATCAAAAAATTCCAAAAAATAAATAGCGAAATTCAGACCAGGGGTAAAATCGGGTAAGCTGATTTTTAATAGTTAGTTATCAAAATCAAGAAATGCGTCAATTTAACATAAAATAAAAACTTTAAGAAGGGGGTTTGTTCGTAGACTACTACATAAACATGTGGTGTTGAAGCGAGCTTGAAGCTCGCCTTCAACATTTTTGAAGAAAAACCTGTGTGGAGGATTTGGGTTTACAGATAATGCATTATGGTCTGTGTATTTGCATGTTTGTGTACAAAAAATATAGTTTTGTTTTAATCAAATTAAAAAAAATTGCACATGCAGAAGCATATTCGTATATAGTGCTGAATTTTCAGTTCTTCGTTGTTTAACACGAATCAAACTATCTTACTTGCACTTCATAAGAAACATTAAAACCCCATTTGCATTTTAGAAAGTGCTGCCGAACTTAATTTTTATCAAATCTTCTTGTGTGGTGAAAACACCAACAAGATTTATATAATACTAACTGAGTTAATGCTTTGATGGAAACATAGCAAAACCTAATTATCTTTTCTATTGTTTTCTCTTGAAAAATAAGCCCAGTTAGTCCATTTTGATTAACAAAACTAAAATCGACAGTAACAGATTGATTTTTTTCATCAATGGAAAACACATGATTCCAAATGCACAACTACTTAACGAACACTGCCATCGAGATACAAATGCAATATCAATCGTATCAACAGTTGAGAACGAAACCACATACGATCCATTCGAGATTCGTGTAAATGTCAAAAACCCATCCGTAGTAACATTCTACTTTAACTTTTATCGGTAGTATTCATACTGTGGATATTGTTTTTGTTATTCGTGAAAAATCCTACTATAATATTGATAGATTTTCCAACAAAAAACGGGTATTATTAGCATATAAGCTCACCAAACATTCTGATTGAATGTAAGAGATATTAGTATCACATTTTATTATACACAGTACTGTATTGTTTATGTAATGAACATTGCACAACTTAACTTACCAATATATGCCTCCCCGCTTTCACTAATGTGAGGCAAAAGCTCAGATATGCAAAACAGCAAGTTGCATATATCAACCAGATGCAATTGAGACCGTGCTGTGCTTGTTATTATCTGAGGTGTAAATAAAAACATATTTTTTTAAATTAAAGGTAGGTACTCATGTGCGTTAACATTATTGAAGTGTTTACATGCGAGTAACGAACTGTTAAAATACTTAGCGTCTCGTTAAGCATTCCAGCAAAAATACGTTGGGCCATCTTTGGGGGAACAGAGTTCCATAGATCATCCTTCGTTCCCCTCAGGTAGTGCCACCAATTTTGTATTGTATAAGAGCCTCTTTCAGATTCAAAGAACGGCTGAGTGTCCTCCCAATCCAGAGAATCAGCATCTTGAACAACATAAAGCAGGATAATACGACAATGCAGATCTAGAAGACGTTCAGCAAGTGCTTCAGCCATTTGAGAGTATTGCTTTTGAGATAACTTTTTGTAGAAATGATAAAAACAATCCAAAAAAATATAAATAAAATGTGAAAATAATGATTTAAAAAACAAAAGTGTGAGTTAGTTACCTTTAGTGATCCACCCTTCTCATCACCCCTTGGAGGGCAATGTTTTGTAGTTGCAGCCGATAGATAAACTTTCAAACAGTTCTTAATTAGAGCAGCTGCACCAATAGTTGCTGTCAGTACTGACAAGTCTGCATGATCTAATGATTCTTGCGTCAGAATGTGCAGATGTTCCATTAAAAGGTCTGCTGATTTTGTAACCAAACTCACAAATTTATCAGGATCCGAATCCTTAACCACAACAGTAGCAGCCTTTAAGAGAAGAAATTGGCTTTAACTCATACTTTGTATTCATTTTTTTAAACAATGTTAGTTTTTTGTATTGTATTTGTTTAAATAAATTCTAGGAAATCATTTTTGATACAAATTTTAAAATTAATGAATAACATAATTTCCAAAACCTAAAATCTCCACAGAGAAAATTCCCATTTCAAAAATCTCTTATTCCAATAAAAAAACAAATTGAAATCGTACGATTTTGAGATTTTGTTGAGAATTTGGGGAATGAAAATTGATTTCTTCGAGATTTATTCCATGCTTATTTTTTAGGTTAGAAGCATGCACCAACTTATCTATAAGATATGGTCGGAAGAAAGCATGCCCAATGAATGGAACCTCAGTATTGTTTGCCCAATCCTGGAAAAGGCAGACCCTCTAAACTACACCAACTATAGAGGAATCAGTATACTTAACATCGGCTATAAAATCTTCTCTGCCGTAATATGTGAACGTCTAAAGCCTATCGTCAACAACCTGATAGGTCCTTATCAGTGTGGTTTTAGACCAGGACAGTCCACAGTTGATCAACTATTCACATTACGGCAGATCCTGGAAAAAAACCCAAGAACACCAAATCGACACCCACCATCTTTTCATCGATTTCAAGGCCGCATATGACAGCATCTACAGGGACGAGCTGTATAGAGCCATGTCTAGTTTTGGCATTCCTGCCAAACTCGTCGAATTCACTCTGCTCCATAAAGGTTGGAAACAACTTAACAGAACCTTTCGATGTCAAATAGGTTTTAGACAAGGTGATGCGCTGTCATGTGATTTTTTTAGCATCGTACTTGAAAGAAAAGTGCAGAGCTCACATGTCAACACTAGAGAGCCAATCTTTCAAAAGTCTGTCTAGCTGCACGGGCTGTACAGAAACGTAGACTCAGCCAGAAGACTAAAATTCCAACGACTAAGATGGCAGGGTCACGTAGAGCGCATGGAAACCAATGCTCCGGCCCGGAAAGTCTTTGAATCCAAACCCACAGGACAGCGCAGTAGAGGAAGACTGCGGATCAGGTGACGCGCACAAATGGAAAGTTCCTCATCCAACTTGGAGCGCGAAACTGGAGACATCTAGCTAGGGACCGAGCTAGATGGAGAAGTTTGTTGGGTAGGGCCCTAGTTCACACAGGACTGTAGCGCCACCTTAAGTAAGTAATTAAGTTATTTTTTTTTATGTTTTGTCCAGACTGTGTTAATTTTATTCTCAAAGCTGCCAACTTCTTAAAAAGATATTTTTTCAGGAAAATAAAATATTACAAACGAACAAAGCTTTAATACCTTTTTTCGGCTTTACATAAAATATCAAAACAAACTCACATCTTCTTCAGCTCCTGGTTCAGTTTCAGTGTGCAATAAGCCTGAATGTTTTCTATAAGCTGCATAATACTCCTCTTCCCACCTTTCACAAATTTGTACATTGAATTAAGACAATTTTTGTTGTACCAATAAAATGTAAACAAAATTCTTACCATACGACTATTTTTATAGCAGCAAAAGATGCACATCGTGGGAAGTCTAGTTTACCTCCAACAACCCCCTGGCAAATAGGTTCCTGAAGAACGCTTTGATGCTCCTTAAAAAAATTGAATGAGCAAGAATCTACATTAGTGTACTTTTTGTGTAAAATAATTTTTCACCTGATAATATTGAAGATCTCTCTGCAAAAGTATAGGAACTCTGTCCATTAGATTACCTTCTTCCATTACTTCCATGGTCGAGGAATAGTTTTGCTTGAAATTCTTATAATATAAAAAATAAGCACTTCTACTTAATAGTTCATCAATATGATTGTTCAAATTATTGATCAAACAGTCAAATTATCTCTTTTACTATAATTTCAATTTGTTTCGAGTTGCTTAGAGATGAAGTTCATAAATAGGCTTTTGAAAGCCTTTTTTTCGGAGTTGGTCTTTTCGACAGTTGTTACTTGATTTATGCTCAATGTTTTTTGACATATCATAGTGAATCATGAAAAGTTTTTATCCTAAACAACGTTTAAAAATCGTAAAAATTTATTTAGAAAATAATGTTTGGACTGACATATAGCAGCAATTACAGCAAAAAGTGGTCGAAAATTAAAGCTCTAGACTGGAATTTATTCGAGCCACCCGCGGCCCGAAAACGTTTTTAAAACAAAACGGCAAACACTTATCTTCATAAAAGAGCGGAATTCTAGGCCATAAAATTAAATTAGTACATGTGTTTAATTTTTTCTTGAAACTCGATTTTTAAAAATATCGCACCTCCGGTGCAATATCGACGCAATTGCAATTTTTTCTGAAATTGGGTTAAGAACGCCAAAATGTCAAGTTTTATCCGTGGTAAAATTGACGTGATTGTATCTTTGCTAGTGCCCAAAAAAGGCCACTTTTTTGTTTGACACAAAAGTTTAAACTATACAATTTTTCGGAGCAACAAAGTCGTAATGTACCTTGCGCTCCACAATAGTTCAAACCCTTCACAAGCTCAAAAAAGAAACAGGTGAAAGATATAAAAGGTAAGAATATAAACTCTAACTCGCTGAATAGTCAGCTATTTTTAGGACTCTTGAAGTCGATTCTGTAGGCCTATTTTAGGGCGATATAGTATTTTCAATAAGCAAGCAAACTTTAACCGTGATTCCTGAACATTTAAGAAAATTGCATTTATGTCATTATTGCACCGGAGGTGCGATATGCCCTTTGCTACAACAGAGATTGATTTCACCGATTATAAATTTCATGAGGAGATAAAAATGAAAAAAGTATCTATTTGACTGAATAAACACATCATTCACTATTGTTTTCCTTATCGGAGCCAAAACTTGGACAGAGCCTCTGGCGCCTCTTACCTCTAGGCACATCGGATCACAGTGTCATATCTTTCTATTTCTCGTGTCAAACAAATCCAGTTAAAAAAAGAGCTCCAAAGAGAAAAGTTTGGCACTACGAGAAAGCCAACTGGGACGGTCCCAATAATTTCTTCAGGATCTTTAACTGGTCATTATGCTTCCTCAGTAGTGTAGACTACAGTGCAGATACACTGCCAATCACTAGAATGAGGCCACATATTTTTCAACCGATTTTCGTTCTTTATACCTGCTGGAAATTTCGTACCAATAAAAATTTACTACATTTGAGAAGGTAGATATTTTCTTTAAAAAAGTAATAAAATTAAGGGGTTAAATAGAAAAAACAGTTGGAATTTCCCTACATTAATTAAAGAGCTACTTAAAAACAGTATGAAAAAGTGCGTCACTTGGATGAGGCCACATGAAAAATCTTATAAAATATCAAAAAAAATGAAAGAAATGTTTACAGTTTTTGGTTTTCAAACATTTATTAATTAAGTTTTAAGTATAATTACTAGTATGATTAATCTGGGAATGAAAACTTTTATCCCAAATAGTGTTAAGAGTAATAAACCTAAGACTAAATCATGGCTCGATTCGAGCTGCAAAAATGAGGCTGGGATGCGACCCACACTGATAACTTCGTATCCCGTCTGTCGATTTGTCTTGTTAAAAGGTTTGTAGGTTTTCGGGTTGTGTTAAAAAAGTTGTTCGTTGAATTATTCTTACAAATTTTAAAATTACCAACAATATTGTTCATATAAGGAAATTGCAGTTTTTTGTAAATTTTATATTTTTATGAGAAAACAAGTTTGAAGACAATATTTTTAATTTTTAAAAGCTTTTTGAGTCGTAAGTAAATTCTTACCAAGTTTTAGTATTGTTTTTTTTTGTAAAAAAATAGATTTTCCTCAAAATTTGACTGAGTTGACAACAATATTTTTTTATAAGATAAAAGAAGTTTAAAGCCAATATCTCAAAGTTTTGAGAAGATATTTGAGTCTAAAATCAATTTTTACCAACTTTTATTAATTTTTTTGTTCAGATTTTTATTTTTTGTAAAAAAAACTGTCAATTCGATTTTTCTCAAAATTGTTTCGAAACTTTGGGTAATGTTTTTTTTTGGTCTTTAAAATTTTCGAGGTGACAAATGTTTTTGTTCAGTTTTTTTCAATTTATAAAAATAAATGTTAATTGGATTTTTCAAAAATATATTTGTGTATTATCACGTTACAATATATTATATAAAATTTAATTCAACTCTCTAGCGTTTTCGGTTTGTGAGATATTTAGGGTAAACCAAAATGTTCATCTTTTTTTTAAACTGCTATGGTAAAAAAAGGCCACGCGATTTTCAAAAATGTTTGGTCATTTGTAAAAAATATGAGGAATTCTTCTCTTCCTTGGTTCCTACGCTCGTTGTCAATGACACTCCATTTTTTAGCTCTTTAGAGAAAGCTAATCTCTTTGCTACTGTACTGTAGTGAGAGTTCTAAAAGATTAACATGCATAAATCCGGTAGTCCGGATGATATCCCCGCTATTGTTCTGAAGAGGTTTTCTTCAACGCTGGCAAAACTACTGCGTAAGCTTTTTCATCTGTCTTACTCCTCAAGTCTCGTTATAAGCGGGTGAAAAACCGAATTTGTCCAGCCTATTCCCAAAAACGGAGAATCTTCCTGGCCATCTAATTACCGACCGATTGCACTTACGTCCCTTCTTTCCAAGGTCATGGAAACGCTGATTAATTATCAGCTCAAGAAATATCTTGAAGAACGGAATCTTCTTAATGACCGACAGTATGGCTTTCGTAGCAATAGGTCCACTGGTGATCTCATGGTTCATCTCACCGAACAGTGGAACAAATCTTTACATAGTTTTGGAGGAAGTAAGATTATTGCACTTGATATTTTAAAAGCATTTGATAGGGTTTGGCATCAGGCTCTCTTATCGAAAATGCGTGCTTTCCGTTTTCATGAATTCCTCCTTCATTGGATTAGTAATTACCTTTCGAATCGTTCAATACAAGTTATATTGGATAGATTCAAGTCTGAAAACCACAAAATAAATGCTGGTGTGCCCCAGGGCTCTGTTCTATCTCCAAAACTCTTTCTCATTTTTATTAATGATCTCCTGTCTGCAACATCTAATCCAATACATTGTTTCGCTGACGATAGTACTCTTAGCTTTTCATATTCGTTTTCAGATTCACACCCCTCTTCTTCGGATGTGGAAATGCAACGACAAAATATGATAAGCTCATTAAATTCCGACCTAAACAGCATTGTACAATGGGGAACGAAAGACCGTGTGGAATTTAATGCTTGGAAAACGCAATGCTGTCTTGTATCGTTAAAGCGAGATATACCCCCATTGCCATTATTCATAAATGGCACTTGCATCGAGGAAACCACCTTTTGTGGAACGGTCACATACGCGATGTCGCCAAAAATGCCGCAAGATGTTTGGGTTTTCTAAGGCGATGCAAGAAGTTTTTTCCCCCCTCTGATTGGGCTATTATTTACAAGATTTATATACGTCCAAAGCTTGAGTATAACTCCCATATCTGGGCATATCTCGGCTGGTGCTCCTGCAACTTACTTAAGCCTCTTGGAAAGTATTGAACGTTGAGCATTTAAATTGATTGGTGATATTACCATCATAAGATCATTTACGTCGATTGAACATCGGTGAAATGTTTCTTGTCTCACCTTCTTTTACCGTTATTTTAACGGCTTATGCTCTAGTGAAATAGCCAGGTGCATTCCTCCCCTTAAACAGTTCAACCGTAATACTCGCGCTTCTAGGAATGCTCATCAATATATCCTCGAGCCAATCTTCGGTCGTACTGTCAAGTACAGAGATTCGTTCTTTAGCCGTACTAAGCGAATGTACAATGACTTGCCACACTCTGTCTTTCTCAGCTATTGCAATATTCAGGAATTCAAAACCAATGTGCACCGACATCTCCTTTCAACACCTCTCTCCCTTTCCTAGTGCTCACACTGTATCTACATAATATGGGTAATATATCCCTTTGAGTGTGCAGCAATCGATTCGAATACTTTAAATTTGTTGTGTTGAACAGAACGGAGTGACAAAGAGTACACTATTGTCACAGCAAATTGAACGATGGACGTTGTTTTTCGAAATTAATGTGAATGTTTGTTTATCTTGCATCATATAAATGTCTTTACCAAGGCTTTATTTAAAGTCACTTGACATTAAACATCATTTTCCCATGCAATACCTTTGTGTTAAATAAAGTTCCTATAAAGTTTATCTATAAAACTTTAATATAATAATTTTTTGGCGTATAGTGTGAATCTTAAACCATTCAATTAGCCGGATGTCATAAAAAGTAAGATGAACCTCAATGATTTTGACATTGAAATTTATACACACTTGAACGAACGCTTGATTTTATTTCACAAAGATTCAAAATACAAAATCCAAACTAACATTTTTCTTTATCTTTTTTTCGGAAATTTGTTAGAGATTAAAATAGTACTAAGCTCATAATATAACGGGAACATATCGTAACGTAACGAGAAGAGACTTCACCGAATTCAATTATACCTGGCAATACTACTCGCACAAAAAGAAATGAACATATTTCAAATGTCATTTCTGTCAAATTCCAAGTAAAACGAAAATCGTTTTGGTTTTTTTTAATCAGAATTCGATAGTGTTTTAAACATTTCTTATTTAATTTCAATAATTTTGCATTTGTATGGCTTCTTGACGGCAAAAGATTAAGATTTTTTTAATAAATTAAAAAATTACTACCTTCGGTAGCATCAAATGTTCCTATATTTGTATTTTCTTTATTAATTCGGAACCAGTCAAAATTAAAATATTAAATCGGTCTTTCAAATTTCAAAGATTAAAAAAGATAACTTATACTTAATTGGTGTAAATATTGTGGTAAACATTTCTTCTAGAAATCAACAGAAATTTCTATGAGTATATCAGATGACCAGTGATCGATTGGACGCATAGTTTTGTTTGCAAAAAAAAAAAAGTTGAAATGCCAATATTTGGTTGGGGTAACACCATTCATGGCGAACTTGGACTTGGTGGAATTGAAGATGAATTTGTAAATAATACTTGATTATTCTTATTGGAATTTATACTTTGTTTATTGATAGTGTTTTTTATGGTTTAGGTTTTGACTCCAAGGCAGATGACATGGAATCCCGAGCAAGAAATCGTTCAGGTTTCTTGTGGCTCAACGCATACGTTATTTGTGACAGCTAGTGGGAAAGTGTTCTCTTGCGGCAACAACGATAACGGGCAGTTAGGACATGAACTGCCGACAAAAAGGCCACGTATGTCCTTGTTTAGTATGTACTCATCACATTTGCTTCCATTCTACTTCATTGTTGCTTGAGTTCCAAATTTGGTTTTTATTTCTGTTTCTGTTTTTTTTTTTTGGTTAATGTTGATCTTTTTTTAAATTATTTTCTTGTAGTTTGGAGCCGCTCCATAATCTTGTTTCGTTTAATCAGTTGACTTTAATTGTTTCTTAACTTTTTCTTGTGTTTCAATTTTAGTTAAACAAAAAACACAACCAGTTTGCTCACATATATTTTATTATTTTTAATTCATACTTGCTTTTTACTATGGAGTCACAATTTGGTGGAGAAATAGATAAAGAAAATATATAATACGGGTTCCACCTTTTTGAATTCCGGATGTCATATTCCCTTTTTAGGACCAGGACGTATAACAATGAGATAGGTACCAAACAAAAGCTGATGTTTAGGTAAATATGTATTTCCCAAATCGGTTTTGGAGATTTTGAGATACAAACTAATTTTATCTTGAAGTTGGAATAATACAAATAAAAAAAAAGACTTTTTTCGTAATACCACTTTTAGATAGATAGATAGATAGAATTTTTTATTTCTTATAAATTTTAATAAATCATATAAATAAGAAAAATGGTGACATTCTGTATCGAATATACAATTTTAAATAGTGTTGAATGCCACATAAAAAAATAACAATACAAAAAATGAAAATGAATTAATGGGTGGGGTGACCATCTGTAAAAAATTACAATGATTAAAAAATAGCTAGTAAATTAATAAAAGAAAAGAAAAAGATATGAAATTTAACCAAGGAACATACTTCAAAAATCAATCATTAAATTCATTATTATTAGCCTACATATTTTTAAAATGCAAAGAAAAGATGCAAAAAGGAACAAAAAAAAATAAGAAATATTTAAACAATATATACAAAAAAAAACTCATTTAAACCAGAGTGCCAGAAATGAATGACTCAAAATTTGAATAATTGAAACCAAAAAGCCAAATTTTCAAATGTTTTATAAACAAACCAAGTGATGAAATTGCTCTTATAGATTGAGAAAGCTTGTTAAATAAACGAAAAGAGAAAATAGAATAAAAGTTCCGAAATGCAGTAGTTCGAAAAAAAGGTACCGTGTACATGTTCAAAGAGTTTCCACGCAAACCGTGACTAGATATTAATCGAAAATTTCGATTACCAGACTTCATAAAGAAAGTTTTAAGCACCTTAAAACAATACAGATGGCGCACAGGTAGAATTTGTAGGTCACAAAATAAAGGGAAACTCGGTTGTCTACTCGCCTTGCGACAAATTTTTCTTAAGATGTATTTTTGCAAGAGGTTGAATTTTGTTTAGGTATGCACCACCCCAACAAGCAATTCCATATTGCAGCTTGGACTGAAAAATTCTATAATAAATTGTTTTTAAAAGATCGTTTGAAACGATACTACGCAAATAATAGAAGTGTCTAAGTGTGCATCGAAGATACTGTCTCAAATTATTCGTATGATTTAAAAAATTCATTCTGGAATCAATAGTGAGCCCTAAATATTTAAATTCATCAACTTTTTCGATCAAAAAGCACTTAGAGCTACAGCTTATATTGTCAAAATAAGTAGGAGAACAATTACCATGCACACAGTTTCAACTCGGTAGCTTATATTTTTGACATTCTGGAGCATGAAAATATGTGTTTACTTCAAAGTTTTGTAAAGAAGCCAAACTAAAAAGCATAACTTTAGTTTTGGAACTCATAACCAAATTATGTTCCGCAAACCAAATTCTCAATAACTCAAGATCATGGTTTATATCGGAAAACAGATTCAATCTATCGTTAGAGCCATATGAAATTCCAATATCATCTGCAAATGCAGTTGGTATACCTTGAAAATCAAGTGCAAAGAGTGAATTGATGTAAATTAGGAACAAAATCGGTGCCAAAAAAAAAACCTTGCGGTACACCTAAGTTAAGGAACTTAATTTCACTCCTAATCTCGTCCATTTTCACCCTCTGCGACCTATTCCCAAGATATGACCTAAAAAAGTTGAGCATAAAGCCACGAAAGCCGGCCTTTTCCAATTTTCTCAACAGGTAGTTGTGGTTAACCATATCAAAGGCTTTGGTAATATCGATAAATAAACCAGCTGTAGATTTTTTCAATCATCGTACACAGATTATTGCTCTCGAATTCGCAGAAGAGGAACCACTATTGATCACATCAATAGTCAATAGACAAAGCTTTGTTGAAGATTTCCTTAGCCTTATTTACAACGTTGGACTCGTTGACATCTGGTACTCCTGCAATTTCAATGTCATTGCTAAGAAGGTGCTGTTGATGTCAATTAAATTTACTCTCCAGATGAATTACTTTTGATTTGAGCTCAGCATTTTCAGTACGTAACTCATTTATTTGTTGTAAGAAGCTTCGATGAGGATTCTCCAAGTTGGTGAGTTTAAGATACACCATTTGTAGAGTTCAATGATTCTCGCTGTTGGTGACGATCGTAGGTGAACCATGCTCTATGTCTATGTGATGTACTTGACAACTTCCCTCTACGTCTTTGATGGCATTGACCGAAGAGAGAGAAATATTGTTGTTGGTATCATTATGTAGAGTCTCATGAAGGGAATGACGTCTGAGCACTTTACATTTGTCACAACGAAGCGGAGTAGCACTGGATTTATAGAATTCGAAATATTCTTTTTTAATATTTACGCAAGAAAAATGAAAGACATTTTTGCAATCATGGCATTCGATTTTTGGTGAAGAATTGCGATCAATTATATGCGAACACCCGAAACAAATCATGATGATCATGAAAAACATCTTATTAAATTGTTAAACTTAAACAAAAGTAAATAATTATGAACAAATCTGAAGTATTTCCCACTAATTTGCCCTGGAAAAATAATTATACAGTTGCTCCCAAAATTTAGCGTACACTCAATTAAGAGTTAGTTATTTTTAACTTTTCATATTAAAGAGGTAAAAGTAATGAGGAAACTTTGTTTAAACCTCCAATTGCAATAACTGGTTGTAGAGATATGGAAAACTATTGGGGTAATTTAGACCATGTTTGCAGTGTCTATCTCCATTAAGGATTTCAGGGGAAGAAAACTCAGTTAGAATTATAGCCGTCAAATCTCTTGGAGTAGAAGACACGATGCAAAGAAATGTGTGATGTCTTCTGCTTACCCGGTGTTACAAAGGCTACAAATTTGAGAAAGATCAATTCGTTGCGGCATAGAGTTAAGATTCAGTATTTCGACTCGGGCTCTAAATATGTAACTAATAGCCTCAGAAGAAAACTCATTACTGAAATAATTAGCCTGTGATGTTATTTGGTAGTTGAGGTTTCTATACACATTTCTTAATGTTATTGAGGCTCTTGAAAGATGTTCACTGAAGACATGTTCATCAGTTCTGGCGATCAGATCATTGAACATGGTGCGCTATTGATTCAAATTGGACACCAAAAAGAATAGATTACTGCCATTAGAAGAAGCTATCTAGTTGCATTCCTTAAGCGGGGAGGCATTTGTTTGCATGAGCCTTGTCATAATGGATTTTGAATGCTTTCACCTCTCCTCATAACTTTCATATGTAGTTTGAGTTGGCTTTAAGGATTGTAATGTAAAGAGGTGTTATGTCAGACTCTACATATGTATATAGCATAATTGGGTGTTGAAGAAGGCAATCTGAAACGAAGCGGGACAGGTAAAAATGTGGTTTGAAAAACTATATATGATTTATATATTCCGTTCCTCATCCTTCTTATCATACTTTGTTTTTGTGTGGTTTATAGATCCTAGGTTAGGTTAGGTTAAAGTGGCTGTGAATTCTTAATCCACACACTTAGGCCAAAATAAAAGTCCCATTGTGTTACCACATGAATCTAGAGAGATACTTCCCACTAGTCTAACCATTTTGAGCTTTTTATAAAGCGAAGAAGATATTTGATATCCGTTTTAGCTAGTTCACTGGGATTATCAAGAGAGTAGTCCCACAGATGAAGTTTGCCTCTTAGTAAAAGACCAGGGCAAGTGCGGAGGAGGTGAAAGATTGTTTCCTCTTCCCCCTCGTCAATATAGCTCCTGCAGAAGTCATTTGAGGCTACACCAAGTCGTATTGCGTGTCTGCCTATATGAAGTCTGTTTTGAAATAACAATTATTTATAGCGCCTTAGGGAAGGACCCCTATGTCTTGCGACACAGCTTTCAAAAAGGGTTGTGGAGGCTCGCATGAAGCGTCTACCTCATCTTTTTTATAGATACGTAGTGTAACTGTCTCGAAATCGTATCTTATTTAACTCGCAAGAGAGAAGCCACAGAGTCTTTATTGATTACGATAATCGCACTTCGATAAAAACCCTTTGGCTCCTCCAGTTTCGCTATCTTCCAGTCGTGACAAGGGAGGTCCGTACATCATCAGGACATGAGTGTTCTTTAGGTATCCAAGCGCGAGCTTTCGACCTGCATGGAATATCTTCTTTTGCAACGACCTCGAGTTTTGCGTCTGGCCAAACTTCGCCCAGCATGCCGACAGCAAGCGAATAGAGATCACGCGTCCTCTGATCGTTACAAGCGATGAGTTTGACACGACCTTGATGTAAGCTTGATAACTTTGAGGAAACCAGCCGAGAGCCCCAGTTTCACCATCTGCCAACGGTCAGAAGTAATCGTGCCATCAATATTGCTTCTATCAATAACCGCAACTATGATTTTGTTGGATTCCTTAAGTACATCACTAAAAGTCTTAGTGAGAGGTACTCTAGCAATGTGCGGAGTGCTGGTGTTCTGCACTTTGGGCTTTTAAGGGACGGGAGTGAGCTCCACCAAAGACCTTTGACGCTTTGACGTGGAGTCGTAGCGACTAGTTTTATCTAGAATGGATTTAGCCCACTCTTTCCTCTTACTAGGGATGGGATTACTTCCATCCCCCAATGTTGAACCAGGGGATTTTAGAATCCTCATCGCATAGCGCCGGCCGTTGTTTATAAGAGCTCCTAGGAGCATTCTGGAGAGGTTTTCTCTCTTTAGTAGTGGAAAGATCATTATTCACGAACTTTCCACTACCGACCTGAGAAGGCGTATTCGTCAGTGATACATCCCTTCTCCGAGTTTGGCACAGGTGCAACGACAGCCGACGTTGCCGCCGAACTGCCGCCCGGTGAAGCTGGAGCTCCGGTACCGGTTTGAAGTTTTTGCTTTGGTTTATGTTTTTGTTTACATTTTCCATTTGATTCCCACGAATCGGCGAAGTAAGGGGGGGTCCATCTGTGCAGAGATTCGCTTACACATATAATCCGGATATTCCGTTAATGACTGAGCCATTTTTAGAAATTGGGCCCTCAGCCTGGCTGATCATCGGCACGGATCCTATAACACATTAGATCCAGCCCAATTGGGAAGTTGGGAAGGACATGTTTTGGAAAAAGGAGAGACGAACAGCAATTAAGACATAAGCGTCCCAGGAAGGAAACAAGGTATTGACAGACAGTGATACACTATACAATCAGGTAATAAGGAGCCATCATCCAGCATAATAGCACAGAGCCGATGTAGGAGGGGAATGATTGGGAAGGGGAGGAGCGAGCGACCTTTGGTTTCAGGACTCTTCTGGAGAAATAATTCCCGAGACTCATTGACCTTACTCAGCTTCTACGACTCGACAAGTTCGACGCTCAAGTAGAAGTGATAGATCCTAACCTGTAGAAAAAACTCAAGGCTATAGAAGGTAGAGAAGAAGAAAAAATGATACTCAGGTTGAATTTATTGGTATTTAGGTTTCCTCCTCTTCCTTTCTTCTTTAGTGTTGATGTTGTTAATGTTTTGCTCCGCCCTCATGCTCGTCTTTGTCCTTTTTTTTGCTTATTTTAATTAAAATAATTACCCGGAGACACTTGCGCACGAAACAAAAATGGAAAATGAAATGAAATAAACAAAATATTCAACTAGCTTTGTGAATGCAAAACTACTCAGTCTGGAATTGTCATATATCATCATATTGATAAATGCAAATATATAAAAAAAGAAACATTTTTGATTTGACAACTTTAACTTATCTTTTTTGTTTTTAAATTCAATATAATCAAATTTAAGACACAATTTGAATGATTTATACATTTGTATTTAAATACTGAACTATTTATTTTATTTTATTCGTGTGTTTTTACCGAGCAGCTGATTGTGAAACGTCAAAATCTTCTCCACTAACTTTGTAGCCGATTTTCGTACACTACGTCGAAGGGGAAATTTCAACTACTTCTGTAGTTAGATTTAGCCAATCAGAATCCCTTGACTATATAGCCACTAGCTTTGTGAATGTGACCAATCATTGAGTAATAAAATTCAGCTTTTAGTTGAATAAAAAAACATGATCAATTGTCATTTTGACATAAGTTGACTTGACTTGATAGTTAGAGAGATTTTTCTTGGCTAACTTTCCAGTCAACTTTCCAATAAAGTTGCCTTAGGTTAGGTTAGGTTAGGTTATAGTGGCTCTCCAAGATGGAAACGGACACACTTAGGCCAGTTTAATGGCCCATTGTGATACCACATGAATTTTGAGGCTTCCTCCTAAGCTCAATGGAACCAGCTTGAGTCCCTTACGAAACGGGAGAGGCTGCTTATACCGATATGATTTAGATCGTTTAGATCGTTAAAGAAGAATTCTCCTAGGTAATTCTTGCGTTTTCTAGCTAGAGCAGGGCATGTGCAGAGAAGATGGAGAACCGTTTCTTCCTCTTCCTCGTCCATACAGTTTCTGCAAAAGTCATTTGAGAATACGCCTAGTCTCGTGGCGTGCTTTCCTATTAGACAGTGTCCGGTTATGACACCTATTATCGAGCTTATATGCGATCTGCTTAGAGAGAACAAGCACCTTGAACGTTTTATATCCAGTGTTGGCCAGATGTTTTTTGTGGCTTGATACGTGGCTTGAACGATGTTGTTCCACCTGGTGCATGCCCTCCTCACATCGTCTTGCATTAGCAGCAGTAGCAAGTAGCGATTGGTATGCCAGTACTTGTCAAACGTGGTAGGATGGGCTGTACTGTACCGTTCCTGGCGAGTTCATCTGCTTTACAGTTACCTGGAATGTCTCTATGGCCCGGCACCCAGCAAAGGTGAATATTAAACTGTTGCGCCATCTCCATTAGAGATGATCGACAGTTATGGACTGTTATAGAGTTTGTAGAGACAGAGTGCAGAGATTTGATAGCCGCCTGGCTGTCAGAGAAAATACGGATATCAGATGTTAATATCACGTTTTCTTTGAGCCAAGACAAGACTTCCTTAATCGCCAAAAGTTCCGCCTGGAACACGCTACAATGTTTCGGAAGGCAGAATGAGAGACTTAATTTCAGTCGTTCAGAGTACACACCTCCACCAACCCCTTCTTTGTTTTTTGAGCCATCTGTGTAAAATTGGATTGACTCATCCTCAAAGAATGTCCTATCCTCCCAAAAAGATCTGGTAGGTATAGAAATGGAAGTTTCTGTCGAATTGTAGTTTGGGGATGGTGTAGTCTGTGTGCTTTGGAATTGATTCTATGTACCTTAGAATTACGGAGTGGCCTATGTTGTTGTTAGTCCACTGCGACGAAGCATTGAGGCTAATAGCAGAGCTTGCAGCTATTTGTTTGCTAAATATGTCAAGAAGTGTAAGGTAGAGCAAGGTGTCCAGTGCTGAAGACGGGGTCGTGCGAAGCAATCCGCTTATACATAGACAGGCTGAACGTTGGACTATATTTAACTTATCCCTGTTTATACCTTTCTCTAAAGCAGTCCACCATACTGCCACACCGTACGTTAAAATCGGTCTGATTACCGATGTGTATAGCCAATGCGTGATTCTGAGTTGTAAACCCCATTTATTACCAATAGCTTTTTTGCAAGAAAAGAGAGCTACAGTAGCTTTTTTGACTCTTTTCTGTACGTTGCGTATCCAAATTAGTTTTTTGTCTAAGACAAGACCCAGGTATTTAGCCTCGTCTGGGAATTTTAATTGGATTCCTTTAATATAAGGAGGGTTGACAAATAGAATTTTGTATCTCCTCGAAAATAAGACCAGATCGGTTTTGTGTGGGTTAACACCCAGTCCACACCGATCAGCCCAAAGTATTAGTCTGTCTAAGGCATTTTGTAAGAGTTCTTTTAGGATATTAAGATGCTTTCCTGAAAATGCTATAGCAACGTCGTCCGCATAAGCTATCACTCCGAAACCCTCCGCATCCAGACTAGTTAGGATTTCATTCACCAGAGGAGAGGGGATAGAACACCACCTTGCGGTGTTCCTCTACTAACGAATCGTCTGCAAGAAGAGTTGTCCAGTTTTGAGTTAATTATTCTGCTAGTAAACATTAAATGAATTAACTCCCGAAGCGAACTCTCTACATTTAGTGTGCAGATGTGATTGCAGATGTGTCCACGTTGTTAAAGGCACCTTCGATGTCAAGGAAAGCAACCATAGTGAACTCTTTATGCTGGAGGGAATATTCGATGGTGCGTACTAAAGTCTGTAACGCTGTTTCCACCGATTTACCTTTACAGTAGGCATGTTGAGACGAAGACAAAAGTCTTGTATCGATACGTGCCCTTAAATGGATATCAATCGATCTGCATCAACTTAGTAGTCTAAAATGTTTACACTACGGCGGAGGGGAAATTTCAACTACTTTTAAAGTTAGATTTAGCCAATCAGAATGCCTTGACTACGTAACCACTAGGTTTGTGAATGCGACCAATTATTGAGTAATAAAGTTCAGCTGAATTAAAAAACATGATCAATTGTCATTTTCACATAAGTTGACTTGACTTGATAGTTAGGGAGATTTTTCTTGACTTACTTTCCAGTCAAGTTTCCAATAAAGTTGCCTTAATTGGAAGACAATTTTTTGGCAGCTAGAAACTTGCCTTACATTCAAGTCCCTTATGTCGGCTAAACCTGCCCATTGTGTAAAAAGAATAATTGTCTGTTAACTGATTCAAACAGTCGTGGGTTCTCTTACTATCTCTTGAAATAATACTAATAAGAGAATTATACACCAGACAATTTTTAATATTTCTTTTAGTTGTTGTTTTAATAAATTTGTTATTATTATTTTTTGCAGAGATAGAGTTTGTTTTGTAAATCGCGTCATTAAAATGTTAGCGCATTAAACGCTGCAACCATTTTGTTAGCATATTGTTAGTACTCTTGAAACATGTAATTCTAGCCATGTAGTGATAGCACATTCAAGTTGATGTAACATTCAAACACCTGAAATATATATAATACCCTTCCCAAGTCCTTCATTTCATTCATTTATACATAAGCAACTCAATTCAATAAATGTGAAGTACATCGAAACAAATTATCAAACATATTCTAATTTTCTAGTTAACGCTTTTTGGTTTCATGGACAGTTGACATTTTTGCTTTGAATACATTTTCTTAATCTATTCCGTTTCAGAACCGTTAACCGTCCTCGAAAACTATGACATCAAACAAGTAAGCTGCGGAGCCAACCACTCTTTGGCTCTTGACGAATGGGGTCATATTTATAGTTGGGGCTTGGATGATTATGGCCAATTGGGAATTGGTGATAGTGAAACACGACAAACGGTCCCTAAAATTCTTAAGCATTTAGTATCAAAGCATTTAGTTCAAATAGCATGCGGACACAATCATTGCTTGGCTCTATCAAATAGTAAGTCCTTCAGTTTTGATACTGCGGTATGGGGCCGATTTTACAACAGTTAAACCATAATTATAGGTGGAGAACTGTTTGCTTGGGGCTCGAACATGTATGGCCAATTAGGATTTGATAATAGTGATTGTAAACATAGTTCCATACCGAAGCAGATAACCGCATTGAAAGGAATTCCCATAAGTTTTATTGCATGCGGAGCGAATCATTCTTTTGCGCTTTCCAAATCGGGGGCAGTGTTTGGCTGGGGAAGAAATAACCGTGGCCAACTTGGTCTAAATGACGAAGATACTCGGAAACTACCCACACAGCTGCGGACATTGCGTAGTCTAAAAGTGCGTTACATCGCATGTGGAGAAGAGTTCTCTGTGTTTTTAACCAAAGACGGTGGAGTGTTTACTTGTGGTGCTGGAACCTACGGCCAATTGGGACATGGTAACAATTCCAACGAAGCGCTGCCACGTAAGGTAATGGAACTAATGGGCAGCACAATAACGCAAATAGCTTGTGGCAATCGCCATACCTTAGCATTGGTTCCATCAAGAGGAAGAGTTTACGGATTTGGTTTAGGTTGTTCAGGACAATTGGGAACACGCTCAACAAATAGTTCATCTGTGCCTCAGGTTGTGCTTGGTCCATGGGTGAGCCATATAAAATTACAAAAAAAAACGATTTGTCATAAAGTTGTTTTGTTTTTAAAAGGTCTCCCCAAGCGGATCAACGTTACTTTCAAACGACATTCCCGAAGTTAATGCCTTGACAATAAAACAGATATTCTCTGGCGGAGATCATGCGCTAGTTACTACTAAATATTTCATGGATAAAATACCGGCTGTCGACTATCGTTTGTATAAGTAAGATTTTATAAAAACTCAATAACCAATTTTCAAAAAATATTTCCCTATTAAAGATCCGAAACTCAAATCCTCACATTAACAAATACTTTAGCTAAAGAGTGTTTGAAGGTAGAAAAAGAAGATGCAATTGACATGGACTTATTGGGTTCTATCGAATTGATATTCAAGAGCTTAGAGTGCCTTAATGGATCATTTCTGTTGGATGACGATAATCATTACTGCTGTACATCAAAACATCATGGAGTCGATCTCTTAAAAGCTACCGAAGTTTTTGACGATATCAGAAAAATAGAAAACGAAAGCCTTAAACAAATAGTAAATTACCTATTTATTTACTCTTACGTCCATTTCAATCTTTTATGTTTGCTTTTTAGATTTTAAACACCATAGACAGTGGATTAATAAGTTCTCTAGCGCCATCGCCTCCGGATGTTGAAACCCTGAGAATATATTTAACTCTGCCTTTGTACCACGAATTTGATAATTCTAAGAACTATACCGCATTGCACACACAATTTAGCAATGCTGTAATGAAATTAGAGACGATTCCAAAGAAGATAGTGGGTCAATGGTGGGCTGAGGCTCCTATCGAATATTTCGAACATATGGTCTCAAATTTCAAAAACGTTGTGAGCTATATTATCAATTTTAAACTATCTCTCAAAACAGGATTAACGAAAAAGGTAAAATCTTATTTCAACTTAAGATCACAGCATGACAAATCCTCGATTATTATTAAATTGGGTTTGAGAACTTGTCCTGCTTGATCTGAAATCCTCTGTGCTCTCCCAGTTTTATTCGTTGCTTTGGAATTATAGGCAATAACGTTTGAGCCAAATCTATTTGGTGCTTTAAATCTTCTTGTGTTTCTTCATAAAATTAATCATTCTCAAAGAAAAGAAAAGTCGTCTTATGAAATATTCCATCTCCCTGATTTGATGGATCACATCGACATCCAACAGGAGTATATAAATTGGTACATGGATAAAAATGTAAGTTTCTTTGTTAATTTATTTATTGTTTTTTTGTTTTCTTCAACTTAATTCAAGCTTGATCAATAAATTTGGATTTTCTTTTTGAATTTGAATTAGTCACAGTTATTTAATATCTGCAACTATCCATTTTTATTTGATGCAATGATTAAAATGATTCTTTTGCAAACTGATCAAGCACTTCAAATGCATACTGCAATGCAAAATGCTGTCGCAACAGTAAGTTCTGAAAATTTAAGTATTTTCAAAAATTATTTATTTAAGTTTTAAATAATTTTCTTCTTGTTAGGGTTTTTTTGCAATGTTTAATATGGCACCACCAACATCGCAATTTATTGTTCTTAATGTAACTCGTGAGAACTTAGTTCAGGATACACTGAGAGAAATAATGCAATATAGTCAGGCTGACTTAAAGAAGCCCCTCAAAGTAAGTGAAAAAGAAGAATAAACAACAAGACTGAGTAAACTCCAAAAAAACACATCAAATAATAATTATAGGTGAAATTTAAAGACGAAGAAGCCGAAGACGCAGGAGGCGTACGCAAAGAATTTTTCATGCTTCTATTAAAAGACATCATCGACCCGAAGTATGGAATGTTCAAAGAATTCGAAGACTCTCGTGCAGTCTGGTTTTCAGATGTTTCCTTCGAAACAGATGACATGTACTTCCTTATTGGAATAATATGTGGTCTTGCAATCTATAATTTCACAATAATTAACTTGCCTTTCCCATTGGCTCTGTATAAGAAATTACTTAACGAACCCGTAGATATTAGCGACTTGCGTGATTTATCGCCAACCTTAGCAAATTCCATGCAAAGCATTTTGGATTATCAAGAAGATGATTTGGAGAAAGTGTTCGATTTGACTTTTGAAATAACAAGAGATATATTTGGTGAATCGAAAGTCGAACTACTTAAACCAGGTGGTGATAAAATTTCCGTAAATCAACAGAACAAGTAAGTTTAAAAAATGTACGCTTATGTATTGACATTAATGAACTTTTTTTATAGAAAAGAATTTGTGGATCTCTATGTGGACTTTGTGTTCAACAAATCCGTCGAAACAAAATTCAACGAATTCCAAAAGGGTTTTATGAAGGTAAATAAATGATAATCGTGGACAAATTGTTTCATTTCAACAACTTGTCTTTTAAAAGGTATGTTGGGGCAGAGTTTTGCAAATTTTTAAACCTCACGAACTCATGGCTGTGGTTGTGGGAAATGAAGACTATGACTGGCATGCCTTGGAAGCCAGTGCAGTTTATAAAGGCGACTACAATTCAGGCGATGAAACTGTAAATCAGATTTGAACACAAAATATAAATCATTTTGAATATGTTTATATTTGAATAGATTCGTTGGTTTTGGGAAGTTTTTCATGATCTGCCAATTGAGGAAAAGAAAAATTTCTTGCTGTATTTAACTGGAAGCGATCGTATACCTATTGGTGGAATGAGCAAAATTCAAGTATGCCTAACAAATTTTTACAAAACTTATAATAATTGTAATTTATTTTTAATTTAAGATTATAATCCAACCAACCACCGACGATAGATTCCTGCCAGTGGCTCATACATGTTTTAATCTATTAGATTTGCCACGTTACAAAACAAAGGAAAGGCTAAGATTTAAACTTCTACAAGCAATACAACAAACTCAGGGATTTAGTATTGTTTAAAAGGGAAACAAAAATGAAGAGATATGTTATGATCTTGTTGGAAATGTTTTGTTTTTTATTTTATAGATATAAAATCTGTTAATATGAACAAATTGGCCTTAGAATGGTTCTTGATCTTTTTTTGTTTTATTTTATGCTATGAGATTAAAATCTATTTATGATGTACATTTTTTTGATAAACGGAATAAAGCTAAAAATTGTTGAATGACTGACTGCAAATTATTAAAAAAAAACAATGATTTTTTATCACTTTATTTTCAAATTTAAATTAGAAGGAAAATAAGTTTGAGCTAAATCGTTAACGAACTAGCGGTAGTGTGCTTTTATCCAATAGATAGATTTTTTTTATTAATCATTATCCTCATCTTAATAACTATAACATTTGATAAATCTTGATGTTTGAAGATTCTGAACGGTAATAATATTTATTTTCAATACATCAAACATATAAAAATCGGTAAAGTTTGATAACGATAAAATAAACTAAGTATTTAAAAACAAAGTATCTAATCTCAACTTTCAACAGGATTGGTAATTACTGCGTAAGATATAGCCTTCACATATTGGACTCTGTAAGTTGTTCTGTTAGTCTTTTGTATATTTAAGTAAACGAGGTTGTCTCTTTCAAGTGTCTTTATTAGAACAATTTATGTAATTTCACAAAAACTGTTATACGTTAAATATTTAGTATACAATTGTAGAATTTAGTAAAACAATAGATAATATAAGGGTTAAGATGGTGTAGACCTACACTTATTTTTTTAACTTAATGCAACATCTCTCTTCACAAATCAATAATCACAAAAATGAAAACAATATTTCAAAGTTCAAGATATTTTCGTATAAATATTAAAAATAGACTTAACTTTCTAAATTTGCAATAGTTTACTTAATATATTTAGGTGCGGCTACGAGTGTTGTGAACCTTACGATCATTAGATGGAATTACAAATTCTCTTTGGGGTGTTATTGTATTATTAGATCTTGTTCTAATGTGACCTTTGTTCCGTCTATATCTTCCCCCTTCATTTAATTTTACCATATATGACCTTGGTTCCTGACATTTATAAAGAATTTTACCAGTATACCATTTTTTGTCAGGTTTTTGCATCCATACAGATTCATTTCATGAAAGGTCTCTCTTTATATATGAAGTTTTGTTAAAATGGTTTTGTATTTCATTTTTGGATGGAATCTTCAACGTTAGTGGGAATGCAAGTAGTTTGCCGTGTATGGGAACCTTAGGGTGTACTCGTCTATTAAACAAAAGTTGAGCTGGGGAATATTGCATTCCAGATAACGGGGTATTTCTATATTCAAGGAGTGCTATATTAATATCTGTTTTCGAAGCATGACTTTTTCTCAACAAATTTTCAGCAATCCCTACTCCTAAAGGTCCATTTTTGAACTTCAATATTTATCGATCTAGACCACCTAGATGGCTGAAATTTCAGAATTGTGATCTAGGAATCATTCCCTTTCCAATAATTTTGTGTGCCTACCTTTGTATAAGACGAATTTTACAACAAGTTATGGGCAAAAATCCAAGTTCAAACTTTAAATGCGAATATCTCGCTTGATATGCGTCGTAGAGGGTCGAAAGTCCACTCCCAGAGCTCCATTTTTGAACTTCAATATTTCTCGATCTAGACCAAATAGATGGCTGAAATTTCAGGATTGTGATCTAGGAATCATTCCCTTTCCAATGGTGTGCCTATCTTTGTATAAGACCAATTTTACAACAAGTTATGGGCACAAATCTAACTTTAAATGCGAATATCTCGCTTAATATGCGTCGAAGGGGGTCGAAAGTCCACTCCCAGAGGTCCATTTTTGAACTTCAATATATCTTGATCTAGACCACCTAGATGGCTGAAATTTCAGGATTGTGATCTAGAAATCATTCCCTTTTCAAAAGTGTGCCTATCTTTGTATAATTTTACAACAAGTTATGGGCAAAAATCCAAGTTCAAACTTTAAATGCGAATATCTCGCTTAATATGCGTCGAAGGGGGTCGAAAGTCCACTCCCAGAGGTCCATTTTTGAACTTCAATATATCTTGATCTAGACCACCTAGATGGCTGAAATTTCAGGATTGTGATCTAGAAATCATTCCCTTTTCAATAGTGTGCCTATCTTTGTATAATTTTACAACAATTTATGGGCAAAAATCCAAGTTCAAACTTTAAATTCGAATATCTCGCTTAATATGCGTCGTAGAGGGTCAAAAGTCCACTCCCAGAGCTCCATTTTTGAACTTCAATATTTCTCGATCTAGACCAAATAGATGGCTGAAATTTCAGGATTGTGATCTAGGAATCATTCCCTTTCCAATGGTGTGCCTATCTTTGTATAAGACCAATTTTACAACAAGTTATGGGCAAAAATCCAAGTTCAAACTTTAAATGCGAATATATCGCTTAATATGCGTCCTAGAGGGTCAAAAGTCCACTCCCAGAGGTCCATTTTTGAACATCAATATTTCTCGATTCAGGCCACCTAGATGGCTGAAATTTCAGGATTGTGATCTAGGAATCATTCCCTTCAATATTTATCGATCTAGACCACCTAGATGACTGAAATTACAGGATTGTGATCTAGGAATCATTCCCTTTCCAATGGTGTGCCTATCTTTGTATAAGACCAACTTTACAACAAGTTATGGGCAAAAATCCAAGTTCAAACTTTAAATGCGAATATCTCGCTTAATATGCGTCCTAGAGGGTCAAAAGTCCACTCCCAGAGCTCCATTTTTGAACTTCAATATTTCTCGATCTAGACCACCTAGATGGCTGAAATTTGTGGATTGTGATCTAGGAATTATACCCTTTCCAATGGTGTGCCTACCTTTGTATAAGACGAATTTTACAACAAGTTATGGGCAAAAATCCAAGTTCAAACTTTAAATGCGAATATCTCGCTTGATATGCGTCGTAGAGGGTCGAAAGTCCACTCCCAGAGCTCCATTTTTGAACTTCAATATTTCTCGATCTAGACCAAATAGATGGCTGAAATTTCAGGATTGTGATCTAGGAATCATTCCCTTTCCAATGGTGTGCCTATCTTTGTATAAGACCAATTTTACAACAAGTTATGGGCACAAATCTAACTTTAAATGCGAATATCTCGCTTAATATGCGTCGAAGGGGGTCGAAAGTCCACTCCCAGAGGTCCATTTTTGAACTTCAATATATCTTGATCTAGACCACCTAGATGGCTGAAATTTCAGGATTGTGATCTAGAAATCATTCCCTTTTCAAAAGTGTGCCTATCTTTGTATAATTTTACAACAAGTTATGGGCAAAAATCCAAGTTCAAACTTTAAATGCGAATATCTCGCTTAATATGCGTCGAAGGGGGTCGAAAGTCCACTCCCAGAGGTCCATTTTTGAACTTCAATATATCTTGATCTAGACCACCTTGATGGCTGAAATTTCAGGATTGTGATCTAGAAATCATTCCCTTTTCAATAGTGTGCCTATCTTTGTATAAGACCAACTTTACAACAAGTTATGGGCAAAAATCCAAGTTCAAACTTTAAATGCGAATATCTCGCTTAATATGCGTCCTAGAGGTTCAAAAGTCCACTCCCAGAGGTCCATTTTTAAACTTCAATATTTCTCAATCTAGACCACCTAGATGGCTGAAATTTCAGGATTGTGATCTAGGAATCATTCCCTTTCCAATGGTGTGCCTATCTTTGTATAAGACCAACTTTACAACAAGTTATGGGCAAAAATCCAAGTTCAAACTTTAAATGCGAATATCTCGCTTAATATGCGTCCTAGAGGGTCAAAAGTCCACTCCCAGAGCTCCATTTTTGAACTTCAATATTTCTCGATCTAGACCACCTAGATGGCTGAAATTTGTGGATTGTGATCTAGGAATTATACCCTTTCCAATGGTGTGCCTACCTTTGTATAAGACGAATTTTACAACAAGTTATGGGCAAAAATCCAAGTTCAAACTTTAAATGCGAATATCTCGCTTGATATGCGTCGTAGAGGGTCGAAAGTCCACTCCCAGAGCTCCATTTTTGAACTTCAATATTTCTCGATCTAGACCAAATAGATGGCTGAAATTTCAGGATTGTGATCTAGGAATCATTCCCTTTCCAATGGTGTGCCTATCTTTGTATAAGACCAATTTTACAACAAGTTATGGGCACAAATCTAACTTTAAATGCGAATATCTCGCTTAATATGCGTCGAAGGGGGTCGAAAGTCCACTCCCAGAGGTCCATTTTTGAACTTCAATATATCTTGATCTAGACCACCTAGATGGCTGAAATTTCAGGATTGTGATCTAGAAATCATTCCCTTTTCAAAAGTGTGCCTATCTTTGTATAATTTTACAACAAGTTATGGGCAAAAATCCAAGTTCAAACTTTAAATGCGAATATCTCGCTTAATATGCGTCGAAGGGGGTCGAAAGTCCACTCCCAGAGGTCCATTTTTGAACTTCAATATATCTTGATCTAGACCACCTTGATGGCTGAAATTTCAGGATTGTGATCTAGAAATCATTCCCTTTTCAATAGTGTGCCTATCTTTGTATAATTTTACAACAATTTATGGGCAAAAATCCAAGTTCAAACTTTAAATGCGAATATCTCGCTTAATATGCGTCCTAGAGGTTCAAAAGTCCACTCCCAGAGGTCCATTTTTGAACTTCAATATTTCTCAATCTAGACCACCTAGATGGCTGAAATTTCAGGATTGTGATCTAGGAATCATTCCCTTTCCAATGGTGTGCCTATCTTTGTATAAGACCAACTTTACAACAAGTTATGGGCAAAAATCCAAGTTCAAACTTTAAATGCGAATATCTCGCTTAATATGCGTCCTAGAGGGTCAAAAGTCCACTCCCAGAGCTCCATTTTTGAACTTCAATATTTCTCGATCTAGACCACCTAGATGACTGAAATTTCAGGATTGTGATCTAGGAATCATTCCCTTTCCAATGGTGTGCCTATCTTTGTATAAGACCAATTTTACAACAAGTTATGGGCACAAATCTAACTTTAAATGCGAATATCTCGCTTAATATGCGTCGAAGGGGGTCGAAAGTCCACTCCCAGAGGTCCATTTTTGAACTTCAATATATCTTGATCTAGACCACCTAGATGGCTGAAATTTCAGGATTGTGATCTAGAAATCATTCCCTTTTCAAAAGTGTGCCTATCTTTGTATAATTTTACAACAAGTTATGGGCAAAAATCCAAGTTCAAACTTTAAATGCGAATATCTCGCTTAATATGCGTCGAAGGGGGTCGAAAGTCCACTCCCAGAGGTCCATTTTTGAACTTCAATATATCTTGATCTAGACCACCTTGATGGCTGAAATTTCAGGATTGTGATCTAGAAATCATTCCCTTTTCAATAGTGTGCCTATCTTTGTATAATTTTACAACAATTTATGGGCAAAAATCCAAGTTCAAACTTTAAATGCGAATATCTCGCTTAATATGCGTCCTAGAGGGTCAAAAGTCCACTCCCAGAGGTCCATTTTTGAACATCAATATTTCTCGATTCAGGCCACCTAGATGGCTGAAATTTCAGGATTGTGATCTAGGAATCATTCCCTTCAATATTTATCGATCTAGACCACCTAGATGACTGAAATTACAGGATTGTGATCTTGGAATCATTCCCTTTCCAATGGTGTGCCTATCTTTGTATAAGACCAACTTTACAACAAGTTATGGGCAAAAATCCAAGTTCAAACTTTAAATGCGAATATCTCGCTTAATATGCGTCCTAGAGGGTCAAAAGTCCACTCCCAGAGCTCCATTTTTGAACTTCAATATTTCTCGATCTAGACCACCTAGATGACTGAAATTTCAAGATTGTGATCTAGGAATCATTCCCTTTCCAATGGTGTGCCTATCTTTGCATAAGACCAATTTTACAACAAATGATGGGCAAAAATCCAAGTTCAAACTTTAAATGCGAATATGTCGCTTAATATGCGTCCCAGAGCGTCAAAAGTCCACTCCCAGAGGTCCATTTTTGAACTTCAATATTTCTCGATCTAGACCACCTAGATGGCTGATATTTCAGGATTGTGATCTAGGAATCATTCCCTTTCCATTGGTGTGCCTATCTTTGAATAAGACCAACTTTACAACAAGTTATGGGCAAAAATCCATGTTCAAGCTTTAAATGCGAATATCTCGCTTAATACGCTTCTGAAAGGCATAAAAGTCGGCACCTAGGGGACAATTTTTAAACTCCAATATTTCTTGATCTAGACCACCTAGATGGCTGAAATTTTAGGATTGTGATCTAGGAATCATTCCCTTTCCAATGGTGTGCCTATCTTTGCATAAGACCAATTTTACAACAAGTTATGAGCAAAAATCCAAGTTCAAACTTTAAATGTGAATATCTCGCTTAATATGCGTCGTAGAGGGTCGAAAGTCCACTCCCAGAGGTCCATTTTTGAACTTCAATATTTCTCGATCTAGACCATCTAGATGGCTGAAATTTCAGGATTGTGATCTAGGAATCATTCCCTTTCCATTGATGTGCCTATCTTTGAATAAGACCAACTTTTCAACAAGTTATGGGCAAAACTCCATGTTCAAACTTTAAATGCGAATATCTCGCTTAATACGCGTCTAAAAGGCATAAAAGTCGGCTCCTAGAGGACAATTTTTGAACTCCAATATTTCTTGATCTAGACCACCTAGATGCCTGAAATTTCAGGATTGTGATCTAGGAATCATTCCCTTTCCATTGGTGTGCCTATCTTTGTATAAGACCAATTTTACAACAAGTTATGAGCAAAACTCCATGTTCAAACATTAAATGCGAATATCTCGCTTAATACGCGTCCTAGAGGGTCAAAAGTCCACTCCCAGAGGTCCATTTTTGAACTTTAATATTTCTCGATCTAGAAAACCTAGATGACTGAAATTTCAAGATTGTGATCTAAGTCAAAAGTCTACTCCAAGAGGTCCATTTTTGAACTTCAATATTTCTCGATCTAGACCACCTAGATGGCTGAAATTTCAGGATTGTGATCTAGTAATCATTCCCTTTGCAATGGTGTGCCTACCTTTGTATAAGACCAATTTTACAACAAGTTATGGGCAAAAATCCATGTTCAAACTTTAAATGCGAATATCTCGCTTAATATGCGTCGTAGAGGGTCAAAAGTCCACTGCCAGAGGTCCATTTTTGAACTTCAATATTTCTCGATCTAGACCACCTACATAGACGGCTGGAATAAGGATTGTGATCTTAACTAGAGACATCTAGCTAGGGACCGAACTAGATGGAGAAGTTTGTTTGATGGGGCCCTAGTTCACACAGGACTATATCGCCAACTTAAATAAGTAAGTTTTATACAATATTTACAACACCAAATTGTAGATAAACTAAATATCCATCTTACTAACACTCATTCCCAAGTTGTCTCCTTTCGCCTTTTTTTACAATTTCTGTTCCTTATTAAATGTTTGCGGTTCAATAGCTTTTAGAGTTTTTGCGAAAGAGAAGTGAAATCATGCGGGAATGCTTATATACATATGTTCAAACAACATTAAACTTATTTGCTTCTATTTAATAAAGTTTAAACTTTTATATGGGTACATACTATACACACTAAATACGATTTTAACTCTACCAGCTTATAAAATTACCATCGTTATTATTTCCCACAAATGTTTTTAATAGGAATGTTCATGTTTTAAATAATTATCCACAAATTCCCTGGCGATGTTGGTGATATGCATTTATTTTATCTTTATCGGCCCCCAAGTTAAAATTCTCTCTTTTTGATCAAAACTCCTTTAAATCACTTCAAAATTAACTTAACTGTAATTTCGCATGGGTTTACTAAACAAATATTCACGCAGTCAATTAATCGCACGAATTCTTTAAATAATACAAACTAATTTCATTACTTGCTTCTTCCGAGTTCCCCTACAAACTTTGGATAGTTGCTTTCTTAAGAAAATTAATTCTTTGAATGGGAGACCTTTTTTCATTCGAGAATTTAATTTTTAAGGACATTATTATTCTTCTATATAAAATAAATGTATTGTCTTTATTTAAAGGAACCGTATTGTTATAAATCAATCAATTTAATTATTACAAAATAAAAAAATTCTCTGAGATAAAATTAAAAGGTTTGAAATAATAAGTAACACATTTTTATTGAAATTTCATAAAAATAAAATACATAACATTAGTTTAAACATTATCACTGAATAAAATTTGTTCTATCATTTGTTTACTTTATTTTCCATAATCCAATTGGCAACGATTGCTCCCATTTGAATGGACGAACGCAAGACAAAGGCATGTTCAATGTTTTTCGCGTCTAAAGTCGCATCAACATTGGGTATATCGCGTTTTAGTTCATCATAATATTTCACTGGCACCCATCCATCACGGGTTCCATAGTAAAATTTCAATAAATTAACATTTTCTCTGACCACTTCTCTATCGAGACCACGAACTTTAGCCATTTCATCTTTAGCCAAAAATACCACCTTCTCGACGACGCACGGCTTTGAGTATTTCAATCCAGTACCGATAAAATGATTTGGAATGGAGAACAACCAGAAGTAGATATGCAGACAGAATATTCGAACGATGGGCGGCAGGCGAGCGAAGAATGTTATGAAGAAACCCAAGACAATGTATGCCGGCACAGCGATGTTTGTGAAGACCCAACCATTGCTTGATTCTACCATACGCTCCACTGTAGGGAAAAGCAAATAACCCTTCTGAAGGCGCTTCTTGATATTTTCATTCTTCAAGAGTTGTAGAATCATCCAAGCCCCAATGGAATGACCTATCAAATGAATTTTGACATTCTCTGGCACATATTCCTCGATGAACTTTAACTTGTGCTTAACTTGGCTTTCTAGATCGAAGAGAGCTTCATTGCCGGCAAGTGGAGGCACTTCACGTATACTTGTGGACGGTGGGTCGTCATGACCGAGATGACCTTTGGGTTTTATAACATATAATCAAAATCAATATCAGTTAGAGATAAACAAAGCGCTACGTACCTATTACCCAAATGGGAATTTCACAATTTAACTGTCGATGGACGTTTCCCAGGAACTCTGTATAGAATCCCGGCAGTCCAGGATTTCCAGTTATGCATATTACAATTTCCTTGACATCGTCCAGTGATTCTTCGATCCACTTGCCCCATGTCATTATGTGAGTGGGAATACCACAGATATTAACATAAGCTTCCTGCATTCTTGGTTATTAATTGACTTTTGACTTTTTTAAATAAATTAACTCAATTTCTAGACTTTCATTAAGTTATGAATAATTTTTGTCCACATCAACACTTCAATTTTGTTTGGCCCTAGCGCTAGAGAAGTAAAATGCATAAATGCAGAATAGTGGCAGCTGGCAGGCGAGCCGGTGAAATGCTGATTTGACAGTTCAGTTTAGGAACGTACATAGGTCGATCGACAGGGTTGAAAAAGTTTATAAAATTGTACTATTTTCGGTACACTTCGATTTTGTTGATGCGGTGTTACACCGCGCATGTATTTCATTTCTAGTTATGGGCAATTTTGTTTTGAAGTGTCATGGAGTGAATTGTTCGTTGCCGTTATTACTTTGCGTTCGTGACTTTTCTGATTTTTCAGTGTTGTGCATCATTTTGACAGTTTATATTTCATTTCAACTTGTTGTGTAGTTTGCTTCGTGTTTGGGTGTATGGTTAAGAAAATACAAAAAAAAATAACAAAAATTTTAAAATGAAATTAGATTCAGTGTCGGCTTAATTTCATTTTCAGTAATCATATTGAAATGAGTTAAGCTGTTTAATTAACAAGGAATAGGGAAGAAATAAAATAAAGCAAATTCGAAAAACAGCAAAGAAGGAGAAAAAAAACCGTCAAAAACACGAAAGGAATATTCTGCCCACACATATCTAAAGCACTATTCACATCATAGACACATCATATATATATCAAAAATGTTTAAAAATGCAAAAATTGGAATTCATTTTGTCATTTGACAGTTAAAGTAGTATTCACATTAGTGCGACCAACGAACGACGAATAAATTACAAAATGTTAATTTGTGTACGTTTGAAGACATTATTTCCACACAAATTCTTAACAAAACGATAACGATAATAATATAGTTTCTATTTGATTTATGAAGCATACTTTTAGTTTTTAATGTCATATATTAATAAATTTAAGAAAACAAATAAAAAATTTAAGTTTATACGAACTGTCAAACTTTATTCGCATTCCACATTATCCACACTCGCAACGAATAAAATAATCGCGTGTACTTAACCTAAAAAAATTATTCTTGTTTTGGTTTTGGTGGTGAATGGTGTTTGGCTGTGGCTCCTTGTCAAACTTCATTCGCGACGAATTAAAAACTCTCATGTGAAAGAAACGTCAAAATCGACGAATATTCGTTCATTTGTTGGTCGTGCTCATGTGAATAGTGCTTAAAACCAAATCTAAAATTCTCACCATAGCAATTTAATACAAAAAAAACATAAAAATTGCAAATACAACAATGTAAACAAATGGGTGTTGGAGGGTAAAACGTACGAAAGATACCGGTCTTTATAACGAATGAACGAATGAAATGTGTTGAGAAACTTACATGTACATATGTATGTACCTACTTACAAAAACCCTTATACAAATTTTGACAATCACCCCTATTACCAATGTCGTAAACGACAGCAAAATATATGACACGACACAATCTGCATTCAATAAGTCTTTTTCAACTTTTGTCACTCGTTTTGTTGTCGTGTGTAAACGTCAAGTGTGTTGAACGCTTTCATTCAGCATTCTGTAAGACAAAAGGAAACAACGACAATGGAAAAAAATGACGGTATCTCTAGTTTGAAAATCACGACGAAGAAATAGAAGTTCGAAAAACTGTACGTTTCCTTGTTAAATAATTTATTTATGGAATGTATTAGTACTTTATTCGCAATAAATAAAAACAAAATATTTGTTCACATTTGCAGCTGAAATTAACAAATCAGAATCGGAACCAGGCCCTCGTCGAGCTGATGGATAGCAACGAGCAGTTGGCTAGGGAATTTTTAAAGGGAATTAACAAAACTGACATACAAAATAGCTGAGCAGCTGAACAGCAGGGGTTCTCCAGTAAGAGATGGAAATGGTGGGCAAAAGGTTTAAATCGCTTATTTCGTTGATGTAATAAATATTTTGTAATGTTTGCTTTAAGCAGGTTTGGAAGACTTTAAGTTCAAAGTGAAGAAGAAAATAAAAAACAATTCAAAAGAAATAAAAGCAACTGGAGAAGGTCCAAACCAATTGCAAATTTTATCTCCGTTGGAAGATGCTGTAGCAAATTTGCTTAAATACAAACAGTGGTAAACCCAAACGGAAATCCAATTGGTGCATCCCAGCCCAATTTACTTCCAAATACTTTGACGACTACATGCGGACATACATCAGCACGAACTCGGGCTACAGATGCAGACGCAAAACTTCGCACTTCACCTTCTTCATCATCATCACTATCGCCACTCGTGTTATAATACATTTCTAAACTTATCATTTTAATTACTTATTTGATTTTTTATTTAGACTTTAATTTCATTTTGACAGATGTTTGTTACTTTTACATCGTTTAAAAATCTGCTACAAACTCGTCGCGTCGATTAACTTATGGAATGCCACTTAAAAAACCACACGACAGAGAAAACGAGAGTCGTCGAAAAAAACGAGACGACATCGGTAATAGCCATGAATATCATTTTTAATTTGGTTCCAAGTTCATCAGAAATCCTTTGTCTAATTAGTTATCTTGTATACATTTGTTAAATTGTTTTTAATTAACATTTGCGGATATCACAAATATGAGAGTTTTTTTTACATCGCCTTTTGTATACAAAACTTCTAACGAGTCTATGTCCAATGTAAAAATTAACAGCGCCATGATAGTGCTGAAGATCTTATATACAAAGATGACATTGTATTCGAGTTATTAAATGAAAATGACAATAACTTACAGTTTTGTTATTACTTTTTTATTTGTTATTGTTTTTAGACAAGTACAATTTAACTATCAAATAAATGATACAAAGCTCTTCGTATTCTGATGTCTTTATTAGTTGCTTGACTTCGAACCAGATCTACTGCGTGAACGAGATTTAGACTTCGAATTAGATCTTGACCTTGATTTCGAGGCTGATCTAGACCTAGAGCCAGACCCAGATCGTGATCCAGATCTTGATCGAGATCGTGAACGACTGCGACTAACCGATTTAGATTTACTTCTGCCCGATCTCGACCCAGACCGCGAACGAGATCTTGATTTTGATTTGGAAACCGATCGACTTCCACTGCGTGATCTAGAGCGACTACCACTTCTCGATCGTGAGCCAGATTTTTCGTCATCTGAGACAATACGTTTGCGTCCTCGTGTTTCATTGTTGCTGTCACTGTCGCTATCACTTCCACTCTTATTTTTGTTTCCACGATCACTCTCTGATTCGCTGGTCGAAATGGTAGCCTTCGAAACGATCTTAAGACGTTGTTTTGAACTAAGTTTATCCAACTTGGACTGTTTTTCTTTTTTCTCTTTAGGTTTGCCTGCTTTACGTTTGCGCTTTTCTTTGGGTGCATCACTGTCGCTGTCATTAATATCTGCAGCTGATTTGGCGCTACGTTTCTTGCCAGCAGCTTTTTTACGTTCACCTTTAGGCTTCTTCTTCGGTCTTTCCGAGTTATCGTTTGGCATGTCACTGCCAGAATCAGAGACATAATCATCTTTCCGCGGTCGGCCACCACCTTCAAGTTTACAAAAGAAAGAAAAAAAAGAACATGAATAAAGTTCCCCTAAAATAACGTTATTCTGAAATATATTACTTTTCTTTCTATCTGGTGGGGGTTCACTGAACAACAGAGCATTCTTTGTTTTCTCCACATACTCTTGACGTTTGAGTAGCATGACTTCTTTAGATTTGTGTTTTTCTTCTTCTCGTAGACGACGATCCTCTTCTTGTTTCCGCTTGAATGCAAGACGCTCCTCTTCTTGCTTACGTCTGAGGGTTTTTTCTTCATCATCAATTCGTCGGGCGCGTGTAACATGGTACTGAGCCTGGGACAAAAGATCCTGACATTGGTTAGCTTCTATGCCGGCTAATTCAATGTTGTAACGAGTTTTATCTCCGTTAATTGACAAATACTGGAAGTATCTACGCAGAGTAAACGAAACAATTTTAAAATTAGTTTAATTCAGACAACCCACTCAAGGACTTACTTATGGGCTAGTCCAAGTTCATGTACAGCTTGCAAAACAATTTGAAGAGTAGATTTTTCGTCTTTTAATATGGCCATTGCCAGTCTTTGAAGAACTATGGCGATATTGAAAAGTAGAACCTAAATAAAAATTAACTTTATTTTAAAAAATTAAAAACTAATTAAAAAATCAACAACAAACCGTATCTTGTGGAGCGACACGTCTTGCTTTGAGAAGAACCATTTTTGCTTCTTTAAGCTTGTTTGCTCTAACATGAGCCCTTGCTAGATATTGCATAACCTCAACATTGTGGTGCTTGAAGAATTTTTTCATGCAATTTTCATACATTTGTATTGCACTTATGTATTGCTTTTGCTCGACATAAACATGTGCAATATTCAGCCAAACGTCACAGAAATCAGCAGTTGCTTCACGAACCTGGGCAAATATATCTCTTGCCTCAATTACACATCCTTTATGTGCGAGTACTGATCCAATTCCATTCGTAGCCCAAATATTACGAGGATCATTTCGTAAGACCTATAAACAGAGATAAGATGGATTAAGTACATCAGAAGAAAAAGAAGCATTTAAAAAGAAAAAAGAAAAACTAATGATGTAAAGGAAAAAGTTATAAGGAAAATACTAAATTATGAATCCGTAGCAGTTTTTCGAAGTTATTGCCCATTAGAAAAACAATAACAAAAAGAAGAACACTTCCTTAAACATTTGTATAGCAGGAAGCAAATACGAGAAAAATTAAAATGATAAGCGTTTTTATTAAGAGTACTACGCTACGGTTCAACTGTTTAATAGGAGAATTCAAGTGGCTGTAACATATATTGAGAGACCGATATTCAAGACATACACTACGCAAAAAATTAACTATAAGGGACATACCTAGAACTTAAAGCTGTTAAGCCCCAAGGAAGTGACATTGGGCGAGGGGGGGTTTCTTTTTACGGTATTAATACAAGGCAGAGACTCGTAGATAATGCGGACATCGAGGGCACATGAGCGTCTATTTTTATTTCAGAATTGAAACTGTTCAATGAAACTTTTATTCCGAAAGTTATTTTTTAACTCAACGAAGAATATATGCATCGTCACCAAAAGCACGCATTTGCGATGAAGGGATGTAAGTGCAATTAAACGATAGTTAAGAGTGAGAGAAAGATTCGCCTTTATTGTACAGGTCGAACAAATGCTTAGGCAGTGGTTTTACCAGCGTTTGAGAACATCTCTTCAAAACAATAGAAGAAATACTTACCGGGTCAGGGAATTTGAGGATGTAAAGTTGTTTTAGTATTCTAGAAAATGCACAATTCATAAAGGAGATTCGCCTCATAAAACTGTTTATGCCCTCAATTACAGCGAAGCCATGTAAAGGTGGGTGTCCATTTGAGAGGAGACGTGCTGCGAGTCGCTCTCAAGCTGCTCTCGCGAGCGATCTCGCAAGTGGACTCTGGATAGTAGCTCTCTCGACATTCGATCTTTTTGAAAGTCACTCGCACATGTGTTTATACCAAAACAGTTCGAATTTTGCGAGTATCTGTCGAGAGTAAACATGGCAAAGCAGTGGACATTGGAGGAAATCAATCAAATTATTGAAAAATATGTCTTCAGTTGAATTATTGTGGAGAACAACGGATAAATCATTACGCCGATAGAAATAAAAAAGCGTAATATAAACCGAATTTCCGAAACAGTTTTCGTGTTCTGAAGACGAAATAAAAAGAAAGCTTCAGAACTTAAGAAACCAGGCGATTCATAGCTTACCGGAAAAATCTACACTTAAGTAGGTTCGAGTTAACAGACAAATGTTTAGGAAGTAAACATAATTTATTTATTTATATAGCTTAATACAAGCTATAATTTAACATGACTTAACCTAACTTAACACTAACTTAACAATTTAATTAATTAATTATTTCATGTGGGCCCTAAGGCTCTTTAATGTACAAGAACTAACAATTTTGATTTTATTAGACTTAAAATTAAAAGGGACGAGGAATTCAGTCTCAAAAAGAGAACAAGCAAAGGGTATCTTTCAGATCTGATTTGGAAATGTTAAAGTCGAAGACTAGCATAGATAGCAGCGTTGCAGTGACGAAGAATTCTGGACATTGATTCAAAGTGCTCGTAATAAGTGCGGTAATGAGGGATATTTAAAAGGGAGACAGACCGTACATTTCGAGGGTTGGTGTTAAGATAAATATCACTCAGGAGTGCCGGGGAATCTATATTGCCCATTAACAATTGATGAGCAGAGTTTTTGCGTCTAATATATAAGGGCTGCAAATCTATCGAACGAAACGTCTTTGAACATTTTCAATTCTGAGCGAATGGTTTTCTTAAAGGGGAGACCATACTTGGCATGCATGTTCAAGATGAGGACGGACTAGGGAAATGTAAAGCGCTTTAGTTACATACTGGTTGGAAAATTCTTTTGGCCATCTCTTAATAAAACCGAGAGATCTATTAGCTTCATTAATAATTTGGTCAAAATGGGATTGGAAATTCTGGTGCTTGTCACACATAATACCAAGATCTCTAATAGAATCGACTACGTTGACGGTGTCATTAAGGAAGGAGTAAACTCTATGAAATGGGATATGTTTGCGCACAAAGGTCATAAAACAGACATCGTGGACACATAAGACGAAGAGAAGGGGGCCAAGGTGAGTACCTTGTGGACGCCAGAAGTTGTATGTATGGGACTTGAAACTGAGTTACGGAAAAGGACTCTATAAGTTCTATTGGCAAGGTAGGAGCCTATCCAGTTTATAAACATAGATGGAAAGCCTAGGGCTCCAAGTTTGAGATAAATTATCTTATTATCAAAGGCTTTGCTGTAATCTGTATATACAACATCAACTTCATTACCATTCTCAAGGGCTGACAAAACTTTTGATATAAATTCAATTAAGTTAGTCGTAGTGAATCTACCTTTAAGAAAACCAAGTTGAGCGTTGGAGAAAATGGAAATAAACGGAATCATAAACTAGGCTTTCAAAAAGTTTTGGGATGCATGAAATTTCCGCAATAGGTCTATAATTGTTAATTTCAGTTTTATTGCCTTGTGAAATATAAATTAATCTTTCCATACATGAGGAAACACACCTTGGGAAAGAGAGAGTTCAAAGAGTGCAGTTAGAGGCTTTGACAGAAAATGCATACATTTTTTAGAACAACTGATGGAACGCAATCAGGACCAGGGCTAAAGTTTTCTTTGAGGCTTACGATTAGCAAATGGATTTGATATGGTTGTTGTATCTGAGGAGATTATGTTGGAGAAACTCATTGAAGGTGGAAACCCATCAGATTTTTGTTCGACATTTATAAACTTGAAAAATGTCCTTGCATCGTATCAGAAAGGTTGTTTTCCATTTGGTTAAGGTATTGGTTATAATTCAGAGAAAGAATAATAGGCGAGAAGATAGTTGTTGTGATCAGTATCAGATTTGGACGGTAGAAAGATCTTCCTAAGCTTGTTACGGGTATTTTTTAGGCTACGGAGCTCTCTGTTGTACCAAGGGGGAGCAGAGGTTAAATCTTTTTTACGAGAGAACGGTACTGATTCTTCAATTCAGTATGAGAGAATCAAATAAAACCATTTTGTAAGGGACTCTACTGTTAAGTGGAGGAAAATTAATTCAAAGTCGGCAGAGATCAGAAGATGGTTGAGTTTGGAGAAATCAGCCCTACGAAAATCATAACAGTAATTCTCCATTTTAAAAAAGTTGTTTTCAAATTCAATGGGGAAGGAGAGATTAAGGGGAGGATAACAGCTATCCAAGGTTGAGAGAAGGTGAGGGCTCGCGGAGACAACATGAGACAGCATGAGAATATAAGATCGAGGTGTCTCCCCATAAAGTTTGCTACTCCATTTAGTTAAAAAAGACCACAATCAGACAGACGATCAACGAACAGCGATTCAGATTCAGAGGAGATGTTAGTTGGAAATAATGATGTCTGGTCATATGAGGTGGACCAATTGAGATGGGGATGATTGAAGTCGCCAGGAACGATGATCAAATTATTAAGTTGCACTTATTCAAGCAGATATTCGATGCATTAACAGCAGCTTGGTATGCTTTAATTTGTTGGGCTGGTCGAATATAACAACAAAGGACAAAAAGGCAAAACTTAGGGAGTGTAACCTTATCTGATACACCTTCAAATTCAATTGGAGTATGGAGTAATGAACTTTCAAAATTACTATTGATAGCTAAAAGCACACCACCGCCATTTTTATTACTCGCACATTCCACGACATCCATTCGATAGATGGAATAGTCGCTAGTGAAGAGTTCGGTACTAAGGATATCGGGTGTGAGGTTGGTTCCGGTAAGGGCAAAGATGTCGTAAGAAAGGTTTTGGGAGCTTTTAAAGACGACATACGTTTTAGACCTTAACTCTCTTACATTTTGGTAGTAAAGGCTAAGACATTTATTTTTAGTGTTCTTTAGATTAGGAGCGAAAATATTTCTTCATATCTGCACGGGATTTTTGGATATGAGATAATCGTTTTGAAAAGATAAAGGACGCAAAAGATGTTAGGTCTTCTCTCACTTTTTGAGGAGAAATTTCAAGACCATTATGAAATTTCAAAAATATTTTCATAAGTGCATTACGTTTGTAGGGAGGCCTTCTTGGGAGATTAAAACCTTTATGTTTGTATTTGTTTTACTTTCAAAGCAAACAGAATCTGGTTTGTCGTGCAGGACAGCTACGTAAAGACGAACATTATTGTAAATGTTGTGGTCTCTAAGATGGGACATAACATACCGATCATTAATTAGTATTGGCCCCAGATAAATGTTTATTTAACTTGACACAAGGAATCCTTGTGGTTCTTTGGAAACTGATGAAGAAGAAGCAGCGTTAAGGGTGTGAGAATGGAATTTTTGTATACAATTCAAACAATAATTTTTGCACGGTAATATTTCATCGGATGTAAAGGTAGTTGTTTTTTTTTTAACTTAACCTAGTTAGCTTTACAACTATGAAAACTTCCTTCTGTAACCCTGATAACCGCGCTCAACGATTCTTTTAACACCAGTAGATGAAGCGAGATTGTAAGATGTAAAGAATTCCTTTACATGAAGTTTTTTTACAAGAGCAACTGGCAGATTTTTCACAGTCCTCCGATGTGCACAGATGCTATAAAAACTGATGATGTTCTGTTTAACGATTATTTATTTGGTGTCTAAACACAATATACGAACAATACCAATAACAAAATAGCTTTTAAGGTACCAATATCTTTAAAAACATCGAAACAATTAAACCGATATTAGTTCCAAAAATTAAACTGTGCTGCATTTGGAAACAAATCTTAATTTAAAACAAACCTAGGTTAATAATATTCTAAAATATTTTCAAACAAAATAAACACAAATGAAAGATGTTTTTATAATTTAAGTCACCAGCAAACATGATCATATCAAAAACATTTTAGGACGTTGCAAAATATTCTTACCTGTTTATAAATAGCCAAAGCCTTCTCTTGATGTCTTTTCTCTTTTTCCTTATCTTTCGAAGGTTGGTGTAAGGATTGTAATGAGAAATTTCCCAACGCAATCAACGAATACGCATCATTGGATGTAGCTGGATTTTTTAGAATTGTTTCAAAATTCTTTTGCCCCAAAGTAAATTGCATTTTTGCCAAATGTAGATTCCCAAGCAGTGAACTAGAATTAATAATTAAAAAACGTTATTAATTTTGAAACTTTTAATTTAAATTTAAATATTACCGTGCATCTGGATTGTCATTGTTTATATTGAGAGCATCCTTAAAGAAATCCGATGCAACAAAAATCAAACCCTTGTCCCGTGCCATACAACCCAAACGCAAATAGCAATCGATATAATTTGGATGTTCTTTTAGAATATCCTTATACAATTTATCGGCAACATCAAAACTGCATCGGGCTTCATTCAATCGTGCCAAATTGTACTTCATTGTTACTGATATAGAGTCATAGTATTGGGGATCATTAGTTCTTTGTGTGTTCGCTCTCTCCAATGCCTCGAGCAGTTTTTCATTTGCCAAAAGTAAATTTCCCAAACGATAATGCAATGCAGCTACGTTATTTAAGATCTCGGCAGGAATATATTCTTTAACTTTGTCACTTAAAATACTTGTTGCGGTACCGTAGGCATTTAGTGATGCTTGTAAATCGTGTTGTTCTAGAATTTGAGCCAGCTCTATCCAAGCCTCAACATCATCAGGGAATTGTTCGGTGACTTTTTTTAAATGTGTCTTTGCCATGTCGCGTTTGGTTTGAGAGTTTGAACTGGCATAGAGAGATCCTAGAATTTTCATTGTTTCATAATTACCCGGTTGAACTTTCAGAACTTTTTCAAAACACTGAGCAGCCTGAAAGAACCAAACAACAACTGTTTTACCACATTTTGTGAAAATATTTAATGTTTACTTACATTTTCTGTATCACCACGGTAGATGTACATTTGACCCAAGCCATAATGCGGGAGTACAAAATTAGACGGCGCTATTTGCGTCGATTGGTAATAATATTGAAATGCTTGATCATAATCTCGTTGGGCGTGAAATGATCTTGCCAATTGATAACAACTCTCGGCGCGCATTGCTTCGTTTTCTGTATTGTGAAATGCATGCAGGGCTAAATGTTGTACTTTTTGGTAATCTTTTTTGAAGAAAAAATGATTAGCCAGATGATTGAGAACCATTGGACTGGTTGAATCAATTGTGTATGCTTTCGAAAGCATTTGAACTCCCAGTTTGTTTGAATCTGGTTCATGAAGATTTAATTTTAATATGGCCAAACCAATGAGGGCACCTACGCAATTCGGATCAAGTTCGAGAGCTCGTTGAAAAGCCAATCTAAAATAGCAGACAATTTTAATTATATTAAAATAAATGATAATAAAATAATTAAATAAATTACTAAAAAAACAGCAAATAAAGAAAACCTGCTTGGTAATTATATTAATAAAACCTTTTAAACGTTTATTAAATTTTAATATTTAATGCTTTCAGGTAACTTTATTAAATTTTAGGGACCCTAGACCTAAACAAATATCAGCTGCAAAAGTCCCTAGATAATCAATCAATGTGCATACATATGCACAACTTTATTTATGTACATTAACACATCAAACAAGACAAATATCTTTTGCAGGACAAAATTTACATAAGCAGAGGAGCTTAAGACGCCGTGGCGTTCGATTGCATGGATTGGAGGGTTGACTTTAGCTATTTTTGCAATTTGTGTAGTGAAAGAAAATCTCTGTGAATCCATTGTTCTCCCCAGGCTATGATTACGATTAGGATAGGTGGAGATTGGGTAAAGGTTTCGGCCATATTACAGAAATATCCTGGTTTTAGGTGAAAATTCAGAATTTTTTTCAGGGGCAAAAGTCGTCGAAAAAGTATTTTGTTTTTTTTTCTCTTAGTTAGACTTTGACAAACTCAGCAGAGTGCAACGCACTGCTTGTCTCTGCATAAGCGGGGCATTGACAACCACACCCTCAGCAGCGTTAGACACTCTCCTCCATATGACAACCCTCGACATATTCAGCTAACAAGTGGCAGCGAGTACAGCTATAAGACTCAACGCCTCATCTCAATAGACCAACAACAATGTGGGGCACTCCATCATTTTTAACCTCTTTGGTTCTATACCAAAGTATATAGACTACACTATTCCTAAACCACGATTTGGAAAAAACTTTCAAGTATCCATTCCATCTAGAGATGAATGGGAAGACAAAAAACAAAAGCATTAATTTTTATACAGATAGATCCAAGACAAATGAGGGAGTTGGTAGTTATGTGTACTCAGAAAAGCATAATCTAAGCATCTCATTTCGCCTTCCTAATCATTATAACGTCTTCCAAGCGGAAATTTTAGCGATCAAATAGGTTCTCCCCCGGCTAAGAGAAAACGTTATATCAACTTCTGATATCCGCATCTTCTCTCAGTCAGGCTACTTTTAAATCTCTTGCCGGTGTCTCAACCAAATCTCAAACGGCCCTCGATTGTCGATCGTCTCTTATGGAGATGACGCAGAAATTTAACAATGAACTATGTTGGGTGCCGGGCCACGGAGACATCACGGGAAATTGTAGAGCCGATAAACTCGCTAAAAATGGAACCGTCATGCCTATTTCACCTGAAAGGGAGGAGATAGGTATATCGATAGCTGCATGTAAACTTCTGCTAAAAGAAACAGCTTTTGCTGTAGCAAACTATAGGAGGCACAATTTACCAACATGCGCAGCCACAAAACTCATATGGCGTTCACTGGCCCTAAAGCGCTCTAAAGAATTGTTATCTCAAAGCAGACTTCATAAAGCTCCCTTGTGTAGTACCCGTGGCATGGTGGTTAGTGCGATGGATTGTCATGCCTTGGGTTTGATCTCTGTCTATGCCATCTAAAGTTTTATTCACGGGTACTGCCTCTTGCGAGGAATTGACAAATTCTCTAAGAGTAATTCTTGTCATGAAAATTGCTTTCTCAAATTTGCCGTTCGGTTTCGGCTTAAAACTGTAAGTCCCTTCCATCAATGACAACAATACTCGCACACAGGAATGGTTGAGAATTGTCAGTCACTAGGCGCTAGTTCTCAAACGGACTGTTGCGCCACCCAATTTATTTATTTATTTTTTTATAATAGGTGTCCTTACGGGACACTGTCTTAAAGGCAGACGCGCAATACGACTTGGTGTAGCCTCAAATGACTTCTGCAGGAGCTGTATGGACTAGAAAGAAGAGGAAACAATCTCTCACCTTCTCTGCACTTCCTGCTCTTTCACTAAGACGCAAACTTCATCTGGGAGACTACTCTTTTGATAATCCCAGTTAACTAGCTAATAAGGATATCAAATATCTTCTCCGCTTTATAAAAAGCTCGAAATGGTTCGACTAGTAAGAAGTAATTCTCTAGTTTCATGTGGTATAACAATGGGCCTTTTCTTTTGGCCTAAGTGTGTGGATTCTGAATCCGCAGCCACTTTAGCCTAACCTAACCTAACCTGGGCTTTGACATGAGCAGAGCACAGAAAAAGTATTGTCCTACTTCTCGTTTCTTCACACCCTCTACATAAATCACATGATGTGATACCCATTCTGTTCTTCACCCAACAGAGGGTAACCATCTTGAGTTTTGACCTTGTGACAATTTTTAAAATTTTTTTCGAAACAAAATTAATTTAAAATAAATGCTTGTAATCTATAGGTGTGTGAGACGAAGGGAAAGTATGTTTTCATTTTTGATATATTTTTTACTACAACAATTGATGTTCTTTACTCCATTTATTTTCATTTTTTATATACTTAAACTTTTGATTTCAAGAATTGCAAAAAGTATGATGACTTTAATTGCAATCTGAAAGCTGACGAATAGAAATGTCGACAATGTGAAGAATGGAAAATCTATGGTTAAGCTCATCTAATTTTGATGTCCTTATTTTACAACAGGTAGGACACAAAGTTTAAAACAAAACTAAAAGTCATTATTTTGAATAAGTACCCAAAATATGTCCTGAATTTCCGAAAAAGGTTAGGTTAGGTTTAAGTGCATATTGGTTGTCCGTTTTGATAGATTGCATCTAAGGATGTCCCCTGCTCGTTAAACTTAATAATAAAGCATTTGAGAAAGTAGATTTCCGAACTTGTGAAACTGCTGTGGTCATTATAGTAGAATTCTCCTAAGTAGACCATCGTCTTTGTCATAATCCCTACCTATTAAATGATCCTACGTATGGACATCTAAAACTGATTTACTAAGATATAAAGCAGCAGATGGAAAAGCGGAAGGTGCAGACAGGATACCGGCGGAATTCTACAGATATGGCACTGACGAACTGATTAAGAACCTGTCAAACATATATACAAAAATTATTGAAACTGGAATCATCCCTCAGCAGTTTAAAAATTGATTTTTGCGATAAACAAAAAAGGCAACATCAAAGATCCAGCCAACTATAGAGGAATCTCGTTTTTGAACGCTTCCTATAAAATCTTTACTGTGATTCTACTAAAGCGGCTGAACACGTGTATAGAATTGAATAATCTATTATGTGAGTATTAAGCCGGATTAAAGTCGGGTTACTCGACCATCGATCATATTCGTTCGTTGATGAGTCTTTTTTGGAAAAAAATAAAAAGCTATACACTTTTTTTGTGGATCTTAAAGCTGCATTTGACTCAGTTGATCGAAACGCATTTAAGTTCAAGTTATTTGGATCGGGGATGTCTTTTAAGTTTGGAAGAGTTATTCAGAACTTGTACGCAGACACGAGAGCGGTATGGAATGGAAAGCAGGTATCTGAATGGTTTCAGACGCAGTCGGGAGTAAGACAGTGCTGTGCTCTCAGTCCTAGCTTATTCGCACTATTTATACATGACATCACTGACGCATTACCAGGAGGTTTTAGATATGCTGGAGAGGTCATTAAAGCCTTACTCTTCGCAGATGATATAGTCGTGCTGGAAAACTTACAGAAATCCTTATAACTTATGATAAATCGTTTCTGAATACTGTAGACGATGGACCTTGGTAGTGAACCTCAACAAGTCGAAAGTGATGGTTATCAAGAAAGGTGGAGGAAGGTTAAGCTCAAGTGAACAATGGTACTTCAACAATGAGAACATAGAAAGGCTAAAACCGCGATTAACGTGGCAACGATTGTTACAACAAAAACATTGCTTATAGCAGTAAATATAGAGTTTTCGAAGCAGTATCCCAATCAATCCTGTTTTACGCAGTCCAAGTGTAGGGAGCAAAGAAAATTGGAAACTATGGAAAAACTTCTAATATTTTATTTAAAACGAACATTGCAACAGGCTTATCGCCACTCTTCATAAAAACGTTGAAGCTGCAAGCAGTATCCCAATCAATCCTGTTTTACGCAGTCCAAGTGTAGGGAGCAAAGAAAATTGGAAACTATGGAAAAACTTCTAATATTTTATTTAAAACGAACATTGCAACAGGCTTATCGCCACTCTTCATAAAAACGTTGAAGCTGCAAGTCGATTGCATTCTGAAACTACTGAATATGCCCAATAATCGCTTACCAAAAAAAGCAGTTTTACAAGCGATACAAAGCAAAACTGGATGGGGTAAAGAGTAGGTTGGGCTCAGTGAACACAATACATGGAAATCGTCACTGAACCAGCTAATTAGGCGTCTGAATGAACATTTTAGAAATGTGTTCACAGAACAGGCATCCAGCTCACTTCATCGGATGATCTATAGCAGGCTAAATTATAATCTTAATGAAAGAAACTACTTCCAGGACATAAATACTGTAGAGCAAATCTCCAACATGTTTCGGCTAAGGGGTGAGCTGCTAACCATAAATTACGTTCCACATCGCGAAGATCTTCCATTGCTGTGTAATATATATGCAACATGGCTGAACGAGAGGATATTTTTCATTTTTTCGGAAGATTTCCAGTCCTGAGAGAAACTAGAAGAAATGTACTTGGTAGAGACTTTTTATAAGAAAACGAAACTTTAGCTCTCTTATATGAAGTAGATGTGTCTAAAATGCTTATATATTGCAAAACAGCACTTATTTATAGAAGCAGAATTAGAGATGAAAATTTTTAGTTAACACAACTGCAACTTAAATTAATTACAAAACTTTAATACAGTTAAAACTTTGTCAATCAGGCTGACGGCAAAACCACGTTTTAAAGATTGTTAATGAAATTGTACAAATAATTGCATGTAAATACAAATCTATCTATCTGCTAAGATATATGAGTTGCTTTGAACGTTTAGTCTTGTGGACAGGGAAGTGTTGGAGGTAGTCTATCTGTAAATCGCTTTTTCTATGGTTTAGCACAAAATTACATGTAGGTAAGCAAAGAAGACGGTCTAAGTTTTTATTTTATAGGTTATCCGTTCATACATCCCTTCAAGACTAAAAAACTAATTTTATAACCTGTCACCAGGCAACATTTAAAATCTTTTTAGATCAGCAAATTCATAATTTTATTAAAGAGGACCTATGAGAGAAAACAAAAACATCAATATTTTAATTTTCTTACTTGGCTTTATCCTGATTGTTCATTTTAAGGAAACAGTGTCCCATTCCCATTCGTACGTTGGCCGGACAGTTCGGGTTAGTTCTCAATGCTTTTTTATAGAACGCCAAAGCCCCTCGATAGTCTTTTTTATTGAATGCTATACAAGCTTTGCCCAGCAATGAGGGAATATTTGATGGCGACTGATTCAAAACGAAGTTAAATTGAGCATCAGCCTGTTCCATTTTATCCCCTTCCAGCAAACAAAAGTATGCTCTACCCAGTAAATGGTTCTAAAAATGATTTTTAAATTCAATATAAAGGCGACGTTTTCATTATAATCAAAGTTTCGAATTACCTGGTCGTACATAATGATCTTATCGGCAGTTGTGTACAAATTCGTAGCCTTCATAAACAGTTCACGTTTTTTATCTTTTGATTTCTCTCGATTTGCTTCCTGCACATAGTGAGCAGCGAGCATATCGTACGCTCGCATTTGATCCTTTTCATAGTCACGATAATCAACATTGGCTTCGATCCTTGCCGTTTCCAAAAGCCGAATAAAATCAGAAGTTTTCTTTTGCTTATAATATGCAAGCTAAATAAATACATTTGTTATAAATATTATTAAAAATCGTAATTAATATATAATAATTTTATACTCACAGCAACATTAACCCAAGTATTTAGTTGCGATCTTTCTTGTCGTAAAATTCCAAGCACTTCTTGACACTCGGGCAACTGGTCAGGATGCACTTCGATTACCTTGGAATTATACAAAAATTAAAAGGTTTTCACACTTTAAAATGTAGATGTTTACCTCGTCGGTATCCCTGAGAGGGATTTCAATAGTTTGGGACATTTTAAAGTCCGTTTTTTTAATAAAATTCTTATATTTATAATTAAAATATTTGTGGCAAAGAAAACAACGCGGCGAACACACTTGTCAAAATTTTATAACTGACGTTTTCAAACAGTTTAGCCAACCTTAATGAATAATTAAGTTTTTGGCACTTACTTATAGGGTGACTCCTTTTTATTTTTAAATTAAAAAAAAATACGTGGGTACATAATATTACCAATCAAATGAGTATAAGCGCATGTATTGATTATTTTCGTACTTGATGAGAGAAAAATGAATAAAAGTGGAATAGCCAAGGGTAAGATCATTGAAGTTCAAGATGATATTTTTTCTCATACAAAACACCTATTAAAAGTGATTATTTGTAGTATTGGCGGAATAAAATATAACTAATTTTTAAACGCCATATGCTCAAAAGTTTCTCCATATATCCGCTGAACCTACAGAAGCGCTAGTAGCGTTAAAGAACAGATGAATTTATCAATTCAATCAATGGCTGTTTTTTCTTTCACTTTTTTTGCAAGGAAGGACATTTTTCTGTATAGTAAATATATCCAACAATTTAACACACAAAATAATTGTATACTCATAATTTTTTAATTCAAGAGAACGCCTGTGCCAACGCCCTTACAATTGACAACTCAATGACTCTCCACTTATAAATACTAATTAATCTTTAAGGCGATTCGCGCACATGCAACTTTTAGTTTCGAAACCGAGAACCATAGACTTATATGAGAGTCCCCGCACATGTAGAAACCATTTTGTGGCCATTCGAGCAACTTTTTTTTATATGTAACTGCCGGACATTCAACTAAATCGTTTAATAATTTTCTGTAAGTGCAAGAGAGAGAAAATGTTAGTTTATGTTTATTGTGTATTGGTTTATATCGTTGATTTTCGGAGTTGCTTATGTGCACGATGTTTGGGCAACTAATGATCGAACTATTTGGTTTCGAAAAAGTTCCATGTGTGCGCCTATCCTAAGAAGTACTAAAATGATGATGAGAAAATAATTTAAATATTTCCAAACGAATTGCTTCGTTGCTCCCACATGTTTTATAAAAAATACAAACGACCATTCAACTGGAGGAAAAATAACGCAAGTAACACAAAAAAGTCATTTGTTTTCAACTTCAATATAATATGCTTGCATTTAACTAAAAATATAAACACGTCATTTATATTTAATTATTTTCTCATGAAGTTACTTGCTTTTATAATAATTCCTCAATATAAAAATATTATTGGAAATAAACATGCAGATAAAATTTGCATTATTATTATTCAAGCTTAAAGGATTTGACTGAAAAGTAATTTAAATGGAGTCTAAGGCTAGGCGCGCATGCAACTTTTTCGAAACCAAATAGTTTGATCATTAGTTGCCCAAACATCGCGCACATAAGCAACTCCAAAAGCAATCAACGAAATAAACCAATACACAGGAACCATTTATTCACTTTTTCTATCTCATATACACGAAACGAAATTGTTTCAAATCTGTCTGCGCCTAGCCTAACTATTCACAGCTTTACTTTTACAATGTGAAAGAGATATTTATTCTATTTCTTAATCGGCTTAATTACAATTTGCGATGCGAATCATTTTCGCTTTTTTTTTAATTTTCCTTTGGTGTTGCTTATTCCTATACTAACCACCATCCTATTTTTTATTTTTTTTTCTTGAGATATAACAATCATCTGATTTATATTAATAACTAAATGGGAAAGATTTCCCTTTTTTGACAAATTTTGTTAAGGCAATTTAGGTATCCGCAAAATTTTGCAGCTCAATAGCTTATACTATGAAACCAAAACATGACATTTTATCTTAAGCTGAGTACCCCTCGTATAAAATGCAAAATTTTTCCTTGACTAAGTTTTGGAGAGAATTTTGAATAAAAACTATATTTTAGCTCGAGCCACAAACCGTTATTTAACAAACAAACTTAAACATTTCCTACCTAACTCATTTTATCATAATTTGCAAATCGCAGGAATATTTTCACAACTTTTATCCCCATGTTAGTTTCAATGTGCTATGAGTTTATCTCTATATATTAATATCATGTTGAATTCCTCCTTAACTAGCACATTTATTGAATTAAACCTACGTTTTTCTTACTGTCTTAGTTACAGTTGAAGCTTGATTGTCAAATAATTGGAAATGGTTTGAAAACTTAATAATTTCATCACACCTAATCACAATCTTTTTCGCTAAGAAATTTGATTCATAATTTAAAATCATTTCTTTTTACTTTTACAATTACAAAGTCTATTGTCTAATTTATATTTCAATCGAAAATCTTCATTCCTCATTGCCATTTGATTAAAACGATTTTTGCACTTTTTAAACTATTTAAATTATTCACAAATTCAATAAAACCATCCATAATTTATAAAAATTATGAAAAGATTTCTCTTTCTTTCTCTCTTTACACTTTCTTTCTCACTCTTTTTTAAATATCATAATGATTTTGATACTAAAACGGCTGTGTATCGGTTCTGATACTCCTATGAACCAGTTTTAGCTTATTACGCTTCTAACACTCGTGTATTTGTTTAAAAATAAAAATCAGTTTACGCCGTAGATAATAGGAGTTATTAAATAAGTCTGATATTGTTTATTTTCTCGCTAATCTGCTTTCTTCTACGGTGTAGTAAAGCAAACGTAAAATTGCAGACATTTTGTTTTATAAATAACAATTTTTTGACTTTGCCTAACCCTTCGTTATTCCACTTTATTATTATTAATTTATTAATAATGATGTTTGCTTCACAACCTCCTTGGAACTTATTTACTATCTTTAAATTTTGCGTTTGCAAGAAGTTTTGAATGCAGCAAATTACTAAATTAAGCGCTGAACTTTCAACAATTTCAATTTTGGAACGTACCCAGTAATCAGCATTGCCAAAAGCCCACCAAATAGGATTAGAAAACAAACGCACCACTGAACATCAAGGCTACTCCAAAATGTATTTCAAGCATATGTTTCCTCAATATTTCGAATTTATGATTATGACGTAGAACTTTATACCGATAATTCCCTTGCTCCGACAATTGACAAGTAAAACTAATTTAATCTTTATTAATTAGATAATGAAGTGTAACTAACATTGCCAGTTCTTTTACAATTAAATTAGTGTAATTCCTATAAAACCATGAATGTAAACAAACTCCCTCTCCTACTGTCGTCATCTTATTTTCCTTGGTTATCATTACGTAACGAACTGTTTAGCTGCTCGATAAACAACATTCAGCGTAAGTTTACCAGTGCTCGTTGTCTTGTTGATTCCTTCGGTAGCAACCCTCAACCACTTACGAACTATCACTTGAGCTTGACGAATTGCATTTCCAATTCAAATTATAGGCATTTGTCCAGATATTCGGCAAGCACCATTATGCGTCCTCATTCGAAATCATTTTCTTTCAACGACTACGATGTCATCGGATTTGACCTGGATGGAACTATATTGAGATACAATCTGGACGAAATGGTTCCCCTGGAATATGAACTTCTCTGTCAATTCCTAGTTGAGCACAAGGGATATTCAAAAAACCTGTCGCGACTCCTAGACAAACCGGATGATATAGATTTTCTGCAAAAGGGTCTATTTCTCGACGCAGAACGTGGAAATCTTCTGAAGTTGGACAATAATGGATGTATCCTCAGAGCTAATCACGGAACGAGGGCTATGACTGATTCAGAAATTGTGGCTGTTTATGGTGAGGAAAGGAAGTGGTCTGTGACAACACAGTTTATAAATGAACCCTTATGCGCATGGAATGGTCCGTTGGCGGAAAAATTGCGCTCTTTACTAGACTATTTTGATATTAGCGTTAGTTTGGTTTTCGCAAATGCTATTGATGAGGTAGACGCCTGTAAAAAGTCAGACCACATAAACGAGAAGGCTTCTTATAATGTGTGGGCTGATATTCTAGAAGGCCTAATACATATTTACACGAGGGAGAATTTTAGCAACGGAAAGAGCGGTTATTTTGAAAAACTGAAAAGCGATCCAGATCGGTTTCTACTTAAAACAAGCCCAGTTGTGATCGACTGGCTCCGAGAACTAAAAGCTTCGAACAAAAAACTGTTTCTTTTAACTGGTTCGCATATAGATTTTGCTAATTTCACAGCCTCGTATGCGCTCGGCGACAATTGGAGAGATTTATTTGATGTTGTGATATGTTTTGCCAGAAAACCCGGTTTTTTCCATGGTTCGAGAGAGTTTCACCAAATAGAAGGCTTCCAAGAAACTGACCCGATAGCCTTAGACGGGGAGTTGCATTTGAATAAAGTGTATTCCATGGGAAACTGGAAACAGTTGCAGAAGTTTTTTGCACAAAGTATTGACATTGATGTGAGTAAGATTAATTCGTTGTACGTCGGAGACAACCTTATTCAAGATGTATACGCACCTGAAGCCCTGGCTGGCATGGATAGCGTTGCTATATCTGAAGAAATGCTCTCCGAGTCGGTCACGGATTCGTCAAACAATTTCAAAAACATAACTGCCTCGCGTTATTGGAATTCGTATTTCTATCACGACGGAATGCCAACACTATGGACGCATATAATAACCAAGCACTCGAAGATGTGTGTTCCAACGTTGGAACATGCAGCTACGAAGCCAATTGACTACAAATTTATGATGAGCAATGAATTTGGCTTTTATCCATCGCCACCGGTCGTAGAATAAACAAAACAGAAACACAAGCAAAGAGCACAAATATGCGCATTTCTACACTTAACACTATCGCTTTAGTAATTTAAGTAAAAAATAAATAATGCATCTTAGTTCATTAGAATAAAAAAGGAAAAAGAAAACACAATTTTGTAGCTAATTTTGAATAAATATATTTTATTGTTATGTTAATAGAAAGATGTTTTATGTGTAACAATATTTAAATACGTTCGACAGCCATGGCAATGCCCATGCCTCCTCCAATACACAAACTGGCGATACCCTTCTTTCCTCCAGTTCGTTCTAGGGCATACAGTAGGGTGACAAGAATTCGAGTACCTGAGGCAGCAATTGGATGACCCAATGCTATGGCTCCACCGTTTATATTTACTTTACTGGGGTCAATTTCGAGGCACTTGAGAACGGCTAAGGCTTGAGCGGAGAATGCTTCATTCAATTCGTACAGATCAACTTCCTCCTTGGTCCATCCAGCTTTAGCCAACTTAAAAGTAACATTTGTTGTTTTTTTTTAAATATAGCATAAAAGTTTTAACAAAATATGTTTACATACAACTGATTGAACTGCTTTCACGGGTCCAATGCCCATCACTGTAGGATCACAACCAGTCTGTGACCAAGCAACAATTTTCGCAAGGGGTTTTAGGGCACGTTTCTTGATTTCCACATCGGACATAAGAAGAACAGCAGCAGCTGAATCATTGACTCCAGATGCATTTGCTGGTGTTACAGTTCCATTCTTCAAGGGTTACAAAATATTGAATGTTTTAGATACAATTAATTAATTAACAAATAACTACATATACATAGAGTGGGTCATATTCATAGTTCCTTGATAAGTTCTGATTTTGGCTTTGCTAAATTAAACTTCAGTTTACGTTATTCATAGAAAATTTTAATTTTAAAACTACATATAATCTGGAGTCCAAAAATAAACACGACGGAACTTATGTTTACGTCAAAAATAAACAAACTGATTGAGAAAATTAATTTACGAGACATTTTATTCGAAAATTTTCAACCAAAAATTAAAATGTCAAAAGACTTAACATTGGGCAGGTTCAGGCGACATAAGGGACTTGAAAGTAAAGCAAGTTTCTAGCATCTGATTGGCCAGCTGCCAAAAAATTGCCTTCCAATCAAGGAAAGTTAGTCAAGAAAATTCACCCTAAAGGCCCAACTATAATAGGCATAAGCTAGCATATGCGCGCATAAATAAACGTCAAATACAAAGAATCTCAATGCGAGTGAACATAATGGAGTCTAGCTCCGTTTCGTTTAATTTTTCTCAGTTTCGTTAACTTAAGCACACTTAAGCAAGTGCGATCCCAGTCGCTCGCCGCATAAGTAAAATCTGACATGTAGGTACGTAAGCAAAATTGCAGTATGGCTATGTAGTAATTTCGCAAACTTAAGTGAATTTTCGTTGGGTTTTTGACATAAGCTTATGTTTGCTTATGCCTATCCTATTATAGTTGGGCCTTAACTATTAAGCCAAGTCTACTTTTAAGAAAACGACAGTTGATCATGTTTTTTTCATTCAACTAAAAGCTGAACTTTATTACTCTATGATTTAATTATTTTCTACACAGCTTGATTTAATGCTTTCTGAAAAAGGGTTCTTTGTCCATTTGGAAAAGAAATAAGTAGATAATATTTCTTTACAATACAAAATACTTGCTTGGGAGTGTTTTGTAGAAAATAATTTGTTTGGTACCTTTTGTGCTATGAATTTAAAGTAGAGGTTTGTGAAGTAAAGTTCTGAATTTAAATTGGTCCAAATTTACGTTCAAAAATGAAGTTGACTGCAAATGAAGTCGTTTATGTTGCTTTAATCTGCCCATTATATCAATATTTTGATATTTTGCTGGATGTTGGAATGCTACCAACTAACAGAAAACGAAGTTATACTTAACCCGTTCGGACCCCTTTGAAATAGATGAAGACGATTTGTATGAAAGGTATCGATTCTAGAAAAAAAAACTGTCAAGTTTATGATTGACCTTCTAAGTATTATAGATGGAAATTCAATGAAGTGTTTACTAATATCTGCGTGCTTCCAAGTCTTTAAAGCACCAGCGCGACTTCATAAAAATTTTCAACTAACAGCGAACAAAATAATTTAAACGGTTTTTAAGATTTTAGCGCTCCAGCTAACGCAATTAAACCTGTTTCTAACTAAACAGAGCTGGCAAATTCTTTAGCAGCTGTGTTTGTCTAACCCAGCTATACTCAACGGTTTAATAAATTCTTAAAATATCGAGTGACTGCAGAAAAACGTGAGAAAATATATCCTTTTGAGTTTTCAAAACGGAACCAACACTAGAACGTACAGAAGTGGACATTGTGTCACTTTACTCCTTTCAACGCCAGGAATAGTTTGCACAACTAAATGAAAAACAAAATGGAATCATTTTATTCAAATTTTGAATGGAAAATTCATAAACACAGCAGTGCAGGCATAATAAGGCAAGGAAACAACTTTGCAGACATATCTCGTTTTGATGATTAGGTACTTACATTTTGAATTTTAATTAGTGTGGTTGCAGTGAATTTTTAATTTGAATTTGTGTAAATAAAGAATAATTGCAGGAATTTCTTCTTTAGATCATTTCAAGATTAATGGGAAACAGAATATTTTGCTGTGCCAAACAAAACAACGCGACTGTTAAATATGCCATGAAAAAGTTATTTTAAAAAAGTGTAATATTGGTCATCATTTCAATCAACGAAACTTATTCTCCTGGAACACAATTAAAGATGTCATTACAACAGCAACAAAATGTGATGTCCTTGGTTTTATCTCAAGACTCTGTGGTAAGTAAGGAATCTTACGAAATTTGCTATACTCTTGGTAATCACATCAAACCGTTCACCGATCCAGAAATTGTCAAAGAATGTTTCGTAAGTGCTGCCGATAACCTGTTTGATAAATTTGGCAACAAAAACAAATATTATTCGAAATAAAAGAGCTACATGTGTGAGACGTATTGAAGGCATTTCCAAATATATTCGTTACAATTTAGTAGAAAACTTAAGGAACTGTATGTTTCTTAGCTTGGCTTTCGGGTCCAGCACTAATATTTCAGCAATATCTCAATGCTCGAGGTTTGTTAGATATTGCATAAAATTGAATTTTGGTTTAGAAGAATTTTTCAAATTCCTTCCGATTAAAAGTCAAATCCGGGGAATAGATTATCTTGATACAATTTCAAAGTTTCTGGAGCAAAATATTGATATTAAAAAAATCGTGGGTATATGTACAGATGGCTGTCCAACCATCACTGTCGAAATTTACAAGGACAAAATAACATAATTTCGCAGATGGCAAGTAAAATATTTTTCATAAAGAAATAAGAAGTAATCAGCTACAAAATTGTCCAACAATAGTAATGGCTACAAAGGACCTCATCGACATATCTGAAGAAAACTGCTCAACAATATTGAATTACTTAACAGCACTGTCAAAAGAATTTGAAAAAAGGTTTCATGATATCAGACAAATAAAAGAATTGCTGAACGCTCGTAGAAAACAAATGGCATCTGAAAACAACGACTATTTCACTGTTGTATTCTGTTTTAAATCAATATCAAGCAAAGTTTTTTTATGAGTTCGATTTCAAATCTTAAAGCTCTGTTTAAGGAAAAAAGGGAAAAAGTTTTATACTTAGAATTTTCGAGCATCGTTCCCGAAAAATCAATCGTCAAAAGAAGTTCACAGATTCTGCTGACATTATTTGGATCTACATTTGTTTGTGAATCTTCGTTTTTGAGAATGAAATATACAAAAAAAATTACCGTAACAAACTAATGGACTCCCACCTATGTAGATAATGTCATTAGGTTTGCATCGTGCAACAAACAAGATCTAAATTAAGTTCTTAAAATGTGTTTTCATTTACAAAAATCACATTCAAATATTTTCAAAATTATCATTGTAGCCCATTAAAAAAAAAGGTTGAGTATGGCTGGTCTAACCTATATGTTACAATCAGACTCCAGTTCAAATAGACTCGTGTTTAAAATATGACTATAAATATACCTCAGTTTGTTAAAGCGCAATATTAAGTTTAATTTATCTAAAGCACATATCTGTCTGTTCTTTAAGATTATTAAGTTTCCCACAAGCAACATTGCTTCTACCCATTTTTATAGCTTTGTCATTAATTCTACTACAAACCTATGCATGCATGCCAAAAAACACATTGTGGCCATTTGAATAGTTTTTGGTCGAGTTCTAAGTACAATTGAAGTTTAAAGCAAGAACAGATGTTTTTAAAAATTTGCTTAAATTTTGTTTAAATTTATATGCGCAAGTGAGATTGATGTCCATGCAAAAGGTGTTTCAATAAGAGTTTTCATTTTCATATTTGAGAAACGGAATATTTTTTTAATTACATATGTATATTTAATTGCAAAGAGAAGGTATGCCAACGAAAGTCGATGTCAGCTAAATGATGTTTTGAATATTTATTAAAATTTAATAACTTCACGAATTTTATATTTAAGGTATTAAACTCACAGTGGAACATAGGCATATACACCTTGTGGTGGTCCAGAGTGTAAAATAACTTTCGCATCTTAACTTGTAACACACCCTGTAACCACTAAATCGAAAACCTTGAAAAAGGATTATAAACAAATGATCATTAGAAACACACCCTTTTACTTTGCACTATGTTTTTGTTTTAAAGTACCTCGTAAGCTTAACATATTTAAGAAAAGAATCATGCGGATAGAAAAGATTTTGTATAGTCAATAGATCAGTTCAAGTTAAAGCGCACAAGGCATCACTGTACCATATTTCTTCATTGCACAAAACTTTATAAAAATAAATTACATATGTTATTGAATTTTAATAAATGATAAAGTTAAATATCATCTCTTCCAAAAATAACACGGTCATGAAACTTTTCTTGCAAAGTTGTGTTTGCTTCACTACTTGTGTGGCGCGTATTACCATGAATTTTAATTTGTTGTTGAAGCACGTATCATTTCATTTTTAGTAATAGGGTAGTTTTTAATTGTGAAATGACAAAAGATAGCAACTTCAAAGCCTGTTCAAAATCAAAGCTCTTATTGGAAAGCCACATAAAAACCCTTCTATTTATACTAATTTTCACCCTTGGAAACAAATTCGAACTAATCTTTTGTTGGAATCAATTTTATTTTTAGCTTAACTGAATGAAGTGGTATGGTCACCCTAAAGAAGCATGTGGACTTTAATAGAGAACAGGTGATTATAATTATCATTAAAATTAAATATCAATTAAGTGGTCAAGTCCTTATCTTTTATTCACATCATGTATGCCTATCAATAGGGTGTTGCTTTCCAAAATAACTTTTTATCAAACCTCTTGTGATTAAATTTCTACCAAAAAACTATTATAAACTAATCTTAATCGGTTTCTATATCAATATTTCCTTATATATTCTAATTTTAGAAGCTATCTTTTTTGTGATCACAATCTAACTAAACATTTATTTAGATTTAAGGTTGACAAATTTGCGCTTGCTACAGTGACCCGAAATATTTTACTTCTAACCTTTAAAAATTTAATGAATTCGAATGCGGAAGTAGGTACCCATATTGTTCTCTTCTCGCTTGTAAGATTTGCAAAATTGTAATCGGACTGAACCCATTTAGGAATATTAAAGAAATTTGAAACAAAACTAAGTACATAATGTAGTTTAAAAAAATATGTTGTATATACTTACTTAAGATAAATATACTTACTTCGACAAAAAATGGTTTCAATTTTGCAATAGACTCAAGTTTTACGTCCTTCTTAATGTATTCATCTTTATCAAATACAATGGTGCCTTTGCGATCAATAATTTCCACAGGTGCAATTTCCTTATCAAAATAACCATTTTCTTGTGCAGCCTGTGCTGTGTTCTGGGAACGAACTGCATTTTCATCTTGTTCGGCTCGGCTAATGCCATACTGAGTGGCTAGGTTTTCTGCCGTTACACCCATGTGAATGTTGAACATTGCATCGGTTAGGCCATCATTCAACATAGTATCGAGAAATGTTCCAGGTCCCATTTTAATGCCGTCGCGCATATGCATGACATGGGGGGCCTTCGACATACTTTCTTGTCCACCACATACGACAATAGAAGAATCACCTGACCGTATCGATTGATAGCCCAGAACAACAGACCTGTAAAATGGATAGTAGTCTAAGCGCTTGTATAATGTTGAACTTAGTTATCTCACTTCAAGCCTGAACCACAGAGCATGTTTATGCCATAGGCAGCCACATCGAGAGGAAGACCAGCCTTGAGTGATGCCTGCCTGGCTGGATTTTGACCTTGTCCAGCAGTAAGGGTCTACTCATTGTAGTGTAATATAATTCAAAATAATGAGCATAAGTTACAAGATATACAATCTATATTCTATACCCATCTATTACCTGTCCGAATATAACTTCATTAACATCGGTAGCTTCGGTGTTGGACCTTTTGAGAACTTCTCCGATCACAATGCTACCCAAATCTGATGCTTTCAGCTTGGAAAGCGTGCCATTGAAAGAACCTTAATTTAGAGAAAGTTTTTTTTTTATAACATTTGTAGAATTCATTAATTTGTTTATCAAATGGGATGGGTTTGACGTTGGAATTCTAATTCTATAAATCAGTCATTTATTTATCTCATTATTCAATAAATATAAATTAAATAGAACGCAAAAATCAACAATGTTACGAAACACAATACAGAAAGATGTATGCAAATTAATCTACGTACCTATTGGAGTGCGGGCGGCAGCAACGATGTATACTTCGGGCAAACTCATCTTATAAACAAACAACTAGAACCAGAACTAAGTAAAGGCAATTTAATTTATTTTGGAATGTGAAAGCTAAGCAATGCACAACAATCTTAAGCGAATCGCGTTTCTTGACTAAACTTACTAAACTACAACTTAAATAAAATTCACATTTTATATTTCAGAATTTCTCTTTTGCTATTCCTCAAAACTTAAATAAACTTTTACTTGTTGATGCCAAAGAGTATGTCATTTCGTTAGTTGAGTTAAGCAGATGATGTATAAAAGCTCTGTCAACATTTCGATAAACCGTCAAAAATTTTAGAGTGTGTTCTTAGGAGCTTTTCTCATTTTGTTGTTCTGAACATAGTTTGAACTGTCAAACTTAAATTCATCTTTTCCGCATTTAGAGCTTTAAATTCAATTGCCGTTTTTGTATACAAAATATAATTAAGTTATATCATATAGTTTTTTTTACGTCTCCCGTAGCCTCAAACCGGCGTCGGAAAAATTATTAATATATGTGAGTTAAATCGAAAAAAACTGCAATAGCTTAGTCGCCGTAACCACTAGCTACCACATCCGTAAAAAACTCTCCAGAGGTAAACTGGCAGAGGTAAACCGGCGAAGGTAGACTGGCTGAGATAAACCGGCGGAGGTAAACTGGCATAGGTAGACTGGCTGAGATAAATCGGAGGTTAACTGGCAGAGGTAGACTGGCGAAAGGTGAACTATCCCGCTTCGATAATATTACTATAATACTATTAATATTATTTAGTAACAAATAATTAAAAGTAACCTGGTAATTACAATTTCATATAGAGCCTTGCTGTGAGGACTATTAGCTCTGAAGTTTAAAAGAAAATCAATTTTTGTATTTAAGATTACAAATATGTATGAGTTCATTTACTGTTTGGATATTTTTTGAATTTGGAGTTTGGATGACTTCATTTATACGACTATTTGAGTCTTTGGAGAAAGAGTATAATTGTGTTTTTGTTTCTGTACAATTTTTTAATACATTTTCTAGATGGAGCATACAGCAGGGGTTTGTTTGTTGAGAAGATGTTCGTGTGTGAATGAAGTGTTTTCAAGCCTTAGCCGAACAAAATTTGTTATCTTTGTTTTTGGAGCGCTGGGATATCGGGGTTGAGATCTGTCAACATTGATTTTTCTACAGTGGTTATGGTATTAGTTCCAATCTTTTAACTGTTTGGTTTTCAATAAGTTTCGTATGGAGTTAGTTAGGTCATGTTTAGTAAAGATGTTAAAGTTGCATATGGGTGCATTATTAGTTGATTTGACAACACGGTCTGCTTCTTCGTTGCCGCGTATACCAATATGCACGGGAACCTACATAAGTTTGATAATTGGAATTTAAATAAGATGATTCCGGATTTCAGTTTTTAGGTAATCGTCTTTGTTTGGATTGGCGATAGCTTGTAATATGGCTATACTGTCGAAGCAGATAATTGTATTTCCGCTAGTCTTTGTTCCTGTTCATTTTGAAATTTTTCCCTTTTTTGTGTTTCAGTGCTACCAGAATTACGTTTTATGAGGATATTGTTAAAATTCTTAATTAGATTGGGGCGTATCCATAGAGAATTACTTAAGCCGTGATTTCTTGATCTGTAGTTTAAGGACTATTGGTTAAATAAAAACAGCTCTTATTCATAGTCGATTTCCTAGCTGTGTTTAGTAAAACCCCAGGTTAAGGTTGTTTTCTACTACAACTATACTTCAAATGATAACAAAAAAATACTGTTATTTCCAAACTTGTTATTTTGTGCTGTCATTTCTCAAATTGATTATCGAAAAAAGTAAGTAAAACAAAACTATTTTATAACAAATGAAAAAAAGCAACTAACAACGATCTATAACATTTTAGATCAACAGCAAAGAAAATATAAAACACGGGCGGCAGGAAAACTGGTGGCAGTCAGAGAAGCGATTTGCCGGCACATCAACATTGTCGACGATTAGAGAAATGATGTTACGATAATAATAAAAAAAAAAGGATATTGGTTCGATATGAGGGCCTCTGGCTATAATAGATTCTGTTAAAACCTGGAGATTGCCAAAAAATTGTTATCCTCTTTTGCTTCGTTGTTATTCAATTTTAAGTAAATTTATAATGAACATGTGCCTTTTTCTATATCCAAACGATATCTTTTGTAGAAATCCTTGTTGCTTAATATAATTGGATTAAACCGTGTTTTTATATTTTTCTTTCCTTGGTGCCATATTTTGCAGATAATGACATAACTCAAACTCCTCTCAGATGTATATAAATTCTTTTATTACATTATCAATCGACATTTTTCTAGACAGCAAGTTTACAGCACATTTATTTGTTATGATTTACTTTTTCAGTTGTTAATTTACAAACACAGATCAAACATGACATTTGGTTGTGATAATAACTACTTAAACACAGCATTTTCTATGTTTATAGTTAGACCATACTTAGGTTTAAATTTATCTATAAATAGCCTAAATTCTATGAATATACTCCATTTAAGATGAATACTTTGCTACAGAATAAGAATAGAACCAACGACCACAAAAACTGGTTATATATCATCTAGTATTCAAATGCAAAAACCACGCACTTATCCCAAATCTTATAGTCCCCCTACATGTCCCTCTATTTTTTTGTTGTAATATCCACAGAAAAAAACAGGACGTGTACAGTTATTTAAAAAAAAAAACAACTTTAAAGAAAGTCGGATTCGATCTAAAAAAGAAACCTTTTGTTAATGATTGTTTCCTTAACTCAATAATTTAAACCTTTTCTTTTTAGAATACTGAGGCTGAGGTAATCCAAAGCCACCTTATTATTAATTCTATAAAATATTTCTTGAAACTAATTTGATTATTTTTATTTCCTTTTACTTTGAAAATTTAAATGACTTAAAACCTTTCTTCAAATATTGTATTAAAAAATGAAATCACTGAAAATCATACTGAATGTTGATTATGACGTTTCTAAGAAGACTACAAGGGTGTATCCATGTATTTATGTTTACGAAATCAGTTCGTAAATCAAGCTTTGGGACCAAATTCAATGCAATTTTTTTCAAAATGTAAATTGAAGAAACTCAACAATTAAATTGAAGAAAACAACCAGTTTTCAAAATACAAATTGAAGAAACTCAACAAAGAACAACTGTTACAACTACTTAACTAAACAGCGTTTCCGAATTATAATTATCGCATGAAGAGATGCAGCGTTTAAAACATTCATTATAAAGATATTTACAATTGTTTGAACATAGCCTTAATTCTAATAAAAATTAACTTTCTTGGCATCACTCTTTACCCGCTTGTTTCGTTTTGACAGTTCAAACTTCAAACATTTTAAAATTATTTTGATTGCTATTTGGTTTTAAACTCTAATTTTTCATTTAAAAAATGCCGGCACAAATGGAAACTTCTTCAACAGCAGAAGAAATAAAACGAAAACATCTACCATGGTACATAGTTGTGGTTAAATTATTATAAATCTTTTTGCTTAATTTGAATCTCACACAGGATTGAAAAATATCGACCTTCAAAATTCGACGAAATTGTTGGCAATGAGGATACAGTCAGCCGACTTTCCGTGTTTTCTACTCAAGGAAATGCGCCAAACATAATCATCGCCGTAAGTTTGTCTATAATTATTTTGTAACGCTTTATAAATATTATTTTAAAATGATAGGGTCCTCCGGGAGTGGGCAAGACGACGACAATTCAATGCCTTGCAAGAATTTTGCTGGGTGACAGTTATAAAGAAGCAGTCCTCGAATTGAACGCATCAAATGAAAGGGGTATCGACGTGGTTCGCAACAAAATTAAGATGTTCGCCCAACAGAAAGTTACCTTACCCAAAGGCAGACACAAAATCATTATACTCGACGAAGCAGACAGCATGACTGAGGGAGCCCAACAAGCTCTGAGGCGCACCATGGAAATTTACAGTAACACAACTCGTTTTGCCTTAGCATGCAATACCAGCGAAAAAATTATCGAGCCAATTCAATCTCGCTGTGCGATGTTGCGCTTTAGCAAACTATCTGATGCTCAGATTCTGGCAAAGCTTATTGAAGTTTGCCAAAAGGAAAACCTCACGTACGAGGAAGAAGGCTTAGAAGCTATTGTTTTTACTGCACAGGGTGACATGCGACAAGCTTTGAACAACTTGCAATCAACAGCTAATGGCTTTGGCACCATAACGGGCGCAAATGTTTTCAAGGTTTGTGATGAACCGCATCCAATGCTGATCCAGGACATGCTGGAACATTGTGTGCAAAATGACATCCATAAAGCATACAAAATCCTTGCAAAGCTCTGGAGGTTAGGTTACGCTGCTGAAGATGTCATTGGAAATATATTTCGTGTTTGCAAAAGAATGACCTTTGATGAGAAATTAAAACTTGAATTTATACGTGAGATTGGAATAACACACATGAAAATCGTCGATGGATTGAATTCTTTGTTGCAACTTACCGGATTGTTGGCTAAGCTTTGTGCCATTTCTGAGAAAAGTTAAATGTCAGTATGTTTTAAATATAAACGTAATTTTGTATTATTTATTTTGTCATTTTATTACAATAAGTACTACTAGACAAAATGAAAACTCTTGGGGTGATTACCTCAAAGGTAGGTGCAATTTTTAGTGAGGAAACATTACTTTTTGAAATAAGGGGCGCATTTCCATATTTGTGATATGCGTTCTTGCTATTTTAGCACCACCATGGATTACATTTTTTATTTTATTCTCTTCATTAAGCAAAATTCATGCACAATTGTTTCTGAACTGTAATCTGGTTAAAGTAATGCAATTCTCTAAAAGAATGAAATTTAATGAAATTTAAAGTTTGTTAACACAAAGTTTTGATGGATATATAACATATCTATGAAATGATGTCGATGAAAAAGCTTAATGGGTTGTGCGTAATCAATTTTACACTTCTTGAAATGAAATAAGTTTGGAATAAAATTCGAAGGACCTGTTGCACAGCCGTTGTTCAATATTTGATCATTGGTTCAAAATCTTAATAAGCTCCTGATTTATGATGATGACAATTTATCACAAACAACTTTGTCCTATTAAATTCAAAATTATAAAAGTCAACAAAAATTTTTAAAACCTTTTTAGAAGAATGCTCACCAATAGATTTGAATAAAATAAGCAATAAAAATGCCTTCACGTATAAATGTGTGTTTGGTAGAATGTTATAAATAATGCCTGTGGGGTCCTTTTTCTATAAAAAATTGCTCAGCTCATAGATTTCATTCCTTTTTTATTTTCTAGAGGAGAATAACTATTTTTGCGTGTTTTGTTATTGATTGATTCTCTAGCAGAACAGTATATATACACAGCTGGTGAAAAAAATAGGTGTGAGAAAATGTTTGATATCCACTCTTGACTTGATGCTGTTGTTTTGAATGAATTTTTTTTAAAGAGAGAACAGTTATTTCCTCTATGAGGATGCTAAACTTTTTGCATTTGAATAGTGAAATGCTAAGGAGATAAGTTTTGTCGGAATAAGATTCTGTTTGTAGTTCAGAAGTTGGTCACAAAAATAGGTGTGCTCCAAATAAAATTCAAGCTTCTTATAATATTCTTTATTTTATGGTATAAACTCTTGAAGTGTGTTGTTTATAATAATTGTGCTTGAAACAATAGTTTTTCATTTTTTACTGTTTGAATACGGGTAGTAAAGTCTACTGCTCACCAGAGGAAAAGAAATTAGTTCTTCGAATTAGAGATGAGGTCAAGACCTACAAATTTATTGCGGAGGTCCTAGGCAGATCTCAAAATTTAATAACAAATGCTCTCAAGCCCAGAGGAATACGCAAAAATAGAGGCCAGCCGAAAAAAACATCAGCTACCACTGACCACCACTGATTTAAAGAAGACTTCAGAACTCGAAGATCCCAGGAAGAATCGCCGGGAAAGTTCCATTCCTTAGGTCTAGCAATATAAGGTCCAGAAAATTATTTGCCTTAAACCATGCTAATTGGAACGAACCAGAGGGCGTACAAAAATGGCGAAATATCTTGTGGAGTGCTGAAATAAAAGTAAATTTGTTTTTATCGGCTCAATTAAAGACGACCAAAGGAAGTGACTACCACCTCCGCTATATACCGAAAACTATTAAACACGCGGGAGGGAATATAATGACATGGGGCTGTTTTTCCTGGTACGGTGTAGGTCCTATATTCCGTTGGAATAACATCTTAACAAAATACAGACATAGAGGCCAAGCCAATCACCTGATCACAATCCTATTGAGAACTTGTGAAGTGAGCTCAACCGTTAGTTAGGGGGTCAATATTTCACTAATGGAAACCAATTGTGGGAAGCGGTTCAAAGGGAATGACATTCCATACCCCAGCAAACGTGCCGTTAGTTAATAGAATCAATGCCGAGACGACTTTAAAAAGTTTTGGATAATAATTGAGGATACTCAGGTTATTAAAGTTAGTAAAACAAAAATTGTGATAAGACACAGAAATTATTATTAAAAACGATAATATTACTAATTACTTTTTTGTCCAAGTGAAAAAAACTCCGTCTGTAGTTTTGGGGCTATATTATCTATAATTGTAATGTATTGCAAAGCCTTAAAGTGTTTTTTATTTAAATAATATAAGAGCTTTAAAAATATCTACGTAAAATAAATATTTAACATAAAAAAGGATTACAAAATTCATTAATACATAAATAAATTATCACACCTACATATGTGCATGTGTTAAATCCGATAGGTAATATTTTGTATTTATTTATTCATATGGTCTGCTTAGACTTTAAGATATATTATCTTATTTATAGTCAAGCTTTATAATTGTACAAATATATGATTAGATTAGATTTTTATTTATTTTTTTTAATAATAAAGTTTACAAAATTTAGTAAATAAATAAAAGGTTATGGGCGTGGCATTGCGGTCTACCCGATTGATTCGTTTAACATTTTGTATGTATGTAATATAAAACAATAATTTTTTAAGTAACTTAAATGAAAATTAAAACTTCTAATTCAGAATTTTGTAATTAAAATCGTGAAGAAAAGTACCTGTCGCAAGAAGATGATGTAACTACTATGTAACTTCAATATTTATGTAGTGTCTATATTTGAGTGCATCTTGCATCTTTTAGATAACTGATGAGGGCTACCCAATTAGAACCATTCACCGAAGTAATTGCATCTTAGTCTCTGTAGATAGGGCATATTGCTAAAAGGTGAAAAGTGTCTTCTTTTGCTCTCATATTGCTTATTGTGAATAGGTTTGATTTTTTATTTATGTATGTTGAACCATTTAAATTAAGCATATCACATCTAGCTCTGCAAAAAATCGATTGGATGTTATTCGAATCTCGAGTAACTTATACGGATTTTGCTTCAATTCAGCCCGGTCTTAGTATTACAAGTTTTAGTTGAATCCACATTTATCAGACAGAGTTTTCCATTCGATAACTTATTCCACCTTCCTGTTTATTACAAACCAGGAGGAATTTATAAGCTTTTTAGCGGAAATCAGTTTTCTTTCAATGTGGAGAGAAAACTTCATGTTTGATTGCAGTATAACACCAAGATATTTGTATTGTGTGACTATTAATTGATTCACCATCTAGAAACCATCCACCACCACCTTAATTAAAAAAAAAATAAATTTCGCGGGTACTGCCTCTTGCGAGGAATTGACAAATCCTTTAAGAGTAATTCTTGTCATGAAAAAGTGCTTTCTCAAATTAGCCGTTCGGATTCGGCCTTAAATTGTAGGTCCCTTCCATTCCTGACAACAGTACTCGCACACAGGAATGGTTGAGAGTTGTAAGTCACTAGGCCCTAGTTCACAACGGACTGTTGCGCCACCCCATTTGATTTGATTTTTGATCTAGAAACCATTTTTCGTCGTCATAATTTTTGATTTTTCTAAATTTATTGCAAGCCTCCAGGTTTTACAATAAGTAATGAGTTTATTGATCAAAAGTTTAAGACTCTGTGGAGATTCAGCGAACATAACGATGTCGTCAGCTTAAAGAAGCACTTTAATTCTTATTTCTGCTACGCATACTCCGGCAGATAGATGAAAAGAAATAATGCCAATGAACAGTGAAAACAATATTGCACTCAGAAGACAGCCTTGCTTCACTCCTGATGTTGTGTTAAACCATTCTGACATACTTTTGCCATTCCACACCGATTGTCGAGTATTTTGGTACATATTTCTGAGGACTTTTAACAGCTTCGTAGACAATACTTTCTGCTTTAAAGTCGAAAAAAAACATGTATAATTTTTTATTTTGTTTTAGAAAATGTTGGGCGTGTTCGTCACAGTGAAAATGTTGTCTATCGTTGAGTAGCCTCTACGAAAACCTGCTTGATACTCACTCAATACTTCGTTTCTTTCTATCCATTCGTTTATTCGATTTAGTAGAATTGCAGAGAAAATTTTTGCTGTTGAGTTCAGGAACGATATACCCCTGTGTATACAAATATATGATATTGTTTATTTTATAAAAATGTGAATTTGGAAACTATGCAGAGCAAAAAGTCAAAAATATATTTGTACTTTATGTATTTTTAAAATATAGTGTAAGTCCTTTGAGTTATGCTTATTGACAAAAAACTGACGTTCAGACGTTATACAGGTAAAGTGAGGGATCAATAAGTGTCAAGATCTACTTGAATTTTAAAATGTGATTTGCATGTAGAGATCAGTGGGTAGTTCTAAATCGATGTGTTAAATTTAATTTTTAGTTCAAACCTTGAGGATTTTGCTCCGAATTAAGTAATTTCTCTCCAAATCCCTAATACAATCCCCACCACGGTAGCTACATGAGAACGTAGTTTTTCTAAACTTAAAATTATTAAAAATTATCTTAGGACAACCATGACTCAAGAGAGATTGGAAGGCTTATCTATAATGTCAATTGAAAAGGAATTATTAAATTCTTTAGACTTTGGTGATCTTGTTTCTGAATTTGCAAAATGCGAGGCCAGAAAAGTAAGTTTCCAAGTTTAAACGTTTCCCCTCTGCTCATTTCATCGCTGCGTTTTTAGTTTATGGTTAAGGGTTACTTGAAATACCTCTATAACAAAAACAAACTGAAAGTCTACCTCCTGTCTACCTCCAGTTTATGTGTGAAAATATAAAAGGGGCCCTTTCTACTAATCTTGCACAGGGTGCAAGATTGCCTGGGGCCGGCCCTGTTTCCAACTAATATGATTTCAATATTTTAAATTATTTTGTGTTGATTTGAAACTGCAGAACAGTGTTATTCCATCAATATGTATAAAATATAGATTTTCGACGAATGAATCCCTGAGTTAAAGAACAATAAAAGGACCAGGAGCCAAATTAGAATTTAAAATTAAAATTTTTACAGATTGAATTATACAGCTAGGTTCTAAATATCACTTCCCTCGAAACAAAATTGAAATCGATTATCGATATGGATTTCAATTTTTTTCGAACTTAAAACGACGAAAATTTACATGTTCTACATTTCTATTTTTGCTATCAAGTGATTTGAATTCGACCAGATAAGATTTAAATTCAACAAGAAGAACTCAACTTCTCTATTGTCTACTTTCTTTTTGAACGAAGGCACAAAGCATTTAAATATTTTTCAATACACCAAATGTCTTCTCTATTACCAAAAACATGGTTTTTTTAAGAACCTTCAAAACACTTTCAGGAACCTAACTTCAGTAGCGGATTCTTTCCCACACGATATTTGTAAACTGCTTATCGCAAATCTGCAGCATATGTGTGCATCACAACAGTGCAAATAAAAAACACTAATATTTTACTTTTATTTTAATAAAAAAACACAACAAATAAAAACATGGAATTATACAAATTGTAAAAACGATAAATGTACAGCTGCTTTAATTTTAATTGAAGTGATTTCAAAAAGTATTCTAAGTTATGAATCGATCAAATTAAAAAAAAACCCTTAAACAAATGGTCGCATTCACAAAGCTAGTGGCTACGTAGTCGAGGCATTTTGATTGGCTAAATCTAACTACAAAATTAGTTCGAATTTCCCCTCCGACGTAGTGTACAAATTTGTGCTACAAAGCTAGTGCACACTGGTTTTGACGTTTCACAATCAGCTGCTCGGTAAGGACACAAGAATTGAAAATGAAATGAATCTTTCGGTATTTAAATACAAATACATATAAGTCAATCATATTATACCTTCTATTTGGTTGTATTGGATTTAAAAATAAGAAACAACTTAAAAGTTTTGAAAACACAAATATGTTTCTTGTTTATATATTTGTATTTGCCATTAATATGACAGTTACGGATTGACTAGCTTTTTAGTGCAATTTAGCATTCACAAAGCTAGTTGAATTTTGACTGCGTAGTCACTAGGGCTCAATTTCACTCGATTTTCCAAACCAACTCATTTACTTTTCAATAAAACAATTTATGTATTACCAGTACCACTAAAACATCTGTCAAAGCGTTATACTTTTGCGAACTCGATACCCAGAATATTGCATTTGCGTAAAGTTTCTCATTGAAACTATGCACAACATTCATGGAATTAAGTTTAGCAGAAACCCAATCTCCATTCCTCAATCTTAAATGACTTCGTGTACATAGATAAAATACACGCTAGCGAGGTCAGCTCTCAAAAGAAAATTTTTCAATCTTAAGGAAACTTTAAATTATTTTAAATTTGAAAAGGTTCTGTTTTTAAAACTGTGAACAATGCCTTAGTTTATAACCTCTACTGTATTCGTACAGTCATTAAGAATTTGGTCTAAATAAGAAAATTCGTGAGCTCATCCACAGATGTCGCTGTTAAAACGCCATCTATATTTAGTACTCGGGTGTTGCACTGCTGATTTTTCTTTTCTGTCTTCTGCTTCTTCTGCCTGTGCCTCCGTCATATTGTTCTAAAAAAATTCCAAGTGACTGATGTAAAGTGAGAAAATATGGCGAGTCTTGGGGGCGAACAATTAATTTCTACAAATAGTCAATCAGGTACGAATAAAACAAGTGAAAAACTATTAAAATATCCATATTCAAATGTTAAACAATGTAATTGTGTATAAAATAATCGTGTGTCTAATGCAAATCGCCCAAAAACAATCGATCGAAAAACAGCCTTGACAGATTTCTAAAATGAAAAAATAAAAAAAAAAATATTTTCCACTGTGCTCTGAGCTGCTTTCGTTTTTTTTTTGTTCTTCTAATTTCACATAGGTGAATAAAAATAATTTTCAATTCCTAAGATGTAAAATAGTGCATTTAGCATTTAGGTGGCAGTTCCAGTAGAAATTATTAGTCAATTCGTATTTTTCTTCAAAAAATTTTCCAAAGAAAAACCTACATGCTCCGACTGAAGAGTGTTTGAGTCGTCGCGAAAAAAAAACCGATTCGATTGATAGCACTGTGCCCATGTTTTTCGGCAATTACAAGACAAGTCATTGAAACTCGCACATATGTAGTATAGAAAATATAAAGGAAGAAGGAAAAGCGAAGAAAGGGGCTGCGGCTGAGAATGGGTAATGAAACTGTGGGCAGTGGGGGCTTATGGCCCATCACAATTTACAAGCAGAGTCAGACACCATTCATTCTTTCCATAGTTTGCATACTTTACAACGACCATGCACCAAAGTCAGTGAAAATTGCGATGAAATAGTTGTCTCTCAGGGTGCGATTGTGATGGTTATGGTTATGGTGATGACGATGATGGCACCGTTGCGTTTCATTATTTATTTCAAGGTGTTGTTCCATAAATCTTTCTTTGTGCATCTTTCAGTTGAATTTAACGTACAAATATTGAAAATACCCCCTAGTTCGCATCAACAAAGAAAAAAATTAATTTGACAAATCATTATTGGAGAATGAAAATATTTGTCTTGCGAGTTCATACATACACTTTCTTTCTTTGGGCTTTGATGAGTCGGGGTCTGGTGATGTCTATTATGATATGAATAATAATACAGTAGAAAACCTTTAAGCTTTTCGTACATAACAAATATTTCTACAATAACAAAAAACTAATCTTATTTGATCTTAGGAAACTTATTGAGTAAGTGGGTGTTATCAAGCACTTAGTTAAAAAAAATGTTTTTTATATACCTACACGGGTACATTAAGTTTTGATTATCAAAGCTAACTACCTTTTTTTCTATAAAAGAATGCAGTACCTTATTTTGTAACAAAATGCAAAATTTTATAAAAGATTTAATTATAAATAGAATTCATTATACCCTGTATACCTACACATAACTAGCATTGTCTCGCTGATTCTAACCGGAATCTTATACAAATTATTATCGAATACTAATTTAAAATACGCAAAATAAAAAAAACGTATGTCTTTGTATTTTATGTGTATCTTAAAAAAGTTTAAGAATATTTTAAAACTAGTAGCCAGTTGTTTGTCATGCCAGAGGTTGCAGTCCAAAAAAAAAAGACATAACTTTTTTACGGGCACGGCTCAAGACAAATGATTACCTTCGGTTGTCATGAAAAAGTATTTGTACCTACATAAGGATAAGCTAAACCCCCTAAATTTCCGTCATATCACGCACATGGAAACTGATTAGGAGTGCAAGTTTGTAGGTTGTAGGTCTTTTTAATTAAAAATTTAATTGATTCTTTTCACTAAACAAAATGTAAACTATTTTAAAATGTTACGTTTTTTTTTTTAAATTTAATTCAAATTTGTTTAAAATGTCTACCATTTTTTGATTTCCTATGGCTTTTGACGGAAAATTGTAAAAGATTTAGAAATTCGCAAAAATTAATGCTTAGATTACCTTATAAGTACTTAGTATTTAATTTTCTGTGTAATCACCAGATAATGCTAGAGCCAAAAAATTGATCGAAGTGAGTCAATTATTTATCGTTATATGTAATTTTGAATATAGATTTGGGTTATTAATAAAATTCGGTTTGCTTATGTTTTTAAAATTCCAAAATGTTTGTATAAATTCATAATCAACTTTAACTTTTGGTAGCTGGATGATCGATTGTCTCACATTTCTTTTTTTTTTTTTCAATTTATTCAAGTTAATTTTTTATTGCAAATCAACGATATTTCGGAAACGACAGTAAAAGTAGAAAAAGTTTTTATTAATAAAATTATGTCGTTATGATCCCAAATGTTGAGTTGTAAAATTTGGCCAGCTTATACAGTGTCGAGCATAAGTCATGGTACACAAAGTGCTCTTATTAAAAGCTTTGAAAGAAAAGAAAACTTAAGTACTTAATTTTCATGCATCGAGTTATTTATTATGATAAAACCTTATTCTTTGTTTTAAAAATAGAAAAAATTCAAAAACAAATTCCATTTTCTAGCAAAAAATAATAAAACCTTGAAATCTATGAAAAAAGTAGTGCAAAAGTCTAGGTACTTCTGCACTTTACTAGTTTTAACTGTTTAGATTTGTAACGGTCCTGTTGGCTTTGTTTTTTTTTTTTGCATGAAGCTTGTAATATGACATGTCTGTGTGTCAATCAGTACAAAGCGATCGGTCGTGCAGGTTAAGGTTAAAGAAATTTTGTTGTTTAAAACCAAAACAGCGATGGTTAGAAAAGAATTAACGATAAATGAGCGTACAATTATTATTAATTGCCATGAGCAAGGTAAAAGTTATGCGGAAATTAATAAAATAATTGGAAGACCCAAATCTACCATACCAAAATGTGATAAACCGTTACAATAAAGAAAACCGAATCGAAAATAAAGTCAGGTCTGGTCGTCCGCGCAAGCCGAAAAATCGTGAGTATAATAAAAGAGATCCATTCAAAAGTGCTCCAAAGATTGCTACCGATATACAGATTAGTTTAAATAAAACAGTTTCTCCTTGGACAATTGCAAGATCGCTCCAGAGATCTGAGTTTAAGTCGTGCACACCTCGTAAATAAATAAGTAAGTGAAATAAATAAAAAGAAAAGACTGGACTTTGCAAAGGATTATAAAAACAAATTAAATGAATTTTGGGACAACGTAATATTCTCCGATGAGTCGAAATTCAACATTTTTGGCTCAGATGGGCGGATTAGAGTGTGGAGAAAACAATCCTAAAAACACAATTAAAACTGAAACTTGGTGGTGTAATGGTATGGGGGTGTATATCATCCAGTGGTGTCGGGAATTTGACAATAATTGATGGAATTATGAATAAGGAGGTTTATTTGAACATCTTAAAACAAAACTTACAACAAAGTGCAGAGAAACTTGGGATCGTAGACACATATAACTTCCAACAGGATAACGATTCCAAGAATACGGCTACAAATGTAAAGTTGTGGAAGTTACACCCCCCCCCCCCCAAAGATTTTAACCCAATCGAACATTTATGGGATGTCTTAGAGAAAAGACTTCGAAAACACAATATATAATGAGCAAAACCCACCTTAAAGAGCTCCTGGTATCAGAATAGGGTCAGATGTCACGCGAAAACTTGTGAAATCTATATATATATATTTTATTTTTCTGTTTTTCTTGTGTTAATTTGTTAAATAAACTTACACTTGAATAAATCAAAACATAAATTGAAAATTGTGTCTTAATATCATTTATACAACTCATTTATCAAGAATACCCACACGGGTACCATGACTTTTGCTCGAAACTGTACATATTTCTCGGATCCAAAGGTTTGTGTATTCTCAAAAATATAAACAAAATTTCTCATATCTGCTGTTAGAAATCTGCGAATACAATTTGTTCAATTTCTCAAAATAATTTTATCGCACAATTCAAAAAGAAAAGAGAAATGTAGGACTAATTTGATTGTAAGGTGAGAATTTATAGTGACTTGTTTTTATATCCCATTCTCAGAAATCTTAAAAATATAAATTGGGCATTTGTGTAAATTCTATTCTATCTATTATAACACTTAAAAATTAGTAAAACAATTCGTAGTCCGTCCAAAACCAGTGCTTCACTGTAATTTTCAAATCACAAAAATAGTTTCAGAAGAAGTAATAATCAATATTTGCATATAATTTGCTCCATGTCAAATACATATAATATCATGCATTTACTTTTTTGTATGAAAATATTATTTCCAAAATAATGTAAAATCAATACATCGACCGAGAGCGATTTGACTGTAATTTATTTTTATTTAGTTTTCCATTGAGTCAATTTCAATGACTAATCGTTATGAAATGGTCTTATTCCAGATCCAGCTCCAATTGATAGAAGCCGCGAGGGGAGTGTAGAAAGAAAAGGTGAGTGACTTTATATGTATATATTTCTTTGCAGTTATTGCTTTGAAAAATCTTAGGGATACATGATTTATTGGTGTTATCTATCTATCATTTTGCATTACATTGTTTTTGTCTTATCTATCTACTTGAAACAAACAAACCAAAAATAAAAAAAAAAACAAAAATTTAAAGATAACGAAAAACAACAACAAGCAATAATGGAGTGTTCCAAAATGACGTCAAGTCTGCATTGGTTTGCTCAGGCTGGAGAAGATTCCAATTCAAATCAAGGTATACACCAATTGCCTGTGTACCGCAAGGTGCATTCCAATTTATCCACTCGCATGCACTACGAGCTAATTGCAAATAATTTATTGTACTTACAAACATTTAAAATTGTTTTGTTTTTTTTTTATTTTTTTTTTATTATATACATACCAACATACTTCAATTCAAATTGTTTTTGTTTTTTTTTTATTTGCGATTCATGCTGAGAGTATTTTTTAATATATTTTATTTGTGTAAAGATAAAAGTTTGTTTACGTTGCTTTACTAACAAGAATAACCAACTTCAATTATGAGGTAGCGAAGTAAAGAGAAAAAAAAGACTGATGGCATGTCCTTCTAAAGGTCACTTCAACATTAATATATGTAATTCTTTTAGCAGTATTAAGAGTTCTTAGAAAACAAAGAGGATTATATACATACATACGTATGTACATCTGGTACTCGTATATACATAAATATATATTTGCATATATGTAGTTACTTTGCGTATTAATCAATTCGTTACTAAAATAAACCTATGTCCTTAACAAATACGTAGTCTCAAGTGTTGAAAGAAAAAAATGATGGTGGTTACTAACGTTGCTATTTTTATATACAATTTGTTTAGTTTTCTATCTCTTTTGATTGGAAAACAAGGAGAAAGTTACTTATTTAATTATGCCAAGTTGGTTAAGGTTCTTCCTCACATCACCATGGCACCCTCGGGATTAGATTTAAAGATTTTCCGGGTTGGAGCTTTGATGTCAATGCACTATACATGACTCAGCCATCTAAGTCCTTAGACTTTTGTTGTGGAGTGATTACATATTGGACATCGCCAAAAATGCTGCTAAGTGTTTTCTCCAACGATGCAAGAAGTTTTTTACTCCTTCTGATCTGGCTATAATTTACAAAGCTTTTATTCGTCCTAAACTCGAGTATAACTCTCCTATTTGGGCTGGAATTGAAAAAAGAGCTCTAAAAATGATAGGAGATCGTTCTCTCAGCGAGATAGACATTTGCTTCTCTTGAACACTGCCGCAAGGTCTCTTGTCTGTCATTGTTTTATCGCTATTTTTATAAACAATGCTCTAGCGAAATAGCCAGTTGCATTCCTCCCCTTAAACAATTCAACCGTAATACCCGTATTTCTAGGAATTTGCCCTTTATTTCAATTTGCCCTTGAGCCCAATTTTGGACGTACTGTTAAGAACAGAGATTCTTTCTTTAGCCGCACTATAAGAATGTGGAATGCTTTACCTGACTTAATATTTCCCACTCATTACAATGTGCAGACATTCAAAACCAATGTACATACATCGGTTTCTCCTTTCTAATCCTACCCTCCTTTCCTAATTCCTCGCACTGTGTTTAATCATTATAAGGGTACTCATAACCCCTTTAGTGCGCACTCAATATATACAAAAAAAATTCTTTTAACCAGATCATTATTCACGGCCCATATAGATAGTCGTTGTATCTTCTCCTCGGCTGTCTATATATGCTGACGGGATCAAAATTAATTGGGAAAATGTTTGTCTTTTTGTCTTAAAACGGATAGTATTCCCCCTATTGTTCTTAAGAGGAGTTCTTTATCGCTGGCAAAACCACTACGTAAACTTTTCCATCTTTCCTACTCTACAGGTCTCTTTCCGAGCGGATGGAAAACAACAGGCGAATCATCCTCCCCCTCTAACTATCGTCCAGAAGCACTCACGTCTTCTTTTTTCCAAGGTCGTGGAAACGCTGATTAATTATCAGCTTACGAGATATCTTGAAGAACGGAAGCTTCTTAATGACCGGCAGTATGGTATACACAAATCTGCTGGCCCGGATAGTATTCCCCCTATTGTTCTGAAGAGGAGTTCTTCAACGCTAGGAAAACCAATGCGTAAGCTTTTCCTTCTTTCCTACTCTACAGCTCTCTTTCCGAGCGGATGGAAAACAGCATTGTACACTTGTACAGCCCTAAAAAAGTTGAATCATCCTCCCTTTTTAACTATCGTCCAATAGCACTAACGTCCCTTCTTTCCAAGGTCGTGGAAACGCTGATTAATTATCAGCTTAAGAAATATCTTCAGGAACGGAAGCTTCTTAATGACCGACAGTATGGCTTTCGTAGCAATAGGTCCACTAGTGATCTCATGGTTTAGCTCATCGAACAGCGTAACAAATCTTTACATCGTTTTGGAGAAAGTAAGATTATTGCACTTGATATTTCAAAGGAATTTGATAGAGTTTGGCATCAAGCTCTCTTATCAAAAATGCGTGCATTTGGTATTGATGAATCCCTTCTTCGTTCGGTTAGAAATTACCTTTCCAACCGTTCAATACAAGTTGTATTGGATTGTTTTAAGTCTGAAATTCATAAAATAAATGCTATTGCCACCCTGGGCTCCGTTTTGTCTCCGACGCTCTTCCTTATTTTTATAAATGATCTTTTGTCTGAAACTTCTAACCTATTTAATTGTTTCGCGGATGACAGTTCCCTCAGCTTTTCGTTTTTAGATTCTCATCCTTGTCCTCCAGATTTGGAACTTCAACAAATGAAAAGCTCATTAAATTCTGATCTCGACAGCATTGTACAATGGGGAATAAAATACCGTGTATAATTGAATGCTTCGAAAACTCAAGGCTGTCTTTTGTCGTTAAAGCGTAACCCACCCCTGATGCCACAATCCATGAGCGGCACTTGCATAAAGCAAACTAATCAACTTTCATTACTCGGTATGTATATCACAGATCACCTCTTATGGAATGATCACATATGCTTAGGATTTCTCCGACGGTGCAAGAAATTTGTCACCCCTTCTGATCTATCTGTAATTTACAAAGCCTTCATTCGTCCAAAACTTGAATATAACTCGCATATTTGGACAGGTGCCCCTAAAACAAGTTTAAGTATTTTGGACAGGACCCAAAAAAGAGCTTTGAAAGTGATAGGCCATAGAACTATAGCCGAAACAATTACGTCACTTGAACACCGCCCCAATGTTTCATGCCTTTCGTTGTTCTACCGATATTTTTATAAACAGTGTTCCATCGAATTAGCCAGTTGCATTCACCCCCTCAAACAACTGAGCCGTAATACTCGTACATACACATAAGTTTAACCTTGAGCTCAATTTCAGACGTACTGTCAAGTATATAGATTCTTTTTTACCCGCACAACGAGAATGTGGAATGCTTTACCCAGCTCTGTTTTTCCCTGTCATTTTGATATTCAAAACTTAAGACCAATGTCCACCGGTATCTCCTTCCTATCCTTCCCTATTTTCCTAAACTTTAAACATTTTAAGGATATTAATAACCCCTAAAGTGCCCGTTTATTATAAAAAAAAATAAAGTTGAACATAAAACTTTGCATTTATATTTATGTATGTATATTTATAAAAAGAATTTTGAAATGTATACATTTTATAAAACAAACATTAATAACATTTATTTTAGTTTGAAGGATAGAAAAACTTTATTAAACGATAAAGTAAATATTATTGCAAGGGCATTAATGACACCCTAAAAACTAATTAGTTGCCTTAATTTACTTTTAGTTTGAACCTGCTAATTCATTTTCTAAAACAAATATAATTTTAATAAATAATATGTATACATACATACATACATATGTATATTATTGTTGTGGAGCAAAAAAAAAGTATTGTATAAAAAAGGCAGATCTTGCAGATAACTGTAACTTCTGATTAACAACACGCAAATAGGAATAAATGAGATTGTCATGAAAATAAGCGCATATTTGTCATTAGCTTCCCTAACATACTCGAAATTCCAGCACACATTTCTGTAATGAATTATATAGTTGTTATAAACTTAAAACTACCATGTCTTGTTGTATTGAATCTAAGTTTAAAACTTAAAATGTGCAATTAATTAAAAAAAGAGCTTATGGCATTTACCAACAAATATAAATTATGCATATGTGATTTGATAATGTTCTTAGGTGAATGTCATTCAAATAGTAAATTGGCTATCTTATACTGAGCCAGCCTCTTACTTGTATGATACTTTCCTGTTAAAGTTGGTTAAAGAAACTCTCATAGAAAAGAACCTTATAAGTTTTCGGTTTTATCCAAAAATTTAGTAAAACTTAACTACAACAAAATACAACTTTTTAAATGAATTATTTTGTAATCTCATTTCTATTTTTGCAATAATAGAAATAATGACTTTGTTATTCCCGACAAAACCAAAAGAACAATCTGATAGCCGTTATCTAGCTGAACTATGAAGTGCGTATACATAAGATTGATTAAACAGTATTTATCTCAGATTCACTATGGGTGCAGTATAGAATACTATGCATAGAAATATCGAGTACGACATTATTCGAGAACAATTTGACAAATTTAAAAAAGCAAGCAGGGGTGGAATCGGCTTAGGTGATTGTTGATAAATGACAGTCAATTACAGGTGATGGTCAAGTTGATACCTAAAAAGCTATTAAAGCAAAAAATGTGATAGTCATTTTCATACAAATATGTCAATTCCGAATAGAGCTACCATACGCTTTCAAAAACAAATTGAACATTTTTTCAGTTACGTTTTTTTAGGTGCAGTTGTGTTCATGAAAATAGCATTGCTCTCCAAATAAAACAAAAAGGTCTTCAATATCATCGTTATAATATATTTCATTAAACTTTTAATAACAAACAAAAATAATTTATTTATAACAACAGAAAATAAGTACTATCGTTTTTTACCATTCTGTTTGTCACAATAAAAACCGTTTTCTAAATATATGGCTGCTCATAAAAATAGCAGTGCATGACAAAGTACTAGATCTATTACGTGAGAATAAGAAAAACTGTAATAAGTTATATGAACATATAATATACATATACATATAATGTTAGCTTACAATTAGTACTTTGTTGCATAACCATTGTTTTTTATGATGCTTCACATCTACGTGGCATCGAGTCCACTAAAACCTGATACCTCTCGGCTGGTATTGTGTTCCACGAATCACGCACTGCTTCCCACAATTCTTTCGAATTGTTGGGTTTTGCTTTATGAACTGCGTTCTTAACATCCCCCACAAATTTTCTATGGGATTAAGGTCGGGAGATTGAGCGGGCCACTCCATAACGGATAACTTCTTTTGCGCAAACCATGATTTTGCCTTTTTTACGTTTGCTTTGGGTCATGGTCTTGTTGGTATAACCAAACCAACGGCATTTCCTCTTCAGCATAAGGTGACATAACCTCCTCGAGAATTTTCACATACTAGGTTGCATCTCTTATACCCCTGATGGCATAAATAGGGCCGACCCCGTAATATAAAAGCAAGCGTATCATAATTTTCCCTCCACCATGCTTCACTGTTTTTATAGTAGTAGTCATCCTTTTTGGGCCTCACTTTTCCGCTTTATTTTGTCATTTTAAGGCGTTACTGACCATTTTTGCTGAGCATTTAGGATGTCTTGAATATGTTGGTAGGTTTTCCCTCCAAACACAGTTTTCGAATTTCTTCGGTTCAATGTCTTGACCGTCCCATTGTTTATTTTTGAGCTAATATTTATTAATTTGTTATATGCTAGTATGTTACAAATACTTAAAAATTTAAATAGTAAAATATTTACTTACCGAAAAATAAAAAAATTGAGTTTTTAATACTTTTTAATAATAAAATCAAAAGCACTGCTATTTTTATGAACACTCTATATCCAAAAAGTTTGAAAAGTGTGTTTACCGGGAAAAGTAGAGTATTACTTCAAGCTTAAAGTCTCTAATATGAAAACGAAAGACCGTTATATGTAACATTTCAAATCATGACAGTTTAGTGCTCAAGTTGTTTCATAATTAAATCGGAGAGCTTTGAACATACTCTGCTCAGAACTCTACTCTACTCTACTCTACTCTACTCTACTCTACTCTACTCTACTCTACTCTACTCTACTCTACTCTACTCTACTCTACTCTACTCTACTCTACTCTACTCTACTCTACTCTACTCTACTCTACTCTACTCTACTCTACTCTACTCTACTCTACTCTACTCTACTCTACTCTACTCTACTCTACTCTACTCTACTCTACTCTACTCTACTCTACTCTACTCTACTCTACTCTACTCTACTCTACTCTACTCTACTCTACTCTACTCTACTCTACTCTACTCTACTCTACTCTACTCTACTCTACTCTACTCTACTCTACTCTACTCTACTCTACTCTACTCTACTCTACTCTACTCTACTCTACTCTACTCTACTCTACTCTACTCTACTCTACTCTACTCTACTCTACTCTACTCTACTCTACTCTACTCTACTCTACTCTACTTTACTCTACTCTACTCTACTCTACTCTACTCTACTCTACTCTACTCTACTCTAATCTACTCTACTCTACTCTATCTACTCTACTCTACTCTGTTCGCTTAGACCCTGTTTAGAACTCAGCTCTGAACTAAAAAAGAAAATCGCCAAAAGTTGACTATCAAAAATATGATAGTTAACTATCACCTTAGCCGATTCCACCCCAGGTCTAACTTGTTTTTTTTTTTTTAATTTAGAATAAAACCAATGCAACCCAACAAATTTCTACCCAAGTTTTTTTCTATTTTCAAAAACTCTGAAATAATATCGGGTTCGAAAAAGAATCTGAAGTCAAGTTTTTTAGTTTGTGTTCAAAAATTGAGGAAATAAATCAATGTAAAGTTAGTTAAAATTTTTAGTCCGAAAGAAATACGTTGCAACGCATTAATTAAAAAAACATGAAAACGCTTCATAGTAGTAGATTATTACTCCACAACATTTGACGATGTTACTGGATTTAAACTTTAAGCTATAATATATCAAGTGTACTGCTTCTTGCTAAGAATTGACAAATCCTCCAAAAGTAATTTTTGTCATAACATGTGCTTCTCGAAATCGGCATTTCCCTCCATTCTTGATATTACTCGCATAATGGCTTAATTGAGAATTTTAACACACACGTTCCTGGTTCTCCACGAGCTTTGTAGAGCCACCAAACTTATTTATTTTATCATTTAGGCAACGGCCTAGTCACTGATAAAGCTTCGGTTCCTATCGATCACCGAAATCAAGCATTATTGAGCGTGGTTAATAGACAGATGGAGGACAGTCTCGAAACCTGTCATGTGTTTTTTCTGTCTGTTGTTCTTTCTCTTCTGTCCTTCTGTCTTGTATTAATGTTTTGTGTTGTTATCACCTTACATAGTCTAGTCGCTCAAGGTGCTGTCTTCTCTGCTCTTTACATTTATATGCTGAGTATTGTGTAGTGTAATGTATTTTTCCATTTAACTTTAATCTTACATCGAAATAACTAGGCCCATAAAAAAGAAGTTACTAGAGTCCATAAAAAAGAAGTTACTAAAGCTTACAAATCCTAGATATTGTTTCCGTAAATCTTTCCCATTGCTAAGTATTAATAAAAGTACATAATGTAACATGAAATTACAAAGTTTCGGATTTCAAAATAACTGGACTCGAAAAATCCAATATGATAAAAGTAAAAGTGGGAGAATGCTGATTAACCTCGAACTTTGATCACTTCCCTATCCAAGCATTAGGTAACTAGGACAAGAACTCGACTAACCAATTTATATGTACTTCTCTTTAAGCGTTTTGTTTAGCTAGAATTTATACATTGACTTTACTCTATTTTAAGTTGGTTCGTCGTCGTTCAATTAAAAAAAAAATAACCAATTCATCAATCCCAGAAACTTGGTTTGTGAATAAGTCTATTTTTGGGTACATTCGCCGAACACAAAGCTAAAAGGTTTTACTTCAAATCTACTTATTTGAAATAATTCTTACAAAAGCCAGCCACACAGCTTGAATTCTTTTAACCAGCATTTTTCTTTAGAAAGCAAGCTTCAATTAACAAAATAAAAAGAATTGTTAAGCTTATTAATTTTATAAAATACTTCCATATATACATATATTTAAAATACATAAAAATAAGGCAATTATATTTTGTTTGAATATTTGATCTTGTAATATATAAGAACATCAGTGTTATTGTGCAACTCCTCAAACATTTAATATGAATTTGCATATAACTAATCATTATAAAAAATAAGCAAAACAAAAATAAACAATCAGCTTTTTGTTTACGTGTGTATTAGTTTTCTTTTGCATTTGTACCATGACAGCTTCCTATGATGTAGAACATAATCATTCATTAAAAAAAATTACATTGTTTCACAACAAATTAAAACCTTAACTCAATAAGGTTAAACTAATACGGAGCTAACTTAACGTACAATTAAGCTTTAATTGCGTAAATGTTATTTATTCTACGATCGCATCTCATACAAATAAAAATAATAATCACCAAATTAAAAATTCACACTGCTCCAATTTTAGAAAGATACAAAAATAATAATATCTTTTTTTTTGTACTTATGTATATCTTCATCACCATCCAATTAAATTCAGCAGCCAGAGACCGTGAAGAAAAACTTCGACTAGCCAAAGAAAGGCAAAATGAAGAAAGACAAAAGAAGATTGAAGAGCTCAAAGCTCAGGCCGAGGCTGCACAAAAATATCGCGAGCAAAAAGAAGAAGAAAGGAAGCGTCGTATCGAAGAGATAAGACTCCGAGATACCGAAAAGCGACAACAGGTCGAAGAAAGAAAGAAAGCAATCATTGAAGCCGAAAAAGAACGCCGCGAGTATATACTTCGAAAGAATCAGGTAATTAATAAATATTCCTAATAATTAAAAAAATAAAAAAAATATATAAAACCAACAAATGAACATTAATAAATCACTTTTACTTTCACTTCTTGCAACTCGCAACAATCTTACACAGGAGAGAGAGGCCAGATTAGAGGTTAAGAAACGCGATAGAAATTCAATTGGTTTTGCTTTTGGTTCATCAACACCTCGTCTATTGGAGCCTGCCGATTTTGGAACGGTTTCGCCCAGCATTTATTGGGGTCATCGACGGTATTCCTAAATTTATTTTTATATAATTGTTTCTTTTTCCCTGTTCTTTTCCATCTACTTCTAGTTAAATTAAAAATTATTACACAGTCAAGTCTTTCCCGATTTCAAACAAAGATAAATTGTGGACATATATATAAATTATTGTACTCATTTACTTTTCTTTTTTTTTCATTTATTTGTCTGTGGTCAAAACACACACATTATAGGTCAACGTCTATAACAAATGTTGCTTATACTGGTGCTCCACTCTCACGTCGAAGTTCCGAGAGGGAGCTTGCAGACGGCTCAAAAAAGCGAGCAACATCAGCCAGTGGAGCGGATCGACATGACGGTAAGTGAATCAGTAACATTTGGAGTCACTTAATTTACGGCAATATAATTTTATACCCTTTCATAAGTTGTTATTTAAGCAAGTTACCAAGAGTTTTTTTTTATATATTTATTTTTTTTAAGACACACGTTTTGTTAATTTATTTTTTATAATTTTGGTAACTCATGTTTATTTTAAATAAGTTTTTTTTTTTTTTAAATAATATTCGCAATTTCACTTGTCTTACAAAAAAAAACATTAATGTTATTTAAATTGAAGTGAAAAAGAAGACAAAAAAGAAACAAAAATGTAAAATTGTTTGAATGAAATGTTAATTGTTACGTTATTTCATATGCACGCACACACGACATTTATATACATACTTTATTACTACTACTACTGCCTATCCACATCTAGATCATCGTCGTAAGTCATCATCAATGTACGAGGTTTTTAATTGGGGATATTCGAATGATGAACCTCCCAAAAGGTTCTCCCTATCTATTGTTGGAAGTGAAATTAACATAGGCGAGCCCCCTTCTACTACCAAAACAACAACACAGTGTTCTGCTCCTCGCAGACAGTATTCAAAAAATATTTTCAAGGGTGAGGGTGGTGTGTCTAACAATAAAAAAAAACCGGAACACTTGTTTTTTTTTTCAAAACTAATCGAACATACAAAAAATCTATAATCACAAGTTTTTCTATATTTTTGTATGTCTCTGCATCGTGGTATTCTTTTTTTTGTCTAAGTGCATGATTTAGGAGAAATTAACATATACTTTTTGTTATGTCTGACAAAAAGGTGCATGTTGTGTGCAGTGAGTGATGTGGCGATAGTCTAATATTAGTAGTTAGAACATTACCAACAGTTTATGCAAATCAACGAATTAATTATGTATTTAGTTTTATTAATTATATCTACAATTATATTAATAATAATGATTATATTGGTTATAATATTTGGATGCTGGGAAAGGGTGGAAGATGTACTCCGATGTAAAAACATATCATCTTGTTAGGTTTACAATGGAGGCATGAAAAGACGTATTTTTCATTCATTAAAATGTTGTTAAAATATTCGGTGGCACTCGAAAGTTTTTAAACGACGGCACAATACAATTTAAAAAGTCACTCGTTTGACAGCACTGGTCAACAAGGTTTTGTAACTGATGAAACTTTTCCCAAAATTTTGTGTGGACTTAGTTTGTCATTATCATTCTTGAATGGTATTAAGACTTACCTTTTAAATTCGAAAAAAAAAACATCTTATTAGGTTTTTTGAGGCAATGTAATTTCATAAACTATTTTTAGTTTCATTAAAATTTTGTGACGGTTCACAACAAAACCCTTCCTTAATATTCACTTTAAATATTTTCAGCTTTAACAATTTTTGGAAAATCTTTAAAATCTGTATAAAAAACACTGACACATTTATGTTAGAATAGTTTTTGACAAAAAAAGGATTTGAAGGACAAAAATACATTTTTTTATGATAACAAATCAGTTTTTCAAACAAGGTTAACTTTAAAACATATTTTTTTGTAACCATGAAATAAATACATACAATCGTGCTCATAAAATTATGCCATCAATAAATAGCAAAAGATTTCGTTGAAAATGAAGAAACTTAACAAAATGATAAATTAAATTATTTATGCAAAATATACATTTTGTAACTACAAGTTCAGATGATATTTTATTTTTAAAAAATATCTATGAAAAAATTATTACAGTAATGATATTTTGTTTTAATCGATTTTTGAAGAGGACTTATAATTAAGTCATCTGCAAGTCATCTGAAGTACGTTTATAAATACCTAACCCTATTGAGGGCAACTTTTGTACCTTCTGTGCAGCTAGTATTTAGTTGAATATCCTTTCTGTTTTATTACTTCTGTGCATCTTTTTTGCATTGAACCTACAAGCAAGAAACACTGGGCAGGAGTTATTTTTGACCACTTTAACAATGTTCCAAAGATAAGCCTTTTCTATAGCCGCAACTGCTTTTTTTTATGATACCCCATAGATTTCCTATGGGATTCAGATCCTGGCTTTGAGCAGGCGTGTCCAGGACTTAGGTTGAATTTGATTCAAACCAGGATTAAACGAGCCGAGAGCAATGCTTCGGGTTGTTGTCCTGTTGAAATATCCATACCAACGGTAAATTGTCAACATCAAAAAATCAAATGGGGTGGCGCAACAGTCCGTTGTGAACCAGGGCCTAGTGACTTACAACTCTCAACCATTCCTGTGTGCGAGTACTGTTGTCAGGAATGGAAGGGACCTACAATTTTAGGCCGAATCCGAACGGCTAGTTTGAGAAAGCACTTTTTTCATGACAAGGATTTGTCAATTCCTCGCAAGAGGCAGTACCCGCGAAAATTATTTTTTTTTTATTAAGGTGGAACAGGCAGGGATTGAACCCAAGACCCCTTGCATGACAGTCCAACGCACTAACCATCATGCCACGGGTACAATTGTCAACATAATCCCTATTTAAATGACTTTCCAAAATGTCCTTGTACATTTCTCTTATAAATTTCCATGAATTTGCACCAATGGACCAACTTCTGATGATGTAAAACATCCCCAAACTATCACGGAAAACCCTCCATGTTTTACAGTTTTTTTTTTTGTATTTCGGGTCCAATTCTTTCAATGGAGGTCGCGTCACATACTGTCTTCGTCACTGCCAAAAACGTTGAACTTGGATTCGTCGCTCCCACGACCAAATTCCAAAAATATGGACTTTTATAAAGGTGTTCTTCAGCAAACCTCATTCTTCGAGCAATATTTTTTTTTTGACAGGTTGGGCTTACGTCTAGCGATTCGTCCATTCAATTTTTTTCTTGAACTCGCCTTCGTATGGTTCTTGCTGATAATTGAACATCATAGTTCTCCTCCATTTGGGCTCTTAGTTGAACGGCTGTTAAAATGGGTCCACTTTAGAAAGCTTTACTAATGTTCTGTCCTCAGCTAAAGTCGTTTTTCGAGCCTTTTTTCGAGGTAGTTTCTCAAAGGTTTGTTGTTTTTTAAAATATTCCTAACCTCTTTCAAAACCCAGTAATTTGCTGACTTTCATTACATTTTTGTACTTTTTGAAGCATTTGACAATCATTTTTCTTTCACATGGAGAAGAGGTTCCATTATTTCCCATAACTGTTACCAATTAAATATTTTAATTTTTAAAAATACATTTCTTTAATAATAAAACAGTTTTAATACATTTTGATAAAATATCTACATGAAATATTATAAAAGTACATGTTTCAAATGTAATTTCTTAATTATGTGACCACCTGCACTGCGACTTAACAACAAATGAAGCGCTTTGTTTAAAAGCAAAACATCTATGAACCTTGAGTGACATACGGATCTTTTATTGAGATCATGTTAATTGTTAACCGTTAAAAAAACAGACACAAAGTGATACAGGAAAGCTTTATTGAAGAGAATAGGGTACATTCGTTTTGTGGCTTAATTGTATGACCACGACTGTATGTATAGGTACATATGTTTAATAAGATTGTTAACGTATTTATTTTTGATATTATATGTTGTATTACATTATTGGAAATTAATTATTTATTTGTGCTCCCAGTGATGTATCAATCTTCGCAATTGACCACATCACCAAACTAAAATTCCAACCAACTCCTTTCTTGTATTCACTTTACACACAAGACAATTATTTAATTCTGACGGAATGCGAATTGCATTATATAAAATTAACAACTTATTTTTAAGACATAATAATATAAAACTATAAGTCACAGACCCTTTCTCAGAATCTTAACATTTTTTTAGAATTTCAATACTTGCATCATCGAACATAAAAGCGAACTTACAAATGCGTATAATCCATTGTTTTTTTTTTATTTGGGCAATTATTTCTGCAATCAAATAAATGAATTGTTTTTCAGCGCAGTCTTAAAAAGCATGCCGATCCTAACGAAGCTAGTTTTGATTTTTTTTTTTAAATTAAGCTCTTATAAGCATTTTTACAATATAACTCCTTTAAAATAAAGAACAAAATATACTATAACACAAGCAAACCCACATTACAGAAGATAACGTCGATTCAGCTCACATTGCTTTTCGAAGTGTGGCAAGGAGAAAAACCGATCTAATGCCAACAATCCCTAGCCCGAGGGACACTCATTACGGATCAAAATCTTCTTTAAGCACCACTCCCAGAACGCCAGGTAAGCATCACTTGCTTCTTTCTCAGCTATAAGTCACCCACCGTCATTTTTGGTTTTTATAACTGAAGAAGGTTTTAAAAAATTAAATATACATAAGATCGGTCGCAACGGGAAAACTTTTCGTATCAGCATTTTATTATTAATTGTTAAGATTTTGTTTAAGCATTTGTTTTTGAAGATTAAGGATGATATATATGACTTAGTTGAAATACTTTTAATAATTGTTCTGAATGCTTCTGCTAGATTTTTTGTTACAAAATGCAATTTGGCTTGCCTATTTTAGTGATTTTATTTTATATTAATTATATAATTTAAAACAACAATTTTCCCTCATTTATTCATTCATACATAACAATTTTATTTGAAAAAAAAAAAAACAACAAAATATCAACGCTTACCTCTATGTGTGCTACAATCGCCAAACAAAACACAACACGACAACGAATTGCATGCGCTTTATTACCAACTAATAAGGACGTGCCTTTTCGATGAACCGTCTGGATCAGTTGGCGCAACCAATTCGTCGAAATGGCGAGCACATTCGCGCCATTGTCGAACGTGAACGACAACATCAGCTTGAGATGCTGATGGAAACTGAATCGTTAGATTCGTCCAGTATGGCAGCATCAAAGAGAAGCCGCAACCACAGCAACGGAGGAAGCCGCAAAAATATGTCTCGCAGCATGACTCACTTAGTATCGTCTGGACATTCGAAGTTAAGCCTTTCGAAGCATATCGATTCAAATGGATCAACCTTCCGTCCATTAAATGAAATGGAATGCAAGGTTTTAAATCAAATAACAGCTCGCAGAAAAACCACCCAGAGTAGTGTTTCAACAGGTGTGTGTGTGCGCTTTGCATTTAATTATCCAAAACGAAAACAATAAAAAAAAAACTCCAAGTAAAATGGATTCGAACAATCGATTTAAATACTCATTTTTATATTTTCATAAATTTATGTTGTTTTGTTTTATTTTTATTTTTATTTCCATTTTCATTTTAATTTCCATTTTAATTTTATTTTCGGGAAAGCGAAGTCTATGTTTTTTATTTATACTCAAAAATCCATTTGCTTACAGATTCTAATTTAAGTTAAATACCTTTGCTTTAACTTAACAGTCTGGATGAATTGTATGGTCTTTTCTCTTCGCTATGTTTTTACACTGTAGAAATGCTATAAATGCGTAGGTTTTTGTATCCAGGAAACAGAGCATATAGAAACAATATTGGAATGCACATCAAAAAACACACTCAACTAACACATCTACCATGTGGCTAATTTTGTTTAATTACAATTTTTTTCATTGTTTTAAAATTATATCCGTTGTTTGGTGATTTATTATTATACGTTGCAAATTTATTATTTTTGGTTTTGGGCCGCCCCTTTTTATTTTTTTACTATACATTTTTCTATCGCAGGTGGTGGTTATATTTTGTTTTTTTTTTTTTATTACCAATATTTTTTTAATTTCAATTCATTTAAAATTGTTCCATAGACATGATGAGGAGTTGGTGAAATTTTATTTATCATTATTTTGATTTAATTTAAACAATTTGTATAAATGTCTTAAATTCTCAATAGGTTACCGATCTGGTGATGTGACACCAGGTGGCAGCAACAACACTTCTAGACCAGGTAGTGCAATGTCTACATCCACAAATATGTCCATGTCTGGATACGTGCATAGACGCCCTGCAACAACACCAAGAAAACCAAGGCCAGCTAGTATTGCAGGAACTGGTGTATCACTTGATGGTAAGCTTAAATCGATAGTAAATGAAAGATTTATAAGAGTCCCCGTGATGATATTTTATTTCCATCTTGGTTGATATGGCTTAAAGAGAAACCACATTCACTAATAAAATGAAATGACTAATTTTTGGTATATATTCGATTATATGATAGAAGTCGTGTTAAGTTGTTGATAATTTGTTAATTCCATTCGAAGTTACTACTGAATTGAAATTAATTTAATAGACTTTTTTAGTCAGTTTGACTTGATGCAAATAAATCATATTTCTAATAGCGTAGGTCGGATACTAGGCCTTATTTTTGTAGATAAAGAATTTAATATTTATGTTGAAAAATCTGATACTCCAAATGTGAATAATTCTGCCCATTATATTGCACTTGAAGGTAACTTATGTTTTTATACTTTTATGAAAAAAGTTTTTAATAATAATACTTTTAGTATTTTTTATCTATTCCTTGGGAATCGCTTTTATCTTAAAGTGAATTAAATAACGCTAATGATACTCTAGTATCTATTGTCAATGAATCTGTACGTAGATTTGTTCCAAATAAAAAAGCCAAATCTAGAAATACTCCTGCATGGTTTAACAAGGGACTTATAAATCTTAAAAATAGAAAAAGTTACTTAAAACTAATCGCCATGATCCAAATTTGAGATCTAAGCATATGTCTATTCAAAAAGAATTCGACAAGCTTAATAAATTTTTATATCGGGCTTATTTGTTCTCTATTGAGTCAAATCTTCTTAATATATAAAAATTCAGTGTCATATGTATGTTCCCAGTGAACTCTTCACCAAGTCAACCGATTTCGGTGAAAGTTGGCATTTTATGTGTAATTTGGTCTAACTTGAGATATAGGATAGTTTATATTTCGAGTAATGGTCTAAATTGTTTACATACATGATGCAAATGTAAAATACTTTATATAAAATCTACTGTTCTAATTATATATGATCATTATTGTATACCGATATTCCATGCTATTTTACATGGAACATGTCAACTAAAAAATGGGAGCCACGTAAAAAAGGAGAACCAAATCCTTCTATATCAGGTATATTTAAAGCTGAGACACTAGGGCGACTTTATACAGTACATCCAAAACAACGTGAATGCTTCTTTTTGCGTTTGTTGTTGGTTAATGTTCCTGGACCAATCTCTTTCCAATTTTTACGAAAAGTTAATGGTCGAGTGTTCAGTACGTATCAAGATGCATGTCGTGAGTTGAAACTTTTAGAAGATGACAATCATTGGGATCTGACATTTGCTGATGCAGCTTTAACGTCCTCGCCAAGTTTTATTCGTCAACTATTTGCCATCATCTTGACGACATGTTTTCCAACACAGTCATCTATACTGTGGGAAAAATATAAAAACTACATGACTGAAGATATACTATACCGACTTTAACAAACAAACCAATGTCCAAATCTAGATTCCTCACCAAATATGTATAATGAAACAATGAAATTAATTGAAAACATACTTAGTCATTATGGTATGCCATCACCTAATAGTCCAGCTATAGACTTAGTGAATAGCGATTTGCAGCGAGAAGAACAATTTAATAATCTTGATTTAGCTACATTTTTTGCTAATAATGAACCATTATTAACTGACGAACAAAAAAATGTATACAATCGGATTATGTTGGCTGTTGATGCTAAACAAAGTGGTTTATTTTTCTGGATGCACCAGGTGGAACCGGTAAAACATTTTTGATATCGTTGATCCTTGCGAAAGTACGGTCACAAAAGAAAATTGCATTAGCAATTGGATCATCATGCATAGCTGCTACTTTGTTAGGTGATGGTCGAACAGCACATTCTGCTTTTTAGTTACCACTAGATGTCCATAAAAATCCAAATTCTATGTGTAACATTAAGAAAATTAGTGGAATGGCTAAAGTGTTACAAAGGAGTTCAATCATAATTTGGGAAGAGTGTACCATGGCTCATAAACATTTACTCGAAGCATTAAATAGAACTTTTCAGGATTTGAACAGTAATGACAGACTTTTTGGTGGAGCTATTATCTGGTGATTTTCGGTAAACATTACCAGTGATTCCTCGCTCTACTTTTGCTGATGAAATCAACTCTTTCGTCCCATCTCCCTCCTCATACGAATCCAATCGAAATCGTTGGCTTATGAAAAAGAGAGGAGATAATAGAAAGAAACTGAATAAAACAACAACAATTACTTGTGTGTGCTTAGAAAAATGCTAATCGGTTCAGTATAGTTCGATAGAACGAAAAAACCTGTAATTGGCTTACAACTTTCATGTGGGTGCGGTGGCGTAGTGCGTAGTGCACTAGCTCCTCACACGCTAGATCGCTTGTTCAAATTAAATTGAACAAAAAGCGATTAAGCACCACTAAAGGAGTCTGATGATCGGGTTGGCCCTCGTGAAATAGATATAACTCCAGCCTATGAACTTGGTGGTAGCACACACAAGTTGTTGTTGTTTCATTCTTATATTCAAGAAATCAATGCATGTTTAAAATAATCATTTTTATGGAGAAACGTTGAAACACTAAGGTTAACAAAAAAAAAATGCCAATACAACTCCAAAATGATCCGACAGCACGAGTATTTTCTCAGCAACTATTATATATTGGAAACGGTGAAGTGGAATTTGATCAAGATACCCAATGCATAAGATTGCCAGACAATTTATGTACTGTTGTTGAAACTAAAAATCATCTGATCGAGAGTGTCTTCCCAGATATAATAAATAACTATCTAAATCACAATTGGCTCAGTAATCGTGCTATTTTGGCAGCAAAAAATGTTGATGTTAATCTAATTAACTACCAGATACAACACTTATTACCAGCCGATATAATGTCGTTTAAGTCAATCGACGCTACTGTCGATGAAGACGAGCCAATGAATTTTCCAATTGAATTTTTGAATTCTTTAGACATATCAGGAATACCACCACACAATCTTCGGTTAAAAATTAGATCACCGATTATTCTTCTGCGTAATTTGAATCCCCCTAAACTATGCAACGGTACACGTTTGGTAATCAAAAAAATCACTGGAAATGTTCTCGAAGCAATTATTTTGGCAGGAAAGGAAAAATCGTTCTGTTACCACGCATTCCAATGATACCGTCAGATTCTCCAATACTTTTCAAAAGAATGAAATTTCCTATACGTTAAGCTTTCGCGATGACTATTAACATATCACAAGGACAAACAATGTCTATTTGCGGCTTAGACTTAGAGAATTCATGTTTCTCTCATGGGCAATTATACGTGGCCTGTTCACGTGTAGGGAGACCATCGAGTTTATTTGTGTTGACAAAAGACAGGCTGACCAAAAATATTGTTCTTCGATTGACACTTCAGTAAACTTTAACTGTGATTCTATTTAATTGATGTTAATCATAGTATTTATTAATAAAATAAAATTAAAGATGTTATGTAAATTAGTGTTCAATTTTGTCTATTAAGTCCTTCCTTAATTACTCAGCCACAGCAACGCGTGGTCGGGTCTGCTAGTATTTAATATAAAAGTGAAAGTTTTTGGAAGTACATTAAGCTAAGCGCAAAAGCAATGGTATCCAAGCATGAAGTATCTGAATAAATCAACGAGTGATGTTGAAGAAATTTGTAACTTATTTGCTGTTTATTTTCAGTCTGTTTACTCCACAAACACTCCAACAAATGTTTGTATACCAAGAGTTTCTTCTATCGTTAACATAGGGTCTATGGTTCTGACGGTTTCTGAAGTAGAATCAGCCTTACTACGTTTAGATACCAACACAAATGCTGGCCCTGATGGGATCCCGCAAATTGTATTGCTTAAATGTGCCTCGTCTTTAGCTATTCCATTGACAGCCATTTTAAATCTATCGCTCTCGAAAGGTGAATCTTTAGAATGTTGGAAACTGTCTTATATTACACCAATTTTTAAATCTGGTTCTTAACAAGAAATTACAAATTATAGACCAATCAGCAAAATATCTGCTCTTCCTAAGTGATTTGAGAAATTAGTCTGTGACAAGCTCAATTTTTAATTAAAAGATTTTTTATCCGATTTCCAACACGGCTTTATATCTGGAAGATCTACAACCACTAATCTTACATTAATGACTAACTATATAATTAACCCTAGAAAGATAACCATATTTCATAGACTATAAGTGATACGCATGATTTATACGTCAATTCGACGTAGGTTATCTTTCTAGGGTTAATAATTTTGAATCTTATAGTCAAACTGATATAATTTTTAGTGATTTTGCTAAAGCATTTGACCGCGTTAATCATCATATTCTATTACACAAACTTTTGAAACTAGGATTTCATTCTAAGTTTCTGGGTTGGTTGAAATCCTATTTAACATCGAGAGTTCAAGTCGTTAAGATTGACAAGTATCACTCTAATCAAATATTGGTTCCATCTGGTGTCCCTCAGGATAGCCACTTAGGCCCTTTAATATTCTTAATTTTTGTAAACGATATTCCCAACATTTTTCAAAATTCTCAGTGTCTTCTTTTTGCGGACGACCTTAAACTATATTAAATGTTGTAATGATTGTGTTTTATTAAATTATGACTTAAATAAATTGGCAGATTGGTGTAATATAAACTCCTTATATCTTAATATTTCTTGCTTTCGTACGATTTCCCCAATTTTTTACGACTATCAAATTTATAGTTCTATATTGGATCGTGTAGCACAAAAGAAAGATTTAGGTGTTACCCTTGATACTAAACTTTCTTTTCTTCCTCATGTTGACTATATCATAAATAAATCTAAAAAAAAATGTTAGGGTTCCAGTTTCGCGCTCCAAGTTGGGTGAAGTCACCTTCCACTTGTGCGCGCCACCTGATCCGCGGTCTTCCTCTACTGCGCTGTCCTGTGGGTGCGGATTCGAAGACTTTCCGGGCCGGAGCATTGGTTTCCATGCGCTCTACGTGACCCAGCCATCTTAGTCGTTCGACTTTTACCCTTCTGGCTAAGTCTACGTCGCTGTATAGCCCGTAAAGCTCGTCGTTCCATCTTCTCCTCCACTCCTCTTCGATGCATACGGGACCGTAGATCACGAAGAACTTTTCTCTCGAAGCGACCCAAGGTGCTTTCATCCGCTTTTGTCATAATCCATGCTTCTGCACCGTATAGCAGGACGGGGATGATAAGGGTCTTATATAGCAACACTTTGGTCCCTCGAGGACTTTACCACTCAATTGCTTTCTTAGTCCAAATAAACAGCGGTTAGCAAGAGTTATTCTGCGTTTGATCTCAGCGCTGGTGTTGTTTTCTGCGTTTACAGCGGAGCCTAGGTAGACGAAGTCCTTGACTACCTCAACGTTACGTCTGTCGATTGTGACGTTTTGACCAAGACGTCGGTGTTGTATGTCCTTTCTAGACGACAGCATGTACTTCGATTTGCCCTCATTAACCGTTAAACCCATTTTTGCCGCCTCTGCCTCAATACTCACAAAAGCCCCATTGACATCACGCTGAGTTCTTCCGATTATGTCAATGTCATCAGCATATGCCAGTAATTGGATAGACTTTTGAAAGATAGTGCCTCTAGTGTTGACGTTTGAGCTCTGCACTATTCTTTCCTTGTCTAAAACCTTTTTTGACATCGAAAGGTTCTGTTAAGTTGTTTCCAACCTTTATGGAGCAGCGTGAATTCTCCATGGTCATCCTGCACAAACGGACGAGTTTGGCAGGGATGCCCAGACTAGACATGGCTCTATACAGCTCATCCCTGTAGATGCTGTCATATGCGGCTTTGAAATCGATGAAAAGATGGTGGGTGTCGATTTGGTGTTCTTGAGTTTTTTCCAGGATCTGCCGTAATGTGAATATTTGATCAACTGTGGACTTTCCTGGTCTAAAACCACACTGATAAGGACCTATCAGTTTGTTGACGATGGGCTTTAGACGTTCACATATTACGCGGAGAAGATTTTATAGGCGATGCTAAGTAGACTGATTTCTCTATATAGGTGCAGTATAGAGGGTCTTCTTTTTTCAGGATTGGGCAAACAATACTGAGGTTTCATTCATCGGGTATGCTTTCTTCCGGCCATATCTTACAGATAAGTTGGTGCATGCTCCTAACCAGCTTATCCCCAGCTGCTTTAAAGAGCTCGGCATTCAAGCCATCCGCTCCAGCGGCTTTATTAGACTTCAACTTAGATATGGCAATCTTTACTTCGTCTAAGTCGGGAGGACGGGATTGTTGGCTTTCATCGTCTATATTGAATGGATCATCCTGCCTGACAGCGGAATTCAGTTCTTCGTCGCCGTTATACAGTCTGCAGAAGTGGTCCTTCCATATCCTCAGCATTCACTGTGGTTCCACTATTTCCGCTTTCGTCTTTGCAGCCTTCGGTTCTAGGTTTATGTACCTGCGAATTTCGTTTCACCTGTTCATAAAACTTTCGAACCTCATTCCTGCTTTTAAACCTCTCAACATCTTCGACCGCACGCTTCTCATGCCCTCTCTTTTTCCTTCTGAGAAGTCGGTGTTCCTCTCGCCTCTTCTGTTCATAGAGCTCACGAGCAGCTCTCGTCCTTTTATGCAGCGCCGCTTTGCGTGCCTGTTGTTTGGCTGCATTTGCCTGCCGACAATCCTCATCAAACCAGGGGTTCCTTGTTGGTGGCTGTTTGAAACCCAGCACATCAGAGCTAGATGAAGAAGTTTGTTGGGTGAGGCCCTAGTTCACATATGACTGTAGCGCCACCTTAAGTAAGTAAGTAAATGTTAGGGTTCATCAAAGTAAATAGTAAGGAATTTACCGATCCGTATACAATAAAAAACTCTATATTTCTCTCGTTCGATCTTTGCTTGAGTACTGCAACACAGTTTGGAACCCTTGCTATAATAACTCAATTGTAAGAATCGAGAAAATCCAGAAAAATATTTCAAGGTTTATGTATTATAAACTTCATTAGGGTATTGTTATTCCATCGTATGAAACTAGATGTCTCTTATTTGATTTGCGGAGTTTGGCAAATCGGCGATAATGTTTTTTAGAGATATATTTAATAATCATATTAAATGTGCTCAACTTCGTGCACTTATGTCTATTCGTGTTCCTGGTTTTAATTCTAGAGGTAATATTCTTTTTCTTCTCTTCTTTCTTCTTTTTTTCTTCTTTTTTTGTAGTACCCGTGGCAAGATGGTTAGTGCGTTGAACTGTCATGCCAGAGGTCTTGGGTCCGATCCCTGCCTATGCCGTCTAAAAGTCTTTTCACGGGTACTGCCTCTTGCGAGGAATTGACAAATTCTCCAAGAGTAACTCTTGTCATGAAAAAGTGCTTTCTCAAATTAGCTGTAGGTCCCCTCCATTCCTGATAATATTACTCGCACACAGGAATGGTTGAGAGTTGTAAGTCACTAGGCCCTGGTTCTTCATGGACTGTTGCGCCACCCAATTTATTTTATTTATTTAATATTCTTTTCATACGAGCAATTTCATAGATCTAACTATGGTCGTAATGAACCGATTTCTTGTTGCATCAGAAAAGCAAATTCAGTTTGTACTAGTTTGGACGTTTTAGTATTTCTACTAGAGATACCTTTAAAATTTTTGTTTTAAATATACTTATGTAGATCTACTTGACGTTTGTATATATTTATACATTATAGTTATTTTTATTTTTGTATATATTACTGCAGTTATATTGAAATATTGTTATCTATTAGTCTATAAAAGAACTTGGTTCTTTGATTGATGAATAAATAAAGAAATATAAGTTCAATCCTTGCATTGAGGTTTTCCAACTTTCAAACTTTCTTTAATTAATGTTTGGAAAGAAATGATTTTACAACTGATCGGAATGGTTTAATTAATGGAAAGGCTCTTTTCTTCGTTTCGAAACAATAGCTACTAGATAAAAATAAACTTGAACAGTATTAAATTTGTATTTATCTATTTTATTGAAGAAATCAACAAACAAAGAGAAAAACACAGGACTCCAGTGAAGAATAGTACTCAAACTACTCCAAAACGCTCGAGTCTTATGACGACTTCTACGTCTTCATCTCGTGTTTCTAGTGTCGAAAGGAAAACTCCAGCAAAGAAGGTCGGCTGATGTTTATTTAACAAATGACAACATTATTTTAAATATATATTTGTTTTCCAAATTGCAGGATGTCGCTCAAAATAGAGTACAGACCACACCGAAATCATCTCTTTCTAAAACTTCTAGTTCGGAGAAACTTAAGGATAAATCCAAAGAAATGACTCAATCCTTGATCTTAGAAAATCCGAAAACAAAAGATGAAAAGAACGCCCTCAATGTTGTTAAGACAGAAGAAGCATCAGAACAGCAAGTAGTAACCATTGATAGTTCCCCATCAGATGTGGACACAGAAACAAAATCCATTGGTGAAACAGTAATTTCTAATACTATTGAAACCGAATTATCAGAGGAAAAGGCAGATCAAGGTAATGAGAAAGAAATAAAAAAAGAGGGCAACAACAGCAAGGAGGGTTCCGTAGTCCGAGAGGTGCAACTTTTGTCAGAAAAAGACAAACAAGACAGTAATATTAACGATATGTCAGCTTCTATGATAGCCAAATCTAAGATAACTACAGAAGAAGAAGCAAAGGCTGCATTGGCAGAACGCCGTAGGGTTGCCCGCGAAGAAGCCGAACGTCAAGCTGAGCTTGAGCGCCAACGTTTAGAAGCTGAACGTTTGGCTGAAATTAAACGACAAGAAGAAGAGGCCGAGAGAGAGCGCAAATTCGAAGAGGAAGCTCATCGCTTGGCTCAGGAACAGCGTAAAGCAGAAGAAGAACGATTGCGTCAAGCAATTGAGGTATGTTTTATTTTCTTGATACTGAAGAAAAATAATAATATTGTATTAAAATTTGAATTGTTAGGAGGTAAGTCGGCGGGAAGAAGAAGAACGACTCAGACGCGAGGAGGAAGAGAAGCAAAGAGTGGAACGTGAAGAAGCTGAGAAAAAGGCAAAGGAAGAGGCGGAGAAGCAAAAAATTGAAGTAGCCGAACGCCTGAAACGCGAAGAGAAAGAACGTGAAGAGAGAAGAAAACGCGTTGAAGCGATTATGTCTCGAACAAGAAAAGCAGGATCTGCAAATACGCCCAATTCAACACCTGTAAAGGTAAGTTCATTTTGAAACACAATATTATTAGTGGTTGCACTTCATATCTGAGGATTATTTTCATATTACCAAGAATATGTTATTGTCAGTATAGAAGATGACATATTTAAACGGTTTCTTATTATTTTGTTCATCGGTTTAACGATTGAAGAAAACAATTGTATTTGTTACGAGAAATTGACAAATTCTTCATCTGTAAGTAGTAAATATTAATTTATTGATTCGTTGTTTTGATACATTTGTTATTCATTGTGAAAGACTTTAAAGCTATGGCATTGCCGTCAGCTCGGTAAGCAATTTGAGGGGTTTCCAGTTCGTTTCGTTCAAAAGTGTTATTGTTTCTGGCATTGTTAATGTTTTTTGTCCGCAATACGATATCCGTTGAGATGCAAAAATGGGACATATACTGATAAAATGAAAGCAGTCTTCTTTGGATTTAAGATTACATAAGGAACAAAATTGGTTGAAACTTCCATCGTAGGGTCCTCCGTTAAGTCCTAAGAGTTCGCATCTTGCTTTAAAAATTAAGCAATGATTTATAATTTTGACCAAGTTGATGTTTATGTTTGATTTGAGAACAATTAAGTGGTGATTCTCATCGGCTTTGTTGATCTTTTTGATGATTAAATGAAAACAATTTTCATCTGATTTTTCCCAACGTTTCGACGGTGATTGCCGTCTTCTTCAGGGGATGTCTTTATTCACATAAATGATAAGAGTGTTTATTAAATACATACGAATATTATGTAAAGCTTTCAAGTATGACTTACATTGATTTAAATATTACAAAAACATTAAAACAAAAAACAATTTAAACAATTAAAACAATTAAAATTTAAAGCGCTTCCGACTTTGAAGACTTGTCACTGTTAAATGTAAACTGTTGAATTGTTTGTGTCTGAAACTAAGTAACAGTAAACGGCGGATATGTTTTGAGTGTCTTGTTTGCGGTTCATATTATTTCAATTGCTTCGTATTCTTCCATACCCCTAAGTATTTATATTCGTTAACCACTTCCAGGAGGTTACCATTGAAATACCAATTATAACGAATCTGACTCCTAGAAGATCTGGAAAATACCATGATCTTGGATTTATCAGTGTTTATAAGAAGATCCCATTTGCAGCAATATTCTCATAGACGATTTATCATCAGTTGTAAAACATTGGGTGACTCTTAAAGTAAAACCAAATCGCCGGCATAAAACAGTACATTTATTGACATTCCAGCGATCCGTATTCCACCAGGAAGGCAATTCACTATGTCATTGATGAAAAGTGAAAACAAAAGGGCACTGATTAGACATCCTTGTTTGACACCATTGTCTGTTGGAAACCATTTTGAATAAACTGACCCATCCCAGACAGATGCTTGAGGATCAAAATACATTTCTTTTAAACCATGGATAAATTTAGTTGAAATACCTGTTTGCGAGAGCCTTTAGAAGAGAACATTACGATTCACCAAGTCTGAAAGCTGATTTAAAATTTACAAAGAATGCGTAGACCTTTTTGTTCCTGGCTTGGAATGCTTTGACAATCGGAGTAATTGAGAAAATGTGGTCGGTCGTTGAGTAGTTTTTCTTAAAACCAGCTTGAAATTCAGGATATTGTTGACGTCAACCCATGATTCCAATCTGCCTGCAAGAACTTCACAAAACAATTTCGCCAGGACATTCATAAAAGAGATTCCTCGATAATTTTCAACCAACTCCAGGTCTACTTTTTTGTGAATCGGGAAGATCACTAACTTTTTAAATGAACTGGGGATGACGCTTTATTGAAAAGGATCCTCAGTTGGTTGATGAAGCTCGGAGGAGCGTTCTTGAAAAATTCGTATGGAATTCCATCTTCGCCCGGGGCTTTTCCATTTTTCGCTCTGTGAATTACAGCATATATTTCAGAAGCTGAGATTTCCTTGTCCAAACAATCGTTGGTTACCAAAGGTTCCGCAAAGTGGTAGTTTAATAATGATTTTCCGTAAAGGAGATTTTTGAAGTGCAAAGTTGGATCCATTTATCTCATTTGTAATCTTCCAGAATTCTTTAGAGCTTTTAGTTTGACCAAGTTCACATGCTTGATTATTTTCATATTCACTTTTTTTTCAAACACATTTTTTTGTACCGTGAGTTTGCTTCAACGTACGATTTTCTTAAAGCTTGGTAGTTGGAGTTCCGCATAGCATTAAAAAGAGAAAAGGATTTTTACGACTTTTCATGCATTCATAGTGAAACCAATTTTGTTTGAACTTTAAGATTCCATTTGGTGCCATAGATGATGCGACGTTTCTAATGTAACGCACAAGTTGGTTTGATGGTAATTCAGTTGAATTATAGTTAACATCTACCGTTGATAGTTGGTGTTCTAAGTTTTGTTTGTATTTTCTGTATCATAGAAAAGTGGTTCTCATATTTGTGATTATGTGGTTTCCACTTTTTTTCACACTCGATGTATAAATAAATATTCACTACAATAAACGGTGATTTTTTAAGAGCTTGAGAACTTTTTTTAAAAAAAAATCGCATAAAATTTGCAAAATCTCATCGATTCTTTATTTGAAACGTTAGATTGGTCCATGACATTTACTTTTTGAAGATAATTTCATTTAAATGTTGACCGCGGCTGCGTCTTAGGTGGTCCATTCGGAAAGTCCAATTTTGGGTAACTTTTTCGAGCATTTCGGCCGGAATAGCCCGAATTTCTTCGGAAATGTTGTCTTCCAAAGCTGGAATAGTTGCTGGCTTATTTGTGTAGACTTTAGACTTGACGTAGCCCCACAAAAAATAGTCTAAAGGCGTCAAATCGCATGATCTTGGTGGCCAACTTACCGGTCCATTCCTTGAGATGAATTGTTCTCCGAAGTTTTCCCTCAAAATGGCCATAGAATCGCGAGCTGTGTGGCATGTAGCGCCATCTTGTTGAAACCACATGTCAACCAAGTTCAGTTCTTCCATTTTTGGCAACAAAAAGTTTGTTAGCATTGAACGATAGCGATCGCCATTCACCGTAACGTTGCGTCCAACAGCATCTTTGAAAAAATACGGTCCAATGATTCCACCAGCGTACAAACCACACCAAACAGTGCATTTTTCGGGATGCATGGGCAGTTCTTAAACGGCTTTTGGTTGCTCTTCACTCCAAATGCGGCAATTTTGCTTATTTACGTAGCCATTCAACCAGAAATGAGCCTCATCGCTGAACAAAATTTGTCGATAAAAAAGCGGATTTTCTGCCAACTTTTCTAGGGCCCATTCACTGAAAATTCGACGTTGTGGCAGATCGTTCGGCTTCAGTTCTTGCACGAGCTGTATTTTATAAGGTTTTACACCAAGATCTTTGCGTAAAATCTTCCATGTGGTCGAATAACACAAACCCAATTGCTGCGAACGGCGACGAATCGACATTTCACGGTCTTCAGCAACATTCTCAGAAACAGACGCAATATTCTCTTCTGTACGCACTGTACGCATTCGTGTGGTTGGTTTAATGTCCAATAAAGTAAACTGAGTGCGAAACTTGGTCACAATCGCATTAATTGTTTGCTCACTTGGTCGATTATGTAGACCATAAATCGGACGTAAAGCGCGAAACACATTTCGAACCGAACACTGATTTTGGTAATAAAATTCAATGATTTGCAAGCGTTGCTCGTTAGTAAGTCTATTCATGATGAAATGTCAAAGCATACTGAGCATCTTTCTCTTTGACACCATGTCTGAAATCCCGCGTGATCTGTCAAATACTAATGCATGAAAATCCTTACCTCAAAAAAATCACCCTTTATTTTGAATTATCAATATAGAGTTTTTCGTGAATTGAATATTTATTGCAGTTCCCAGTATAATGGCGTCTCCTTCTTTAGTTAATTTCTTGCAACTAAATTGAGCGGACATCATAGGAAAGTTATTGTTATTACATTAAATCTTAAAGATTTATTTTTGTATTTTGAAAGACTAAAGAGGGTTTTTATTGCTTTTAAGAACAGATTCCTCTTTCCGATATAAATTAAATAATAATACATTCTATAATCCTCGACACTAATAAAGCTTAAATCTTTTTTTTTATACTCATAATCAAACAAAATATATTTTCTGTATAAATTTATCAAAGCATGTTAACCAATTTTATTGTAAAAACTTTTTAATTCAGGAAAGCGAAAATTCCAAAGCCGAAAAGGTAGTCCCTCCAGTACAAACACCTGTGACTGAAGTCAAATCTTTAATTGACGATAGCATAAAAAGTCAAACAGACGTGACTGCGACCCCAATAACAGCAACATCAGAATCTAAGGAAAATGTTATGGCTTCAAACGATAATACTGCTGCCACATTAGAGCCACAAAATTCACAGGCCATGTATGAACAATCTGTTAATGACAAAGAAAGCGCATTAATGAAGAGTTTTTCTGCTATGATAATTGATGAGAACACTAAGAATTTGCATAATCTTCAACAAAACCAATTGGTTGATGTAACAAATGGTAAAATTCCCGAATTCCCCAGCAGTGAAGATCTTCTTCACAATACAGTGGCGAATGGAAATGGCCACTTAGAGAATATTAATAATAAAAAGTAAGTTTGTCAAATTAATGATTATTATTTTTAAAAATTAAATTATCTATTTTACAGTGAAATTAATATTCTTCAAGATGTTTCCTCAACGAATCAACTAATTGATCTTAGTATTGAGTCACAAGATATCAACAACGCTGTGAATTTCAACAATAACAATAGCTTATTGGCAACTACAACTACCCTAGTCAATGCTGATAGTCACGAAAATAAAGGTAAACAACAAAACACTAACCATCAAAATAATTATATTTTCACAATCTTAAATTGAATTTATGCTCATTATTAGTTTATTTACAATAATAGCTGTGTTTTGTTGGAAAATCTATTAATAGTATAGTAGGAATTTACATGAATAACAAAAACAAATTCCGCAGTATGAATAGTACCGATAAAAGTTTAAGTAGAATCTTGCTGCGGGTTTTTGCCATTTATACAAGTCTCGAATGGATCTTAACCCTTTACTGCATGGTGGCTCATATATGAGCCAAACCGTATTTTTGTCGATATTTTCTAGTTTTCAACAAATACTGTTGTTTTGTGCATACAGTGAGAAATTAGTAACATAAACGCTCTAAATTTTATTGATAAACGCCATCTATTAACGAGTTTCGACAACAATTTTATCCGTCAAACTCGTCAAAAAGGGTGCAGTACGAGAAACGCATGTTTGAGAAATTCAAAATGTATAAAAAATATAAAAATAAAATGTAGTGCTTAAAATACCAGTAAAGCAAATAATATAAATATTATTGACAATGTGAATTTTTTCGATTTTATGAAGTAACAAGTATTTATAAGTTGAGAAAACGGTTTGGATCAAATATGGCACAGAAATATACGTTTATTTTTTTACCGAGATAACAGAATTCAGATATTGACCAACGTTAGTTTTACGGAGGTATCCATACTTCTATACAAAATTTTCCCGACAACAGCAGTGTGGAAGATTTTTCAGATGATGAGCACGAGGTAAACTGCCTCTATATATTCCAGAGTCTGATGAATCCGATTGGGAATTAGAAGATAACATTTATCTATTCCAGATGGTACCTCCCTCAAATAGAAGTGCGAGAGCTGAAAAAACCTAGAGGTGCGATGGGTTTTTGGAAAAAGGTGATAACGAAACCGCATTCACAGGTGAACGCCAATACAATTCTACAAGTACTCTTTACAGACTAAATGTTCAAATATATAGAACAAGAAACAATCAGATACTCCTGTGAAAAATATACCGAAAAAATTGCCCATATAACAGTAATGGAACTTGAACAGTTTGTTGGAATAAGCCATTACATGTCCATCGTACAGTTACCATCAACTAGGCTTTATTGTAATGAAAGCCTAGGTTATCCAAAAATAAACTCTGTAATGGCATGCAACCGGTTTGAAGAAATAAAAAGGTTCCTATATTTCAACACCAACTCGACGCAAATACCCAAAGGACAACCAGGACATGAACGCCTTCATTGTTTCCACCAAAGGTTTATCTCGGTTTAGATAAAATAAAATTCTTTTGGTGTTTCCACCGCACAAGAAGATTTAAAAATGATTAAGTTTGACAGAACTTTCTCAAATGCAAATGGTCTTTCGATGTTTCTTGTGAAATGCAAGTGAGATAGTTTGATTTGAACCAACTCCTACACACAGGTTTTTCTTCACAAATTTCGAACCGACTCCGATCCCCGACCAGATTTATTTATTTTATGTCAATTTGTTTGGTTAAAACTTTGAAATTTCAGATATTTTCTTATTGTTTCTTCTTGAAAATTGTCCATTTTAATAGTTTTTTTTTTTTGCTGAAGTTTATTTTAACTTTTGACTTTCACAAAACTTTCTTCTATTTGTGTTTTTTGTTATTATTATTCTGATAGGTCTTCTTTCAGTTGTACCAATTTTTAAATACAAAAATCTGGCTACTGCCGATGGGGTCTCTTGGGAATTTTCTACTATACTTTTTATAGAATGCCAAAAAATCACGGGTAATATAAGGAATTATGTTTACTAGGGACCTCATAGCCTGGGGCAGGAAATTGCAATGTAGCAGCTTTTTTTTCACGACGACTTTTTGGAACAAGGTATTAGCGTTATCCCGCCCCTACGCTAGACTTTTCCTTTATCTAGATGAATACAACTAAATTCAGCAAATAAAACAAGGAATGAGAACTTTTATACCAAACAAGATTAAAAGTATCAGACCCAAGGAAAACACATGGTTTGATGCGAGGTGTAAAGAGGTTATTAAGGGCAAAGAGGTAAGTTTCCGTTGGTATAAAGCCAACCGTACTGAGGAAAGCCAGACAAAGTTCAAATAACCCAGGAAGGCCTGTAACGCCCATATTCAGCGGACCAAATTTTTACATGACCAAAAATGACGGCAAAAAATACTACAGTCTCTCAAAGGCAGTACAAATTTTTTCTCATTTGTTAAAAACATGAGGAATTCTTCCTCTTTATCGGTTCCTACGCTCGTTGTCAATGACACTCTATTAGTTAGCTCTTTAGAGAAAGCTAATCTCTTTGCTAGGCTTGAGCGAGTTAGTGATTCTATGGGACCAATCTTTTTTCGCACTCGTACTGTGGCGAGAGTCCTTAGAGATCTAAACACACATAAATCCGCTGGTCCGGATGGTATCCTCGCTATTGTTCTGAAGCGATGTTCTTCAATGCTGGCAAAACCACTGCGTAAGCTTTTTCATCTGTCCCACTCCTCAGGTTCTCATTTTTATTAATGATCTCCTGTCTGCAACATCTAATCAAATACATTGTTTTGCTGACGATAGTACTCTTAGCTTAGCTTCGAATGTGGAACTGCAACGACAAAATATGATAAGATCAATGGGGTTTAAAAAACCGCGTAGAATTTAATGCTTCGAAAATGCAATGCTGTCTTGTATCGTTAAAGCGAGATATACCCCCATTGCCATTATCCATGGATGTCACTTGCATCAATGAGACTGAACACCTCGATATTCTCGATGTGGCCAAAAATGCAGCAAGGTATTTGGGTTTCCTTAAGCGATGCAAGAAATATTTCACCCCTTCTTATCTGGCTGTTATCTACAAGCCTTACACCCGTCCAAAGCTTGAGTATAACTCCCATCTCTGGGCTGGTGCTCCTGCAACTTACTTAAGCCTCTTAGATAGTATTGAACGTAGAGCATTTAAATTGATAGATGATAATATCTTCATAAGTTCATTTACTTCGCTTGAACATCTACGTAACGTCTCTTGTCAGACCCTTTTTACCTTTATTTTATCGGTTTATGCTCTAGTGAAACAGCCAATTGTATTCCTCCCCTTAAACAGTTCAACCGTAATACTCGCTTTTAGGAATGCTCATCAGTATACCCTCGAGCCCAACTTCTGCCGAACTGTCAAATACAGAGATTCGTTCTTTAGCCGTACTACGCGAATGTGGGATGCCTTACCACACTCTGTCTTCCTAGTCATTGCAATATTCAGGAATTCAAAACCAATGTGCACGGACATCTCCTTTTAAACCCTCTCTCCTCTTCCTCGGGCTTACACTGTGCCTCTGCATAGTAAGGGTAGTAATATCCCCTTGAGTGTGTGCTTTTTAGAAAAAAAAGCATTATAAGTAACTTTCAACTTGAGGATTTAAATTCCAGGTCCAATAAAACTGATAGCATCTTTATATTTTCCTTTTCATGACCGCAGATATAATTTTGTTCCTCTTAATTTTGAAAGTGACCATATGATCGTCACACTCTGTCTTTATTCATTTCTGAATTGTTTTCGTGGGCGGCACAGTTTTTGGATTCAATATCACGATTGCCATTGTTGTATGAAAAATGCCGCACCCCCAAATCCGGTGCGTTAACTACGGCCGAATGGACTGTAGAAGGATTTACCAATCGTTGGTTACCTATTGGGGAATTATTACCGTTCCTTGTCATGTTTCATAAAAGAATAAACTTCTCGCTCCATTCGGTGTTTTCCCGGATATGGTTATTAACACTATCTGCATAATGTGTTAACTACATTATACACACAAGCCTTCGATTCGTCTTTTGGATGGTCGAACAGATACAATAAAACAAGGCCGCCCAATGTGGGGAAACAGTCGCTTTTTGTAGCCGCCCAATATGGGTACAGGCGCTTCCTGCTGCTGCCGTTGGCCTTCTAGAAATAGGCTCATCTGCCATCAGTCTACCATGCCGTTGACCACTACTGCAGTTCTTCCGCCTTTAAGAAGATTTTCTTCAACCCAAGGATGAGTCTGTGCCCATGCCAGCAATGCTGGGTTGTTTGCTTATACCGGCAGTTAATCGGTCCCCTTTATGTGCGTTAGTGCGACCCACCCTCTACCACGTGGAGGTACACATAGGGTTTTTTCTGCCGCCCTATGCTCCAGGAGGAGTTTAAGTGCCGGAAACGAAGAAGAAACTTTTTGGATTTCTTCATTTCACATCGTTATCATATTCATAATAGATTCGAATAGAAACATTTATACTTATGACTTTTGTCTGCAAAACTAAAATTCAAAACAAAGTTTAAAAAATAAGTTTTATTCACTAACTCCGTTGACAGTAAATTTCACAAACGGATTCCACGAATTTCTTCAAAGGACATGAACCAATGGTTCTATGTCACAGCTATTGATTTCCTATATTGAAGAAAAACCAAATAAATTATATGAAATTAACTTTTTATTTAAAAAAAAAACTTTAATAAATAATTGTATTTATTTCTTTCTTATTTTTTACAGAAATATCTTTGCTATGAGTCTAAACAAATAGAAATTATGTTGGACTACAAGCAACGAGGAATGAATGTTTTCAAGATGTGCGTAAAAAAGATGGTTACTAGACCTTAAGGCTAAACATTAGTTTATAGATAAATACAATTAAAAAAAAATAATGAAAAATGTTCCTCCTCAAGATGTGTGGAGTAAAAAAAAGTATGTGTATTAAAAGTGAAACAAAGCGTAGTTACAAACAAAACATAAAACGGAAGGCAAAAGAGCATAATAAGATGGCAAAAATGGAATATCTAATGTATTTTCGCATTATAAGATACAAAAAAAGTAAAAAAAAAAAACAAAAAACAAATATATTTATATTATAAACTTACTAATATCTAATTAACAAATATTTTTCGATTGTACGCAATAAATTATTACTATTATTATTATATTAACTATATTAAAACTATTCTAGAAGTTAGAAAAAAGTAGAGATTTAATGGTGATTGCAATACCTACGGTATTGCACGTAGTATCCTCAAAAATAATAAAAAAAAAAAACATAAAACAAACAAAAAATAACTGCTACAATATTCAACATTCAGCACAAAAATATCATTTTGTCACTTTATTGATTGATTGAATATTTCCATTAGTTTTTCAAATTGTAATCAGCACTATCACAGAATCTTTGAAATACTACTATGAAATTAAACTCAAAAAATATTTCACAGAATCCTTTTACAATTTCTGATCTCACGAACTTTTATTGTAAAGAGATCTTGTGATTTTAATTGTTTGTAATTTGCAGGATAAGCGTTTACAGTGGATTCTGTGATAGAGATGAATATAGAGCCGATAATAAAATATATTTCACACTATAAGAACGAGATTAAATTAATAAATTGATAGCTTTTTTTACACATACCTACATATTTATATGATTACACAAACTTTGTGCTTTTCGTTAACCTACCACTCACTATACAAGGGCAACATGAAAATTACATAATTTATACAAAGCAGAAAATAATTGCGAACAAAAAACTACAGTAAAAAATAAACTTCTTACGTATAACGTACTAATAACTAATTTAATTATATACAGTACCCATTTACCAAGTAGGAGTTAAAATTTATCAAAAATGCTTTACCAACTATATAAATTATATAATGTACGTGTAAACAGAAAAATATTTGTTCGTTTCGAATCATTTTCTTATAGTCTTATATATTCTAAAAAATATCACTTTGAAAAAAAAAAGAAAACAAAAATCTTGCACCGTCGAATTTGCCGAATTCACAAAAACAAAAATGTATCTAAAATAAAAGCAAACAATGCCACTTTTTACTAATAAAATCAATTAAGCCAGTTTTTATTGACAGTGGTGTTGTAGTTTGAGTTTCTCACCCGAATTACAGAATGCGTCGTAATCGATCTTTTGCAGCAGGTACTTACTGGCTCTATAAAAATGGCTTGGTTTGTATCTATTCATGCATCTTTTCCACTGAAATCTTCTTCAACCATGACACATCACATAATTTGACACCTCGAGGGGAACGGACACTTTGGCCAACATGAGGAAATACCCTCTTTTGTTAGTCAGAAGGTTCTGAACGAATAATCCGTCCCTTACTTACTTGTTTTAATCTTTCATAATTTAAGATAATACTGCAATTTTATGTTTTACATGCTGGAAATAAATTTTAAATAAAATTCTCGTATTCTGTCTAGAATTTTCAAAAAAAAAAATGTAAAATTCCAAGATAAAGAAAATGCATATTGATGTGCTTGAAGTTTTCAGCTACTTCCTCAACCATGCTGTTCTTACTGTCTTGTCCAATATTCTTGGCATAAGTTTTTAATTACAAATGGATCCTGTGATAGTTTTTTATTTGTATCAACATCAAAATCCCGATTACGATAAATTCTGTAATAAGGGTGATTAAATCAATTTACAATCGTTTTATTTGTCGTTTAGTTTATTATTATGTAATTAGGATATTATAATAATAAAAAGGTATGTAGTTAGTGTAACGTTTATAATCATGTATAATGTATATTTATATAAACTGTTTAATTTGTTAATTGTTTTAAAAAGCAAACATATTATTTTAAGATATAAACAAATTAATTACACACATTTACATCTATATTTTTTCATGTTGTCTGCACTTTTTTTATTTTTTCAAATAAAATTTACAAAATTACACCCAATTGCCTTTTAAATTTGTTTAATTCGATTGGAAAACTAAACGAATTTCTCCTTATAGGTATTCATTTTTTCACCACAATATATGATTATATATATATTTATAAAAGAAGTTTAAAATAAACAACAACAACAAAAACAAAAAACAAAAAAACACATCATATAATTAAAATATGCATTAAAATTCAAAATATTTTAAGTTGCAAATAATTTATAAGAAACTATACTGTTACAGCATGTTTGTTTAAGCAAGGGTAATTTTGATTAAAGTTGCTTTTATGTTAAATTTAATTAATGAAAAAGTATGTATTATCAAAATATATGTATAACTTAGTTAAAAACATGTGTAAAACTCTATTATACTATGATAACTCCCAAATCTTACATGCATAAACTATATGAAAAACGTATTCAAAAGTTATAATAAACAATTCAAAAAGAACAAAACGTGTGAACACAACATTTATTTAGGTTATTTTTGTTTAAAAAAAGAGGTTCCATATTTCCTGTGATAACATCTACATAATTTGTAAGTCGATTATAAAATCGAAAATACTATAACCGTTATAAATAGTGATGCAGTGTTTTGACTACAAATAATATAAAGAAAACACTCGATAACAGTTTATTTTAACTTTATAGTTAGCCATGGGCAGGGAAATCAGAACCAGAAAAGCAATTACTATTTTTTTTACAAATGAATAGGTTTTTTTTTCATTTCGAAGAGCATATCCTGGTCTAAAATAGCTTAAATAAAACCTCGAAGTAAATAGTTCAAAAAATATTATTGTTGGAATCCACGTAGGTAGTAGTTAAGCCCCTGAAGCGTGTCCTAAGTCCCCCAAAATCTAACTATCGATTTTGTCTATTTAGAAATGGTGAGAGTTAGAAGTGCTAGATACATAAATTCATCCCTATCATGAATTCCATCGTAATCGGAAATTTTTACGAATCCCGAAAAACTGTATCATGAAATCCGTTCGTTATGCAAACTTGTATGAGATTTTCCACTACGAACGGATTTCATGATATAGTTTTAGTTTTAGTTTTACTTTAATTCATCAATTAGAGAATTTTCATCTCTTACAGACTTATTAAATACAAATATAATATTCACATGTTTGTAGGTGGGTATATAATTATACAATAAATAAATTAAAAATTCTTATGTATTAAACAATAAATAAAATAAATAAATAAATAACTTAACAGTGAAACCACGCATAGGTATTACAAGATAAATATTAAGTTAATAATAGAACATAACAGCATAAAAACATAATTCGAAAACATCTTTAATCAGATTTAAATTTGGCTAAGAATAATAGATTTAAAAGCATCTCTTGTACAATTTAACATAATATCAATTCTTTCGCATAATGCATTAGCTTCTCTGATGCAACGGGTGATAGGCTCATTGCGCCCATAGTTTCTCTGATGGAATGGTTCATAAATCAAAAATCTTTCACGCGTAACTCTTGACGGAGTATTTCCCTCATAGAACAAATCTATAAGCGGAGGACATTTTATATGCCTAGTTATTATATCCCTGACGAACATTATCGAAAAATATTTCCGCCGAGTTTCTAGAGATTTCATTCCAAATAATAAGCATAGGAAGGTCTTATAATCCTCCATCTCAATTTAAAAAAAGCATATCTTGTAAAGTTTCTTTGAACATTTTCTATCCTTTTTGATGAATTTGAATAATATGGATTCCAAACTGTACAGCAGTATTCCAGCACAGATCTAACCAATGAGTTATATAATGATATTAGAGTATATGAATCATTAAACTCTCTTGTATTTCTTTTAAGAAACCCCAGCATCTGATTTGCTTTGTTGATCATATAATCAAAATGTGCGTGGAGTGACAAGTTGACATCAAGAATAACTCCCAGATCTTTTTTTGTATTACTCTTTCTAGGTTTATGTTGTTAATGCTATAATCAAACATTATCTTACTAAAGTTCCTGTAACAAGACAAAACTTGACATTTAGCAACATTAAGATTCAGGTAATTTGCTTGACACCAAGTTGCCAAACTATGCAAGTCAGATAACAAAAGATAACAGTCAGAATTGCAGGAAATCCTTCTGTAAAGTTTAAGATCATCTGCGAAAAGAAGACAGGATGAGTTTTTAAAGAAAGTGGGAATATCATTGACAAACAGGAGAAATAAGAGCGGTCCCAAATGACTCCCTTGGGGGACACCCGATGGGACATCTATATCATCGGATCTATAATTTTTAATTTTAACAACTTGAACCCTACCAGTCAGATAAGATTCAATCCACATTAATAAAGAAGAGTGAATACCAAAAAAGAAAAGCTTGTGAATCAGAATTTTGTGATTAACTCTATCAAAAGCCTTTGCAAAATCGGTGAAGATGATGTCAGTTTGATAGCCTTTTTCCATATTAGATATAATGGCATTTATCATAATCATTAAATTTGTAGATGTTGATTTACCTGCAACAAAACCATGCTGAAAGACCGATATTTTACCTTGGGTTACAAATGAAATTCTGTTATAAACTATTTTTTCAAATAATTTAGGTATTGCAGAGATCTTACAAATCGGTCTGTAATTTGTTATTTCGTGTTTAGATCCTGATTTGAAAATCGGAGACAAAAACGAAATTTTCCACGAACGCAAGAAATTGCCACTCGCAAGAGATAAATTAAAAATTAGGGTGAGCGGCTCTGCTAACGCTCATGCACATTTTTTTAGAAGTATGGGCGGAATATTGTCTGGACCTTCACTTGTATTCACATCCAAGCTTAAAAGAGCTGATTCAACTTCAACCTGGTTTAGAATAAGTGACCCAAGATCAATACATTTTCTTACCCCTGAAGGCTCATCAGTTAAAACAGATTCAGAGGAATAAACTGATTGGAAGTAACTTGCAAATAAATTACAAATCTCGGATAACTCACTCGTAATAGTGCCTAGGTACTGCATACAGCTTGGTAATCCACATGATTTTCGTTTGGTATTTAAAAAACTCCAAAACCTTTTACTATTACTTCTAAGATCGATTTCAACTGAAAGTAGATAATTATGATATAAAAATTAATTTAGATAGTCAAATCTCTTTTGAATATCTAGATAGCTGTTTCGAAGACTTGGATGATTTTTGTTCTTTTTATATAATTTATATGCTTTATTTTTTTGGTTTTTGAGATTACTTAATCTCCTGTTAAACCAGATAGTAAGAATGCGATTGAGATCATTATATTCATGGTTAATTTGGACTAAATCATATTGACTTAAAAAATCTATAACAAGTATTTCAACTTCAGTTGTAACTCCAAATGGAATTAAATATTTATCTTCTGAGTCGAATTCCCATTTAATATTACCAATATTAAAATCTCCAGCAAAAATTATATGTTGTAGGTTATTCAAATTATCTAAAATCTGTTTTAAATTCAATAAGTGTAAATTATAAAAGTCTAATAAGCTCTTAGGTGGTATATAACTTGCAACAATAAACAATTCTGATTCGTTTACTTTAATGGCAACAATAATTTGATCAATATCTTGGTTAGTATCTGAGCAGCTTGATTCCAATACAATTTCCCTGCATGATAGAGAAGCACGAATGTCAATCAATACTCCTCCACCCCTATCCATTCCTGTTTTAATTTTGCATCTATCTTTTCGGAAAACTGTAAAATAACTTGGACAAATTTCCGAAGTATAATGATTTTCAGACAACCAAGTCTCAGTAAGAACAATAATATCATAGTTACATGCAGAAAAAGAAACAAATACATTATCAAGTTTAGTTCTTAACCCACCTACATTTTGATAATAAAAAGAAAAGCTTTTATTTCCAAATTTGATAGATGATGATCTTGTAGAAGAATTTAAAGATGAAAGCGGAGGCAGGTTGGCAGCAGTTTGTGTATTATCATTCAAAGAGCATGAAGCATAGTTCTCAGATCTTTGAGAACTGGTGATTATTCGTTTTTTGGAAAATTTATAAATAGGCGTATCGTAACCCCACTAGGCCAAAAAGCAGCATCGTATATTCAACTACTGTACTCCAATGGGACAATTATTTTAAAATTAATAAAATGTTGCTTCCTTTGCTTATTAGTATTGAGCAAAAAACAAGATATCCCTGTAGGATTTGGATACGCACCTAAGTTTGAAACAATAAATTCAGTGATTGCATTAATTGTAGTATCAGGGTGGAAACCAGAGATATGGAAACATTTATTTTTTCGCATAACCTTTATATTATCACACTGACCTCTAATACCATTGAGGCCTTGGGGTCTTCGATTTGGTATTTTGGAATTATTAGTTATAGGGGGGTTATTATAAAAAACGAAACTCGTTCAAAATAACGCTTATTTGTTAAATTGCGATTAGAAAAAACGATTGTAGTGGCACTAAATTGTCAAATTGCGATTAAGAAAAAAGAGAATTGTAAAAATGACGATACTCGTATTTTTATTTACGAGTGCCTTCAGTTCTCGTTCAGGGGGATTATTATGAAAAACGATAATCGTTTTTAATACAGAGTATTTGTGAAATGGCGATTACACAAAACGATTGCAGAAGCGCGTATTTGTAAAATTGCGATTACGAGAAACGAGAATCGTAAAAAAAACGATACTCGTATTTTTATTTACGAGTACCTTCAAGCACTCGTTCAGCTTTTGTTTCGGCGGGTTACTGTCAAGTGCCAAGCATTATTGTGCTTTGGTTTGTTTTTTTTTTTTTTTTTGGTTTTCATTTTGATGAGGGAGAACAAATTTAAGTTAAATAATAAATATAATGGTGAAAAACATAAAAAACACATTTTGACATTTGTAAATAGGTGTGAAGTAAGTTGCGTTTAAAAAAAATATCAATTTTCATTTTTGGCTGGCAACATTTTCTTGATTCCATTTTCGTTTCTCATAATCGCTCTACGCCATGAATTTCCTTTTTCTGGGTTTCGTTTTTTCTGCCGTTCGTTTCGTATTTCATGATAAGGGTCCAGCTTTCGTTTTGGGGGTAGATGTTTTGTTAAGTGCGCAAAAAAATGTAAGTAAATAATAAATAAAATTGTCAAAAACATACAAATAAGTTATTTCTAACCTTCTAGGCCTACAACTAATGCTAAGCAGTTGGATTTGCTGGTAGCTTTTATGGAAACCAATCCAAACAGCAAAAAATTACTTGCCGACGAGCCAAGCCAAAGCCAAATCCAAAATTCTTTGACTGATAAGCTAAATGCCTGCGGTCCTCCAGAGAAACCAATGAATGGTTGGAAAAGTGTAGGTTTCCTTAAAACAAAACTGCGTTTATGAAATTCTGTTCTTCGTTAGGTATGGAAAGATTTTAGGTACAATCTTAAGCGCAAAATGCGTGGAAATTTGCTCCATCGAAGTGGCACAGGGGGTGGCCCGAATAAGCAAAAAAAAATATTCAGAAAATGAAAAAATGACTGTCAATATTTTTGAGAGGGTGACCGACAAAGTTGGTTGTGCCATACCAACAAGGAAGTCTTGTCCGGTTCCTCTTTGGTAACCACCCTCGGCCAGAAACCGAAGTGTTCCAGCTAATTTCAATACATTTGGTATGTATGTAGATTTGAAACTTGGAAGGTGAGGATCAATCTCTTCTAATACATATTTGAATGCGTCCTTGTTCAAACGATAAAGAAGCTTGAACCTGGCAAATATTTAAGGAGTTTTTTTTTAATACTAGATGGAAAGGATTTCACTTTACTTACGTTGAACTTGGAAGGCTCATTGGGTTCGATGAATCTCTTAAAACTCTTCTTTTTATACGCATTTCCTCTTCTTCGTTAGTTTGGGATTCATCTTCGCTTTCAAGGAAATAGTAGCAGTGAAAAAAGATTTTATACAGTTTTAGTACAGTTTTCATGTGTAGGATATTTTATTAAATCTGTCCGGTTGATCGTATGGTCGGCTGGTTGGAGGCTTGGACAGACGTTCAATAGGTGTTCTATTGTCATTTTTTGTGGGTTGTTGCAGAATAAACAGGAAAAGTTTGTTAAGCTTTGTCGATTAGGTGTATATATGTAAGGTGAGTATGTCCGAGTCTTAGTCTGATGATTGCTCTCGATTCAGGTCTGGTGAGAGTTGCCAGTATTTGAACTGGAAAACATAAATGGTTAGGTTAGGTTATAGTGGCTGTCCAAGATGGAACGGACACACTTAGGCCAGTTTAATGGCCCATTGTGATACCACATGAATCTTGAGGCTTCCTCCTAAGCTCAATGGAACCAGTTAGAGTCTCTTATGAAACGTGAGAGGCTGATTATCCCGATATGATTTAGATCGTTTAGATCGTTAAAGAAGAATTCTCCTAGGTAATTCTTGCGTTTTCGAGCTAGAGCAGGGCATGTGCAGAGAAGATGAAGAACCGTTTCTTCCTCTTCCTCGTCCATACAGCTTCTGCAAAAGTCATTTGAGAATACGCCTAGTCTCAAGGCGTGCTTTCCTATTAGACAGTGTCCGGTTATGACACCTATTATCGAGCTTATATGCGATCTGCTTAGAGAGAGCAAGCACCTTGAACGTTTTAAATCCAGTGTTGGCCAGATGTTTTTTGTGGCTTGACACGTGGTGATGTTGGTCCACCTGGTGCCTGCCCTCCTCACAGCGTCTTGCATTAGTAGCAGTTTACAAGTAGCGATTGGTATGCCAGTACTTGCCAAACGTGGTAGGATGGGTTGTACTGTACCGTTCCTGGCGAGTTCATCTGCCTTACAGTTACCTGGAATGTCTCTATGGCCCGGCACCCAGCAAAGGTGAATATTAAACTGTTGCGCCATCTCCATTAGAGATGATCGACAGTTATGGACTGTTATAGAGTTTGTAGAGACTGAGTCCAGAGATTTGATAGCGGCCTGGCTGTCGGAGAAAATACGGATATCAGATGTTGATATCACGTTTTCTTTGAGCCAAGACAAGACTTCCTTAATCGCCAAAAGTTCCGCCTGGAACACGCTACAATGATTGGGAAGGCGGAATGAGAGACTTAATTTCAGTCGTTCAGAGTACACACCACCACCAACCCCTTCTTTGGTCTTTGAGCCATCTGTGTAAAAGTGGATTGACTCATCCTCTAAGAATGTCCTATCCTCCCAAAAAGATCTGGTAGGTATAGAAATCTGGAAATTCCTATCGAATTGTAGTTGGGGGATGGTGTAGTCTGTGTGCTTTGGAATTGATTCTAAGTACCTTAGAATTACGGAGTGGCCAATGTTGTTGTTAGTCCACTGCGACGAAGCATTGAGGCGGATAGCAGAGCTTGCAGCTATTTGTTTACTAAATATGTCAAGAGGTGTAAGGTAGAGCAAGGTGTCCAGTGCCGCAGACGGGGTCGTGCGAAGCGATCCGCTTATACATAGGCAGGCTGAACGTTGAACTTTATTCAACTTATCCCTGTTTATACCTTTCTCTAAAGCAGTCCACCATACTGCCACACCGTACGTTAAAATCGGTCTGATTACCGATGTGTATAGCCAATGCGTGATTCTGGGTTGTAAACCCCATTTATTACCAATAGCTTTTTTGCAAGAAAAGAGAGCTACAGTAGCTTTTTTGACTCTTTCCTGTATGTTGCGTTTCCAATTTAGTTTTTTGTCTAAGACAAGACCTAGGTATTTGGCCTCGTCTGAGAATTTTAATTGGATTCCTTTAATGTAAGGAGGGTTGACAAATGGAATTTTGTATCTCCTCGAAAATAAGACCAGATCGGTTTTGTGTGGGTTAACACCCAGTCCACACCGATCAGCCCAGAGTATTAGTCTGTCCAAGGCATTTTGTAAGAGTTCTTTTAGGATATTAAGATGCTTTCCTGAAACTGCTATAGCAACGTCGTCCGCATAGGCTATCACTCTGAAACCCTCCGCATCCAGACTAGTTAGGATTTCATTCACCACTAGGTTCCAGAGGAGAGGGGATAGAACACCACCTTGCGGTGTCCCTCTACTAACGAATCGTCTACTAGAAGAGTTGCCCAGTTTTGAATTAATTATTCTGCTAGTAAGCATTAAATGAATTAACTCCCGAAGCGAACTCTCTACATTTAGAGATGTCAGTGCAGAAGTGATTGCAGATGTGTCCACGTTGTTAAAGGCACCTTCGATGTCAAGGAAAGCAACCATAGTGAACTCTTTATGATGGAGGGAATATTCGATGGTGCGTACTAAAGTGTGTAACGCTGTTTCCACCGATTTACCCTTACAGTAGGCATGTTGAGACGAAGACAGAAGTCTTGTATCGATACGTGCCCTTAAATGGATATCGATCAATCTTTCCAGGGTCTTAAGAAGGAATGATGATAGACTTATAGGTCGTAAATCTTTAGGATTAACTTGGGAGCATTTACCTGCTTTAGGTATAAAGACAACTTTAACTTCTCTCCATGCCGAGGGAACATGGACCAGGTAAAGACAGCTGGTAAAAATTGCCTCAAGGATTGGTGCAATTATATCAGAGGCTTTTTGTAATTCTGCTGGTATTATTCCATCTGGTCCTGCAGCTATAAATGGTTTGAAGCTGTTGAGAGCCCATTGTAACTTATCCTTTGTGATCAGACCTTGTGGATATGTTGTATTTGAACTTGAACGTGCAAAGCTGTTGCAAGTTTCGGTAAGAGAACTACCAGGAAAGTGAGTGTCCAATAGTAGGTTCAGTGATTCATTACTTGAATTAGTCCAGGAGCCGTCTGCATTTTTCAAGCAGCTTGGCATAGCTGGATTAGTTGAAAGAATTTTCCGTAACCTAGAGGCTTCAGAAGTTTCTTCTATCATGCCACAGAAGGATCGCCAAGAAGATCGCTTGGATTTCCTTAGTGCCTTCTTGTAGATTCTTAGAGATTCTTTGTAGGAGTCCCAATGAGAGGCTAGTCTTGCAGCTTTGGCTCGGTTGAAAAGTTTCCTGCATTCCTTCCTGAGCGAGTCAAGCTCTGAGGCCCACCATTGTGGTTTCCTCTTTCCTCTTATGTGTATAAGTGGACAAGAAATTTCTAGCGATCTGTTCATAGCTGAGGTAAGGTCATTGACTTTGTTGTCAAGTTCGTTAGCGTTAGAGGAAGGACTAGATAGTCCAGGTTCTAGTAAACTCTGTAATAAGTTCCTGTATAAAGCCCAGTCAGTTTTCCGATAGTTTCGAAAAGTCAATGGACTCGGGTTATCATCCACATTTATATTGAACTGGATATATCTATGATCAGAGAACGAGTGTTCTTTGGATACTTTCCAGTCCAAGATCATATGGTGTATACTATCTGAGACAAGAGTTATGTCTAAGACTTCTTGTCGAGTTTTAGTTATGAAGGTTGGTTCATTACCAACATTACTTACTAAGAGGTTAGTACCAAGAATATAATCAAAAAGAGACTCACCTCTGTCGTTGATATTCGTACTGCCCCATACAGTATGATGAGCGTTAGCATCGCTCCCAATAATTAGGCGGATCCTTTGCCTTTCCGCTTCAGCGACGACTTTCTCCAGGGTTTTTCCAGGGAGAGGGCCAAGGTGGTCATGCCCAAGATACGCCGATACCAGCCAGAAACTTCCTTTGGTTGTTTCTAGCCTAGCTACGGTGGTATCTTTGTCACTGAAACGATGGAGTAAAAATACATTAATGCTACGTTTCACTAGTATGCAAGATCTAGGTTCACCTTTATCTGTCACACAAAGTGTGTAGTATCCAGGAGTCCTGAGTCCTCGAACAACGGATCCTGCAACCCATGGCTCTTGGATCAGGACAATATCTTCCCCGTTAGTCGCCAGACGGAGAAGAAGTGAGGCCGAGGCCTTTATGGAGTGTTGGAGATTAATCTGTACTAACTGCAGCATTTTGGCTACAATTAGGCAGATCAACCTCCACCACGGTTTTGTTTTGATCCTCTGTGTCTGAGGATGAACCCAAGAGTTCGTCCTCGCTCAGAAGGATCATGTTAAGGTCGTCCTCAGTCTCCATTAAGGATGGACTGTCCACGACTTTTGTAGAGGGTGCATTCGCGATTGGAGAGGACAAGAGTGCATCGTCACCCTCTGTTAGGAGAGAAGACGACGTCCCAGGTTCACCAACCGCTAGTTCACCTTCGGTAGTTTTTGGAGGCCCGCTTTCCGCGTTAACCTCATCTTTTTTATATATTCGAATTTTAATGGTTTCGAAACCATAGTTTATGGAGCCCTCGTTTAGGGCTAGAGGAGCCAAGGATTCTTTATTGAGTACCACAATGGCGCTCCTATAAAGACCCTTCACCTCCTCTAGCTTGGCTATTTTCCAGTTATGCGTCGGAAGGGACGGGTTACACACTTTGACCATCTCGAGAATGTCCTCGATACCAGCAGGTTCAATCGGTATCCAGATACGGGCTCTAGGTCTGCTGGGAATGTCTTCCACAGCGACAACCTCGAGCTTCGCACCTGGCCAAACTTCACCTAACCGGCTGACAGCAAGCTTGTAAAGGTCACAAGATCTCTGGTCGCCACAAACCATGAGTTTGACATGGCCTTGATGCCAACCCCCATCGCTTATGGAAGGAAGTGGTCCTGGAAGCTCTCTCAAAATGCTCAAAAAGCCACCCGAGAGCTTAACCTTGACCAACTGCCAACGATCAGCCGATATTGTGCCATCATCATCGCTCCTGTCAATGACCGCAACCACGACTTTGCCCTTCGCGACGTCACTGAAACTAGATTGTTTCCTGATGGGATTGAGGGGGGTGCTCGTGTTATGCACCCGAGGCCGTTTTGGTGTCGGTGCGGCCCCCTCAAGAGATCTTTCTCTTTTGGACGTAGAGTCCTTATTGGATCTAGTTGTAGCAATTATGCTTTTGGCCCATTCGACGCTAGCGGTTTGCTGCGGTGTCTTTTCAGCCCCCGATGATGCACCAGAGGCCTTCAAGATTCTCGCCGCATGCCGCCTTTGTCTATAAAGACCTTTAGAGATTTTTCCATTTCTGGAAGTGTTCTCAGTAGTAGTGGTAGGGCCATTTTTCACAACCCTGCCACTACTGAAATTAGGTATCGCTACCTTTTTATTCTCGTTGCTACCAACAGCAGAGGAGGGTCCATGGTTAGCCACTACTCCCTTCTCTGTGTTGGCCGCAAGAGATACGACAGCAGGCTTTGACACCAAGCTGCCGCCCGGTCCTGAAGTGATACCGGTCTCACATGTGTTTTTGTTTTTGTTGTTGGTTTTGTTCATTTTGGTCCCACGAGATGCGAAGAAAAGAGGTCCATCTGCACAGAGATTCGCATGTACAGATAAGGCTAGTTAATCCGGAGGTCGCCAGGTATCCGGATACTCCGTTAGAGACTGGGCTATTTTTGAATTGGGCCCCCAGCCAGGCTGATCATCGGCACGGGTCGTTTAACACCTTAGATCCAGCCCAATAATGATGAGAGGTGGTGGGGAGGAAGAGAAAGGGTGAGGAGTCAGTTGACGTTAATTCATCATTCTGACTTGTAAGGAAAGATTGGGATTCGGTAACAGCAATTCAGCTAGGTTACCTAGAGTGAGAAGGAGTATAGGAGATAGGATCGTTGCTAGCTTTTTCGCCATTACAAACGTGGGAGGTGGGATGGGAGTTGGTGACATAAGCGTAGGCCGGTATGCCTTGTTTATGTGGGAATGGATGATGATTTTGGGAAGGTAGAGGGATAAGAACGTCCTTTGGTTTCAGGACTCATCTGGAGAAAATTCTCGAGAATCATTGACCTTACTCAGCTTCTACAACTCGACAAGTTCGACGTTCAGAGTAGTTTCATACTAAGTGTAAATGGTTAATAATTTTTGAATTATAGTCGTTTAAATTTTTCAAATAGCTTAAGGATTTTTCCATCTGTGTGTTTTTAATGTTTTTGAGGAAGTCGTTTGGGTTGACGACTTTTGAAGAGGTAGTAGGCTTCTCTTGCAGCAGCATCAGCTGCTTCGTTACCTGGGATGTTAACGCGGCTAGGGATTCAAACAAGCTTCATCTTGCAGTTGTATTGGCATAGCTTGTTCCGAATTTTAACGATTGGAATAAGGTTTCAGTTTAGGTTATGGGAGAAAATGCAAAATTTGCCTTTTCTTTGCTCCGCATATTCGATAGCTCCTAGTATTGCTGCTGATTTGGCGGTGAATATGTTGTTGTGCTCATAAAGACTTAGAGCTTGGACAGTTTTAAAGTTATTGTCAACTATGGCATAGGCAACTTTATTATTTATTTGTGAGCCGTCGGCGATGTATAGAAAATTATATTTAAGTTTTGATAGGTTATCGTAGATTTCGTTAAACATTTGCCTGAAATGGATAGGATCTAGGTCTGGTTGGTGTCAATGTTCCCTCTCTTCAACATCCAAGGGGGGGATCGACCTGTATTGAGTATTTTAAGTTGAATATCAAGCTTCTTAGAAATTTTGTATACCCTGTAGATAGTATGTTCACATTTGGGCTGTGTCTTACGTTTCATACTAAGTGTAAGGTCTTTTTGTATTGGTGATCCATATGACGTAAGAAATTTTGGAATTAGTTTTGCGGTTAGGAAATCTATGCGTTCTTCCAGGGTCCGGAATCCAGTTTCGGCAAGAAGATTAGAAATAGGTGTTGTGCGGAATGCACCTAGAGCTATTGTAAGCGCGGCGTGAAATGGAGTTTTAAGTTTGCTCAAGTCGCTTTTTGAGCACTTACCGTAAATTGAGAGGCCATAATCAATTTTTGACAAAATTACGGCACGGATAACATTAAAGATTGAGTTGGTGTGAACTCTGCTTTCTTTGTTACAAAAATATTGTATTATGTTTAAGCGGAAAATGAGAACTATATTAAGTTGCTCTTTGTGTGGAGACCATCGATATGCTTTATTTATGAAGTTTTAATGTACTAACGCTTTCTGTAGTGAAGGTACCAAGGTCTAAAGAGTAGTCTTTGCAGCTAGGATTTCGGCAAATATGCAGTTGCTGGCTTTTTTCCGTTGAGATTTTTGCACTAGAAATTTCAGCCCAATCGCTTAGTTTATCTAGAGCTCTCACGAGCGCTTTCTCTGTCAGATTAGTGTTTGTTATTTTGGCAATGATGATGAGGTCGTCAGCATAGATTCCATGGTCTAAGATTTGTTCGGTGTTAATAATAGTACTGACTGTTGAATGCAATTAGAAAAAGTGTAACGGATAGCGGAGATCCCTGTAGGATTCCATTATCCAAAGGCCATATTGTTGAGTATTCATTATTGACTTTGGTTCGTAATTTGCGTTTGGTTAAGAAATGCTGGATGAAATTAATAATTTTGGGACCTAGTTGCCATTCTTTTAGTTGTAGAATATTGTGTGCGCCGATCCTTTCAAACGCTCTTTCAAAGTCTAATGAACCGTGACTCCGAGTTGATAGTATGTTCCAAAGGGTGAAGTCTACGTGTAGAAGAGCGTCCATTGTACCCTTTTTTGGTCTAAATGATTGATGTGAAAGGGTGTTTTTGAGCGTTAAGGAATGTTAAGTGGTTAGAACAAAGGCATGTTTAAAATTGATGGACTACAATTTAGATGAAGACTTTCTGTTATCTAAATTAACCCAGAAAAGATATGCTTTAGTGCCGCACTGCTTATCATCTTTATTATACTTTACGGGTAAGCATTCAATTAACTTTTTCTTTAAAATTCAAATCAACTGCATTTAACAGCAAATTGCACAATTGAATAATTAATAAGACGCATAACTTAATAAGACGCATTGTAAAGGGTGGTTTTTTAGCTATTATCTTTTTGACAACACTGATTTAAAAAGCTGATGTACGTTTCGTGTTTTATTTCACTGTCAAACATCTTAAGTTTGGTCTATAATTTAACCATAAATCGTCTTAAAAACGAACACCGCTTGCAAATTATTGAATTTTATTTTACAAAATGCGTGCTCTGTTAAGAAATTTCATCGCGCGCTTCTTCCATTTTATGGTCAGTTTGATCGACCCACTGAAGCGGCTATTCAGGCTATTGTAACTAAATTTCGCACCAAATTTACATTGTTGGTGAGCGCTACCGTGAGACGATATCCAACCTTTTTTAGCCCAAAATGCAAAAGCTTGACTTGCATGACATGTGGTTTCAACAAGACGGTGCCACGTTCACGTTCGGGACCGGTCAATTTGCCGCCTAGATCGTGCTCGGAAGCAGTAGATCTTGGAATGACTGGTAGTGTTAGTCGGAAATTGCCAGTTAATAAAATCATTGCACCACCAAAACATTTCGAGTCAATGCGTAGATCTTTTAATGTTCGGTCTAGTGCTTCCAATGCACGTTTGTGCGCCATTGTGCATTCGTCCCATGTGATTATTTTTGATGCTACTTAAACTTTGGACATTGCGGAGTGTTTCGAAATGTTAAATGTCGGTTGTTCAGTAGTTTAATGACAATTTTAACCCTGAGTGAGCCCTACGGCATCCGTCTAACAATGTGACCGCTATTCCAAAAGAAACAATCGCTACCGCAATTTCTGATCTCGCCAAAATCAATGACATGAGGAATGTCTTCCTAGTTCCACCTGGGGCAACCAAAAAAAATAAGCCGCCATTTCCATCATCAATTGCATTAATCAGTGTATCATAGACTTCCCTCTGCTCAGGATTCAACAGAGATACATTCGTTTGAACTGATTGGATTAGTTCATGTGGATCATATTCACGTTCACGTTCCAATTCGCTATTAAATGCGTCATTCATTCCGCGATCTGGCGCTGGCATTCCTAACCTAACTAACAAACTGCCGCACAGGAGGTAACACATATCTTCGATCAAGAGCAAAGTCTGGTTATGGATCTCCTCATTCACCTCAAGATCGGAATTTCTTGAGCTGACGCGAATTCGATGTAAAATACCAAAAACCGCCATGTCGGTCCTTTTCGTGACATATTTGCAAATGTATTTAATTGACTTGACCGATTGCGATACTCAACATTACAATGTGATTTGAATGTTTTGGAAAGAAGTGGCGAAAATGGAACAATCCAACTGTTGTCAACTACGAAATCGTTTCCTTTCACTTTATTTGTGATAGTTCTACCATTATCATGGGGCGATCGACGCCGATACAATGGATAACCATCGTTGCCTGTAATGGTCTCTGCTGTCAATTTTCGTGGATACCGTTTGGAACACTTGCCGTCGACCATGCACGGTGATTGTCGGTTGATAGTGCCACACGGTCCAATAATCATATTCGTGACTACAATATATGTAGGTCTGGATCAGTTTCAGGAGCAGGAATGTCCGCACATATGATGACATTTATTTGATCTGGCCAAATTCTTTCGACTAACTTTCTTTCGGGTAGGCCCCGTTTTTGCCATTCGATTGAATACATCCAGCATCGAGTGTTGCCAAAGACGTGTTGCTTAACAATGTAATTGATTAGTGACCGAATTTTTGCCTGAAAACACGTGCGGTGATGTCGTGTCGATCACGTGATGTTTGTCAGGGAAGCAGCAATTGAATAATTTCTATCCACTTCGGATTACATGTAAATGTAATGAAAAGATCTGGCCGACCATAATGACGAACATATTTCATAACATAAAATAGTCAATTGACCAACATTTTCTGAATCTCCTTCTTTTCTAATTGCATCGCGTAAATGGATATACTCTTCCGAACGCAATTTAGCTTGATTCAAGCGAATGAAAGTCAGGCGCTCCGTTTCGATTTTAACGTACATGTCAACGCAATATTGTTGAAGCAGCCGGTGAAATCGCAATAAATAATTGTTGTCAAAACTCCAGAACTATTTCCATGCATTTCTTATTCGTTTATTTATTTCTTCACTTGTTCAAACGATAAGAATATGAAATGCTATTATATCTGCATTTTAAAAGTGGCCTATCCTACTTTTGGAATAAGTCATTTTACTTTACTTAAATTTTTTGGCTTAAAACAAACGACTTTTCGGCCTTGGTGCGTTATCCGGATTAAACTTTAGAAAAGCTGATTCTTTTATTCGTTGTAGTGTGGTTAGAAAATAATATTTTATGTGAAATGTGGTTTAGGAGACAATGAAAAGATATTAAAATCAACGGAAAATTAAATTTGATACTAATTATGTTCTTAACAGTAGGGGAGTCCAAAAGGGGATTTTGGGATTTATTAAAGCGCGGCAGATTAATATACAGGGAGGGACCTAGTATCCCATTAAACCTCCAATAAGTATTAACCACGTATATATGGCCGCGCGTCAAGGATAAAGGATCAGATTAGTAAAAAATATTGATCATCTGAAATTCTCGAGCGCGTCAGATTAAGGTAAGTTAGTTATATGCTAAAAAGTGTATATTCCACTAATCTGACAATTTTCGATTGACGATAAGAAGTACATAGGTGGGTTACAAACTTGTAAAAAAAACGTCATCTTGGCTTCCTCGAGCGTGGCTAAATTTGTTTTATTTTGAAGTCAATAATTCAATTAATATGTAAAGTGTGTGTTTTGTGGTAAAACTAATTCACAACAAACTATTAAATTTACGTTAGGCACATTACAAAAATGTATAAATGTATTAAAATATCGTCAGAGTAAATCGGTTCTGAGGCTTACAAAAGAGTCTTCATTAAATGAAGTATACCACGCACAGTGCTACAAATTATTAACAGCAGTAAAAATACCGCGAGATATTCAGCATTTACAACAAAATTTATATTTTGTATACTTATTTTCTCGTAAATAAAAGATTTGTACTTCCAAGAATATATACTGTTTTCTTTGCATGCTATTTTGTCAGCTTTTAATTGGTTAAGTTAAAAGATTTGAAAAAATTAAAACCAAAATTCTTGCCATTGTTAGATTAGGCGAATCCCTCCAGATAATCGTCAGATTACGAGACAGCACGTTAAGGGTATATAAATGAACCATATATGTATGTATATCTTAATATGACGCGCTCGAGTATTTCAAAATGGCGATTTTTTTTGCAAATTATATTACCCGTGTTTTGTTGGGAAATCTATCCATAGTAAAGTAGGATTTTACACGAATAACAAAAACAATATCCATAGTGAGAATAACACCGATAAAAGTTAGAGTAGAATCTCACTATGGATAGATTTTTGACATTTATACGAGCCTAGAATGGATCTTATGTGATTTCGTTCTCAAATGTTGGTACGATTGATATTGCATTTGTATCTCGATGGCTGTGTTCGTTGAGTAGTTCTGCATTTGGAATCATGTGTATTTTCCATTGCGGAAAAAACAGATCTTCTTTCAGTTGTAACAATTTTTAAATACAAAAATCGGGCCACTGCGGATCGTTTTGTTGGGAATTTCTCACTTTACTATATATGAAATGCGAACAAAACGCACGTATTAATGGCCACTAGTTCGGGTCACATCCAAATCGTCAGATTATTACATAAGATCCCTCTTTTAGGTTCACTTAAAATCCCTTTGAAAATCTGACGCGCTCGATTAAATTTTTTTGTTTTCCGTTGTCAACTCTTAAGCATCTTGCACATGAGCTACGAACTGCGAACTGTGGATGTTCGCATATTATGAGTATGACTTTTCTTTCACATGAGCTTTGTTTCTATTCGCAGACAGCGACGAACTGTCAATTTATAATTACCCTTTTCAACAAACAAAATAAGAGAGATATAATTTTGAGGTTAAGTTGAGCGCGAACAATTTATTCGTTGCAGTGTGGATTGTATGTGGAACGCGAATAGAGTTTGACAGTTCGTAGCAACCACATTGCAATTCGTTGCTAACAAATTGTTTTTACAAAATTGTCTTGTTTTAGAGAACAAAATGCAAATTTTATTATCCTAACTTAAGTGTCAATTGGTTTCTTATAATTTAATTGTGTTTCTGTTTGAAATTGACTTTTTGAAATGTATAAAATCACGTTTGTTCGTCCATTCGTTCATTCGTTGTTCGCTCTCATGTGCAAGGCTCTTTAAGTACGACCATCCCCACCATGGAAACAATCAGATTACATACGTATATTTTAAAAAATACGTAGGATATGGATGCTATTAATATCTGACGCGCTCGAGTATGTCCCCAGGGTTTTTTACATTTTTGAAAATTTAAAGCCGCCCCCCCACTGATGAACGTGTATATATGATATGACATTTTTTCTTCTTATCATCTAAACTTCGCAATACAATAGGTCTCTTTGAAGCTCGAGTAAATCCCGATTTAGCTTCCCTACTATAAGTGTTGGCAACTCTTAGATAAATAAAGGGTGTCCCAAAATTAACGCAAGATTTGAATTAAAAAGAAAACGCCGTTTTTAGTCTTTTGATATTTATATTTTTATTGACTCGTAAAGTACATAGGATAGGGTTATGTATGGAATAACACATCGGACAAATGGCCTCCACGGCTTTGCAGGCACATGCGCACTCTTTTGTTAAAATTTTCCATGACCATTCTGCATAAATGTGGCTGAATTTCGTTGATGCAGCGTTGAATCTCCTCCTTTAATGCACGGGTGGTTGTGGGCTTGTTGACATAGACTTGTGATTTCAAATAACCCCATAAAAAGAAGTCTAATGGTGTTAAATCACAAGTTCTAGGAGGCGAATTTTGATCACCGAAACGAGAGAGTACACGACCTGGAAATGTCTCATGCAGTAATTGAATTGTTTCACGGGCTGTATGACAAGTGGCACCGTCTTGTTGAAACCACATATTGGACACATCATTATCATCCAATTTTGGCAGAAAGAACTGTGTAATCATGTCGCGATATCGAGCACCAGTAACAGTCACTGCTTGACCAGCATCATTTTCAAAAAAATATGGCCCAATTATGCCTCCAGCCCAAAATCCACACTATATAGTCACGCGTTGTGGATGCATTTGTTTTTCGACAATCACATGTGGGTTCTCCGAACCCCAAATGCGGCAATTTTGGCGATTGACAAAGCCATCAAGATGAGAATGTGCTTCATCGCTTAGGATGATTTTGCTCGAAAAATCAGGGTCCATTTGTTGATGTTCAATAATCCATTCAACGAACTCTCTTCTCTGTCCATGGTCATTAGGCTTCAATTGTTGTGTTAATTGAATATTGTAAGCATGAAGACACAGATTTTTGTCGAGTATACGCTGTAGAGAGGTTCTTGAAATTTGCAATTCTTGTCCACGACGTCGAATTGAGGTTCCTGGATTGTCAGCAACACTCTCACGCACTGCTTCGACATTCACATTTAAACGGCTTGTTTTTGGACGACCAGTGTGTTTTTCATCTCCAAAGGATCCAGTCTCCATGAATTTTTCAATTAATCTCTTCACAGTTGACGAAGTTAAAATACTATTCCGACCATATTTTGTATAAAATTTTCGAACTGCAGCCGCCAAGCTTTCACTATTTTTGAAATATTCTTTAATAATGAAGACACGTTGTTGTATCGTGTAACGCTCCATTTTTAATAACCCTATACTGTTAGCTGTCAAATTGCTTTCTTCAGGGTTGCCAACACTTCACTGCACAAATGGCGGCAAATTCAAATCTTGTGTTAATTTTGGGGCACCCTTTACATTAGAGAGTTGTATCACTGATAAAGCAAATTGAGAAGAAAATAAAGTGTACCGTTACTTATTAGTATACCGTTTATTATTATTAATCTTGATGTACATGGTTAGGTACATGGTTTTAGCGGATATTGGAATCCGATTTGAGGAAAGAAAAAAAATGTTTTTTTCCAAAAGGAATTTTGGTGGTGGCAGCTGTATGGTTTGGGGGGCCTTCTGCGAGCGTGGTAAGGTTGCACCTACTCTTACTTCTACTAGAATGAACAGTTCAGACTACACTTCGGTCATTGAGGAAAATTTGGCACCTTATTTAAGACGATTTTGTCGAGTTGAGCATGTCTTCCAGCATATATTGCCCCAATTCATGTAAGTCGTCAAAGTTTGGATTGGTTCGGATCGAACAACATTAATTTGATGGAGTGGCCGTCACGTTCTCCAGATTGTAACCCCATCGAAAATCTTTGGGGAATTTTAACCTGCCAAATGTGTGCCCATAATAGGCAATTTGCTTGGGTTGCTCAGCTGCGAGAGGCAGTTGTGACGGAATGAAACGCTCTCTGACGACTCCATATTTGAAAATCTAGTGAATAGTATGCCCACCAAAATTTGCATTTTGTTGGAAAATATGCAATAAAATTGCATAGTAGGTTAGGTTAGGTTGGAGTGGCTGTCCAGATGTCATTGACTCACCTAGACCTCAAGGGTCCATTGTGATGCCACTAATGAGGTTACTCATGGGAGAGTAATGAACTTAAACAAACCATTTTGTACTTTTAATAAAGTTAGAGAGACATTTTGTGTCAATCGTTGCCAGTTCACTGGTATTATCGAACAAGGAATTACCGATAAAGTTATTTCTTCTAATGAAGAGTGCTAGACATGTACATAGAAGGTGTTGGACTGTTTCCTCTTCCTCCTCGTCTATGGCTTCTACAGAAGCCATTTGTGTAGACGCCTAGCCTCAGAGCATGTCTTCCTATGAGGCAGTGTCCCGTTATTACTCCAATTGTAGAGCTTATACTTTGTCTACTCAGTGATATCAAGCCTTTTGACCGTTTTAAGTCAATACTTGGCCATATATGCTTGGTTGCTAGGCAGGTGCTACTCTGTGACCATCTAGCATTTGTTGATTCTAGAGCATATTGTTTGAGAAGATATTTGCATGTAGCAAGTGGTGTTCCTATGTTATGTTTTTGTCTAACATAAGGCAGAAGTGTTCCGTTTTTGGCGAGCTCATCGGCTTTGCAATTTCCCGGAATGTTTTTGTGGCCCGGCACCCAAATGAGGTGAATGTTAAACTGTTCCGTCATCTCCTTCAGAGATGATTGACAATCGTGGACTATTCGAGAGTTTGTGGAGACAGACGCGAGAGATTTAAGAGCGGCTTGGCTGTCCGAGAAGATTCGTATATCCTTACAAGATATAACGTTTTCTTTGAGCCAGGATAGTGCTTCTTTAATCGCCATTACTTCTGCCTGGAATACACTACATTGATTGGGAAGTCTATAGGATAGACTGAGATTCAGTTGTTCTGAAAAGATACCACTTCCAACTCCGTGATCGGTCTTTTAACCGTCAGTATAGAAGTGTACCGCATCGTCTTTCAGGGGTCCCTCTTCTTCCCAGGAGGATCTTGAAGGGATGGACACATGGAATATTTTACCAAATACCATTTTTGGGGTGGTATAGTCTAAGCGATCTGGGATAGATCTGAAATTGTCTAGAATAGTTGTATGTCCAGTATTGTTACTGGTCCATTGAGAGGTGGCTCTAAGCCTTACACATGAGTTGGCAGCCACCTTTTTAGAGAAGATGTCAAGTGGTGTTAGGTTTAAAAGCACTTCCAGTGCTGCGGTTGGTGTTGTGCGAAGTGCTCCTGTGATGCACATACCTGCTGACCGCTGGACTTTAATGAGTTTATTTAGATTTACCATCTTGTCCAGTGCGGTCCACCATACGACGGCTCCATAAATGAGTATCGGCCTGATTACCGAAGTGTATAGCCAGTGGGTTATTTTTGGGGAGAAGCCCCATTTTGATCCTATGGCCTTTTTGCAAGTAAAAAGCGCTACAGTAGCCTTTTTTACTCTTTTATCAATATTTGCCTTCCAATTTAGTTGTTTGTCTAAAATGAGGCCTAAATATTTAACTTGTTCGGAAAAGCTTAATCTTGGGTGGGATAATCTGAGGAATTTTGTACCTTCTCGAAAAGAGTATTAATTCTGTTTTATGCGGATTGACGCCCAAGCCACTTTGCTTAGCCCATTTAGTTAGCCTGTTTAGGGCATTTTGTAGGAGTTCCGAGAGCTTGGGGGTGTTTCCCAGATACAGATATTGCAATGTCGTCAGCATAGGCAAGGCAATCACCCTGAAAATTGCATATTAGTTTTTTGTTAAAAAATGAACTTAAAACAAAATAAAACAAATAAATGCGGTTATATTTTTGCAATGCATCAAAATCTGTTTTGAATTTCAAAAACACAAAACGAAATAACGGTACTTTATTTTCTACTTAATTTGCCTGATCAGTGATGCAACACAATACAAAAATAGTAAGGAGTCACTCCTATTGTAGGTTTTCTATAACACGAATTTTTTCAGGTGCGGTTATACTTATGTGATGCACTGTAAAAAACACAATAAGGTTCAAGGCTTGAGTAAGACATATCATATTTCTACAGAAACTACTTCTTGAATTTACAAACAAATAAATTAGGTGGAGCAACAGTCCGTTGAGAACTAAAGCCAAGTGGCTCTCAACCATTCCTGTGTGCAACTACTGTTGTCAAAGATGAAGGGGACCTACAGTTTTAAGCCGAATCAAAACGGCTAATTTGAGAAAGCACTTCTCACGACAAGATTTACTCTTGGGGGATTTGTCAAGAGGCAGTACCCGTGAAAAGAACTTAAGATGGCACAGACAGGGATTGAGCCCAAGACCTTTCGCATGACAGTTTAACGCACTAGCCCTCATGCCACTGGTGCATTTACATAGCCTCAAAGTTATATCTCAAACACAACGTTAAATTCAAAAACTTTAAAAAAAAGTATGGGATTTGTTTTAAATGAAATAAAGATGAATTTTAACCTATCATACAAATTTAAATAAAAATAAAACTTTTATTTACTTCAAATTCCAAAACTATTTTTATCCTATTTTAACAATTTAATTATTGTGTTACATTTTAAAGTAGTACTTTTTTAGTTGCGGCCTATGAAAGGAGACAGCACTGCTTGATACTATCTACCACTCGATTTCCGCTTTTAAAAATTAAAAGCAAAGCTTTTATTGAAAGAGCTTTTCAAAGCTCTTTTCTTTCTTTCAATTTTAACTGGTTCGGTAAATAGGCAGTTTTCAATTCAACATTTTTGTGTTGATTTTGTATATTCAATTAATTTAATGTTAGTCAGCTTTTAAATTTCGTTGCGCGTAGACGTGCCCTGTGATAAGTTGTTATTAAGCAAATCTTGTGTTTGACAAACTATTTTATTTAAGTTCATAAGCAAATAAACTCCCTCAACGCCAAAATGTCAACCAATCGTGCCCCAAAGTCTGGATTTGCTGCCGAAGCTCAACGCAAAGTAAGTTAAAACAACTACGTTACGTACCTACATTCTTTTTTAATCAGCATTTTAGCTTTAACAGAGTAGGTATAGGTAGATAGGTACTTGTACTTTGTTATGCTGTCCAAGACCAAGACGAGTTCTTTTCCAGACCACCTCTGACACAGAACCTTACAACTTTTTGTAAATAAAAAAAAATAAAAAATGTTGATGACAAAGCGCTGAGGAACCAAACCACAAGTGGTCGACCTGGTTTTCAAAACTTGAACGAACCGCCAAATACAATACAATACAATATTGACTGTGCTGCGTTTCGTTCTTATAGTGCGACTTGATAGCCTTCCATCAGTCCAGGGAACTGGAACTGGGATTAATCTAATTGGATTCAGGCCCTACCAAGGAAGTAGAACCAACCATAATCTCTGGATTATTATTTTGTGGACATTCCGCATACGTTTCACTTTTACTTTGCAGTCAACTAAATAATTGTGTTGACTTGTTTTTTTTTTTTATATGTATTATGTAAAAAAGCGGATTCCTGAAGACTGCTTCAGGTTCAGATCTGGAATTGTACCTATAGCTATCTAGCTAAGAGTATATTTCAAACGTGGAATGTTTTATGGATGAAATACTCATCTTTCTAGTTGGTATTTGGTATTCATGTACAACTAACTACGTACGAATGGTGACTTGGTTATATGTACATCCGAATTCAAACCGAACCAAATGACGAGGACGGACGTTCGTACATAATGTAGGTATGTTCGTCTGAAGCCGGGAATGATGTCATCGCTTTAATAACTCTTGCCATTGCCATGATAGTAATATTTTGTTTCTCGTGCACGTATAGTAGTATGTAGGTAAAGAGTGAAGGGGTCTACCTATATAATTTTTGTTTGTTAATCTTTATTTAGGTAGATAGGTATTCATATTCATATTCATATTCATATCTGTCGAAGAATAAATCGCGTATACGTGTGAATAATAGACACACCATACCTATACCTTTAAAAGATCTACATAGCTTTGTGTGGTGTTCTATTGTTCTGTGTTGTGACTGTGACCATTGGACTTGGGGCGATTCTTGAAATTAGTTTGAGTTAGTTTATTTTCTAATTTTTCTTTTCATCAAACGAGTTTTGGTTATTATTTTGAAATATTTCTTTTAGATTTTCTAACGGTCAATGTTTACTAATTTATAAGAGGAGAACATGAAGTACAACGTAACGAACTTAGTCACCGACTTATTTTGTTAATCTGTGGTTGAAAGCTTGAAAGTTTGTAAGTTATAATGTAGATGTACCATAACTTTAGTTTTTGAATAGCAGATGATAGCTCTCACTCATTCAAAAATATATTTATACCTATATAAGTCATTTTGGTGTCTGATGAAGAGAAACAATCAATTGAGAACGAGAGCCTAATTAGTGGCGTGAAGTGCATGTTTATATTACATCTATAAATATACTGGTTAGTCAGGAAGACGTTGCTCTTCTTTTTCTTGTTGAAGAAATGATCAGTTTTTAATAAATTACGCATAGTTTTTTAATAGTATTTCATGAAGAACTTTCTATGAAAAGTAGTTTTGAATATTTTTAAATTTTCAATTATTAAATGAGTCACTACATATACAGTAAGTGCCATTAATATTCGTTTTTTTTTGTTTCGTTCCATAAAAACACTTTACTTTTCACTTTAAACTTAAAAAAAGTTTTAAACCAGTTCTTATTTAAAATATTTTAAATTTCAGTATATGTACATATATACGTTTTTAATTAAAATAGCAAATTAACAAAATAAAATAAATAAAGAATACGACAACTCAAAAAATAACACTTCATTAATATTCGTTTTTTTTTTACATACTTATATTAACTTTTTAATAAATCTTTCTTATCATTGATTGGGTAAAAGTCCGTCCAGTCGTATTTTTTATAATTTGTTGAAGGTAGTCAATGCCTATTTTGCTCCGTTCTTCTTGAAGCTGTTGCTTTAGTGCACTTATTGACGGGCCAGGGTTTTCGCGAAGTCGACGATCCAATTCATCCCACAAATTCTCGATTCGGGTTAAGGTCTGGAGATTGTGGAGGTGTTTTGATAACTTTTAGACAGTTATACAAAAGCTATTCGCTTGCAACATGCGCCTTATGCTTCGGATCGTTGTCCTGGTAAAATTTGAAATTCCTTAAAATGCTCATTTTCTCAGCACTTTGCCTTAAGTATCTTGCACATGAGCTACGAACTGCGAACTGTGGATATTCGCATATTTTGACTTTTCTTTCACATGAGCTTTGTTTCTATTCGCAGACAGCGACGAATTGTCAATTTATAATTACCCTTTTCAACAAACAAAATAAGAGAAATATAATTTTGAGGTTAAGTTGAACGCGAACAATTTATTGGTTGAAATGTGGATTGTATGTGGAACGCGAATAGAGTTTGACAATTCGTAGCAACCACATTGCAATTCGTTGCTAACAAATTGTTTTTACAAAATTGTCTTGTTTTAGAGAACAAAATGCAAATTTTATTATCCTAACTTAAGTGTCAATTCGTTTCCTATAATTTAATTGTGTTTTTGTTTGAAATTGGCTTTTTGAAATGTGTAAAATCACGTTTGTTCGTCCATTCGTTGTTCGCTCTCATGTGCAAGGCTCTTTAAATTTTCTTTTAGGATCCTTAAATAGTATTCGTTATTCAATATACCGTCGATGAATACTAAATTTCTCATGCTTTTTGCCGAAAAGCACCCCCAAACTATGAGGTGTCCGCCTCCATACTTCACCGTTGGCTTTGTTTTCCTGCTTTAAGCTCTTCATTTGGCTTGCGGCACACCATAACTCTTCCTCTAACTCTTACTCTTGTCAGCAATTTTTACATTATCCCACCAAGTTGCATCCTTATTTTTGTGTTGCCTCAAAATTTTATCAGAATTTGCCTGTTGCGCGTATTGATAAATGGCTTTTTTCTGGCAACAGGACCATTGTAGCCAGTTGTCTTTATGGTTCGGCGTACTATTGATGCAGATATTTACAATTTGCATTTAATTAAAACTTATTTCACAATTTTCGGTACACTTAAACGAGGATTTGCTTTAATTTTTCTTACTATAAGCCGTTCTTCTTCCGTTCTGAACTTTTTTGGTTAACCCATCTGCTTCTTTAGTTCGATCCTTCATTCTCTTTTATACCTCCGAACAATATCACCGACAGTGTTTTGGCTTCATGTCTAAAATATCAGCAATTTTTTTTGTATGTTTTACCTTTATTATGGTGAAAAATAAGAAGGTTTATTTTTTCAAGGCTTGCATTTTTTCCTTTGCGCCCCATGATTAACTTTTTAAATAAAACCATAAAATTTTCTGTATAAAAAAATGTATGCAAACGTCTAATGAACACTTTATTTTAACGGTGCTCTTGAATAGACAAACTGTTAATCGGGACAAATGTCAAACTCAGCAAAGAAAACAAAAAACCGAATATTAATGTAGGGCTTACACGTGTCCTTTTTGTTGTGTTCATAAATGCTTCGCATCTACGTGGCATCGAGTTCACTAAAACCTGACACCTCTCGACTGAAATTGTGTTCCACTAATAACGCACTGCTTCCCAAAAATGTTTTCGAATTCTTGGGTTTTGCTTTATGAACTGCGTTCTTAACATCCCGCAAAAATTTTTGATTAGGTCAGGGTCGGGGGATTGAGCGGGCCACTCCATAACGGATAACTTCTTCTGCGCAAACCATGATTTTGCCTTTTTTGACGTATGCTTTGGGTCATAGTCTTGTTGGTATACCCAAACCAACGGCATTTCCTCTTCAGCGTAAGGTAATATAACCTCCTGATGGCATAAATAGGGCCGACCCCGTAATATGAAAAGCATATCATAATTTTTCCTCCACCATGCTTCACTGTTTTTATAGTGTACCGTGGATCGTATGCTACATTTTAGGGTTTTCTCACATATTCTCGACGACTCTTGGCCCCAAAAAAGACGATTTAGCTTTCATCGCTCCACAAAACATTCCTCCATTTCTCTTTTGCCCAATCTCTATGTGCTTTAACAAACTCCATTCTCTTTGCCACATACCGTTTCGTCAAGAATGGTATCTTGCGCGGACTTCGGGCTGGTAACTTTGCTTATAAAAGTCGTCTTCGTATTGTGATAGCGCTAACAGACAGTTTAAGTCCATTTCTTATTTTCCTAGAGCCTATGGAAGGGTTCTGTTTTGCTAACTGAATATTTTTGTTGTCAGTTCTTTCAGTAGTCATCCTTTTTGGGCCTCTTTTTTCCGGTTTATTTTGCCATTATAAGGCGTTACTGACCATTTTTGCTGAGCAGCCATCCTAGGCTTGAATATTTTGGTATGTCCCTCCAAACGCAGTTAAGGAAAAAGTAATTCTTAAAGAATTATTTTGCAACTTATTTTCCATTAGCAGTGAATTATAGAAGCTATGTATCTCTATAAATATACACACTAACCTGAATTTTAAATATGTGAATAAGCTAGACAACGTTTAAATGTTTAAAGGCACAATAGTATTGTAAGGGCTACATTATAGAAAATATAAGTTCAATTAACTATTGTGTGTAGATTTTTCGTCAAGAATTCCAAACTATCATGTTACTACATCTACTGGAATGTAAGTGACACCAAGTGCAAAACAAAATCGTACTCATCATTATTTTTATTTCGAATTTAAAACAAAACTAAGAATCGTGCACTGTTAAGTAACTTTTTCATTGTCATTTTTACAGAAAAATTATACCCCTAACGATGGTCATTTACTTATACACCTTTTGATATTTGTATTCGATAAATGCGACGACTTGGCATATAGGGGTGGACAAAGCTTTACGCTCAAGAAGGTGGTCTTACAGAAATGCAATATTTATACATTTGATTCCATGAGATCCAATAACTCTAAATAAAATAACCTTAAATTTAGCCCAAATAAATTATTAGAATTTTGTTTTTTTTTGCGTTTGCTAACAGCCCTAAATTGTCGATCATCTCTTACCGAGATGGCTACACAGTTCAACATTCACCTTTTCTGGGTGCCGGGCCATAGAGACATTCCAGGAAATTGCAAATCTGACGAAATTCCAAAAAGCGGAACAACTTCATCTCTGTTGGCTCACAATGCTAGCATAGGCATTCCTTTAGCTACATGTTAACTCATGCTAAAGCAAGATACCATAGAGAAGACAAACTTCAGGTGGAATAACATCACCACCTGTTTAGCGATGAAGCTTATTTGGCCTAATCTTAGCGCCAGGCGCTCAAAACAATTAATCTCTCTGAGTAGATTGCACATTAGCTACGTTTAAGGTGTCCTGACTGGGCACTGCTTAATAGGAAGGCTTGGAGCCCCTGCAAATGATTTTTGTAGGAGTTGCATGGACGAGGTAGTACCCGTGGCTTGATGGTAAGTGCGTTGGACTGTCATGCAAGGGGTCTTGGGTTCAATGCAATGCAATCCAATCCAATCAATTTGTCAGTACTCGCACACAGGAATAGTTGAGAGTTGTAAGTCACTAGGCCCTGGTTCACAACGGACTGTTGCTCCACCCAATTTAATTTAATATGCATGGACGAGGAAGAGGAGGAGACAATCTCTCATCTTCTGTGCACATGCCCTGCCTTATCAGAAAGACGTAGAATCCACCTTGGAGACTACTACTTCAACGATACCAGCGATCTAAAATATTGGCTTCAATTGGTTCGACGAGTTAAGTTGATCAACTCATCCATGTTGTATCACTACGGACCATACTTTGGTCTAAGTGTGTTGGACTTCCCAACCAACAGCCACTTTAACCTAACCTAACCTAACCTAGGGGTTGCAAGCTCTCGAAACATGTTAACCTTGTCGCCAAGAAAGCTTTATTCCATTTAAGGTATAAGTACATTGCATGTGCCACTATAAAGTGCAACAATATGAACAGGAAACCACAAATTAAGCAGCTTTTATTAGCATTAACACTTTAGATACGATCTACACTAAAATGAAAAATTCAAATCTATTTGAAATTATTCATTTAAAATTAATTTTGTTTATTATGCGTTAGTAAAATGCAAACAGTATCATTTTCCATATTTTTGTTATCTGTTTGTCACAAAAAATACGTATTTTGAAATAAATATATTGTATGAACACATTATGACATTCAGAGTTAATTTGTTTTTATTAAACTTGTTTATCTAGATTTTATGCTGAATGATGAAAACAGTTATTAGGACGCGGTAGTTTATTTTTTGATTAGATAATTCAGATTCACAAAATTTAAGCGACCTTTAATCCAGATAAAAATGTTGTGTTGATAGAAAAAAAGTGTCTCACTTTCGCAAGCGAAGTCACATACTTATTCACAACTGTAGGTCGAATCGAAATTCATATACAAACAAATAAACTAATCAATTTTCTTAAAAATGAAATGCCATAGAACGCAAAAACCTAAAAAATTCCTAGAAAGACTAATGACATCATTACCTTTCCTCGGTATACCTTAAAAACGTACAGAAAACAGAGGTTATTATATCGATATATTGGTTGGTATGTATTTAGATTCATTTTGTAGCCATGCATATAAATATTTTTATTTTACGATCATAAAACAATTGATCATTAAATAATTAATAATAATCTGGTTGCCGATACAGTGAGCATTTTATTTGCGGTTAACTTGAAGTTGCCAATTCTTTGTATGTGGATCTGAATATCAATTCACAATTCACTGCAATCTTAACAAAAATAAAATAAAATACAAAACAAAAACAATCAAAAAATAACAAATAATAAATCAGATTGTCGCCATAAATCGAATACGAATTGAATTCATCATAATGTAGGTAAGATACTTTAACAGTGTCAATTGAATTCATTGCAAAATTATTTGCAATTTGCTGATGAAGGTAGAATTGCAAAAGTCGCTGAAAGCTTAGTTTTGGTTTTGGAACAATTTTAAGTCCTCTTTCCACTGAATTTTTGTTTTTCAAGTAGATCACGTATATACATATGTGCATACATATATTCATATATGTAATTGAAACAAAATTAAGATTGGATGTTTCAATTATTGAATGAAAAAAATGTGTTTTTTTTCAAATTCATTTTTATTTATTTAATCTTAAACCTATCTTAAAGCTAGACAAAAATTCATAAAACTAGCCTAATAATCCATAACTTACAACTAACTTAATGGTCCCATACGGACACTCTAAGTTAAACTATAACACTTAAAACTAATGCCTTTCGGCCCTAAGATCTATTTACTTCATTTAAATTTTATTTATTTTGTATTTATTAGAAAATTTGGAAAAAAAACTAATATCAATATCCTTTTTTATTTTTACTTACAAACTACTTAAAATAAGGTCCTTAGATAAAACTTAAAACTAACTTAAACTACCTATGCTACCTATAAACTACTTAAAACTAGAACAACCACAGCAGCAAATCTAACTATCTAACATTTTTTTTTTATTTATTTATATATTTTTAATGTTTTTTTTTATTTTTTTTTTAATTTTTAATTTTTGTTTTTTTTTTGTTTTTGTATTTTTTTAAATTTTTTTTGTATTTTTTTTCTTGTGCCACCATGCCTATTCTACTTAAAACTAAACCCTAAAACTATAAAACAAGTATGTAAGCCGGCCAAGGCTTAAACCCCAACCCGACTACCCGTACCCACTATCAAGTGCCGATTGAAGCCACCAAAACTGGTTCTCCTGCTTCACCCTATCAGTTCGGTCCCGTTCGGACACAGCCCTACTGAACCGAAGGAGCTCCGCTCCACCTTTGTGCCATGACGTCCCGACTGTGCGGGGGTCGCCTATCCACGGTTCTTCGTCTGACGTGGTAGATTAACGGAACTGCCAATCTATCCTGTATCAGACCGCATTTGTCTAAAAAGAGGAATGCCTCTGGTGGAATAAAGCCGCTCAAGCGTGCACTTTCAAAATATTCGTCGTTCGGATAGAACGCCCCGAAAATTAAATTGTTGGTCGAAGACATAGCTCTTGCAATGTGACCTCGAACGAGTTTTATCACGAAATTGTCAATTCTGTTGATTCGAGTCCCGTTGTATAGGACCTCGTTGGAATAGTAATGCACATAAGAAGATTCGGCTGTTCGATATAAGCCGGTACAGCGTCGTAAACACTGCCTCTCGAACACCCGAAACTTCTCCATCTGGGAAGGGGCAACGTTGAACCACACAGGACAACCATACACGATCATTGTAGCAAATTACCTTCACTCTGGGGTCAAGCCGACTGCTAAAAAACAGCCGTTTCGTCAGAGCGAAGGCTCCTCTGGCCCTGGTCAGAGTAGCATTTATATGTCTGTCGAAATATAAATACTGATCTAACCAGATACCGAGGTACTTCACTACACTTTTGCTCGCTAATGGCTGCCCATGAAGATTAACGATGACCATCTTGCGCCAATTCTTGCACGTATCCCTCGTGGCCCTAGCCAATGGAGTCCGGAACAGAATTGTCTCCGACTTGTGGTCATTTATTTTCAGTGTCCAGTCGTCGCAATATCGCTGAATCTTGTCGAAATCACGCTGCAAGAGAACCTCAACCTTTCGGGCCGTTCTGTACGCAATTAGATCGTCGGCGTACGCAATTGCCTTTGTAAGACTACCTATCAGATCGCTGGTGTAAATGCTGAAGAGAATCGGCGAATTCACCGCTCCCTGTTGAAGACCATTTTTAATTGTGAATGTTGTGGTAGAAGTTACATTGCCACTTTTGACAACAAACTTTCTACCGTTAAGCATATCATAAAGTATATACAAGCATACATATCATAAAGTATGCCAAGCCTGCTCAGTTTTAGGTAAAGACCCTCTAACCATACGGTGTCAAAGGCCTTTTCCAAATCAACCAGAACAGCACCTGTGCATTGTTTATCCGGAATTATTTTGTTGTCCACAGCCCACTTAGTCAGAGCCCTATTAATGATTTTTTCGAAAACTTTGCTGATGCTCGGAAGAAGACTTACCGACCGAAGATTTGACGGGTTGGAGTTGTCCTTTCCCTTTTTTGGGAGAGGATGAACCACAGCAGTCTTCCAATGCAATGGAATAATATGCATTATTCAGTGCATTGTTAAAGAGTGTGGTGTAAATGTCAATTGCTTCCGTCGGTAAATGTCTTAGTACAACGTTATATTGTACATATATAATCGACACCTGCTGACTTTTTATTTTTTATTAACTTGAAGATGAGTTGAAGCTCAACCTTCGTCACTAACAAGGGACTTGGTCCCGTTTGCTCGGCTATTATGGCATTTGCCAAGGAATCGTCATTGAACCGCATGAAACCGCGGTTCTCAGATCGCCAATGTGTGATATCATTACGGAGGTAAAAGTGATTAAGTAGGGCTCTGTTTTCCAAGTCGTGGTTGGGGCGAATGCTAACATTTAAAAATGTGTGATACCACCCTCATCGAAGATTTTGATATCAAAATATGAACTTTATAAACAACGAGCTGAATACAGAGTCCACAGATGCACTATCTAATCAACTTACTGAGTCTATTCAAAACGACGCACCAAACAAAACTACAGGCATGAAGAAAGTATCTTTTAAACAAAAATGGTGCGATAAAGACTGCTGGAAAGCACGTACTAAATCATTTGCCCTTCTTCGAGCCCTGCGATCTACGAATAATGATTGTATAAAAAATTGATACGTTGAACAAAAATTTATATTTCAAAAACTTGTGTTTTCAAAAGAAAATCGAATTTGAAAATCAACAAGCATTAACATTAGGTCGAACACAATACTCGAAAGAATTCTGGAAAATTGCGATGGAAATCAATGGAAAGAGTTATAAGATTAGCGTAGGTGTATCTGATGTAGATCTTGCACCAAATTTTAGACGTCTTCTGACGGTATCCCATACGAATTCTTCAAAAATGCAACACCTACATTTTGGAATAACCTTCAAATTCTCTTTAACAAAATCTTGACTACAGCCGAAATACCCTAATCATTAAAAAAATCTGTGATATTTCCCATACACAAAAAGGGCTCTTTTGACGTTGTGGAAAATTATAGAGGGATTTCTTTCATAAATGTGATACCAAAAATATTTTGCGGTGTTTTGGTAAAAAGGCTGGAAAAGTGGGTAGAAATGAAAAGTATTCTAACAGGGCTACAAGCTGGCTTTAAAAAGAATTATTCAACGACTGATCAGATTTTTACACTTTCATCCATCTATCAAAGCGTTTCATGCAAGGAACAAACAAATATATTCATTTTTTGTCGACTTCAAAGCAGCTTTTGACCTTGTTAATAAAAATGCCCTTTTTTACAAGCTCTCTCCAATTAGCAAATCCTCAACATTTATTAATGTGGTTAAAAATATGTACACAGATACAACTGCAGCAGGTTGGAATGGTTTGCCACAAATACAGGTGTGAAGCAAGGATGTCTTCTCAGTGCACTGTTGTTTTCCTTATTTAAACGGTGATTTTTTAAGAGCTTGAGAACTTTTTTAAACAAAAAACGCATAAAATTTGCAAAATCTCATCGATTCTTTATTTGAAACGTTAGATTGGTCCATGACATTTACTTTTTGAAGATAATTTCATTTAAATGTTGACCGCGGCTGCGTCTTAGGTGGTCCATTCGGAAAGTCCAATTTTGGGTAACTTTTTCGAGCATTTCGGCCGGAATAGCCCGAATTTCTTCGGAAATGTTGTCTTCCAAAGCTGGAATAGTTGCTGGCTTATTTGTGTAGACTTTAGACTTGACGTAGCCCCACAAAAAATAGTCTAAAGGCGTCAAATCGCATGATCTTGGTGGCCAACTTACCGGTCCATTCCTTGAGATGAATTGTTCTCCGAAGTTTTCCCTCAAAATGGCCATAGAATCGCGAGCTGTGTGGCATTTAGCGCCATCTTGTTGAAACCACATGTCAACCAAGTTCAGTTCTTCCATTTTTGGCAACAAAAAGTTTGTTAGCATTGAACGATAGCGATCGCCATTCACCGTAACGTTGCGTCCAACAGCATCTTTGAAAAAATACGGTCCAATGATTCCACCAGCGTACAAACCACACCAAACAGTGCATTTTTCGGGATGCATGGGCAGTTCTTGAACGGCTTCTGGTTGCTCTTCACTCCAAATGCGTCAATTTTGCTTATTTACGTAGCCATTCAACCAGAAATGAGCCTCATCGCTGAACAAAATTTGTCGATAAAAAAGCAGATTTTCTGTCAACTTTTCTAGGGCCCATTCACTGAAAATTCGACGTTGTGGCAGATCGTTCGGCTTCCGTTCTTGCACGAGCTGTATTTTATACGGTTTTACACCAAGATCTTTGCGTAAAATCTTCCATGTGGTCGAATAACACAAACCCAATTGCTGCGAACGGCGACGAATCGACATTTCACGGTCTTCAGCAACACTCTCAGAAACAGACGCAATATTCTCTTCTGTACGCACTGTACGCATTCGTGTGGTTGGTTTAATGTCCAATAAAGTAAACTGAGTGCGAAACTTGGTCACAATCGCATTAATTGTTATGTAGACCATAAATCGGACGTAAAGCGCGAAACACATTTCGAACCGAACACTGATTTTGGTAATAAAATTCAATGATTTGCAAGCGTTGCTCGTTAGTAAGTCTATTTATGATGAAATGTCAAAGCATACTGAGCATCTTTCTCTTTGACACCATGTCTGAAATCCCGCGTGATCTGTCAAATACTAATGCATGAAAATCCTAACTTTAAAAAAATCACCCTTTATGATGTTAACTAAAGTGTACCTAATCGGTGAGGTTTACACTTGAACTTAAACTTAAGAATTATATTTTATTTTGCTTAAGCTTACTATATATTTCTTAAAGTGAACATACTTAAGTTCTAATACCAACAAGTTCTATGATGCATAACAGCAATCAAACTGTTATACTTATAAAAGTATATATTTTGTGAGTAAGTCAATTTTTGTACCTATTGAAATTAAGTGGCTTTATTTCTTCTTCTCACTTCTCGCACCTTCAAAAACATGTATTATTTGACCAAAAACAAATTCATTACTTACAAATACCAGACGATAAAATTGTTAATGAATGGTCTCAAAATACGTTGTCTTCCATAGCGGCCTCTGCCTGTCTTCCACACACTTCCTAAGGCATTTCTCACTTCCGAAGTACTGGTAAATTTGGTATTTGGGTGTCATAAGTAAAATTATGTTTTTAACGGTTAAACAGTATAATGTTTCCGCAGTTGGAATTGTACAAAACCTACAAAGTTTAAATGCGTCAGAGTGTTTACGGGTATGTGCTATAATCCAGCTCTAAAATTCAACACACGTAGTCGACTTCCATTTTTAGTCAAATACTAGAGGAACTCGACTCACACCCCTAGAACACCATGTTGCCATTGCATCTATATTCAATTCCACTCGAAGTTGTTTAGCTCGTTGTACAATCGATGATGATAACTGGGGTGGGGTGTCAACGTGTCGTTTGCCATTTGGTTTTTAGTTAATTTTGTTGTGCTTTGCTTTTGTTTGTAAATTAAAACCCAAAGAAAGTTTTCAAAAATATTCAACGAAGCTACCCAGAAACAAAACAGAATGTAATACGAGCTCAAATGAATTCAAACCACCACCCTTGTTATTTAAGACATTTTAAGCACTTATCTTGGATAATATCGAAACGGGGAAAAATCCACTGTTTATTTATGCCTGACCAATACAAAAATTAAAATGTAAGTGTTTACCCTACTTTATTGAGTTAGATGACATCATCTTCACCATTTATTTAAGCATGCATGCTTTTATCGAAGCGCCAGAGATGATGAGACTTTTATTAAAGGTCTAGCTTTTGCGAATATGTGTTTCGAAATTGATTACATCACACTCAATCTTTAGTTTAGATGACTTATGACTCATTGAGTACACATAACAGCTACGAAATGGATAAAACCATTCAAGTTTGAACCGCGCCACTTCTGATATTTAGGTGTTTTTTTTATGGTTTGAATATTTTATTTATTCAACAAGGCTTTTTCTATTGAACATAGCTTTTGTCTGTTGTCTAAATATCGATTCATAGATGGTGACTTATCTATTTGGAATTAATTACGTGTTGTTAAGTTGCTGTAGAATTTCGTGAGTCTTATTGTCAGTTAACTTTGATCACCTGAAAGTCAAAAGTTGTTAATATTTGGATAAGTATTATGAATTTCTTGAGATGTTTGAAATTCAGGTTGATGTGTGTCTTCTTCTGAGAATGGAAAACTGAATTCTTTGCAGCTTATGAATGTCTGCATAGTTCTAAAAAGTAGTAATTTTTAAGAAAAATCAACTGATGATTTTTGTTGTAAGGAAAATACAATGAACAATGGAAAAAGATATCAGCCAAATTCTTCACTGATACTTTTGCAGCAATCATATGCTTTTCATTAAATTGATTGTGAAGAATTGGTATAGACCTAATCTTTTACTTCCTTGCCATAGTTCGATCTTCTTGATGTATGACGTAAAGGAACTTGTCTTCTAATACTTGAACGGCCATAAATAATGTTTAATTGCTCCAAAATTTATGGTGATATGACTGACCCATTGATTAATTTTATAATAAGCTGAAAGTACTCTCTGTGTTTAGAAAGCGATGGAAGATTTATGAGCGTGAGCCTATGATTGTACGGTTGAAGTTCGAGCCTATTGGACCATGGGAAGAAACGGATGCAGAAGCTCATGAATCTTCACTGTACGCCTTCTATTCTGTTTATATGGACTGAATAACAGGGAGTCCATATTATGCAGCCATGTTCCAATATTGGTCTTGAAAATTATGTATAAAGAAGTTTAAGAATATAATATATATAGCGTTCTTAGATATTGAAGGAACTTTCAACAACGTCAGTTACCAGGCGATCACAACAGCAATGGATAAGCTGAAATTAGAGAAATCACTCATAGATCTCATAAGTCTCATGCTCAAAAGCAGGACAATAACTTCTAGCATGAACAGTTTTACTACCACCAGATCGGTGAATCGAAGCACCCCCCAAGGTGGGGTTTTGTCGCCTCTTTTATGGAACATGGTAGTAAACGACCTACTTACATCATTGGAAGCAGAGGGTTTCAAGGTGATTGCCTATGCTGACGATGTTGCGATATCCGTATCTGGGAAGCATCCCCAAGTTCTCTCGGAACTCTTACAAAATGCCTTAAATAGGCTAACAGAATGGGCTAAGCAATGTGGCTTGGACGTCAATCCACATAAAACAGAATTAATACTCTTTTCGAGAAGATATAAAATTCCTCAGATTAACCCACCCAAGATTAAAGGAATACCATTAAGCTTTTTCGACCAAGCTAAATATCTAGGCCTCATTTTAGACAAAAAACTAAATTGGAAGGCAAATATTAATGAAAGAGTAAAAAAGGCTACTGTAGCGCTTTTTACTTGCAAAAAGGCCATAGGATCAAAATGGGGCTTCTCCCCAAAAATAACCCACTGGCTATACACTTCGGTAATCAGACCGATACTCATTTATGGAGCTGTCGTATGGTGGACCGCACTGGAAAAGATGGTAAATCAGGTATGTACATAACAGGAGCACTTCGCTCAACACCAACCGCAGCACTGGAAGTGCTTTTAAACCTAACACCTTGACATCTTCTCCAAAATGGTGGCAGCCAACTCATATGTGAGGCTTAGAGCCACCTCGCAATGGAACAGTAACAATACTGGACATACTACTATTCTAGATAATTTCAGATCTATCACATATTCGGTAAAAGCTTCCATGTGTCCATCCCTTCAAGATCCTTCTGGGAAGAAGATAGACCCCTGGAAGACGATGCGGTACACTTCTATACAGACGGTTCAAAGATCGATCACGGAGTTGGAAGTGGTATCTATTTGGAACAACTGAATCTCAGTCTATCCTATAGACTTCCCAATCAATGCAGTGTATTCCAGGCAGAAATAATGGCGATTAAAGAAGCACTATCCTGGCTCAAAGAAAACGTTATATCTTGCAAGGATATACGAACCTTCTCGGACAGCCAAGCCGTTCTTAAATCTCGCGCGTCTGTCTCCACAAACTCTCAAATGGTCCAAGATTGTCGATCATCTCTGCCTAGCAACAAAGAAAATATGGCCAAGCATAGACTTAAAACGGTCAAAAGGCTTGATATCCTTGAGCAGACAAAGTATAAACTCTACAATTGGAGTAATAACAGGACACTGCCTGATAGGAAGACATGCTCTGAGGCTAGGGGCCTACACAAATGACTTCTGTAGAAGCTGTATGGACGAGGAGGAATAGGAAACTGTCCAACACCATCTATGTACATGTCCAGCACTCTCCATTAGAAGGAATAACTTTCTCGGTAATCCCTTCTTCGATGGTACCAGTGAACTGGCAACGATTGACACAAAATGTCTCTGTAACTTTATTAAAAGTACAAAATGGTTTGTTTAAGTTCATTACTCTTCCATGAGTAACCTCATTAGGTAGTGGTATCACAATGGACCCTTGAGGTCTGCGTGCGTCAATGATATCTGAACAGCCACTCCAACCTAACCTAACCTAACCTATGGCACAATTTATCAAAGGCCTTACTGAAGGCTGTGGAGTTACAGTCAACTTGTTTCCGTTTTTCAAACGAATCTAAACAAAATGAACTAAAATGAAAGAGGTTAGTAACTGTTGACTTATTTTGAACAAAACCCTGTTGACTGTCACAAATTATAGACTTACAATTAAACGATATGACTCTATAAATAATGGACTCAAATAACTTAGGGATGACGGACAGTGTTGCAAAGGGACGATAATTTTGTATTTCATTTGTTTTCTAAATTTCAGAAAAAATTGAACATTTAAGCGATTCATTAAAAAGAATATGAAGATAGGATAAATAGGATGCGATTTTTTTCAAAATATAAGAAGGTACACCATCTGTTCCAGGGCTATAACAAACGTCAAGTTCTGAAGCTTTGCAAACGATTTCATCTTCAGAGATCCAAAGACTAATTAAATTCAAATGAGGGTAATCTTGTGATGGCGTTTGACAGTAGTTCGTTACTTCAAAAGCATCTTTGAAAAAAATTTTGAAATTTTTTCAGAGTCATGGCTAAGTTCGTTGTTGAAAAACATGCAGTTTGGATACATGCAGTTTGGATACCCGTCTCTTCCTACTAACATAGCTCCAAAAGTGTTTTGGGTTGTTCTTTATATCGGTTTTAGTATTTAAAATAAAGTCATTATAAAGAATATCTGAATAGTCAATAAACATATTTCTTACCTCATTATATATATAATGGTAATATTACCAAGTCATTATCAGCTTTTGGTATATTATATTTAGGAACTCGCAGTTATACAATCTACTCATAAATAATATGCATCTTGTCAATATTCCTACTGCTCATATAACTCATTTCTCTAACTTTAATACTGTCGCAGCACCCAAGTCATTTAATGACTTACCAACATCTATCAGAACTTCTCAACATTTAAACTCTTTTCTGAAAAAAAAGACTGGCTTTTCACGATTGACTTAAATTGTATAGATGATATTTGAACTTTGATGTATAAAAACTAAGTATCTACTTTTTACCAGTGGCCGTGGTCTTGGGTTCGGTCCCTGCGTATGCCACCTAAAGTTTTTTCATGGGTACTGCCTCTTGCGAGGAATTGACAAATTCTCCAAGAGTAATTCTTGTCATGAAAAGTGCTTTCTCAAATTTGCCGTTCGGATTTGGCTCAAAACTGTAGGCCCCTTCCATCCCTGACAACAGTACTCGCACACAGGAATGGTTGAGAGTTGTCAGTCACTAATAATAACTTATTATTATTAATATTTAGAATTTTTGCAGCATTGATTGTGACCCCACATCAGTTTTAAGATTATGTAAATCTACATTCGCTATGTAAAGGGTGATTTTTTTGAGGTTAAGATTTGTATGCATTAGTATTTGATAGATCACGCTGGATTTCAGACATGGTGTCAAAGAGAAAGATGCTCAGTATGCTTTGACATTTCATCATGAATAGACTTGCTAACGAGCAACGCTTGCAAATCATTGAATTTTATTACCAAAATCAGTGTTCGGTTCGAAATGTGTTTCGCGCTATACGTCCGATTTATGGTTCAAATAATCGACCAAGTGAGCAAACAATTAATGCGATTGTGACCAAGTTTCGCACTCAGTTTACTTTATTGGACATTAAACCAACCAGAGAATATTGCGTCTGTTTCTGAGAGTGTTGCTGAAGACCGTGAAATGTCGATTCGTCGCCGTTCGCAGCAATTGGGTTTGTGTTATTCGGCCACATGGAAGATTTAACGCAAAGATCTTGGTGTAAAACCGTATAAAATTCAGCTCGTGCAAGAACTGAAGCCGAACGATCTGCCACAACGTCGAATTTTCAGTGAAAGGGCCCTAAAAAAGTTGGCAGAAAATCATCTCAAGGAATGGACCGGTAAGTTGGCCACCAAGATCATGCGATCTGACGCCTTTAGACTATTTTTTGTGGGGCTACGTCAAGTCTAAAGTCTACACAAATAAGCCAGCAACTATTCCAGCTTTGGAAGACAACATTTCCGAAGAAATTCGGGCTATTCCGGCCGAAATGCTCGAAAAAGTTACCCAAAATTGGACTTTCCGAATGGACCACCTAAGACGCAGCCGCGGTCAACATTTAAATGAAATTATCTTCAAAAAGTAAATGTCATGGACCAATCTAACGTTTCAAATAAAGAATCGATGAGATTTTGCAAATTTTATGCGTTTTTTGTTTTTAAAAGTTCTCAAGCTCTTAAAAAATCACCGTTTATCTTTCAACACCAGCTTTAAAGCTAAAGGATGATAACTATTATTTATTCCTTATATTTATTATTTATTCCTTATATATTGTAGAAATTTTATTAACTAGTTGTAAAATGAAAATGAATGAATAAAATGTATTTCTAATTCTAATGATAAATTAAAAATGAAATTATAAATCAACAGACTTGCTTAGATATATGTAAGCCAGTCGTCTGTGATACCTGATTTGCATATTTTGTTTAGTGTGGCACTGCCCCTAAGTACCTACATACATATGTATGTACATATAATTTCTTGTGTACATGTTTAATTTAATGAATTAAATCTTATATTTATAACACAATTATATTCATTTGTTAGGTGAACAAGTGTATCTAACTTTTAACAGATGGCTTTGCAATGTCATTCTATATTCATTCGACTGATCTTTTACACCCTTTTATAGTCATTTCATAGCCAGACTGGTCAGATTTTGGAACTTTATATGGGAATGTTAATAGAGTCAAGATATTCTGTTATGAAACAAAAATTTCAAATACATAAAAGGATAGTGTGTCGTCACGGATTTATTGTGCGTTTATTTTAAGTGTTCTGTCTTGTTTTCTTTTTTTGTTGAATAAAACAATTTAATTTTAAAAGGCAATAACAATAATAAATAGAATTGTGATTGCGTGACATTCCTCGTCTAATTATTTAATTTTGTTTTCGCTATCGAGCCTTTCCCCAAAACAGGTGTTTAACACCGAAAGCAAATAAAAAAATATATCGATTGTGGTTAAAAATATTGAGTGATGTATTGATGATTTGAGGAATTTTTTTTTGTTTAAATGGCATTTAAGGTGAAAACCAAGTAAATAGGTGTGACTTTTTACGATACATTGTAGACATGCAACTTGATATTATTTTAATTTTATTATTATTTGTTTCGATTGTGTTCAGAGATTACCGATTGGTTACCAAGTCAGGAATTGATACGTACAAATAAATATAACTTTACTTAAAGAGCTTCATGAGAAACCTTCCATATAACGTTTAAGTTTTACTTTTATTATTATGATAATTCAATGATAGGTTTTTGTACAGACCTTATCTAACATTTGATAAAATATTCAATTGATTCGGTCATGTTTTTAAGACTAAAAGTAAATGTACACAACTTGTGAATAGATAAAAACAATATTGCAACAAAACACATTGGAAAAAGTCTTCATCATAAGCAATGCAATGACGGAATGTTGAATTTGATATAATTGAAGGAAAGCATTGGAAAGCTCTAAAGCAGATATTCAACCTACATATAAAGGGTCTATAGAAAACATTGGCTTTTGTCTAAATATGATTCCGAGAAAAATGAGAACATTTTTGTTTTGAAAAGAATTTAAATGTAGCTTGTGTAAAGTTGAATAAAGATCTATTCCATCTGATATCAGATCTATTTTTATTTCATACCCGTGTTTTGTTGGAAAATCTATCCATAGTATAGTAGGATCTTACACGAATGGCAAAAACAATATTCATAGTATGAATAACACCGATAAAAGCTAGAGTCAAAAACACTCTATTAAAGATATGAATCCTTCGTACGTATCACCCTCCAAAACCCATTTGTTTACATTGTTGTATTGGTAATGTGGACGAATTCAACGAGAAAAATTGACGTGTTTTCACGCATACACAGACACACTTACTGAGTTTTTTGGTTAAATTTAATAAATTAGAGGAGAAATTACACGCACACTATGAAAAAGTTTATGAGGCTGATTTCCGGTTTAGCTTGTAGGCAAACCAAGATGTCTACCGAGGATTTATATCTTTATATAGAGTGTTTTTGGCTAGAGTAGTATCTTACAATGGGTGGATTCTTGACATTTATACGAGTCTCGAATGGATCTTATGTGATTTTGCTCTCAAATATTGGTACAATTGATATTGCATTTGTATTTCGATGGCTGTGTTCGTTGAGTAGTTGTGCATTTGGAATCATGTGTGTTTTCCTTTAGGGAAAAAATCAGTCTATTACTGTTGATATTATTTAGTTTTGTTAGTGAAAATAAACTAACTGGGCTTATTTTGCAAGAGAAACAAAAAGAAAAGATATTTATGCATTGCTATGTTTGATTAAACAAATCTTTTTGTTGTTTGACATCACTTTCTAAAATTCAAATTGTATTTCGATGGTTTCGATGTGTGAAGTGCATGTGATTGATTTGTGTTAAACAATGAAGAACTTTAATAAAAATGATTTAAAATCATGAAAATGAATATAAAAAATAAACCAGCTTGGTGTTCAAATATGCGTTTCGCCCCGATGCAATGGTTGGGCTCATCAGAAGATGACCATTACACCTTGTCTGGACGCATATTTTCTCGAATAAATCGAGAATCCATATAATATGAGCTACATAGAGCTACTGTGAATTATATGGTTGCTACAAGTCTTCAGAGAAGATAAATTGTAGCTACTTTTATTTCCTTGCTATGGGACATTTGAAGATGATCTGGCTACTTCGGATCGTTTTGTTGGCAAATTCTCACTGTACTATATATGGAATTGAAATAAAACGCACTTCACGTTGGTAAATAAGTTTCAGAGATTTTGTAGAGAACTCTGTCTTGTACTCCGACAAAATCCTTTAAAGTGTATGAAGCTGGATGTGTTCATTAAACGTCAGTTGCGATGTTGTGTAGGTTTAATTGTAAAAAAGTATGTTTAGAGAATGAAATCGGTGTTACTACTTAGGAATTTCAATTTTAACCTTTGCCATGTAAATTGGATCCTAGATCCTGATGTGTTGTGCCTTATACCTTTTAATGTTAGTAATGTTCATGAATGTTAAGTAATTGATTCGTTTGTTGAATATGACCTCATTCAAATAAATAAATTCTGTATCGATTTAAATCGTACTCTTGATCTTGTTTTTGTCAATAGAGAATTTTGCACTGATATAAATAAAAATATTTGTCCAATTTTTCGTAACACTATTCATCATTTAGCTTTTTGTATAAAATTTGAAGCCTATGAATATTTTAAACCTTTTATTAATGAATTGTCTAAATATGATTATAAAAATGGTGATTTTAACTCAATTAATAATTATATGAATATCTTTCCTTGGAGTTATGTATTTATATATTTGATAACTATGATTTATGTGATGCTTATAATCATCTGCAATGTTCGTTAACTGAGGCAATGAACCATTACATTCCAAAAGTAGTTTTTCGTAATAATTTCAGACCAGTCTAGTTTAATAAAAGATTAAGTAACTTGTGCAACAAAAAAATAAAGCATATAAACATTTCCGAAAGTCTAAAGGCAATAATACTTTGCGAAATAATTACAAACTAAGAAATGTTCTAATGGTATCCCAAATTGCATGCATTATTCAGGGATTACATCAAGTGACCCTATGACGATCTACAACATTTTTTCAATCGGTTTTTTCCCCATCCCAATCATTTTTCAACTAAGGCACCTGGAAATCAGATAAATGTCGGTTCCTTATATTTAAACTCAACTGATGTCGAAGAAGCTATATCTGAATTAAACCAGGATAAACAACCAGGTCCTGCTGGTATTCCTCCTTTAATTTTAAAATCTTATATATCATCCCTCACTGATCCGTTAACGCGACTCTTTAAGGCATCTTTAAATATGGGACTTTTTTAGATGACTGGAAGGTATCGTATATTGTTTCGATTCATAAATCAGGTCCTAAGCAAAGTGTTTCTAATTATCGTCCAATAAGAAAACTTTCAACGATCCCTAAATTATTTGAAAAAATAGTTTACGAAAAGTTATATATCATTGTTCGGGAGCTTATTTCCCCTGCTTAGCATGGTTTTGTTTCTGGAAGGTCAACTACTACAAACTTAACAATCTTAACCAATGATGTAAGAAAAAACTTTGAAAATGGTTATCAAAGTGATGTAACATATACAGATTTTTCAAAGGCCTTTGATAGGGTAAATTACACAGTCTTAATAAAGAAGCTTTTAGCCCTTGGTTTTCACTCAAATATATTGAGATGGTTTGAATCTTATATAGAGGGGCGCGCCTAATATGTGCGTATTAATAACATAATATCTGATCTCATAATTGTGACTTCTGGTGTACCTCAAGGAAGTCATTTAGGTCCACTTCTTTTTCTGCTCATTATTAATGATATTCCCGATTGTATCAAATCTTCTCATTGCCTTATGTTCGCCGATGATATAAAAATATTTTAATGCATTAAATCCGTCAATGACTGCCATCTCCTTTAGAATGACCTTATCAATTTAGCCGATTGGTGTAACTCAAATCAGTTATTTCTAAATGTTGCCAAAAGTTTTTTCGCCGAAATATTTCACCTATAAACTATGTTTAGTACATTGATGATATTCCACTGCAAAAGGTTACAGACAAAAAAGACCTAGGTGTCATCTTTGATCCTAAGCTAACGTTTTGCCTTCATATTGATTTTATTGTTGCGAAAGGAAATTCCTTACTCGGTTTCGTTTCACGTAACTCTTAGGAATTTTCAGACCCTTATACACTCAGAACATTATTTTATTCCTATGTAAGGCCGGTCCTTGAATACTGTTGTGTAATATGGAACCCCTACTATGCTGCTATCCACTCAAATAGAATTGAAAGAATCCAAAAGCGTTTTACCAGGTTGGTCATTTATAGACTTTATTGGAACATACGAATGCCTCCTTATTTTACTAGATGTAATTCAATCGGTCTCCAGTCTTTAGAAACTCGGAGAAAATATTTTGGAATAATTTATATTAGAGACATTATTAAAAATCAAATAAATTGTTCTTTTCTTTTGTCCCTAATAAGAATATATGCTCCAACAAGAGACCTTAGAGTACATAGTATATTTTTTTAACCTTTTCATAGGGTACATTATGGTCTTAATGAGCCACTAACAAGGTGCCTTAGGGAGGCCAATTTAGTTGCTAATCATATTGACTTCCATAGCAATATTAGTCGCGATGCTTTTGAAAGTCTTATTATTAATTTATTAACTTTTTTAAACTCTGGTGGTTAGGTGTTTTATTATTTGTAAGTATTTAGTTATTTTTAGGTATTTTTTCTTTGACTTATAAATATGAAAATTTTGTCGGTCACACTAAATCTTAGTTATTTCTAAACGGTGATTTTTTAAGAGCTTGAGAACTTTAAAAAAAAAACGCATAAAAATGCAAAAAATGCAAAATCTCATCGATTCTTTATTTGAAACGTTAGATTGGTCCATGACATTTACTTTTTGAAGATAATTTCATTTAAATGTTGACCGCGGCTGCGTCTTAGGTGGTCCATTCGGAAAGTCCAATTTTGGGTAACTTTTTCGAGCATTTCGGCCGGAATAGCCCGAATTTCTTCGGTAATGTTGTCTTCCAAAGCTGGAATAGTTGCTGGCTTATTTGTGTAGATTTTAGACTTGACGTAGCCCCACAAAAATAGTCTAAAGGCGTCAAATCGCATGATCTTGGTGGCCAACTTACCGGTCCATTCCTTGAGATGAATTGTTCTCCGAAGTTTTCCCTCAAAATGGCCATAGAATCGCGAGCTGTGTGGCATGTAGCGCCATCTTATTGAAACCACATGTCAACCAAGTTCAGTTCTTCCATTTTTGGCAACAAAAAGTTTGTTAGCATTGAACGATAGCGATCGCCATTCACCGTAACGTTGCGTCCAACAGCATCTTTGAAAAAATACGGTCCAATGATTCCACCAGCGTACAAACCACACCAAACAGTGCATTTTTCGGGATGTATGGGCAGTTCTTGAACGGCTTCTGGTTGCTCTTCACTCCAAATGCGGCAATTTTGCTTATTTACGTAGCCATTCAACCATAAATGAGCCTCATCGCTGAACAAAATTTGTGATAAAAAAGCGGATTTTCTGCCAACTTTTCTAGGGCCCATTCACTGAAAATTCGACGTTGTGGCAGATCGTTCGGCTTCAGTTCTTGCACGAGCTGTATTTTATACGGTTTTACACCAAGATCTTTGCGTTAAATCTTCCATGTGGTCGAATAACACAAACCCAATTGCTGCGAACGGCGACGAATCGACATTTCACGGTCTTCAGCAACACTCTCAGAAAAAGACGCAATATTCTCTTCTGTACGCATTCGTGTGGTTGGTTTAATGTCCAATAAAGTAAACTGAGTGCGAAACTTGGTCACAATCGCATTAATTGTTTGCTCACTTGGTCGATTATGTAGACCATAAATCGGACGTAAAGCGCGAAACACATTTCGAACCGAACACTGATTTTGGTAATAAAATTCAATGATTTGCAAGCGTTGCTCGTTAGTTAGTCTATTCATGATGAAATGTCAAAGCATACTGAGCATCTTTCTCTTTGACACCATGTCTGAAATCCCGCGTGATCTGTCAAATACTAATGCATGAAAATCCTAACCTCAAAAAAATCACCCTTTAAATACTAATAAAAACATACTATACGCCATGGCGCGGCGCATCAATTGTGTTATTTTAACATCTTTTGAAAAATTCAATATTCCCATGATTAATCTTTTGATTTAATTTTGCGAAACATTCATTTTTGTATTCCAATTAGGAACTTCACGTAATGAGAAAGTACTTTTTAAATTAATTATTTCAAATGTCACAAGTCTAGCAGACAAGATGGCAAAAAGTTTTATATGTATCTAAAGAAAATTGTACCACACGCAAACCTTTCGGATCAACCCATAGATAAACATTATTTTAAATAGAAAATAAATCAATTGTTTCTTAATTTTTGTATCTCACACCAAAGTGTCACATCGAATAATTAATTTTTAAACAATAATATAATCCACGGCGATATAAATATCAATGAATGTTCTACTTTTTCTTTCTTTTCTCTTTTTTTTAAGGAAAATCTTACAGTTATATAAAACTTATAATAATTATACGTATGAATAGACTATACGCCACGAAGAGTAAATTTCGCTATTTTAAGTTCTTTTGGAAAGTTAGATATTCCCATTGTAATCAACTCCATATTTGGAACCTACAACAAAAGTGGTTAGCTATGGTTCAAAAAAAGAATATACAAATAAACACAAATTTTGATTCTTTATAATGCTGGGACAGGCATCCAGGAGATCATATATTAAGTAGCGTTGGTACTTCCGGATGCTGCATACGCCATATATTGTTTGAGCACTTATATTATGGTACTTAAACAGCGGTAATTTAAAATGAATGAGGAAACACTTCACCACTGACAGGCCTAGCAGCTTTGTAGCATCCAATTGTGTTGATTTATATTATCTACTTGTTGTTTTATTTCGCCTGTTATCAAAGTAAATTGAACGCTTAAATCTTGTAGACCAACTGGGGTTAACGTTTTAGGGCATATAAAAGAAGGGTAACTACGCGTTATTATTATAAATTCTGTGTTTAACAAAAAAAATATACCGGAGGTCTGGTTTCAAACTCTGCCTGTGCTACCGTTTTTAGAAATACTCCAAAAGTACTTTTAATTGAAAAGTGCTTCTTAAATTAGGCAGGTTCAGGCGACATAAGGGACTTGAAAGTAAAGCAAGTTTCTAGCATCTGATTGGCCAGCTGCCAAAAAATTGCCTTCCAATTAAGGCAACTTTATTGGAAACTTGACTGGAACGTAAGCCAAGAAAAATCTCATTTACTATCAAGTCAAGTCAACTTATGTCAGAATGACAATCGATCATGTCTTTTTTATTAACTGAAAGTTGAACTTTACTCTCTACGATTTATTTCATTTTATATTTTGTGTAAAAGGGTTTCTCATCAAATTGGAAAAGAAAAAAGTAATACAAGGTGTCTCAAAAGTAAGTTCACATTTGATTATCTTATTACGCAAAAGTAACTATTCTGAGTGGCGCGGGGGGTATGTCAGTCGGTAGTCTGGCTCTTGGGAATTTATACGCTATGGAGCGTTTCTCTGGTGCGGACCGTGCGTTTTGCGTACGTGAGTTTTACAAAAACGGTAATTCGGCGACTGAAGCGCGTAGAAAATTCTGCAGTATTCGACATATTCGTCACTTAATTGATACGGCAAGCACTCGACTCATTGCAAAATGGGTTGAGAAGTTTGAAGAGACTGGGTCAACTCTGGAGAAACCAAAATCTAGGCGGCCAAGAACATCAAGAACAGCCGAAAACGTGGACAGTGTTACTCAGTCTATTTGAGATGATCCAAACCTCTCTTTAAATGTGCACAGATCTTCATTATGCCGCATTTTACACAAAGATTTAAAGCTGCACCCGTACAAAATTCAGTTAGTGCAAGAACTGGAGCCTCAAGATGCTGGTCAGGGGCTTGCCTTTGTAAATCAGATGATTGAGTGATTTCCAACGTTCACCAACATCTTGTTTTCCGATGAATCCCATTTTCACCTGAATGGGCATGTAAACAAGAAAAATTGTCCTTACTGGAGTGCAACCAACCCAAAACAAAAACATCAAAACCGCTACATTCACCCAAAGTCGCCGTATGGGCAGCGATGTCGGCGCGCGCGAGGAATTGTCGGCCCTTACTTTTTTGAAGCTGGAAGGGGACCCACACTCACATTGAATTCAGAGCGTTATGTGGAGATGTTAGACGAGTTTTTCGTACCCCAACTGCAAAACTTTCCTGGTTACAACCAAAGAACATGGTTCCAGCAGGATGGAGCAATTTCACACACCTCCAACAGATCTCTGCCACGAGTTCGAGAAATTTTTCCGAACAAATTAATCTCCAGGCGAGGTCACATAAATTGGCTTCAACGGAGTCCCGATTTAACGCCTATGGATTTTTTCCTGTGGGGTTATGTCAAATCAAAAGTTTACACTAACAAACTGACTTTCCTGGCACAATTAAAAGAAAATATCCGAAATGTTAGCCATCACGGAGACTACCTGCCGAGCTGTCATAGGCAATTTTAGTGCAGGACTAAATGAATGCCGAAGCGCAACGGTTTACATTTGGACAATGTTATTTTAAAAAAAAATAAATTCCCAAACAGTGTACTTCAATATAAAATAAACATTTTTTCAAGAAAGCTAAGACTTTTCTTTTAAAAATAAGATTTAAATGTGAACTTTCTTTTGAGACACCTTGTATTTCTTTACAATACGAAATGCAAATTGGGATAGACTTGTAGTTTGTCTGAGGATTGTTTTATAGACAACAATTTTTTTGGTAGTTTTTGTACCGTAAACTGAAGGTAAAAGTTAGGGAAGTAAAGTTCGGAGTTTGAAGTTTATGACACTTGAACAGCTAACTAGTTGACTTGGTCAAAATGTACGTTCAAGAAATGCAGTTGACTGCAAATGAAGTCCCTTATGTTGTCTGAACCTGCCCATTATCCGTTCAATTACGGAATACAACTGTAGGTCGAGTTTGACATTACACGTATACAGTTATGTTACTAGGCCCTGGGTCTCTACATGTGGTCCCTTTCATAAATGGACGTTTGGAAGAGCGGTTCTAGATTTCATAGCTTTTTCGAAAATGTTTTTTATCGTAGTCAACTGCTTTTCGTTGTGTTTTTTTTTTCAAAAACTCCGCATCCAATAATTCAACCACTTGAACCTAAGCCAAAACCTTTTATATATAAAATTTAAAATAACGTTAGATACATATGAGTTTTTACTTGTTATTGTTTAAGGCAACTATGCAAAAATAATTCGTCGCCTTAGTGACACAAAGACGTATGTCAATATTTGCTAATTTTCAGGAGAGACGATTTTGTGATTTTTTTTTACCATTTTTCATTTATATGAGTTCCATGAATACTTTTGTAAAGTTAACTTTTAAAAATTTTAAGATTAACATTCTAGCTATAGAATAGATAAAATATTCTTAATTTTTTTGTGACTTTAAAGATATTTTATTCAATAAAGTGAAAATATAGACTGTTACGTTTATGTGACTCTAACGATAATAATTACTTTGACGCTTTTTTTTTGTTACGTTTTTGAATAAAATAATAATTTTCAAAAAAGCTTTCTTATTTATTTTATGTTATTTTTTTTTTTCTTGTAATATAAGTACATAAGGCATTTAAATCTAGTTATCACTTTCGTCATCCAAATCGGAAGTTCTTAACGATTTATAGAAATCATGGTAATGCGAGGGTATTATACCTTTGCTACAAAGGTCCAACAAATCACTATATTTTTCTGTTTTTATAGACTTAGGTCCCGTAAAACATTGAGTTAATTTTGGTAACTCATCTTTCCTTGATTGCCGCCGAATTATTTGTACAGCTTTGAACTCTTCCAGATCCTTGTCATACTTAAAAAAGATGTTATTTGTATCAGTTTTTCTATACTGCTGCCAAGATATTTTTAGCCAATTAACATTGTTCCCTTCAGTATCAACCTTACGATTTTTAATCAAAGTTGAACTTACTGCTTTGAAGCTAAAGATATCCTCGCGTCCCATTTCTACCACTGTATATTTTGATTGTTTTGATGACATCCTTACGACAGTGTACCATCCAACGGGGTCAAATATATTAATGTTTTTTGAACATCGTTCAATATGGGCATGAACGGAATCGCACTCCATCATAGAGTGTCCAGGTTCAAAATAGCAATGGTCTATTTTCGGGATGTCAAGTGATTGGACAGAGTAGAGAAGCATTGCCGAGATGTTAACGTTTCGATTCTGCCCTCCACAAGTATCGCTCATCAGGACAAATGGTTTACCGTCGCAGTGTTGCCTAAAATACATATATAGACAAGATGCCACTTCGTCCGAACCTCTTCCAGCCATTCCCTCATGCCACATAAAACAGGTAGCTTCTTTGGTTCCAACATTGTATACAGTTTTTGGCAATAGCATCTTCTTTAAATTTATCATGGAATTCTCTAGCACTTACTTTTCTTTTTAGGTGTTGCTCATATTCATCACGAAGCTCATTTTTTTCCTCCTCATAAGAATTTTGAAACCGAAAGCATTTATCACACATGTCTTTTCTCGGAGTGTGGAATTTAAGGTAGAAGTCGTTTTTAAATACTTGTCTATAAAGCCATAACTTTTCTGGCAGTCTATTTTCCTCTTGGCATCTTTGTAAGTAACATTCGTAAATTTTTTGTAAATTCAGATCCGAGGGCAAGTACTCATAATTGGTTGACTTTCTACAATAATGAGAAGGAACTTTTGGGAAAGAATTAATATGTTTTTTTATAAATTCTCTCGCATCTTCAGGCCGTTTGATTCGAGGTGGATGACAGCCTTTTTTACTAAAGGCAACAACGTTACAATCTGATCTATTTTTTACAATATTTCTCACAAATGTTTCAGAAACGTTGAATGTAGCAATAAAAAAACCTTGACAAACTTGAATTTTCACACCATTTTTAACAAGGAAAAACATCTTCGTGTTTGAACGTCGTGAATGTTGAGCTGGAGTTCTAACTGATTATTTTGGTATCTCTTCAATCAACGAAGAAAGATATTTTTTCTGGTTTTCGGTACCTTTAAGCTTTTTCCAGAAAGTTGTATGCAAATAATGCCTAGCCTCTTCGTCAAAATGAGTGTTACACCTTCTGGGGCATTTTGAACAATCTTTGGGCTGTACACTTCGCGCTTTGACACATTTCCCACGGGTCGACACATATGACTAACCCGATTGAAATAAAGCCTTTCGAATATTCTTTTTCCATGATTTGGGATCAAGCTGTCGCTTTCTTTTTGGTGTCGCATCGTTCTCCTCACCAACGCTGGCAATGTTATCGACTTCAATATTAATTGATAGACTTTCGTTTGGTAAACCTGCTACTGGAACGGAGTTATCTTGAACGTGGTTTGGCGAATTCTGCATATTCGACGACAGAGATTCGGATGACGAAAGAAAGAAATGGGGATCGACAACTGAATCATCGTCAGTAAAATCATCTGAAGTTCAATCGTTATCACCTTAGGATGAAAATCTTATATTTAAAACTATTATGATTCTATTTTTACTAATATTACCATCATTGTTTTCATTATCGAACATTGATACAGACGGTGAATTAGTTTCATTAATTTCGGCATCAAATTCTTTCTCTAGAGAAAACACAAGATGAATTTATGAAAGTAACAAATCTCTCTTCACCTGATTATTATTATTATTCAACCTACCATGTTCTATTCCTTTGGAAGTACATGGGCGAGACGAAGGTGAATTTCTTTTCGAAGAATCTTTTATAGATTGATTTTACTTTAATTTTTTAATTCACAAAATCACGATCTTGCAATCACAAATAATGAAACTGAATAACGCATCAGAACAACGATAACGGCAATTTTTTTTTGTCAACCAAAGCTAAAGCTAAGCCTAAGTGTTGACAGTTGACATGCAAATTAGTTGTTGACAAAAAAAACATTATTGAATTTGATGTACAGGTCAAACGGTATAAACTTATTGCCATATTAACGTATCTTGATTCGAATTTCTAGAGTTTGGGTCATAGAAACGTAACGCCGCATACGTTTGTTTGTTTCGATGTATTTTTAAAAAAATGTTGATACGGGAAGTGCTAACTTCTAAGCTACTTCACTTAGAGGTACAATTTTTTGCCACAATATAGAATACTATATTTTAAGGAAAGTGGCATACCCAGTCCAAAATCGTAAAAAATGTAGTTACGTTCTTGTGTCTCTAAGGCGACGAATTATTACATTAAACAGACACACAAAAATATGGATTTAAGTAGCCACTTAATATGTAAGTACGTTCCTTAATTATTAAAAGTTTGTACCTATCTATCCCAAAGCAGAAGTATACCACCCAAAAAGAAACCACTCTAACGGCTTTCGGCACAAGCTTGTTAAGAAAATCAATACTGAATCTTGTTTGGTTGTCTTTCTTTTTGTTCAAAGCTAATAGAAAATTTCCGTTTGGATTACAAGCGACAAGCAAACAATTGTAATATGAAACTCCAAGAACTTAAAACAAAGACATAAAGGTAAGGAAATCAACAACCGCCCACATTCTTATACAATTTGTGCGACTGAGGAAGAGAACTTCAAGATCTTTTCCAAGATTTGTCGCTGTCGCCCATTATATACTGTTTGTGTAAGTGGCTGATGGCCGGCGTGGCGGCTTAAAACGACCAGACACTGAAGGTACGATATTCATTTTATGCTCACTGTCAGTAAAGTGATTTGAATTTATTTTTCTTCTTATGGTTAGTTGCCGTTATATGAATATACAACATATAGAAAGTCGATAAAGAATAAAAAGGCTTTGTAATCTCTTAAACAAAAACAAATGCGTTGGGTTGCCCGCCCTTCTATGAATTTCTAAACATACCTTATGTACATATGTATGTTTATAATTGTCATAGAAAAAAGTTAAATTTGTTACAAAATATGTACAAGTGAACACACGAGAGTTAAGACAGCAATGGAAAATAACAAATCAAATAAAATCACGGTCAAGACCATTTTGACAACAAGTGGCTGCCTGAACGGAGCTGAGGCTGACGTTTGACTCACATATTCGTTAACATTTCACGGACAGCTTTTTATTCCACATACGGCAACTTGCCTAAGTCTGTAGTTGGAAGAAAACATTTTATAAATAAAATAACCAAACGAACCCTCCTCGGCCTTTTATGGTGGAGGTCTGAATGTGTGGAATATATGTTTTTATTTTTTCTAATTTTATTTTGATAACGATTATAAAGATTGACCTAGATTTGAATTCATAACGAGTAACAAGGTTTGGAAGCTTTAAATGACGTTTTTAGGAGCTTTCAGGGAACATTCTCTTGTGACCTTGGTGCAAATGTGGGTATAATATGTTTTGCTTTATATGTATACATATATGTATATATATATTGTTGCTTCACATCACCAACATGCAAAGAAGATTTATTCAAGGGGGATTAACCCTAAATCATCATAAATCGGTAGAGATATGTTTATTTGGCGTTGAGTATGTAGGTCAGTATGTCGGTTCATATCATACCTACAGAATTACATTTATTTTATTCTTTGAAGGCACAAACAAGTGCCTTAGGGATTTTTCTCAAGGATTCCTTTTTTTAATTTTTTACAGCTATTATAAGTACACGCCTTGCAAGGAATAATGACAGACAATAATGTGCGAATCTGACAAGGATTGAGTATGAAAGAAAATGCAAAGGAACTGAATCGCACAAACTAGCGTTTGAGGTTTAAAGCTAAATAAAATGTTTATATGAATACTTTTAATAATTTGGCAGCTATAAAACTTTTGTAATTTTTAACCAAATTGGAAACGACAAAGGTTTATACAACGAATTGAAAAAGTTAAAATTTTGCAGTCATATTGCAGGTTCAGACTTCATTTGCAGTCAATTTCATTCTTTGAACGTACATTTTGATCAAGTCAACTAGTTATTTTTTCAAGTGTCATGAATTTCAAATTCAGAACTTTACTTCACAAACCGCTACTTTAAGTTCATGGTACAAAAACTACCAAAAACATTACTGCCTACAGAACAATCCTCAGACAAGGTACAAGTCTATCACGATTTGTATTTTGTACTGTAAAGAAATATTAATTATTTCTTTTACAATTTGACAAGAACCCTTTTACAAAAAACTGTAAATAAAGCTATGCAGAAAATAAATAAATCATAGAATAATAAAGTTCAGCTTTCAGTTAATGGAAAAGACATGATCAACTGTCACTTTGGCAGAAGTTCACTTGACTTGATAGTTAGGCAACTAACTTTCCAATCAACTTTCCAATAAAGTTGACTTAATTGGAAGGCAATTTTTTGACAGCTGGCCAATCAGATGCTAGAAACTTGCTTACTTTCAAGTCCCTTATGTCGTCTGAACCTGCCCAATGATGAAACTGTTGCAAATATGACGTGATGTGTAGAATCGAAACCGTGTGTGTAGCTTAACTTGTGCGTACAAAATTGAATACAAGGCTGCTCTAGCACGAACGTTGATGAAAATCCGGATTTCTCTATTCCTCGGTGTAATGTCTTATGGGTAATTCCAATATTCGACATGTGGACATTTTTTAAGTTATTGGAAGTTATTGATATGGACGAATTTCAAATTTGAAAAACGGACACAACGACTTCAGTAAGGCCTTTGATAAATTTTGCCACAAAACGTTAACTTCCAAACTTAAATCCCAGGGCTTTAACGATAAATTTGTTAGTTGGGTTTTTTCGTACTTGTATAATAGATCATACAGCGCAGTCCTCATATTTTTATACCAACTATGGCGTACCACAAGGCAGCCACTTAGGACCTTTACTGTTTATTTTGTACGTTAACGACTTACCTTCTATTATAAAACACTCATCTGTTTTAATTTACGCTGATGACATTCAAATTTTCTAACGTATTCACTCACTTGACGACTGTTTACTCCTACAAGATGATCTAAATAGTTTTCGCGAATGGTGTTTTATAAATAAGCTTTTACTAAACGTAGACAAATGCAAATCAATGTGTTTTACACGCAAACAAAATGTTTTGACTTTCAATTATCAATTAGACTCTTCTTATTTGACTAAACTCTCTACATTCTCTGACCTAGGTATTATTCTTGACTCAAAATCACCTTTTACAAATCATAATGAATATATTATTAAAAAAGCAAATGAAACACCCGGATTTATAAAACGGTTTTCACATGATTTTCCCGACCCTTATATTCTTAAACTTCTTTATATATCATTTGTGTAGTACCCGTGACATGATGGTTAGTGCGTTGGACTATCATGCAAGGGGTCTAGGGTTCAATCCCTGCATGTGCCACCTCAATTTAAAAAAAAATAATTTTCGCGGGTACTGCCTCTTGCGAGGAATTGACAAATCCTTCAAGAGTAATTCTTGTCATGAAAAAGTGCTTTCTTAACTAGCCGTTCGGATTCGGCCTTAAATTGTAGGTCCCTTCCATTCTTGACAACAGTACTCGCACACAGGAATGGTTGAGAGTTGTAAGTCACTAGGCCCTGGTTCACAACGGACTGTTGCGCCACCCCATTTGATTTTGATATATCATTTGTAAGGCCAATATTGGAATATGGTTGCATAATATGGACTCCCTGTTATTCAGTCCATATAAACAGAATAGAAGGCGTACAAAGAAGATTCATGCGCTTCTGCCTCCGTTTCTTCCCATGGTCCAATAGGTTTGAACTTCCACCCTACAATCATAGGCTCACGCTCGTAAATCTTCCATGGCTTTCAAAACAAAGAGAGTACATTCAGCTTATTATAAAATTAATCAATGGGTCAGTCATATCACCATCAATTTTGGAACAATTAAACTTTATTTATAGCCGTTCAAGTATTAGAAGAGAAGTTCCTTTACGTAATGACTCTTTTTGAGCAGAATGGTGTTAACAGATACATTTTTCTAGTAATGAGCATCAAATAATTTTGTATATTAAAAATATTATCTTTCCAGTTAAGATTAAAATCAATTGTAACTCCTTGATATTTAAAACTGTGCACTGAATCAATTTTGAAACAAAAATCGGAACAAGAACCAGCTTCTAAAAAATTAGGTCTATCACAAAAGCTGATGGCTTGAAGTTTTAAATGACATTATTTTTGTTTTTTTTCACTAAGGATTAACTTATGAACAGAGAACCAAGTTCTTAGAATTTCGAGATCTTCTTCAACTTAGATGTTACAATTATTATGTTCTGAGTTTGACTGGTGGGTAATCGATATATCATCCACAAAAGCCATAGGAAGGCCATTCAACTGCAACCTAAAGAGAGAGTTAATATTAACCAGAAAAACAAGGGACCGAGTACGGAGCCCTGAGGTACTCCAGATTTTAGATATCGAGCTTCACTCATAACACCATTAACTACTACTTTTTTAACTCTTTCTTTTAAATATGACTTCAGCCATTGAAAGATAACTCCCCTAAATCCTGCATTATATAATTTACTTACAGTAAATCATGATCAACCATATCAAAGGCTTTAGCCATATCAATAAAAAGAGCCATAGTCAGTTTATTATAATTCAAGCTGCCATAGAGTTGACTGCAAAGTCATTGGTGTGTGTTTGTGTACCTGCATTTAATACGTTTCATTTCCTTAGATGAAACTCGTTTCCGGAGTTAAAAATAAAGGGTCTTCAAATAACATTAATTATCAATGATTGGGACTATTTTGTAGACGAGCGAAATAAATATGTACAATTTGGAAGACTCACATTTTCAACAGTTACCTTTCAATCTGTCAATTCGTCAAAAAGAGAATCTGATGAACATTTCTGATTTAAAGCATCTTCGAAGTTCGATTCTAAAGAATGTGCTTTTCGATCAATAATTTTACCTCATCATTCATTCCAGCTTAGTCCATCCCTGATTCAAGTTAAATCATCAAGAAAACATCATGTCATACCTATTTTATTGATAACAACAAGAATGTTTATTTTAGGAACAATCAAACCTTACACCAATCATTCTTATTTGTTTGTAAATTGATCGATAGAATTGATTAAATCGAAATGAACATCATTTTTATAGACCCATTTCAGGTAATATTTAATACAAAATGCATAACTTGGTTGACGTAGTTAAAAATAAAAATAACAATCAACCAATCAGAAAACTAAGTTGTTAGTCATTTATTATGCTGTTTGATCTACGGACATCCGCTCCTAAAAAATTCTTATCGTGTTGTCTTATTTGCATAGTTTAAGCTTTTTCTGCCTCAGATATGGAAATTATTTAGAATTTTCCAAGGCTAACAATTTGTTTGCTAGACTTGAAAATATTTATCTGATAGATTTATAAATGAAAACAATGCTTAGAACGGAAAGGTATTCCAGGTCTTGCTGTGATAAAGTTTATTTTAAACTATTTTGTTAACCAGTCATCGGTTTTTGAAGCACATTGTTTAAATAACGTCTGGGCGACTTTAAAAATAAGTCAAATCTTTTCAAAATGTAGTTTTTAAAAAAGATCACTCAAGATTTCACCATGTCTGTTAATTCTCAATAAAATATGTTGGAGTAGTATTAAAACTAATAGCACACTTTCTTTTCAGATCAACTCCAAATATAGCGAAGAATTAGCTCAAGAATGTCTAGAATGGATCAAAATTATTACCGACGAGCCAATCAACACATCTGGTGACATGGATAACTTCTTCGAAGTCTTAAAAGATGGTGTTCTCTTGTGCAAACTCGCAAATTGCCTACAAGCTGGTTCAGTTAAGAAAATAAATGAAAGCAAAATGGCTTTCAAGTGCATGGAAAATATTTCCGGTAAATATACTTTTTCAATATTAGTGTATTTTGTATTAACGTTCCTACATTGTTTTTTTCTCTTTTCAGCTTTCTTAGCTTGTGCAAAGAACTTCGGTGTCCCAACACAAGAAACATTCCAGAGTGTTGATCTGTGGGAAAGACAAAATTTGAATTCTGTCGTCATATGCCTGCAATCACTTGGACGAAAAGTAATTAATTTAAAATATTCTTAGTTGAGAACTCAATTTAACCAACTTTTATTTCAACAAACCTTTTAGGCACACAACTTTGGAAAACCTTCGATTGGACCAAAAGAAGCTGACAAAAATGTTCGAAACTTCAGCGAGGAACAGCTCAAAGCTGGCCAAAATGTCATATCGCTCCAATACGGTTCAAACAAGGGAGCTAACCAAAGCGGAATCAATTTCGGCAACACCAGGCATATGTAAATTTTTGTAAAAAGTTTTTCGCGTACTTATTTAAATTTAAAACAATATTCACATAGCATTCCATTTAAGATCTAAAAAGTGAAACAATTGTGAAAATCACTAATAATGTATTTAAAATTGATATAACTATTTTTGTATAATTTTAAGAAAAAAATGTTTAACTTCTTTTTTCCAAATTTTTTTATAAATGTTTGTTTATACTTTATTGGCACCTTAAACATTCCTTAAACAAAACAAAGACAATGAAAAATCATAAAAAAGACCAACTTTACATTAAAATATATATGTATTTATTTGTTTTTAAATTCTATAAAATATTGTGCCATTAAGCATTTATAATTTTTTTTTTAAACAAGCAGAACAATCTAACTAAAATGAAAAATGAAAAATGCAACCTGGCATTATTTTGTATTATTACTAACTTTACAAGTCTTTTAACTTAAAAAAGATTATTTTTAAGACATTAACGTTTACGAGAGTATTTTTGAAAGGCCTTTTACACAAAGAATTTAATCAAAGTAGTGTCTTTTTAAAGTTGAAATGTTATACATCTTATGGATTATATATCGGTATATATATTTGATATATTATGTCTGGTTATCTGTTAAATTCCTTTTGAAAAATAAATATATTTTCTTTTTATGAGAAACATTGTTTGTCTTTTCGTTAAAGAATTAAACTCATTGAAACAATTGCAAGAGTAAGTTAAAAAAGGTTGGTAAGTTCACAAAAATATTGCAGTACAGTAGGTTAGGTTAGGTTGGAGTGGCTGTCCAGATATCATTGACACACGTAGACCTCAAGGGTCCATTGTGATACCACTAATGAGGTTACTCATGGGAGAGTAATGAATTTAAACAAACCATTTTGTACTTTTAATAAAGTTAGAGAGACGTTTTGTGTCAATCGTTGCCAGTTCACTGGTATTATCGAAGAAGGGATTACCGAGAAAGTAATTCCTTCTAATGGAGAGTGGTGGACATGTACATAGAAGGTGTTGGACTGTTTCCTCTTCCTCCTCGTCCATGCAGCTTCTACAGAAGTCATTTGTGTAGGCCCCTAGCCTCAGAGCATGTCTACCTATGAGGCAGTGTCCCGTTATTACTCCAATTGTAGAGCTTATACTTTGTCTGCTCAGTGATATCAAGCCTTTTGACCGTTTTAAGTCAATACTTGGCCATATTTGCTTGGTTGCCAGGCAGGTGGTACTTTGTGACCATCTAGTATTTGTTGTTTCTAAAGCATATTGCTTGAGAAGATATTTGCATGTAGCAAGTGGTGTTCCTATGTTATGTTTTTGTCTAACATAAGGCAGAAGTGTTCCGTTTTTGGCAAGCTCATCGGCTTTGCAATTTCCCGGAATGTCTCTGTGGCCCGGCACCCAAATGAGGTGAATGTTAAACTGTTCCGTCATCTCCTTCAGAGATGATTGACAATCGTGGACTATTCGAGAGTTTGTGGAGACAGACGCGAGAGATTTAAGAGCGGCTTGGCTGTCCGAGAAGATTCGTATATCCTTACAAGATATAACGTTTTCTTTGAGCCAGGATAGTGCTTCTTTAATCGCCATTACTTCTGCCTGGAATACACTACATTGATTGGGAAGTCTATAGGATAGACTGAGATTCAGTTGTTCTGAAAAGATACCACTTCCAACTCCGTGATCGGTCTTTTAACCGTCAGTATAGAAGTGTACCGCATCGTCTTTCAGGGGTCCCTCTTCTTCCCAGGAGGATCTTGAACGGATGGACACATGGAATCTTTTACCAAATACCATTTTTGGGGTGGTATAGTCTAAGCGATCTGGGATAGATCTGAAATTGTCTGGAATAGTTGTATGCCCAGTATTGTTACTGGTCCATTGAGACGTGGCTCTAAGCCTTACACATGAGTTGGCAGCCACCTTTTTAGAGAAGATGTCAAGTGGTGTTAGGTTTAAAAGCACTTCCAGTGCTGCGGTTGGTGTTGTGCGAAGTGCTAATGTGATGCACATACCTGCTGACCGCTGGACTTTAATGAGTTTATTTAGATTTACCATCTTGTCCAGTGCGGTCCACCATACGACAACTCCATAAATGAGTATCGGCCTGATTACCGAAGTGTATAGCCAGTGGGTTATTTTTGGGGAGAAGCCCCATTTTGATCCTATGGCCTTTTTACAAGTAAAAAGCGCTACTGTAGCCTTTTTGATTCTGTCATCAATATTTGCCTTCCAATTTAGTTTTTTGTCTAAAATGACCCCCAAATATTTAGCTTGATCGGAAAAGCTTAATGGTATTCCTCTAATCTTGGGTGGGCTAATCTGAGGAATTTTATATCTTCTCAAGAAGAGTATTAATTCTGTTTTGTGTGGGTTGACGTCCAATCCACATTGATTAGCCCATTTAGTTAGCCTGTTTAGGGCATTTTGTAGGAGTTCCGAGAGAACTTGGGGGTGCTTCCCAGATACGGATATCGCAACGTCATCAGCGTAGGCAATCACCTTGAAACCTTCTGCTTCCAATGCTGTAAGTAGGTCGTTTACTAGATAGATAGATAGATAGATAGATAACTTCTTTATTAACAAAAATTTTTGATTAATAATATTTCTTTTCTTAAGAATAATGACATGGCTTATTCTGCCGTCTGCCTGTTATGACATTTCATTTAGTGTTATAAAGAATAAAAATGAAATAAAATAAATAAAAGTAACAAGTTTTTTTTTTTTTTATATAGTATACAAAATCAAAAAAAAACATAAAGTAACTAAAATTAGATTTACATAATTCAATTAAGAAATTTAACAATTTTAATATGATTTGAAACACAAAAAGATACCAATTTTGAAATGATTTGAAACACAAATATATTTATACGTTTTCAATTTTTAAGTGATTTGAAACACAAAAGATACCAACAAAAATTTTGGTGCTTGAACTGCAACAACTGCTGTTTTAAGGTACATAACTATTGCGATATGCTAAGGCGTGTTTGCAGTACTTATAGAGGGTAGACCATCCTATCGCTCCATTGAGTATTTCATAGAGTCGGTTTAGGGTGAGATGACTTGATTCGAAATACAATCGTCGGATTTCCTGCAGCATTGGACAGATTGCAATAAAATGGATTGTATCTTCATTCTCTCGTCTGTTGCAAAGCTCGCAAATTTGTGACAAGTCAGCTCGGTGGGGCATAAAGTTTAAGTTCAACAATTCGACACGAGCTCTGAATATGTAGCTTATAGCTTCGGCCGAAAATTCAGTAGAGAAATAATTCGCTTCCGAGGGTAACTGGTGATTTAGGTTCTTATACATATTTCTAGATGTAGTTTCATTTGCTCTAGATAGATGCTGGGTGTAAATTTTTTCATCTATTTTAGCGATGACATTAGCAAAAAGCACCGGCCATTCATCAACGTTTGTTTCACTTAGGGGAAGATTAGTTCCGTGGGCTAGGGCTAACTCGTTCCAATCCTTGAATGGTGAAGCCCTCGTTTGCAACAATCTTACCATGATTGATTTATGAAGACTTCTTCCGCTTCTTCTCATAACTCTTATTAAATAGTCGGAGTTTGATTTTAGATTTTCAATGTAAAGAGGCGATAATCCTGATTCCACGTAGATGGCATAATTTGGCGTTGAATTTGGCAATCTAAATAAGCGCTTGAAGAAATATCTTTGTACTGCTTCGAACGCCTCTATATAAGTATGTCCGAAAACCGGGGTACCATAGCACATGCATGTATTCACAGTCGCGCGAAACACACGGTATTTTGACAACAGATCAATTTCTTGGTTCGCAAAGAACTTGGGCCACATTATGCTCAAAGCTAATTTAGCCTCATTACTTTTATTCTTAACATGCTTTGCGAAGTTAAGGTTGTGTGTGATTAAAACTCCCAGATACTTAAATTCCTGCACCACTTCAATAGCAATATTATTAAGTTGCCAATTCTCTTCGGGAAGCCTTCTTCTTTGACGAGTCTCAAAAATCATCACCTTAGTTTTGCTAGTATTGATAGCTAACCCCCATTTCTCGCAGAATGTATTTAACCTGTTTATTTGCAGCTGTAGAGTGAAAGGGTTTTCAGCCAGCAATACTAGGTCATCAGCATAGAGTAAGACTTTTACTTGTATGTCGGCAAAAGATATTCCTCCTGGAAGAACATCGGAAATATCATCAATAAATAAAGCGAAGAGGATTGGGCTAAGAATGCAGCCTTGTGGGACACCTGTTGTCGTTTCAAACCAATCTGATAGATGCGATCCATCCCATACCGAAGCAGTCGACGAGATAAGGAAATTGAAGTATAGCTGCAAGAATTTCCGAGAGATTCCAAGCATTGAGAGCTTGTACAACAATGCTTGTCTATTCACCTTGTCAAATGCAGCTTTGAAGTCAACGAAACAAGCATATAATTTTTTCTTTTTATCAAAACATTTCTTGGCAATACTTGTTAACGCAAATATATGGTCCAGCGTTGAGTAACCCGCTCGTTTACTATCATGTTCCATAAAAGAGGCGAAAGGACTCCACCTTGGGGAGTGCCTCGATTCACCGATCTGGTGGTAGTAAAACTTCTCATGTTAGAAATTACTGTCCTTCTTTTGAGCATGAGACTTATAAGGTCTATGAGTGACTTCTCTAATTTCAGCTTATCCATTGCTGTTGTGATCGCCTGGTAACTGACGTTGTTGAAAGCTCCTTCAATATCTAGGAACGCTACCAGGTTATATTCTTTGTATTCGAGGGAATGTTCAATAGTACGTACCAGTAAGTGAAGTGCTGATTCTACTGATTTTCCTTTGGAGTAAGCATGTTAAGCTGTGGAAATGAGACATGGTTTTAAATTATGTCTGATATAAATTTCAATCAATCTTTCCAAGGTTTTAAGAAGGAAGGATGATAGGCTGATTGGTCGTTGATCTTTAGGGTTAACGTGTGAGGGTTTCCCTGCTTTGGGAATGAAGACTACTTTTGGCATTCTCCAGGCTTTGGGAATATATCTCAACCTCACACAGCTTGTCAGAATGATTTCCAATGGTGGAATAATCATGTCTGAGCATTTTTGTAGTTCGGCCGGAATGATTCCATCTGGTCCTGGAGATTTATATGGATCAAAGCTGTCTATGGCCCATTGCAGTTTTTCCCGCGTTATTAGATCAACTAAATCGCTTGTAGAAGCTTGAGACTCTGATGTTAAGTCGTTGAGTATGTTAGAACTACCTGGAAAGTGGGTGTCTAATAACAGATTAAGAGATTCTTCATCTGTGATAGTCCACGTGCCTGCTTCTGTCTTTAAAGCACTGGGTATTGTTGGACTTTTTGAGAGAATTTTCCTGAGTCTTGAGGCTTCTGAAGTATTTTCTATTTTACCACAAAAATTTCTCCAAGAAGACCTCTTACTCTTTCTTAATTCTTTTTTATATTGCTTTAGAGCTTGTTTGTATAAGTCCCAGTCAGAAGGAGATCTAGTGTACTTAGATCTGTTGAAGAGTTTGCGACAGCTCTTTCTGAATGGTTCTAGTTCTTTATGCCACCAATGAGGTTTCTTTTAACCCTTTAAAATGGTTACAGGGCATGAAGATCTCATTGATTCATTTAAGGCTTCGGTGAGATGATTTACAGAAAGGTCTAGTTCATCTTTACTGGAGGAGCTTTTAAGAAGGTTGTGATTAAGCAGTTGTGTTAGTACCTCCCTATAACGCTCCCAGTTTGTATTCCGGTGATTTCGAAATCCCGTAGATGTATTTGCTATATCTTTGAGCTCAAACTGCAGTACAGTATCATTGATATATTTATAAAATTAATAATTTTAATAAGCATAAAATATTCTTTGATTATTTACAAGTACATACATAGTTTATTCCTTTTAATAAAGTTGGCTGTACAGTACCGAAGAAATTTGATACTTGTGAGTCTTAGTTTTAGTTTTATTCATCAAATAGATTACAGTTAATCTCTTAGACTATGATAAAAGTACATAATTTAATTGTTGGTGGGAACTATGTATTTAATAAACATACGACTGTTACAAATAGAATGTTTTATTGTCTTACATTAAATAAAACATATTTAATTACAATTAGGAAAAAATTATTCAAATATTATTTAATACAAGAGATTTGAACATGTTTCTTGAACAATTAGAATAAAAATCAACCCTGCTACAAATTAAATTAGCCTCCCTAATACAAGAGGAAATAGGTTCATTTCGAACATAATTGCTACGATGAAACTGTTCATAAATAAGAAATCGACAACGTGTTGTTCTTGATGGAGCATTTCCTCCAGTTACTAATGATAGTAAGGGGGGACAATTTATATGATACGTTATGATGTCTCTAATAAACATCACTGAAAAGTATACTCTACGATCTTGAAGAGATAGTATTCCAAGCAGCAAACACAGAACACTCTAGGACGGTCTTGGAATCCTCCATTTCAACTTAAAGAAAGCATAAAATATCTAGTAAAATTCTTTTGAACTCTCTCAATTCTATCCCTTGAATTATTATAATAATGATTCCAGACTATGCTGCAATACTCTAGAACCGACCTTACAAAAGAATTATATAGTGATTTTAATGTATAGGGATCTGAAAATTATCTGGTGTTTCTTTTGATAAAACCAAGCATTTGATTAGCTTTATTAATCATATTGTCGTAGTGAGGTAAAAATGACAAATTGGTATCTAAGATAACTCCTAGGTCTTTCTTTGTTCTCACTCTTTCTAGTGTTATGTGTTTGATGTTATAAACAAACAAAATTGGGTTGTAATTCCTGAAACACGACAAGACTTGACATTTAGAAATATTAAGAAGAAGGTGATTCTGTTGGCACCAATCATCTAATCTTGTTAGATCCTTCAAAAGAAGCGAACAATCAGATTCACTGCTTATTTTACGATAAAGTCTTAGATCATCCGCAAAAAGAAGGCAATTCGAATCATTAAATACATTATGTATGTCATTTACAAATAACAAAAACAGTAATGGCCCTAAATGACTTCCTTGACGAACCCCTGATGGAACAAAGATGTCATATGAGAACGAGCAATCTATTTTTACGTTTTGAATTCTACCTGTCAAGTATGATTTTAGCCACTTCAATAACGAAGAGTGAATACCTAGGGAAGTTAATTTTTGAAGTGAGACTTTATGATTAATTCTATCGAATGCTTTCGCAAAATCTGTGAAAATAATATCCGTTTGACACATCATTTCCATATTTGATATGATATCGTGAGCGAATAAAGCTAAGTTTGTCGCAGTTGATTTACCTGAAACAAATCCATGTTGGAAAACTGATATGTGGCTACGAAACAAAACTGACAGTTTGTTACAAACTAGCTTCTCGAATATTTTTGGTATTGCAGAAATTTTACATATTGGCCTATAATTAGTAATTTCCTGCCTTGACCCCGATTTTAAAATTGGAGACAAAAACGAAATTTTCCACTTATCCAAAAAATTTCCTTCTGCTAGTGAAAGATTGAAAATTATAGCAAGTGGTTCAGCTAACGCAATTGCACAATTTTTTAAAAAACAAGCAGGAATCCCATCGGGTCCTTCACTTTTATTAGCATCTAATCCAGACAGGGCCTCTTCAATTTCTTTACGACTTAAGTTCACCGAGCTGAAGTCGACAATTCTATTTACGGAAGGCATCTCTTGGATGGAAGGAGCGTCTCCATTGAATAAACTGATTGAAAATAAGTAGCGAATAAATTGCATATTTTTGGTATTTCACTAGTCGTGGTGTCGATGTACTTCATACAACTAGGTATTCCATTTGACTTCCGCTTCGAACTTATGACATTCTAAAAATGCTTGCTATTTGATTTTAAATCACTCTCAACCGATAAAAGATATTTTCTATACAAGAATTTGTTTAGGATTACGAAGGAACCTGGCATTCATATTTTTTAAGTTTAGATTAAATGTTGTAAATAAAAAATGCAGTGAATCAAATTAGAGCGGCTCGCTTACACTAAAACCGAATTATCGGGTCGGAACAATTTGAACGACCGTCTCGGATGTTCGACTGCATATACACTCCTTCCGACCGCGGATGATATCGGTCTGGAGTCTGAATTTGTGAAGCTTGTATTTAAAAATAATATTTTTTTTAATGGAAGTTTTCAAAGAAATGTTTATTTTCGAAATTCATACAGTCATTTAATGCGTCAACGTACAAGACGTCGTTAATGAAATATTTATGCAAATAAAAGAACTGAAGATTTGAAATTACAACCCATCAAATGTATCAATCTGACGATATTAATCGACGTTATAATTGTTTCTTTCCATAAATCCTCCAAATCTTTGAGAAGTTAAACGTTGATTTTGAGTTTTATTTTGTTGTTGTGACTTGGGTAACTCAGGTCGGGATTCTGTTGAGGTTCCCGGCTGCGATAAAGGTTACGGTTCTGTATCTTCTTCTTTCCTGGGACTCCCTATTTCATTTGTTTTGCTTAAAATAAAAGTGATTCGTAGTAAGTTTGTTTTCGGAGGTAGCACCAGACCTTACAGCTCCATTGCACTTGGTGTACTCTTTTTGGAATTGGTCCCTTAAAATACTCCATTTTTTCTTTATATCCGGAACAGTCAGTTCCATCTCTGAAGAAACTTCGCCCCATAGCTGTTTAGCAAAGTATCTGTTGTTTTATAAGTTTTTGACAATTTATCGGAGAGAGGTAGCCAGTTGTATGTACATATATAAAATTAGTTCATTTAATAGAATATCATCAGTCTTGTGATAATATTTATTCATATAAGTAAATTCTGAAATCCTAAGAAAATCCTTAGGGTAGAACCCGTGGCGTGATGGTTAGTGCGTATGATTGTCATGCCAGAGGTCTTGGGTTTAATTCCTACCTAAACCACCTTAAGTTCTTTTTACGGGTGCTACCAATTCCGAGTAAATCCTCGAAGATTATTTCTTGCAACGAAAAGTGCTTTTTAAATAAGCCGTTCGGATTCGGCTTAAAACTGTAGGCCCCGCTATTCCTGACTATATTACTCGCACACAGGAATGTTTGAGAGTTGTAAGTCACTAGTCTAATTTAGTTATAAACATGCAGTTGAAAAATAATGTGGGTGTTTTTATTAAACCCTTTTTTGTTTTCTTGCTAAAATTCGTTCGAGGTTTTGTTTGCTTTATATTTCTATAGCTAAGAGGCATTTTAAAGCATCTTCTGGCCCAATTAATGTTTTCTTTGAATTAACTCTCAACAAAGACGTAGTACGGATCACATACCTTTCTCTAAAAAAATTCCCGTTTTCTGCCATTATGTCCTAGATGGCAACATCTTATGAAGAAATTCATCTTAGATATATTTATTACAAGTAGCTTTAGAACTGTGGTTTTGGTACAACATGGATCTTCCCTACAAATTTGGTCAACTTGGCTTGAATAGTTATAATAGCAGTGTCCTGCCCAGATCCTAAGACGTTTTAATTGAGTAGGGCATGTACAAAATATTTGAAAAACTATTTCCTCTTCGACCATATACCTGTTACGGAGGTCATTGTAGAAACTTCATCAGGCTTAATTTTTAATATCGTATGTAATGTAAAAATCATTTTTTTTTATAATTTGTATTCGAACCTATTCTCAAAGCCAATAATATGCTTAGAACGTATTGCAACAGACCAATTACTAAAATGGCTGCGATGGAATGTCGAAATAAATTCTTACTTGGTTCATTTTCGCTTATAAGACAAATTTGTAAAGGTCTCTAAGAGAAAAAGAATGTCTTGATAGACATAATCAGACAAAATGTTCAAATACAGACAATTAAAGTTTTGAAAGTTTATTTGAAACAAAGTGTTTAATTCATAGCCCGTCCTGTTCTTATTTCTGGAATGGATAATAATCCAGACCAGAGTTGTAATTGTACTTTTTCTTTTGTTTTCTCTTTGCTATTTCAATCATTTTCTGAACATCCTTCCTATATGCTGGCGGTTGAAGTTCTTCATGTAATGTACATTCCACTGGCTTAGTCTCTTCCAATTTGAATATATGTTTGCGAATGATGTCGATATCCCTTCCGTATTCTTCATTTAAATCAACAATTTTATTTGGAGCTGTATCAAATTGAATAGCAAAGTAATTCCCTTCGCGATGGACGAGACCGTGCTCGCTTATCTTGTGTGGCAATGCTCGTGATCCCAAGTTCTCTAGCTTTCGAATAAAACCTCCTTTCTCGAATATAGACTCAGCTGTACGTTTCAGTACAGAAACAATTTCCGGCTGTAATGTTAACATTTTTGTATTTTCTGGTTTGTAAATTAATGTTACATGATTGTCTCACCCGATTCATTTGCCGTAAAACTAATGATAATTCATAAGTAGGCATTTTGATATAAACTTTATTTGAAAAACAACTAATTAAAGATACACCTTCTTCGTAACCTTTTCATAACAATTCATAACCACAAAAATAAAGAACTAAATGTCATATTTATGTCAAAACCAAACTGTCAAATCGATTGAGGATTTCAATAAGTGGTGCCAGTATCACTTATTTCTTTTCTATATTGGCCGCGTTCGTGTGCATTTTTTTAGCTATCAAATTTAGAATTCTTTTTGTAAAGGGTGTTTTTATTAGATGTGTGATTTCAATCTGGCAATACTTTTTTCAGAGTTGATTTATATTCGGTTCAACTTTCCATTACCGCAGCACAAATTTCAACACTCGTTTATTTTTATTTGATAGATATGTGCAAATAAATAATAATTATAGCAATTATAGAGCAAGGACACATTTATTTCTATTTTTAATTAATTTTTAAAGTTCACTTTTACAAATACAAAACACGCAAACATTTTTTTGTTGGGGGTTTCTTTGATTTAAGTGTTCAAATGCAAACAGAACTTCGAATACACTGAAAACCACACCCAACCCAAATCCTATAATGACCCAAGCAGGGGGTAGCATGGGGCCAGCATGCTCCCCTTACATACCTAGCTGTTAGTTCATCGTACTATCAATTCAAAACAAATTGTTTAAGGTTCAAAAAACGAAATACAAAAAAAGTAAGGTGAGGTACGAAAAAAAATATTTTTTTTATGACTTAAAGGTGTGTCACGCCTTAATGTTTAAAACATGTACTATTGAGACCCCTAACTAACTGTTTAACACCGCTTGGCTATATTTTGTGTTCAGTTTAAATTTCTGAGAACTTTCTCAGTCAGTTTGACAGATAAGAAAAATGAAATATAAAGACAATTCACTATTCCTTCTTACTTTGTACCAAAGGTACAAGTGAAAATCATGGAACGGATACTTCAACTTAAAGCCTTTAAAAATTATATTGTTTAAAATTTTGTTTGTTTGTTTTTTTGTTTGTTTTTTCTTATATCTTTTTGTTGCTTTTTTCCTTTCTATTGAGAGCTGTTACCATTATGGCAGCTTGTCTGCACGTATCTCTGCATGTTTTTCTGCACCCAACACACCCGTGTATACTCTCTGCCATGTAAATGATGCAAAGTTACATAGTTCTGTCATATAAAATGACAACATGGGTCTCAAGCATTATTCACATGAGCACGACCAACGAATGAACGAATATTCGTCGATTTTGACATTTCTTTCACATGAGAGTTTTAAATTCGTTGCGAATGAAGTTTGACCGCCAAAACCAAAACAAGAATGATTTTTTTTAGGTTAAATACGCGCGATTATTTTATTCGTTGTGAGTGTGGATAATGTGGAACGCGAATAAAGTTTGACAGTTCTCATCAACTACAATTTTTTTCGCGACGAATAAATTTGTTTTCTTAAATTTATTAATATATGATATTGAACAGTAAAAGTATCCATCATAAATCAAATAAAACTAAATTGCTATTTGTTAAGAATTTGTGTGAAAATATGTCTTCAAACGTACATATATAAACTCACATTTTGTAATTCATTCATACTTATTTCAAAAAACTAGAATTAATGTTGCCTATCCTTCTGGTTGTGACAATCTATGTGATCCTTAAGTGGATAGCCAACCGAACGCGGGCTGTATATAATGGCCAAGTGACAGATTCCAAAAGTTAACTATATCTTTGATCTTTGGTTAAAGCTAAAATTTGTAAACAACCACAACGTGATTTACTTCAAAGAACTTTCGAATCGGAAATAAAACAAAACAATTTGAAAGTATGACTGAAATTTGTAATGAAGTTAATCTTATGATACCGCCTCTTGTAACTATCAAGGTTTCAGACATTACATTCGGTAAGATTTATCAACAAAGTTTAGAAAAATATTGTACATAGTATCCTTCTAGTGAAACAAGTCCGCTCTTTATTCCTTAAACGGAAGACTTCTCAATTTGATTATCTTCAAGATGAAATAGCTAATAGTGCTGCATTACTATCCCGTTTAATGGCGCGCCGTAAGAATTCCTTTCACAACATGAATGGCTTTAAATTCCTTTGTAAGCTGAACACAGCATTGAGTCGTCTTCTGAAGCTTGACGTGGAAAATAGGCTAAGTAATTTCTATCAAATGCTACCAGATTCATCATCGTATAATCATCATGAGGTACCTTCTAGAAACAGTTTCGATTACATTCTACTGCGACTAATGTCTGTGCATAAAATCTATCAACGTATTGCCTATTGCTGCCTTGAATCAGCTACTTATTTTAACAAACTCTTAAGGAACAACTTTTTCATGGAAACTATCACACTTTTCTTGGCTGTGATAGCAAAGCTTTGGGACTTAACCAATAAACTTGGAAATACTTACTCGGAATTCTATGAAAAATTGATGCCTTTTCGAAAACATTTTCCACAAGTAGATTCCCAGAATAGTTTTAAAAATGTCGACTTTCCGAAAGAGCTCGAACGATTTTCAATCAAGCCCACAGCCCACATCGAAATAGATAAAGATCCCGCCCAGGTTAACAGCATAAGAATGGATAAGGAGTTTGTTAATACAACACCAATTCCAGTTGTAAGTGTGCTTCAGAAGTTACAAAAGGAAGAAGACTTTGGAATGCCAATTAGCAGGGAGTCATTAAAGCCAGTAATCGATCTAAGTCGTATTCACAATGTAGACGATATAAGAGAGTTTTTCAAAGACGAAGATGCTAAACGGCAAAAATGTTTAGACTCATGTGCCACTAAGTATGTTCTTAAGCACGAGTGGCTTGCCATTCAAAAACTAGTGGAAAGAAAAATAATTGCAAATGATCACAAAAAGGCTCTCAGTGTTTTTAGAAAGTTTATTACGAGCAAAACTTAAGAATATCTTTATAGAAAACACCTATAAACTAAGCAATATGTTTAAAAAACCGCAAGAGCATGAACTCTACCTTTGAACTTTGGTCTTTCTTAAAGAAGTCAATTAACAGATTGGTTGCACTACAGTTGGAAAAGTTCGGATGATCTGCGTTTGTGTTTTGTAGTTATGTTTCTGTAAAATAAAAAAAAAATGTTTAATATTGAAACTTATAGTTTTTTTTTATAATAAGCGCACACTCAAAGGGATATATTACCCTTATTATGTAGACACAGTGTGAGCACTAGGAAAGGGAGAGAGGGTTTGAAAGGAGATGTCGGTGCACATTGGTTTTGAATTCCCGAATATTGCAATAGCTGGGCAAGACAGAGTGTGGCAAGGCATTCCACATTCGCATAGTAAGGCTAAAGAACGAATCTCTGTACTTGACAGTACGACCGAAGTTGGGCTCGAGGGTATATTGATGAGCATTCCTAGAAGCGCGAGTATTACGGTTGAACCGTTTAAGAAGAGGAATGCAGCTGGCTATTTCTCTAGAGCATAAACCATTAAACTAACGGTAAAAGAGGGTGAAGCAAGAAACATTTCGACGATGTTCAAGTGACGTAAATGATCTTATGATGGTAATATCACCAATCAATCTAAATGCTCTACGTTCAATACTATCCAAGAGGCTTAAGTAAGTTGCAGGAGCACCAGCCCAGATATGGGAGCTTTGGACGTATATAAGTCTTGTAAATAACAACCAGATCAGAGGGGGAGAAAAACTTCTTGCATCGCCTTAGAAAACCCAAACATCTTGCGGAATTTTTGGCGACGTCGCGTATGTGATCGTTCCACAAGAGGTGGTTGATGATACACATACCGAGAACATCGAGATGTTCAGTTTCCTCGATGCAAGTGCCATTTATGGATAATGGCAGGAGGGGTATATTTCGCTTTAACGATACAAGACAGCATTGCGTTTTCGAAGCATTAAATTCCACGCGGTTTCTTATTCCCCATTGTACAATGCTGTTTAGGTTGGAATTTAATGAGCTTATCATATTTTGTCGTTGCAGTTCCACATCCGAAGAAAAGGGGTGTGAATCTGAAAACGAATATGAAAAGCTAAGAGTACTATCGTCAGCGAAATAATGTATTTTGCAGACTAGAGATCATTAATAAAAATGAGAGTGTTGGAGATAAAACAGAGCCCTGGGGCACACCAGCATTTATTTTGTGGTTTTCATACTTGAATCCATCCAATACAACTTGTATTGAACGATTCGAAAGGTAATTACTAATCCAATGAAGGAGGGATTCATGAAAACCGAAAGCACGCATTTTCGATAAGAGAGCCTGATGCCAAACCCTATCAAATGCTTTTGAAATATCTAGTGCAATAATCTTACTTTCTCCAAAACTTTGTAAAGATTTGTTCCACTGTTCGGTGAGATGAACCATGAGATCACCAGTGGACCTATTGCTACGAAAGCCGTATTGCCGGTCATTAAGAAGCTTTCGATCTTCAAGATATTGCTTGAGCTGATAATTAATCAGCGTTTCCATGACCTTGGAAAGAAGGGACGTAAGTGCAAACGGTCGGTAATTAGACGGTGAGGAAGATTCGCCTTTTTTGGTAATAGGCTGGACAAATGCGGTTTTCCATCCTCTCGGAACGAGACCTGAGAAGTAGGACAGATGAAAAAGCTTACGCAGTGGTTTTGCCAGCGATGAAGAACACCTCTTCAGAACAATAGCGGGGATACCATCCGGACCAGCAGATTTATGTATGTTAAGATCTTTTAGGACTCTCGCTACAGTACGAGTGCGAAAAAAGATTTGCCCCATAGAATCAATAACTCAATCAAGTACAGGCGAAGTCATAACACTCACTGGCAGCGTTGAATTTGCGGCGAACTGCATAGCAAAGAGATTTGCTTTCTCTAAGGAGCTAACAAATGGAGTGTCATTCACAACGAGCGTAGGAACCGAGGAAGAGGAAGAATTCCTCATGTTTTTTACAAATGACCAACAATTTTTACTGCCTTTGGGACATTGCAGTATTTTTTGCCGTAATTTTTGGTCATGTACAAATTTGGTCCGTCCAATATAGGAGTTGCAGGTCTTCCTGGCTTGCTTGAACTTATACCGGTTTTCCTCAGTTGGATTGGCTTTAAAACAACGGAAATTTACCTTCTTGACCCTAATAACCTCTTTACAGCTCGCATCGAACCATGCGTTTTCCTTAGGTCTGATGCTTTTAACCCTATTCCGGATAAAAGTTCTCATTCCCAGGAGTTTATTAAGATGCAACGGTACATACATAGAACGAGGTTAGTAACTGAATGCAGTACTGTGCAAAACCTAAGTAACCAATTTATTTGCTGGGATTCTTAACTTTTCGTACAAATTACTATTTTGAATGTTCTTTTTAAAATTAAATTAAAACATATAATGAAATGATTATAACACGTTTAAAAAAAATAACAGTACAAGAAATATAAACACAAGATTGTGAATGAACAATATTTTCACTAAAATTTCCATTCGCTGGCATCTTGCATTGCTATGCAATTCCGTAAAGATGAGAACATGCTTAACAACGGCAAAAGAGCCATTATGGCTTTAGTAAAGAGAAGTGCTGTTGAAGCCACCTTGAATTAAGCAAAAAAGAGTGCATTTATCTGAGGTATATTCTGCACATCTTCACAGCTATGGTTTCCGACACCAAATAAAATTTATCGAAATCAGTTAGATACTTTATGAGAAAATAAACCTACCGAAAGAAGGTTCAGAATTACCTGAATTACTTTTAAATATTAGAAACTTGTGTATATGAAATAATATTGCTGACTTAAAAAAGCATTTTTGTAGTTATTACCTTTATGAACGCCTTGAAATTCTTCCTATTAGTATCCAAAGATGTGTTTGACGACTCTCGACTAATCGAAAAGTTACTTCCTTTTGATGTCAAATTCATTTTACGAACTCGAACTGCAAAGCCTTCTTTCAACGAATCAATCCATTCTCTTTGCTTCAGGTCATCTAGTGAACAATTTTTCTCTTCTTTTACGTTCTCGTCTTCATCGCATTTTATTTTTAAAATGCTCATAGCTGACAACCAACCATCAGGTGCGGCTTTTAATGGTGAAACTTTAATCTTGGAACTTACAATATTTGCCTGACACGACTTTCTGTTAGGAACGAAAGGCTGTGTTTTGGGCAAATCCAAATCGCTGATTTTTTCCGCACGATCAACGTCATCCTTGGGGCTCTTAGTTCCAAATGCAAACAACTCATCCTCGTCATCAGATATGCACCCTCCAGAAGGTTTAGATTTTTTTGGTGACGATCCAAAGTTAAAAATATCATCATCATTATCGTCGCTGTCATTGTCGGTAATAAGGGCAATTCGACCGCGTTTGGCGGCGATTGATCTATTTTTGGTCTGTTGGCTTTCTTGTAATACTTCTGCTGGTTGTGTATGAACTATTTGACTCTTTTGTAAGAAACCGGGTAAAATCGGTTTTACTTGAGGGGTAGTTTTCTTAGATGAAGAGGATGGGCCACTTTCATTTGACTTTGCTCGATTTTCATTGTCTTCTTTACTTTTACCACCCAATGGCGACCTTGCTATTCTGGGTTTTTTATTCACTTGCTTATAATTTTCAATAGGTGTGATTGGTCTTTTTTGTGATTGAGAACATTCTTTCGAGGGCAAATCTGAGGACAGAACAAGATTTTCACTGAAGTCATCATCGGAGAAGTCGATGTTTTTTAAGTTATCAATTTCGTTATTATCAGTTCTTGCACTTTCTTCTTCAGTTGTCTTGGGCATTATATTGTCTGAACTTTCTGAGATCATTTTCAAGCTATCAATTGAATTTGTGATTTTCGAATTATCTTCTACTACTACGACTTCTGAATCGTATACTTCCGACTGAATTGCCTTCTTCTTCAAACAATTACTCTCTGGAACATCAGAATATTGAGAGAAGATGGTATTGATTTCCGATTTTTGTGATCCAGTGTTCTCTGCTAACATAGTGCCAATATTTGGAGTTTCAAGAGCCGAATCAGGAAGTATATTCGAAATTGCATTGAACGCTGGATTACAGTACTTTTCAGTCGTACAGCATACAATTGCTAATCCGATTTCATATTCGGGTATAGTGCGAAGGGAATTAGCTTCCAGATACTCTAGAAAAACATAAGTTAAAATGATTTTTATTTTATATTAAGACCAATGTCACAGTGAATTCAAAGAATAGGTAAGCACATTGGTACCTATAACTCTTTAAAGAATTTCGAATTACGTACAAAGGATATGTTCATGATACCAACTGCGTACAGTTTTTACTTACCAGATATAGTGTTAATTGTTTGCGTCCCTTGCGATTGTGTTGAGGCAACGTACTGTATAACTATGGTATTGCTCTTCAACAAAAATGATTTGGAAACATTATTTTTTAAGTCTTTACATTGTCCTCCCGCTTTTGTCACAATTGGCGCATACATTTCTAAATGCTTTTTACTCATAAAAACAAATGTTTTCCCAGCAAACAGTGTTTTACGATTCTCATTAAAACCCATATGTCCATCTTGAATTGCTGATGATAATTGGATGCTTCTTTTTGGCAGATAGTTACTTGGATTAGGTGGTTCCTTTTTGTCTTGAATATTTGTATGGTAATCTTTCCAAAAACTACACGATACTATGGGAATCTTCTCGATCAATGCGTGTAAGACTTTGATAGTTATGGTTATCTCGGGCATAGTTAAATGTGTACATTTCGATTCCCATTTGGAAATAATATTCCCACCCAAAATATCAAGCTGATTCTTTATTTCAACTAAGTCTTTAGCATTTAATGAAGATACCATTGTATTAATGTTGTTTTTTGAAATTACCCATTCATTTTTTAAAGCTCCAAACAAAATGCGATCACCTTCTTTGAGTTCGATCAAATTGCCTTTGGGGATCTTTTGTTTGTTCTCAATGTGCTCATTGTGATATGTACCGTACTTGGAACCTTTATCTTCGAGTTTCAAGGATTTATTTGATACTTGGAAAAGTGCATGAGAACGACTAATGGATGTATCATCTGTTAAAACGATGTCAGATCCTACGCGGCCAATTGTGTATTCCCTTCCCGAAAGAAGGTACATCTTTTTACCTGTTTTATAAAGATGTCTTATTATTGATAGTGGGAATTAAACTTTTACACAATTTACCTGAGTGTAAATGGTTAGCTATCCACATGATGAACAAAATATTGTCCAACGAAATATCAAACAAAAAATAATTATATCTTTAATTTGTTTATAGTTAATTAATTCAACCAAGAAAAATTTTGCAGAATTGTTAAGCAAAAAAAAAAACAATCAACAGATGCTTTTTTTAAATTTGTCATTTGTCAAAATTAAAAAGAGCAAAATATACAATCCATCCAATCTCAAGTGAACCTAGGAACTTATATATAAATGATCTAAGGTTCGAGTTGAATTTTGGTTCAAATAATCAGAGTTAAGCCGTTTTAAATTTATTTCCATCTGCAGTGTTAGAAAAAGAAGCGGAGTAATTATGTGACTTAAAACCATATTTAAGAAAAAGCACCTTTATAAAGGCGAATATGTTCAAAATCTTTATTTATAAGAATCTGCTGCTTTTGATCTACTGTCTTTACCAAATAAATGTCACTTTTATAATTTAAATATTCTGGGCCATTGATATACTACATATGGACTGCTAGTCGATTAAAAAAATTAATTAACTTTCAAACGTCACCTCTTGATTCTAGGTCTCATAATTTCTTTTCAAAGAAAGATTATTAGACATTTTTACAAGATACAAGTCAAGTTGCTCCATATTTGCACTAGAACAGCCAATAGCGTCAAGGAATAGATGACACCAACGTGAATGGAAAAAACACTTGTTTTCATTTTATAAAAAAAAACAGTATTCATATTATAGGTTCACCTATAGGTTTCGGCTAAAGAAAATTCTATTCAAAATGAAACTTTTTTATTTTAAAACTTAAATTCAATAAGGATTCATCTACTTAGAGTTATCTTTGTAAAAGTTTTCACTTTTTATACAAAATTAGCTTATTCTTGAAATAGAGTCAGTGGAAATATAGATTTTGAATCTTTTTGAATTTCAAAATTTTGCTTTAAAAAAAAACTCAAAACAAGCCGGTGATCAAAACGCAACTTAAATTTCGTGTAGCAAAACGCAACATTAATTTCGTGTTGTAAAACGCACCTTTACTTTCAACTTTCCGACATTCTGCAACATCCTGGAACGCACTTCATTACATAATTTGTTCTGACGTTGAAATGTCAAATTCCTGCTGTCAGAAGAAAACTCATCTGCTATCAACTTTTTGAAGAACCTATTGCGATAAATTTTTATTTTAGAAAGTCTAGGGAAGTTGGCGTAATAAGTTGTTGACGAATTTTATTTTGAATTTGTGTCTTCTAAACAATGTTACGCACAGTCCTACAAAGCACTAAAGTGCTTCTTGCCAAGCCAAATAAATTTCCACAAGTATGTACACAATATTCCAGAAACCTCTCAGTTACTGTTCCTAACTTCGATAAGTCCGAGTAAGTATTTTGTATGCATAATCACAAAAAAAGATATTAAGTCATCGATCACTGTAGAATTCAAATAACATTTGTGAAAGCCAGTGGTGAAAAAATTACCTCAAAGGCAAAAGTGGGAGACACGATCCTAGATGTTGTGGTAAACAATAATATCGACCTGGATGGATTCGGAGCCTGTGAAGGTACACTCACATGTTCAACTTGCCACTTGATATTTAAGCCCGCCGACTACGAAAAGCTCCCTGACAAACCTGGCGACGAAGAGCTCGATATGCTAGATCTAGCCTATGACCTCACTGATACGTCTCGTTTGGGTTGTCAAATAACGCTCACCAAAGATATGGACGGCTTAGAAGTTCAAGTTCCAGCGACTGTCAATGACGCTCGTAGTGCGTAGCATCGTCAGAGTCGCGCAAACTGCAAACCTGCTATGAATATCTAATTCTAGAATCATTTCTTTAGGTAGCTCTATTTTCGGTGTGTTACAATGTAAAGTTTGTATTGTTATGAAATATAAATAAAAAACAAAGGTGCATATATTTTTTTAAAAATTAATCTATTTTCTTTATCTTCAAAAAAAAAAGAATATAGCCAGAAGTTGCATTGCGTCTTAGAAAAGAAAATTAGCATATATCAGAAGCTTCATTATAATATGTACATAAATATGTGAGTATTTGAGTATGTTTGTGCTTCCATCCTCTAGTTTGATTGTTTGATTTGCTGCTGCCCTTGAACAAACAAAAACTAATCATTTATAATAGAGGAATAGACACACTCCACGCAAATTTGATTAAGATCTAAATTTTTCTACTTCTCGCTTTAATAAAACCTTTAAACTATTTTAAGGAAATATAGTTTTATAAACAAAAGTACAAAAACAAAGTACATCTACCTATTAATAAATGGTTTTAAAAACGTTTGAATGAATGAATGTAGAGACGATTAATGTCAGCTATAATTAATGAAAACAATATTGGTATATATTTATCTATGACTTATAGTCATTTGAAGTGCACACACGCAAAAACTTAAGTACCTCGTGATAAAACATACATTTGGTATCTACATAAATAAATATATAGATTTAAATCTTTATTAAATATGAGTTCTGTTTGAATGTTGCAATAGGCAAACTTTCTAACGTTATAAGACTGTTCGTTATCTATAATCAGGAAAAATTATTTTATTGACTATTTACAAAAAAGAGTAAAGTACATAATATTATAGAAGAAATAACAACATTTGCCGTGTTTAATTTAGAAACTGTTCCATTCCACTTATTTTTGAATGTAGTTAAGTATGAGGAAGTGTTTCAATGAGGGTTCGCACCGTAGGTGTCAATAATAATATTGAATTAATGGTTGCAATAACAGGTTTGGAAATTAGATTTTTTGTATCCATTTTGTTTAGATTCAGTTACCCATTAAAAAAAAAAAACAGTTAATACTCGGTGTTTTTAGTTTGTTTTGTTTTAATTAAATCCTCAAATTAACTGCATTCAATATTAAATTCTTAAAAGCTAATTAAATCCATTCCTGCACAAGCTTAAGAATTTATTGATTGAAGCATTTAGATTATCATTAAGATTTTGAAGACTGGACAGAGAGAAGTTGCGATTACTTTGGCTATAAAATTGCTTGCAGGAATTCAATCTTTTAATGTGTTAATGCAATGTTAAAGATATTTTACATGTTTTTCAACCCACTTAATTCCACTCAGAAAAATTGGATTTAACACCAAAACTTTTTTTTTTTTGAAAATCTTGATCCGGAATTTTAGGTATTAAAGCCAACAATGTGAAGAACAAGAATAAATTAAAGATAATCGCGTATTTATAAGACTTTGACGAATAAGTTATTAGTGATTAGTTTATTTATGAATACTAAAACCATTTAAATGTATTAAATAGTTGTATTTTGTTTAAGTAATTTAACACCCTTTTATGTTATTTTTAATGCTTAAAATACTTTCAAATAGTCTTTTATTATAATTCCATGAAAAATACGTCTATATTATTGACTCAGTTCAAAACTAGTTTTAAAAGTCCTCAATAATAGAACAACAAAATAACTATTAATCTTTTTCATTATATTCAAAACTCCACAAATCTTAGACCAGGTTAAATCAAATTTTTTAGTTTAAGGGCTTGGGCTTTAACAGAGAAATTGAAAAGTTTGTTTATCTGGGTTTTCATCTCATCAAATAATATGGAATGATGCCAATGATATTCATGTGTGCTTTGAGGAGACCTCATAGGATATGAACCAATAGCGACAATTTAGACCGGCTGATTATGAAGGTACGTTTTTGTTGTTAGAAACCCAGCAAGTTTCAAATGTAGGCCATTTGTTGCTGGGATTTTCAAATTAGCTTTTAAGAAATTCACAAAGTTCAAAGTTCATCATTTTTACATTTTAATGTTAAACCAATCGTTAATATCATTTTGGGGCCTTTAGTCAGAAATTAAAACGACCAGACAGTTTAGGGAACATTTTTCAAACAGATTATTTACAACGTTGTCATCTAATTTAAAATTTGTTTCAAAATAAAAGCCACTATTTCAGATTTTTTCAATTCAATTTTTTTGTTGGCCTACTCAAAATTCTCAAAAATGAAAATAACTTACTTTGACAAATTTTGCTTACGATTACAGTTAATAGTTTTGATTATACGCATAATTTTATTTTTAAGTTTATTTTTTGTTAAAAAACTGTTAAACACAAATGAAAACAAGGTACGAACGAATTATTGAATACAATTTGTTTTAATTTGTTAAAGTTAGAACCATTTAAAGATATACAGTCCCTGGCCATAATATTAGACGCTCTTTAAATTTTATGCAAAATCTTAATTTCCAGTTATTTTAATCAGGTTTTCGAATATTGTAATGCACTTAAATTATTTTGTATGCAGAATATAAACTACTTCAAGAAATAAAGCAACAGATTTAAAGATTTTCGTTCTTAAATTAATATTTTCAGTTTTGTTGTTGAACCTCCTTGGCATACTGTCAATGGATGATTTAAATGTTCTTTGCAATTGTGAATGGTGATTCCACACGTGAATTACTCTTTCAATAAGTGACTGCATCTTTAGCTACTTTCCTCTTCAGCTTCCACACGTTTTTAATTGGGTTCATATCAGGGCTGTTTCCAGCCAGTCCAACCGAGGGATGTTTTCTTCCCTCAAATAAGTTTTTATAAATCGGGCTGTGTGGCATGGAGCTCCATCTTGCATAGAAGTGTAACCAAACATCCATTCTTGAACGTTAAAAATATTGCATATAATCTAATAATTACAAAAATTCTGCAGTGCACCTAATAGTATGGCCAGGGGCTGTACATCATAATTAAAAAAAGCCAAACATTGGTGGTTAAATTTCGGTGTTGGTTCAATTTTGTAAGTATTTCTGTTACATCTAAGTTCCTCGGTCTACAGTCACTAAGAAGAACGATGTAAAATTACAAATTAAGTTGCGAAGTAGAAATTAAATTCACTACTCTCCCTTTTCAATATGTATGAATCTATATTAATCTGACGTGTTCGGCTTTCCATGTTTCTGAAAAATTACCAACAACAAAATCTCTTCATAAACAGAGGTTTAAAATTAAATTAAATTGGGTGGCGCAACAGTCTGTTGGGAACCAGGGCCTAGTGACTTACAACTCTCAACCATTCCTGTGTTGATTTTAGGCCGAATCCGAACGGCTAATTTGAGAAAGCACTTTTTTATGACAAGAATTACTCTTGAAGGATTTGTCAATTCCGTACCGCGAGAATTAATTATTTTTTAAATTAAGGTGGCACAGGCAGGGATTAACCCAAGACCCCTTGCATGACAGTCCAACGCACTAACCATTATGCCACAGGTACTACTAATAGAGGTTGAATCTTCTTTTTTTTTTTTGTTGTAAAATACAAAAAAAAAAATGTATCAGATCTGGGGAGTTAAATAACAAACTAAACTTTGAATAGTTAAAAAAGCCTTAATTGATTTAAAGGTATGATGCTGATTGATAACATAACAACGATAGCAAGTAGACCAAAATATATTAATGTAAAAATGCAGCAGTAATTCAAGATTTGCATTCATAAATGTAAATACACTGCAGTCGGTAACTCTGTTAAAAAAAAACAGCCTGATAACTGAAATGTGATCAAACCTGCAGTCAGTTAATTTCTGTTGCCGCTCTGCAGGAAAATGTCAGAAGAAGATGAGTAGGTAAAATAATTGAATATTTATTAAATTGTTCGCAAAAAAATAAAATGATTTGTTGTTAATAAGTTGAAATATAATATTTATACGTCATAGAAATGAATCAATTTGTTCCATTCAAAACATTTAAAAAAAAGCCCTAATTAGTTTATTGGTAATTGTTACTAACACATTAAGGTAAATCTTATAAGGTAGTGAAAGTTTATGAATAAATAATATATGATAACATTTTAAATAATAAGTTACAATTAATAAAACATTTTTATTTGACTTTTTGAAAGAATTTTGTTAAGACACTAAAAAACCAAAACCCGCGTAACTCAAAGATAAAACTTAATTATTTCTGTCATACTTTTTTACAGGCGCCTAATTTGATGACATTTATGAACTGCTTTTTGATATTGTATATCTGCCGCATTCTTGCAGTACATAGTAGGGCCCCAGTACTTTTTCTGTTCATAAACGCATTTCATGAATTTTGTCGACATGGCTTGTGCAACAAATTGCCTTTTTGAACTCAGCCATACTTAAATCTAACAAAATCGTAGATCTAATGAACTGAGCACCTATAAATTGTTATGTTAATGTGGGGAACCGTGATTTATGAACCTTTGATTCACAATTTATGACAATTTAATAGTTGAATTATTTGTCCGAATAAAAATAAAAAAATAATGTTTGTTTTTAGTACATCACATTCACAATAACATTTTAAATAGAATCAGATTTACCTAAAAAACCATTGACATACACGAAATTAATATTGCAGTTAAATCCAGCTTTTATTTAGTTGTTTTATTTAAAATCTTGAATACATTTAAATCCACCATTACATTCAAACAAATCTCTATTTAATCACATTTCCCAAAATTATTCATAAGCTGTTAAATCAATTTTTTAAATAAACTTATCGTATACACCTAATTGACCCTTAATCGGATTTACTGATAGCCGAATAAATCGACCACAAAAAAAAAACTACATTTGTTTATACACACAGTTCTGACTCAAATTTATTTATTTTTAATCCAACATAGGTTTAGTTCAAAAGTTAAAAATATAAACAAATCAATACAATAATTAGTAAGAACAATTTAAACAAAATGCTTGATAGTGAAATTTAAAAAAATATATATATTTTTAGCTTAACATTGTTGTATTACTCATTTTTAAGATAATTCTCATTTAATCTCAATGGAGAAAAAAAATTTGAATTTTCTGGCTAAACAAGATAAGGATTTTCTTCTAGTTGCTGATGGGGATTTTCAATAATTTCCGGCACTGTGCTGAGACTCATATAAGCAGATTATCAAATTTATGCTTATTACCAACATTTACGTTAATCAAGAGAATATAATCACGAGCAATACATTTTATTGGATAAATAGCGGTTAAATACATTTTAACCACAATCATAAAGGCTTTGGAAGGAAAAACTTAAATTTACATATTGGTTGAACGAAATAAAAGCATTTATGGTAGAAATAATAAGATAGAGAAACAGTGTAGTTTCGAGTTTGTTTGTTATAAATGTAGATATATTACGAGCCCTTTACATCTAACCAACAGTCTCACAAATTAGTGAATGTTTTAAACATCCCTCTTCTTCTTTTTCTTTTTGGGGTTATCTACACAAACCAGAATTAGCTTCTCACAAAGTGTGGTAGTTGCGCTCGTTTCGAGCCTTATAGAATTTATATGCGACAAGGCTTATGGCTAGGAGACCCAGGGTCAGGACAATGCCACCGATGAACGAGGTTCCATTGAAATGATGGCAAGGAACTGGAGGAGCAGCTGTTGTGGATGGAATTTCGGTGGTGGTGGTGGGTGATGGAACAGGAGTGGTAGTCGTGGTTGAATTTGGTGCTGGAGTGGTGCTGGTGGTGCTTGTGGTAGAAGAAGTAGTAGTTGATGTGGTAGTTGCAGGAGTCGTAGTAGATGATGTGGTAGTTGCAGGAGTCGTAGTCGATGATGTCGACGATGAAGTTGTAGTTTCTGGAGGGACCGTTGTATTGTCCGGGGTCGGATCCGTTGTTACGTTAGTTACTGAAGGAACAGTTGTTGATTCATTTAAGTCGCTTTCGGTTATGGATAAAGTCGTAGTCAAAGCAACATCGGCTGGCTTGTCAGTGGTCTTGTTTTCCGATTCTAGAGCTTTGGATAAAGAAAAAGTAATTAGATATTATGCACGCGCAAATGCAATGCATTGGAATTGAAATAAACCCTGCAACGTCATACCTGCACAATTCGCAGAAATGAAGAGTCCAGCTAACAAGCATATCAAAAAACTTTTAGATGATTTCATTTTCTTTTTTTTTGGGTTTTTCTTCCAATTTTTATTTGCAATCCACAAAAAATGCAATTTCTTTCTTATTTAAATAGCGATAAGTTTTGTAAATTGATAAGAATTTGCAGTTCAATTGCCTTTACCGATTCGTAGCGGAATTCTTGAAATTGTGTTTTAAAAAATCAGTACCAGCAGAATAAAGTAACTATGAACAACAAAGGCCGTGTAGAAAATTCCACTAAATTTTTCGTTTCTTTTGACAATGGGCTGATGGCCGATGAAGATGATAGGCTCGGGTGAGTTCGAATATTATGCGCTTTGGTCTACGTCAATGTTTGCGAGTGTGTTCAAAAAATAGATACAAATTTTTGCTATTAAGGTATGTATCTATTTTATAGATTTTTGTTCAGCGACAACAATACAAAAGTATGATTTTTGAAGATAAATAGATGGGTATATTTTCTATTTGTGTTTCGAAGAAACACATATTGATTCAACATTAATCTCACCTTGAAGCTATGAAATTGCTAATCGCTTTCAATGGTAGATGTAAATTGGGAACTTCGTTTACATAATACATGTTGGCACTCAATCAACAACTTTGTTGCCAATACCTTAAGGGCGCAACTTAAGGCAATTTTAAGTTCTCTGCAACTAAATACATAATTTATGAGTGTTTTATTTTAATATTTTGAGTTGAATTTTCTCAACAAATATTTCCTTTAGTGCATGAAAGAACAATTAATAATTTAACACATTTTTATGCTTCTTAATTTGAAGGAAACAAATCAAATGAAAAGGTCAATTTTGGAAAGGCTTTTTTAGATTTTTATGAGCTTCGTTAAGTAAAATTAAATTACTTTTCATCTTTTTTATGAAAGAAGTTGCTCAGAGTTGCTGGTAATAAAAGTAATTGAGCAGATACAACTTTAAGTTTCACGCGACTTAGTTTCACCATCCACGATTAAGCCATTTGCTCCGAGCAAATTTGGATCATCATTTTTATAAATACAGTGCGGTCAATTAGAAAGGAGGAGTTGAATTTAAAAAGAGATATCGCAGCACGTTTTTAATTTCCGCACATTGTAATTAAGAGACTAAAAATAATCAAGCGGAGCCCCAAAGCACCCGAGCGTTTGTTTTCCGGATATCATATTTGAACTTGTTGTACTTGTGGAGTGATGGTAAGTGCTTAAAGTCATTAGACCCTTATTCCCTAGAAGCTGTTGCGCCACCTAATTTATTTTATTTATATTTGAGCGTTTCCAATACATGCATGTTTTCTTTCTCAACAAAGCAGATGTTTCATTGAAATCAAATACAATCATTTTCAATAAAAGCGCTTGAAGCTGAACTCTATGAAATGGGTCTGAAATAAGAGTACAGAATCTTACTTTCTCCAAAACAATGTACAGATTTGTTCCATGCATATTTTTGCGTAAGCTCATTTTTGTATGTGCCAATTATAACTTTTGTTTGTACTTATGTAATTTACTGCAGTGGCACCATATTTAAAAAAGAAGGTAAGTTTAAAACCCTTCTGTTGAAAATAAAAACGGCATATTTAAATGTATGTAATTTTTATATTTAAGTTTCTTTCATGGGCCGATTTATTTCTAGAAAAAGATTGATACAAAAAGATGCAACATATATTCAATTATTTTTTTTTTTTTTTTCAAAAATAAACAATGCATTTTAAGTTTTATTGAATTTATGAATCCATTTTGATTTTTTTAATGATGAAATTTCATTTTACTGAACAGCTGACTGCCAAAAGACAAAAAATCCATTTTGTTTTACTGTTCGTGTTCCAATTTTTTACTGTTCCGATCACATAATTAATGAAAGTAACAGTAAAAAACAAATCTTCAAATAGAAACTTCAAAGTGACATTTAATTTACTGACGTAAATTTACTGATTGCTATAAATGCTTATCAGTAAAACATTTCAGATTCCACTTGTTTCATATTTACTGATAGCTATAACCGGCCTCTCAGGGTACCTACATAATATATATAATTTCAGTATACAAAAATGAATAAAACGATTTTCTATTATATTTATTATAGCATGAGAGAAAAGGCAGAATAAATTCATGGGAAAATAGCCTAAGACTTGGTTACACCCATAGAGAAATATATAAAATAAATTTTTAGGGTGTTTCAGGCAAGACGGGTAGCGGTCGGTTCTCTTGGTAAATATATTTCTCTATGGTTACACCCTCTTTTTGAAAAAATCTCTTTTTAATTAAGCTTAGTTTAGTTTTAGTGATACGAAAAATTCAAACGAAAAAGAATAATACATGTGAAATTAGGACGTTTTATTTATTAATCAAGTACTATGATTCATTTTTAAATAGTACTACGTGACAGTGGAATGCTTAACCATACTCGGTTTTCCCTCTCATCGCATTCAGGTATTCAAAAGCGATGACTACCATCGCTTCTTCTCAAGCTTAACCTTTCTTTTGTACTGCGCACTCTGTCTATAATTTAAAAGGGTTTTAACGGTTATTAAAGCAATCTAAAGAAGAAAACAGTTAACAGTATTTCCAAGCGGAGTTTAGGAGTGTGGAAGTTGCATGATTAGAGAAGATTTTTGATTAAAATATAGTTTTGAAATTTTGACTTCCATTTAAGTTTAAAAAATTTACTTAAACTGAGTACAAAATTGTAATAAAAAAATTGAGTTTATAACCAATGCAACACTACAAAAACTCAGTCATTGAAGTCCATTTCCTAGAAAATCCATTTTTACAAGTTTAGTGAAATAATTACCATTTACCTTTACATCCGTAAAATAATTCCTTTACATTTTAAAACTGTAAAAAAATGCCATTAAATCATAGATACTTGAGTTTAAAAAAAGAGTAATGTTTTTATTAGATTTCTATTTTAAAAGAGATGGGATAAGGCACGTAATAAACAAAAAAAATAATTTCTTCTTAACGATTTTGGTTGACTTCGATTTAATATTTTCTGATATATATATGTATTTTATTATTTCAACAGCAATAGCTACACTTCAAACATTTTAAAAAAAACGGCAGTGGAATGTAGCAAATAAGTAAACGTGCTTTATACCTATCTAGACACTACACAAATATAAATATGGTATAAAATAAATTCTCTATGTGATTTTAAACATTAATTACTTATATTCGAAGACTGCAAAATCAATAAAGCAAACTTGGCAAACACTTAGATGTGAGAATTGATTTTAACAGCAGGTTCTAAAGGTTCAGGGCCTATACCACCAGCCATTTTATAAACAAGCCCGCTTACTTGGTATGCTAGATTATCAACGTCCTAAAATAAAAACAAAAGAAACCATTCATAATTTTTAGACTAAATAGAGCAATGTGATCAATTTAGACTAACCTCTTTTGTAGATGCCTCTGCATACACTCGGATAATATCTTCCGTTCCTGAAGGCCGAACAAATGCGCGTCCTCTTTTGTAGTTAGCAACAACTTTGTCTATTTCATCTTGCAAACCAACAGGGGTAACACAAACTCTTTCGGCATCTGTTGTTGTGATGACATTGCGATCTTGAACTTTAACCTTGAGTTGTAAATTGGGAAGGTCTGAATAGGTACGAAGCCAGTCTTTGACATCCCAACCCTTAGCATGAAGGATTGTCTCAACCAACAACATATCCGAAATAGCATCGCCAACAGTTTCATTTATGAGATCTATAACATTGAGTAATATTTTTGCATTTTCGTTGTCATTGTTCTCGGCAGCAGCCTTTTTAATTGTTGTTTTAGCCTTTTCACTGAAGACTATTGTACCATGTCCATTTGCTTCAAAATAAACACCTATATCGTAATCAAGTGCCTTGTGATGTAAATGTTTCACACCAGTTGGCACACAAGCAACTGGTACTTTAAGGTCGTTCTTAATGTAATCAGTAGAAGCACCGTTGGCATAGGCTGTTTGAACAAGCCCCATAGATAGTTCCAATCCGCACTTCTTGACCGAGTTTATTAGGTAATCGGCTATAAGAGTCGCAATCCTGTCTCCATCCAGAAGGTGGAACTCACCTTCTTCGTCGGTAAAGAAATAAACTATACGATCAGCATCACCATCAACACTCACACATCTTACATTTGGCTCATCAGTGGGCATGCCTATCGGGCAACACTGCTTGACTTTAACGTGATCAGCACCACATTCGTGGTTAATTTTCCCATTACCACTATTAAAAACTTCAACATTTAGAGAATTCTTCATTCGTTTCAAAAATTGTAACATTTTTCTGGCTCCCACACCGTTGGCGCCATCAAACAAGAGCCTATTTTTGTAGTTCAAGTTTTCTAGTTTATCACCTCGTACAGTTTCAAATGCTTTGATAAGCTTGGTATAGTAACCTTCTTCGGTTGGTAACCCATAGGCACATTTTGTGTTTGCACCAACAACAAAATAATGCATCATTGGTGTTGTTACGATGCCAAACTCTTTCACGTTTCCCTTAACGGCTATAACTCCATCAGCTACTGCCTTTAATAGCCTTGGACTATGATAGCGATTATCCATACCGACATACACATGCGAAGAAGATCCAACATCGATGTTATTTTCTTTAATAATCTTTCCCACCTCAACTTCAAGTTCTTGATCACTAACATTGACCAGATCAGTTGCTATCTTCTCCCAACTCTCTTCAAGCATTTCTCCTTTGGGATCGATCAACTTGACCCCATTGTCAGGTTCAGGATTGTGAGAGGCAGTTATCATTACACCAATGACTGCACCGTTTCTTAAACGTGATCTCAATGTCGCCAAGACTCCCATCCTAAACATAACGCTATCTAGGTATTCAGCCCTGAAAAAGAAATTTGTATTACTAATTGGTACTCTTGTAATAAATATATGTATATGTGATGTGTTTCATTATAGGACATTCTATATATTTACATAATCTATTAAAAACATTCCTAGTTAACAACCAAACAACTAAATTGCTAGCTTGTTTTGTATATTGGCTTTCTTTTTGTGCTTGTTAGTTTTCTTACATAATAATTAAGCTATCCAAAGGAACTTTCTAAGTAATCCTAAGTAAAAAAAATAATTCAATGGACAAGAATAATTTAACTTATGTCGTAAAATGTATTCTTGTATCGCAAAACCAAGAATACATTTTTATTGAAAAACTAATAGTTTGATATTTAGGATTTAATTCTAATAATTAATAATTAAATTTTGTTTAGTATTGACACATGGACTCACGGAAATTTTATTGTAATCGGTGGAATTGAAAATTTTAACATTTCTCGAGGTTTAAAATCCCTAGAATCTAATTCAAATATTTTTAGAGAGTTTGTGCGTGCGTGTGTAAATATTGTTTATAGATAATAACATTGAAAAATGCAAAAAAGGACTTTCAAAAAATTGAGTGCTTGATTTTTTACTATATAATTATAATAGCGTTTTTGACGTCTTTTAAAATTTTGAAAAAATCGAAGTAATGTTTTTTTTGCCTACAAAAAATAGGAACCATATTTTAAGTATGTATAGAATCAATTTTAACAATTAATAAAACATAATTTTCAAAAATCAAAATTTGTACATTGTGCACGGAATTTAGGCAGAAAGAATACCTTTTTGCTTAAAACCTTTTTGCTTAGAACCACCAACAAAAACTATCAACAAGTTTTTAAATAATGATCAAATGTTAATTGCCAAGTAAAAATGTTTTAAAAAGAAACAAGTTATTCTTGTCTTGTGAACCAGACTGTTCTCATTTGAATTTTCATTATATTTTTTCTCTCGCTCTTTACAATCACCACGTCTTATCACACTTTCACTTTATTATTCACTCCTTTTCTTTCCTCAAAAATAAAAATACAAATTAAATGAATGGATATCAATTCGGAACGGTATCGGTTGTCTTCTGGCTTCTTTATAAATCTTTATCTATCATGCGATACATTTTTTAAATTGCCTAATGTCATAGAACTCCGATATCTGAAATATACTGCCAGGTTGTTTGTTCTTGTTCTTAAGCCCAACTTATCTATATTCCGAACAAGGAACCTGCTCAAGGTGAATGCGATATTAATATTCAATGCACCCACGTTTAAGTTTTTATTCCATGATGACGTTTCAATTTCATCAAAAATGGTACTCAGGTAGAACTTTTTGAATTTGAATGGGACACAGGATTATTAATTTTATAAATATAACTGCACCAGTTCTAAAAATAAATGCACTACTCTCTCACATACTTTCCACGAAATCCAGCAGTTCCGTACTGTATTTTCTCGGTGCTGTTCTTCGGATACATTTCCCGAGCAAATGCATAAATCGTACGTAAATTAATCGACATCTTGGTTGGAGAATGGAAAAAAAATCACTATTTGATGAAAATGACTTTAATTAAGTGTTATTTTGTCAGGAAATGCACAGAAACACCCTGGAAAAACTGAATATCTTATCCACTAGGTACTAAGAAAGGAAACAGTTGATGATTCACGACAGCCACCCTCAACTCAAGTGCCTACAGCTACAATCGAACGACGATTAACTAATTTATAATTTTTATATATTTGAAGAAGTATAATTTGTATCTATTAGAGCAGGAGCGAGAAACGACAAACGAGAACCAGAACACAAAAGCCAGAAGCGCCTAACCTATTTTTGACATTTCATTTTGTTCTCTATTTGAGGACAGCCGGTTTTTATGTTTTTTTTTTTTAATTTCATAAATGTGCTGCACATAAAATAGATCTGTCTTGCTCCAATGCGGAAAAGATGGAAATCTTGTTTAAAGGGTATGTTACGTGATGTTTGGTAACGGAAAGATATTTTTGTTTGTTTAAATCTCTACGCTCTGTTTGAAAATTTAAAAAGATTTCATTTCGAATTCTTTAAATCCCTTGAGCTGATTAAATACATTTAATATTAGAAAATCTATATCCTTTTCTGAATATATTGACTTACGGCTTTGTTTTAGTCCAACGATGAGAACATTTGAACGTCCTATTCCCATATTTTTATTGTAATAAAAGGCTCATTGGTTTCCAAATGAGACTTTTCCCATTTGTGTTATATTAAATCTTTCAGCGACACCATTTTACTGAGGAGAATAAGCAATTCTTGTTTCGCTTTGAATACCTTTTTATTTGCACCAGGAAATTTCTTCTCGTGATAGGTGTTCTCGCCCTTGGTCTATTGTTAGGTTTTAAATCGAATTTTCACGTATAGCAGTGGTCAAATCTTCATACTCTTTGAATTTCGAAAATACATCAGAATTCTTCTTAATCGGGAAAATCATCGCAAAATTACAGAAGTCATCGATGAAGGAAACAAAGTACCTAAAACCGTCAATTGCAATACCATTGTCACAGACATCTAAATGTATCCTTTCCAGGTATTGTGTAGCTCTATTGAGTGTTCCATTGAAGCGATTTCGTACTTGTTTTCTCTCAATACACACGTCACAAAAAGCAATTTTGGATTTTTTGTTGAAGTGTGGAATCATGTTGTTCTTGAGTATAATTAACATTCCTGGTGAACAATATGTCCGAGACTTCGATGCCACAACATGAATTGATCTTTTTCACATGTGGCTGCTCTTCTTTATGACAACTTCGAGCTCATACAAATTTACATTTCAATGATCTGTTGCTATCAATTCCTGGTTCTTCAAACTTAAAGACTTCTTGCCACAGAATTTAGCCTTCGTCAGTTAACCGACTGAAATAAAATTATCTTGTAAATCAGGAACACAAAGTGCATCTTGTATTGTCAAGATGTTTGGTGAGGCTCACTCATTGTCCCTATCATCATTAGTTTCGATTGGATTGTTTGGCTTTTCAAAATTTAAAAAGTACCAATTTCACTGGCCCCTGAATCCAATTTAAAGATAATCTTCTCGTTTTTGTTGCTGCTTTGTACTTGAAAAAGTTATTACTTCCTCTTGATGTCGATTATTAAGTTTAGTTTTTTCAGCTTTTAATTTTTGTTTGCCATTGATTAAGTAAGTTTGTCTTCATCCAAGTTTTGGAGTGCGGTTATCAATGGATCAAAATAGAAATAGTTGATCAAGCATATCATTCTCTTCTTATTTCGCTCCTGACAATTTAAGCTTACATACCAAATTTTCGAATGCCAAAAGATCGGATACCACTGGATCCCAATGTCTCATTCGTAATTTTTTTTAAATGTTTTCGTAGTAATAATTGTTTTTTCTTGAGATATTCTAGTTTTTCTCTGTACCATCTGGGGGATCGTCTGTTAAAACGTCCTATAGAATTTTGGAATCCAGAAGAATTTTTATTCGAAATTGTCAACCAGACGTTAAACTGGAAAATGCCATGTTTAAAATCTTTTGTGTCATCCATAAATTTAATTACAACAGGTTTCCAAATACATAAATTAAAAATTGTGTTGAAATTACTTCAGGCGTTCTTATTATTCGATACAATCAAATCTGGCATTTTTGTAGTGTTAAACGATAAGCTTTTGAATAAATTTAAATCTTTTATTCACCTTGAAACAACTGGTTTTTAAATTTTCAATACTTTGACAATATTCCTAGATAAATGTGTAGTATATTTTGCATCTAGAACGAAAGATAAGTTTTGTGTAAACTAGGGCTTCATTTAACAAACTTCTCCATCTACCTTTTCACTTAGCTAGATGTTTCCAGTTGCGCACTCCACTTCAACTTGGGTGAGGCCAATTTCCACTTATGTGCTGCACTTCATGTTTACGGATTCGATAAAATGATTTGTTTTAAATTTCTTAATGCAAGAATGCCTAGATTAACGTTTGGTGTTGGGACTGTTAAATCCTAAAACAACGTCGACTTTTCGTTCAACGTAGAATTTTGTAAAAGTTAACCCAAAGCATCAGTTCATATTATAAAGAAAACAAACATGTAAATATTTTGTTAAAAAATATAAAATTTATTTATTTGGCGAAAAAATTTAAAATGGACGGATAGTTACATTTAAGATAGTTCACAAAGAAAACTTGTATCTTAATCTTAATTTAATTACCTAGTTTAGTTAGAATGCTTATCGAGAGATTCTATGTGCATGTTGACATTCCAACAAAAAAATGGAATGTTATAGACTTAAAAAAAAAGAATAATATTCAAAATACATTTCTCTTTACGCTTGTACTAATTACATGATAAGATAACTCAAATGACTTTCAAATATCAATTGAGTCCCACAAAGGCACTTACGCTCGCTATCAGCATCATTAAATAAATAGAAATATTTATAGACATTTGGCTGGCTCCTGCATAACAATCAGTTATTCGACGCGCCCTCATATAATTGCCTCCTAAGTAGATATCGTAACGTCGTTTTTCTGGATGGATTATTTGCAACTGACGCGTCGCATCTTGGAAAATCAAATCGTAATATGGTGCTGGTGACGAGAACATACTAAAACTAAAAGCATCCACATCTTTGCGACCATACAATTGTTGTGCGTAAGCAAATAGGTTAATAAATGCGTTGAGTTCAGTATCGTTGAGGCCGTCTCCTCCTCTAGCAACAATGGCATTAGCCTTTACTTTTCCCAGATTACACTTTTCATACTCATTAAGTTCAGCTCGAGTACCTAAGGATAAAATTAAAAAAATTTAGATACATCATTAACCCGAGGTGAAAGTTAAAGTTATACCATCTGCGCAAAGAAGTTCGAAATCATCGTTAAGTGTGTTTCGTGCCCACCATTCCTTGCGTTTCCCTCCTGTGCTTTCCATTACTGTAGTATGTTTCATAAATGCAACATGGCCACCTCCCTCCACTAAGCACCTAAAAGCACCAGTGTGCCCGTAGTAGTCTTCGGAAGCATCTCTGCGACAATAGCGGTAGCTTGTTCCATGACACAAATCGCACATGCTATCGTATGGAACCCCAGTGTTGTATTCACTGCTTATTGCACCAGGTAAACATGATTTCGTAAAATATTCCGCAGCAGCCCGAATGCTATCACACCCATAAGGTCTAATCCATCCGTTTGATATGAAATAAGCCATTGGATAAGTCCATCCTGCTGCCATATTGATCCCCGTGTGACAAGTATTTTTTCCCTTAAGGTACGTCAATTCCGTATCAGGATCTTCTTCTTTACCCACAGCCACCACATAATACTCTGGTTCTCCAAGATTGTACACTTCCGACATAAAAGGTATCAATCCATAATTCAAACCCGCTGTATAAACATCACCGGCATCAAGAACAGCTACATCTGCCCGACCTGTTTGTATGGATTGCATGCACGTAATATGGGAATGGGCTTTATAGCAAAGTAATTCCGGTTTTAGTATTTGAGCTTTGAGAGCAGTCTGTAAAAAAAAAACGTTTAAGAATTTATTATAGACTTTAAAGCTATCTAAATGTAAAAAAGGTCCAAGGCTTGTGTTTAAAACCCTAAACCATTCGAAAGTTATAACAAGTTATTTACTTACCCTCATCTTCAAACACTTTTCCAATTCTGGATCGGAGGTTACGCACAATGTCATCCTACCAATCGGACACTCCCTTATTCCGTAAATATAATGCATAACACCAGATAAGTATTTACTAAATGACTGTTCGTTCTCCTTCACTGCCACAAGCGATCTAGTTACATCCTACAAATACAAAAAAATACAACTTTAATAACACAAATTCCAACGACAACAAAGTCGGGGGTTAAAACAAATCTAACCTGAAACAAAAGATTTGCTTTTCCATGTTTTTTAGATTCGAATATTTTAAATGATTCTATTAAAACGGACTGATTTGAATTCTGCAAAAAGCTACTATCGGTCGATGTTCGGAAACTCGAATCAATTTGTCTTTTTCGTCGATATTGGGTTTCATATTGGTTGTAAGTGTTTCGTGAATAATCGTTTCCATTGTTGTTCCTATTGTTATATCTTCCTTGGTTAAAATTATTTTTGTTTATGCGCTGCTGATCTGCTGCTGCATAAGGATATTTTTGATTTGTTTGGTCGTTTGAATTTGTATTGTTTAGGCTAAGATCTTCTGAATACAGCTGTGCAATGCGTTCTAAAAAGTGTTGGTATTTTTCGCGCTCTTTAAGCGTTCGAGCAGAGGATGTGACGACGGCATCGGATGGAATTAAGCCCCAATTACATTGCATGTACTCTGTTATCGGCACTCTACGACCGTCTTTGCACAATAATTCAAAACGGTCCGCTGATACTGTATCTATTTATGTAAGAAAGAAACAATACTATAAAGATGACCAAATAAACAATTAAAAGAAAAACTTTACTAAATTCGGGACTCTCTATCATCTCCTTCACTGTAGTATGTCTAAGGAAGGCCACATTTCCAGCTTCAAGAAGGCATCGGAACGCGCCAGGATACCCAAAGTAAGGATCATTCGAAGTACATCTTCCTTCTTGAACTTTTCCAGTACACAGATTGCAAAGCCTGAAAAACAAAGTTTTAAATGTTTTCATTTTTCTTTACTAGTAAAATTATTTGTTCAAAAAAACCTGTCAGAGTTGTCTCCAATCGGATTGTACTTATCAATCAAAGAATAAACCGCACAAGAATCACTGAAGTAGTTTGCAGCTGTTTTAACTTGATTATTACAATCAATAACTTCCATTCCACCTTCATGTTGTAGCTAAGACAAAAATGTTGTTTTAACAAAATATTTAAAATGTATTTTGTACAACAAACCGTATAAATTGGAATTATCCAACCAGCTAAGCTGCCAACCCATGGAAAACAAGCCTTTTTATTACGTAGATCTCGAATGCTTGTAAGTTCTGGTACATCATTCTTTTTCATTACAGCCACGGAGTAATAATTTGTAAAACCACCTTCAAACTTTTCCTGCATAATTGGTATAAGAGAATGATAACGTCCACCCATGAATATATCACCAGCATCAAGAGTTGTTATGTGGGCATGTTCCCTGTCAATATGCTCTATACACTCCTTGGCACTGTATGCCTGGAAGCATGTTACATTCAGTAATAAATCGTCGAAAAACGTTCGGTCACGTTCGATGGCTTTTGTGAGGTTTGTGCACTTGTATTGTTCTTGCAGACTCTTCGTACACCATATCATGTTACTTGGCTTTTCTTCATAATATTGAGCTGAATATAAATTTAAAAAAAATATGCGTTACTTAATTGATCATATTTTATTAATTCCAAGTATAAAATGTAAACAGTTGTAAAACAAACTTATGAAATCAGGTTTTGATTATTAACTGATTTAAAATGTAATCATAAACTTCTTAAAATTGATTGGGATGATCTTTTGAATCCTTCATCAGATCTGCTGAATAGGGATATCATGAACATAGGAATTGGGTATTTCTAAGCGTGGCTTGACCTGGTCAAAGTAATCTTACCAGGCGCAGAGTTTGAGACTCGATGGGTTAATATGTAGGATTGTCATGCCCCAGGTTATGGTTAGGGTTTTTTCACGGGTTCTGACTCTTGAGGAATTGACAAACCCTACAAGAGTAGTTCTTGTCGTGAAAACGGATTCGGCATACAAACTTCAGTTCCCTCAATTCCTCACATTACTAACTCACAGAAATGGTAGAGTTTTAAGTCAATAGGCCTTGGGTCTCTACGAGTGCACAAGGATATACTTATTTGAAGTTACAATTGAGAATGTTGTTGCAACGAAAAATGTAAGCATAAGACATTAAATTAAAGCGAATCTTTTTAGTTTTAGAATCATAATTTTCAAAACAACAAAAAAACATGGATGAGAAAGTTAACCAAGCACATAGTGCTTCTTGGGCAACAATGACGCCATGACACCTGTTGAGCCAAACGCATCAAGAGCTCCAATTAAAGAATTTTAAATAAATCAAAGTGAGATGAATTTAAGATTAATAAACACATTCTTTAATTAATGATGTTCTCTTAACATTAAAACTCCATTGTTTCTTAAAATATGATTCACTTTGTTTTTTATTTGAGATGCTACGCCCAATACCAAACAAGCATCGGGACCTCCGAGCATTTTAGTCACAACTTGTTTTCTTTTTTAAATAGACTAACCATAAATGCACGGGAACACAAATAGAACAGAGTAAATTAGGAATAAATAAGACATAGTTATATTTTAAGAATAAGGCACTTTTAATTAAATTTATAGATTTAAAAAATAAACTTTTAAGATTTCATATCTTATTTTTTGACACGCCCAAGTTCAATTCAAAACGAAATTTGACACAACAAATTAAAAAATGAAACTAAACAAATGTACTAGATTTTGACGTTGACATTTTGCCATGTTTGATCGTTTTGCTTCTCTTTTTGGTAATTGACATGTTTGGTAACGTGAAATCCAATAGAAAGAAAACAGGTTATGGGAATGCTTGTGAAAACTTATTTGCCAAACAGGTATTATAATTGATTTTAAAAAATCATCCTTTTCCGCAGCCGATAAGCAAACAAATGGAATATATATGATTGTATAATTTAACAGGTATTTGCAACAACCTTATGAGGCTACATGGCTTAGCTTCTGAAAATCACCATTTTATTACACAAAAATGCAAAAAATCATTTACTTTCAAAACATTACGCACTCCATACACTATTCAATTTTATTTTCAATTTAGTTGTCAACTAAATTGATGCTTCGCCACATAAACGTTGTTGAAAGACTCCTGCTTCAACTGTCAAATCATAATTTTTTTCTCATACAAAACCACACCGAAACCAGAGAGACGAGACATCAGACATGACCACAGAGATAATTCTATTGAGATTATTCACGTCTCTGTTTTTTTTTATCTCATTTAATTTCTTGCTAAGAAAGAGATGGAATGCTTTTGGTTTGACAGTAAATCAAATGACTTGCCTACACACACCTCAACTAAGTTGAAAACATTCACATCAACTTGAACAAATTCAAAATCTTTTGATTTTTTTCCAACTCAATCGTCAACCTTCAAAAAAATCAAATTCAAGCCCACACACAAGTTGATTTGATGAAATTGACATTAAATTGAAAGACAAGTTGAACTGTGTATGGAGTGCATTAAACTAGCTTGTTTTACATGATAGCCAGATAAGATTGTGGAAACAGACAAAACAGCTTGGCTCTTTGATTCCTAATACACAGCAGTGGAGGATCTTAGCTCTTTGCCTCAGGCACATCGATTTTCGCATGCTAAAAAACTAAATGCACCGATAGAGCCAAACCGAGATATCTCAGTTTCCGCATACATGGGCGATTTTCCATCAAAACGGAAAAAAAATTATTTAGTATGGTATTACAGGGGCAGATATGGCCTTGCGTTAATGTACGAAAGAGAAACGAAGAAGACCAAATGAAATAGAAACAAATAATTTTGAAATGCGCGGGTAGACACTTCAAGACAATATAACTAAGAACTGCGTATTAAATACATGCACGGTGTAATGTCGGACTTATATAGGGAAACGCTAGGTAGCGACGATCATTGAGGAACTAGTTCTTTGTGAAACCATTCCATCATAGATAATGTCAATAATACATCGATAGCTTGGTTATTTCTTGATTTTAATATATAAACAAAAACCGTATACTAAGCTGACCAGCATTGTCTTGGGCTATTATTTTACTTTTTCCTCGGCTATTGATGTATGTAAGGACAGACTTGAATTCACTACCAGTACGATGCCTTATGTTTTGGTGTTCAGCGTTTTATCACTTCTAAGCGATCTATCAGTTTTGATGTAGAGGCTATCTTAAAAAAACTTAGCCTTCATTCTCTTTTGTTTGCCATTTTACAATATTTCGAAAAATCCAAGTTTGTGTTTATTGTGACCATAAGCGCAGCATAAAGTGAGAAAAAAGTAAAAGTCACAAGAATTATTAAATTAAAATAATTTCTTTGTTCGATTGCTAAGCAAACGATTATTGTAAGTGGAACATATTTTGATTGATATGATATGATTTTCATTTTTTTCCAATTCAGAATGGAGCAAACTTAAGGCTTGACATTTTTAAGCAGAAAAAGTATACTCTACATCAATTAAATGAACATGCCTAACATAAAAGTTGACATCATAAACTGTCACCAACTTGTCAGCGCTGTCAATAGTACGGCAGGTCGGCTAGATAAGACTCGACTTGAGTGTAATATGAATGATACCATTATTATAATATACCAGAACGACGTGGAGGACAACCAGCTATTGTTCAGAACCCTTATCATCTTCAGTGAAAATAAAATCCATTCCAACAATAAAAATGTCCAAATTAGAACGCAATGAGATCCTACTTCTTTTCGACGTCGATGGGACCCTTACCTTCCCACGCACAGTAATAAAACCCGAATTCGAGGAATTCTTTTACTCGAAAGTGCAACCCCGAGCAACAATTGGCATTGTGGGTGGCTCTGATTTAGAAAAGATGTTCGAACAATTAAATGGCAAGAAGATTTTAGAGAAATTCGATTTCATATTCCCAGAAAATGGATTAGTTCAAATAGAAGCCGGTAAAGAAGTTGGAAAACAATCGATTCAAGAGCACTTGGGTGAGAAAACCCTACAACGATTCATTAATTATGTGTTGAAATATCTATCGGAGCTGGAATTACCAATCAAGAGGGGCACGTTCCTGGAATTCCGCAATGGCATGATGAACATCTGTCCAATTGGCCGTCAATGTACGAGAGAAGAGCGTAATATGTTTGCCGAGTACGATAATCAACATGGAGTTCGAAAGGCGATGATAAACGCACTTACTCGCGAATTCGCCGATGTTGATCTGACCTACAGCATCGGAGGGCAGATAAGCTTTGACGTGTTTCCACATGGTTGGGATAAGACCTATTGTCTGCGACACATCGAGAAGTTTCACAATTTCGAAGAGATTCACTTCTTCGGAGACAAAACCGAACCTGGTGGCAACGACTATGAGATTTTCGTAGATCCACGAACAATTGAGCATAAAGTTGAGACCCCCGACGATACCAGAAGAATCCTCACGGAATTGCTTGGTTTGTAAAAGTCGACTATGACCAAATGAAAATATTGAACAGCATTCCTCTGATGGCATTTGAAAATATAAAATTAAACATTCTGTTAAAGGCGCTTTAAATTTATTAAGTTTATAAAAATAAAATTGTATGTAAAAGATGTGTTGTTTTCGTTCCATCAATCTGTATCCATATCGGATCCAGAGTCAGTGCTCGTATCCTCTTCGTCACTATTCTCTGATGAAGAACTTCCATCGCTATCGGAATCAATCCAATCATGAGGATTCAAGTTATTGGGAATTATTGTTTTCCATGCGCCTATTTTATGCAAGTCGAGGGAGTAGAAGTCATTGTACGTGTATTGTTTGTTATCCTCTTCGAATATTCCTCCAAACATGTAGAGTGTCCCTTTGCAAACACAAAGTCCCGGGTTCATTCTCGGAGAGGGTACAGATTTGTTGGAAGGAGCTTTGCCGAATAAACTTGGCATCTTAGGAGCGCCTGAGGAAGAACCACCAACTGTGATTGTGAAAACACCATCTGTGGTTGTCTGTGCAGCAGGAACTTCTGTTGCGTCCTCCATGTCGTCATCTTCTTTGCTTGACTTTGGAGTTTTATTGACTTCAATAAGTCTCCAAGTAGGTGACGCAAGGTCGAGGCAATAAAGATCACTTCCAAATTGTCCACGAAGATCTTCCTCATCCTCTTCGATATCCATAACTCCACCAAAACAATAAGCTTTGTTGGTTGCCGCTACAGCACAGCCAACACTACTTCGGGGCAAAGGATTTATTCCGCCTGCCTTGACGGTGGTCCATTTGAATTTTTGGTTCGGTGTATATTCTAAATATAAAAAAAGAAAATATTAAGTAATCTATTATAATGTAGGTATATGGATGAATAAAAAAGAAAGACACTTACTATCAGGATTAAGTAGATACATATCCGTGTGCGTGATTCCCCGGTCGACGTCTTTTTTCACATTTGACTTCGAATAACCCCCCCAAATGAGGATTTTTCCATCCGGACAAGGAGCCATACAACACGCCGACCGTGGAGGTGGAATGATCGCTCCCTGAACTTCAAATTTCAACCAAGTGTATGATTCCAGAGAAAATATATGAACGTCGTTGTGATATTTGTATGATTGGTTGTTATCATGGAAACCGCCAAAGATAAACAATTTCTTTTTGGACGCTACCATCCGGTGCCCACTTCGGGGACTAGGTGCATTGGGCGCGGTAATCTTTTCCCATGATTTTGTTTTCAAGCTCATAACCCAGAGATCCTTGTAGTGGTAGAATTGTAACTGAGAAGGACTTGCATGTTCTCCTCCAAATAACTAAAAAAATATACGTTGCTTATATACCTATGATAGTAACTTCTTTAATAAAGATTCTTACCCATAGCTGTCCACCATCACTAGCAACGGACACCATTTGATGACCACTTCTGGGTGTTGGTCCGCCAGGTGATTGAATTTGCTTCCATTCGTTCTTGGCAATGTTGTAGAAGAATAAGTCATTATAAATGCAGATTTTCTGTCCATTAAAGAATTCTCCTCCGAACATAATCAATTCCTCTTTTTCCGGATGAGCGACAAGAGTGAAACTCGACCTGGGTGTGGGTGGAAGACATGTTGTTTCAATTACTGTCTTCAGCCGGGCCTGTTCGGCTTCTAAATTTGCTACAACTTGGGCAATGTCTGCCTGAGAAAAAGAATTTATATTTAAATGATCAAATTTTGTTAGTCAGTATTTATATGTATACTTCGCCGATTTTCTCAAGAAGTTTCTTTTGTTTTGCTGCATTCTTCTTGTCTGTTTTCATTGCAGTTTTCTCAGCTCCTTTGCCTTTTTTCTTGTTTTTATCTTTTTTGCCCATTTTTATTTATTATTTCTATTTCTTTGCAGGAAAGTTATGAATTAAATTTGAATAGCACCACGCAACGCACATGGAAAATGTTTTGATCAAATCAAACGTCAAAAAGCCGATTCGATTTGACAGCTCGTAATACAGTTTGGCAGCCCTTGGTTTAATGCAGGGTGTATAAGACGGAAATTTGATTTCCTAGCTTATCGAATCTAGTGGCCAATAGGTGACGCTAAAAGTGTACTAAATTTTTTGTTTTATAATTTCAGTGCGAAATTTTACTTTTAATTATTGTAAAACAATTATTATCTACCATTTATTTTATAATATTTAAATTAAAACTTTACAATAAAGCCTAGTACATACTTGTGAACCAATTCGTGAACCCATATAAATTTCAGTTTTTGGTTCACCCGTGAACTTGCTCGTGAAGCCTAGTACATACTTCTATTTCATATGACACCATTTTAACTTTTTTTTTAGAACAACGCGCAAGCAGCCACAAACTTTAAAATGTGGAAACCAAATGTCAAAGCTTCACCAACAGTTCCCGTACATTTTGCACGTGAATTGCCCGTGAACGAAAACTCTCCACTTTGTTCTCCACTCAGCTTCACGAGCAAGTTCACGGGTGAACCAAAAACTGAAATTTGTATGGGTTCACGAGATGGTTCACAAGTATGTACTAGGCTTGAAGCTGAGTGGAGAACAAAGTGGAGAGTTTTCGTTCACGGGCAATTCACGTGCAAAATGTACGGGAACTGTTGGTGAAGCTTTGACATTTGGTTTCCACATTTTAAAGTTTGTGGCTGCTTGCGCGTTGTTCTAAAAAAAAAGTTAAAATGGTGTCATATGAAATAGAATACCTATTTAAAGATTCAACTCATGAAGTTGACGATGTTCACAACGTGTACTCACAACTGTGTACCAGTGAGCAATGTCAAAAGTTCACTTTCTCCACTGGCGAACGTTCACTTCACGAGGAAGTATGTACTAGGCTTAACAGAGAGAAAAAGAGAAGATATCTTTGATGTTAACGATCTTCTAAATGCAAACAACACTAAGTGTCCAAATTATAGTGGAGACTTGTAGAGCGGCGACGTCACTAGTTGTATCTGGAATATTAGTTTAAACATTCACATACTATACATGGACTGCTAGTGGTGTGAATTTTCCATACAAAATTTGAATAAAAATGGTTCCACTTCAAATAAGCTACACTAGCCCTTCTATGCACAGGGGCAAAAACTTATGAAATATTTAGCGACATCTGTTAGTATAAAGTTGAGATAAGCTTTTTCTATGTTAGCATTGACATCTAGTATAATTTGTTGAAGAAAAAAGATGCCATGTTTTTTTTTCCTGTGAGCAGTGCTGTCGTTTTAAAAATTTCAAGAGTAGTATTTTTCTATCATTTTGGGGAGTATTTTCTTTTGTCGGTGGATTTCAATCGGGACATTTTTTCAATGACAGAAATGTTTAAGGATAGTGTTGCTGATGTAGAACAAAAAAGGACAAGATACTTGAACAGGCCCAGGATTGAAATCTGAACTGAAAACTGAACGTGTCCACCATCATAAGGTGGTCTCTTTTTTATTTACTTTATTCTTCTCTTTCTAATATTCTTGATCCCAGAAATTTAAATATTAACGCTTTTACTCGTGAAAAGTTGTCTGCGCCTAACGCACTTAATTTTTTAGTTTGGGATAATTTTGTAGAAATATATGATAATATTTTAATAAATTGTACTACTCAAAAAAGGCGTTTTTCATTGTTACTCAATAAGTAACAAATCTAAAAAATTAAAAAATTAAAAGTAAATAGGAAAAGTAAGCTTTCTGGTAGTTTCTTTTCTCAGACAACGACAGAATGTCCAAGAATGGTGCCTGCGATGTCTGTACGGAAGCAGACTCTACGGACGACATGGTGTGCTGTGATATGTGCGACATCTGGGTGCATTATGGATGTGCAGGAGTTGACGATTCGGTAAAGAATCGTAAATGGTTCTGCCTTAAATGCAAGTCAGATTTAGCCAGGTCTTTGAAGACGGTTAGAAACGTCGCAAACGCACAAAAAAGCACACCAACATTGGCGGGGCAGGTCGAGGACATCATGGTAGCACCAAGAAGTGGACGTAGCGTTGGTTCTGTTCTCAGCAGGCAGATGGTAGACCTTGAATTGCTTCGACTGGAGGAGCAAAAGAGTCTGGAAAAAAGTCTGTTGGAGGAAAGAGAACGGAAGGAGCAGGAGTACATCACAAGAAAGTACGAGCTACTAAAACTTAAACAACAACACAAAGGCAGCAACAGCTTGTCGAGAAGCGATAGTTGTTCGGGCGAGGTTCGCCTCAAGGCTGTTGCAAATGACGTGGAGTCAGTTGTTCGTCGCACTAAGGACTGGGTAGCACAGGCGAGATTGGGAACTCAAGAAGACAAGTCTAAGGAAATAACAATTAAACAAATGGCGTCAAGGAAAAGTATATCCGGGGATTTGCCTTTCTTCTCAGGTAAATCAGATGAATGGCCTCTATTTATAAGTTGCTATCGAAACAGCACTGCCTTGTGCAACTTTTCCAATGAGGAGAATTTGGTTCGGCTGCAAAAGGCGCTGAAAGGTAAAGCGTTTCAAGCAGTGAGCAGTCAGTTAATGCTTCCTGCATCTGTGCCAACAGTTTTGTCCACTCTGGAATTGTTATTTGGTCGACCAGAGTATATTGTTGAGGATCTTATAAAGAAGGTGGAGATTTTTCCAGCCCCAAGAATGGAGCGCCTGGAAACAATAATATCATATGCTCTGGCCATTAAGAATTTGAGTTCCACTATGGAGGCGTCTGACCTGACAGACCACATGAATAATCCAGTATTGCTCAAAAAGCTTATAGACAAGCTACCTTCGGCCATGAAATTGGAGTGGGCCATGGGGTTACAGGCAAGTGACGTTGAGCAAAACATAAGAGGATTTGGCGAGTGGATGTACAGGAGGGCAGAGGCAGCAGCTGTGGTAACGAGGTATGCAGACGATGGCAATAAGATGGACAAGCGTTCGGGACATGTACACACGCATGTACAGGCAGACAATGGATCTGAGGCTGCATGTGCTAAAGAGGGATCTAGACCGAAGTGTTACGTCTGTGGACAAAGTCATCGAATATTAGATTGCGATGCATTTAACAAGCTCTCTGTTAAAGATCGTCAGAAGCTTGTTACAGAGAAGGCACTGTGCATGTGTCTTAAGCATTCGAAACGAGTACGGTGCAACAATATGAAAGAGTGTGGCATTGGAGGCTGTAGGCTGAAACATCATGCGCTGTTGCATTCTGGAGGTGGTAAAGATGTGGGTGCATGCTACTCTCATCAGAACGACAAAGAAAAGGGAACGCTATTCCGAATTTTGCCAGTGGTGTTGCATGGCAATGGAAAGGATATTCATACGTATGCCTTTTTGGATAGCGGGTCTTCCCTCACGCTGCTAGAGGAATCAATAGCGCAAAAATTAAATTTGAAAGGTACTCCTAAACCGTTGTGCCTCAGATGGACAGCCAATTCCACTCGTCGTGAAGAAGAGTCTGAAGTTGTGTCGTTATCGATTTCGGCAAAAGGTGCTGAAAAGGAGAAGTCTTCGAGCGTGCGGTTAAATGGGGTGAGAACAGTCAAGTCGCTTGCCCTACCATCACAATCTTTGTCACAGGAGTTTATAGACAAGTTCCATCATCTCAAGGGGCTGCCGTTGTTGCCATACAGCAAGGCTGAATGTGGAATTTTAATTGGACTGAATAACGAAAAGGCAGCTTTGGCATTGAAAGTTCGGGAAGGCAAGTGGAATGAACCAATTGCTCTGAAAACTAGATTGGGTTGGTGTATCAGTGGTGGTAGCGAAAGCGATTACCAATCTTATGGTAACTTCCAGATTTGCGAGTGCGAGGAGGATCTACACGAATTGGTCAAGCGACATTTTGTTTTGGAAGACAGTGGTGTTTCTCAAGTTCAAGTTCGAACGGAGTCAAAAGATGACTTGAGAGCAAAAGAAATTCTCGCAGCTACAACCAAGCGAGTCGATGGTTCCTTTGAGTGCGGACTTCTGTGGCGGTATGAAGACTTTAGTATGCCGAATAGTTATCATATGGCTCTTAAGCGCCTCTGCTGTTTGGAAAAAAAGGTACGTTCTGATCCTATGGTTATTTCCAACATCAACCAACAGGTCGCCAGCTTGGTGCAAAAGGGCTATGCGAGAAGATGTAATAAAGAAGAAGAAGATTATTCATCATCGTCGAGGACTTGGTATCTGCCGATATTCATCGTTACAAATCCAAACAAGCCTGGCAAGATTCGGTTAGTTTGGGACGCAGCGGCCTCAGCCAATGGTGTCTCGCTGAACAAGATGCTATTAAAGGGTCCTGACCAATTGAAAGAGCTTCCTGAAGTTTTATATGGATTCCGATCGAATAAAGTGGCGATTTGTGGTGACATAGAGGAAATGTTCCACCAAGTACGAGTACGCAAGGATGACCAGTGTGCCCAACGTTTTCTTTGGCGCAATGGTGAAGAAAATCGCAAACCAGACATCTATCAAATGGAGGTACTTACCTTTGGAGCTTCATGTTCTCCGAGCATAGCGTTACACGTCAAAGATTCAAACGCTGCTGAGTTTTCCGAGAAGTATCCACGAGCTGTGGAGAGCATTATTAAACACCATTACATAGACGATTTATTGGATAGTGTATCCACTGTTGGCGAGGCTGTGCAACTGGCCAAAGACGTGCGAGAGATCCATTCTAAGGCGGGATTTCGAATGAGAAGTTGGATGTCAAATTCATCGGAGGTCCTTAAGTCTCTTGGACAACCTATAGAAGATGGAAGCCGGGTCATAGATTGTGGGAACGAAAACAATATTGCTAAGGTCTTAGGCTTATGGTGGCTTCCAACTGATGACGTATTCACCTTTTCATTGAAGTTTATCAAAACACACGAGGATGTTTTGTCTGGATCCAGATTGCCTACGAAGCGTGAGTTACTTAGAATTTTAATGTCTATTTTTGATCCTCTAGGTTTCTTGGCCTTTTACTTGGTGAGGATCAAAGTACTTCTCCAAGACGTTTGGCGGCGGAAACTAGAATGGGATGACCAAATCGAAGGCTCATTAGCAACCAAATGGGAGTCATGGCGGCGAATCTTGTCAAAAGTGGAGCATGTGCGAATTCCAAGATGCTACAACACATTATCAATGAGCGATGGTGTTTCAGTGCAGTTGCACATATTTATGGACGCCAGTGAAGACGCATTCGCAGCTGTGGCATATCTGAGGTTCTGTGATAGTTTTTCAACGGAATGTACACTGGTCGGAGCAAAGAACAAAGTAACCCCACTGCTCCCAGTTTCAATTCCACGGCTGGAGCTCCAGGCAGCCTTGTTAGGTGCCCGACTTGCTAAGACGATTGTTAAGGGTCATGGTTTCACAATAGACAGGAAGTTCTTTTGGACAGACTCAAAAACTGTTTTACAGTGGTTGCGCGCTGATGCGAAAATGTATAAGCCATTCGTGATGTTTCGCATCGGGGAGATACAAGAGAAAACAAAAGTTGATGAGTGGCGATGGGTACCCACTAACTTGAATGTCGCGGACGAAGCAACAAAATGGACAAAGGAACCTTGTTTTGATCCGAATAGTAGATGGTTTACAGCACCAGGGTTTTTGCTCCAGCCGGAGGAGTATTGGCCTAAGGAAGTTACCTGCAAACAAAAAGACGTCTGTGAAGAAGAGCTACGACCTAAATACGTAATGGTGATGCGAGAGAACGTGAGCCAGATGGAAAAGGGAATCCAAGAATTGGTAATAGACTTTAATCGTTTTTCTACATGGGAGCGTCTCCGCAAAGTGGTGTCATGGATTGTCAGATATTGTCAAAATCTTCAAAGGAAAGCAAAAGCAAGGGCGATGGACACTGATCCGATTTCGATAGAGCCATCATCCGATGAATTGGTAATGGGAAATATTCGGTCAGACGAGATGCAAAATGCGGAGGTAATCTTATGGAGAATGGCGCAGTGGGCTGAGTTCGCGGACGAGTTGGCAATGCTTAAAAGGGGTGACCAGATTCCGAAAACGAGTGAAATATACAAACTTAACCCTTGTATTGATGATGATGGAATTCTGCGCCTAGAAGGACGAATTGACTACGCAGATTTTGTTAAAGAAGAAACCAGGCGACCAATACTTCTATCAAGAAAAAATAGGGTGAGCTTTCTGATTATAGATTTCTACCATAGAAAATTTAAACACCTTTGTGATGCTACAGTATACAATGAGGTTAGGCAACGATATTATATACCTGCATTAAGAACATTAGTTAGGTCAGTTAGAACTCAATGTGGCCACTGCATTATAAAAAGTGCAACACCGCAGTTTCCTCAGATGGCGCAGTTACCTCGAGCTCGTCTTGGACCGTTTAGAAGGCCGTTTACATTTGTTGGTGTCGACTATTTCGGGCCAATTTTGGTTGTGCATGGCCGAAGTCAAGTCAAACGTTGGGGTGTCTTATTTACGTGTCTCACTAGCAGAGCGATTCATATAGAAGTGGCGTTTTCTCTGTCGACAGATTCTTGCATCTTGAGTATCCAGCGTTTCATTGCAAGAAGAGGAAAGCCATCTGAGTTCTATTCAGACAATGGAACGAACTTTGTTGGCGCGGAAAAAGAGCTAAAAGACCAGTTCCAGCTAATTAACAAGAATGCTCTACTTTCCAAGTTTACATCTCCACATACGAAATGGTACTTCAATCCTCCAGCAGCTCCACACATGGGAGGCAGTTGGGAGCGACTAATCGGTACAGTGAAGAAGATCCTCAGAGAAGTCATGGGAAACAGGCGGCTGAATGATGAAACTTTCCAATCAGCGTTAATCGAAATAGAAGCAGTGGTGAACTCACGTCCTCTTACTTATGTTACTTTGGGACCTGACGATGAAGAAGCGTTGACACCGAACCATTTTATTCTTGGGTCATCAAATGGAAATAAGGGACTTGTAAACGATAATGATCGTGAGCTTATGTCACGTAAGGATTGGCGGCAGATACAACAGATTGCAAACATTTTCTGGAAGCGATGGGTGCGTGAGTACCTACCAACTCTTACAAAACGTACAAAATGGTTTCAGAAGGCTGAACCAGTGAAGACGGGCGACGTTGTTCTGATCATCGATGAAAATTTGCCGAGGTGTACTTGGCCAAAGGGGATCATTACCAGTACAGTCATTTCCAAGGATGGTCAGGTGAGAAGGGCGACAGTGAAGACGGCAAGTGGTGTTTTTGATCGACCGGTGGCAAGGTTAGCTTTGTTAAACATCAGTCATACTACAGAGAGCAAGACAGCAGTTGGAGGAGCTCCCTTGCTGGGTGGGGGAAATGTTGCTGATGTAGAACAAAAAAGGACAAGATACTTGAACAGGCCCAGGATTGAAATCTGAACTGAAAACTGAACGTGTCCACCATCATAAGGTGGTCTCTTTTTTATTTACTTTATTCTTCTCTTTCTAATATTCTTGATCCCAGAAATTTAAATATTAACGCTTTTACTCGTGAAAAGTTGTCTGCGCCTAACGCACTTAATTTTTTAGTTTGGGATAATTTTGTAGAAATATATGATAATATTTTAATAAATTGTACTACTCAAAAAAGGCGTTTTTCATTGTTACTCAATAAGTAACAGATAGCTATAAACGACCTGTCAAAAAAATTCCAATGTTTGTTTTGAATGATGAAAACCAAAGATAGCTATAACTGGCGTTTTATACAATGTTTTAATTAAAGTTTTCGATGGCTCCCATTTTTCTGTGAAATTGTTTTTAAGAAGTTTTTTAGCAGTTAGTAGGGCATTCACCGTTTCTAGCTTGAGTGAATTTCTTTTTTATCTTTTATAAGGCTTGCATCTGAAAGTTTTCATTCAGCTGTTGCACTAATATTGGGGCATTAGATTTTAAATTTTGGTTTTATTGTAAACCAAATACAAATTTCTTTTGTTTTATTTTGGGGAGTAGTTTTCATCCGTGGGTAGAGTAGCGTTGACTCTCTGAATATAGTAAAATACTACTATAGTAGCAAGAATGACAGCAGTGGCTGGGAGTATTAAATGTATATGTTACACAATTTTTCCGCTAGTGTTTTGTCCGTTAAAAGTGAAGTTGGCTACTAGCAGTCCATGTATAGTATGTCAATGTAAGCAAAGGTGAAGGTACTGTGCTAGCTGTTTAATGAAAATAATACTCTCCTCTCTCTTTAGTGGCATCTCGCCACTTCGCGATACTAACGACAAATGCGACATGTGGTCGCCCTAAAAGTTTCTTCTCATATGCAAAGATTTGAATTAAAAAATGTATGTTTTTTAATTGTGAAACTGTTATACTTTTATAAAGTGTAAAGAATAACACTCATGGCTTACAAATACAAATCAACTCGTCGACGTTGAGCTTTTAAATCTAACTTCAAAAGCCGGCACATATTTTGACTAGAAATTGAAGTGGTGAGACGAAGAAGTAAAAGATCTAAAAGTATTTGGGCTTAATTCAACACGCTTTAAGATCGATTCGTCTGCAAGAAAGAACGACGACGGCCTTACAATGGATCTAAAACAGAAGCGCCATCTTTCGATTGGAACCTTTCGAGATTTATTAATTTGTTTATTATCTTCAATGAGTATTATTTTTAATAAAATTCTTACCTTGCAGTTCGAAGTGATAGAGAGAAAAAAATAGTTTAAAAAATGGATACTTATATTTTTATAAGTGCTTTATTAAAAATAGTTTTTTAATTGTAGTAAAACAGTAAATAAAATTTTGTTGAAATTTACAAAAATACACTTTTTTTATTACATAAATTGTTTATCGTATTTAATCTAATCAACTAAAAAATACTTTTTTAATCTTGTGTCTAAGAAAATCCCTTACATAAAAATGCAAACATTTCTAAAAAATAAATGAAAAATGATAATATTATAGGTATTCGAGTTCAAAATAAACAATATACAGCTTTGCATATTTTAGTCAATGTTAAGTAAATTGCTTTATCCATATCTTGGGGCAGGTGCATTCGATTGACTACTGCCGCTGCCACTGCCACCTAAACTATTACGGCTCACTGACCAATTAGATCCAAAACCACAAGCTACATCCGAATCAGAATCGCCCATGCTCACAACTTGTTCCGATAATATACCAATCGGAGCCCGCAGTTGATTCGGAGTGGTTGGCATACTGCTGTATCCTGTCAAGGTAGTCCGGCATTCAGATGTGTTATTGCGTTTGGTCTTTCGAGTTTTGAGCGAGTCACTTCCTTGTGGCGGTGGCATACCAGCACTTCCATCTCGAGGAATATTATCGGCTGAGCCCCAAGTTTTATGGATTTTTTCAAACTTATTCTTCGTATTGATGGGAACACTCGCTCGAGTTGTCAATTGAGTCGACGTCCCTAAGGGTTTGATTGTCCGCATCATCGGATTCGCAGCTGTTATAGCATGTGGATGGTGTCGGTGATGGGGATGGTGTTGATGACCTGCTGGACCCGTCACCGCGTGAGTGTTCGTATTCCCGTTGCCATTGCCCACTCCCAAGAAGTTGCTGAATGCTTCTGTTGTCTTCTTCACTCTCACATTCAAAGAACCAATCCGCAGGAATCCCAAATCTTTTTCTACACGAAATTGTAACCAAATAATAATAGAAAAGTTTAACAAATATATTTAATTAAACAATTATGTTGTTAATGTATTTATTATTAACCAACCTGTATGTTTTCTCCTTGCCTTGATTTCTGTAATTTTAATAAAGAATATTTTCGTGTTTTATGAGTTATTTTGTTAACTGTTATAAATTTATAACCAACCAACCAAAAAAAATAAATCTGGCATGCAAAGTATTATTTACAAAGTTTGTTTAAACAAATTCAGTTACGCATTTTAAGTGCAGTATAGTTTTTTTTAAATTTTATATGTACAATTTAAAAATGTAGAGTGTTTTTAATAAACATTGATATTTGTGTTGTTTTGTAATTTATAAATATGTGCGCGTATTTTAATATTCCCAAAAAATTACTTATTTTAATTTCCATATTTATTTTGATTAAAAATACAAACGTTTGTCATTATTTAAAAACAATTAACAGACCACTTGTATATGATTTTTTATACAAAACACGATTTCAAAAAGCCCGCGAGATGAGGGTGGGGTATTTAAGTTTCCACAGTGCCACTAGATGTCGCTCGAGTGCTTTTTACGAGCCCAGAAAAACTTAAAATGGCGTCACGAAAGTGTAAATATGATGCTGATGCATTTTGTTACATATGTGATCAATTTAATAAAGTTCGAGACGTGAAATACGATCTAAGGACTTCAGCGTTCTCTGTGAAGCCTACGAAGCCTATTTTGACTGTCCTGTTCGGAATCAAGACAAGCCATGGGCTCCACATGTTACTTGTAAAGGGTGTCCCAAAATTAAAGCAAGATTTGCATTTGCCGTCATTTGTGCAGTGAAGTGTGAAAAAAGCAATTTGACAACTAACAGTATAGGGTTATTAAAAATGGAGCGTTACACGATAGAACAACGTGTCTTCATTATTAAGTAATATTTCAAAAATAGTGAAAGCTTGGCGGCTGCAGTTCGAAAATTGCATACAAAATATGGTCGGAATAGTGTTTTAACTTCATCAACTGTGAAGAGATTAATTGAAAAACTCATGGAGACTGGATCCGTTGGAGACGCCAAACACACTGGTCGTCCAAAAACAAGCCGTTCAAATGTGAATGTCGAAGCAGTGCGTGAGAGTGTTGCTGACAATCCAGGAACCTCAATTCGACGTCGTGGACAAGAATTTCAAATTTCAAGAACCTCTCTACAGCGTATACTCGACAAAAATCTGTGTCTTCATGCTTACAATATTCAATTAACACAACAATTGAAGCCTAATGACCATGGACAGAGAAGAGAGTTCGTTGAATGGATTATTGAACATCAACAAATGGACCCTGATTTTTCGAGCAAAATCATCCTAAGCGATGAAGCACATTTTCATCTTGATGGCTTTGTCAATCGCCAAAATTGCCGCATTTGGGGTTCGGAGAACCCACATGTGATTGTCGAAAAACAAATGCATCCACAACGCGTGACTGCATGGTGTGGATTTTGGGCTGGAGGCATAATTGGGCCATATTTTTTTGAAAATGATGCTGGCCAAGCAGTGACTGTTACTGGTGCTCGATATCGCGACATGATTACACAGTTCTTTCTGCCAAAATTGGATGATATTGATGTGTCCAATATGTGGTTTCAACAAGACGGTGCCACATGTCATACAGCCCGTGAAACAATTCAATTACTGCAGGTCGTGTACTCTCTCGTTTAGGTGATCAAAATTGGCCTCCTAGATCGTGTCATTTAACACCATTAGTCTTCTTTTTATGGGGTTATTTGAAATCACAAGTCTATGTCAACAAGCCCACAACCACCCGTGCATTAAAGGAGGAGATTCAACGCTGCATCAACGAAATTCAGCCACATTTATGCAGAATGGTCATGGAAAATTTCAACAAAAGAGTGCGCATGTGCATGCAAAGCCGTGGAGGCCATTTGTCCGATGTGTTATTCCATACATAACCCTATCCTATGTACTTTACGAGTCAATAAAAATATAACTATCAAAAGACTACAAACGGCGTTTCTATTTAATTCAAATCTTGCGTTAATTTTGGGACACCCTTTAGTTATTGTAAAAAATGTTGGAAGGTAAGCAATTTTTAATTAAGCGATGAATTGAATATAGTCGATATATTCATTTTTATTTTTATATTTTCAGGTTGGTATCGAGGTAAAATATGCAATAGCAAGCATCTGGAGAGAACCAAAAGATCATGTCACCGACAGCTCCTTTTGCATTGTGAATCCGAGTAAAAGACGTGGAGGAAAAAATGTAAAATCTATCGAATATCCTGACCTCCAATTTTCTTCTGCTCCAATCGCTCACGACCCGACACGACCAATATCTGAGCCACCAAAAGAATTATTTTAGAAGAGTAGCTCATCTCTTAGTTCTAGTAAAAGTAATTCCAATAAGGAGTTTTTGCCTATACCAGAACAACCAAAACACCATCTCGCTACTACAGATGATTTTAACGACTTAATTAGAGATTTAAATTTGCCAAAAGGTAAGGCAGAGCTTTTAGGATCTCGTTTAAAATAGTGGAACTTGCTTGATGATGTAAAGATCACGGATCAGCGGACTAGACATGAAATATTCTCAACGTTTTTCAAGAAAGAAGATGGACCTTGTTTTTGTAATGACATAAAAGGTATGTTTGAAACAATTGGCATACCTTGTGTTGCTAGGGAATGGCGTTTATTCATTGACAGCTCTACAAAAAGCTTGAAAGCTGTTCTTTCACACAATGAAAATAAACAACCGTCTCTTCCATTAGCTCACTCAGTGCATCTTAAAGAAAATTGTGAAAGGGTTAAAATCTTGCTTCCATTAGTGAGGTATTGCGACTATAACTTGCAGCTGATTGGAGATTTTAAAATGGTGGGGGTTTTTAATGGGATTATAAAGTGGATATAGTGTATAGGACAGCAGATCGGATTTTAAACACTATATTCAACGGTCACGGCCTGTAAGAACAAAATTATTTGAAATTTGAAACGTTCCTTAATCGTCATCAAAATCTGGAATGTTAGGAAATAACAAAGCTGATAGCTACGAAAAGTTAGTTAAGGATATGCTGACAAATTTTAAGGGCATGAAAAAGGCAATTGGTAATAAATGGGGCCTACAGCCCCGCATTACACACTGGCTATATATCTCGGTCATAAGGCCTATCCTTACTTATGGAGTAGCGGTATGGTGGGCGGCGCTAGATATAGCGACAAATCGCGATAAACTCAGCAAAGTCCAACAAACAGCCTGCATGTGTATGGGAGGAGCACTTCGCTCTACCCCCCTCCGCCTCACTTGATGTTCTGTTCCATCTAATATCACTGGACATTTTCAGCAAGCAAACGGCCGCTAATACAGCCATACGGCTTCAAGCCTCCTCTCTGTAGATCAATAATGGAATAGGCCACACCACTATTTTGAACTCGTTCAGAACTATAAACAATAATATTGACTACACCATACCCCATCCTCAGTTTAATAACTATAGCTTGAAATATACCTCCCAGGTCTTCTTGGGAGAATACATCAATTTTTATCGATGATCCTATAAACTTTCATACAGACGGATCAAAAACGGAGGATGGGGTTGGTGGAGGCGTATACTCAGATAGACTAAACTTAAGTCTCACCTTTCCTACCCGACCATTGTAGCGTCTTCCAAACTCAAATCCTGGCTATAAAAGAATGTCATTAAAAGTACATATGCTGCATGCTCATTTAGATAAATTTAAAATTAACATGGGAGCGTATTCAGAAGAGCAAGGTGAACGTTTTCATCATGACATCATGAACTTTGAACAACGTTATCAAAGAAAATACGTCGAAAATATGCTGGGAGACTATATTTGGGGTTTATTGAGAGAAAGTAGTTATGAACATAAAAGAAAAAGCAAAAATATGAACTTTTAAATTATTTTCTACTTTCTTGCAAATTAATTCGATAGTAAAACTTAATAAAAGTAATAAAAAAATTTATTTGAATAGTTTAATTTTCAATTACACATTCAAATCAGAGATTTTGAAAAATATCGTCCAACCGGTCTCCCAAACATAAAAGCAAACTTTTTCATGTTATATATATTTTTTTCGTCTAATTACGTTATTCGTTCCATCTAAAATTTACTATTTTATAGTTTTTAAAGTCCTCAAATGGAATACGAATTCAAAAAATGGTTCAAGTAGATTTTAAGGCTTTTCTTATTCTGACTCTGAACGTCTAATCACCAATTCCTAGCTCAATTTTTCTCAATCGCAGAAATCATATATTAAACACCATGAGTTTTGCATAACCCTAGCATAATGTTTTTGCAGGTTTTTGAAGTATTCGAGTTTAAAATGTCAAAAACATTTCTTAATCAATAAATGAAATTGGGAAACAAAAGAGCTGATGCGCGAACCTATTTTTTTAGCATAATGTTTTTGCAGGCTTTTGAAATATTCGAGTTTAAAATGTCAAAAACATTTCTTAATCAATTAATGAAATTGGGAACAAAAGAGCTGATGTGCGAACCTATTTTTTTCAGAACAAAAAAATGAACGATAGTCTAGAGTCATCAATTTTCTTGAGTCTCAGAGCCTGAAGTTATTTTGATAAGCAATTTTTTTTTTGATACTTTGGTTGGGGGACATTGCATAAAATGTACTCCATCTAAACTAGCTCTTGGTTAAATGCGAGTTCCACAAAAATTAAACTGTCCAATGGTGATAAGTGAAGCATATACGTGCATAAATACAAACATATTTTATTTTGTATACAACTCCTTTTTTGACAATTTAAATATAAACATATACATAACCATACCTTCTTCCTTTTCACAAAATAAAATAGTTAAAATGACTTTGTAAACATGGCACAAAATAAGACTAAGCCCAATGTAAATGTAATAAAAATCAATTAAAATCGAATCTTAATAAAAAGTCATATAAGCCTATGGATACAAATAATATGTTTGAATGTTGTAGGGAAATGAGGTATGCAACGGCATTTCTTTCAAAGCCATGTGGGAGGTAAAATCTTGAATCCAAAAACAAAGCACAAGAGTAAGGCCACAATTGGAACAGGAACTGACTGATAATCATGGAATCTAATGTCTACCTAGAAATTTGTATCCTAAATTTGATTACAAAAAATCGGATCAACCATTTAAAACTCAAGAAAGTCTTGATAGATTTTAATTTTTTCTTACTTGATGATGGATTCATTTAGAATTCAGAAATTCTCTTGTTATTAAATTTTTCATTTTTAAACCATCATAACTTTTTTCCTATGATATGTAACCAAAAGAATGATACATAAAAAAATCATATAAAAATCTGATGATTGCAAAATACATATGTCCAAGACGTTTTGGTTGGAGCCTTTTGCTTTCCAGACGCATTTCAAACTTTCTCAAACGCTTTTCTCAATTTGAAACCCCGGTAACTTTTTTCCTATGATATATAACCAAAATAATAATATCATGATAAAACATCAGGAAGTTGTCTGCAGATTTGTAAAACAAGCGCCACTGATTTGCATTTCGAAAAAAAGTTATGAGGGTTTAAAATTGAAAAATGCATTTTTATACTTTAAGCAAAATTATCTGTCAAGCAGAAGGCTGCAACCAAAACGTATTGGACACACACTCGGGTGTTTATAATTTCAACCTCAATACCGAACAACTGACCATTTTCGAAGGCTCATCTCCTGCTGAGGCTGAATACGGTTGAATTAGATATAATGGTACGTACATTTTGCAATTTTCAATTTTGGTAAAAGTGCTTTGACGGCTTTGGGCATGCAACCGACGCAACGCCAACGCCAGCCGTTCCGTTTTCTTGTCAGCAAAAAAAAATAAAATATTTTAGAAAATTGTAACGCATGATAATTACTTTTTGACAATGTAACTAATCATTGGGTTGATTTTGAATGCATTTTGTACTGCTCTTTAATTATAAATAAGTTCTTCAAAAATTGTTGCTAAAAAAGCAATTCGTTTTCTAAATTGTTGAAAAATGCCAAACTATACGATTCTGTTTGATTTTCTTAAGGCTTCATAGTTATTAATAAATGAATGTTTGTTCTGCTGTAAATATGTTTTTGTGTTTGCAGTTATTAAGTTAAAAAATTATAAAATTTAATTTGTATCACAACAAAAGCATAGAATGGTCCGAAAATGCAGTCGCTGATATAAGTATGAACACTGTTAAAAAAAGTTAGCAAATTAATAAAGAGAACGCAAACTCATTTTTGTTAACCCTGCAACAAAAAAAACGCATTCTCAAAAATATACACATTGAATATTGAACTTGCCTCCAAGAAGAATATCCATCACTGTTTACAAATTGCAAACGCATTGCCTGAATTTCTATTGGGTTTCATTTGAAGTTCCATTTCGCAGCAAGAAAATTATTAAAAATAAGAGAAATTTACTACATTTATACATTTTATCATATAATAAGAAAAATATTAAAATAACATAGTGCGAATAATAATAAAAATGCATTTAATTGATTAAATACGAATTTAATTAGATCAAAGTTTATAAAAGTGTTACAACATGCAAAGGATTAGATTAAAGTTTAACAAAAGCCAATAAAAAAATAGAAATAAAAATAAATTATAAAACAAAAATTGTGTTAGAAACAAGCGAACTTTCGAAAATTCCAAGATTAGTATAAAATATAAAAGTAATACATTTGATTAGTTTAAATTTTTACTCCGAGTTGTGGTTGTTAGTTACCATTTCCGACCTATTGCTGGCGGCGCGGAATGTCTTGCGTAAAAAGCTCTCCTTGCGACGACTTGGAATTTTGCCATAGTAGTTGTTTGATGGGGAACCTGAGTCCGAACTAAGGACATCATTGTTATTGTTTGTCGACGTCGCAGTCGCTCTATCAGGCGAAGAGAATGCTCCTGATGGCTTTAGTTGAGCTTGTGGATCTTGGTCCAACATCGATTGGAGTGTTTTTCGTTTTTTACTGGCCATAATTGATTGATTACGCAAAAGGGAACTTCCAGACATGGTGGCATAACGACCTTGGGAGCGCTTTTTACGCGAAAAACCAACCGTTCCACCAGCATTAAGGTTACGGAATTTCGCCGGCAGTTGAGGCATAAACACATCATACTCACTGCTGTAAGTTGAAGCCGAGACACTTGTGCGCTGCTTGTGATAGTCCAATGGTTTGTTGCCGCTCCAGTCCATAAGATCTCGATTTGCTTCTGTAAAGGATGAAATTCAAAATTGATTTTAATTGTAGGAAATATGGTTTTTTTTGTCAGTTGATATAATCGTGTGAATGAGAAAAGAAAATTGAACACAAAAACCCCTTTTGAAAAATCATCATATCATATCACCCTCCAGAGCTTCCGTGTCTGCCATAGGAATATAGAATAAGAAGGAAAGTTTGTACCCTAAAATATTATCTAGGAAAAACAACTTTTAAAAACATTATCACATAATGCAATTATTCAGTTTTTTTACGCCCATAAAATATAAGCTTCCCAGATTAATTTCAATCAAATAAAGTCGTAAAAAGAAGCGTCTTTACCTAACAACCACTATAGTAACACAACAAATATAGACCTTATCTTTGAATTTAACATAACATACTCTGATTTACTTTTTTTATTAAAACAGAACTTGCCGCCACTCATCACCCTATTACCACCACTAAAGCCTTTTTTTTCTGTCTTTGATGTGTAAATATAATAAATTAATCATAAAATTGTATCTTGGTTAGGTAAATGTCAATTAGGCAATTACGTACGTCAAAAATTTGAAGTCTCTTCTTCAAAATGATATAACACTCATATTTAATTTCCGATTCGATCAAAAAAAGGGACATCGGCAACAACAAACGTCACTATAATCTTTGATCAAATGAATGAGCACCTACTTAAAGTATTTGTTTGCTGAATGTGCATGTGGTCTCGTGTATAGCTGGAGTGATGAGTATTTGATTGACAGGTGATAAGAAATATTAAATAGCGGTAGCCTTAGATCAAAGAATAAAATAAAAACGAACACACGAAAAATGAGCAGACTTTCGATTTTAATTTGGATATTGGTGTTGGGGCCCATGTGTCGTTACATTATACAAATTTTAGTCCTTCCTTTGGCTTAATTTTTACCGGAAGACCGAATGTCTCTGTTTGAAATGAGAGATTGGAATAAATATTTAGAAAACACTTGAAGTTCTAATACGAATACTTTCACTACCTCAATACCATTACTTATGTAAACATTTTTACACTCAATAAGGTCCCTTATTTTTGAAAAATATGTTCCAAGAAGTCGAATGATTTTTGAATTTGTTTTTATCTGAGTTTCATTTTCACTATTTAACTTTGGAGCATTGTGTCCTTTATAGATTTATATACGCTTATATTTCACAATAATATTGATTTTGAGAAGGGTTAGGGTCAAAGTGTTCTACAGATCATAATACTGTATTTAAAATATTGTATCTCAAAATACTGTATTTTAAAATACTGTAAGTCTTATTTAAAAACACTATAGAACCTGCATAAACTTATGTAATCTCTATAATGCCTCTAAGCGCAAAAATGCTATTTGTGAAAACTTATGCAAGGTTGCATAGTACCATAATAAGCTGAATACGTTTTGAGGTTGAATATAGACTACATAAGGAAATTATTTTATAAATGTCATTTTAATTTCTCTCCATTATTGTAATTAAAAAGAAAGCCATAATGCTTTTCCAGTTTAGCTCGTTTATTATTGATTTTAATAATTTAAATCGTTAAATTCTCTCAAATACGGGAGTTTCCAAATGTGGTTGGGGCTATTGACTGTACCCATATAAGGATCCCAAAAGTAGGTGGCCCATCAGGGTAGTACTATATAAATAGAAAAGGCTATTACTCGCTGAATACCCAAGTAGTATGCGACGCATCCCTAAAAATGATTGACATTGTTTGCGGCTGGGGAGGCAGCTTTCATGGCTAACGACATTTTAGGGAAAGAAGAATTTAACAAAGATTTGATGATGGGTAGGTCAATGGTCGTCTGCTTGGGATGGTGGGTACCCTTGTACTAATATCCTCTTTACCTTCGTGTTAAATACTCGAACGGATGCTCAAATAAGATACAATATATCTCATATAGATCCTCTTGGAAAGATGCTTTGGAGTGTGGAAGGGAAGATTCCGCATTTTGTTATCAGCATTTTGTTTTATTCTTTGTTATTAGCAGATCTTTATAACTTGGCAATTGATTTCCAAGATATTCTTTCAGCCACAACACAAATTTGTATATTTTATTTGTTATGAAAAACAGCTGATTTGATAGACAGATAAATGGAATAGATTGTTCCATTTTGGTACTTTTTTTTAAATAAGCATTGTAGAACTAAAATTTATATCAGAATTTTGTATAAATGGGAATTTTCGTAACGTTACATAGAGCCTACATAAATACTTATGCACTGGCATAAATATTCATCTGTTTAGCGAATTCTATTAAATGGGACCGTGTATGTACAAAATTCTATATTTCAAAATTCTTTGTTTCAAAATGCTGTTGATAGATTGAAAAATTAAAATCGTTTTAATAATGTAAAAAGGTGCGCACTTATGTACATTATAAAAACTGTTTTTATTTTTCAGTTTATTAATAGCATTTTGAAATACAGAATTTTGAAATATAGAATTTTGAGAAATGCAAAGTTTTGAAACAGAATACTTTTCTAAGGAAAACTGATGGGCATTCCTAGCAGTAAGGGTATTACGGTTAAATTGTTTAAGGGGAGGAATGCAACTGGCAATTTCAATAAAGCATTGTTTATAAAATTAACGATAAAACAATGACAGGCATTAGACCTTGAGGCGGCGGTGATCAAGAGAAGCAAATGTCTAGGTAAGAAAACGATCTCCAATCATTTTTAGAACTCTTTTTAAATTAAATTCTACACGGTTTTTGAATCCCCATTGAACAATTCTGTCAAGATCAGTATTTAATAAGCTTATCATACGCTGCCATTGGTAGGCCACATCCAAACAACAAGGCTGGGAATCTAAAAACGAAAATGAAAAGCAGAGGGTATTCAGCGAAACAATGTAGTATGTTAGAAGTTTCAGAAAAAAGGTCATTTATGAATATAAGGAAGAGAGTTGGAGACAAAACGGAGCCCTGAGGCACACCAGCGTTTATATTGTGGATATAAGATTTCAACCCGTCCAATACTACTTGAATTGAACGGTTCGAAAGGTTATTTATAACCCAACGAAGAAGAGATTCATCTACACCAAAAGCACGCATTTTAGATAAGAAATATTAAGTGCAATAATTTTACTTTCTCTAAAACGATGTAAAGATTTGTTCCACTGCTTGGTGAGATCATCAATGAAAGCCATACTGCCGGTCATTAAGAAGCTTCTGTTCTTCAAGATATTTCTTAAGCTGAAAAATGATTAGCATTTCCATGACCTTGGAAAAAAGGGACTTAAGTGAGATAAAGTATTTTAAATTTACAGTATTTTGAAATACAGAATATTAACTATACAATATTACGACCTACAGTTTTATACAGTATCGTACAGAATTTTGACAATGCAGTACAGCATTTCGATCTGCTCCCTTTGGAGAAACATCCTTTTATAATTCGAAAAAGGAAAGATTATATTGTCTTTTGAAGGTTATGTTAATTCATGAAGCAGTTACTTCTCAATAGAATTCGTCATGGTTTTTCAAGTTTAGAATCTTTTTTTTTTCAATTCCGTGTAAATATTTTCAGTACCTCATTTATTTAAAAAAAAATCCTCATACGTTTTGAATCTTCACCTGCCCTACATAAACTTTAATGCTGAAGCTTCTATGCTAAAACGGTTCTTAACATGAAAACGCAAAATAGTAAACAAGCAATTTTTGTTTTTATTACGATGATTAATGCTCAAGTTTTTTTTTAGAATATGTTGAAGAAAATATAAAAATAATGTTGAAAACGGGTACTTCTAAATTTGAGCACATAAAGCTGAAATCGGAATTCATATTTACAATCATCACCAAGATATTTAACTCTGAAATTAATAATTCAAAACTATAAACTTATTACACTAGAACTCGATTGAGCTCTAACTCATTTCTTCATTAAGTTCTCAAGCCTTAGAACTCTGATTTAAATATAAATTTAAGATATAGAACTTCTATTTATAACAACCTTAAATTTAAGGTCTGGAATATTAGAACTCGATTCAGCTCTAACTTATTTCTTCATTACGTTCTCAAGTTTAAGAACTCTGATTTAGATCTAAGTTTAAGATAGAACTTCGATTATCAAATCGAATCAAATTCAATCAAATTTAAGGTCTAAATATTAGAACTCGGTACTTGAGTCTTCCACAGGCCTAATTTTTAGACTCATATCGGTTTTTAATTGAATTTATGTATATTAATAAAATATTTCTAAAAAATACACAAACATGGCCGGTTGGGCAAAAAGTCATAAATAGGAGCTGCAGAATTTAAAATTTTGTGGACGCTGACAAAAACAAAAGGCTGAAAGTAAAACGTCTTGAACACAATTTTGAGTAACCAAGGGATTTCTACTTTGTAAAATCATTGTACAATATTTTGTTAAAAGCTACTTCGCATTTTACTCTAGCCTTAAAAAAGCGTCTCATGTATTTTGTTTGCATTTTCAAAGCTTTATTTAAAAAACGTGACCTGAAAGAGAAATTATAAGTTAAGATTGTTTGGTTTGTGCAACTGACAAGAAACATTAAATTTTGTTGAATAGTGTAATGTTTTTTTAAATAAAATAAATATGTAGAAAAACTTACTGTAAACATTGCACAGAAGTGCAAATATATCTTCCCTTCCGAATTGCATAGCAAGATGTAAAGGTGTATATCCCTGAAATTAAATGATAAAACATTAATAAATAACAAATCATTCAAAATTCTCTACCACAAATTCATTTATTTATTATAAAGTTGCTTAGCATATTACATACAAAATAAATTTAAAAAGAGGCTGGGTTGCGACCCACACTGATAACTTCCCATCCCGTCTGTCGATTTGTCTTGCTTAAAAGTTTGTAGGTTTTCGTCTTGGGTTAAGAAAGTTGTGAGTTGAATTATTCTTATAAATTTTAAAATTACCAACAATAGTTTTCATATCAAAACAATAGTTAAGATTAAAAATCTAGTTTTGTTAAAAAGATTTTTAGTGGAAAACAAATTTTTACCAATTTTATTAGCATTTCTAAAATTACAATTTAACTTTCGACTTTCAAGTAGAGATTCATATTCGTTCCATCGAATACCGTGATTTCAAACAAATCAACTATACGTCACTTGAAATGGATCTTAGAAGCATAAACTGGAATAATATCATGGAAATCCGATCCCCCAGCGTGCAGGTAGATTTTCTGAATAGCAGGGTGAATAGATTATTTGAGACCCATGTACCCTTAAAAACCAAAAGCTGCGCTCCTCACAACAAACCATGGTTCACAAATGACATACGTTCTTTGATGAGACAGCGAGACCTAGCCTATAGACGGTGGAAACTCTTTCGTCTTGACAGCTTTCACCAAAAATTTACCTCTTTGCGCAACAAAACTGTTCAAAAAATTCGAAAGGCAAAATCCGCTTTGTATGCAACTCGCATCAACGCGTCTTTAGGAAGTAAGCAAATTTGGAAAAATTTGAAGAATATCGGTGTTGGAAAAGAATCTTGTGGTTTAGCTGAAGACATAGACATCAACGCTCTCAACAAATCTTTCGTTTCTAACCCAACTATTAATCAGCAATCGTTAGATCCCATACAATATTGTGAAGAGATTTTTTCATCGCATACCTCAAACTCAAATTCATTTACGTTTTCTGCAATAACTGCGGAGGATGTTGTAGAAGCACTCCTCTCTATTAAGTCTAATGCTATAGGCCTTGATAATATGCACCCTTCGTTTTTAAAAATTATATTACCAACGCTCTTGCCCGTTATTACCCATATTTTTAAATTTATCTTGGCACAAAATGAATTCCCAACACAATGGAAAAGAGCAAAAGTATTACCCATTCCAAAAACTTCAAAAGGAGACGAATTTAGGCCAATCTCAATATTGCCATTTTTATCAAAAGTTTTTGAGAAAATTATACAAAAACAAATGAATGAGTTTCTTAATCTGTTCAGTCTATTAACCCCCAAGCAATCAGGCTTTCGAAAGAAAAACAGCTGCATTACAGCTGTGTTAAGTGTCTCGGAAGATATAAGGAAAGCTATGGACGAGGATAATGTCACATTTTTAATACTCCTCGATTTCTCAAAAGCGTTTGACATGGTAAATCACATGGTACTTTGCGAAAAACTCTTACGTCATTTTAACTTTTCTTCCTCCGCAGTCAGGCTCTTATTTTCATACCTTACTGATCGAGTGCAAGCAGTAGAGGTTAACAGAACTCTTTCCAACTTCTTACCTGTCGTTAGGGGTGTTCCACAAGGTTCGATTCTTGGCCCGTTGTTGTTTTCAATCTATGTTAACGAACTTCCTTCAATTGTAAGACAATGTTCAATACGCCTGTATGCTGATGACACCCAACTCTATTTGAGCTGCCCATTGGGACGTATTGAACACTCTGCAGCTTGTATAAATGAGGACTTAAGCTTGATTGAGCGTTGGTCGGTTGAAAACTGCTTACTTCTTAACCCAAAGAAATCAAAGTGTCTCGTGGTTTTAAAAAACAAAATTGATGTGTCTTACTTTCCAGCAATCCTTTTGAATAACTGTCCTATTGCTTATGTCGACTCAGCTAAAAATTTAGGTGTAGTTTTTAACCGCAGCCTTACCTGGACACATCACATAAACAACACAATTGGGAAATCGTATGGTGTCCTACGCATGCTATGGTCAACACAGCACTTTATTCATTTAACAATTAGAATTCTGCTAGTGAAAACGCTGATTTTACCCCTGCTTACTTACGGCTGTGAAATATTTTGTAAGTTAGACTTCGAGAGTAAAAGGAAATTAACGGTTGCATTTAATAGCGCAATAAGATATATTCACGGGCTGCGACGTTACGATAGAGTTTCGCAGTATACATCCCAACTTCTTGGGATGTCGTTTGAGAATTTTATAAAATTCCGCACAATAACCTTGTTCTCTGACATACTTCTAACCCGCCAACCTGAGGATCTTTACAATGAATTAAAATTTTTCAACTCAAACAGATGTCGTGATCTAGTAATTCCGCGTTTTCATTGTCTAACATCTGAACGTCAGTTCTTTGTCAACTCAGTAAGAATTTGGAATTCATTGCCGCGAGAAATCAAAAGTATTAATAACACGAAACAAATGGGAAAGGAACTTAAACTTTACTTTAATAATGCATAGATTAAGTTAAATTCGCAAATTTGTAAAAATATGTAAAACTTGAATTTAAATCAATTATGTACGTAGCTACTATACATTTTACAAGCTACACTATAAATAAGATATTGTATCTTAAAGTGTAAGCTAATCAAGAAAATAAATAAATACTAAAATACTAAAATACAAATTGGATGGATGAAATTAATTTGAGAGATATTAAGAACCGAACATCAATTTTTACCAAATTTGAGTACTATTACTTTTTTTTTATAAAAAAACGGACTGTTGGATTTTTATAAAAAATTTACTGAATGTTGAAAACAATATTTCCTGTGAAATAAAATTAGTTGGAAGACATATTTTTAATTTTTGAAAAACTATTTTAGTGGAAAATTTATACCAAGTAAAGTATTACTTTTTTAGGATTTTATTTCTCACAATTTTTCCAAATGTTGAAAACAATATTTCTTATAAGTGAAAATGAATTGGAAGCCATAATCTCAAATTGTTGAAAAGATATTTGAATCGAAAATCAAGTTTTATCAGCTTTTGTTCATTTCTTTGTACGTTATTAGTTTTTTGTAAAAAAAACTCTCAATTCGATTTTTCTCAAAATTTAACTGAATGTTGCCAACAATAAAAAGTAGTAAAGTTGACAAGATTAAAGTAGTTTATAGTAGTAGATATTTCAGTCGAAAACCAAATTTTACACACTATTATTAATTTGTTTGTTTAGGCTTTTATTTTTTGTAAGAAAACTGTCAATTAGATTTTTTCCAAAATTTTTCCGAATGTTGAAAATAATATTTCTTTTAAGTTGTTAAATTAAAAGTTAAATTTTGTCAATCCAATGACTTTATCTGGATCAATAAGATCTCGAAAAAATTTCAGGCCGGTGTCCAAATAATTACTTCAAATTAAATAATAGCAATGCAAGTTAATTCCAGTCAATCTTTTTAACCGTTTCTAGTTCCTCCAAAATCTGAGTGCGTCTTTCCGAGTGGATGGATAACACCATTTGTCCAGCTTGTCCCTAAAAAAGACCGCCTTTAACTTTCCAAGGTCGTGAAAACGCTGATCAGTTTTAAGATTAAAAAATATTTTGAAGAATGACATTCGTAGCAATGCGTTCAATGGTGATCTTATGGCTGAATCACAAACACGCTTCATCTTCGGCTTAGTCTGACGTTTACGAGTTCAGCCATAGGAATTCAATGCATGCTATCACAATTAAGCTTTGACCTCATGTTTCGTTTAGCAATCATAAGGAAGAGAACGTAATGTTACCTAATGTGACTCCAAATGTGACTAGTTCAAATTTGCTGATAATTTGCTTTGTCTGACAGCTCCACAGCTGTACAAAAAATAAACAAACAAAATACATTTGCTTTTGGAGGGTTTTCCATTGGTTATAATAGAAATATCATTCAAAGCAACCTCGAAGCAGACCCATCGTAACGCAGACGAAGCCGAAGCTGAAGCGTGTTTGTGTATCAGCCATTATGTTTTATCTCACGGAATAAAGAAACAAATCTTTGCATCGTTTTGAATATTAGATATTATGATTATTGCACTTGATATTTCAAAAGCATTTGAAAGAGCTTGGAAGAAGCTCTTCTTCTAAACCACTTAATTGTTTCGCTGACGAACGCTGACCCTTAGCTTTTCATTTAACAGCATTAAGAATTTTAGCAGCATGGAGAATCAAAAACCGTTCAGAACTTAATGCTTGCAAACATTTATACTTTCTACTGTTACAAAAGCGTTACCCTCCTTCAATACCACTATCTCATAGGTGGCACTTGCATCAATGAGACTAAACAGCTTTCAGTTCTAGGTATATGCGTCACAAACCATCTCTTGTATATTGATCAAATATTCAATATCTCCAAAAATGCTGCTAAGTGTTTAGGTTTTCTCAATCGATTCAAAAAGTTGTTTAAATCTTCTGATTTAACAATTATTTATAAAGCTTTTATTCGTCCAAAGTTATCATCTATGTGCCGGTGTCATAGTAACGTTTTGATTGAAAACAGAGCTCTTAAAATGATACTGAGACATTTGTTAATCTTGATCATCACCACAAGGTCTCATGTCTATTATTATCTTACCGCTTATTTTATAAACACTGTTCTAGTGAATACCCGTATTTTGGGGACGTATAAAATGCCGGGAAGGGGTGATGTGAGGGGGTTCCAAAATTTGAATGGAAACAAAAATGTCTTGCATTAAAAAATAATTGCTGCAACATAAAAATGATTTGCAAAAATAAAACAGGTGTTTTTAATTTGTGGACGCGTGGTTTCCAATCTGGCAAACATCGTCTTGTAGGTCGGTGGATGGTGGCCTCCAAGATCCCGCTATTTAGAGCCGCTGTGGGCTTATGAGAGGTACACACAGATAAGCCCCAGACGATTGAGGTCTTGAAAAATAAATTTGGCGTCTTATTACTGGAATACAGCTTTATAATAACTTCAAAAAGTGGCAAGCAATTGGGCTTCTCGGGAGGAATTTATTTAAGACAGCCACTTGTTCGAAGTAATTTTTAAAACATAATGGAAAACCCTTATCTAATAAAGCTTAACTCTTCGCCACATATTGAAAAAGAAATTATACGTTAAAAAACAAGCCTTAAAATACCACATAAAGCAAACTTAAATCATATGAATATTAAAAGCATTTCCTTACACGTTTGCAAAAGGGTTTCAAAAAGATTCAATGTTTTTTGGTAAGCTCTTTCAATTTCTCAATTTCGACACTAAACACTTGTCCCTTCAGTCATTTAAAAATCACAAGCAATATCCATCGTTTGGGCTTTTTTTAAATTATACGCTACACTGGAAAATCGCAGACGCCAATATATTTTATAGCCAACGTATAATACCCTAATACCTTATGTGTACCCTTATGTCACTTATGTTTTACAACTTCATATTAAAATTGAAAGAAACTGAAAGTCTGTGTCGAATTCGGCAAAAAAAAATAAAAGATTTTTTGTAAAAATAAATTATTTAAGTTTTGGTTTTTTAATGCATCGAATTGAGTTCACCAACAATATAATTGACATACCTTTTAATATTATATTGTTGTATATTTCCCAACCCTTTATCATATAATAGTACACCTATATACATAAGGCTATGGAAGGGATCATAATAGAAGAATTTTCTTGATAACCATATCGAAAGAAAGGATTATAAGTGAGAGGGTTTGTGTGACAATGTAAAGTGAACAACGGCAACTACGAGGAAAAGGACGAGCGACAACGACAAGGACATCATAGGAATTTAAATAAAATTTTAAAATTCGATTTACTACCCCTTTTGTTGAAGGGGTTTGAATTTGACATTGTAAATGATTGACATATTGAAAAGACGCCTGATGTTGCTACACCAACTTTCTGTTCAATTGTTCATATTGAAAAACACAAATGTGTTTAGTGGAAATTGCCAAAAAGGAACCGTGTTTCTTTTTTTTGATTTTTTAAATTAAATTAAGAAGTTACTCAAATGTCAATAAGAAGTCGTATTTGTTTCTTATCGTGAATCTGAGATATATCAGATGTTTTCAATAAAACATGGTTCCAATACATAGCGTTTTTTAATATAAACATCTTTGAATCAAGACGTGAGGATCATTTAACAACTTAAAGAAGAACTAACTCTTGTTGGGAAACTAAGCAAATTATGGTATCAATGCGCCGCTCAGTGAAACAAGAACGCAGCTTCAGTTTTTACGACTTTACACTGGATACGCCACCTATTTTCTATGTTGTAACACACAATTGTATTTGTACGTGAAGTAGATTAAAAGTAAAAGCAAATCAACTTTTGAGGCTAAAAGGTTCCGAAACCTAGAAACTTTCTTCGTTGATCGAAGCGATACAAAAAAGTTATATTTCTAGGTTAAAATTTGAGACCTTTTAATTTTATTTTGTCAAGGTTTTTATTGCAAAGTCTTTCAAACAGTTTATGTTCTTTTTTTAATAAAAAATGGTCCAACTTGGGGCTAGATTAACGATGCAGTGAGGCGAGACTGAGACCGTGAGTTTCATGGGCCTCGTCAACGGTCTTTTTGGGTTTTGTATTCTTCTTCTAAAAAATGCAAAAATTAATAAGAACTGCCTTTTTATACACTATTTTACCATAAGATCTATAGAAAATATCTAAAGATATTTAATATTGGGAATTTAAAAGCTTCTACCATTTGGAATATCGTTATTCGTGTGAGTCTTTCTTATAATACAATTAAATGATAACTTCCGGTGAAGATAACATAGGAAGTTATTGTAATGAACCTGATATGTCGAACTGAAAATGTTGACATTTCTCGATGTTTCAAGGTCCCAAGAGTCGAAATAAAAGATTTTTAGAGCAATATCTGTGCGTACCTCTGCACGTCCGTACGTCCGTACGTTCGCGAGGTTTTTTTCGTCGTCCATAGCTCAAGAACCACTACAGATATCGACTTCAAATACATTACTGTATTGTTATACAGATAATAATGCAGAAAGATAAAGATGCAGAAAGAACTCTTAAGAAAATTCTTTGGGTGTTTTTTTTTACCATAGCAGTTTAAAAAAAAGGTGAACATTTTGGTTAGCCATAAATATCTCACGAACCTTTAACGCTAGAGACTTGAATTAATTTTTATATTATATATTGTAACGTGATACCAAACAAATATATTTTTGTAAAAAATCCAATTAACGTTTTTTTTATAAAACAAAATAAACTGAAAAAAAAATTGTCACGTCGGAAATTTTACGAATACAAAATAATTTCATCTCCAAAACAATTTTGTGCAACGAAAAAAAAAAGTTTTTAACATCTGCTAAAATGTTGAGTCACTGACCTAGTTAGCACAATAAAAGTTCAACGGCTTAGATGGCTAGGTCATGTAGAGCGGATGGACATCAACGCTCCAGCCCGGAAGGTCTTCGAATCCAATCCCGAGGGACGGCGGCGCAGTAGAGGAAGACCGCGACTCAGTTGGCGCACCCAGGTGGGAGAGGACCTCAACCAACTTGACGTGCAAAACTGGAGACAGCTAGCTAGGGACCGAGCTGGCTGGAGACGCTTGTTGGTTGAGGCCCAGGTCCGCCCCGGACTGTAGCGCCACCTTAAGTAAGTAAGTAAGTAAAATGTTGAGTAAAATCAAATTGACAGTTTTTTTTTATAAAAATAAAAACGTAAAAAAAACATAACTTAAAGTTGATAAAAATTGATATTTTCAAAACTTTGAGACATTGGCGCAACATTTTAAACAAACTATTATTAAGGCCTTAGCACGATACTAGTTAATAATTTACTATATACATAGTAATCTACTAACTTTTTTCATTAATTTCAAACACTTTTTGTTGTTTTGCTAACTAGAATCACTAAAACCATTTTATAAAAAAAAAAACATAAACACATCTAAATAATGACAGATTGTGGAGTAAACAAAACAAACATACCTTAATATTTTTGCAAATGTCAAAGTGACAACATTGAATTTCTATTTTCTTTTTTCATTAATTTTGTTTTCATAACTCGCCGTGGTTTGTTTGCGTTAAAGTTTGAGTTCGTCGCAACTGTTTTGGATATTAACACCAAATAAAATTAAAAAATTATTCTAATAGGTATAAGGATTATTGTTTAGTGAAAACGTTTAAATGAAATGTGCATTAAATTATTGAATATCTGCGATAGATCGATTCCCCGTGAAGCATCTTTAATACCCAGAAGCAGCTACAATGCTACAACTGTTGGCTTCATATTCATATTCATATTTATTAATTTATAATTCACATTAAGATTACAACCTTATTATTTGTGAAACCTTTATAAAATATGTTAGAGCGTTCGAGAATTTTAAATTTAGTAGATACTAAAAACACAATTTTAAAACTATAGTTTACAATATTTAATTTTAATTTTTTTTATGAGTTATAATAACCCTAAGCATCATTGGTCAGATGCGTTAAAAGACGATTTTTGAATGCGTTTGTGTTAATTATTCTTCTAATTGTAATAGGAAGTGAGTTCCATAATTGAGTGGCATGGACAAAGAATGTACGTTCAGATGGCAGGCAAGCAAATCTTGGCTATATCAGTACGACAGTTCTTAGCAATCGGTTGTGCAAATAATCAGGTGCAAATAATCAGGTTGAAATACTGTGCCGCTGAATGAGAGTTCTAAATTGTATAAGGTTATCAAAAGTCAGACCCATTATTTGTTTGGAATAACTTGAAATATGGTCGTAATATCTTATATTGAAGATGTATCTGGCAAAGTTGTTGTATATAACATTAAGTTTTCGCCTTGTATTTGAGTCAACGCTACACCACACTTCACATCAATACAGCAGAATAGGTAATAGAAGAGATCTTACAGCAACATCTTACTACTGACATGAACAAACCTTTGGGATGTCCACAGTAGACGCAGAGCACTATATAACTTGCCAATTGTAGTAGCTGCATGGTGATTCCATGTTAAAGTCTCGTTAAAAATAATACCTAGATTCCTAGCAGACGTTACAAATTCAATAACTGAGCCACCCAGCAGAACCGGTGGAAAGCTTGACTTATCAAGGGCGCGCTTGTAAATACACAAGGTTTTAGATTTTCTTGGATTAAGGGTGAGGTTATGCTTGAGAGTCCACTGTTGTATAACTACTAGATCCTCATTAACATAGTTAATAGCATTTTTTATGCTATCTACAGGAGTGCCCAAGTATAATTGGACGTCATCAGCAAACATATGAACTTTACTAGATTTAACCAGTCGAGGAAGCTCATTAACATAAAGTGAAAATAACAGAGGTCCAAGAATAGAACCCTGAGAGACCCCTGCTGGGACTGTTAGAAATGAAGATATCTGATTTCCTACAGCAACGCATTGTTGTCGATTAGATAAGTATGAGTGCAGAAGTTTCACCGCAAAACGAGAGAATTTTAAATCATACTTAAGTTTTTGGCACAGCACAAAGTGATCGACTGTGTCAAACGCTTTTGAAAAATCTAGCAATGTTAAGAATGTAGCACGATTCATGTCCATCGCTCTGCATATATCATCAACAACAAGTAAAAGCGCCGTTTTACAGCTTCTTTTTGCCCGAAACCCGGATTGGTTTGTATCTAGCAGGCTATTGTATGTTAGGTTTCCGTGCAAATGTTTTAAAAGTAGTTTTTCAAAGACTTTGGATAGGAATGGCAGGCTAGCAATAGGCCTATATTCTGGGTAAGCACGGTTTAAAGTCTTAGTGATAGGAAGTATCTTAGTATATTTCCATATTCTCGGATGCTCAGAACTAGTTAATATAGAATTAAATAAATGAGTTATATATTTTAGAATATGAGGAAGTACAATTTTCAAGAACTTCGGATTTATCCCATCTATGCCTACCGCGCCTGATTTAATGGACAGCATTGCCTCGACGATATCTTCTTCTGTGAAACGAGTAAAGTTAAAACTTTGTTCGTCAATTTCTTTACTCGAAACATCATATGCAGAGCCATGAGAGTCAATTGAACTACGTGTTTTGGGAACAGATAAAGACACAAACTGGGCATTGAGTTGGTTGCAGTCTATGTTAGAATTAGGTTCAGAAATTCGTTTACCATTGCCCAATTTACGCAAGTTTTTCCAAAGGTTATTCCCAGATAGGTTATCTGGGTTCAATAAATTTTCATAGTAGCGTCTCTTAACCGTTTTAATGCGAGAAACTATTAAATTTCGGAAATAGCGAAAGATATCATGAAAAATTGCTAGTTTATAACGCTTCCAACGAACAAACGCATTGTTTCGTTTTTTAATCAAATCTATTATAGAAGCATTTAACCATGGCAAAGAATTACTTCTAATTACCTTATATTTCATGGGTACGTGACGATCATAAAGGTTGTTTAGATTTTCTTGCAAAAACTCTGCCTGTTGGTGCACAGATTGCATTTGATAGATATATTCCCATTGTGTACTTTGTACATCATAACTTAACCTATGGTAATCTATGGTCTGAAAGTCTCTATAACTTATGACTGCATCTGTCACGTCCAATTGAATATTATAGGTTAAGAATATCATATCATGACATGAGAAACCCGGGGCTTCGGTGTGAAGGTTGGTGGCAGTGGTTGTGGTTGGTGACTTTTGGGAACCTGGCGATATTGTTAAATCCGGATTTGATGTCATTCAACTCCGCAGGGGAAGATGGGAACTTTATAAAGTGTGGAAGTAGTGAAGCAATTGTTTTTCCGATGTTTTTAATTATTTTTCCAACTGTGGACTGCACCATTCCATGTAATGTTCCTAAAGTATTCGAAAAGTTGTGCATGTTTACATGTTTGTTGACTAGTAATAGAAAATTTAATTTACCAACAACAGTTGTTTTATCCAATCTATACCTGAAGTAAAATTCACCATCGGTAAGCTTTCAAGACGATTTGCTCGAGTTTTAAAACTTTTATCTTTCCTACGCAACACTGAATCCTCAAACATTTCAAAATCATCTTCCTCCGAAAACATTTTAATTAATTTACTTTTTATGATATCTATAAATAAATTTTATTTCAAAATTTATCAATTTTAAAACACTTCGCTACATTTGAGAAATATGACATATGTCATACAGATTTAGTACGATACTAAAAAGATAAAGTAGACATTTGGTGATTTTAACTTTAGTAACATGTTAAGAAGATGGTACGATACTTAACTCGTTTAACATTATCAAAATCCTTTTTTAACCTAGTACTTAAAATGATTTAACACCGTATTAAATCGTCTAAAATTTTACGCTGTTGGCTTTAAACTAATTTTATTTTTTAAAAAATATTGTTGTTAACATTCAGTAACATTTTAAGAAAAATCAAATTGACAGTTTTATTACACCAAATTGGAAACCTAAACAAAATTAACAAAAGTTGGTAAAAATTGATAATAAATATTGATTGATATCTTTTCAAAACTTTGATATATTGGCTTTAAATTAATTTTATCTTATGAGAAATTATGTTTTGAACATTCGATAAAATTTTGAGAAAAATTGAATTGAAATGAATAATGGACGTGAATAATAGAAACCTTTGACTTCAAATTAATTTCATTCATCCAATTTTAAATTTGTTTATGCAAGACATAAAAACTATGAAGAAATGATACTAAAATTGCTAAAAATTGGTTTACGACTAAAAATCTCGTTAACAAAAATACATTTTAAAATAAAACTATTTCATTATATGCAAAATATTGTTATTAATTTTTAATTTTATAAGAATGATTCAAATAACAGCTTTTCTAACAAAACACGAAAGCCTACAAACCTTTTAAGAAAGACAACTCGACAGACGGGATGGGAAGTTATCAGTGTAGGTCACAGCCCACACTTTTTTTTAATTTGCTATGGTAATAAAATGACCAACTCAATTTTTTGAGTCTTTTCTTCATCTTTCTGCATTATTTTGCGTATAACAAAATTTATTTGAAGTCGATATCTCTACTGGTTCTTGAGCTATGGACGACGAAAAAAACTTCGCGAACGTTCGTACCCACGCACAAACAGACATCTCTTTAAAAATCTTTTATTTCGACTCTAGGGACCTTGAAACGTCGAGAAATGTCAAAATTTTCAAATCGAAAAATCGGACCGATTACAATAGCATCGTATGGGCTATGGGAAGTTAAAAACGTTAAAACACAAATGTTGTCAAACAATAAAATGTAAATATTTTATTAATTTTTTCATTTTCTTTTTTTGGAAATTTGCATATGGATTCATCATAGTGACGCACTTTTTAATACCCTTTTTAAGTGGTTTATTTTTTGATCTAGGGCACGCTGATTCCTAGTGACGCTGATTCCGCCTCGACTACACTGCGCCATGTGCTTCTCGGTCGTCCAGCTCTTCTTCCTTCTTGTGTGAGCGGATTTCACTGCATTGCTTGGCCTGCAATGCAGTTGTTAACTTTTCCAAACGTATGTCCAATCCATTGCCACTTACGCCTTCGTATTACAGAGTCTATAGGTTCCTGGCCTGTCCTTCTTTGAAGGACTTCATTTGATGTACGGTTTGGCCAGAAAATCCTTAGGATGTTACGAAGACATCTATTCACGAAGGTTTGCAGTTTTTTGTAATGGCTGAAGTAACCCATAAAGAAGCACAGATTCGACATTTGTGCTAAACAGTCATAGCTTTGTCCTTAAGCTGAAAAAAGTTATTTCTCCAAATTTTCGACAACATACCGAACTCCGCCGCGTTGCCGATGAGGCAAGATGACGTCTTGTTCGTTCCCGCCTTCGATGGAGACGATACTTTCAAGGTACTGAAACCTCTCCACTTTTTCCCCGGTTGTGAGGAAATATTTATTTGAGAGGGTGGTCGGGTTCCGAGGTTTCAATTTTCAGCCCCACAACTTCTGCTTCTCTATCCACACTTGAGCTTCTCATATGGATGATAAAACTGATATAAATTTACATGCCTTATATTTTAATATTACCAGACAAAAACTAATTAAATCAATTAAAGAAATTTGTTTTGAATATTATTTTTTAATTCAAAAATTTAGCAAAACAAAATAACAATTTATCATTTGAGTTGCAAAAGTATTTTTTGTTTCAATTTATTGACTAAAACTTCTTTCAAACCACGAACAAGATCAGAAATATTTTATCTATTCTATAGTTATGTGTGTATCCTAATCTTTGAAATTTTAAATATTAAGTTTTCAAAAGAATTTATACGTTTTTGTGTCACTAGGGCGAGAAATATGAACTCTAAATATTAAACTCTATGTTTTTAGAAATCCTTCTCTTTTACCTTGCAGGAAACTGTATTCTTTAGTTCACGAATGAAATGAGGATGATTTGACAGTAACATCATGTTTCGAAACGAAAGTGCACCTAGTAGTTTCTCTTTACCTATTTACCAAAATGTATGCAATTACATATTTTGAAACAACAAAACATGCAATTAGTCAAATGCATTTATTTGCACTTCTCTGACCCTCCTATAAAGTTTAAAAAATTCAAAGTAAAAGTTGTCGAAATAGTTTTGCTGTCTAAACTACACAAGAAATAAATCATTTTAATTATACAAACAAGTCAAAAAAGAGAAGATTAATCGTCACTTCCTCTGAAATTAAAAAAATAAAAATAAAACAAAAATACACAACATCAGGTAAACGGACCGACCCGAACATAAAACAAATAATTGCAACCAAGTTGCTGCATAATTGCTTACAACAAGATCATTGCACTGCAATTTAAAAGATCTAATATATAAAAGTTTATTGTTGCAAATTAAGACAAGGTTTTGCAGAGCACAGTTAAGTCAACCCATTGACCCGAACAACCCGATGAGGTTTGCCTCCTGATAAAAAGTATCAAAACTTAGTAAGGCTACATATTTGAGGCCATCCATTTCATAAAAGACAATCAAGCAATTTTACCAGATGAATGGTTGAGACGAAATGAACAATGGCTCCATATAGCTTCCTATTCCACCATGGTTATGGTATTGGCTGATGTCGTCTTAACTCAACAATAGATGAAATTCGAGTCCAGGCTACAATGGAGGTATATTCGACTCTGAGACATCGCAACTTCGCATCGTCGTCGTTGTCGGTAGCTATTGTCAATCCATTGAAAGAGTTGTCGGCCAAACAAAATATATTCAGGCATTAGCTCCCTGAGTCTGAGCCACCAATCAAGCCACCGAGAGCTCAGAAAACCACGTCGAGCGACAACGACTAAGACGACGACGACGACAACTACGACGGATGCGCGACATTATCAACGACTACAACATGAAGTAAACACGATTTAATGCCATTTTGTCAGGTAAATCGGCCAAGATAACCGCCATACAGCCAGCCAACAGCTTAGCCACTCTAGACTCTGCTGATGGCAACGAATGTATATTATACAAGGCACAACCAAAACGACCTACCTCAGTGTTTTTGAAAATTTGTACCCTTCCTCTGGCTTTATAATGTTGTGTCAAGAAGCCAGATGCCAGGTAAAAACGGTCAAAGGTGGTCGTTTCCGTTTATTTGATCGTATTTCAGTGATATGTTTGTTGTTTTTGTCCATATAAATAAAAAGGACGATAATTGCTCCTAATTTGAGATTTGATCTATCTTTGTTTAAATTTATGTGATTGTTTGTCAATCTTTATAAAAGTTGGAAGGTTTTTGGGTTCTCTTAGTACGAAAGTATAAAAAAAATTAAATGTTTTATGAAGTTTGAAACTTTATTTCCGGACAGTTAGGTGATAACAATATTTATTTATATTGTCTCAAGTCCAAGTTATTCATCCTTATTGTAGAATTCGGCGAATGCTTAAGTGGCAGTTTCAATTATTAACTTCCCACAGGAAGTTATTGTATTTCTGCTGTTGCACTCCAAAGGGCCAAATTGATTAATAAACCGACGAATTTTTTAATCAGGGAAACACTAAATCATTATTTGCGGTTTTTATTTCAAATATTTCGCTATCGCAATCTGGAAAGAATGGAACGAACATTTGGGACGGAATTAGAACGCAACAGAGATGTTAGTGGGTAAATGCAATCAGATATGTGCAAGTTATATTTTAAAATTTGGTTTTTATTATAAACCAAATACAAATGTCTTTTGCGATTTATTTTGGGGAGTAGTTTTCGTTTGTGGTGTAAAATACTACTATAGTAGCAAGAGGTTTATCAAAATGTAAAGACTCAAAATCATTTAGGACTTAAGTGAGATTGTTAGGTGGCGTTGAAAATCAGCAACTACAATAAATGTAGAGTTACTAGCAAACCATTTCAAGGAATTTCTTAACGCGTCAACGAACTCACAACTATTTCAATATGCTTCACCCTCAACCAATATTTCAGAGCTAGACGACTCTATTACAATAAATGAATTGCAAGCAACCCTTAAAAACATGAAAAACAACAAGGCAGCCGGGCTAGATGAATTTTATAAAAACTCATCCCCGTCTTTCCTAAATCTTCTTCTTGATTTTTTTAATAAGCTTCTTGAAAAAGAAGAAATAAATCAGTCATTTTTAATGTCACAAATTTGTCTAATTTTTAAAAAAGAAGATCCTAGCTCACTAGCAAACTATAGGGGCATTTCGATTCTTCCTTGTTTGAGAAAAAGATTTACCCAAATTCTATACTGCAGGCTTATGAGGTAAGTAGAAGAAAACAAGATGGTTAGCACTTTCCAAGCTGATTTTCGCTCTAGTTTTTCAACTGTGGATCAAATCTTCGCACTTTCCAATGTAGCAAAACGTTTCATCGAAACAAACAAAAATTTTAAGTCTTTTTCATTGATTTTAGGACAGCATTTGATACTATCAACCGGAATTCACTAATTTATAAATAATCAAATTTAGGTATATCAACGAAATTTTTAAGACTCTATAAACTTCTTCTCACCAATACTTGCGCTACTGCGTCAAATGGGAGTTTCATATCCAGCTTCTTTAACACTGATTGCGGTGTGCCACAAGTTTTCCCCTTAAGCCCGATTATGTTCGCCCTTTTCATGGACGATGTCTCCCGTGATTTTCTTGGGGATGTTAGGTTTGGAAATCTACTTATTAAGGTACTACTTTATGCGGACGACCTTGTTGTTTTGTCGGACAACCCCACCACATTACAGTTACAAATTAATAGACTTAAAAACTTTTGTGATAAATGGGACCTGAATATAAACACCTCAAAATCAAAAGTTATGATTTTTGAAAGAACCCGTCGAAGGAGAAACCCGCTTAAAGCATGTTCATTGGATCCTGAACCTATAGAGGTGGTTAACGAATTTAAGTATTTAGGTGTTCTATTTCGTAGCAATCTAGATTTCCGGTCCCATGTTAAGGAAAAATGCTTATCGGCAAAAACTGCAATTAACCTTATATGGACAAAATCTTCTGCAATAAGTACATACGCATCTCAGCTAAATTTAGAGTTTTTGAAGCTACTATAAACTCATGCTTATGCTATGCCAGTCAAGTTTTTGGTTACCAAGATCTCGATGAATTTGAGACAGTGCAACGATTCTTTTTTAAAGGAATATTTAAACTTCCAAACTATACATTTTATTGATCATTTATTAGGTTACCGAAACAGATTTTTAGGGTAATTTTAAATTTTTAAATATATGTGTGTCGAAAAAAGTCGTAACCAAAAAATTGCACCCGATAGCATTATTCTGAACGATTTTCAATGTGTCAAGGTAATATTAGGATACATGTTTTAGGATATAGGTTTCGTTTTAAAAAATCATTAAAGTTGCGAAATTGCAAGAATAAAACCAAAATATTTTTGAAAGAAGTCGAAAATTAACAATAGCTGTCGAAAGTGTAATCGGTTTTGAGAAAACTGAGACATAATTAGGTTACTATTTTTGGTTAAAAAACGTGTTAAATATTTTGCTCAAAAACGTCTTAGTTATATATTGGTTTGGTTATACATATATTCACTCGACGCAGGATGTGATAATATGGCTCCCTGAAATTACGCCATAGGAAATCACGCCAAAATAAATAAAATGGAAAAAACGCCAAAAATTCTCCATACAATTTTTTGGCTTTTTTTCCTAGGAAAAAGAACCTTAAGAGTTTGGTGTTAATTCCGGATTTTTTGGCTATTTTTTCCGAAAATTTCTTGGCGTTTTTTCCTTTTAGAATAATGAAAAAAGGCCAAACAATTTTTGTTTGGAAAAAACGCCAAAAATTTGCTTTTGGACTTTTTTTCCAAACAAAAAAGGAAAAAACGCCCAAAAATAAACTTTTTTAGTTTTTTTCCAAATCTTAAAGCAAAAAACGCCACAAAACAAACTTTTTGGCTTTTTTTCCTTATCGAATAATGAAAAAAAGCCAGAAAATTAACTGTTCGTTCTTCCAAATCAAAAACAAAAAAGTACATGTTTGTCGAATGTATTCATATGGTATACAGAATTATATAACGGCAAATAACAGTATTTTACATGTTTTTCAAGAATTTTAAAGAGCATATTTTAGGTTAAATTTTTTAACGTGATCAGTAGTGATTGATAGTTTGTTGTTTCCCTACCGTGAGTAGAAGAACATTTTGATTAAGCGATGGACAAAATGGAAAGTTTTGATTATGAAATTATAAGTGGTAAACAAAAAAATAGCAAACTTTTGTACGTAACAGAACAAAAACAAATATACAAAAAAATGTGTGTATAAAAAAGATGTTCTTTACATTTGTTATATTAACAATTGTAGTGCTAAAATGAAAGTAAAAAGTGATGGATTGTGTGTAAAAGCAAAGAACTTCGTTGACCAATGTCCGTGTTGTCGGGAAAATGTCGCAGATGTCCTTCAGGTTTACATTTAATACCTATACAAAACAAAGTTATAAGAAAATGTGTTCTACAAAACAAATGCACAAGTACCTATGATATAATCAACGGCGGGGGGGCAGCGCGTACGCGTCACGTTCGCACGCGCTACCGTTCGCCGTTGCGGTGCACCGCGCGCGGCGCCGCGTCACGCGGGTTGCACCGCGCCGCTCCATGTTACGTCGTACGTTCAGATTCTTTTATAGACTTTTTGGGCTTTAATTCCAAATTAATTTTGGAAATTAAGCCAGAAAAAGGTCTGTTCATTTTTTAAAGGCTTGATTTCCAAAACTAATTTGGAAATTACACCAAAAAGTTCTTATTTTTTTGGCGTTTTTTCCATTTTAGTATTTTGGCTCATTTTCCAAAAGTTTGGCGTAATTTCCACACTTTTTGGCGTATTTTCCTTTTTGTTTTTGGGCGTTTTTTCCTAATTTTTTACGCCGAAATTGTTTGGGCTTTTTTTCCAAAACAGTTTTTGGCGTAATTTCCTATGGCGTAATTTCAGGGAGCCGATAATATCCAACCTATGGCTTTAATAATACGAAACTGAAAAAGGATATAATGGATTTCAGACAAGTAACTGTCACTGTTCTTATTTATTTGTTGTTTTCTAAGATTTGCCTACACTTGACTCTAAATAATAAATAAAACCCCATTGCTTAAGAAATCTTAAAATTAGTTTTTTTTTCGGAACCTATGCGATAATTCCGTTAAAAGAAAGATATCTTACAGTTGCAGGCGTATAAATTGCTTTGTTTAGTTCTGAAGGTACAGTGATGAATTTTAAAGAACTCGGAAAAACGATTGAATGACGACATTTCTTTCGAAAATCACAAAGGTCATTATGCTCATAAAAGCATTACATGCTCTTCAATGCAAAACACACCCATGGGGGTTCAAGACTTATATCAACTAAAGGCAAAAGACTTTTCCAAGCAGGCCGTAAATACAATTGCGAATTCTATTCCTCCAGTTCGCCAACTTACTGGCCTTCCAAAACTAACAAAATACCAGACGTTATTGACTTTTTCGTAGCTAAAGGAATCAAACAAAATCACATTAGTGTCGAAGGTAAGTATGACCTGTCATCAGGTCATAATCCAGTGATTCTATCACTAAGTGAATCGGAAGTACTAGAAAAAAGTAATTCAAAGCTTGTAAATAAGAAAACAAACTGGAATGATTTGAAAAAAAAGGCTTTTAAGTTTTATAAATTTAAGATCTCCCATGAATACAATCTGAATACTAAATACAATCGAGCAAATTAACAATGAAGTGGAACAATTTATTGCTGATGTGCAACAGGCCGCTGAAGAAAGTACTTCAAAATTTTCTAATAGAAGACAAAATGAAATAAAATATTCTTTAAAGATAAGAGAGTTAATACATAGAAAAGAAGAGCTCGAAGAAAATGGAAAAATACTAGATTTCCAGATGATAAAACAACGTTTAACCGTATAAGCAACAATCTTAAAAAACAAATTTACAAATTCAAAAATGATTCACTCAGTACATTCCTAAGGAATTTAACGACTGATGATTCATTCGATTTTTCGCTATGGAAAGCAGCCAAGCACCTGAAAAAACCGCAATTACAAAATTCGCCCTTGAAATTTTAAAATAGGAAATGGATCGGTAACTAGAAAGAAAAAGCTAAACTTTTCGCTAAACGTCTTGTGAATGTTTTTAAGCCATACTCATCAAACGCGGTTGAAATAGCTTACAGTTTGTTGATAAGATAGATGAAAGTGAAATATCAATTGTAAGACTTAAAGAAATAAAAAGTATGTGTTTACATCAACTACCAAATAAAAAATCACCAGGTTACGATCTAATTACTGCTCAGGTTATGAAAGAAATGCCATTGAAAGCCTTCATAAAACTACAATATATAACAAATGCATGCAACGGTATGTCCCGCACCATTGGAAAATTGCTGAAGTAATTATCATACCAAAGCAAAGTAAACCACCTACAGAAGTGACTGCTTACAGACCAACATCGCTTATACCAATTATGGCAAAAGTTTTTGAAAAACTGCTTCTGAAGAGACTTAGCAAAATCATAGAAGAAAGCCATCAGCCATGTAATAGAAGAAGCATTAGAAGAAAAACAAGTATGTTCAGCTGTTTTCTTAGATGTTGCTCAAGTTTTTTACAAGGTTTGGCATGAGGGACTTGAGTACAAACTGCAAAGGGATCTTCCCAGGCAGTACTTTGAAATATTAAAATCATACATCTCAGACCGATTGTTTAGAGTAAGATACGATCAAGGATACTCGTAATTGAAGATTATAGAAGTCGGTGTACCACAAGGAAGTGTCCTAGGTCCTACCCTGTATTTACTATACACAAGGGATATTCTAAAAATGCCATCGACACAGTGAGAGCTTGGACCGAAAAATGGCGTACCAAACTCAATGAAACAAAATCTTAACATATAAACTTTACAAATAAAAAGATAAACAATATTCCAATAATCATTAATAATCAAGCTGTACCTTACGCCAATACGGCTTAAGTGGAAAGAGCACATCAAAAAGGAAAGAGAAGAACTAAACTTGAAATATAGAAAAATGTACTAGTTGCTTGGTAACAACTCTGATTTATCAATCTAAAACAAAATAATGCTGTATAATCAAGTACTAAAGCCTGTTCGGACCTATAGAATCTAATTATGGGGCTGTACAAAGAAAACAAATACCGAAATCATCCAAAAATTCCGAAACACAGTCCTTCGTGGAATAGTTAATGCACCTTGGAAATACCGATCTACAAATAGAAATGGTTACAGAAGTTGTTAAAAAATACGATGTATCGCACAACCAGAGACTGCAAAGTCATACTAATTGTGAAATAGAGTCCGTCTTGAATATTAGAAACCATGTTCGGAGATTAAGAATGAGCTTCTGGTCTAAAAAAAAACATGGGAAAGTATTAAAAGTTTAAACTTCCCCAAAGTGATTGTACAAAATTAAGAAAGAAAAATCGGAAGTCGATCCTTGATTTAAGTGGTTAAGAGTCCCACACTACTTGGTGTCGAATACTGCTAAGTGTCTTTTGAAGATTTTCTCCTGTCAAAAAAAAAAAAGAAATAGCTTGTGGAGCAGGGTTAAATCACTGTCTTGCTTTTATATATATGTTTTTAAATCTATTTAATCTTAATCGTACCCACTTACTTTAATATTAATGTCCAACTTTAATCAACGATTATTATCCAAATGAATCAAGGCAAAATTATCCTGAACAAACACTTGTATCCCAAAAATAGCGTAGGACCTTATACTCCATACACCTCGATCAACATCATGTAGCACTCATCCCTTCTTTTTGTCTAAAGCCTATAACTATAAACCCCAGATAACCAGCGGCGTCGTAGCGGCGACGTTTTATATACATTTCACAGGAAAACCAGTAGCAGTTGAATATGACAGATGAAAAATTACAACTCATAATTTAATTCATAAAAAAAGGAGAACAAGTCCACAGAACTACCATCACACAAAAAAACGTCGCCTCTGGGACTCTTTTTTCACGGGAGATCATTTCCGAGGAATAAAACGAGAACCTGAACTAAGAATGAGAAAAAGTCAAAAGGCTGCAAAGCGGTGAGGTTATAGGCTGGCGGTGGTGGTCGTGGAGTGGCGGAGGTATGTTGACCAAGGCAACATAACCAGTGGCACCGTATTACGAACAATACCCTGCTCATCATAAGTATTCACCTCTTTTGGAGACACACACTGCGTTCGGTTCCCGTAAAAGTTTCAAATTCACATCACATTACAATCACACCACCAGTGCGGCTGCCGTTCTCTGAGCTCTGTGCCTATATCAGAGGATCTCTTAAGGTCGGCTTTTAGTAGAAGATGTCTGCTTTGTTTGTATTTGCTTTTTGATATCCAAGTCAAAATGTGTATTATTCAAGACGACCGACCGACCCTTTGCTGCCTGCTCCTGATGACCATTCAAGAAATTAATGTCATTAATAAGAGCTCGGGATTTTTGTGTGGTTTTGGGATGTTTCATATACGAATGTCATTTCAGCGGATCAGGTCTATGGACATTATTAATAAGGGTAATCCACAAAAAAGAGGAAAGTGCCATACACCGCACCGCCTGCGACGTGACAGTCAAAGTCACCTAGAAAGAAGTGACCAAGAAGAACTCTCTTTGACAACATCAAGACAAAGGAAACCAATAACAAAAAATATCAGGTACTGGCCCTAGGCCTTGGGACCTGCGATCGAGACTGAGAATCAGGATAAAGGTGAGGAACAACCACCGAACATTATTCCCATATCTCTGATCGTAGAATTAGATTTGGGATCATCCTCTGCTCAGTGCTCTGTTGGATTCCCCATCTTTATACGACGACCGACGACGTTACGATGGCACGCATTGTTGACAAATGCATTTCTATTAATTTAACTAATTTACAAAAATTTAAATATTTTATAGCAGCGTGGTGAGTGTGTGACAGCTGACAGGTATAAATGAGAATTTATTTGACAAAAGATGTTTGATCGTTAATGGCTGATTTGGATTTTTCTAACTTATTTGAGCTGATCTAACCCAGAACTCATGTGATAGCCTTTTAAATTTGTTTAACCGTCTCGTCGTACATTGACATATTTAGTGAATAAATCACTTTGTCCCGACGAAGTTTCATATTTTTGACTTGAAAAACTTAAGTACAATTTTATTGTCCTTATGGCACACGATTTTGGTTTTTAAATTAAAGTTTGAATAATAAAAAGAAAAACAAATTAAGTTATTAAAAAGTTTAAGATAGCAATAAACTCACCCCATTCTGTTAGATTTTCCAGATAACAAGAGTTTAAAGGAGAAAAAGGTTATTTCCAAAGGTAACATCGAAAAGTATGTAAAGAAAAATCATAAGAACGTCATTAAAAAACTATACCACTATAAAAGAAATTACATTCTTATAACTTACAGTTCTGGCATTTACGTCTGCTTTGTATGTGCCGGCAATGAGTTTAACAACATCTTCGTTACCATGTTTGGCAGCCCAGTGCAAGGCAGTCTGAAAAAAGATACATTTTTTAGAATAATTCGGAACTGATATTAAAATAGTACTTAAAACAATGTTCAAGATTTGAAAGCCGCCAAAGGTGACTTTTTCCGTGAATGTTTTACATTGCAATAAATAATTAAGGATGAATACTGAGGACTTTAGATAGATAAACCATATTGACTTATTTTTTGTTTGTAATTGAAAAACGGATTTTTTCAAAATTTTTGTTTGTGTTTTTAAAAAAAATGTTGTTCTAGGATTTTATTTAGTCATATTAGTATGGATGATAATACTGTATCACAAAAATCTGGATTTCAAAATTCTGTATATCAAAATTCTATATTTCAAAATGCAGTTACCAAGGCTGAAAAATAAAATCGTTTTGATAATGTAAAAAAAATTATTTTTAGCATATTAACAGCATTTTGAAATAAATTTAGGTATGCAGATAATAATTCAGAGAGATCCAGAAACGACTTTATAAAAAATTCGTGAGTGTTTTTTTTACTATAGTAATGTAAAAAAAAGAGTGAACATTTTGGTTCACTCCAAATATCTCACAAACCAATACTGCTATAGCGACTTCAAATTAATTTTATGTTATAAACGGTGATTTTTTAAGAGCTTGAGAACTTTAAAAAAAAAAAAAAAAACGCATAAAATTTGCAAAATCTCATCGATTCTTTATTTGAAACGTTAGATTGGTCCATGAAATTTACTTTTTGAAGATAATTTCATTTAAATGTTGACCGCGGCTGCGTCTTAGGTGGTCCATTCGGAAAGTCCAATTTTGGGTAACTTTTTCGAGCATTTCGGCCGGAATAGCCCGAATTTCTTCGGAAATGTTGTCTTCCAAAGCTGGAATAGTTGCTGGCTTATTTGTGTAGACTTTAGACTTGACGTAGCCCCACAAAAAATAGTCTAAAGGCGTCAAATCGCATGATCTTGGTGGCCAACTTACCGTTCCATTCCTTGAGATGAATTGTTCTCCGAAATTTTCCCTCAAAATGGCCATAGAATCGCGAGCTGTGTGGCATGTAGCGCCATCTTGTTGAAACCACATGTCAACCAAGTTCAGTTCTTCCATTTTTGGCAACAAAAAGTTTGTTAGCATTGAACGATAGCGATCGCCATTCACCGTAACGTTGCGTCCAACAGCATCTTTGAAAAAATACGGTCCAATGATTCCACCAGCGTACAAACCACACCAAACAGTGCATTTTTCGGGATGCATGGGCAGTTCTTGAACGGCTTCTGGTTGCTCTTCACTCCAAATGCGGCAATTTTGCTTATTTACGTAGCCATTCAACCAGAAATGAGCCTCATCGCTGAAATAAATTTGTCCATAAAAAAGCGGATTTTCTGTCAACTTTTCTAGGGCCCATTCACTGAAAATTCGACGTTGTGGCAGATCGTTCGGCTTCAGTTCTTGCACGAGCTGTATTTTATACGGTTTCACACCAAGATCTTTACGTAAAATCTTCCATGTGGTCGAATAACACAAACCCAATTGCTGCGAAAGGCGACGAATCGACATTTCACGGTCTTCAGCAACACTCTCAGAAACAGACCCAATATTCTCTTCTGTACACTTCTGCACTGTACGCATTCGTGTGGTTGGTTTAATGTCCAATAAAGTAAACTGAGTGCGAAACTTGGTCACAATCGCATTAATTGTTTGCTCACTTGGTCAATAAATCGGACGTAAAGCGCGAAACACATTTCGAACCGAACACTGATTTTGGTAATAAAATTCAATGATTTGCAAGCGTTGCTCGTTAGTAAGTCTATTCACGATGAAATGTCAAAGCATACTAAGCATCTTTCTCTTTGACACCATGTCTGAAATCCCGCGTGATCTGTCAAATACTATTGCATGGAAATCCTAACCTCAAAAAAATCACCCTATATAATGTGACGTTTATTGCTTAAATTTCGAAAAATTAACGGATTTTAATAAATACAAAACAATTGTCAAATCGAATATTTTACGAACAAAAAATAATTTCGTGTAACAAAGAACAACGTTTTTGAGGTCTGGTAAAATTTTTAGAAAAATCGAATTGACAATAAACCAACATTAGGTACTAAAACTTGATACAAATAGATTTTCGAACCAAGTATCCTTTTAAATATTAAGAATATCGGCTTAGAAAAAATAGGCTGATAACTTCCTATCCCGTCTGTCGATTTGTCTTGCTTAAAAGTTTTGTTGGTTTTTGTGTTTTGTTAAAAAAGTCGTCAGTTGAATTATTCTTAAAAATTTAAAAATTACCGACAATGTTTTGCATATTATGGAAAAGTTTAATTTCAAAATCTATTTTTGTTAACAAGATTTTTATTTGAAAACCAAATTCAACAATTTTTATAGCACTTCTTAAAAGTTTTTGATTCTTATATAAAAAATACAAATTGGATGAATGAAATTAATTTGAAGTCAATATCTTCTATTGTTCACGAGATCTCCAGAACCGAACATCAATATTTACCAACTTTGCGTACTATTTTTGTATGATGAAAAAAACGGACTGTTGGATTTTTATAAAAAAAAACTAGTTGATATCGAAAACAATATTTTCTGTGAAATAAAAAAGTTTAAGACAGTATCTTTACTTTTTATCAAGTTTTAGTATTGTTTTTTTTGAAGGTTTTTATTTTTTGTAAAAAAAAAACTGTCAATTCGATTTTTCTCAAAATATTATTGAATGTTGACAACAATATTTTTTAAAAGATAAAAGTAGTTTAAAGCCAATATCTCAAAGTTCCGAAAAGATATTTGAGTCGAAAATCAATTTTTACTAACTTTTTTTAATTTTTGTTAGGTTTTTATTTAAAAAAAACGTCATTTCGATTTTTTTTTTAAATTCATATGTTGAAAGCAATATTTCTTATAAGTTAAAATTAGTTGGAAGCCATAATCTCAAAGCTTTGAAAAGATATTTGTGTCGAAAATCAATTTTTACCAACTTTTGTTAAATTTTCTTTTAAGTTTTAACTTTAAAAAAAAAAACTGTCAATTTGTTTTTTTTTTTCAAAACGTTACCAGATGTTTAAAACGTTATTTATTGTTTTGGAGATGAAACCATTTTTTATTCCTAAAATTTTCGAGGTGATCATTTTTTTTTTATTTATTAAAAATATATTGGTTTGGTACCACGTTACAATACATAGTATAAACTTTAATTCAAGTCTCTAGCGTCATTGGTTCGTGAGATATTTAGGGTTATCTAGGTTCCTATGCAAATAATTACAGACATTCTTATTTGAGTCTGTTTTGAAGTATCTACTTAAATAAAAAATGAAAAATAAAAAAAGCCCCAATATTCCATAACTTCTACAGTTTGCCTTTTTCCGGCTTAACTAAACTAAAAGTCTATATATTCTCCGAAGCTTTTCCACTTCTCTGCTATCTTCGGTTTTTTAGTTAAAAACAAATTAATTATTTTGAACTATCAGTTAAAGTACCTAATTCTTAATTGTTTTCTTTTTTCATAGTAAAATATATTTATTGTTAACTATTCTTTTTCTTCTTAAATTTACTTTGCCACTTTGACAAAACAACATTTAAAAAGTTGATTACATTTTCGTAATATTATTTATATATGTTTCTTATTTTATATTCCATAATTGTATAAGCCATGCTTGAAAGTTTTTTTTCTATTGTAACAGACATCTTTCTTAAAATCTTTTATTTCGACGTCGAGAAATGTCAAAATTTTTAATTTGACAAATTGGACCCATTATAATAACTTCCTATGGAAAGTAAATATTGATTTAAACAGTCAGTAAAATTTGTATACAAAATTTTTATTTAAATTTGTTTGTTTTTGGTGACAGTTCCAAATTTGTAGAACTGTCACAATGTCGTATACTGATATTTTATCTCATATAAATATAAAACACATGATCAAAAGCACTGCATATGTTTTGACTTAATTCTTAACACTGATATTAAAGTTTGAATTCAAATATTCAAGCTGTCTGCAAAACTAATTGTTGATTATGAAGAAACTTTAAAAAGTAAGTTCCGTCATACCAGTCGGCCTTTGCCTTTAATCATGTTTTCATAATTATATTTAGACCAAGAGCTCAAGTAAATTAATTAAAGACATTCTTAGGTGACGCTGTTGTCCAAAAAAATATGGTCTAACTATACTTAATTTTGACGACTCTCTACACATAAAAGCATTCCAAAATTTCAACTGTTTTCTAAATATGTCATATTTAATGGCTAAAATAATATAGTTAGAGGATCTTTGGTGCATTTCAATCAGAAATGTTAGAAATTGTGTTTTGTAGCTTTTTAAAAAATAATAAAGCAACATTTTAAACAACCTATTTACCAGATAGCAATTTACTCAATACCTAAGGAAATACATAATTTTAAACTTAAAAAACATGTCTAAAAAGTGACAATTCGTGAAACTAAACAAAGCAAATATGCTCAAACTGACGCGACGCATTAATTGGAATTTCCAACTGTATATTGGACCATTCTATCCACTGTTCTTATACAATTAATTGTGCAGCTATTCCGTGATCTTAATAGTAAGTTAGATCTTACATTCGTTTAAAAATATGTAAATTATCTTTTAGGCTTAGTAAATTTCTAAAAAATAACTTTAACATTTTAAGCCAATATTTTCTGTCCTTCTATGAACTTCTATATATTTGAAAAATACTATAAAATTTAGATGCAAAATCCCAGAAAATGAGAAAGTTTGGCAAAAAATGTGATCTTATTGAATGTGTGAAGATTTTTCTGGCTTTTTTTAACGTATTTTTTCGGACTCAGTGTTCGAGGGTCTATTATTACTATCGTTATCAGTCTGCCTACTAGTAGCAACCTTTTTAAAATATTTTATTCCCAAAGGAGGCAAATCAATTTAAAAATTGTAAAGAGATAAATATATGTTTCTTTTTTTCTTTCATTTAGTACATAATTTCTCTAAAAATATATAAAAATTAAATAAAAAGAAATTAAAGTAAGCAAATAAGTTGGGAAGAAACCTAAATGCGACACCTACAAAATACAAGTTGCAGAATCTCTTTTCACTTGAAAAGTTTTAGAAATTTAAAGGCAACTTAATATCAAGTTGGCGATCTTTGAGTCAAGGTTTCTTCTCAAGAACCTACATGTTTGGGTTTATAATTTAAAGCATTACTAACGTTTTTTTTTCAAATTTTAAATTCTTTGTATTCAAAATTTAAGTTCCTTTTGACAGAAAACCACTTTTTGGTGAATATTGTTAAATCATTAACAAATATTTATATGAAATCTTTACTTGCACAATTTAACTGTTTAAGTTTTTCGGGTCATAAGTTGATGAGTTTGTCCTGAGCGATTGGAATAGGGCTGGATTTTCGATTCATTTTATGTTCATGGTACAGTCCTCACTTAAAAGTAGTTCTACTAGAAGCAAAGTTTAAAGCAGTAAAATATACAAATTCTATTTTTAAACATACAAAATAAATAATGAAAAATATTAGGGGGTCATATTTATTAATCCAATACGTTTTGAATTGAAGGGAATAAAAAAAATTAATTTCCCAGGGGAAGGTCAAGATACCTAACGAAAATTATTCTATAGGTTTTATTCTCCACTATAAAATAAGTGATTCGTTTTGGCAGCGACTAGTCTAGCTTCTATCGCTTAGCACAAAGTGTTTGTAAGTAATTCGAAACCTTTATGATACCACCATTACATTTAAGACTTAAACAGGCCTGAGATATATTTTTCCGACTAAACTCAAAATTGACTTTAATGCACGGAATGTATGCATTTTACTCAGGTAAGGAAGAAGTACCAAGCATTTATGAGCAGATAGACATTCATACATGCTTAAATTCGAACATTTTCCATCATTTTTGTGTGCTTAAAGCTGTACAAGATTTTTAACTAAAGATTCTCGACGGTATGAGAAAATGTTTGCATTTCTTTTTTAATGCCAAACGAATTATTAAATATGTCTTAACAAAATTGAACAAAAAGCAAAAACAGGCAGAAAAAAGCAACAGTGGCAAAGAAAGACAAAAAAGGCAATTATGGTATAAAAAGGCAAAAAAGACAAAATAAACTACATATATTTGCAATTACCAGGGCTTGAAACATGTTTGTCGAAAGTCGATTTCATCTTCCGTTTAACCAACAAAAAAGGCAAAGTTATTAAAATCCTATCCCTGATTATAATCAATGGCGATCGATATAGAGTCATAATTACTAATTTTTCGCTAGTCCCGTCAATAAGCCTGAGAAGATTATTCATTCTGTGAACAACATTCGCCACGATATTGAAAATTGGACCTCCACCCACAAGTGGCAGCCATATGCCTCAAATCATATTTAAAATTCAATGCCAGAAGATTATCGTTCGAATAAAGGACATTTAATTTCAATTCAAAAACTTTAAAAACCCCTTTACTTGGAAACCCTAACACCATTAATTTTTTTTTTTTTTATTACAAAATTAATGATAAACTGCTGCAGCGAAACCGATAGTAGACCGAAAAAACTAAGACTAGCATTAATTCCAAGAGAATAAAGAAAATATTTCCAAAACTTAAATATTAAAAAAAAAAAACTAAAAATGAAACACTTTTTGAAATTTGAAATTTTCCATTGTTGGACAATGTTTTTTATATCTCATCATAACCCTCATCTCAAAAGATAAGTCACATAAAGCTTGCATTTTATTTGTTTGGGTTCTATTTTGGTGTAAGTCCAGAATTTGTTATTTTTTTTTTGAAATGAAAACAAAACAAAAATATTCAAATCCATCGGGTGTAATTCTTTTATTTGCGAAAACGCTTGCTTTCTCGCGCAGTCGAAAAATACAACCTCCCCAGAGACAGAGAAATTCATACAACCAAGATACATGTGTTCCCGTTTATGAGGACGCGTGTTTTCCGTACATCGCCGTCGCCGAATCGCTTCGGAACGACAACAAAAGTGCGGAGGACATCCGCGCTCCGCGCAGCACTAAATCAGCACGTTATTTGGTTTCTTGTCACATTTACAATGTCTTTTCGTGTAGGTACATTCTTTTTTTCCGGCCGGCCGGCGCGGCGGTTTAGTGAGCGTTCGTTTGGTTGGTCTGCTTGCCCCGCTCACTTCAATGGATGGACATTTTATCCTCACCCCTCCTCAATTCGATAAATGTATGTACATACTTATATAACCAGCCATGCCCATTACCGCCCCACTAAGTGTTGATGTATGTACGAGTTTCCATTTAGTTAGCCCGGTTGGTTAGTCTTGCTGTTGTTGGTACACCTATCTGAAGACGAGTCCCGCATTTTCCAAATGTTCCCTTTCCCTGGGAAAACAGCAGCAGCAGCAATGTTGTTAGGAGTTTATGTAAACGGAACGCGTCGAGACGACACGGGACGACGCCAAGGGAACTGCTAGCTAGGTTCATTTTGGTAGGAGTAGATATAGGATGCCATTCCCATCACCAGCTCGGCAATGATCCGCGAAAACGAGGCGAGAAATTTGTTTAACCAATTTCTTGGCTTTGTTCTCTGTTATCCATGTGTCGACGGGTTGATCGGCATCCATTATGTTATTGTCTCGTGTGCAGAGGACATGTGAGCCTGAGCGGAGCATGGAGGAGCACTGTTCGGGAACAATGGTGCGAAAAGTCACGGGTGGATCAATTTATTCAAATTACATAAACACAATGTTTATACTTGAAAAGAAAGGCGAGTAAGTTGTTCTGATTCTGATTTGGTGTTCTTAGGACAACAAAAAAAAACTCACATATTTTGAGACGTTAAAGTGACACTTGCATGGGACGTCTTAAGTGGCGTTCAATTGTAGACGTTATTTAGCTCCATTGGTCAGGGTGTAAGTTAGTGCAAAATGGAAAATGTCTTAAATACTCCAGTCTTTAGGTATTGGAAATTTTTTCAACTTTAATGAGTTTTAGTTTTAAAGAACCGAAAGGCTCTATTAAAGCAAACGGGTAACAAAACAAGGTTGCCAGGTTTAAAACTTATAGTAAGGGTAGCCGTTAAATAAGCAAATTGTTATATTTATTGAGACTAAAACACGCCTGCTTTAAAATATTTTCATCGTTTTTTAACAGAGGAGTTTGAAGTCGAGTTTGTTGCCAAGTTTTGAGTTGGCAAAAATAGATCTTTTATAAAGGATCTCCCAAAATTAACCTACGGAAACGAATTAAGGACAACGAACTTCGGATACGAGCGGGCGAAGAATTAGCGGAGGCCCTACACCGCCATAAAGCAGACATCACCGCCATCCAGGAAATACGATAGGATGGCCCGGGCAAAAAGAGGATGAAAAAATGCAGCTCTAACTATGGTGACTGCTACCCCGAAAACCAACCGCGCTTATTTGGATGCGGCTTTATCATTGGAGCCAGACATTCGGCACCATTAGCCTGATGTGCGCGCACGCCCCCACAGAAGAGAAATACTACAACACTAAAGATATGTTCTTTACTGCTATGAGCAGTGTCCTAGCTACGATATTAAAGCAGTCCTGGGCGATTTTAATGCCAAGCTAGGAAGGGAAGACATCTTTGGTGGTACAATCAGGAAGAACAGCCTGCACGACAACGCACTTCCGACAACGGATTCAGGCTCATAAATTTTGCTGCGGGGCGAAACGTCATGGTAGCCAGTACGCGTTTTCAACACCTCACCATCCACAAAGGAACTTGGACTTCTCCAGATCAATCTACCGTCAACCAGATTGACCATATTGTGATCGACGCCAGACACGCTTCCAGCATTATGGATGTACGAACTTTCCGAGCAGCTAACATCGACTCGGACCTCTACCTCGTTGTAGCCAAGGTAGCACATCGGGTTTCCAGACTCAACGCAAAACAGGGAGGTGCTGGGAGAATACACAAAGTCGAACGGCTACAATCGCCAGAGATCCGCCAAATCCTTTTCCGCACGAGTTACAAGTAACCCCTCTCGAAGTTTGCTGCCACCAACACAATATATCGAAAACCAGTGGCAACATTGCCAAGATGCAATCAGAGAAGCCGCCTCTGATGTGCTAGGTTTCAGGCAGCCACCAACAACGAACCCCTGGCTTGATGAGGAATGTCGACAGGCAAATGCAGCCAAACAACAGGCACGCAAGGCGGCGCTGCATAAAAGGACGAGAGCTGCTCATGAGCTCTATGAGCAGAAGGGGCGAGAGGAACGCCGACTTCTCAGAAGAAAAAAGAGAGGGCGCGAGAAGCGTGCGGTCGAAGATGTTGAGAGGTTTAAAAGCAGGAATGAAGTTCGATAGTTTTATGAACAGGTGAAACGAAATTCACAGGTACATAAACCTAGAACTGAAGGCTGCAAAGACGAAAGTGGAAACATCATAGTGGAACCGCAGTCAATGCTGAGGATATGGAAGGACCACTTCTGCAGACTGTATAACTGCGACGACGAACCGAATTCCGCTGTCAGGCAGGATAATCCATTCAACATAAACGACGAAAGCCAACAATTCCATCGTCCCGAATTAGACGAAGTAAAGATTGTCATATCTAAGTTGAAGTCTAATAAAGCCGCTGGAGCGGATGGCTTGAATGCCGAGCTCTTTAAAGCAGCTGCAGATAAGTTGGTTACGAGCATCATCACTGTAAGATATGGTCGGAGGAAAGCGTGCGCGATGAATGGAACCTTAGTATTGTTTGCCCGAGACCCTCTAAACTGCACCAACTATAGAGAAATCAGTCTACTTAACATCGCCTATAAAATCTTCTCTGCGGTAATATGAGAACGTCTAAACACAATCGTCAATAACCTGAGCAGACCTTAACAGTGAGGTTTTAGACCAGGAAAGTCTACAGTTGATCAAATATTCACATTACGGCAGATCCTGGAAAAAACCCAAGAACACTAAATCGACACCCACCATTTTTTCATCGATTTCAAGGCCGCATATGACAGCATCTACAGTGACGAGCTGTATAGAGCCATGTCTAGTTTTGGCATCCCTGCCAAACTCGTCCGTTTGTGCAGATTGATCATGGAAAATTCATAAAGGTTGGAAACAACTTAACGGAACCTTTCGATGTCAATAAAGATAAATTAATGCACTGCAATGCAACTTTTTTAACATCGTACTTTAAAGAATAGTGCAGAGCTCACACGTCAACACTAGAGGCCCTATCTTTCAAAAGTCTGTCCAATTACTAGCATATGCTGATGACATTGACATAATCGGAAGAACTCAGCGTGATGTCAATGAGGCTTTTGTGAGTATTGAGGCAGAGGCGGCAAAAAGTGGTTTAACGGTTAATGAGGGCAAAACAAAGTACATGCTGTCGTCAAGAAAGGACATACAACACCGACGTCTTGGTCAAAACGTCACCATCGACAGACGTAACTTTGAGGTAGTCAAGGACTTCGTCTACCTAGGATCCGCTTTGAACACAGAAAACAACACCAGCGTTGAGATCAAACGCAGAATAACTCTTGCTAACCGATGTTTCTTTGGGCTAAGAAAGCAATTGAGTGGTAAAGTCCTTTCTCGAGGGACCAAAGTGTTGCTATATAAGAACCTTATCATCCCCGTCCTGCTATACGGTGCAGAAGCATTGACTATGACAAAAGCGGATGGAAGCACCTTGGGTCGGTTCCAGAGAAAAGTTCTTCTTGTGATCTGGAGGAGAAGATGGAACGACGAGCTGTACAGCGACGTAGACTTAGCCAGTAGAGGAAGACCTAGGATCAGGTGGCGCGCACAAGTGCAAAGTGACCTCACCCAACTTGGAGCGCGAAACTGGAGACATCTGGCTAGGGACCGAGCTAGATGGAGAAGATATTGGGTTAGGCCCTAGTTCACACGGGGCTGTAGCACCACCCTTAGCAAGTAAGTAAGTATTAGCATCCTTAAGAACAAAGTAATTTTACAACTGATAGAGTTTAATTTTATTTTAAAAATAATGAAAAACTTCACGGGGTTTTTTTTAGGGTTGAAAACACTTAAATATGCAATTAGAAATTCATGATATGGAACATTTAAAAACAGCGTTTACAATCATTTTAATTAAAATTAAAACTAAAACATGCTGCAAATAATTGTATTCTATTTTAAAACGAAGAAAAGACGGTGGGATGCGATCCATTACCAGCAATATTTTGCATATGATAAAATAGTTTGTTTTTAAAACATTTTTTTGACATTTTTAGACATTTTTTACTTATTTTAGTAGCATTTCTTAAAAGTTTATATTTCTTATATAAACAAATACAAATTGGATGAATAGTTAATTTGAAGTCAATATCTTCCCTTGTTCACGAGATATCGAGAACCGAACACCATTTTTTTTTTTAAATTTGCATAAAATTGTATTTTTATACAAAAATTAATGATTGTCGAAAACAATATTTCTGTGAAATAAAAAAAGTTTTAAGACAATATTTTTAATTTTTGAAAAGTTATTTGAGTAGAAAGTAAATTTTCACCAAGTTTTGGTATTGTTTTTTTAGGTTTTTATTTTTTGTAAAAAAAAAGCTGCTAATTAGATTTTTCCCACAATTTTACCAGATGTTAAAAACGTTATTTTTCGTTGAACAAAATTGTTTTGGGGATGATATCATTTTTTATTTGTTAAATTTTCGAGGTGACAAATTTTGTTCAGTTTTTTTGATTTATAACAAAAACTCTTAATTGAATTTTTTTCAAGTCTCTAGCGTTATTGGTTCGTGAGATATTTAGGGTTAACTAAATTGTTTACCTTTTTCTTAAACTGCTATGGTAGAAAAAACCACTCACGCCATTTTTTTGAGAGCCCTTTCTGCCTTATTATCTGTATAACAAAATTTATTTGAAGTCGATACCTCGTCTAATTCTTGAGCTATGGACGACGAAAAAACGTCGCGAACGTCCGGTCGTACGAACGAATGTATACACGCACGCACAGACATCTTTCTAAAAATCTTTTATTTCGACTCGAGGGACCTTGAAGCGTTGAGAAATGTCAAAATGTTCAACTCAACAAATCGGACCGATTACAATAACTTCCTGTGGCACGTTTATAAATAGTGCTGCACATTTTTTTGAAAATGTATCCACCGTCTTGAATTGATTTCGGATTTTCCACCAATCGGAAAAGAATTCAATCAATCTTTGGAGACCAAACAAATCTATAGAAATTTTAAATTAACAACTTTCTTTAAACTGGAAACATTCTGCTTCCTGATCTCCAAACAGAAAATAAGAGGCTTCAACTGATTCAACTGAACATGACTGTTTTCTTCTATAAACTAAAGGAAAGTCTTGTTTTCACTAAAGAAAACATCAAATTTTTAGCCATACACTTACGTGAAATAAGAACAAAATAACTACTTTGGAATACTTGCAAGCTTATAGTTGCCATTTTATTAATTAACATATTTTAATACATTGAGCAGATGTGATAACAAACACGTGCGTTACACACCGCCGGCCGCCGCCGTTTGAAAATTGAATGCAACAGTAGCGTAGCGACACGGTGGCTGGCGCCACATTAAACAAAAACATGTTGCAATTTTGTATTTCATTTTTGATTTATTTATACACATTCATAAGTTCTTCAATCAATTTCGAAATGATGCCATTTATATCTGAATGCCCGCCTGAGCAGAGCATGCCGCCAATGCCAATGTAATTAGGGAATCATTTTTAAATGAACATCGCACACATTTTATTATTCAAACTTCAACTTTTATGGCGCTGATGGATTTATGATTGCACCTACAAAACACGAAAATGGATTATTATTAAATGCAAAACAATCTCCGACACTAAGGCGCTTTTTTCATAATTTAACATGACTTTGAGATTAAAATTAGAAATAATACAATTTTCGTACCGACATGTAAATGTTGCAATTCGAAATTTAGTGTTGGAAAGGTCTAACATGTTGAATTTAGTGCTTCAACAACAACACTCAATATTTATTGTTTATTAAAAAGTTCGAAAAAGACGTTATTGGAAGCTTCTCGAGAGAGAAGCTACAATTCAAAAGTGTCAGGGTTTTTCAATAATAGGTTTCATTTTGAGTAGGAAGCTATTTGGACAGCTGTCATCTTTTGACATTTGACAAATAAAACAATGCCCTTACTCAAAATAGAAATATACATCCTTAGGAACATATAAGCATTGTTCAACTTCAACTTAAAAATGGTGCATATTTTCCAGTCACATTTGAACAGCCTCACACTTAACTATTTTTGATATACTTCTTTAATCTGTGCATAGAGAACTCCTTCTGCAATTAAGAGAACTTTAAAGAATTTAAGTTAACAGAGTTTGCGAAGTCTGTTTATCTTTACAAAAAATATCATTTTTGTGTATAACAATAGAATAGCCTCACCTCAATTTGGTACGCCACAAAAGCCTGTAAGTTTAAGCTTAAAAAAGCTATTTCTTACTTTTTTATCGTTTAAATTGGTCGAAAAAAATCATTAAGTAAATAGAACCTAAATAAAATAGATGTTTATCATGAGCAAGGACTTTTTATTCGATTTGTAGCTTGGAACATTAACATAAGCCCAAAGGTAGTTAATAACTATTTAAAAAAGGGGTTATTATATGGACAAAATTATAAAGGGCGTACTTTTACGATTCTTTCAGGTAAAGATACAAGTAAAATCATTAGAGAAGCGTCCAATTGCACACAATCTTTGAAAAAGTTTAGTCGAGTGATCAGAGATGCCAGGAAACCTGAAGCTACACTAAAATCTCCACTAACACTAAACAATGAGCGCAAGCTATAACGGCTCAATTTTACAAGGTACCAAATGGCGCCTGGAGGACTAACCAAACGATTAGAGAAAAGTAATCTTTTCACATTAAAACCATATAACCATTTCTTCCATGAAAAGTTGTTCTTAGATCAACATCATAGCCTGGAGGTATGGTATTGCTGCCATATCTTTTCATGGCACAATTTACTTAGTTTATGTTAACTGTAAAATGGAAGTAGCCTGCAACAAAATTATTTTGGAGCCAGCCCAAGATATTTTTGGATCTCCCCCGATCATTTTTCAGCAGGATAATGCACCGAATTATAAAGATAGCATAGTGTTAACATGACTGCAAAATATACAGCAGTTAAAGTGGCCACCATACTGTCCCGATAAATCGTTGAAAGGCAGGATGAACAGAAAAGGGCCAAGATGGCTTCCCTGGGGAACACCATATTTAGCAACAAAAGGTTCAGAATGACAATTTCTAAATTTTACCTAATAGGATCTGTTTTCAAGGTATGACTTAATCCAAGCTAATAAAAATGGTTGAAAACCGTTTCTAAGTTGGTCAAAAGCTTTAGAAAAGTCAGTGTATACACAGTCAACTTCATAACCGTTGTTCTAAAGCGTTTGAACATATGTTTGAGAATGTGAGGAGATTAGTAAAGCTTGATCTATTTTTTCACAAAACTATGTTGCTGTTCGCAAATGATATTTTTACTAAAATATGCTACACTAACACAAACAACTTGTTCAAACAATTTAGGAATGCAAGAAAGCTTTGCAATGGAACTGTAGTTGCTTATATCCGACTTGTTACCTTTCTTGAAAATTGGTGTTAGAAATGACTTCTTCCATACGCTGGGAAATTTGCCTGTTTTTAGAGAAAGTTTGAATAAGAAAGTAAGGGGTTCAACTAAAGCATTACTACACTTTTTTAGTACTATCGGGGGAATACCATCGGGACCAGCTGAGCAGGCATCATTCAACGCAGATAAAAGATAAAGGACCGTACTCTGTAGCACAGGTACGTGACTACAGCTAGATTGCAAAAAGGAGTGAATATTATGAATATATACCTCATCAACTTCTTGAGGGCTATTAACAAATGACTCACGGAAATTTGTTGCGAAAGCGTTACAGATATCAACAGTTTTATCTAACGAAAGGTTCTTGTCAGTGAAGTTAACTGGAAAGCCATCTTTCCAACATAACAAGCATATACAAAATTAGAAAGAGACTTAAATTGGTTAAAGAGTTCAACATAAAATGAGAAGTTGATTGGAGACAGAGTTTTGAGATACGTTTTCCATGCCCTATTTCTTTTGTTACGCAGTAAACTCAGTTCTTTCGTGTACCAATAATGGCTAAAGTTTGTAATTCTTGATTTCTTTATCGGTACATTTTTTTTCAAAACAATAATTAAGGATCCTATAAAAAGTTGAAACTGCTTCGTCAATGTTAGAAAATGCCAGTGTATCAGCAATTCCAGAAATGGTTAAATCTTCAGACAACTGCTGGAAATTGGCTCTTCTGAAATCAAAATTATATAAGCAATCAAAAGAATTTCTGTGATTAGTAAGGTGATTACTATAGTCAAAAAAAATGTCCAAAGGGAGGTGATATTTGTTAATATTAGTAATTCATAGTTTCATTTGTGAAGAAGGAGAGGCTTCCAGTCAATGTGTGGTAGATTAAAATCACCTAGAAGTAAAATATTCGTGTCAGAGCTCGACAAATTTATAATATATTCTAATGCCAAGGAGAGATCGTTATAAACAGACTCCAAACTTTTTGGAGGAATTTAAACGTTTTAAATGTTCGTTTAGTTAGGTGTGCCTGCGGGCAATGCAGCATGGCAGATCGGGTAGTTGGTGATTGCCTAAAACTTGGTTTAGACCAGCAATGCAATTTTGTTGCCATTTTGAAGTTCTTGCTTTATCTCTTTGTGGTGGCCCCGGGCAATGATTTGTGTATCCATATATACATAAGTTAGATAAAATTGCAAGGGCGAAGTTTCATGACTCTTGAGGATAGCTTACGCAGATTAACACTCTTCGTAACTGAGCCTCGGATAATTAATGATAACTCGTTGACGACTTTTGGCTATTGTAACAAACAAAGATTGGTTTCTGGAATGTGAGGGCGCTTCTGGACGCAGGAAGTGAAGTCCGCATTATGTCAGATTCCTCCAATAAGAGAGACAATTTATGCGGTACAGGATAGATATCTTAGGGTTAAGCGAAGTGCGATAGTTTGGATCGGACAAATACAAGTCACCGACACGTAACACTGTACTGTTATGATCCAGGAAATGCTCGAGAAGCTGGAGTTGCCTTATTTCGTGGGCGCCCCTTATAGAAAGGCTTATCACAGCTAAGTTTCGGAGAAGAGTACGCCCCGACGGAGCTCGCATCTGATGAAGAGAAAGAATGTTTTACAGTCAATTAGGATCCGGCTACAACAATACTCACCCCGGAGATATTATTTTGGTTATGGGAGACTTCAATGCTATGGTTGGCAGTTACAACAACGGGCTAAGGCATGTGATGGGTGTTCATGGAGTGTGCCGTTGCAATGACAATGGTAGAGGTTCATTAACTTCTGCAACGCCAATGGCCTTGTGATTGGTGGCACTATGTTTAAACACAAACTCTGTCATAGAATTATCTAGGTGTCGACGGACAGGTAAGCGTTTTCTATCTTAATTGACCACTTCGAGATTTGTCGATGCTTTAGGAGCAGTCTCTTAGATATCCGAAACAGAAGAGGCGCCGACAAGGGACTTGCCCGTGACCACCACTTAATGATAGCTACCCTAAGATTACGTACAGGTACAGTTCGAAGATGCAACGGAATAACACGAGCCCCCAAATTCAACATCGCCAGACTAAAGGATCCCATCACCCTTCAACAATTCAGGAACCACCTGTCTCACTAAATGAGAACAATCAACAGCACAGTACATGACGACATCGAACACCATTGGAATGCTGTGAAAAATATTTTCATTTCAGGTGCTGACACAATAGTTGGTAGGAAAGAAGGAAGCAACAACACTTGGCTTTCAGAAGAATCTTGGGCAAGGATCAACGAACGCAAACAGTTAAGGGCTCGAATAACTGCCACAAGAGGAAGAAAAAAATGAGCTGAAGTCCTCGGACTACATGAAAAAGAATGAGGTTTACCACAGTGTGCGCCGTGACAAGCGTAACTACATCAACGCATTGGCACAAGAAGCAGAAGATGCTGAAAACAGGTGCGACAGAATGTGGAAAGAACACTTTTCATCGGTTTTAAACCAAGCTTTTAAGCAGCGCCAACGTCATCAAACGAACTGCTTTATGCGATCATAAAAGAAGCCCGGAGGATATCTATCAAAGTGCGAAAACTAGAGAGGAATTTGCGTTCTTCCTGCCGTTGCCAAAAAGTCATACTGGAACGCCTCAGAGAACACTTTGAGGCCACACTCGGTGCCGAACAAGAAGGATTTCACGCTGGATCCTACTCATATTACCATCCTGCAGATCATTACTGAATAGTGCGTTGAATATCGATCAGCCTTGGAACCCGACTATCCTCTCAAATAAATAGTTCCTCGCAACCGGTGGAAAAAGTGGAGAGCTTTCAAAACCTTGAAAGTATCATCTCCATCGAAGTCAGAACCGAACAAGACGACATCTGCCACATCGGAAAATCAAAAGCAGCGTTCGGTATGTTGTCGAAAATTTAGAGGAATAACTCTATCAGCTTAAGGACAAAGCTACGACTGTTTCGCACAAATGTCGAACCTTCCTTAGCTTATTAATGTTATAGGCTTTGCTAAGTGCAGGCCACCACACAATCGAACCATATGTTGAGATAGGGCGTACTACGGCTGTGTACGTCCATAAAATCATAAAAGAAGCCCGGAGGATATCTATCAAAGTGCGAAAACTGGAGAGGAATTTGCGTTCTTCCTGCCGTTGCCAAAAAGTCATACTGGAACGCCTCAGAGAACACTTTGAGGCCACACTCGGTGCCGAACAAGCAGGATTTCGCGCTGGATCCTACTCATATTACCATCCTGCAGATCATTACTGAATAGTGCGTTGAATATCGATCAGCCTTGGAACCCGACTATCCTCTCAAATAAATAGTTCCTCGCAACCGGTGGAAAAAGTGGAGAGCTTTCAAAACCTTGAAAGTATCATCTCCATCGAAGGCAGAACCGAACAAGACGACATCTGCCGCATCGGAAAATCAAAAGCAGCGTTCGGTATGCTGTCGAAAATTTAGAGGAATAACTCTATCAGCTTAAGGACAAAGCTACGACTGTTTCGCACAAATGTCGAACCTTCCTTAGCTTATTAATGTTATAGGCTTTGCTAAGTGCAGGCCACCACACAATCGAACCATATGTTGAGATAGGGCGTACTACGGCTGTGTACGTCCATAAAATCATCTTCGACTGAAGTCCCCACTTTTTGCCGAAAGTTTTGCTGCTGGCGTAGAAGGCAACACAGGCCTTCTTAACCCGCACTTCAATATTTAGTTTCCAGTTTAGTTTAGGGTTGAGTATAACTCCAAATATTTTGCACTGGAAGACAATGATAGGATTTGACCGTTGAGTCGAGGTAGCATGAAGGGCGGTACTTTAGTTTTGGTGGTAAAGAGCAACAGTTCAGTTTTACTTTGGTTAACTTCTAGTCCACAACTCGTGGCCCAGCTGCTAACTTTCTTCAAATCTGACTCCGTGATTTCACTAATCGCAGAGGTGTGCTCTCCTGACACCAATAGCACCAAATCATCCGCATAGGTTTCCGCCTTCACTCCACATCTCTCTAATTTAACGAGAATTGTATGCATGACCAGAAGCCATAGAAGAGGCGAAAGGACACCACCCTGGGGTGTTCCCCTACTCATGTGTTTTGTTGCGATTGTATTGCCTAGAGTGGCTCGAATGTTCCTACCACTGACTATGGAAAGAATCCATTCTCTAATGAAGTCTTCTACACCGAACTTAACGAGCGATTCTTCTATGGATTCGGTAAGGACGTTGTTAAAAGCACCTTCTATGTCTAGGAAGGTGGCAAGAGTAAATTCTTTACAATGGATTGTTTTGTTCTACAGTACGCACTACCTCATGGAGGGCAGTCTCCGTAGATTTGCCCTTAAGATAAGCATGCTGAGAGCTTTTGAGAGGTCGTCCAACTAGGATTTCTCTAATATGGTAATCAAGAATACGCTCCAAGGTTTTAAGCACAAAAACTGTTAAGCTTATTGGTCTGAAATCCGTCGCGGATTCGTGACCTCGCCCAACCACTTTCGGGATAAAAACTACTTTGACCTGTCTATACGACATAGACACATGTTTGAGAAGGAGGCATTTTTTGAAAATTTGTTCCAGCCATATGCAACTTTTGAAGCATAATTGGCAGTATGCCATCCATGCCTGGGGATTTATATGGAGAAAAAGTATTGATGGCCCACAAAATATTTTCTCTAGTTATAACGGAATTGACTTGCTCCACATGAGCTACGTTTAGCTCTGTGGTTTCAAGTGGTTCGGGGTTATCACTCTCGCAACCCGGAAAGTCCGTCTTCATCAGTAGCTCAAGAGATTCAAGAGTATAGGCCCTATGCCTTTTAGGGGACTTAACAGGTTTGAGGACCTATGTAAGTAAGTAAATGTTTAGTTCTGACCAAAAACATCAGCAAATAAACTATAATAAGTTCGATGGACCGAGAAAATTCGCGTCGAAATCTGATTTTTTAAACCTTGAAAAAGAGATATGCATCTACCAAAATCGAAACTTATAACTTACAAAATCGAATAATACTGTAATTTAAAAAAAATCATTATTTTTATGTCAGGAACCAAACATTTTACTTTAAAACATGATTTCGCAACATTTTTATTTTTGTACACAAATGTTGTTGTTGGTTACATTAAATGTATTTCATTCAACATTTTTAAGGACACAAAATCAAAAAACGCCAATTTAAAATTTTGACCAAGTCTCACGTTATTATCTTGAAATCTGAAGTATTACTTAGGTAGGAATGTCAATCGCAGTAGTTCATATCATTTGATTGTATACTAACTGAACCAATCTTACTCTATTGTATATAGTATGTATTGCATAAAGAATATTAATTGCATAGTAATTAATCAAAAAAACAAACATCAACTCAACAAACATTGTTTGATGACATTTTGAAGTTTGCTTTTTTAGTTGTTCTCATTATAATCAAATTACACTCTTTATAACATGGTTACCTCAAAAAATAAAAAAAAAAACAAAAACACTTTAATAAACTTTTCAATTTACCTGTCATTTTGACAATTTTTGATATGTAACAAAAACACAACCAAAAACGATACCTTTATAATTTCCCTTTAACAAAAATGTTTGCTGTAAAAAAAAAAAACTATATTTAACGTCACTTGTGCGATCTAGTTGTTTCCATCAGTTTCTTTTTTGTTATAAAACAAAAAATCCATTGCTGAAAAACTGATGGAAAATGTGAAAACGTGTCAACATGAAAATATAATTATAGTTCGGCAAGAGAGAAGAAAAAAATCTATATTTAATGACTAAAGTAGTTAACCGAACGGAACAACAATACTACCATTTAATTTGTATTTAGATACATTTATTCGTTGTTAACTTATTTTTCGTGTTGTTATTACCACATTATTTTTTGTTGTTGTTGCTGTGTCTAATTTGACGTCATTACGACTACGACCACGACGACGACGGACGTAATCCAGGTAAGTTTACAGAGGACACATAAATGTATTTCTGTCACACATTTGGTGCCTAGAACCTACATAAATACTCGCATATATGTACATTGAGAAGGAACACCAAGCCTAATCCTTTACAAGGATTTGCAACGAGCTATAAGTATTTATTATTATTATAGCTGCACTTTGACGGCTAATGGTTTGATGACATGAAATATAAAACAATTTTTACTGCAGTAGAAGCAAATCGAGTCAGGTAATTTCTATATAATTAAATTTATCGCAACAATGTTTTGAGTTTTTTCTTTTTATTTTTTAACTTGCTGGGGCCTACCTTTGGAATATTTTATTTATGTGTTTACTTAAAATGCTGGTTCTTTTTAAATATTTAATTCCTAAATGAGGTTGGCGACAGTTTCAATGAATAAAATATAAACATGATGTATGCATGTGAAAGGAATAGGAGTACAAAATAATGTTTATTTAAAAAAGACCGTTTTTTATATCCAAGTTTAATAATAGAATTATCTAACATTAAGGACGTTCTGACTTAGAAAATAATATAGTTCGTTTTGACTGATTTGTAACTACGTAGTGTACATGAAAGAAGGTATTAGTATATAGTTAGTGAAGCAAAGTATTGAAGTTGAAGGTTTGATTAGCTAGCTACTTTGGCAGCTGTCATTTACTTAGCTGTTATGTTTTGGCAATCAAATGAAACCATATAGGTACGCTTCAATATGGCATGGAAATAGTTAAAATTCATCACAAAAGTCAGACTTGAGCTGCTTCGACAAGTTATTGATGTGTTGATGAATCAAAACCGTCTGCGTCGCTCAAGAACAACTATATGAACATATTAGTGTAGCCGGTAGTGCTATTGATTCTCTGTTTTTTTTTTGGAATTAGGATTTCCACAAAGAGTTAAGAGTGATTTTTTAAAAGCTATAGAAAAGTTAGCCAAAAAAACACATACAATTCAGAAAAATGCATGAAATCTTTATTTGAATTGATAGTTCGGTCCACAGTAGTACCCGTGGAATGATGGTTAGTGCGTTGGACTGTCATGCAGAGGTCTTGGGTTCGATCCCTGCCTATGCCATCTAAAGTCTTTTCACGGGTACTGCCTCTTGCGAATAATTGACAAATTCTCCAAAAGTAACTCTTGTTATGAAAAAGTGCCTTCTCAAATTAGCCGTTCGGATTCGGCATATAAACTGTAGGTCCCCTCCATTTCTGACAACATTAATCGCACACAGGAATGGTTAAGAGTGGTAAGTCACTAGGCCCTAGTTCTCAACGGACTGTTGCGCCACCCTATTTATTTATTTATTAGTACGGTCCACACAATTTAATGTTTGAAGATTATTTCATGCAAATGTGAACCTTACCTGCGCCTCATATGGTCCATCCGATAAGTCCAATTTTTGCACACTCTTTTCAACATTTCGGCCAGTATCTCACGAATAAATGCTTCAATGTTGTCTTCCAATGCGCCAAGCGGGCTTGTCTGTATGGACATGAGTTTTAACATTGTCCCACAAAAAATGGTCGAAAGGCGTTAAATCGCACGATCTAGGCGGCCAATTGACCGGTCCCGAACGTGAAATAAAATGTTCACGAACTCGCCTCTCAATAAGTCCACTATTGCGCTTGCTGTGTGGCTCGTGGTACCATCTTCTTGAAACCACATGTCATGCAGGTCAAGATCTTGCATTTTGGGCAAAAAAAAGTTGGATATCATCTCGTGGTCATCTCACCATTCACAGTTACGTTACGATTCGCATCATCTTTGAAGAAGTGGGGTCCAATGATGCCACCAGCCCATAAACCGCACCAAACTGTGACTTCTTCTAGATGCATTAGTAGATCTTGCAATGCTTCTGGCTTATATTTACTCTAAAGTGAAAAGTGAATCTTTGGCTAACTTTCCAAGAGCCCATTCCCCAAAAATTTTACGTTGCAGTAGCTGTATTTTGAAAGTCATCACATCTAAATCCTTCAGTAAAACTTTCGACGTTGTTGAGTAACACAGGCCCAATTGCTGCGAACGGCCCGCGCCGCGACGAATCGATAATTGATGGTCATCATTAAAACTGGCCGATACAGCTGCGATATTTTTGTCAGTTCTCACTCTGGGCAGGAGGGGATTTAGAGGTCCAGAGGCCTTGGGGAAATAAAGGACCGGAGGACCCCTCGCCCCAAATTATTTTTAAAATAAAGTACAACATTTTTTTTTCACTCGAGTTTTTCATTAAATAATTTATTGTGAAACCAAATAAATTCCTTTAGTATTGAACAAACACATATAAATACACTGCCAATCGCTAGGATGAGGCCACATATTTTTCAACCCATTTTCGTTCTACCAATACAAATTTACTACATTTGAGTAGGTAGATATTTTCTTTAAAAAAAGTAATAAAACTAAGGGGTTAAATAGAAAAAACAGTTGGAATTTCCCTACATTAATTAAAGAGCTACTTAAAAACAGTATGAAAAAGTGCGTCACTTGGATGAGGCCACATGAAAAATCTTATAAAATATCAAAAAAATGAAAGAAATGTTTACAGTTTTTGGTTTTCAAACATTTATTTATTAAGTTTTTCTCAATTAATAATGAGTATGCCCCCCATTTTTCGATATGACATCTATTAGACGGTTTGGAATGGAATCATAAAGTTTTTTTAAATAGTCAAGTGAAATCTCGTCCCAGGCATCACGGATAGCTTCAATTAAGGAGTCCTTGTCTTAAAAATGGCTACCGCCTTCATAAACTTTTCGAGATAGCCATGCCCATACGTTTTCGATTATGTTCAATTCCGGTGAATAGGGTGGCCATGGCAAAAGCTCTACGTTTTCTGATAAAATCCAGCTTTTGACAACCCTGGAAGTGTGGATGGGGGCATTGTCTTGTTGGAAAATCCAAGGCAGAGGTCCAAAAATATTTTTCATCTTCGGAAATGAGCGTTCCAACAAGTATTTGTAGATGTTTCCGTTCATTGTTAGAGAAAGAAACTCCAATTCGATTTTGCCATAGTAGGTGATAGCTCCCCACACCCTAACACCTGATGTACGGCTGTGATGTCTTCCCAAAATTAGTTCCTCTTTTCTTAAATCATGGAAATAAAAGTTGTAACCATCGGAGCCGTCAAAGCTAAACTTTTTTTCATCCGAAAAGACGACGCGTTTCCATTGACTGCTCCAAGAGACATGTTCTGTTGCAAAGTTCATTCGCAGCTCCTTGTGTACTTGCTTTAGAACAGGTTTCTTTTTGAGTTTTCTTCTTTGGATAGTACCATCTTTTCTTATTATCCTTCGGACTACTGGCTGATACTCCGCTTTTGGACCTTATTTTAGTAGCTGATTGAGTAGAATTTGAAGCAATACGTAAAATTAACCGCTTTTCTCGGGATGTTGTTGCTTGGGCTGTGCGTCCTTTTTGTTCTTTTTCCATAGTTTTGAGGATCAGCAAGATAGTTGTTTACAACTGTCTTACTTCTGTTCAGCTTCCTTGCTATTTCTCGGCTTGAGAGTCCCATTTCCTTGAAAGCATCGATTTGTCCTCTTTCTGCTACTGTCAACGTCTTTCCGGAACCCATTTGTAGTTGAAATTTAATAAAAATAGTTATTTGTAAAACGTTCTTAAATATTGTAACCCAAATTTTGAAAAAAAAAATGCTGATCTGAACTTCTACAACGAAATATTCGCAATGGCCTCATCCTAGTGACTCACTTTTTTATATCCTTTATAGGTAGCTCCTTCATTAATGTAGGGAAATTCCAACGGTCTTTTCTAATTAACCCTATAATTGTATCACTTTGTTTTAAGAAAATATGTACCTACTCTCATGTAGTAAAATTTTCCGGGTTAAACAAATTCCAACAGGTATCGGACCGTAAATCGGTTGAAAAATATGTGGCCTCATCCTAGTGATTGGCAGTGTATAAATGGAAAAAAGAATTATATGAAATTAAACTTTAGGTTGATGATTTCGTTGAAATACAGTTGTCGGAGTAAATCTCGTTCAATGTATATTTTTTATAATTTTCATTTTTGTTTGTAAGCTCAAAACCAAATAAATTCTCAATACAATTTCGAGGTTTGGTAATGTAAATATGAAATTTTTATTTTCGAAATTTGGTAGTAAAAAAGTTCCGGCGATTGATCTATTCCATAGCCTTTTTCCTTTTTGTATGAGTAAATCCAAGACACACTTCAACAACTCATTACCAAGACTAGGCTCTAAATCATCCGGATACACTTTCACCAATGCATTTGCTGCAGCGTGCAGAATTTTAGCATCCATCTTCTCGATGTGATTCAGGAATTCAAATATCGATAGAACAGCTTCATAGGCATGCAATATTGTAGTAAGAGAAAGGGATAGCAGGTCAATCACTGGGATGAAGGCTGATATTTTGTATTTTTTCCTTTCACATTTCCTCACATTTCTCGATCTGGTGCGGGTGCGTGATTGCAAATATTCATCAGTATGGGATATTTTTTTGGCTGGTTTTTCGTATGTATCAAAATCAAACCGATTGGATTCCACGAATGATTTCAATGATTTCGCATTGCCGATTCAAGAATCATCTTCGGGGCTCGCAACAACTTATTTGTAGCGTTGAATCGCTCCAAGATATCGTTCCAATATGTTGCAAGCACAGCGGTTTCGAGACCACTCATCTTTTGTAGAAGATGCGTTACTTCATTCCTCACGATGTCTTTTTGCTCTTCATTGGAAGATATGCTGGTTAGAACTTCTTCGATTTCCGAAAAGCCGTTGACTAAGGCTTTCAGCTCGACTAGCTTTAACGACTGTCGCTGAGCTTTTTCAAGACTAAAAACTGGACGCTTTTCTTCTCCTATAATTTCTCAATCAGAATTCGGTGCCGCTCTGTACTGGCTGTGAAAAACATGTACTAATTCAGCACGAAATCAAAGAATTGGACAAGAGTTAGCAGCTGCCTTTCCCAGCAAAAACAATATCAATAGAAAAGATGTTTGTTAGTGTTTACTAGTTGGAATTTGAAACAAAAATTTTCCGAAGTCTCTATTGTGGGCCCCTGTTTGTGGAGGCCCCGGGGTTTCTGCCCCAGTTGCCCTCTTTTTAATCCGGCCCAGACTCTACGTAAGGGTGTTGTGGTTTAATGTTTGGTGCGAAATTAATCACAATAGCCCAAATAGGCGCTTCAGTGGATCGATTAAACTGGCCATAAAATGGAAGAAGCGCGCGATGAACTTTCTTAACGGAGCACGCATTTTGATAATTAAGTTCAATAATTTGCAAGCGTTGTTCGTTTGAAAGACGATTCATGGTTAAATAACAGACCAAACTGAAGATGTTTGACAGTGAAACAGAACACGAAACGTGCGTCAGCTGTTTAAACCAGTGTTGCCAAAAATATAATAGATAAACAAATCATCCTTTAGAGCAAAATTCCATCTTTAAGGTCTTGAATAGATTGAAGAGCATTGGCATGCTCCTTATCATTCACGTAGCCCCAAAGGCAAATTGTGAAAGGTTTCGAATCACAAGATCACTGAAGCCAGCTGTGATCACCGCTTCGACAAATAACACGAGTGAATCTTGTCAAATGTCAAAAGATGACAGATATGATTCTCATACAAGGGGGATTCCAACTCTTTAGCTCTTAGCCTATACTTGTCCCCTTGTAACTTTGTGCTAGCTATACTTACAATATATGTAGTAGATCAATAAATGTGCGCTATTCAAAATGAAGCATCTTATTGGCAGCCCTATACAATGTGTGGTTTAGTTAGGTTTAAGAGTTTGAGCCAAGTGATTTCATTCCACACATCCCCTTTCCCGGTCCTGTTTAAGATGCTGAACCTATTGCATAACGTTCATATTTCTGGAAGAATACTTTCCCACAAACCAGCCTTCCCCAAACGCACTCACTTTCAAAAAAGATACAAAACCCAAAATAAACGTCTTTAGAAAACATATCTATATTTGGTGTTGGGGCACATTTTTCAAATGTTATTCATATTAAAGCCAGAGTCTAATGCTTTTTGGCAACATCAAGCCCAAAATCTGAAAATCTGCAATCGGTATCAGTTTGCATAGAAACCCAAAATATTTGGCAATAAATCTGCCTGCCTGCCAATTCTGGGACACTCTAAATTCCAAGCTGTGAATTAACAAAAATGTTCCATTATACTCTGTGGCAGTGGCAGCACCTTCTGCAGGATCATCTATATGTATATTTCAGCTTCACAGTAACCAGCAGAGCTCTCTAAAATAGTCAACACCATTTTATGCAAATAACCCATTGAACATTTGGTCACAATTTGGGAGCATTCCATCGTTGAGCTTGCTGTATAGCTGGATGGCTGGCTGACTGGCCGGCCGTACCTCTGCCATCATCCTTGGTGCGGAGGCGGCGGCGGTGGTGGTGCATCAGCAGCAGATATACCTATATCGATATACTTTCCTGACTTAAACCTGCTGCTGGTTGGGGCAATTTGAAATCATCCTATAAACCTAAACCCATGCGAGTAGGTACTACATGGCTTCCAGATTCGGGGACTTTATTTGGTCACGGATTTCAAGTTGTGGAATTTTCACAAGGTGCCAGTTAGTGTTATTATTTTTCGGTTGCTTCTCTCAATTCTCGGGGATAATTTTTTGTCCCCCATTGGAATTGGTTGCACCATCATCATCATCATCGTCACAAGACGATTGTTTGTGTTTTGGCCAGGCCATCAGCAACGGAGTTTGAATTCCATTTCATGGTCAGAAAGTGAAATGTTTTTTGTTATTCTTCAGCTCGGGAAGTGGCTCTGGCTGCGACTGAGGCTGTAGCTCTGATGACTGTAGCTGTGTAGGAATTGTGTGGATTTTGTTAAAAGAATTTATGGCATTCAGCTTCCAGAAGACACCACACATTTTTTGTTGCCTTCCTCGTCCTTTGCCAGGCCACGTTTGGACATAAATTTCACCGTCTCCAAAGTGTTTACTGCTTAGTTTTAGCTTTAGTCACCTTGCGTTGTTGCTGTCGCTGACGTCGTCTTCGTCGTTGTCGTCACGATGTTTTTCCCATGATGCCAATATGTGGCAAATACGCACTAACTATTCTCTTTCCTCCGTGTAAATTGGCAACAGCTTGTTGCCGAATAAATCTAATGTGGGAACTCCTCATCAATGCAGCTAAGAAGCGTTGTAAAGCCTTCCAGAGCTGAAACCCACTAGAATCGGATTTTAATTCGGTAATATACGTGATTAGAATAAGGTTTGCACATTACCTAGTCATCAATGATGGCAGCCGCCAACCACAGCCGCGGATCACCATCGTCGTCGGTCGTCTTCGTCGTCGCCGCCATATCGCCGCTAGCTTGTTGACTTTTTTTGTTTTTAATTTTAATTTTTCGTTGTTCTTTATCAACATTCAAGGCAGAGCGTATTAAGGAGCACGAGTTCCATGTCCATTGGACGAGACCCCACACAAATCCCTCGAGACATGAATGAGCTGCCTTGCTCGTTCGACTATTAACGAGTTTAGTAGTGCTGTCTGCGCTGCGCTGGCTGTGGTGCTGCGGTTGTTCCGTGGCTCGATTTGCATATTGGAGTTGGAAGCGAATCACGAATATAGGGGTGCGTGTAGGTTGGTGGATGGGTAACCCGACCGCTTTGATCGTTATTTTATTTCCTCTCTGTCGTCTTTTACCACCCTACGTGCTCAGTGATTTCTATTGAACATTTATTGGTCAGTAGATTAGCTAACGGATGTAAAGGATACTTCTATCGATCTACGTGTGACGGGACGATGACGCCGACGAGCTACGCGACCGACGACGGTGACGTTAACTATTTTATCACCATGCCCAATAGTGGATCTTGTGTTATGCTTGAAACGGCAGTAGGTTATGACCGTATTGGAGGCTAAGATTGAATAATAATTGAAATTAGGGCTTAGTGACTTACAACTGTCAACCATTCCTGTGTGCAAGTAATGTGTTCAGGAATGGAACTATAGTTTTAAGCTAAATCCGAACGTCTGATTTAAAAATGCACTTTTTATGACAAAATAACTCTTATGATAACTGTCTATTAGATTGCACCAAAAACTTCTACGTTTCTGAAAAGTCATTCTTCGAAATTGAGGATTTGGAAATAAGATATTGAATTTGCTTGATATTAAAAAAAATCAACTTTTAAAGAATAATCCATAGATGTTTACCTCGTTTCAATAAAAAAGGTCGTAAGAAGAGTCTGTTTAAAAACATTTCCTGTATTTTAAGATTTAAAAATGTACCTGCCAAAAAGTTAATTTCTCAAAAAAACTTAATTTTAAATTTTTCAATTTTATTTAAAAAATATTTCTGGCATGGAGTTATGCAGAGCTTATACGATTTACATTAATATTTAAAAAAAATCAAAAATAAAAGCAAAGACATCTCTGATCATCAAATATTATTAAGATAATTAAATTAAATTGAAAATTCCTTATCGATAAAAATAAAAATTATTTTAATGCGTTTCAACGCTAATAAAAGTCAATCGGAGTAACTGGCGATCCAGGTTGAGTTCTTGTTTTAATTGTTTTGTTCGCCCAAAATTTTGCAACGTTAGCTCACACCTTTGAGGTAAACTTATCAGTTTCACTACTTTTTAGTGGAAATGGAACTGCACGCTTTCAATAGCAAATGGTTTCATATTGTTTTTCAATATGTTCAAATAGGAGAATGTATCCATCGTACCGTTTGTGCTTACCAACAGACCCAAACTAAACCAAAAAAAATGGTCCACAAACCATCAGACTGCCTTATCCGTGTATACTTTGGTTTGTAGGCTTGACCTATAGGGTGATGTATAAACGTTTTTCCGCCAGGTCCGTTGCGATTTATCCTTCAGCTTCAACTGAATTTATATTACACCATATTTCTTGTTTCGAAATTTTAGTTGGAGCCTTACCTAGTTCACTAAGATCGAAGATTAAAACCCTTTTTTTTTTAGAGAATAAGGTGGGTTTGGACCCATATTTTCTATAAACCTTCTTATTATTCGTAAGTTTGTTCAGTTACAGGTGTTTTTTTTCTGTCCATGGCTGTAGGTCTTTATGCAAAATATAGGGTGATTTTTAAGCTATTATCTATTTGGCAACACTGGCTTAAACAGCTGACGAACGTTTGGTGTTTTGTTCAAGTGTCAAACATCTTCAGTATTTGGTTTATAATTTAACCATAAACAACGCTTGCAAATTGCTGAGTTTTATTATCAAAATGCGTGCTCTGTTAAGAAAGATCATCGCGCGCTTCTTCCATTTTATTGTGTTCAACGACGAAGCTCATTTTTGGCTTCATGGGTACGCAAATAAGCAGAATTGCCGATTACGGAGTGAATATCGGCCAGAAGCATTGCAAGAGCTTTCAATGCATCCAAAAAAAGTCGGAGTTTGGTGCGGTTTATGAGCTGGTGGCATCATTGGACCGTATTTCTTTAAAGATGTTGCAAATCGTAACGTAACTGTGAATGATGAGCGCTACAGTGAGATGATATTTAACTTTTTTGCCCAAAATGCAAGAGCTTGACTTGTTTGACATGTGTGTGCCACGCAGCACGCGCAACAATGGACATTGAGAGGCGAGTTCGGTGACCATTTTATTTCACGTTCGGGACCGGTCAATTAGCCGCTTAGACCGTGCCATTTAACGCCTTTAGACTATTTTTTGTGGGGCTATGTCAAAGTTCATGTCTACATAGACACGCCCACTTCAATTGTCGCGTTGGAAGACAAAATTGAACTATTTATTCGTGAGATACCGGCTGCTTGGATTTTCCACTCAAGATTTTGAATAGTAAATCTTGTAAATTTTTTTTTGACGATTGCAATTCACTTAGATTGAATGTTATAAAAAGGATTATAACAGATTACATAACAGTACTCCAAGATTGGCCTTAAATATGATGTTATAAGCGATTTGAGATCAAACGGGTCTTTAAAGTCTATGCTATTGCGTTTGATAAAACCGAGCATGGATTTTGCTTTGGATACACTCAACAATGTTAAGTTTATGGTCAAAAACTACACCAAGATTTTTCTTTTAACTTTCCAAAACTTGATTCTAAATTTTGTAGTCAAAGATGATTTCAGAAACGGCAAAAAAAAAAACCTTGACATTTAGCGACATTAAAATATCATTGGTTTTTCGTAAGCCATTGGAGTAATTTCGAAATATCGTCATTGATACAATTTATGCAACGAAAACCCTTTAAGTCATCGGCAAAAAGAAGATGACTAGAATTGAGAGAAATACTAGGTAAATCATTTTTAAAAAATGGGAAGAGAAGGGGTCCAAGATGGCTACCTTGGGGCACACCAGATGAAGCTAAAATTGGTTTTGGGAGAACTTCGTCAATGCAAACAAATTGAACTCGACCCTTAAGATAAGATTCTAACCACTTCAAAAACTTGAAAAGAAAAAGTTTCTTAATTTAGTTCATTGAAAATGAGTGACTTAGTCTATTAAATGCCTTTGAAAAATCGGTATAAATTACATCAATTTGATGTCCTTCTTCAAGATTATTCAAAATGAAATTGGAGAAAATAGAAAGATTAGTCGTTGTTGATCTTCCTGCAACGAATTAACTAAACAATTAACTAAAAATGTTAGTGTTTCATATATCAAATTTTGGGAAAGTTTTTGAATACAAGAAAATTTAAAAATCGGAAGGTAGTTGGATACTTGCTGTTTAAACCCTGATTTGTGAAAAGGGTAAAAAAATGATTTCTTCCATGCTGGAAGAAATTCGCCGTTCTTTAAAGAGCTATTTAAAATTAGGAAAAACGGTTCAGCTAGAGAAGCAGAACATTTTTTAAGAACAATAGGAGGAATTTCGTCTGGACCTAGTTTATTGTCATCATTTGAACTCAAGAGGTCGTCTTCAATTTCGTAAATATTTAAGACTAAACATCCAATATTATTACAGGGATAAGAAGAAGAAGGTAAAACTAACGCAGTGCAGGTGTATGACGAGCTTACTGCAATCAGAACACCTTCAACTCTTTCTAATCCAATAGGTTGAAAACATTGGTTTTTGCGAAAGATATCATAATTGTCATTGTTGCAAATGTTTGCATTATCATGTATTCGTAAAGTTACCGAAATTATACCGTATTAAAAACCCCTATTGTAAAATTGACGCCATTTTTGTAGAAAAAAAACAGAAATAGTTATAACATCCACAGAGTAATTTAATTGAAAGAATGTGGAAAACAACATTTTACAATAATTGAATTAAAATCAGGAAATCAAAGCAAGCAATCAACTTGTTAACACCGATTCCGGTCCGCTCCGCTCAGCTCCTCGCGCTGGCTGGACGTTGTAACCGAAATTTTCCGACATGATGATACCTACCTATAGGTACTTCGCTAAGCTATTAATGTGTCGGAATTAAGCAGCTTTCATAACTCAATTAACATCTTGTTATATGATCGTGATGTGTTCAGATGCCAATCATCGTCAAAAACCATGTTTTTCATCTGCGCGCTTTATAGCGAAATCCACATAAACAGCGGTGGGCGATTTGTTTAACAATTTTATACGACCGACGAGAGGATGACGACGACTAGCGACGACGACGTGGACGGACCTTATTTTCCAATGCATACAAATTGCACTTACCCGCAATACATTTGATAGGCAGCTATAAGGCAATAGCAAGTCTGTTGCCGCTCTAGTAAAGACGACTTTAATTCGCGTGTTAATTTCATTTTATTTCATATCAGCAACAACAAAACAATGACTTCCAACTTCAAGAGCGCCTCCTCCCTCGAAATTGGCTTTTTATGAAGGTTTCAGCCTTACAGCTACATCAGCTAAGGCTGTACTATACATTTGTAGATAAGTTTGTAGGTATTAAGAGTTATAGCGAGTTTTTCAAATTACAGAGTTGGCTATATACGCAGGCATAAGTCAGTGTTACGTCTGCTGCATGCTAATAACAGACTTGGGAGTTGTTAATTGCTATGTGGAGCTTGCGAACTATAAAAGTGCATTTCATTTCATATCATTTCATTTCGTTAAGTTGATTAAATTTATACATCGCACGCATTACAATTTGCTTCTGGGTTATTGATGTAAAGAGGGTTCCGAAATCGGCTATAGTGGATCTTGTAATGGACCTTAAAATGTTAACGACAACGTTCGCAACAGGTGACTTTTTCACTTTAGCTAAAAAAACAAAGAGGGGACGAAATAATTGTTGTCAATGTGATTGTGGTATAATAAGAGTTTAAATAAGTGCGTCACTCTTTTATGAACTCACTTGCCCAAAAACTTTATAAGATTGCATCCCTTATTTAAGGGACATAGTTTTTTAGGTATATTTGTCACGGATGTCAACTATCAATAAATAGCTGATAAATGTTGGAATTAAGCTTTTTTAAACTTCTTATTAGAAGAATAAGCTACTTTTTATTGAATTATACATTTTGATAACAGTTGTATGTTTTTGCTTCTTAATTATCAAAGCTCTTACCAGTTGTTTTTTAAATCATAATCTTTGATAGTTAAATAAAAACAGTCCGTTGAGAACTAGAGCCTAGTGACTCTCTCAATCATCCCTGTGTGCGTGTAATGTTGTCAGGAAGGGAGGGGACCTCAGTTTCAAGCTGAATCTGAAGCGATAATTTGAAAAATCAGTTTTGATGACAAGAATTACTCATGAAGGATTTGTCATGTCATAGATGGCACGGAAAAGCATTGAACCAAAGACCTCTAGTATGACAGACCTACGCACTAACCGTCATGCCACGGGTATTATAGTCATTGATAGTTCACAATTAATAAAATAATAAACATACATGTTCATTCCTATTGCAAGTGTCAATTTATTCATAAACAATCTTTGATAGTTGTGAACTAATAATTTGACACTTGTAATAGGAATGAAAATTTATGTGCATATACATATAAAAGCTGTCCTAAGATTTGTGAAACATCAGGCTGGAATTTAATAATTAAAGTCGTGCAATGCTTCGGTAATGACTTTTGAACGCCTTGTTTTGTATTATTGATCTAGTCTGGCAATACTCTGACTTTCAATATTTTTGTTTTAATTTTAAACAACATCAAAGCTTTTAAAACAAGAAAAAATAAAAGAGGCTGTGATGCGACTCACACTGATAACTTCCCATTCATGTTTTCATGTTTGTTAAAAAAGATGTCAGTTGAATTATTCTTAAAAACTTTAAACTATCAAAAATATTTTGCATATGTATAATGACATAGTTTGACTTCAAACTCTGATTTTTTTAACGAGACTTTTAGTTGAAAATTATTTTTTTACCAATTTTAGGAGCATTTCTTAAAAAAATATTGTATCTTAAGTAAACAAATACACATTGGATAAATTAAATTAATTTGGAGTCAATGTCTTCTATTGTTCACGAAATATCGAGAACCGAACATCAATTTTTACCAAAATGTCGTATAATTTTTTGTAGATTTTATTCTTTTCATGAAAAAACGGACTGTTCGGTTTTTACAAAAAAAATTGGTGAATTCTTTGAGATGAAATTATTTTAAAGCCAATATTTCTAATTTGTGGAGAGATATTTGAGTGGAAAATCAATGTTTACCAACTTTTAGTAATTTTTTTTTAGGTTTTTATTTTTTATAAAAGAAAACAATATTTCTTTTAAGATAAAATTAGTTAAAAGCCATAATCTCAAAATTTTGATAAAATTTTAAGTCGAAAATGAGTTTTTATTAAGTTTTAGTAATGTTTTTTTAGGTTTTTTTTATTTTTTGTAAAAACTGTCCTTTCCATTTTTTTATCAGATATCAAAAACGTTTGTCTTCGTTGCATTAAATTGTTTTGGAAGTAAAATAATTTTTTGATCGAAAACTATTCGAGGTGTCAATTATTTTTTTTTTCAGTTTTTTTGATTTATAAAAAAAACGTTAATTGGATGGATGGGCCATTCCCATGAGTCAAATGCCCGCCAACAAAAACTTGTATCATTTGTTTTGAGTTAAATTTCGTTCAACGTATCAATTTTTAGAACAATTTCTTTTCGAAACAATTTTGAAATTTTCCGTTGAAAAGGCAAAATAAAAAACAATATTTTCCTAGTTTTTTTTATATGTTTATAACTTTAAAGAAATAAGTTCGAGTAGGGGATGACCATACCTGACTATTTGACGGCGACTCGTCAGGAGATTAGTGAAGTATCATATTCAGACCACCTTCCTGTTGTTGTGACAATACAACTTCAAACCAAGCATGATGAGGAAATAACCTTTTTCCGGCGCCTGCCCAAGCTGAAATGGAAAGAGGGTAAGGCTCAGGAATATCGACGATCTCTAGACTTGCAACTCCAATCACTTTAAATCGAGGACTTTTCCCTCTTAGAACGGGTTGTGAAAACCTCATACCCACAAGAAGGACTCAACCAAAAGAAAGAAAATACAAAAAAGAACTCTGGTTTGACGAATAATGTCTAAAAGCTCGTAAAACATCATTTGCGTGGCTGAGGATCTTCCGTAACTCCACCCAAGTATTATTTAAGGGATTTTATATGGAGGCCAATAAGAAGTTTAAAGAGCTTTGTAAGACTAAAAAAAAGGTATACGCTGAAAAGCATGCAGAACGATTAGCATCTTGTAAGAGCTCGGCTGATTTTTGGACACTGGCTACGGAGCTGAATGGAAAACGTTCAACAAAACTGTCTTCAAATGTAAACGCCGACAAAGTGGCAATTCGCAGCACCTGGATTCGTAGTCGAATTTCTGGACTGTGCATTTACATTTAGCGAGTTGGAAGAAACGTCAAAGACGCTTGAAGATGGAACAGCAGCCGGATCGAATGGTATTCCAGTGGAATTTTTTAAATATGGGACTGTCATACTCAAAGAATACGTTATAAAACTTTTACTAATACAGTTTTGGAGGGAGAATTGCCGCCAGATGAATTTCGAGATGCTATTATATTTCCAATTCACAAAAAAGGATCGTTGTTTGATGCAGCTAATTACAGATGGAATTCCTATTTAAATGCATCTTACAAGATATTTACAACGGTGATGAATAAGCGTCTTGTTAGTTGGATTGAGACCAGAATCTTGATGAGGGAGTTCCAGGATGTATTTAGACCAGGATATTCAGAAATAGATAATGTTTTTATATTCAGGAGCTGGCAAAGAATTTTTTGAAACAAAATAAAAAGCTGTATGTTTTTTTTGTATCGATTTTAAAGCAGCTTTTAATACAATCGAAAGAGGTGCACTATTCTATAAGCTGTATAGTCTTGGGATTTCATTGAAGTTTGGTCGCGTTCCGAGAATACCTAGGCATCACTGTTACAAATAATTTGAATATGGATAAACACTTGAAGGAGAAATTGGTTAGCGAAAACTGCTATTAATAAGACCTGGAATTATTGCTTCATGAATAAGTGTATAGCACATAGTAGCAAGTTTAAAGTATTCGAAGCAGTAGCTGGGAGCATACTTTTATATGGATCGCAGGTATGGGGATGTTGAAAGTACAATTCGGTCGAAAAATTCCTAACGCACTTTATAAAAAGAATATTTCATTTGCCAAAAAATACGCCAAACTACTTAATAATGCTGGAAACGGGTCTTTCTTCTTTGTTTATAAAAATATTGAAGTTGCAAGCGGACTTCTTCCTTAACGGTTTTAAAATGAATGATTCACGGGTCATGAAAAAAGTGGCTATAAATGCCATACAAGATCAAAGCAGTTGGTATCGAGAGTGGAAAGATCTTGCTGAGGAATGTCAAATTAATTTTAATTTACCCATCGAGGATTTAAAAAGCGCTAAACGCATCTTTTATGAAGTCATTTTAAAGGTTGATGAGCAATGTAGAGCTGAATATATTGCTGGTGCCTCTAATTCCTTGTACAGAACAACTTACAGCAGATTAAATCATAACCTTGCAGAGAACAACTATTTTAAGGATTCCAATAATGTCCGTGCCATTTCTATGATGGTCAGACTTTGTGTTGCCGCAAGCCAAAAAAAGAAGTCGCTAGATGGACCCTAAATATCCGGTAGATATGCTTACATTTTGAAAAAAGTCGCTAAAAAACATTTTCATTACGAATATCACAAAAACATATTCAATTTTAACAAACAAAAATTATTTCATATCGTAAAAAAAAAACAACTTATAAACAAGTTAACATAAAAAACTTAAAATACAAATAAATTCAGTTTTAATTACATACTTATCATCATTAAAAAAAAAAAATTAATTAATCACAAATAAATATTTCCATTGCTTCTTCATCAATTTTATTGACTTCAATATCTGAAGTATTTTTTTAATTTCTTTTTTTAGAACATTTTTAGGGATTTCATAATTATGACACCTTTTTTTTTGTATTTTTAATTGATTTCGAATAAAGATTATAGAATTTAAAGTTTTCGTTGACATTTTATTCCTCAACTTATTTTTAACAATATTCTTTGTGCTAAAAATACGTTCCACTTCGGAAGCATTTGAATGTCGAAGTGACATCACTGTTTTAGCAAGTTGAAATAATTCTTCATAAGTATTGACCCCAGCTGCGTTTTTATAGCTTGAAACTTCTCCCCAAAACTTCGGGTATATATAGCAACAAAGTCGCTAAAACAGCAACACTGGTCAAACAACGTAGTAAACTAATACATTTAAATTTCATTCCACACAGACCTGAATTACCCCAAGATTATAATATGTGCACTTTTTGATTTTATAATTGAAAATAATATGACCACATTTGTAACAGAGGCAATACTCCCACTTTCGTCTTTCCGAGCTCGGAAAATTATGATGGATGGGAAGATGAGCTTGATGTTACTTTAGTAAACAACCGTAATTTATTAGTGGAGAATTGGAGAGTTTATCCTTTGATTTTGAAACTTCTATAAGTAAAGCTTTTAGAGTCTCTTGCCCAGTTAAACATAGCCGTAAAACCCTTCCTTCGTGGTGGAATGAAGAACTGTCGAGCCTTAGGAAAATGACGAGGACAATTTTCAATATCTGCCACAAACATAAGTTTTACCAACCCTATAAAGACTCTCTTAAAATTTACAAACAAGCCCTGTCATCAGCCAAAAGACAAGGCTGGAGAGAATACTGTCAATCAATCGAAGACATAAAGGACTCCGCAAGGCTCAGCAAAGTTTTATCGAAGGAACATTGTAATCCTTCATTTCTAAAAAAGCATCATGGAACCTGGACAGCCTCTCCAGCCGAATCTCTTGAGCTACTGATGAAGACGCACTTTCCGGGTTGCGAGAGTGATAACCCCGGATCGCTTGAAACCACAGAGCTAAACGTAGCTCATATGGAGCAAGTCAATTCCGTTATAACCAGAGAAAATATTTTGTGGGCCATCAATACTTTTTCTCCACATAAATCCCAAGGCATGGATGGAATACTGCCAGTTATGCTTCAAAAGTTGTATGATGTGGCAGCTCCATGGCTGGAACAAATTTTCAAAGGATGTCTCCTTCTCAAACATAAGCCCATGTCGTGGAGACAGGTCAAAGTAGTTTCTTTCCCGAAAGTGGGTAGGCGAGGTCACGAATCCGCGAAGGATTTCAGACCAATAAGGTTAACATCTTTTGTGCTTAAAACCTTGGAGCGCATTCTTGATTACCATGTTAGAGAAATCCTAGTTGGACGACCTCTCGAAAGCTCTCAGCATGCTTATCTAAAGGGCAAATCTACGGAGACTGCCCTCCATGAGGTAGTGCCTACTGTAGAACAAACAATCCATTATAAAGAATTTACTCTTGCCACCTTCCTAGACATAGAAGGTGCTTTTAACAACGTCCTTACAGAATCCATAGAAGAATCGCTCGTTAAGTTCGGTGTAGAAGCCTTCATTCGATAATGGATTATTTCCATGCTCAGTGGTGGGAAGATTCGAGCCTCTCTAGGCAATACAATCGCAACAAAACACGTGAGTAGGGGAACACCCCAGGGTGGTGTTCTTTCACCTCTTCTATGGCTTGTGGTCATGGATACAATTCTCGTTAAATTAGAGAAATGTGGAGTGAAGGCGGTAGCCTACGCGGATGATTTGGTGTCAGGAAAGTACACCTCTGTTATAAGTGAAATCACGGAGTCAGCTTTGAAGAAAGTTAGCAACTGGGCCACTAGTTGTGGACTAGGAGTTAACTAAAGTAAAACTGAACTGTTGCTCTTTACCACCAAAACTAAAGTACCGCCCTTCACGCTACCTCAACACAATGGTCATATTCTATCATTGTCTTCCAGTGCAAAATATTTGGGAGTTATACTCGACCCTAAACTAAACTGGAAACTTAATATTGAAGTACGGGTTAAGAAGACCTGTGTTGCCTTCTACGCCTGCAGCAAAACTTTCGGCAAACAGTGGGGACTTCAGTCGAAGATGATTTTATGGACGTACACAGCCGTAGTACGCCCTATCTTAACATATGGTTCGATTGTGTGGTGGCCTGCTCTTAGCAAAGCCTATAACATTAATAAGCTAAAGAAGGTTCAGAGAACAGCTTGCGTGGGCACCACAGGGGCCATGCGTACTTGCCCAACGGACGCCTTAAACGTTATTTTGGATATTCTACCAATTGACATTTTTATTAAATACATAGTTTCCTGCAGCGCTATTAGTTTGAAAGAATCAAACAGCTGGTTGTCAAAACCTTATGGTCACAGCAACACTATGAAATTAATTCCCTCAGATATTATCTCGGTAGACACTGACTACTGCACTCTTACTTTGAACCTTAGTAAGGGTTTAAGGTTATTTTCCCATCAAGAGAAGATTAGGAGGATGACATCGTGTCGATAGGTTTCGACACAACCACCTTTACTGACGGCGGAGTTGGTTCTGGGATCTTTTCTGAGTCCCTAAATGTAGCCAAATCCTTTAGGCTTCCTGACTTTGCTAGCTTTTTTTAGGCTGAAATGCTGGCAATAAGGGAGGCATGTAAGATGCTTAAACAAAACCCAAGCCAAAACCGAAATGTGGCTATCTTTGCAGACAGTCAGGCAGCTGTCAAAACCATTAACTTGGCCATATCCTCATCTAAATTGGTCCAGCAATGTCGCGATGAGCTTGAGAACCTGAATATTAACCTCGGTGTCACCCTGATCTGGGTTCCGGGCCATAGCGGTATCGTAGGAAATGAACGGGCTGACGAGCTAGCCAGGCAAGGATCGGCCCTTCATAGCTCACTTGCGGAAATGGTTAACATTCCTCTTGGTGCTATGAAGGGTAAACTCTTTTCTATCTACCAAACTGAATCAAACCGAAGGTGGAGCAATTTACCCAACTGCATTATATCTAGGAAGATGTGACCCACCTATAACAAAACCCGTACAAACGATCTTCTATGCAGGCCAAGGCAAGACATAGTCAGGATTGTTGCGGTTTGTACCGGACATTGGCCTATAGGAGTTCATGCAGAGAAGTTGGGTATCCCTTACTACACCTTTTGCCGTAGTTGTAGTGACCAAAGAGAAAGTGAAACCATAATCCATTTCCTCTGCAAATGTGCTGCTTTGGCAAACACCAGAATGAAATGCTTTGGAAAAGCATTCTTTCAAGAACTCGATGAGCTATCTGAGACAAAGATGAGAGACTTAATCTTTTTTCTCAATGCGACAAAATGGCTCTAACATAATCGCCATGAAGCTTCTCTATCAATCTATATCTTTCAATCAAAGGTCAAAAGAGTTTTTGGTATCAAAACGGCGCACTACAGCGCTAATTGGATCTCAGGCTAGGTTGCCTTGAGATCGCCATTTCTACCTACCTACCATGTGCAACCTATCAGAAAGAGAGGATATTGTAAACTTCTTGGGAAAATGCCCCATTCTCAGAGAAATCAGAAGGAATGTTTTTAGAAAAGACTTTCTATCAGAAGATTTAGTGATAAGTTTATTGAATAAAATGAATGTTGTCAATCTTTACAAATTTTGTAAAACTTCGCTTAGATATAGAAGTTCTATAATGAACGAACATTTTTGATTGTGTTGTATTCACTTTTTTTTTTAAATTATTTGTATTCTATCATGAACTGTTTTTAGTTAAACAATATTATAAATAAATTTTTTAATATTTAAAAGTAATTACATTGAGAGCAGAAACATTTCTATTATGTGTATGAAGCTAAGGTAATATGTATATTTAAAATATACAAAAAAAAATTGAAAACTGGTACTTTTAAAGATTGATCAGATAATTTAAATCGAAGTTTGGACCAGGAAGTAGCCCTAAACAATACCTTAAAATCCGATTTTTCAAAACTATGAAAGCATAAAGTTTAATGTTTGCTCCAAGTTGCGCATAGAGTAAAATAAAAACTAATATATGTATGTAGCTAATAAAAAATTCCAAAAACTGAGTAAGATACTACATAAATCGGTTTAAACTGTAACTAGAAGACAACTCAATGTTAAGGGATATGTTATGCTCTAATTTAGCCTTAAAAACCCTGTTTTGAGAGTCTCTAACATTTTTGAAGTTCACTATGTATTTTTAAGACCTGATGAGGCAGGAAAATTTTAAGGCGAAAATCGAATTTAGGACAACTTAAACTTTAAAAAAGTATATCTTTGTTTGTATGACAAAAAAAGATCGTAATTTTATCACCCATGTGTATTACAGATGGTTAAAAATACGGTGAATAGAAAAACTTGAACTCAAAAACTTGTTTACATTATCACTTCTTAAGTAATGCAGGAAATATTAAAATGTGCTCTAGCGATTCATTTAATTTCAATTTAAAACTTAAGTTATTTATAGTTCCCATCCAATATTAAATAAGAACATTTTAAGTTAATATACCTAAGTTAAGTACCAAAACATTCATGGATATAAAAAAGATAAAGACAACAATGATAGATATGTAAATAATTCTTAACGTTTTTCCTTTGCATGACTTCGACTTCTATAAGCGTTGTCCTTGTCACAAACTATAAACACAAAAACCTACTATGCATTCATGTAAGCCTTTTATGTCTCCATCATCCGATTCAATGGCCAATAAAATACACACTTTATGTTCTATTAACGTCGCCGAGGTGTGAATAATAGATTCTTTTATGTTTACATGTGGTAATAACAAATCGAATAAGAAATACCCATTCACGGCAGAAGAAGACTCACCAACCGTCCAACAAGCCATCCCACCATCCAACCGACCGACCGTCCAACAATATTCTCTCTATAAACCAAAACAACCCTTCTCACTCCAACAAGACCAACGGCACGAATCTCAGAATCACAAGAAATGGCAGAAGAAAAATCCCAAACTGTTGGTATTATTTGTCCAACTGTTGACATTTTTATTATTCCGATTCTGATTCTGAATCTGAATCTGATTCTGAATCGGAATCGGAAAATTCTCTCCACAATCGATTCCAATTGAAATCAACCACATGCTCAAGTAGCACAAAATTCCAAAATACACCAAAATATTTGGGGTATATTTTACACTTTCGTGATATACATTTTCAATATAAAAAATACACCACTTTTTGGTGCAATATTTAAACATTTAATTTAGATTCAGTGTAAATTATACCGCGTCGCCGTTTAAAATTTGCACCAGCTGTGCAAAAAGTATACCGAATTTTGGTATTTAAATTGTGCTAGTGGTATACAAATTGTTCTATTAAATAAAATAAATAATACTCCAGAGGTGTATATTATGTTCTTAAAATAAGCGCTTACACCTCAATGGTATAAAATATACACCACTTTTAGTAGAAAATCTTTCCCAAGAGCGTGAAAAATACACGATGATTTGATGGATTAAATATACCATTAGTGTAAAAAATCCAAAACTCAGAATTCATTTTGAAACAAAATATACACCGAAGTTTATTTCTTTTGTATGAAACTAGTTTGATGAATTAAAATTTACACCATGATTTATTTCCTGATGGAAAATGTATATAAAAGAATTCCGATCTTTCTATGATTCTAATACATAATATGTGCGCAATAAAATCAGTAATTAATATGAATTTGAGTGTCTCATTTCAAAACGAAGTACATTCTGTCGACTGATTTTCGGACCTACCCCATCTAAAAATCGAGCGCCTTAATAATTTTACTTAATTAAAGCTTTCTAAATGGATTCGTGAAAATTAATTTTTCAAAATTCATAGTTTTTTGGTTGTTCTTATTTTTTTTAAATACGTGCTGTTGAAAAAGAGTCGGAAATACCAAAAAAGGGGAATTATTCGCTCGAAATATATAATAAAAAAATTAATAATAGTCTTCAATTTGAAGATGGCGGCCAGTGGAATCTCATGTTTACCTTAATATTTTTTGAAAAATATGGCTGCCGTGTAAAAAATACACTGATTCGTGAATCTAGAGAATAAAATGCACTAATTTAGAAAAACAAGAAAAAAATACACCACTTGAGACAATTATATGCCATCTTCTATTTTCGGTACATTTATTTTGCTGAAAACTGTGCAAAATATTCACTGATGTGTATCAATTTGAGAAAGTGGTATAGAAAATCACCAAGTCAAAGGAGAAATGAAAAAAATGCACCATTGTGCAAAATATATACAGGAATATTTTTCGCTATGTTTAATGTATTCTAAATGGTGTAGGAAATGTCTAAAAATTCATTCAAAACAAAAACAAAATTGGTATAAGAAGTAAAAATATTTATTAATTTTTAGAGACATATGAAGTAGAAAAATATTTATTTATATTAAGGTACATATGTATTTTCATTAGTAATTTTTAAGTTTTAATTTTAAGCTTTAGGTCGCAACATTCGACACGGCTCCCACTAACTAGCATCGCTCAAATTTGCCGGTGTATGGAATGGTGCAAATTCTACCAAAATAGTGTATTTATTAGACCCATTCTCTTTGTTGTGTACATATTTCACCAAAAAAGAGTGTAAATTACACCTCTTCCCTGTGTGGTGTATTCATTCAAGAATATTCTATCAAAATAGTGTATTAATTACACCCATCGTTATGTGTGGTGTTTTTGTCTATACCAAACTAATGAGCGTGTTTAAGGTACACCAAACTCTCTGTAAAAAAATAAACAATGCACGAGATGATCTTTCTTTACAACATATATTATATTTCAAATATATTCAGTCTAAGTTCAATAATATTTTCATATTTATTTTTCACACCATTTATTTCAGTGTATTTAATTTCCACGGGGTTTAAATCTTCCACCAAAATATAATTGCCATTTCAGATAGTGTATTTTATCTACTAAATATAGTGTACAAAATATACAACTTTGGTTTGTTTCAGAATCGAATAACTTTATGCACCATTAATGGTGTATTATAAAAACATCTAAGAATCAGTTTATTTTGTACACCGAATTTAAAAAAAATGGTAAAATTTTGCACAGAAAAGTCAATGGTGTATTTTGATAACCGGCACATTTTAAAAAATACACCAAAATATTAAATGTTTTTTTCAATTTTCTCAGTTTTGCACCAAAATTATTGAACATACACCAAAATATGCACCAGTGTGCTACTTGAGTGTCTATACGGTATGTCCGTATACGTATCTAGTGTAAGCTGTTCGGTTGGCAAACATCTGGATATAAATCCCCGGAACTTGCCCTCCAACCCTCTGTTTTCCTGAGTTTAGCCGTCGCCGGTTGTCGATTGCCGATTGCCGCAACTATCTGCTGCTGCTCCTTTTTGAGAATCATCCAAAGTCCTCTATACAAGGATTGGGTGCGCACACTCGCATCCCTTTCCCTATCCCTATCCATATCCCAATCGTATCGCAAGTAGCGAAAAGAAATAAATTGCTTCATATAAGTGAATTCTTGTTTCAATTATTTCCATGTTAACATAATAATTTAGTGAAACATAATCGACTCGCTTCCCACAGTATAAATATGCCGAAAGTTGATGCTGCCTCTGCCTCTGCTGCTGATGGTGCTTGGTGCTGGTTGCTGGGTGCTGTGGCAGTAAACACACTGATACCTCCTTCGCCTTCGGGGGACGACAAATATTCCCGCACTCCCAATCCGATATCCGAGTTCCTGCTGCTGGCTGGCAGAAGCGGTAGTCTCCAGTCTCAAGTCTCTCTTAGTATCGGCATCTACTTTCCAGCCGGTGAGCAGGCAGCCTGGCACCTGTATCTTTTGATCTTTTGTTGCCGGGACTTAATCTGATCCTATTGTCCTTTCCATCGAAGTAGTGGTGAATGGTGAGGATGCTTTAAAATGGCCAATGTTCGTTGTGTTAGTGATGCGGAGCGGATTCCAAAAAGCAGGCCATCGGCATCAGCATCAGCATTAGCATCACCGTCCAGCCCTGCAATGAAGCAACTAAATCTGTTAGTGCGACCACAAAGCATAAATACAAGATAGTTTTGTATCTAATCTGATTATACTACCGACTTGGAAATCTTTTTCATGCTCGCCGCCATCGACATCGCCATTGCATCGCATCGCTAAAGACGACAACGAAGAAACGACTACGACTACGACTATGTTATTCTGCACGATGAAGCAGGAACACCTCTGACTTATGATTCTCTCTTGGAGACTTTGTTTCCTAACTCCTATGAATACGAATACGACTAAAATGTGCACTCGAGAGCGATACCCGCCAGCCAGCCGAAGCAGTCACTGGGCTATTCCAAGCTCCATCAGAAAGGAAGGAAGAATCTTTGCTACTCTTTTTTGGTTTTCCCCCAAAAACCAAATGAGTCGTTGTTTTGGCTTGGGGCTTATAAAGGAGAACAACTAAATAGCAGCCATAGAGAGCTCCCATCTCCCATGGATTTCGAACAATGGACGTGTGCTCGAAAATATTTGTTTGTTGACAGGAATTTATTGGTCTGGACATAATCTTCATATGAGAAGAACCCTGTGGGATTCTTTTGGATATATTGAAAGTTATCCCAAATACCTTCCTAACAATATGATGAAAGGCTCAATATTTTGTACGCAAATTGTGTTGTGCAAGCTCAAAAACTGAACATTGATAAATTTACTGATATTGAATTGAAACTTTATGTAAGAAAACTATGTTTTACAATCTTTGGAAGTCATTTCAGTTCTCAAATCGTCAGAAGGTAGTCGAGTCAAAAGAAACATCAATAAACGTTAACCTGTTTACAATTGTCATAAGAACAATAAACCACTGGCCGACAAAATTAATTTTTGTTTCTGTTGCACAAATTAAACAGTACTTTTTTAAAGGACTAAGATTTCCTTAATTCAAAACTAGCCTTTAAATTGTTTGTATTACTTCTGGTTTTTAAAATATGCCCCTTTAAAAATACTGGAAACAACAAAGAACGGTGTTAAGTTAAAACTCAAAATATCTTTTAAGAACAAATTGTGTTATAGTTTTGAAAAATAGAAATCTTTCCGTTTTAGATACAATTTAAAGCATTTTAGTATCTTACTTAGTTCTTGGAAATTCTCATTAGCTACAAGTCTTTATTTGAATCTTTATGAAGTTTCGAGAAAAACTTGAATTTGATAATTTCATCATTTTGGAAAATACGTTTTGGACTTAATTTTTAGTGCCGGTTTCGAATTTAAACTCTAATTTTAACTATTTGCTGAAGTTGTGAAAATATCCGTTTTCAACATTGTTTTTATATTTTTTAATATATTGCATATTTCAAAAACTTGATATAATAGAATTTTTTAGACAACAGATTCGTTATAAGAATACAATTTACTTTCAAGCCGTTTTGCTATTTTCTGTTAAAATCCATTTTAGCATAAATGGTTTACCATTTCTCTAAGATTTTTGTAAGACAGGTAAAATCCAACAACTTTTTAAGTTTGTTGGAATATAACATAAAATAATATAAATATTTCAACTGAAAGTTGAAGAAGAAGAATTAAAGGTTTTTGGAAAACCATCACGGATTTTTTTTGTTGAAAAAACTACTTTTTGATTTTAGATAGCCCCAAAAATCCTTATGTACATGTTTTTTTTGAATTTTGAAAAGCAATATCTCAAAAGCCTTACGGGCTACATTTATTGTGAAGTCGGATTTAAATTAAAGCCACTAAAAAACATTGGAAAAGTGAAATTGTTAACCAATGTAAATGATTTTTAAATTAACGATTTAATATTTATATTGTTTTGAAAAAAATATAGAAGCTATCACTAGATTTGGTAGCTAAGGAGTTTTACGATAGTTAAACCTTTTCCCAAGTGATGCGATTTTAATTAAATAGAACATATTTATAAATCTAACATATTTTCGAATTTAATCCCGAGGGACGTCGCAGTAGAGAAAGACCGGAAGACTCATGTGGTGCATGCAGGTGGGTGAAGACTTCAACCAACTTGGCGTGCGAAACTGGAGACAGCTAGCTAGGGACCGAGCTGGCAGGAGACGCATGTTGGTTGAGGCTCAGGTCCGCCCGGACTGTAGCGACACCTTAAGCAAGTAAGTAAGTATATTTATATAAAAACTGAGAGAGGATTGCAAATAGGAGGCAAAAACGGGCCAACAACTTAAAATTGAAATTTTGTACGTCTTCATTCTGGTTAATACAATATCTGTCTTAAACTTTATAAAATATATAAGTAAATTGTAATAAGCAGGATTTGAACAAAAATTTGCTTTCCTCAAAAAAATTAGAGAATTGTGAAGCTTATATTCAGGTTGAATTAATTGTAAGAAACAAAATTATGTTTGACTTCAGTCCAGTGGTTTTCAAACGTTCCAAAATTAATAAGAATAAGAATCGTTAAATAAGGAAATCCAAATATTAAACTACACTAAACGTTAAGGGAGCATCTTTTTTTTTCGGATTTGGAGTAATTTTTAAAATTTAATTATCTTAGTGAAATTTGCCGTAGCAAAAAATTATAAACTCAGTGTTTCAAAACCTCGACACAACCATTATTCACTGAGATACATAATTTTTCATTGCAAATGCAGAAAAATGTGTAAGTTCTTTTATTTTTCGACTAAGTACGCAACATTTGAAATGAGCTCTATTATAAAGATAAGGGTTTGATAACGAAACGAGATAAAAACTTTCCTCCAATAATTAAATTTGCACGCTTTGCAAAAGTTCTTCAGATGTATGTAAGTCTATTCATTATGAAATGGCGAACCAAACTGAACATAAATCAAGTGACAGCTGTCAAAAATATAAACTCAGCAAAAAGTATTTTCAGATTAAAAACCAAACATTTTTCTAACAGTCTAGTTTTTCCCTAAAGATTAAAGCATTAAGTATGGTAGTTACTTTTGGATGAAGACAATTGGGAAAGGTTTAAACGTCTTTCAAGGTTTAAGGTTGTAAGAGATTGAATGATTTTATTCATCTTAAAAAAAAACTGTTTGTTTGTTCGTTCGTTACCTAATGAAAAAATGTATTGCCTTCTTTGATGAAGTCTCTTTTATATTAGATTTCTTCTTTTAGTTAACGCATTCCATTTATGCGTTATGTAATGAAGTTTTAAATTTATACAACTGTATGTTTTCATTAGTTTCAGAAATTCTAATCTTAAGATTTTGTGAACCGATTGTAAAGCATTAGGAGATATTTTTGAACACACACGGGGCCCAAAAAAAAAGTGTAAAGGAGTACAATCACAAGATCTCGATGGCTAATTGGGATCAACTCATCGAGAAATAATATGACTAGAATTTTTTTTTAAATTTTTTACAACTTTTAGTGAATTTAAAAAAAAAAATATTTGTTTTTGAAGCGTGCATTTTTAGCAATGATGTCGAATGTCAAAATATGACAATTCCAAAAGTGACAAATATCAAATTCACACTATTTGTAATGTATTGAAAAATATATTCAAGGTTTAATATTCGACCGAGTTTTTAACTTAGAGTACTTTTCGAAATCACTTGCAGTAAACTTAAAACAACTGACACAATATCACATTAGTCAAAAAACTATTTTGCTGATTATCTTTATGTGTATAATTTAAAAATATTTCCTTATTTTAAAATTTAAAAATGTACCTGCAAAATAAGTTTGTTTTTAAAAAATTAAATTGCCATACAAAAATTATTTTTTTTTAAAAGTAATATTTGAAAATCGTTAGACCGCGATTTTTAAATTATTTTTTTTATAGAAGTTAAAGAAAATGTTTAAGTTTGGGTTTAAAAATATTTTCGGTATGCAGTTATTTAGAGGTTATTTTAAGTTTTACATTTCAATTTCTCAACACATCACATTTTGGAGATATCGAATTTCGAAAAAATGCTTAATGTTATCAGAAATAAAAACAATGACAAATTTATCATCAATATACAGTATAAGAGCTTGTGCAGAAAAAATTATTGAAATCGGTTGATTTGTAATTGAGAAAACTTAAATAATAACGGTTCTATGGGGGTACCCTTCTGGAACAATACAAATGCTATTTTTTACTTGCGACATATAGGAACTATATGGCAAGTTTTGCATTCGTGCAAAATTTCGAACTCGAGATTTTAATCAAACATGATATTACGATGGTAGAGAAGTCGAAAAAAGTGGGTCCCGCGATTCCGTCCGGTCGGTTTTGTCTGTCTGTCCACGCTCCTACAGCCTAAACCATTGGGTCGATTGAGTTCAAACTTGGAAGTTAAGGTTTTGAGCAGATTCGCGTTAGGCGTTTTTTTCATTTTTTTTTTAAGATCAAAACTAACAGTGGCCCCTATACAATTTTTTTGGTCAAAAACCGAAAATTCGAATTTTCTCAAAAACAAACCGATAGATTTTTTTTAAATTTTCTCTAAAATTTTATTTTTAACTTGGCTTCTTTTTATAAGAAAACCATATTTTTGTATTGCTCAGGAAAGGTACCGCTCATAGAACCGTTGTTTTGTTTTTTAATTTTCTCAGCAACTTATGAACTTATTTTAATAATTTTTTTTCTGAATAAGGTCCTATATTTCCTTAACAATATTTGATTAACAGAAATTCAATTTTTAATTTTTTGGATTTTTTAAAAAATATTGAATTTTTATTTTTCAAAACTCTATATCTCAAAAACGGGTCAACAATTTTTTACGAAATTCAAACGTAAGACGTATATTTACAATCCCTAAATAACTGCATTCCAAAAATATTTTTAGAACAAAATTGGAAAATTTTATATATAAAAAATTTATTTAAAAAAAAACCGCTCTAACGATTTTCAAAATAAAAATTTAAAAAATCAACGGTTTTTTTATTTATAAAATGGCATTTCAAATTTTTGAAGACAAACTTATTTTTCAGGTAAAATTTTGAATCTTAAAATATTATTTTTTTAATTATTTTTAGTGTGCATGAGCCCGAAAGAGCGCATTATTTTGACAAAATTGTAATTACATTCCTAGCTTTCATCCAAATTAGTGCATTTGGTACACATTTATATGATATATTTAATCAACAATCTATTTTAAAGAGTCTATCAAGAAGTATTATCTTGGTAACTTTGTATATAATGATTTTAAAATATTATTCTTTACGAATAAGGTTGTTTCACACATGATTTACTGGCCTTCGCCTATATAAAAAATAAATACTTAGTACCTACAACTGGCCAGAGAGAGTATATGTATTTTCTATTAGAATCACTTTTTCAACGCATACACATTGTACCTATTTATAAAGGTATTACGTACAACTTTTACAACTACTGCTTACGTATCACTTCTTAACTAAAATCCAAAACGCACAAGAGCCTGACTGTAAACAACACATGAACAGCAAATTCTTGTACTTGTTCGTATGCTTGTTTTTCAAAACTTTAGTGAAAAAAATAGACTGAACGTAATAACTCCATGTTTGGGCTGAAAACTTAAGAAGGAATGTAGTATGTACCTTCTAGTCACCAATAACATTCCTTCATTATCATCATAAACATGTCCTTATCTATTTATCTGCTTAAAGCTAAGCACGCCAAGTGAACTATTCTATAGTCGTTTTAGACATCTACCTGCTACCTAACTACACAACCAATAGGCGATCGCCTTACAATTTAAACATTCATGGTCTGCCTCTTTCTTATCTTATTTATTTTCCATCCTGGTTCTTCTAATATGAAATTACAATAAAGCTATCTAAAGGAAAAAAGCTTTTAAGGAACAAGTTGAATCTATATGAATCGCATTGTAGCTTCATAGGTAATAGAAACCATTTTTCATATACAAAGATCGTACACAAGTAAAACAAGACTTATGAATGTATGAATGTAAATAAAAACAAATATCGGTAAAAGATCCTAAACAGCTGACTTATGCATACAAAAGTTTGTTTCATCCCCTTATTAGATACAATATTAAGCCATTTTGTTTGTTATATAAAGTGCGTTGATATAAATAAAAAAAAAAACAAATTCATCAACCTTCATATGGTAGCTCTTTATGTGAAAACATATACGAGGATAGACTCAAATAAAATTAAGGAAATTGTGTTGACTTTTTGGGTCGAAAATTAATTATCTCCCTTATTCTGCTGGCTGCTTATGGGAATGGGATTCGCTCCCACTGAATTTCTCCACTTTCGATACTAACGCCACGCCAACGACTCGGCATCTGGTCGCCCTAAAAGTTTATGCTCATGAGAGTACTATGGTTTTCATATACAAAGATCGTGCGGTTTTTTGACAATTCAAATGGCAATTATATCTTTGAAGCCAAACTTATTTTATAGGAATATTTTTAAATCTCATATAAGTACTTTTTTAAACAGACTCTTTGCATACAGGAGCAAGTTCGTGCGACCCAGTCGTGCATTTTATTTTATATTAAAAAAGGAATATGTTTGGTTTGGGCTGTAGGGACAAGAACAGTCACACGAAATAGGGGGGCCCATTTTTTTCGAAAAAAGCCATATACTGTAAGGCTAAGCAGCTCAATTATTTGTTTTGCAATAAGATTTGGTGTTTTCTAGAAGTTGGCCGTAAAAATAGCTTTGCTCCAAATAAAATCCAAGCTTCTCATTATATTTTTTATTTTATGATATCAACTCTTGAGGTAGATTGTTTGTACTTATTTTATTACCTTCAAACAATAGTTTTTTATTTATCAGTGTTTGAATATGGGTCGAAAAGTTTAATGCTCGCCAGAAGGAAGCAAATTAGTTCGTCGTCTTATAGACCTGCAAGACCTGCAAATTTATTGCGAAGGCCACATGCACATCTCAAAATTTAATAACGAATTCTCTTAAGCCCAGAAGAAGTACGCGAAAATAGAGGCCGGCTAAAGAAAACATCAGCTAATACTGACTGCCGCATACTACTTCTAGATAAATCTAATCCTAGTATTTCGTCAAGGACTACAGCTCTGCACATTTTAATGCGGTCAGTGCACGCTCAATCCGAAGAAGGCTTCAGAAGGCTCCCAGGAAGAATCACCAGAAAAGAATTTGCCATAAACCATGCTAATTGGAAGGGACCAGAGGGCATACAAAAATATCGAAATATCCTGTGGAGTGATGAAACAAAAGTAAATTTGTTTTCACCGGATTCCTGGCGCAATGTAAGACGACGAAAAGATAGGGACTACATCCCCCGTTATACACAGAAAACTATTAGACACGGAGGAGGGAAAACTACGGATACAAGGATAGTTTGGAAGATGTAATATTACCGTTTTCTGAGGAAAACCCCTTGCGATGGCTCTTTCAGCACGACAACATACCGCTTATCTTGTTAAAGATTGCTTTCGAGAGAAACAAGTATCCTTTGTTCAATGGCCAAGTCAACCTCCTGAGAACTTGTCAAATGAGCTTAAGCATTAATTAGGGGGTCAATATTACACTAATGGAAACCAATTGTAAGAAGCATTTCAACCAATATAGTATTCCATACGCCAGCAAACATGCAAAAGTTAATAGAGTCAATGCCGCGACGACTTAAAAAAGTTTTGGATAGTAATGGAGGATACATAAGGTAAAAAGAGTAAGTTAAACGAACATTTTGATACGATACAGAAATAATAATTAAATACGATAACAAAGGGTGATTTTTTAGCTATTATCTTTTTGGCAACAATGGTTTAAGCAGCTGACGCACGTTTTGTGTTTTGTTTCACTGTCAAACATCTTCAGTTTTGTCTATAAGCTAACCATGATTCGTCTTACAAAAGAACAACGCTTGCAAATTATTGAATTTTATTATCAAAATGTGTGCTCTGTTAGGAAAGTTTATCGCGCGCTTCTTCCACTGTATGGTCAGCGGCTATTTGGGCTATTGTGACTAAATTTCGCATCAAATTTATATCGTTGGACATTAAACCACCAATACACTTACGTTGAGTGTGAACTGAAGAAAATATCACAGCTGTATCGGCTAGTGTTAATGCTGACCATCAACTATCGATTCGTCGCCGCCTCGTTTGCAGCAATTGGGCCTCCGGTACTCAAGAACGCAGAAACATTTAAGTGCGATGCCTTTCAAAATACAGCTGGTGTAAGAATTGAAGCCGAGAGACCTACTGCAACGTACAATTTTTGATGAATGGGCTCTTGGAAAGTTGGTTTTTACGTAATTTACCGAAAAACTGTGTTCAGCGACGAAGCTCATTTTTGGCTCAATGGGTACGTAAATAAGCAGAAATGTTGACTTGGGAGTGAATATCAGCCAGAAGCATTGCAAGAGCTCCCAATGCATCCAGAAAAAGTCACAGTTTGTTAACGTCGGGAAGTCATAAGTAAATATGGTATACAAAACACGACCAAGAACTGATCCTTGTGGTACACCTGCAATGATTTTATATAGATCAGAGTAGGAACTGTTTACTGAAACTTTAAAAAATCTATCAGTTAAAAAGGAATTTATCATTTTTATAATGAAAATTGGAAAATCCAGAACTAAGAGTTTGTGGGGAAGGCCTTTATGCCACACAGTGTCAAAAGCCTTCTCTACATCTAATAAGACCAGACCAGTGCTTTTCAACTTCTAAAACCAAATTCTTCCGCTGGAAGGATATTATGCTCGTTCAAATGCAAAACTATTTTATTTTTTATGAGTTTCTCAAGACCCTTACTCAGAGAACTGAGTAAACTAATGGGTCTATAGCTAGAACTTATAGTAGGATTTTTCCAGGTTTTTGAATGGGAATTATTTTTGCTATTTTCCATTGCCTTGGAAAATAACCTAATTTAAAGCAAGCAGTAAAAATGACTTGTAAAAATGTTATACCTGTTCTGGGCAGTTTTTTTTAACATTATATTTTCAAAACATCGAGCCCTGGACTCTTCGAATTTGTAAGGCTACTAAGTACAGTTTTTACATCCTGTACTGTAATTGTATCATCGCTAAATTGAAATTGTTGAAATCTTATAATTTCCATTGATTGCTCTACAGCAATTTCAGTAGAACTACTGCTCGAAACGTTGTTACCTAATTGATGATTTTCAAAAAATTCATGAGCCAAAGCGTTGGCTTTTTCGAGATTTGTCAATAGAACTGAGTTTCCAGTTTTTAACGCTGGAATCTGACTGTTTTTTTTTTTAACTATTTTGACAAGGTTCCAAAATGGCTTACTGGCTAATTGTTGTAGCCTCGCGTTCCACTTTTTATTTTTGTGCTCTTGAGTAGAAAATTTTATCAAATTATTAAGAACTTTAACTTCTGAGTTCTATTAGATAAAAAGTATTTCTGGTTCTTATCCACAATAACCTAAATCTATTCCTTTTTTTAATAAGTTCCACAATATTTGCGAGAAATGAGTTTGAGTTATCGTTATGAACTCTTTTCTTTGGAACCGATTGTGCCACGCTTTCCATTGTAACATTTGTAAAATTTTGAATAGCGTCGTTAATTTGATCAGGACTGACTTCATTGGGATCTATAATTGGTAAGTTTTCTAATTTAGTACGCATTTTATTTTTAAACCTACTCCACTTAGCACTTTTGTAGTCAAAAATCATGTTCTCATTTTGACGAGGTGCATGATTGACGCTACAAATGACCGGAAGATGGTTTGAACATTCGGAAACGGTCAATTGGCCGCCTAGATCATGCCTTTAGACTATTTTTTTGTGAGGCTATGTCAAAGCTCAGCCCTCGACGAGAAGCATATATGATTTTTTAAAGCTTTTCTTGAATCTTTTCAAGTGCTTTAAAAATAAATACTTTTTTAGAACAGTGCTCACTTAAGAGAGGTAAAATAAGACTTACGAGGATTTACGAGAAATAAATTGGATAATTAGACATTTATCAACGAGATATTGCCCCTTTCTAATAATCATACTTTCACCTTCTAAATACTTAAGTCGACTCTTAACAATAAACGATTTATGGTTTGAAATATTTTAAAGTAAGCTCTAAATTTGATTATTTCTGGAAAACAAAAAAATAATAACTTTGTATTGTACTTACATACTATTATTTCACGGCATTAAAGATGAAGTCGTCAAAAGGACACCATGTTAATTTTTTTTTATCAAACCAGGTCAGCAGGACGGACATAAAAAAAAAGAAAAAAAAACAAGTTAGTAAAGAATAATGTATATAGTAAAATAATTATTTAATTTCTTATTATGCTTTTTTTTGTTATGAAAAGAGTAATTAATTTTTGTCGCTGCATCTCTTTAAAAGCGACAGCCTTCGTCTTTCGAATAAAATGCAACTTGCGTCATGTTGGTTGTTCCCCAAAGGACTTTAACCGTATACATCCATCTAAAAATACTTACCTACCTACTATTGAATAAAGAGCAGGTGTTATACTGTTGACGTGGACAAATGAAACACTTCTTGAGTTCTCAACCCCTGACGAGTAAAATTATGAAATACGTCAAATTTCTGGACACAGTGCCTCAAGTTTCTACCCACATATGGGTCGTTGCCGGTCGTCGACGCGTCGTCGTCGCGTTCCGATTAAAAGACGGAAGAGTGGTTATGTTTTCACACTACGAGACCCTGTGGCACCGCATATACTCGTACAATCTACAATGCGGTAAGATTACGAGCACCAAAATATCATGTTGCCAACCATCAATTGTGCAGCTTTACGATGGCAATCTTGAGCCAGTCGGGTCGGTCAGTCGGTCGACTGACTGGCTGGCTGTTTGGTTATGTTGCGTTGCGTTGCAGTATGCATCAGCAGAGCCCCCAGATGCACCACATAACACACAAAGCAACAACCGGGCAGCACTTATTTGTATGTTTATATGAAATTCATGTTTGACAAGGAGTTTACTATGTGAGGACTATCGATCAACTATCCTCCTCCATCACCAACGCCATCACCATCATCATCCGGCGAGCGGAAGGAACAGAGCGTCAGAGAGGTGGAGCCGCAGCAGAGTAGCAAACGAGCGAGGTGGAAAGGTGGCAAAATAATCCATAGGATATGTTGGCCGCGCGCTTATCACTTAAATATCAAGTTTCAATCTAAATAAAAGCGCTCGAGGACGTGCGCACTGCACTGCGCAGTGGCTGAAGGTTGTATATGAAAATATAGTTACATATGTATACGGATGGACTGCTCCTGCTCCTGCCCATCGTCATCGTCATCGTATACGCAACGCATAACCAAAGGCATCAGCACGTCGACTCATATTGCCCTCATTATCGTTATTGGGATCATTAAAGCAATTTATTTTATATTTAATGTTTTTGGCCAAAACCAATGAAATATATCGGGGACATGCTACACACAGTTTTTTTTAAGAATTGCCTATCGTATCGTGTGTTATAAAAAGATGAATGGGTTGAATAAATAAGGAGGTGCTGGGGTTTATTTATTTATTGAAAACATCAAATGGTCAGGTGCTGGAACTTTGCAATAATAGGAATGTTCTAAAGATGCGTCTTTTGGTGTCTGATTTCAAAAAATATATATGAAGATATGTTTGTGGCTGTGTAGTTTTCCGGGAATTTGCCTGAAGAGGATAGCATTGAATGTAACTTCAATAAAATTCAAAACACTTTTCACAGCTGACCCTGATCTGATGGGTTAGATTCCCTATTTTCAATGCTAGAGCTAATAGTGGCTTTGAAAAAAATGAAGGATAATGAGGCTTCGGGTTAAGATGGCATACCGGTTGAGTTCTACAAAAATGCCAGCGCACAATTTCTAGAACAAATTTTACTTTTAATATAAACAAGACGATTATTGATGAGACAATTTCAAATAGCTTCCGATCTTCATACATTTCAGTGATCTTAAAAAAGGGAGATCCTAACCTACCGGAAAACTACAGCGGAATATCTGTTCTCAGTTCTCTGCGGAAAATGTTCACTCAATTACTGTATCTAAGGCTTGTTTCCTGGGTTGAAAGGAATAATAAAGCTGGGTTCCGAGCAAATCTCTCTACAATAGGAGTGTGTGAAGTTAGCCCCCCAGTATATTGTTCCAAATTTTTGGACCTCTATGATCAAAATTTAGTAGATAGTGGCAGTACCCGTAGCGTGATGGTTAGTGCGTTGGACTGAAGCGGGTTGAGGATTTGACCCTGCTCAAGTGTGTCCTTTGCGGACACCAAGGGCACCCGGCTAGTTATAGGGGTTGCCCTAAGGTCCAAGAAATTAAACAAAAACAGGCCAGTCAAAAAGCCGAAAGAAGTCGAACAGTTCGACAGGCTCCAACACAAAAATTCGTGGATCCCAAATTCTCTTACGCCCAAATGGTGTGAGGGTGTGGAAACACAAGACAGGCTCCACCAACGGTTGCCCCAAAGGCCCCTGTGTCTAAGGCACCAGAGGTGCAGCCTGACATTGTAGCCTTGTTGTTGAACATTCAAGGTCAACTAACAGGACTGCAAGGTCAGATAAAGGAGCAAGGCAAAAGGGTAGATCATCTCTACTCTTTGTTGCCTGGCCTGGCGCTATTTAGACCATAATGGGCGCGCTGCCGGAGACGCGCCTAAAAGTCCTAGCTGTGAATGTAAATTCACTGATTAGGATTGAACGAAGAGCCAATATGTTCCAATTGTTGAAAGACTACAGTCCCGATGTGTTTATGGCTAGCGAAACTAAGCTAAACCACAAACACAAATTGACTCATAAAAATTACAATATCGTAAGAAAAGACCGGCCCGACTCCACTCAAGGGGGCGGTGTCGCTCTCTTTATACGAAAAGGCATTAATTATAAAGTAATATACAACAATGAATTGCGAAAGCTCAAGACGCTAGAAGTTTGCGTTGTATGCATCTCTCTCTCTCAAGGGAAGCGGATGTATATGATTGCGGCTTATGCGGCTGGAGCTCCGCAGGTCACTTACTTTGCATCAGAACTCGAGATTGTTTTTAGGGAACTTAAACTGAGCTTGGAAGAAACTATTTCACCTTAGCCGGTGACTTGAACGCAAAACATGAAGATTGGGGAAATCAACATAGTAATCCCAGAGGTAATCATCTTTTTAATTTGATGAATCTTTACAGCGTTGAATATGGCGTCGACCTGCTGGCTACTGAAAGGCCATCGTATCCAAGAAGCGGCTCTCTTTCTGGACCTTTTGCTATACGACACCAGACTGACAGTTACAGACAAAGTGGGTAATCACCCGCGAAACTGCTTACAGACAGTCGAGTACGACAGTGATCACTGCGGACTGACTGCTGTAATGCAGATTCCGAACGAACGCGTGGAGTTGGAGGAATACGTTCCAACGCGTTCTTACAATTACAGCAAGATGCGGTGGCCTCGTTTCACCAATGCCCTGGCGAGAGAACAGATGGACGAAACAATAAAACGAACGATGAAATGGACAATCTCAAAGTACAAAGAACGGGACCAAATGGACGCCTACAGAAAAGCGACAATTGACGAACTACGTAGGCACAAGAGTGGCTTACTGACAAGACTCAAAAACTTGCACAGACGACTTACAGACCCACGCGACTTGGAGGTTGTAACACTGAAATCGTCAATAAAAAATGTCAATCTGTTGATTAAGGAGAACAACAGGTTATCAATTAACAAGTACTGGGACCGCAAGATCCGGTCAGTTAATTCGAGTGACCCAAGTATGTTCCCCAAAATCAACAAGATATTCAGGAAAAAAGAACGATAATGACCTTCCGTGTCTTAAACTCCAAAGAACTGAAGAGAACAGAGACGTACTCAGGACAGCCCAAATAGATACAGAGGAAGCCATCTTTGACGATGACTTTTACATAATTGAAGATCCGAAGGAAAAAGTGGAGGCGGTGGTAGCTGCTTTCCAGCAAGTGTACAAGGTGAATGTTAGCATTCGCCCCAAATACGACCTGGAAAACAGAGCCCTACTTAATCACTTTTACCTTCGAAATGATATGACACAATATGCGGTTCAATGACGATTCCTTGGCAAATGCCATAATCGCCGAGCAAAAGGGACCAAGTCCCTTGTTAGTGACGAAGGTTGAGCTTCAGCTCATCTTCAGTTCAATAAAAAACAAAAAGTCAGCAGGTGTCGATGGTATATCCAACGTTGTACCAAGACATTTACCGATGGAAGCAATTGACATTTACACCACGCTCTTCAATAATGCACTGAATAATGCATATTATCCAGTGCATTGGAAGACCGCTGTGGTTCATCCTCTCCCGAAAAAGAGAAAGGACAACTCCAACCCGTCAAATCGTTGGTCGATAAGTCTTCTTCCGAGCATCAGCAAAGTTTTCGAAAAAATCATTATAGGGCTCTGACTAAGTGGACTGCGGACAACAAAATAATTCCGGATAATCGGTTCGGGTTCAAGGCGGGTCATGACACAATTCATGCTGCGTCTAAACTCGTTTCTAATATCCAATGGAATAAATCAAAACAACAATGCACAGGTGCTGTCCTGGTTGATTTGGAAAAGGCCTTTGACACCGTATGGTTAGAGGGTCTTTACCTAAAATTGAGCAGGCTTGGCATTAGCAAGCCATTGTTGTATATACAGTACCGAGCAAAAAAAATGCAACCGAAAAAGTATGGTACAATCTTTAGCAAGAACTAAGTTATTTTAAATTATAATACTTTGAAATTTAGCATAAAATGTTCAAATTAATTTTTTTCTTTAAACAGATTTGAATTTTACCCAATCTTACTCCATGAAAATAGTTATTGTAAAAAATGTTCCTAAACTTTGATCTTAAGCCAAGCAAAAAAAATGCAAATTCGTGGAAAATTTTAAAAATAACGTATTTATTCATCTTATTTGAAGAAATTTTGTACTTAAATATTTTAATATTTTGTTGCGAAACCTTTATTGGCAATAACGGCGCGTAACCTTTTAGGCATTGAGTCAATCAACGACACCAAATAGCTCGCAGGTATTTGTTCCCATTCAGTCCTTATTTGTTCCATCAACTCGGTACAATTTGAATGAGTTCGCTTTCTTATCTCCCGATCTACATGATCCCATAAATTCTCTATGGGATTGAGGTCGGGAGATTGTGCTGGCCAGTTCAAAACATGAACCCTCTTCTCTTCTAAGAAGTTTCTTACCAAACGGCTGGTGTGTTTTGGGTCGTTGTCGTGTTGAAATAAGCTGTTTTCAGGCATATTCGTCCGCAAATGTGGAAGCATATGGTCTTCCAAAATGCCCTTATACATTTGGGCATTCATCCGGCCGCTTACTTGACAAATCGGGCCCACGCCTTGACGAGAAAATGAGCCTTTGAAAAAGCCCAACTACAAATTTGATTTTATAAATATTTAAAATTGCTTACCCCACACCATTACTGACCCTCCCCCATGTTTAATTGTCGGAACTTGATATCTAGGGCTGTACCTTTGTCCCGGGGGCCTCCGCACGTACCTAATGCCATCTGACGAGAACAAGTTGAACTTGCTCTCATCACTCCATAAAACTCTTGTCCATTGCTCACTTGTCCAATGCATATGGCGCTTTGCAAAATCTAGCCGTTTCTTCCTATTGATGGAACTGATGTATGGTTTTTTAGCTGGTCGTCTTGCATACAGTTTTGACTCCACTAATCGTCGCCTAACTGTGTGTACCCCTACGTTAACATCAAAATGTTCATTTATGTCCTGAGTAACTTCCACTGCAGTTTTAAAGGGATTAACTTTAACCTGCCTTATGATCTCACGATCTAATCTGGAAGTTGTTTTGCGTGGACGGCCACTTCCCACTTTGCGATTGATGTCCCCTTGTTCCCGATATCGGGATATAATACGCGATATTGTTGATGTTGCTACACAAAACTCCAAAGCGATATCCTGCATCAATCTTCCGTTGTTAGCAGCGTTAATTATTGCTTTTTTGCATCCAATCGATAGTTGCTTCTATTAATTGCATATTCTAATTAATTGGAACCAAAGAATAAATTTTATGTACCTACCTTCCTAGTCATATTTGCCATTTGCATTTTTTTTGCTCTCAGTAAAATTATGTTTTTCCAACTAAATGTAAATTTGCAAACACTAGAGAGAGACCAATTACATATTGCTATTATAAACAGAATGCCTACACAATGAGTACACATATCCGAAACGGAAAAACTAAATTTTACCGTTACGAAAGATAAAGCAATAATAATTGATTTTGGTGTGACTGTTTGCATTTTTTTTGCTCGCTACTGTACTTTATGATATGCTTAACGGTAGAAAGTTTGTTGTCAAAAGTGGCAATGTAACTTCTACCACAACATTCTCAATTAAAAATGGTCTTCAACAGGGAGCGGTGAATTCGCCGATTCTCTTCAGCATTTACACCAGCGATCTGATAGGTAGTCTTACAGAGGCAATTGCGTACGCCGGCCGACGATCTAATTGCGTACAGAACGGCCCGAAAGGTTGAGGTTATTAGAATTCTCTTGCAGCGTGATTTCGACAAGATTCAGCGATATTGCGACGACTAGAAACTGAAAATAAATATCCAGTAGTCAGAGACAATTCTGTTCCGGACTCCGTTGGCTAGGGCCACGAGGGATACGTGTAAGAATTGGCGCAAGATGGTCATCGTTGATCTTCACGGGCAGCCATTAGCGAGCAAAAGTGTAGTGAAGTACCTCGGTATCTGGCTAGATCAGTATATATATTTCGACAGACATATAAATGCTGCTCTGACCAGGGCCAGAGGAGCCTTCGCTCTGACGAAACGGCTATTTTTTAGCAGTCGGCTTGACCCCAGAGTGAAAGTAATTTGCTACATGGCCCTCATACGGCCAATGATCGTGTATGGTTGTCCTGTGTGGTCCATCGTTGCCCCTTCCCAGATGGAGAAGTTTCGGGTGTTCGAGCGGCAGTGTTTACGACGCTGTACCGGCTTATATCGAACAGTCGAATCATCTTACGGGCATTACTATTAAAACGAGGTCCTATAAAGGAGCTCGAATCAACAGAATTGACAATTTCGTGATAAAACTCGATCGAGGTCATATTGCAAGAGCTATGTCTTCGACCAACAATTTAATTTTCGGGGCGTTCTATCCGAACGACGAGTATTTTAAAAGTGCACGCTTGAGCGGCTTCATTCCCCCAGAGGCATTCCTCTTTTTAGATAGATGCGGTCTGATACAGGATAGATTGGCAGTTCCGTTAATCTACCACGTCAGACGAAGAACCGTAGATAGGCGACTCCTGTACAATCGGGACGTCATGGCACAAGGCGGAGCAGAGTTCCTTCGGTTCAGTAGGGCGGTGTCCGAACGGGACCGAAATGATAGGGTGAAGCAGGAGAACCAGTTTTGGTGGCTTCAATCGGCACTTGATAGTGGGTAGTCGGGATGGGGTTTTAAGCCTTGGCCGGCTTACATACTTGTTTTATAGTTTTAGGGTTTAGTTTTAAGTAGAATAGGCATGGTGGCACACAAAAAAAAAATTAAAAAAAAAAAAAAAAAAAAAAAACTGGAATATAAAAAAGTAAAAAATAAAAAAAAAAAACATAAAAAAGACAATAAATATAAAACAAAGAACGTTAGATTTGCTGCTGTGGTTGTTCTAGTTTTAAGTAGTTTGTAGGTAGAATAGGTAGTTTAAGTTAGCTTTAAGTTTTATATTAAGGACCTTATTTTAAGTAATTTTTAAGTAAAAATAAAAAAGGCCTTTTATATTAGTTTTTTTCTCATAATTTTCTAATAAATACAAAATAAATAAAATTTAAATTGAAGTAAAATAGCTATTAGGGCCGAAAGGCATTAGTATAAAGTGTTATAGTTTAACTTAGAGTGTCCGTATGGGACCATTAAGTTAGTTGTAAGTTATGGATAATTAGGCTAGTTTTATGAATTTTTGTCTAGCTTTAAGATAGGTTTAAGATTGAATAAATAAAAATTAATTTTAAAAAAAAACCTAACTTTTTTTACGGGTACTGAATCTTGCGAGGAATTGACAAATTCTCCAAGAGTAAATCTTGTCATGAAAAGTGCTTTCTCAAATTAGCCGTTTGAATTCGGCATATAAACTGTAGGTCCCTTCCATCTCCGACAACATTACTCGCACACAGAAATGGTTAAGAGTTGTAAGTCACTAGGCCCTGGTTCTTCATGGACTGTTGCGCCACCTAACTTATTTTTATTTATGATCAAAATTTTAAAAGATATGGGCAACATTTGTTAATATTCTAGCCCCCCCCCCTTTTTCGAAATTCATTTTTTTATGTTTTTTTTAGATTCTAAAAAATGTTCTAACTATTGTTCCAACAAATAAGAGTCGTAAAATGTATATTTTAAAAGATATTTTTTTTTTCAAAATACAAAATACATACGTTTAATAATGTTTTTTTTTGTTTAAGCCTACATTTTAATAAAACTTAATTAAGCACATGTAGAGCAACAAAGGCCGCTGAAGAAAGTACTCCAACATTTTTTAATAGAAGACAAAATGAAATAAAATATCCTTTAGAGATAAGAGAGTTGATAATAGACAAAAGAAGAGCTCGAAGAAAATGGCAAAATACTAGATTTCCAGATGATAAAACAACGTTTAACCGTATAAGCAACAAACAATCTTAAAAAATGATTCACTCAGTACATTCCTAAGGAATTTAACGACTGATGCTTCAACCGATTTTTCGCTATGGAAAGCAGCCAAGCGCCTGAAAAGACCGCAGTTACAAAACTCGCCCTTGAAATCTCAAGATCGGAAATGGATCGGTAACCCGAAAGAAAAATCTAGCCTTTTCGCTGAACATCTTGCGAATGTTTTTAAGCTCATTAACTCATCAAACGCGGCTGAAAGTAACTAACAGTTTGTTGATAAAATAGATGAAAGTGAAATACCAATTGTAAGACTTGAAGAAATAAAAAGTATGTGCTTACATCAACTATCAAAATAAAAATCACCAGGTTACGATATAATTACTGCTCAGGTTATGAAAGAAATGCCATTGAAAGCCTTCATAAAACTACAATATATAATAAATGCATGCCTTAAGCAATGGTATGTCCCGCACCATTGGAAAATTGCTGAAGTAATTGTCATACCAAAGCAAAGTAAACCACCTACAGAAGTAACGGCTTACAGACGGTTATACCAATTATGGCAAAAGTTTTTGAAAAACTGCTTCAAAATCATAGAAGAAAGAAGGTTAATCCCAAACCATCAGATTATCTTTAGAAATAAACATTCCACGATGGACCAAATTCATAGAATACTGGATGTAATAGAAGAAGCATTAGAAGAAAAACAAGTATGTTCAGCTATTTTCTTAGATGTTGCTCAAGCTTTTGACAAGGTTTGGCATGAGGGACTTGAGTTCAAACTGCAAAGGGATCTTCCCAGGCAGTACTTTGAAATATTAAAATCGTACATCTCAGACAAATTGTTTAGAGTAAGATACGACCAAGAATACTCGGAATTAAAGAAAATAGAAGCCGGTGTACCACAAGGAAGTGTCCTAGGTCCTACCCTGTATTTACTATACACAAGGGATATTCCAGTTGGCAATCACACCATAATGGCTTCTTTTGCAGATGATACCGCAATTTTGGTCCCCGACAAATGTGTCTCTTAGGCAGCAGTAAAACTACAAAATGCCATCGACACAGTGAGAGCTTGGACCGAAAAATGGCGTATCAAACAAAATCTTCACATATAAACTTTAGAAATAAAAAGATAAACAATATTCCAATAATCATTAATAATCAAGCTGTACCTTACGCCAATACGGCCAAATACCTTGGAATGACTTTGGATGGAAAGCTTAAGTGGAAAGAGCACATCAAAAAGGAAAGAGAAGAACTAAACTTGAAATATAGAAAAATGTACTAGTTGCTTGGTAACAACTCTGATTTATCAATCCAAAACAAAATAATGCTGTATAATCAAGTACTAAAGCCTGTTTGGACCTATGGAATCCAATTATGGGGCTTTACAAAGAAAGCAAATACCGAAATCATCCAAAAATTCCAAAACAAAGTCCTTCGTGGAATAGTAAATGCACCTTGGTACATAAGAAATACCGATCTACAAATAGAAATGGTTACAGAAAATGTTAAAAAATACACTGTATCGCACAACCAGAGACTGCAAAGTCATACTAATTCTGAAATAGAGTCCGTCTTGAATATAAGAAACCATGTTCGGAGATTAAGAAGAACCAAGCCTCATGAGCTTATGGTCTAAAAAAAACATGGGAAATTATTAAAAGTTTAAACTTCCCCCAAACTGATTGTACAAAATTAAGGAAGAAAAATCGGAAGTCGATGCTTCAAGATTGGTCCTTATGAAGAGGTGGTTTTAGTGAATAAGAGTCCCACACTATTTGGTGTCGAATACTGCCAAGTGTCTTTTGAAGATTTCGTCCTGTCAAAAAAAAATATATATATATTGTAACGTGATACCAAGCAAATATAATTTTGGAAAAAAATTCAATTTTTTACCTGAAAAATTTTACGAGCAAGAAATGATTTTATCTGCAAGACAATTTTGGGCAACGAAGAATATTTTTTTACATAAAAATTGAAATTTGACTCAAATATCTTTTCAAAAATTTGCGTTAATGGCTACTTACTTATTTTATCTTGTAAGAAATATCGTTTTGAACATTCGACTTAATTTTGAGAAAAATCGAATTGAAAGGTTTTTAATAAACAATAAATACCCAAAAAAATTAATAAAAGTTGGTAAAAATTGATCTTCGACTCAAATATCTTTTCAAAAATTTTAGATATTGGCTTCAAACTTATTTATTTTACAGAAAATATTGTTTTCAACATTCAGTCTTTTTTTATAAAATATAACTAGTAGTTTTTTCATAAAGAAAAATAAAATCTTCAAAAAATAGTACGCAAATTTGTTAAAAATTGATGTTCTGATCTCGATATCTCATGAACAATAGAAGATATTGACTTCAAAATAATTGTATTCATAAAATTTGTATTTGTTTATATTAGAAATGAAAACTTTTAAGAGTTGCTACTAAAATTGATTAACGACTGAAAATCTCGTTAGCAAAAATAAATTTTTAAGTTTTTTAGAATAATTTAACTGATAACTTATTTTAATAAAACACGAAAACATAAACATTTTCTAAACGGGATGGGAAGTTATCAGTGTGGGTCGCATCCCACCTCTTTTTTTATTTTATTTTATAATCTCATTGGAAGTTATTGGAATCACATTTTTAAATTTCTAGACGATTTGAGATTATTTTTTTAACCGCACAACGAGAATGTGTAATGCTTTAACCAACTTTTTTTCCCTCCCGCAGTTTATATGCTGAATCCTACCGGCTGATTTGAAAAATAACTTATCATGAAAAAAAAGACTCTGGGAACATTTGTAAATTCCTCGTAAAAGGCAGTACAAATGAAAAAACAGCCAAGAATTGAGCATAAGACCGCTAGCATGACAGTTCTACGTTTGCAGGGTGATTTCGACAAGATTTACCAATATTGCGATGATTGAAAATCAACTTTCAGAAATGCGAAACTATTCTGTGCAGGACTCCGCTGTATGGTGCCTCAAGGGATACGAGAAAGAACTGGAAAAATCTAGTGATCGTTGGACAGTCACTGGCGAATAAAAGTGTAGTAAAGTACCTTAGCATCTGGTTGAATCAGTACTTGTATTCCGACAGACATATGAGTGCTGCTCTGGCCAGAGCTAGAGCAGCCTTTGCCCTGACAAAACGGTTGTTCTTTAGCAGCCGTCTTAACAGCAGGGTGAAGGTGATTTGCTACATGGCCCTTACTTAGCCGACGATTGCTTATGGGTGCCCTGTATGGTACAACGTTGCCCCATCTCCAATGGAAAGGATTCCGGTATTTGAAAGACAATTTCTGCGACGCCGACGTTGCGTTGGACTGCACAGAACACCAGAGTCGGAGTACAAACATTACTATTCCAACCATGTTCTATAAAACAGAGCCAACATAAACATAATATTTAATTCCTTGTGAAGCTTGGTAGTAGTCACATTCCGAGAGCGATGTCGTCGACTAACAGCTAAATTATTGGGGCTAACTACCCCAACAGTGAGTACTACGAAAGTGCACGTTTAAGTGTCAACATTCGCGCCCGAAGTTTTTTTCTTTTTAGACAAGCGAGGTCTGATATAGAAGAGTGAGGCAGTTCTGCTAATATACCACGTCAGCGGTAAAACTGTAGACTGGCGATTTTTTTACGGTCGAGACGTCCTCTCACTGGAAGGAGCCGAGCGCCTTCGGTTGGTGGCTTCAATTTGAGAATGTCATTTAAAGTTGTCTAGGGGGTTTGGTCTTGTCCGGCTTACATAAGTTTAAGGATAAGTTAGGGACAGTCTGGTTGGCACCAGAAAAAAAAACAATAAAAACAAATTATTTAGAAAAACAATAAAAAATAAAAAAACAATAATAAAACGCGTGGCACTAAAATATGGAAGTACCGATTAAACGAAGAAATATACATAAGCAATCAGGTGTTCAGCTGGGGATTGGGGAGATTTTCTGATATTTTTGAAAGTACTTAAATCTTTTGGAAAATATAACCATTCATTCGGTGGCTATGATGTTCAAATGGTAGACATGTGCATTCAAGAGGACACAAGCGTCTACAGGTTTTTCTCAAAACCCACCTCTGTCTATCAACTCCTACTCTCACCTCCCCGCGGTGAACATCGGGTGCCTAGTACCTCAACTGGAGATTGGGTTCCAACCCCAGTGGAAAGTTGTTGGGGGCAACAAACGAGAGCGGTGGGGAGAGGTGTTTCCACTAAGGCACCTCTCCTTATCCAGGCGGCAGCGGACGAATTCTCGAGATAGAATCAACGGTGGCGTCTACAGTTCCAGTAAGGTCGAACTACTTAGTGAACACCTTATAGGGCTTCTTCGACATATTCGGAGCCCAGGCCTATAAGGAGCGGTTCATCCGGCTCCCCTTCCTTGGAGTTATACTAAGGATCTGGCCCTCCAGGTTGGGGGTTGTGCCGTCGGGGTGACTTCCTGGCCACGTAAAAACATCATAGTTTCGAAGCAACAACAAGCCTCGGATACGGACGGATTTACTGTTGACAACCCACGCAAACGAAATAAGAACAACGAACTTCGGATATGTACGTGGAATGTTAGGTCCCTTAACAGACCACGTGCAGCCGAACAATTAGCGGAAGCCCTAAACTGCTGCAAGGCAGATATTACAGCCATCCAAGAAGTGCGATGGGATGGACCGGGCAAACGCAAACTAAAAGACTGCGATATCTTTTACGGCGAATGCTACCGAGAACAAAGACAGCGTCTATTTGGGTGTGGATTTGTTGTTGGAACTAGGCTCAGGCAAAAAGTCTTGAGTTTCAACAGTGTGAGCGAGCGCATCACGACAATCCGCATCAAGGCTAAATTCGCCAACATAAGCCTAATATGCGCGCATGCCCCAACAAAGGAGAAAGATGAAGACACCAAAGACTTATTCTTCGAGCTGTTGGACTAGACATATAAGCAGTGCCCTGGCTATGACATTAAAATTGTCTTAGAAGATTTTAATGCCAAGCCAAGAGAAGGCATCTTTTTGTGGCATAATCGGGAGATACATAGCCTGCACGACACTACCTCCGACAACGGATTCAGGCTGATCGATTTCGCTGCGGGGCGAGACGTTCTGGTAGCTAGTACGCAGTTCACGCATCTTAATGTCCACAAGGGGACATGGAAATCTCCTGATCAATCAACCGTTAACCAGATGGACCACATTGCGATCGACGCACGATACTTCTCCAGTATCCAGGATATCCGAACATTCCAAGAGGGCAACATTCACTCGGACCACTACCTCGTTGTAGAAAAGGTATGGCTACGGATATCCCGATCCAAGCCAAAACGAGGAAGCACTGTGAGAAGATTCGAAGTTAGACGGCTACAATCGCAAGAGACTGCCATGTCCTTTTCCGATCTAGTCTCTTAAAACCTCTTAGGGAGTCCTATGGTTCCTGCATTAAGCATTGAAAACCAATGTTAACATTGCCTTCCAGCCATTAGAGATGCCGCTGCACAAAAGGACTAAAGCTGCTCGCGAGCTCTACGAGCAGAAGAGGGGAAAGGAACACCGGCTTCTTGGATGAAAAAAAAGAGAGCATGAGAAGCGCCCGATCGAGGAGAAAGAGGGATGTCACAACAGGAATAATGTTCGTACCCCAAAAGGGGTACCAGCCACGAACCGAAGCCCGCAAAGACGATCAGGGGAACATCGTAGAAGAACCGCAGTCGATGCTGATTTGAATAACTCTTCAAAGCAGCAGGCGATGACTTGATAAGGACGTGCACCAACTCATCTGCAAAATATGGTCGGAGGAAAGCATGACCGATGAGTGGAATCTCAGCATAGTGTGCCCGATACATAAGAAAGGAGATCCTCTAAACTGCGCCTACTACAGAGGCATCAGTCTCCTTAACATTGCGTATAAGATCCTCTTTGCCGTATTATGTGAACATCTGAAGCCATTCGTCAACAACCTGATTGGTCCTTATCAGTGTGGCTTCAGACCAGGAAAGTCCACTATCGACCAAATATTCACACTACAACAGATCTTGGAAAAAACCCAGGAACTTCAAATCGATACCCACCATTTCTTTATCGATTTTAAAGCCGCGTATGACAGCATCTATAGGGAAGAGCTCTACCGAGCAATGTCTAGTTTTGGCATCCCTGTCAAACGTATCCGTTTGTGCAGAATGACGATGGAGAATGCACGCTGCTCTATCAAGGTCGGAAAAGATCTTACCGATGCATTTGATGTCAAAAAAGGTTTTAGACAAGGCGATGCACTGTCATGCGACTTCCTGAATATCGTTCTGGAAAGAATTGTGCAAAATTCAACCCTCAACACTAGAGGCACAATCTTCCAAAGGTACATCCAATTACTCGGATACGCAGATGATATTGACATAATTGGAAGATCAAAGCTTGATGTCAGTGGAGCGTTTTTGAGCATTGTGACAGAAGCGAAGAAGATGGGTTTAGTGGTCAATGAGGGCAAGACCAGGTATATGCTGTCATCAAAAAAGGACACTGAACGACGACGTCTTGGACAAAACGTCACCATGGACAGCTATAACTTTGAGGTAGTTAAGGACTTTGTCTACCTAGGCACCGCTATTAAAACAGACAACGACACCAGCGCTGAAATCAAACGAAGAATAACTCTTGCAAATCGCTGCTTCTTTGGACTAAGAAGGCAATTGAGAAGTACAGTCCTCTCTCGAGCATGTAAAATCACCATCTATAAGACACTCATCATCCCGGTTCTCATTTATGGCGCTGAGGTCGGACCCTGTCAAAGAAAGATGAGAGCGTCTTTGGATGCTTCGAGAGAAAAATTCTTCGGAGAATGGAAGAGAAGATATAACGACGAACTGTACGGGCTATACAGCGACACTGACCTAGTTAGCAGAATCAAAGTCCAACGGCTTAGATGGCTAGGTCATGTAGAACGGATGGACATCAACGCTCCAGCCCGGAAGGTCTTTGAATCCAATCCCGAGGGACGGCGCAGTAGAGGAAGACCGCGACTCAGGTGGCGCACCCAGGTGGGAGAGGACCTCAACCAACTCGGCGTGCGAAACTGGAGACAGCTAGCTAGGGACCGAGCTGGCTGGAGACGCTTGTTGGTTGAGGCCCAGGTCCGCCCCGGACTGTAGCGCCACCTTAAGTAAGTAAAGTATTCGGTGGCTATATGAAATATGTATTCCATAATATTTTGACGTAAGTGTACAAATTTATAGACAACGTATGCACTGCATTTGGAGCTGAAAAACCAAAACCCTCCTCCATTGCGGCCATGGTTCTGGGCGGTGAAGTATCTGAAACGGAAATACAAATTTGGGTAAGCCCTAACGTCTCAAAAGACCCGAATCGATCTTTAGTAGGCTAAAATCCGGAGAGTATTACAGATAATTGTTTCACTCAAGAAGTGCTGAGTCTTCTTGTCTAAATTTTCTTTTTTTTATAAACGAGATTTTTTTTGAGCCGAAATAAATTGTATAGTTAGGCCAAAATTTAAATATTTGTTCCCACAGTTTTCGTCAACATTTTAACATTTCCGCTCAATCCTTCCTTAGCATAAAAGGTTTGTTTGTACGTTTACTAAAGGCCCTTTTTGTTTTTCTACATTTGAGCAAAAAGAAAAAGAGTTAACGTGTTAAGAAATCTCAACTTCAATCATCTTAATCATAAATTTCATCAGAAGACATCGTAACATGAACTTCTTTAAGTCCTTTATAAATCGATCGCATCATTAATAATCGCATAATCAGACAAGTCATACGCAAAACACCAAGCGAGACAGCCCCGGATGACCTGCGACTGATGCGAGTATGGGGCATATACTACACCACACGTCCTATAGTTTTATAGATGCATCATGCTGCCATCGCTGCCGCCGCGCAGCGCTGCGCTGATGTTCGTCGAGTTGGTTGGTTCTTGATCTTCGAAGGGAAGGGTTTATTATGCACAGGATGTGAGCATTAATTCACTTCCAGAGTTTCATTCGGCCCAAACGCATATCATAACCTATAGACACCACCACTGAAGGCGCACACACAAAGCACATATAGCTGCCTTCAGAATACCCATTGCCCATAGTTTCAAGAAGACGCTTCTTCTTCGTCACCATGAATCTGAGAAAGTCAGATCAGTGATTTCAACCTTCCTCCACGTTTCACTACGACGCGACGACGATTGTGAACTACGGCGAGCTAAGCCATCGTGTACTACTGCTACGCGCAAGAAATACCTACATATATAACCACCACCTCCTCAGGCAGCACCAGCCAACAGCCACTACACCAGGACCAGCATCAGTACCAGCAGCAATATCCATGGGCACAAGACAAGCCCCAGCCATTTAAAATCTATAAATCCTAATGTGGAGAGGTGGGCGTATAGAGCTGTACGCCATAATTAAAAATTTAAATCAAATGGACTTGTCATTTGTTTTTGCCTCGTCTGCTCCAAGGCAGGCTTATCATGGCCACCGCTGGTGCGCCTGCCATGGCTCAACGGTGAGCACTCACATTTGACTGGCCAAAACATACAGCAACACAGAACCGAATAAATGTTCCACAAATGACCAAAAGGATCTCTGATGGCTGACGCAGCCAGCCAGCGAGGAAAACCACTCACAGCCTAACTCTGTTGAATGCGATTGACTTCAGAGATTTGCATGATTTTGTTCTGAAGCTTCAAAACATATACTCACACAGGCTGAGGCACAGGCACATTCACCACCGAGATTCTGGGCAAGTTGCAGTCATCACGGGATACTATCGTGCCAACGCGCCCCATGGTGGCTCCAAAATGGAACCCCGCCACGATTATGACTTCGTATAAGTCAAATTAATTTTACCGATTTATTTCAATAAAAGCGTTTTCTCTGGCGATTTCAATGGAAACCCCTTCGGAGCACTAATTCAAGTGCTCACGAATGCGAATTAGGTGTTGAAAATAATATTACGTGTATGAGTTGTGTTTGTTCTTTTATATTCATCGTTTTTCTCCTTTGCAAACGAATACGAGAAATAAAGAATCCGCAACGCGACGCGACGGTACGCGACGCACAAACATACCGGTAATGTGGATTGCCTTTATATTGAATGAAGTGAGGCGCGTGTTTCACGGCCATGATTAGGGAGATTTACGCCATGGAATGCTTGGGGTGTAATGAAAGAACTGTGTTCGAATGTGAGATTTTTTAAAACTTTTTTCCTCTTACTGTTGTACACTCAGAAAAACTAGGAACCCAATACAAAAAAACCGAAGCATAATATTCTGATTAGAAGTTAATTAATAATTTTTATTAATAAAGATGTTCTACATAAGATTTGATTCCTTAAGAGAAAAGTCCAGGCCACGCTGTGAAATTTGGAAAAAAGGTGCAATAAGTTAAAATGTGCAAATATTTTGCTCCCTTGTTACGTTTCCATGTTTTACAAAGTTATTTTGGGTAATGTGTTGAAATGTGCAAAGCCTTTGCCGCCTCGTGCCGCTTTCATGTTTAACGAAGTTATTTGGCAAGTTTTGTGGTTTTTTCAATAAAAGCGCTAGCGAAAAATATTCAATGCTTGGAACAAGGTAGCTTCAGTAAAAGCACATTTCAATAAAATGATTTGTTAAGTGTAGATTGCGAAGAACGCAGGAGATGGCAAAGTGGCAAAATATTTAAATATGTTAACTTAATTAAATTAGCATGATTTATCTACTTTACAATTGTTAAAGCATGAAGATTAGTTTCGTGCACCACAACACTTTGATTTTTGAAACTAGATTTTATTGCATACGAGTGGAGAAATTATTTTATTCTTTTGTTAATTCACTTCCTCGTAGTTACTTATTTCTATTATTATGGTCTTCTCATATCTTTGCAAAGAAGTGCTAATTACAATGAGAAATGGATTAAGATTAAGTGTAATTGCAGAAGAACAACTCAGGCGCTTCTGTCTAAGCCTCTTATGAGATTCTAGACCATAAGAAGCAACCAATGGAAGAATGCCAGAAATGCAAGATACAAGTCGTGTTTGTGATATTTTGTTAGGATGTTATCACATTTGACCACCGATATATTGTAAAATAAAACTTGCCAATACTCACCAATAGTTTTAAGACCGTAAAAATCATTTCTTGACTTTCGAAATGAAATTTATAATTTAAAAAAACTTTACATAAAGGCTGAAGACTTCGGACTATCCGTGATGAATGTAGCCTCTAAATTAGACGCTTCGGGAGAATTCACATTCGTAAGGAGCCAAGGACAATCTGTTATTGATATTGAAGCTATATCTCTTGAGTGGCTTAATCTATCATTAGATTTTGAAGTAGGAGTGGCGATCACTTTCCCAATGAAGTAAAAGTTCAGGTTGCTGATGAAATTGTACTGATACAATCAACTAACTTTTTGGAAATGAGATAGAAACAGAATTGTGCCGATCTATACAAATAATTACTAAGCGGTAACATCAGCTCTATTCACTCGTTTCAATATAACAGTCTAGAAAGTTATGATCAACATATTACAAGAGTTATCAAGGCCTCAGCACCATTTGCCAAGAGTAATAAAAGCCGAAATCATGCTTGTACACCAAAAAGCAAATGGTTTGATAATGATTGTGTGAAACTTCGTTAACTTTCATTTGTTTATCTTAGTTGTTCAGATCTACATTTATCTTCATATTAACAAGGATTTCAAAAGACTTTGTCTTCAACAATGTTGCAAAAAAACTGGTAAATTGTAAGAACTCGAAGGCTTTCTGGAACAGTGTTCGTGAGCTGGGTGGTCGTGATAGTGACTACGCTCGGAGTTGAGACACTAGTAGCTCACTTTAAAACTCTTTTGTCGGCTGAAGAGAATCACCATGCTTTCTATTATGCACAACCTTATGTCACTATCTGCGAACTGGATAATACCATTACTCGACCTGAGCTTGACACTACTCTGCGTAAAATGAAAAATAATAAGGCTCCTGGCATAGATGGCATTCCGATTGAATTCTACAAGAATAGTACGGAACCGTTTTAAAATCATCTTTGGGCATATTTCAACAAACTTTATGAAAATACTTTTGTTCCAAACAATTTCAACAAAGCGGTTATATTCGCAATCTTCAAAAAATGAGATACCAATCAGCCAGAGAACTATAAGAGGAATCTCGCCAAGAAAGATTCTAACTCAATTCTTTATGAGAAGTTGAAGGAATGGATTGAGAACAACAACTGACTCAGCATGTTCCAGGCAGGATTTCGGTCGGGTTTCTTAAGACCATATATTCGCTCTATCTATTATCTAGCAGAAAATTAAATTATATGCCTGATTTTTGGATTTTAAAGCAGCTTTTCAGTAGGTAAATAGAAATGCCTTGATGTACAAATTGTAATTCTTAGGAATTTCACGTAAATTCTTAATGTTTTATTTCAACTTTCATGCCTGATCTACTGCATCAGTGTGGGACGAAACTAAATTCTCTGAATGGTTTGAAACAACATCAGGTGTCCCCCAAGGGTGCATATTAAGCCCGATAATGTTCGCCTTGTTTATTGATGACGTTTGTGATGTACTTCCGGGTGGAATACTCTTTGCCGGTATACAAATCAAAGTTTTGCTCTCAATCCATCCAACCTTAAGCTGCAAATCAACAAATTTAATATATTTTTTGAATCCTGAAGTCTCTGCATCAATAAATACAAGACAAAAATAACGATTTTTGAACCGAGTCAGAGAAGAAGACTCGCAGAAGAAAATTGGTCCGCAAACAACGCGCCTATTGAGGTCGTTCATTGTTTAAAATATGGGATGATTTTTTTGAGGTTAGGATTTTCATGCATTAGTATTTGACAGATCACGCGGGATTTCAGACATGGTGTCAAAGAGAAAGATGCTCAGTATGCTTTGACATTTCATCATGAATAGACTTACTAACGAGCAACGCTTGCAAATCATTGAATTTTATTACCAAAATCAGTGTTCGGTTCGAAATGTGTTTCGCGCTTTACGTCCGATTTATGGTCTACATAATCGACCAAGTGAGCAAACAATTAATGGCTACGTAAATAAGCAAAATTGCCGCATTTGGAGTGAAGAGCAACCAGAAGCCGTTCAAGAACTGCCCATGCATCCCGAAAAATGCACTGTTTGGTGTGGTTTGTACGCTGGTGGAATCATTGGAACGTATTTTTTCAAAGATGCTGTTGGACGCAACGTTACGGTTAATGGCGATCGCTATCGTTCAATGCTAACAAACTTTTTGTTGCCAAAAATGGAAGAACTGAACTTGGTTGACATGTGGTTTCAACAAGATGGCGCTACATGCCACACAGCTCGCGATTCTATGGCCATTTTGAGGGAAAACTTCGGAGAACAATTCATCTCAAGGAAGGAATGGACCGGTAAGTTGGCCACCAAGATCATGCGATTTGACGCCTTTAGACTATTTTTTGTGGGGCTACGTCAAGTCTTAAGTCTACACAAATAAGCCAGCAACTATTCCAGCTTTGGAAGACAACATTTCCGAAGAAATTCGGGCTATTCCGGCCGAAATGCTCGAAAAAGTAACCCAAAATTGGACTTTCCGAATGGATAACCTAAGACGCAGCCGCGGTCAACATTTAAATGAAATTATCTTCAAAAAGTAAATGTCATGGACCAATCTAACGTTTCAAATAAAGAATCGATGAGAAAAAAAGTTCTCAAGCTCTTAAAAAATCACCGTTTATCTTGTAGTTTTGCTGTCTTACAATCTTAATGTTTCGAAACACACTCTAACCAAAAAATCGATCTTAAATCCCAATGTCGTGTTTTACAAGCAACTGTGAACTGCTGCATGTGGTAGGGTACCCAATTCTTTGGATATATACAACTGGAGGAGTTTGAAGCCGTACAAAGGTATTTGTTCAAACGCTTGTTCACATTGCCTACTTCAACGCCCAATTATGCTACACACGTAGAGTCTGGCATAACACCTCTTTTCACAAATCCATTACGACAAGGCTTATGCAAACAAATGCCTCACCGTTTAAGGAATGGAACTAGAAAGTTTCTTCAAATGGCAGTAAGCTGTTCTTTTAGAGTCCAATTCGAATCAATGGCATACCATGTTCAATGATCTGATCGCCAGAACTGAACATCAGTGAACATCTTTCAAGAGCCCCAACAACACTATCAAGAAATGTGTATCAACCACCAAATAACATCACAGGCTAATTATTTCAGTAACGAGTTTTCTTCTGAGGCTATTAGTAAAATATTTAGGGCCCGAGTCGAAATGCTGAATCTTTACTCAATAATAGAGTTGGCTTCTGCGATAATAGCATCAATGTGCGGAACAAATGTAAAATTGGAATCGAAGGAGACACCCACATCCTTTACTGTAGCAGTTCTCTGAAGAGGGATACGATCAGAATACGCAAACTCATAAGTTGAGAGTTTTAAAAAGACAGATATAGCGAAGCATTTCTTGACATTAAGTTTAAGACAGTTAACCAAACACCAGTTTGATAAATGATCGAGGTCTATTTGGAGATTAAAGCAATCATAAATGGAATTCACTTTTGAAAATAATTTAAGATCATCAGCGTATATGAGACATTGACTGAACTTTATGTTTTTCCAAATATCATCGATAAAGATTATAAATATAAGTAGATCCAGATGACTGCCCTGGGGATCTCCTGAGGTACATGTAATAGATCTCGAGGTATGATTGTCAAGTTTTACTTTTTGTACCCTATCAGTTAAAAAAGATGAAATCCACTGAAGGAGATAAGAGTGAACACCAAAGTTATGAAGCTTACGAAACAGTATGTAGTGGAATACAGAATCAAATGCGTTACTAAAATCCGTTTAGATAACGTGTCTACTTGACTTTGACTTTCTATACAATCAATAACGAAAAAGCAAAAACATACGCTATGCTGGGCATCACTTAAATGTTCTTTCACGAAAAAATCCAGTTTGGTTTTTACTAAACTTTTGAGCAGTTTAGGAACTGTGGACAGCTAACAAATGCCTCTGTAATTTTAAACATTATTTTTCGAACCAGACTTCTTAATTGGGATCAGAAAAGATGATTTCCATTCGCCCAAAAATATTCTGGACGATGAGATAAGTTGAATATAATTTGCAATGAAAAACACACAGAGTTAGAGCATTTTTTTAAGACAAAAGCAGGAATTCCATTGACACCAGGAATGCGATTGGGTTTGAAATCCTGAAGACCATGTAGTACATCTGATTCTAAGTGTATTCAGCCAATATCTACTTTAGGGGAAATATCTGAAAGAAAGTTTTCTTGTGAGGTTGAGTAAACGGATTCAATAGATTGAACAAAAAGATCAAGAGTTTTAATAATGTCAGTAGAATTATCTCCTCTAAAATTCATCGTAGTTGAAATGCCAATGGATTTGCCTTTAGAATTAATAAAACTCCAGAATCATTTCGGATCACTTTTCAAATTAAACTCAATATTCGAAATATAATTCATGCGCAAGAATTTGGTGAGAATCATGAATTATTTCGGAATTTTCGAAGTGTACAAAATGTATGTTTGTCATCAAACGTGTTTGACATTTTATTTTAAATGAGTCAGCCTTTTGTTATACCACGGAGGTTTTGAGATATTTTTTTTTGTCGTATAAGGTACAAGCTGTATAGATACCCGTGAAACGGTTAAGCATATTCTACAAGTTTAGGTTTAAAAATTCAGTATTCCAATCTACAGTTCCAAGATAATTACCAAGTTCAATAAAGTTTGATTTTAAGAAGTTAATGATCTTGGATTGTTAAAGTTAAATTTTAAATATCTTATAATTTTATTACAATACATAATTTCTAATGATGGATTGAATTGTTTAACAAACTATACGGAACATTATCTGTAATTGAAACTTTCAATTCATCTAGTGATGTAAAAACTAAAAGGAAGAATTGTATCTTAAGTATTAACAAACTATTAATTTGATATAATTTTAAAGCAAATAAATGATCAATAAAAGTTAATTTATATCTTTTTTTAAATTCCATGGGATAAGCATATTTTCTCCTAAGAAATATGACGAATTTATATCGGATGAGTTGAAATCACCAATAATACAAATTTTACTTAAATTATTGTTGAAATTATTAACAAAATCAATGTTTTTCATAAAGTTCAATAAAGCTTTTTGGCGGTATATAACTTACGATGACGAACATTAAAATACCAGGTTCAAAACTGATGGAAACACACATTTGTTGAATATCGGTGATAGGTAGTGAAATTGATTCAAATGACATGTTTGAGCGAACGGCAACAACCTTTACGATTTCAAGCATATCAGATTTAACGTCAAAAATTTCAGAATTAGAAATTCCACTCCAAAGCCAAGATTCAGCAATAATGATAACAACGAAGACATTACAGTTATCAAGGTAAATCGCAGGGATTTTTGTGCGGATTCCACTGGAATTGTGATAGTACATTTTCAGGCAATCAGAATTGGATGGAGAAATTTATGGGTGAATTTACGAATCTTTATTATGTAAGTTCAAAAAGATGTATTGAAAATGGATTCCATAAATTCAGCAAGAATTCGGTTTTAAAGTGAACAAATCTGAAGTTTGTGTCAGATCCATTTTTCAGAAGTTTGTACCATTTAAAATAAGAAGGGTTAATATTTAAATTAGACGAAAGGTATTGAATAATTGAATCGGTTCAAGTTAATGGACTGAACTTTAACAGGTGAAACAATTTTAAATTCGTGTAAACTAGAAGTTCACTATTCTGGATATTAGAACCGGAAAAAACTCGAGTGATCTTAAGACGCGTATCAATATTACCTTGTTCTCCAGCAGTAACGTAGTTTGTACTATTAAGACAATACGATTTTGTCCTTAGAGAATATCTATAAAAATCCAGAATAAGAATTTAGTGGATGCGCTTAATGTATATAGAATATTTTTTTAGTAATCTAGATTCTATTCTCTAGAATTTAATAGGAAAAGAATAAACCTATACGCTCAGATTAGAATGATATGTGAACCTTTATAGAAGCTTCCAGCTAAAGTTTAGTAAAACAAATTAAGATGTTCAACTTGAATTTAGAATCCAGCCCTAAGAGTCTAGATAGAAATGTTTGTCAGAGGCAAATTTCACTCCTAGCCAAGTTACTGAAATTTTAAATCTAGAAAGCCACCTTGAAATCTTCTGGCAGACGATTCGTTAGTAGAGGGACCCCTGGAAGGTGGTGTTCTATCTCTTCTCCTCTAGAACCAAGTGAATGAAATCATAACTAGTCTGGATGCGGAGGGATTCATGGTGATCCTCTATGCGTACGGCGTTGCTATAGCAGTTTCAGGAATGCATCTTAACACCTTAAAATAACTCTAACAAAATGCCTTAGACAGACTAATACTTTGGGCTGATCTGGGTGGACTGGGTGTTACCCCCACACATAACCAAATAAGTCCTACTTTCGAGGAAATACAAAATTCCATTATTTAAAATTCTCAGGCTAAGTATCTGGGTCTTATTTCAGACAAAAAACTAAATTTGAAACGCAATGTACAAGAAAGAGTCAAAGAAGCTACTGTAGCCCTCTTTTCTTGCAAAAAAGCTATTGGTAATAAATGTAGCTTGCAACCCCGAATTACGCATTAGCTATACACATCGGTAATTTAATTAGGCTAAGTTTAAAGTTAGGTGTGACAGTATGGTGGACTGCTTTAGAGAAAGCTATAAACCGCGACAAATTAAATAAGGCCCAAAGTTCAGCTTGCCTATGTATAAGCGGGTTGCTTCGAACGACCCCATCTGCGGCACTGGACACCTAACTCTACCTAACACTTGACATATTTAGCAAACAAATAGCTGCAAGCTCTGCTATTCACCTCAAAGCATCGTCGCAGTGGATTAACAACAACATTGGCCACTCTGTAAATCTTAGATATTTAAAATCAATTCCAAAGCACACAGACACGACCATCCCTCAAATGCAATTCGACAGAAAATTCCAGATTTCTATACCTCCCAGATCTTTTTGGGAGAATAGGACAATCTTGGAGGATGAGTCAATCTATTTTTACACAGATGGGTCAAAACAAAAGGGGTTGGTGGAGGTTTTTAATCTAAACGAATGAAATTAAGTCTCTCATTCCGCTTTCCCAATCATTGTAGCGTGTTCAAGCGGAACTTTTGGCGATAAAAGAAGTCTTGTCCTGGCTTAAAGAAAACGTGATATCTACATCTGATATCCGTATTTTTTCAGATAGTTATCAGGCTGCTTTCAAATCCCTGAATTCTATCTCTACAACAGTCCATAACTGTCGATCATCACTAATGGAGATGACACAACATTTGTATATTCACCTTTGCTGGGTACCAGGCCATAGAGACATTCCAGGTTACTGTAAGGCAGATGAACTCGCCAGGAACGGTACAGTACAGTCCATCCTACCACGTTTGACAAGTACTGGCATACCAATCGCTAATTGTAAACTGCTGCTAATGCAAGACGCTGCGAGGAGGGTAGGCACCAGGAGGAACAACATCACCACGTGTTAGGTCAAAAAAAAACATCTGGCTAACACTAGATTTAAAGCGTTCAATGTGTTTGCTATCTCTAAGCATATCGAATATAAGCTCGATAAAAGGTGTCATAACCGGACACTTTCCAATATAGGAAAGCACGCCAGGCGACTAGGCGTATTCTCAAATGACTTTTGCAGAATTTGTATGGACGAGGAAGAGGTGGAAACAATTCTTCATCTTCTCTGTACATGCCCTGCTCCAGCTCAAAACGATCTACAATATCTAAATCATATTAGCATAATCAGCCTCTCACGTTTCGTAAGGGATTCAAACTGGTTTCATTGAGCTTAGGAGGAAGCCTAAAGATTCATGTGGTATCACAAAGGGCAAAATGTTACTTGGTAAATCCACTGTTCTTCGCACTCCATATAAATGATATCCATGAGTTCAAAGGAGGGGGTATTTCGCTGAATGGAATGCAAATTCGGTTGCTAATGTGTGCGGATGACACTGTGGTAATAGAAGATGGCAGAAAACTGTCAACGGTAGAATCTTGTTATAAACCTGGAGAAATCTAAAGCGATGGTATTTAGAAAAAGATGTGGTAGACTTAGCCAACAAGAAAATTGGAAGCCATCGAAGTTGTTAGCAAATACAAGTACCTTGGTATATGGCTTACTTCCGGACTAAGCCCAACGGAACACTTCAAAGAACAATCTAAAGAAGCTAGACAGAGCTTAAAATTTTACGTGGAATAGGTTTATCACTAATAAAGATGTCAAATTAACTTCTAAGTTCGATATCTTCAACGCGGTTACCAGGGCTATTCTCGGTTATAGAGCACAACTATGGGGGACTTACAACATGATGAAGTGGAAAAGATGCAAAGATACTTCTACCAAAAAGTACTGGGTCTGCCAAGTGTGACGCCTAACTATGTCTTGAACCTTTAATGTCAGTTGAAACCTGTCTTTGAATACATGATGAGATGTCATATGTACCATGTGGGAAGAGTTCTCAGTGCTAACGCAAATAACAGGCTACCAAAATTTTTAGCCAAGCTGATAATTAAAAAGAAGATTTTCTGGTTTAGGAGTTGGGAAAATAGCCTCAATCGGGAAGATGTAGAGCAGTTGGATGTGATCGTGACCAACAAAACTCTGTTTAAGCTGGTTGTGGATGGCGTAGCAGATAAAATAATCGAGCGCGAGCACTTAGAGTGTCTGCAAAGAGCACAGCAAACGAGAACACATAGCTTATACCATTTGCTTGATTAGGTATACTGCTGGCTGGTGAAGTTTACGTCTCGGATGAGACTCGAATGTCTCCAAAATTCGCTGGATACTAAAAGCAAGAGCAGGGCTCATTATGCTCAATGGAACACGAATAATAGAAACTGCTGCACTCTCTGCAACTCAAACGAAGAAGAGACCCTTGCACATTTTGTGGGAACCAGCCAATTTTAAGAAGTATTCGCCGAGAGACATTAGGAAGGATTAAAACTGTATCATCAAATACTTACAAATAGCACTGAATTATTGCCAACAACTCATAAATTAATTAAACAACTAGAATTTAAGACGTATTTTAATTATATTTTTGCATTAAAAATAATTATAAATCTAGTGAAGTTTTTAGAAAAAATTGTATTGATTGCGACATCCGAGAAAAGTCATTGTTGAACCTTTTTTTTAAAGAAATAATAACGCATTTGTTAAATTAGCACTAATTCTATAAGAACTGAATCAAATCATACAAATATAAGAAACAAGCCGCGGCTTTAATGCGTTCGCACCTTAGACCGAAGCAGAATAGGAGGCAACAAAGGAAAAGTCAAAAGCTTGTCAAAATTACTTACCTATGTAAGTGTGTCCGATTCCATCATAACCAAACTACAAAAGAATTTTGGCACTCGAACATTGGCTAGGTTAAATCAGACAGAAGTTAGGAATTCCCAACTAATTCCGAAGTCTCTAAGTAACCTAATTTTAAAAATAAGAATATAATCCATAACACCGACAATTAGAATTAAGTTTTCATAAGTTGCAATATAGCCACAGGTCCAATAGTTTTAAGAATTAAGCGGACGTTTATTTGTATCCAAAGAAGAATCTTCGGGGATTCTGTTAATGTTTACATTTTAACCCTAAGATTTTATTAAATTTTGAACATTACATCTTTTTAGAAACTATCCATTTTTTGGACCCCTTAAATCTGAAAACTTGAATCTCATGTGTTCTCCGAAATGGTTAATACAATTCCGGTACCATTTTCTATATCACGAATCAAAAAAAGTAAAGCTTAAAAACTTTCCTTAAAAATGGGGACTGAGAAATAGATCTTGCTGTAGCCATTAAATATTTCTTTCTTCTTCAGGACCAATTCTTGAACCTTTTTTTTTTCTGGCAACAAAATCAAAAATTTCTCAAACAACTTGCTTGCATGGGATACTAGTGCCTGCTCACACATTTTATGCTGCCATATTTAGTCATTACCAGCTGTACTAACTCCTATTTAAAATTCTTTCCACCACTATACCGACCGATGCGATGCGACGACCATATTATAAGACCCATTCTGAATGGACCCAAGCCAGAGCAACTTCTTATAAAGCAACAACTGTGTTGCAAACGGCCTACCATAACTTAAGCAGCAGAGACATCTCAATTCCGTCCTAAATTAACCCCAACTGATTTAACTGATTACCAAAAGCCAAACAATAGCATCTCGAATCACATGGAGAATTTGGCTTCGCCACTTGGAACACAGTCCGCAGTTAAAGCAGCAGCATCAACAACAACAGTGGAAAGAGTTACAGCGGCGCGGCGACCGTTTCGCAAGTCAACGGATGCAAGCCGACCACGACGAAGTCAAACCATCATAGGTATATACGAGGAGGAAGGACGAAAGATATGAAGAAGAGCCGTAATCGATTGAAGGGCAATTTATTTGTCGCCATATTTGAAACAAATGAGAATACCCAATTTCCAGACTTAATCTCGAAGGCCCATCGGACAAGAGCTCTTCGTTCGTTCGTTCGTACAATACCCGCAGGGCACGATTGAGCGTGGTTGTTGTTTTTGTTACTGTTGCTGATGATGCTGATGCTACACAAGCACCAAGAACCCTTTCCAGCTTCATCTCTGATCATCATCATCCGGAGATTGCAAAGGTGTACCATCACCGCATTCTCAGATTCACTTTAATGATCACAGAACCAAAACACAGCGAGTCCTTATACCTACCCTACCCATAAGAGTATAGACCGCAGCACATTGTCAAACTGATATTAGCTTCAAATTAGTTGGCCCGAATTTATGCCCTTAAATAAGAACCCGGGCCGGGACTCAATCGCCATCGACATTCAACATTCGACAACAATAAAATGGTCGGCTACATAGATGAAGATCTATGAGGGGCAGTCGTATATCGTATAAGGTCTAATTATCGCCACTGACCGACGGGCGACGACTGGCAGAGGTGATCTCATCAATCACCGACACTGACACATGATGACTTTGCCACCACCCGCCATTGTTGGTTTTGTTAATGATCCCAATGACAGTTCCTAGATGCATGTAACACCCACCCATTTAAACAAGTGCACTCTCAAAGATATAAAGGTATACTTACACCCTGTAGTTGCCACCGCCATCCATCGCCGCCGCAGGATCGTGTTGTGTGTCGCAACCCATTATCACATTTTTTATTCCCGTTTTAATTAAATGTTTCCGTCGGGAATGAGCACCGGAGAAAGGAAGCGGGAGGGGACGTTTTAATATCCAGTTCGATTCGGAGATGCAGCCGGTTACCATTTGTCATTGACCACGATTATGATGAGTGAGGATGTGTTGACGGTGTCGGTGTCAGTGACGGCCATCACCGTACCACGATGATCAGCAGAAGCGAAGCAACAGCAAAAGCAGCAGCAGTTGTCAGTCAACAAAGAGAGCACCACACCAACGTCCAAGTCCGCGTCCACAGTGCAAAATAAAAACGAGAAGACACGGTGCGTGGTGGCGTCGTCGTAGTAGTCGTCATCGTCATCGTCGTTATTAATGATGGACGAACGATGATGGTGTTGCAATTATGGGAAGCAACGAGTGTGGCAGAGTGCAGTTTGACCGACCACACAATGGAATCCAATAATTGGCCATTTCGTGAGAGATGCCATGAGTGACAGGTATTTTTTTATTTTTTATTTCGTGAGTCCAGAAGGCCCATAGCCATAAGAGTTTGCATGAAAAGAGATAGAAATGAAAACGTGTGATTAGTTTTGGGCGTATGCTAATTATAGTTAGGTATATATTAAAAAAGAAAATAGAACAGTGGGACGTTTATCAAAAGCAACAACAACTGCCTCTGTTCACAGGTCGCAGTCTAAGGAATGGATCGGAAATCAATTAAAAGATCCTAAAGATAATCGACCCCGAAAAACTTTGACCGATGCGTTTCCTATAAAATAGATAAGTCTAATTGACGTTTTTCAACAGGGGTGGATCTAAAGGGTGGTAACTTATTAAGGGCCGATGTTGATTTTGAATAAAACACACATATTTAGGGGTTTATTGTCATTTCATTATGAAACAGAATATTGCCCAAATAGTCGCCCGAACTCTGTGGCACACCTTCAACTGATTGTCTAAAAATTTGATGATGCTGAGGCATAATTGAACTTCTTTGACGTTAATTTACCGAATTTTTTATCGTTTAGCTTTTCCAATGTTGAAGGTTTATCGACGAAGACCTTTTCTTTTAAATAACCATAAAAAAAGAGGCCTAATGGTGTCAAATCACAGGATCGTGGAGGGCAATTCACATTTTTACCGCGTGAGAAAACACGGTCATTGAATTTGTCGCGCAAAACAGCCATCGTTTCGTTAGCTGTATCCATTTTGTCGAAATCTATATTTTCCAATTCGGGTTAAAAAAAGTTCGTCATCTTCTCATGATAGTGAACACTATTGACAGTAACTGCTTGATCCGACTCATTCAAAAAAAAAAGTACCCATGATGTCGCCAGCACAGTCATACTTTGTTAATAGGTTTTTTAAAAATCACTCTTGGATTATCATTCTTAAAAACTGCGACAATTCTACTTATTGACAAATCCACTGATTTAAAAATGTGTCTAATTACTATAGATGATTTTTGTCGAAAAGTGATCATCCACTGTTGACATTTCGTGCAAGTCTTTATCCATAATGTTCGAACTAATTTTTAATTATAAGAAATATTGTTTTCAACATTCTGTAAAATTTTGAGAAAAATATAATCGAAAGTTTTTTTTCCAAAAAATAAAAACTTAAAAGAAAATTTAATAAAAGTTGGTAAAAACTGATTTTCAACTGAAATATCTTTTCAAAACTTTGAGATATTGGTTTTAAACTACTTTAATCTTTTACAAAATATTGTTTTCAATATTCCGTAAAATTTTGAGGAAAACTGAATTTACATTTATTTTTTACAAAAAATAGAAACCTAAAAAAAAAAACAATTTCTTGGAAAATATTCAAGTAGAAATTAAGCGCAACGAAGAAAAGTTTACACTAATAGCGATATATCGACCTGCGGGATTCAGCATAACATATTTTATAGATGAATTAGATGAGCAAATCAATAAAATCAACTCAAAAACTAAACTCGTAATAATAGGAGATATGAAAATATGTATGTTTGCTTCAAAAGGCTTATCAAATGTTATTAAAGCCTATACTAGAGTAGACTTGAAAAAAGGAAGTAAAACAAGGATAGACTATTGACTGGTTCGCTTAGGAAATGAAAAGTAGTATGCCTCTGTCATTGAAACTGATGTATCCGATCACTACACATTGTTCTGTGGGATCACTGGAAAAGTGACAGATGTTATACAAAAATCAATCAATATGCAAACAAGGAGATATACTCAACAAGCGATGGAAAAATAATAGAAGATGCTTCAGATACGAAAATGAATACAAGATCTTCAGAAATTTCGTCAACAAAAAAATTAAAAAAATCAAAGTGAACTTTTGCCAAAACAAATTCCTAGAGTATCGCCGTGATCCTAAAAAAACTTGGAGCCTGATAAACGATATACTTGGTAGAAAGAGAACGAACTTAAATGGAGTGATCGAAGGAAATTTCGGTAGTGAAGTCAGTTCGGAAGAACTTGCAAACAAATTCGTCTCAAGCACATGCAATATAAAAACATACCATAGTGAGATACCAAGCTCGAGACAGTCAATATACATATCACCACTGACGAGTGAAGAAATTTTAACAAACTTAATGGGTATAAATAAGGCAACAGAGTCAGGCAGAATAAGACCAAGGGATATCCAATTAAATGCCCAAACATTTACAGCAATTGTTGAACGCATAATCAACCTGAGCCTCGAACAGGCCCTTGTTCCAGCTGAACTCAAAATGGCTATAGTACGACCTGTATACAAAACAGTTGCTAAAACTGACGTATCGAACTATAAACCAATCTCTATTCTTCCTACTATGGATAAGATACTTGAGCAAATAACGGCACGTCGACTTCAGAGTTACATCGACAAATTCAAAATAATAAATAATACTCAATATGGATTCGTCAAAAACAAAAATACAAGCAAACTTCTAGCAGAATTCACAAATCTTATAAACTGCAATCTCAACAAAAACTACCACAATATAGTCATCTTCATAGACTTTAAGAAAGCGTTTGATACATTAAGACACGAAAAACTTCTGAAAATCCCGGAAAAAATAGGTATCCGAGACTTGACCCTTAACTGGTATAAGAGCTACATATATAAAAAACAGAAAAATGAGAGTGAAGATTGGCAAATCAATTAGTGAAGAAAAACATATTTAACACGGAGTTTCCCTAGGATCCATCTTAGTTCCTTTACTTTACACAATATATGCAAAACAACTACTAAACGTGTTAAAGAACAGTATAGGTTTTGATTACGCAGATGACACTGCAATTGTTGTTAGTCACAGAAACCTTGAAACGGCTACATATAAAGGGTGATTTTTTGAGGTTAGGATTTTCATGCATTAGTATTTGACAGATCACGCGGGATTTCAGACATGGTGTCAAAGAGAAAGATGCTCAGTATGCTTTGACATTTCATCATGAATAGACTTACTAACGAGCAACGCTTGCAAATCATTGAATTTTATTACCAAAATCAGTGTTCGGTTCGAAATGTGTTTCGCGCTTTACGTCCGATTTATGGTCTACATAATCGACCAAGTGCGCAAACAATTAATGCGATTGTGACCAAGTTTCGCACTCAGTTTACTTTATTGGACATTAAACCAACCACACGAATGCGTACAGTGCGTACAGAAGAGAATATTGCGTCTGTTTCTGAGAGTGTTGCTGAAGACCGTGAAATGTCGATTCGTCCCCGTTCGCAGCAATTGGGTTTGTGTTATTCGACCAAAACCGTATAAAATACAGATCGTGCAAGAACTGAAACCGACTGATCTGCCACAACGTCGAATTTTCAGTGAATGGGCCCTAGAAAAGTTGGCCGAAAATCCGCTTTTTTATCGACAAATTTTGTTCAGCGATGAGGCTCATTTCTGGTTGAATGGCTACGTACATAAGCAAAATTGCCGCATTTGGAGTGAAGAGCAACCAGAAGCCGTTCAAGAACTGCCCATGTATCCCGAAAAATGCACTGTTTGGTGTGGTTTGTACGCTGGTGGAATCATTGGACCGTATTTTTTCAAAGATGCTGTTGGACGCAACGTTACGGTGAATGAAGAACTGAACTTGGTTGACATGTGGTTTCAACAAGATGGCGCTACATGCCACACAGCTCGCGATTCTATGGCCATTTTGAAGGAAAACTTCGGAGAACAATTCATCTCAAGGAATGGACCGGTAAGTTGGCCACGAAGATCATGCGATTTGACGCCTTTAGACTATTTTTTGTGGGGCTACGTCAAGTCTAAAGTCTACACAAATAAGCCAGCAACTATTCGAGCTTTGGAAGACAACATTTCCGAAGAAATTCGGGCTATTCCGGCCGAAATGCTCCAAAAAGTTACCCAAAATCGGACTTTCCGAATGGACCACCTAAGACGCAAATAAAATTATCTTAAAAAAGTAAATGTCATGGACCATTCTAACGTTTCAAATAAAGAATCGATGAGATTTTGCAAAAAAAGTTCTAAAGCTCTTAAAAAATCACCGTTTACCAATTTTTAAGAAAGGTGATTCTAAAAATCTTAATAATTATAGGTCAATATCTCTCCTTTCTGTTTTTTCTAAACTTTTTGAAAAAGTGGTGAAAGTCAGAATTGTATCGTATTTGGTTAGAGTTAACTTTTTTAGTAGCAATCAGTTCGGGTTCAGATCGGGCATGTCTCTGCATAAGCGGGGCATTGAGAACCACACCCTCAGCAGCGTTAGACACTCTCCTCCATCTGACACCCCTCGACATCATCAGTAAACAAGTGGCAGCGAGTACAGCGATAAGACTCGACGCCTCATCTCAATGGACCAACAACAATGTGGGGCACTCCATCATTTTGAACCTCTTTGGTGCTATACCAAAGTACATATATTACACTATTCCTAAGCCCCTATTTGGAAAAAAACTTCCAGGTATCCATTCCATCCAGAGATGAATGGGAAGACAAAAAACTCCTGGATAACAAAAGTATTCATTTTTATACAGATGGATCTTCTCTGACAGTAAGACTGCTATTAAATCTCTTGACGGTGTCTCAACCAAATCTCAAACGGCCCTCGATTGTCGATCGTCTCTTATGGAGATGGCGCAGCAATTTAACATTCACCTATGTTGGGTGCCGGGCCACAGAGACGTCACGGGAAATTTTAGAGCCGATGAACTCGCTAAAAATGGAACCGTCATGCCTATTTCACCTGAAAGGGAGGTGATAGGTAAACCGATAGCTACATGTAAACCTATGCCAAATAAAACAGCTTTTGCGATGGCACATTCTAGGTGGCACAATTTACCAATATGCGCAGCCACAAAACTCATATAGCCTTTACAGGACCTAAAGCGCTGTAAAGACTTGTTATCTCAAAGCAGACTCCATATAAGCTCCCTAATAGGTGTCCTTACGGGACACTGTCTTATAGACCGACACGTGTAGCATCAAATGACTTCTGCAGGAGCTGTATGGACGAAGAAGAAGAGGAAACAATCTCTCACCTTCTCTGCACTTGCCCTTCTCTTTCACTAAGACGCAAACTTCATCCGGGAGACTACTCTTTTGATAATCCCAGTGAACTAGCTAAAAAGGATATCAAATATCTTCTTCGATTTATAAAAAGCTCAAAATGGTTCGACTAGTAAGAAGTAATTCTCTAAGTGTGTGGATTCTAATCCGCAGCCACGTTAACCTAACCTAACCTAACCTAACCAGATCGGGCAGATCAAAAGAAGACACACTTCTTCAATTTTGCAGCCATAAATATACCAGTCTTAACAGTAGAAAAGTCACAGCTGCTATCTATGTTGATATAACAAAGGCATTTGATACTGTGGATCATGATCCGTTACTAATTAAACTTAAACAAAATATAGCTTCGAACTAATTTTAACTTATAACAAATATTTTTTTTTCAATATTCGGACAAATTTTGCGAAAAATCGACAGTGTGTTTACAAAAAAATAAAAACCAAAACAAAAATATTAATAAAAGTTGGTAAAAATTGTCTTTCCACTCAAATATCTTTTCAAAACTTTTACTTTAAACTATTTTTATCTTTTGAAAATATTGAAAAATTAATTGCCAGTTTTTTCCGAATTAAAGCTCCCGTAAACAAATCTAATGGTCCCATACAAAAATAGGGTTCTTGTTGGCGAAATAGTGAGATTCAACACCACAATATTTCACGCATTAGACAGAAGTTAGTTTCAGAAGTTCTCCATTACTCCATTTATTCAGCAATTGAGAAGGTGCACTTCCACTTGGTTATTTATCACCTCGCAATGTTGACCTCAAGGCAGCTTGAATTAGACAACGATTTTAAGCTAAAATGTATCTTTTCTGATGAGTCGCATTTTCATCTCGGCAGCGGCTACGTTGACCAATAAAACTGATTCATGTGACTAGGGAAACCCACAATTATTCTCGAGAAGTCAATACGTGCATAGAGTGACAGTTTGCGGGTTGTTGAATGGTGGCATCATTAAACCATTTTTTTTTTTCGAAATCTACGATCCGGTCAACGTCGCATCTTCGGACTTTCCCAAAAAAACATCACAGACTCTATCGATTTCAATCTCAGGTAGAAGCCATTTGGACTAATTCCTCAGGTTAACAATCAAATCATTTAAGCCCAATATCATTCCAGTAATTCGTGGGCTACATCTCAAACCCATGAAAAAGGTCTTTGAAAACTGGGGTGATGGGAAATGTCACTTAGAGCGCCTCCTAAAAACATGTCCGGTTGTCTAGCCTTAAATCCGCTCCTGTGTATAATTGTGTTTTTTTTCCTTCTAATTATTGCCGCTTTTGTGTATTTATTTTGATCCCTTTATTTGTCAGGATATATGTTATCAAAATAATTACACTGAATTAGAAAAGAAATGGAAACACACTGATTGCCATTTGATGTGTACATATTTTGTGTCTAGTGTCCACTTGAAACCACATCATACACACAATAGAATTTCTTTATCCTTGGTAAACAATCGCATCGGAAGGAAAGAGGGTCTCAGTCTCAAATTCAAACTGTTTATCAAACGCAAACAATCTTAATGACATAAATACATACGGGAGCTGCGAGCTGCGTTTTATCGAGGCAGGCCGCCTTGTCTATATAGGTTATACTTTCTTTCCCGTCGTAATCGTCGTCGTCGTCGTAGTCATCGAAAGGAAAGAAAGAAAACTGTTGAAACCCAAAATTACGCGGATTATTAATTTAAGTGGCCCGTTAAGGGTTTGCACCCACCCCTTCGGAATGAGCAGTACTTAAACGAAAAACGTTGACGTTAAAAGAAAAACAATGACATTGTTTGTTTTGAGGGAATTTGTTTTTGTTTTTTTTTGTTGTTGTTTATTTCGAACTGCTTGTTGACTTTTCGATGGGCGACAAATAATAATGATGGAAAGGTAAGCAGGTGGAAATGTGCCAGTTACTCCCATTTATTGTAATTAAGGGATAACAAGGTTGTGTAGAAAAGTTGGAAGCCAACAAAAAAAAGGATACTTATTTATTTGCCTTTGGGTGATTTTGAACTGTTTCGTTGCTGCTTTGAGCCTATAAGTGGACTTGTTAAGGATCGACTTTTGCATGCGGGATAAAATTTGAATAGGACTTAAGTGAAGAGAGAGAGGTTAATTAGGTTTACACGTTGTTATATATGATGATTTAGAATACACTTTATCATACATGCCGTGTTACATGTGCTTAGACCATAAGTTCAAAGGATTTCAAAAAAATGATTACATACAAAAGTTTTGATCAAGGTTAAAAGTCTTGAGAGATACCACAATATGGAAGGTTTATAGAAGAGTTGGAATATATGGGTGAACATTTTTTAAATCATTGATACTTCAGTAAGAGAAATAAGTTCTCTTCACTTGGTATAATCTTAAAGAAAATACAGCTAAAAATATCCTTGCATCGAGTTTTGAGTTTCATAGAATTGTGATGAAAATTCAAACACGATAGATAAAAAATGCACGACTAGGTCTCACGCACATGCTCAGGTATCAAAAGAGTCTGTTCACAAATATAAATGCCATTTAACTTAACAAAACTTTATTTTTTTGTAGTGCCCGTAGCGTGATGGTTAGTGCGTCGGACTGTACAAAGGACCGAATAGACGTTTACAGAAATGCGACTATTGACGCACTGGGTAGGCAAAAGAGTGACTTACTGACAAGACTCAAAAACTTATACAGACGACTTACAGACCCACGCGACTTGGAGGTTAGGACACTTAAATCGTCAATACAAAATGTCAATCTGTTGATTAAGAAGAACTACAGGTTATTAGTTATCAAGTACTTTGACAGCAAGATCCGGTCGGGTAATTCCAGTGACCCTAGTATGTTCCCTAAAATCAACAAGATATTCAGGAAAAAGAACGTAATGATCTTCCGTGTCTGAAACTCTAAAGAACCGAAGAGAACAGAGACGTACTCAGGACACCGCAAATAGATCCAGAAGAAGCCATCTTTAACGATGACTTTTTTTTATAATTGAAGATCTGAAGGAAAAAGTGGAGGCGATGGGAGCTGCTTTCCAGCAAGTGTACAACCCAACCACGACCTCGAAAAACAGAGCCTTACTTAATCACTTTTACCTTCGAAGTGATATGAAACAATGTCGATCTGAGAACCGCGGTTTCATGCGGTTCAATGACGATTCCTTGGCAAATTATATAATAGTCGAGCAAACGGGACCAAGTCCCTTGTTATTGCCGAAAATTGAGTTTCGGCTCATCTTCAACTTAATAAAAACAAAAAGTCAGCAGTTGTTGATGGTATATCCAACGTTGTACTAAGGCATTTACCGATGGAGGCAATTGACATTCTTCAATAATGCACTGAATAATGCATATTATCCAGTACATTGGAAGACCGCTGTGGTTCATCCTCTCCCGAAAAAGTGAAAGGACAACTCCAAACTGTCAAATCTTCGGTCGATAGGTCTTCTTCCGAGCATCAGCAGAGTTTTCGAGAAGATCATCAACAGGGCTCTGACTAAGTGGTCTGAGGACAACAAAATAATTCTGGATAAACAGTTTGGGTTCAAGGCGGGTCATGACACAATTCAATGTGTCTAAACTCTTTCTGATATTCAATGGAATAAACCAAATCAACAATGCACAGGTGCTATTCTGGTTGATTTTGAAAAGCCCTTTGACACCGTATTGTAAGAAGGACTTTACCTAAAACTAAGCAGGCTTGGCAGTCCGTTGTGAATCAGGGCCTAGTGTCTTACAACTCGCAACCATTCCTGTGTGCGAGTATTGTTGTCAGGAATGGAAGGAACCTACAATTTTATGCCGAATCCAAACGTCTAATTTGAAAAGCACTTTTTCATAACAAGAATTACTCTTAAAGGAATTGTCAATTCCTCGCAAGAGGCAGTACTTGCAAAAATTAATTTTTTAAATTAAGGTGGCGCAGGCAGGGATTGAACCCAAGACCCCTTGCTTGACAGTCCAATGTACTAATCATCATGATACGGGAACTGATAGGTAGTCTAACAAAGGCAATACCCAGGTAATTTTTTTTTTTTATAATAAGCGCACACCCAAGGGGATATATTACCCTTATTATGTAGACACAGTGTGAGAGAGGTTGAAAGGAGATGTCGGTGCACATTGGTTTTGAATTCCTGAATATTGCAATAGGTGGGAAAGAGAGAGTGTGGAAAGGCATTCCACATTCGCATAGTACGGCTAAAGAACGAATCTCTGTACTTGACAGTACGACCGAAGATGGGCTCGAGGGTATATTGATGAGCATTCCTAGAAGCGCGAGTATTACGGTTGAACTGTTTAAGGGGAGGAATGCAACTGGCTATTTCTCTAGAGCATAAACCATTAAAATAACTGTAAAAGAGGGTGAGACAAGAAACATTTCAACGACGTTCAAGTGACGTAAATGATCTTATGATAGTAATATCACCAATCAATCTAAATGCTCTACGTTTAATACTATCCAAGAGGCTAAAGTAAGTTGCAGGAGCACCAGCTCAGATATGAGAGTTGTACTCATATAAGTCTTGTTAATAACAGCCAGATCAGAGGGGAAGAAAAACTTCTTGCATCGCCTCAGAAAACCCAAACATCTTGCGGCATTTTTGGCGACATCGCGTTTGTGATCGTTCCACAAAAGGTGCTTGGTGATACACATACCAAGAATATCCAGATGTTCAATTTCCTCGATGCAAGTGCCATTTATGGATAATGGCAGGGGGGTTATATTTCGCTTCAACGATACAAGACAGCATTGCGTTTTCGAAGCATTAAATTCCACGCGGTTTCTTATTCTCCATTGTACAATGCTGTTTAGGTCGGAATATAATGAGCTTATCATATTTTGTCGTTGCAGTTCCACATCCGAAGAGGAAGGATGTGAATCTGAAAACGAATATGAAAAGCTAAGAGTACAATCGTCAGCGAAACAATGTATTGGATTAGATGTGGCAGACAGAAGATCATTAATAAAAATGAGAAAGAGTGTTGGAGATAAAACAGAGCCCTGGGGCACACCAGCATTTATTTTATGGTTTTCAGACTTGAATCAATCCAATACTACTGGTATTGAACGATCCGAAAGGTAATTACTAATCCAATGAAGCAAAGATTCATGAAAACCGAAAGCACGCACTTTCGATAAGAGAGCCTGATGCCAAACCCTATTAAATGCTTTTGAAATATCAAGTGCAATAATCTTACTTTCTCCAAAACGATGTAAAGATTTGCTCCACTGTTCGGTGAGATGAACCATGAGATCGCCAGTGGACCTATTGCTACGAAAGCCATACTGTCGGTCATTAAGAAGCTTCCGTTCTTCAAGATATTTCTTGAGCTGATAATTAATCAGCGTTTCCATGACCTTGGAAAGAAGGAACGTAAGTGCAATCGGTCGATAATTAGACGGTGAGGAAGATTCGCCTTTTTTGGAAATAGGCTGGACAAATGCGGTTTTCCATCCGCTGGGAACGAGACCTGAGGAGTAGGACAGATGAAAAAGGTTGCGCAGTGGATCTGCCAGCGATGAAGAACACCTCTTCAGAACAATAGCGGGGATACCATCCGGACCAGCAGATTTGTGTATGTTAAGATCTTTTAGGACTCTCGCTACAGTTTGGAATTGTCTTGCAGCGTAATTTCGACAAGATTCAGCGATATTGCGACGACTTGAAACTGAAAATAAATGTCCAGAAATCGGAGAAAATTCTGTTCCGGACTCCGTTGGCTAATGCCACGAGGGATACGTACAAGAATTGGAGCAAGATTGTCATCCTTGATCTTCACCGGCAGCCATTAGCGAGCAAATGTGTAGTGAAGTACCTCGGTATCTGGTTAGATCAGTATTTATATTTCGACAGACATATAAATGCTGCTCTGACCAGGGCCAGAGGAGCCTTCGCTTTGACGAAACGGCTGTTTTACAGCAGTCGGCTTGACCCCAGCGTGAATGTAATTTGTTAAATGGCCCTCATAAGGCCGATAATTGTTTATGGTTGTCCTATGTGGTTAACATAGCCGAATCTTCTTACGTGCATTACTATTCCAACGAGGTCCTGTACAGAGGGTCTCGAATCAACAGAATTGACAATTTCGTGATAAAACTCGCGCGATGATACATTGCAAGTGCTTTGTCTTCGGCCAACAAAAGCGCACGCTTAAGCAGCTTCATTCCCCCAGAGGCATTGTTCTTTTTAGATAGATGCGGTCTAATACAGGATAGATTGGCAGTTCCGTTAATCTACCACGTCAGACGAAGAACCGTGGATAGGCGACTCCTGTACAATCGGGACGTCATGGCACAAGGCGGAGCAGAGCTCCTTCGGTTCAGTAGGGCTGTGTCCGAATGGGACCGAACTGATAGGGTGAAGCAGGAGAAGTAGTTTTGGTGGCTTCAATCAGCACTTGATAGTCGGGATGGTGTTTAAAGCCTTGGCTTGTTTGATAGTTTTAGCTTAGTTGTATATAATCATGAGCTTTAAGCTGTAAGTCCCGACGCAAAATTCACCAAGTTGAAGTATGCGAAAGGACGAATTCTTGTGCACGCCGAGGAATAGACTGCCTCGGATTCGTTCAGCTACTTTTAAACGAGCTGCACGCGTTTTCATAGTGTTTACCAAAAATTAATCTGAAAAGTGTACGAAGTGTTGCGGAGGATGAGGATTTCATCCTCCACAAAAATCATAAACCATCCAAGACTCTTAAAATGTCCAATATGGACAGTAAAACCATAAACAATATAAACTATTACCAGCCTCTACAGGCATTGTGCCCAGATGAGTGCATGGATAGTGGAGATAGTGAACCTGGTGAAATTGTGAATGCAAAAGTATCCATTCCCCCAATCATTGTCTTAAAAACTAAGAGTGAAATTCTACGAGGCTTAATTGAAAGCCTAAAAATTAGTGACTATGTTATTAAAAACATTTCCTTGGCTCAAAAGGTTATGTGCTCAAGCATGGCATACTACGAACTTATTGCAAAAGCTTTTACTATCCCTTTACTATCTTTTCCTACATCAAAACAAGACAATATTAATAAAGCTGATATACCTTGAACCCTGAAGAAAACCTCGCTTTTAAAATAAGTTATAAATATTTCCTAACGTTGTTCAAACATTTATCTACTCATATCATTTACATAAGGTATGACATTGACTTTTTGTTAAGATTTTGAACGGGAAACAGCTAAAAATGTCAACCTTTAATCTAAAAAGAAACAACTAAATGACTTACCCTTTAGTTGTTCTAAACAGTGTTTTATGTGTTTATTTACGATTTTATAAACGAAAAAGAATTGTTTACAAAATCTTAAAATTTTATACACACGAGTACATTTGAAATCATCGACTACTTTAAGAACGTTAACTCCAATTTTCGGTCGTCACTTTCGTCCTATTTCAGAACTGGCTTAATTCACAAGCAAAATAACAGTTTGATGCGGTTTGCAAACCACCAGCCATGAAGCACACCTTAGAATCGAATAAGTTTAATGTGTGTGTCACTTTAAGCCAGTTTTGGGGCCGAGTTATCGAAATTTCGGTCCACCAACCAAATGTAATACTGCAATATTGCCCGCAGTGGCCATAGGGAGGAAGTTGAAAGTTTTCGAAATATCTTAACTTGCTTGGATTAAAAAAAAAATGTCCTCATTTGAAAACCTAATACTTGCTGATGGCTTTTGTTTCTGTAACTTCTATTCCATGTGCCCTTCTAGCACTATAAATAGATATAATTATCGACGTTTAATCTTCCTTTCCTTTTTAAAGAATTATAAGTCTAAAAATGCAGTCTTTTATACGTTTGAAAATAAGTGATATCCATACTCCTCCCTTAATATACCTACTGCAATTATCGCTCGAAGATATGCTATCACTCAAAGAACATTCCTAAGGCAAACAGACCCGCATTTGCAATACGTCCTTGTTAACTTGCAATTACAATCCACAAACACACCTAATGAATGAGCTCTGAAAAATTGCACGGCAATCAGTCTTTCTACTCTCGTTAGCTCTATGTCAATAATAAGCTGCCCTTTATACGCACAAACACATAACACAACAACGATGCACTTTCCTTTTTTTTCTGGATGCCAATGCCGCCTGATATGTCGGTGACGGTGTCGGCATTTATGTCAGAGTCCTTTCAAAACATCCATTGATAGGATGATACACATTTCGACAGGTGTATGTTTCTTTGAGCGTGATGCGGACGACTTGACGAGGGTTGAATATTATTGCTAAGAGTATAATATTGATATGGGCTTGAGCCTGAGTATGAGTCTGGCTTGAGTCAAAGCCAGTGCCAACAGGTGATTCAGATGGATTATTATTATTATTAAGTTATTAACGAGGATAGCACTCTGCAGTTCTGCACTGCTCAGGACAGCAGTTCTCATCACACACTCTTGTGTGGAGACTTGTTTTTTTTTATGTTTGTATTCACTCCAATAAACTCATAACAAGGTGGCAATGGCCAATTTTCTGATAATCTGATGGATTGGTGTGTCCTTTCGCTGTATAATCTTCGATGTTTTTAATGACTAATGAGCGAGTGTCAAGTTTTGAACATTTTATAAACGTATTTTAATGCAAAAACTTGTTTGCAATGGTTCTGGCTTTGCTGCTGAATGGATGCACGCGTTAGTTGTGGGAATTTTGTTGGTAACATAAATTTTAATAGCACTGAGAATTGAATATTTCAAGATTTTTATTCCAAATAGTTGGCAGGCTAGATAACCAAGTGTAGATATTTTCCACAGAAATTTTAATTAAATGAAATCAAAAACAATGAATTTAAAAAGATGTTACCAAAAACATGAATAAATTCTAAAAACATCTTTTTAATCTTGTAAAGGGTATTTTTTTCAGATATGTTGCTGCGGTCGAAGATATTGAGAGATTGAAAAGCAGGAATGAAGTTTGGAAGTATATAAACCTGGAACCGAAGTCTGTAAAGATGAAAGTGCAAATATCATAGCGGAACCGCAGTCAATTCTGAGAATATGAAAAGGACCACTTCTGCAGACTGTATAACGGCGACTACGACAACAATTAAGAAGAATGTCAACAATCCCGTTCTCCCAATTCAGACGGAGTAAACATTGCTATATCTAAGGCTTGAATGCCGAGCTCTTTAAAGCAGCTGGAGATAAGTTGATCAGGAGCATGCACAAACTTATCTGTAAGATATGGTCGGAAAAAATCATGCCGGATGGATGAAACTTCCAGTATTGTTTTCCACGATCCTGAAAATAGGAGACCCTCTAAACTGCACCAACCATAGAGGAAACAGTCTACTGAACACCGCTTACAAAATCTTCTCTGTATTAATATGTGAACGTCTAAAGCCCATCGTCAACAGCCTGATAGGTCCTTATCAGTGTTGTTTTTGGGTAGGAAAGTTCACAATCGATATAATATTCACATTACGGCAGATCTCGGAAAATAAACCAAAAACACCAAATCTACACCCACCATCTTTTCATCGATTTCAAGGCCGCATATGACAGCATCTACAGAGTTGTATAGAGCCATGTTTAGTTTTGGCATCCCTGGCAATCTCTTCCGTTTGCACAGGATGACCATGGAGAATTCACGCTGCTCCATAAAGGTTGGAAACAACTTAACAGAACCTTTCGATGTCAAAAAAGGTGAAAGAGTAGTACAGAGCTCACACGTCAAAACTAGAGGCACTATCTTTCGAAAGTCTGGCCAATTACTAGCATATGCTGATGACTTTGACATAATCGGAAGATCTCAGTGGGATGTCAATGGGGCTTTTGTGAGTATTAAGGCAGAGGCGGCAGAAATGGGTTTAACGGTTAATGAAGGCAAAGCAAAGTTAATGATGTCGTCAAGTAAGGACATACAACACCAACGCGTATCGGTCAAAACGTCACAATCGATAGACGTAACTTGGAGGTAACCAAGGACTTCGTCTACCTAGGCTCCGCTGTAAACGCAGAAAACAACACCAGCACTGAGATCAAACGGAGAATAACACTTGCTAACCGCTGTTTCTTTGGACTTAGAAAGCAATTTAGTGGCAAAACCCTCTCTCGAAGGACCAAAGTGTCGCTATATAAGACCCTTATCATACCCGTCCTGCTATACGAAGCAGAAGCATGGACTATGACAAAAGTGGATGAAAGCACATTGGGTCGTTTCGAGAGAAAAGTTCTTCGTGTGATCTACGGTCCCGTATGCATCGAAGAGAACTGGAGGAGAAGATTGAACTACAAGCTGTACAAGCGAGAAGAGATAAATTGCAATGACTTAGATGGCTGGGTCACGCGCAGGGAAACCAATGCTCCGGCCCGGAAAGTCTTTGAATCCACAACCACATGACAAAGAAGTTAGGACCAATGATTAATTTTTTTTAAATTTGAGGAATTAAGGGTTCTCTGCAGTATAATAACGGAAATGTTGCTTATTTAAAAAACCTTCGAGGTTAAAATGCGCTTCGTCACTCATAAATCATCATATCGTAATTCACTTCAAATAACGAGAGCCTCTTCAATGCAAATTCTGAGCGTCAGTGATTATCAGTGGGTTTTAACTCACGCTCGACGATGCGTCGAACGGAAGAAGGATTTATTTGTGAAGCCTGAGTTTGCTTGCGCACAAGAACAGCGGTTCTTACCCTTTTGTATTTTCGGAAGTTGTTACAGTACGAAGGGGGCCAGGTGGCTCCAAAGTACAAGCGCTACTTTCACTTTCGATTAATTGTTTTTGAAAAATGAGTTGTATGCGAACACACGCTAAAGGACACTCCTCTGCTCTATTGTGGAAACTAAATGCCATTATTAAACGGATCGAATGAGACCTCTCCGACTTAGTCACACTTAGCCTGCGTCGAGAAGGCCCTATTCTTGTGAACCACCCTGCATTAAAAATGATTTCGGGCAAGTGACACATTTCTATGTCAGCGATAACGAGCAGAATAGTCGCTTCCGAAGTGTCCAATATCTCGGGCTTATCAGCGTAAAAAAGCGACTTCACAAAGTAGTCCAGCGTTGTCAAATCCTACGGGCTTGGAGGCACATCACAGCACTCGCCAAAAATATCTTTCAATTAATTGATTGAGCAACAAATGCTTTGCTCGAACCAAACTATTATTTTGGTAACTAATTTGCAAGATTTGTAGAATGGCAAACAAAACAGTGCAAAAATCAAGTGACAGCTGTCAAAAAGACCAACTCGGAAAAAGTATTATAAGTGCGAACCATAGAACTACCGCACAAGAAATCTAGGTCCTATTTTTTTTAAATAAAATTAAACGGCTGGAAAAAATGTAATAAATAAAACAAGGTCTTGCAAATTGCACCATCTAAACTTATCTCAAGAGCTGCTTTTGATTTTGAGCACTTTTTTTCCAAGGTCTAATTGACACGAAAATTGAAGCAGTATGAATTGTACACAATTTTATGTGAAAAATTATCTTCTTGCGATGTCAATTAGCCGCCTTGGAGCTTCGATTTGACCTTAAGCACTTAAAGCCAATATCATCCCAGCAATTTGTGAGCTACAGTCCGAAGGCACCAACAAAGTTTTTGTAAACTGAATATTTTGCATATACTTGGTCAGTTGCCCTAAAAAAAGTTTAAGTCTCTTGAATATAATTAAAAAAGGGCTTTGAAAATATAGGCGACAGAACTATAACAAAATTCAGGGTCTTTATATGTGTCCTTGTTCAAAAAGTCTGGGGCCCTTTTCACTACAAAATTATGAGTTACCAGTGCCAATCTAACCTTAAAAGTTTCAACAAGAAGCCATCCCTCACTTACCGTAGTAGGATCCTGAAAAGAACAAAAAAGAAAATAAATTAATTAAATTTGGCATTTTACTTAATTGGTTAATTTAAAATATAAGTATTCAAAAGAAATCAAAACCCTAATTTAAGACAACGCAATGCTCCGTCCTCGTCTTGTGTGTTATTTTTTTTTATATTTTTATGAAGTGGATAATCATGAGATAAATCAAAGATATAAAATATAAACCACCAAACAATAAACTATCTTTGGGTCCTAAATAAAAAACCTGTCGATTTAATTTCGCTTTGTCGCCTACCTCCTGCCAGGGCTCAGAGCTCATTCCCATCAATTCATCTTCAGCCAACGTCACCGGTCACCGGATTATTTACGATTCAAATCAATGAATAAAAAGAATGAGCCAAATGACGTCTGTTGACGGCTGTAAACCTCCCATCAGGTCCGGCGACCATAAGACAATTTCATTAATGAATCCAAAATCCACAATCCAGGATCCAGAGCTCATCATCTCGAGATTGTGGGTCGGGCATGGTTTTACTAAACCACACATATCAAGCACCATCAGCCACCAACTAACAAGTGGTGTTCCCTCAAGCAATCTCCGTGATTCAGACGGGGCTCTCTTAATCACCACTTAAGATGACCATAAATTGCCATAAACATTCCCTAACCGAGCCTCAACAATAAATCAATAAAACAACCGAAATAATAATAAAAAATAAATTAATCATTTTAAATATTTATTTGTGGCTGCTTCAGAGTTGGAGCGCAGAGAGAGGTCCGATCGGGGCTGGAAGATCACCGTTTATGTAGGTGAAGTAACATCACTTAGTCGTAGCTCCCAGGGGCTTTTCTTTTTCAAGGAGTTGTGAGGCGACTCGCAATCACAATAAGACGGGCGGGTGGCCGAAATGAATGTCTAAGTGCCATTAAATGCCAACTTCTTCGAACAGGTATAATCAGCTGGCTGTTGAGGACTTTACGATAACGTTGCTATTGCTATTGCTATTGCTATAGCAGCAGAAGCAGCAAGTGCCACGAAGCACAGCTACGATAGGAACGGATGCATCAGAGACGGGAGCCAACGCTAATGCTATCGTCAACCGCCCAAGAGCTGTAATCCTTATTTTTGTACTTATTATTGTTATTGTTGTTGTGAGCGCTCGCACATTTAAATACGCCATAAAAGTTATCCTTATAGAAGAATTAATAAGCCAAATTGGCTATAAACCGATGAATAAGAGGAGGGTTCAGTTTTTTTTTTGGGGGCCATTTGGCAGAGTAAACAAGGAACTTTAAGTTCAGGCAAAATACAAAATCGCCATTAAATAAAATCCAATTAGTCAACTTAGAGCGATGTAATGCATCAACGAACGAACGGCCGGAGAACGGTGCAGTGCTCCAAGCACGATACAGGTCAGGTATTCAAATAAAAATAAGACTTCTTCCTCTTGAACATTTGATGGTTATTGTATCGTTTTACAGAAATGAGATCAATATATGGAGTCAGTCCTGTGATGGTGATGGCAGCAGACGTCAGGAATACCAAGGCAAGGAATGCTTCCTTAAGTTGATTTATAATTTCATGTTCGACATGATTATAGTTTGTATATGAGGTTTCCTGATGATCCTGTTTATTGCTTTTATTGTTCTTCTTCAGGTACAGAGCAATTATGATGTGAGAAACTACATTTCTGAGGGGAATTTGACTTTTTTAAGAGGCTGGCATTTAAAAAAAAATACACAGCTAATTTGGCAATACAGCGAAAACGGGCAAGAATGTTTTAACGAAATTATAGCTTCCAATAAAATGTTATTTAATAACAAAAAAAACTGTTTATTCCTGTGTATTAAGGATTTCAATGGATATAACTGATTAAAATAAGTCAGCTGAAAATTTAAATTCATTTTACAAAAATTGTTATGACTGATTAAAATTAAGTTGTTTGTAGATAGTTCAGTGAAATAAGGGTTTTACTTCGGAACGGGAGATATGAGATTTGTTTATACCCTCCTTTTGATGTTCCAAATGTTGTGAAAAAAGTGTCTTAAAATCTAGTCTGCCTCCTTAGTTAGAACACAAGAACTTTCCTTAGTAAGACCATCAGGACCATTATATTTTCTCATTCTCTTATCAGCCTTACCAATTCTTGTTACCAATATTTTTCCCTACGCTCAACCGTTCAGAGATAGGGTACAAAAAGTGCCCACCCCCTAACTTATATAAATCAAATAAAGAGCGAACAAAATATTGTCATTTATAAAACTTTTAAAATGTGTAAGCTTTATATATGATTTAGAACGCTTTTTTCGTCGTCCATAGGCCAAGAAATAGTGGAGATATTGACTTCCAAGGTTCAAACTCTATTTTTGGAAAAATCTCGAATTCCAGGTGTAATTGGGGTGGTAGATGGAACACATATTTAACATTTCACTTAACCTTTGACAAAACAGAACTGCGCTCGCAAACACATTTGTTGTAGAGTGATTATTTTCGATTTTTCCTTGTTTTGAATTCTGCTTTCGAGTTACGTAGTTCCTCGTTTATTCGAAAGTTATCAAAAGAATATATTCGGCACTACTAGAACTTTTCAATTGTCATTCGTTCGAAAGTAGTCAAATAGATAATTGTACCGAATGGTACAATTAAAGCAAAGGACCTTGTTGAATGAGAGAGAGCTAACCGTATAGATATTCAGGTTGTTGTGTTTGGATGATTTCATGCAGGTAACTCAGAGAGCGAAAGTTTATTAAACTGTCTAGGCTACAACCGCAAAAATGGACATTTGATCATAACGACGTAGATTATAAATATAGCGGGCAATATTGTTGTAAGCAACATTACAAAAGATTTCGCACCCATACAGCACAATTAGTAGTATAAGGGCCTTAGCAGCTAAGGTGGTCATCCCAAGTGAGAGTGTGATTATATACTACTTCTAGGTTTCTAGCAGTGCTAACATATTCAATGGTTTCGTCATCGAGTTTCAACAGGTTTAAACCCGATAGATCAAAGTTTTTGCGATAGATGAGGAGGGATGTTGATTTGACAGGGTCAAGGCGGAGATCTTTTTTGACCACTGTGAAATGCGGAGCAGATCCTCCTTCACCAAAGATACGGCATAATTTTTAGCCCCAAAAGGTCGACTTATCAGGAGCTACACATCACCAGCATAAAGATGAATTAAACAATGTTTAGCAACTTGTGGTAACTCATTTATGTAAAGTGAAAAGAGGATTGGTCCAAGGATAGATCCCTGTGGCACTCCACTCAAAACATTGAGAAATGTGGACGAGTATCCATTAGTCACCACGCATTGTTGCCTTCCGCTGAGATACGAAATAACAAGCTTACAGGACTCTAAAGAAAACCCAAAGTTAATTCACAGCTTTTTACAAAGAATTGAGTGGTTAACAATATCAGAGCCTTTGAATAATCTAAAAGTGTTAGCAATTTAACATGATCACTGTCCATAGCCATTCTTATTTCATCAGTTACAAAAAGTACTAAGTACAGGTACTTAACAGGTTGTTGATTGTAAGATATTTTTGGATCTGCCCCAGAATAGTTTTTTCAATCACCTTCAGAAGAAACGGAAGAATGGCAATCGGCCAAAATTCTGTAGCAGTACCTGTTTGCTTTTTGGGTATGGGAATAATCTTTTGTTAGGAGAACATAGAAAAATATTGACTTCAAATTATTTATCTCACACAAAATATTTCTATTAATATTTTTTCTTTAAATCTATTTGGGTCGCATCCTAGCTTATTTTTTAATTTAAGATCGATATCTTTTAGTTTGTTCAAATTTTTTAATCTATAAGGAAAAATTCTTGGATTGTTAAATTTTTAGCAGTATTTTTCTTCATACAGCATTTGCAATACATTAAATTTTAATAATAATTGTTTGTTAATTTGGTATGATTTTTAGAAATCTTTAATACAGAAAATATTAAAATGCAATCAAAAGGATTGAAATATAAGATTGAGTTTTAAAATTTGGAAGTTGGTTATTAAAATCATAAAAATATGTTTGTATTAATAATAACTTTTCATTAATACAAAATCAAATATTGGAAGTTTGACTTCATTAAATTGTATGAAGGTTATATATTTCATTTATGCGATTCATTAAAAATAATAGAAATCTTAAAAGTTATCAAAACATTTTTAACTTGGTCTATGGTGTAGTGATTCCCAAAACTTAAATATATATAACAAATTATCCATTTTGCGGTTTAAAATTATAGGGTTGAATTCGACATCTGTCAAACTTATAGCTATCAACCTTTAACAACCTATCAACTATCAACTTTGGTGATCAACTGTGAATTTAACCATTATTGTGAATGATTTTTTGGCATACTTGGAATACAGATACACATCAATTTTCATATCAACCACAAATTCTTGGTTGATACCTCTCAAATACTTTTTAATTTAGAAAAATAATTATAAAATACATTTTTTTCATTCTCCGATTTGTATGCATTTTATTTCTAAGCTACTTTTTATTGACGCTGTTTCGGTAAAAAATCTTATCTGCCGTAATATGTGAACGTGTAAAGCCCATCGTCAACAACCTGACAGGTCCTTATCAGTGTGGTTTTAGACCAGGAAAGTCCACAGTTGATCAAATATTCACATTACGGCAGATCCTGGAAAAAACTCAAGAACACCAAATCGACACACACCATCTTTTCATCGATTTCAAGGCCGCATATGACAGGGACGAGCTTTATAGAGCCATGTCTAGTTTTGGCATCCCTGCCAAACTCGTCCGTTTATGCAGGATGACCATGGAGAGTTCACGCTGCTCCATAAAGGTTGGAAACAACTTAACAGAACCTTTCGATGTAAAAAAAGGTTTTAGATAAGGTGATGTGCTGTCATGTGATTTTTTTAACATCGTGCTTGAAGGAATAGTGCAGAGCTCAAACGTCAACACTAGAGGCAATATCTTTTTAAAGTCTGGTCAAATACTAACATATGCTGATGACTTTGACATAATCGAAAGAACTCAGCGTGATGTCAATGGGGCTTTTGTGAGTATTGTGGCAGAGGCGGCAAAAATGGGTCTAACGGTTAATGAGGGCAAAACAAAGTACATGCTGTCGTCAAGAAATGAACTTCAACACCGATGTCTAGGTTAAACTTCACCATTGACAGACGTAACTTTAAGGACTTCGTCTACCAAGGATCCGCTATGAACACAGAAAACAACACTTTAGATCAAATGAAGAATAACTCTTTTAAACCTTGGGCTAAAAAAGCAATTGAATGGAATAGTTCTCTCTCGAGGGACCAAAGTGTTGCTATATAAGACCCTTATCGTCCCCGTTCTGCTATACGGTGCAGAAGCATGGACTATGACAAAAGCGGATGAAAGCACCTTGGGTCGTTTCGAGAGAAAAGTTCTTCGTGTGATCTACGGTCATCGAAGAGGAGTGAAGTAAAAGATGGAACGACGAGCTGTACGTGCTGTACAGCGACGTAGAAGGGTTAAAGTCCAACGACTAAGATGGCTGGGTCACGTAGACCGCATGGAAACCAATGTTCTGGCCCGGAAAGTCTTCGAATCCACACCCACAGGACAGCGCAGTAGAGGAAGACCGCGGATCAGGTGACCTCTCCCAACTTGGAGCGTGAAACTGAAGACATCTAGCTAGGGACCGAGCTAGATGGAGAAGTTTGTTCTAGTTCACACAGGACTGTAGCGCCACCTTAGGAAAGTAAGTAAGTTAATTCGGTTGCTATAAGTTTATTTTCAAATGCAAACAAAAAACTTATATTTCAGGTTTTTCAAAGGCAAACTAAAATTAAGGAACTTCGATGGAATTGTTTTTTGAAGCAAGTTATGATGAAATTAACGCAATCAGCAAATCAAAATACGCAGAGCATTACGTGATTCTTCCAACAAAATGGATTTGGACGAACACATATAATAAGATACCTTTCTTTAATTCTTGCATGGCTGAGGAAACTTCATTGCAGATTCATTCAAAACTTCAGGTTTTCCATTGGGGAAAAACTTAAACCGATCAAAAGTCAGCAATCCATTCTGTTGCGGCTAAGCAATAAAAATTCCAAATATTTAGCATATGACTTTTCTTCATTAGAGAATTTACAAAATAGGGCATTAAATTTCTGAAAAATATGTTAATTATAATAAATGAAAAAATTTACTAAAACTAGCAGCGGTTTTAAAATTCTTTGCCCAAGTAAGTTACTAATTGACCGCAGGAAACAACTTTAATATTGCTATGGCACAACCAACAGTACCAATCGTTCTTAGTGAAATGCTCGGTGTATTGGAGAACTATATTTGTCCAGGATTAAATTTTCATACTCCCAAGAAGAAGAACGTAGGGATAAAATTATTTGTTTTTTTTTTTTCGGAAAATGTGGTAGTCCAAATGGAGCTGTTAATGGAAGGAACTTTAAAATTCTCGGCATGTTAATTATAATAGAAAAGGCTATAATAGCATAAATGCTATGCTTGAACGTTATGTTTCAGCATATTATGCTACTTTTTTTTACTTAGTTTAGGTAATATTTCTAAACATTTGTAATCACTTAATGAACATCAGGTATGTTAATGCAAAACCTCCTGGGGCGTGGCATGATGCAAGCGATTGGAATGTGTCACAAATAAAAACAAAATTAGAAAGTGATTACCGGAATGGAAGAATTGACTTTCCAGTTCTTGGTGATGTAGGATATCCACTTTCACCATATTAAATTACACCGTATAGAGACGCTCAATACAATTTTCTAAAAACAAGATTAAACAAGAAGCATGCCCAAGGTCAGAATATAATTGAACGAGTTATTGGAGTTTTGAAAAGTAGATTTCGTTGTCTACTGCAAGCAAGAGAACTCTACTGCACGCAACCGAAACAATCAACGTATGTGCAGCGTTTCATAATATTTGTATAAAGTATAGATTGGAAAATCCTGAAGAATTTTATGAAGAAAATGGAAAGATTCTTCAAATCCGTCATGTTTTCCCTGATCATGCAAACCGAACATTGTTTGAAGGCAGCTGCATAAGAGATTCCAGTGCAAGTTTTATCCGAAATGAATAAATGTCTAGCGAATAATTAATCAATAAAAAAGCGGAATTATTGTACCTCATGGTTTGTTTTAATAACTTAAAAGACAAAATAAGAATACATTGTTGAAAACTTTAAGAGCAAAAAAAACTCAAAAACTAATTACTCACTTTTTTTAAAAACTTAAAAATTAAATTAAATTCAGTGATGTAGCTAATAACACAGTAATAATCAAACTGGATGATAATGGTTCTATAAATTTTCCCCCTTGCCACTTCAAGATTTAGCTCCATTAATTCCATCATTCTTTCCAATTGCATTCTGTTCCTAAATAAAATATATTTTTTAAAAAATAACAAATTTTTTAACTATCGCACAACGCATACAAATTGTTAAAACCAACTACAAAACTGGCCACATTTCGTGCTCTAAGGGGAGATTTTGGCTTAGAAAATCGTCCAACTAAGCAAGCAATGTGCAAAATTGTGAACAAATTTGAAGAGACTGGATTGCTTAAAGGTGCTCGTATTACTGAAAATATCGCTCCTGTAAGTGAAAGTGTTGCCGAAGACCCGAATGTGTCGATTCTACGTCGTTTTCAGAATTGGGATTGTCACATTATGGCGTATTTTGCATTTCGATCTACTCCATTATCCGTATAAAGTCAACCTCACGCAACAACTGAAGCCAGCTGATACAACGTCGTAGATATGTCGAATGGGTGCTTGAACGACAGACGGTGGATTGCGATTTTTCGAACAAAATTTTCTTCAGCGCCGAAACACATTTCTCACTCGATGGGGATGTTAATAAACGAAATTATCGTTTTTGGGGTTCTGAGTCCTCAAGTATTTGAAAAGAGACCATAACATAACTGTCTGGTGCGGTCTTTGGTCAAGCGATGTAATTGGACCTTACTTCTTCGAAAACTACAATGGAACGACTGTCACCGTGAATTCGGGGCGTTATGGTTATATGATAACCGACTTTTTTCTTATTGAGGTTTTTTTTCTTAGACGGTTAGTGCGTTGGCCTTTCATGCCAAAGGTCTTGCAATCGATCCCTGCCTATGCCATCTAAAGTTCTTTTTATGGGTAGGTACTGCCTTTTGCGAGGAATTGACAAATTGTCCAAGAGTAATTCTTGTCATGAGAAGTGCTTTTTCAAATTAGCAGTTCGGATTCGGTTTTCCTCTATGCCTGACAACAGTTTTCGCACACAGGAATGGTTGGGAGTTGTAAGTCACTAGGACCTAGTTCTTAACGGACTGTTGCGCCACCCAACTTATTTATTTATTGAAGAATACGACTTGGAGAACATGTGGTTTCAACAAGAAGTTGCCACATGCGAATATGGCTTTATTGATATCGTGAAGATATCAAATGCCACCATAGAATACGCAAAAACGTTGTTTAAGCAGATAAACTCTTGACTATTGAGATCTTAAAATCCAGCATTCATTAGGTTTTCGCTGAGAGACTATGTGTCAAAAAGTGTTCTAAAATTACCTCAAAATAAACGATGCTTATACAACAATTCTCGTGACAAATAATGTCAACGTTAAATCTTAATAATAAATACGAAATATCATGAAAAGATTTATTTAATATTCGTTTTATCAACGTTTACTTTTGAAACAGCAAAATGGATAACCCTGAGAAAACATTACGTCATATCACGAATTCAATCTTAGTCGGACACTTTTACGAATTCTGAAAAACCATATCACAAAAACCATTAGTAATGTAAAATTGTATATAATTTTTCACTACAAACGTATTTGGCAATAGTTTGTTTAGGGATTCGTAAGTTTCGGATAGGACTGATTCACTAAATTCCGGCATTAATACTAATGAAAACAATCTCACGAAATGCATGTTTGACTTTTTTTCATCAGTGTAGTTAGTTGCAGAAATTATCTAACAGGTGTTTTTCTTAGACCTGTGCTTTCCAATTTGACAATGCTTTTTTCGGAGTTGGTTTTATTTGATAGCTGTCACTTAGTTTATATTGCTATTTTATATTGTATAGACCGTTAACTCTTTCAGGTTTTAAGAAATTAATTTGAAACCATTTTCATCTATTTAGAAAGTGTATCATTGTATCTAGAGATATGCTTAAATTTAAAAAAAGAACATATAATTGACCATATTTAACAGCTAGTCCTTGGTCACTCTTGATAAGCTGACAACAAATTTCCTGACAAACGTCTAGTCTAAAAACTTTTCCAAAAACTAATCACTTAAAAAATCCAAAATTTCCGGGTTAAGTTGCGTGTGTCTAGGTATGTCTAAGCTCTTAATAGAATAAGAGAAGAACAGATGCAGCTATCGTTGGGAAAAAAGAAAATGTTGTTTGTATTCTCAAAAATGTCCAGTTCTCGAAAAATTACATTGATTTTGTGTCTCTAAATTTTGATAACAAAAAAAAACTTCCTTCTCGAGATGCTTGACTCCATCACTTATTCAATAATGTCAATCATCGAATTAATTACTTCAAGGCTTTGATTTGGTGGCAAAAGAACAACTGACAACCAAAACATAAATCAAAGTTTCACTCAGAGCGACGTCTATACCCAGCAGGGTGGTTGTTTTCGTTCTGCGGGTGGTTTCACATGACATCGATCACGAATTGAATTTTAAACCTCACCAAATCCACAATCAACCCAATAACAATTACAATAACAAACAACAATATAACAACAACAGCAACCAAAGCAAGATGTCTCTAAATAAGTCCAACTTAATTGCTTAACTAATTGAGAGATTTCCAACTTTTTACTGAATTTTAATTTTTCTTTCTTCTGGCTGAGAGCTATGCCAGGCTGCTATGTCTGTAAGGAGATGGTGCCACCTCCCAGCGAGTATAGTTCGTATCGTCGTCGCTCGTTGGTTGCTTGAAGCTTAGAGCTTGTATATTGTTTGAGGTTCGAGAAAATCAGTCTCGACTTTGGGTGGATTTTCGTGCAAATTCAGCTCCAAACTATTTAACATAAAATGCACGAGATGGGAATATTTAAGGGAAAAAAATAACCAGTAGCAGGAGCATCATCACTGTCTGCGGGCACCGCACCGGCACCGCACAGATCGGGACAGTAAGAAAAACTTTGGAATTAATTAGGGAGGCAAACCTCACAAGAAGTCCCCGATTGTTTGTCATTATAGCCCGAGGACACACAGACAGCATCCCAGGTTGATAAAACTTGAGTACCTGAGAAGCATATACTCGCAAATACGAATTAAAAAAAGAGGAATCCAAAAAGCAGCACAAAAAAACAAGGATTCGCTAAATGAGTTGGTAATTCATTGACCAGAGAAAACCCCAGCGATCATCACATCGTCATCTTCGTGGGTCGCTGCGAAAATAGGCCAAGCGAAGCGCAATGAAGGCAAAACCAGGAGCGCCAAGATTGTTTTCAGTCACTCTATCTGGCCGGTATGCGGTATTATATAATGCCGCCACTACCACCATCGCCACCAGTCTCCAATTTAAAAAGGTCCAAGTCCAAGCCTAAGTCCGAACCGAGTGCTATCTGCAACCTGAATCCTGGCAATTAATTAATTAAGGAAGATCGTTTAGCCAGTTGTAGTTGCTGATGTGCTGATGTGCTGATGCTGTAGCTGAAGCTGTTGCTTCTTGGCTTAATGATGAGCCAAGCAGAGCCTCAGTTTCCATTCATCTTCGTGGCGCTGCGATGGTGGTGGGGTATCAAAAGACCAACGACTAAAATGACAACGACGACGACGACAACGCGACGGTATCTGGCCTGGCTGGCATGTGCGATAGTATAGTGAGCTGCAAACGTCCGTGGTCGTTGTTCATCTATATATACCATCTCCAAACTCTAACTATTGGAGGACTAACAGGGAAGCGAAGCTTGAGTTAGCATTTAAGTGACACGCAACAACATCGGATTCCTCAGCTCTCAAGGTTGACTGGCGAGTTATTCTTATTCTGATTAGTGCTGTGTGCTGCTCGATGCTGAGATGAGACGCTATGGTTTTGGAGTAATTTGCGAGGCTTACCTATTAAGGAAGCTTCACCCATGGGAATCAGAGTTGCCTCGATTAATTCATTTAGGTCTGGCTCAATCTTCCAATTTGGTATTCCATCGAAATTGCTTCATTGCTATCGCCGCCGTATCTTATTCGCAACTAGCTTTAGATTTTTTCTTAACAAAGGCAAGAGTTGTGTTCCTTCTATAACTTTGGTGTCCCTTAACACAAAGTGTCTCACGATTTAAAGTGACGTCATAAAACATGCCATTTAATTTAGAAAAAAAATAAAAAATATAACAAATTAGCTTTAATGTTGTGCAGCTTCCTCTACACGAGTTTATTGCAATTTTAAATTCATTTTAAAAAGAAAAGAGATTACGTTTACGAAAGACGACTTTGGTAGTGGACCTGGGCTTGGAATGGAGAGAAAAAAAATATATAATAACTCGGGATATTACATTTCATATAATTTGTCTGATGGGCGATTTAATTTAAGTCAAAGTGGATGGTCATTCGGCACGTACGCGCTCAAGACCACCCTATTATCGTCCATGAGATGAAACTACAAATTGCACAAGATTGCCGTTTTAGTTTTGGGTTGGACGGGAAGCGCATGCTTTGGCAATCTATTCAAGTAGTCCGAGAGGGTGTTTATAATTGAAATGGTTTTTATTTTGGGTAATAATAATGAACCTTTTCTGACACTGATGCACGAAACCACTTACACAAGACTGAAGGGTGTTTAAGATGGATTTATTTTTTTCCCTCGAAATATTATACATTTCAATTTAGTGTTGCTTCATGAAAACAGCAAATGAAGAAATGTGCAAAATAATATATTACGTATTTTTGATAGAGCTAAGAAGTTATGGAAAATAAGTTTAAATTTCAAAAGAAAAATCTAGATATGCAAAGAGGCCTTAAGATCACGAGTTTTTGAATGATCTATCACAATGAACCTCTTTTTAATTTCATCCATACATTTGGGTGTTGAAAAGTTCTGTCAAGGGGAATTCGATAGTTGTATTTGACCGAATTGTTAATTTTGACTCCGATACCTATGAATATTAAAATTAGAAAGTTCAATTACCAAACAAGTGTTCGAAATAATACAGACCTTTGAATTGGTGCAATTAATTTTAAGGAACGTAAGAAATTAAGGGATAAAATGAAAATTTTCGGGGTTATACATTTTATAGCTCACGTAATTCTTGACAAAAAATATTATAACATTTTTTCGTGAATTTAAAAATTTGCTGAAAAATGGCATCGTTTTTGGATTTAATTTCGGAAAATTTTATATTATAAAAACAAAATGTTTAAAGTAGTACCGGAAAGAAAATGTAGGAAATATTTTTTGACATTTTCTTAAGTATATTCTGAGAAGTTAAGTGATTCACAAAATGATCTACAGCTTTTCACCAAAGTTCGACCTTGTCAGAATTGTTCGAAGGAGGTAAATTTTGTAAAGGGTGATTTTTTTGAGTTTAGGATTTTCATGCATTAGTATTTGACAGATCACGCGGGATTTCAGACATGGTGTCAAAGAGAAAGATGCTCAGTATGCTTTGACATTTCATCATGAATAGACTTACTAACGAGCAACGCTTGCAAATTATTGAATTTTATTACCAAAATCAGTGTTCGGTTCGAAATGTGTTTCGCGCTTTACGTCCGATTTATGGCCTACATAATCGACCAAGTGAGCAAACAATTAATGCGATTGTGACCAAGTTTCGCACTCAGTTTACTTTATTGGACATTAAACCAACCACACGAATGCGTACAGTGCGTACAGGAGAGAATATTGCGGCTGTTTCTGAGAGTGTTGCTGAAGACCGTGAAATGTCGATTCGTCGCCGTTCGCAGCAATTGGGTTTGTGTTATTCGACCACGTGGAAGATTTTACGCAAAGATCTTGGTGTAAAACCGTATAAAATACAGCTCGTGCAAGAACTGAAGCCGAACAATCTGCCACAACGTCGAATTTTCAGTGAATGGGCCCTAGAAAAGTTGGCAGAAAATCCGCTTTTTTATCGACAAATTTTGTTCAGCGATGAGGCTCATTTCTGGTTGAATGGCTACGTAAATAAGCAAAATTCCCGCATTTGGAGTGAAGAGCAACTGCCCATGCATCCCGAAAAATGCACTGTTTGGTGTGGTTTGTACGCTGGTGGAATCATTGGACCGTATTTTTTCAAAGATGCTGTTGGACGCAACGTTACGGTGAATTGCGATCGCTATCGTTCAATGCTAACAAACTTTTTGTTGCCAAAAATGGAAGAACTGAACTTGGTTGACATGTGGTTTCAACAAGATGGCGCTACATGCCACACAGCTCGCGATTCTATGGCCATTTTGAGGGAAAACTTCGGAGAACAATTCATCTCAAGGAATGGACCGGTAAGTTGGCCACCAAGATCATGCGATTTGACGCCTTTAGACTATTTTTTGTGGGGCTACGTCAAGTCTAAAGTCTACACAAATGAGCCAGCAACTATTCCAGCTTTGGAAGACTACATGTCTGAAGAAATTCGGGCTATTCCGGCCGAAATGCTCGAAAAAGTTACCCAAAATTGGACTTTCCGAATGGAACACCTAAGACGCAGCCGCGGTCAACATTTAAATGAAATTATCTTCAAAAAGTAAATGTCATGGACCAATCTAACGTTTCAAATGAACAATCGATGAGATTTTGCAAATTTTATGCGTTTTTTTTTTTTAAGTTCTCAAGCTCTTAAAAAATCACCGTTTATTTATAATTGTTTTTAATATCTTTGTCTGCCTTGATATTATTTGTAGAATTGTAGGAAAAAGTATCTTTTTGTTAAGTATTACTGAATTAACCGACATACGTTTTTCTGCTAGGTCCTACAAACTTACTCATGTCTCTAAAGAGTCTATTTAAAAATATTTCCTGTTTTTAAGGTTCAAAAATGTGTCTGCAAGAAAACTACTTACTTTAAAAAAAAATTTAAATTGAAAATCATTAGAGCGGTTTTTTTTTTTAAATTAATTTTGTGTATATTAAATTTTTCAATTTAAGCTTACAAATATTTTCGGTATGCAGTGTTTGAGAGTGTTAACAGACGTTTAAAATTTCAATTTCGTAAAAAATAATAACCCACTTCCAAGAAATAGAAATGCAATACTTTTTTAAAAATCAAAAATAAAAACAGTAACATTTTTGATTATCAAATATTGAGACCGTATAAGAGCTTGTGCGGAAAAGAAATTGAAATCACTTTATTAGTTCTTGACGATAAAACTTCTGAAACAATTCAAAAACGTTTGTTTTCAAATTGAAAGAACCCAAATAAGGAAAAAAAATAGTGAAAATCAACAAGAAAATGTATTAGTTTGTTTTTGAAAAAATTCTAATTTTCGATTTGTATGTTGGGGTTACTGTTATTTTTAGTCTTGAAAATGAAAAAAAAAACCTAACACGAATCGGTTCAAAATCTAAATTTCCAAATTTGAAGTCAATCGACCCAATGCTTTGGACTGTAGATTTCAGGGCAGTCAGATGGACGGCATTGGGGAACCCACTTGTTGTCGACTTCTCTACCATCAGAATGTCATTTTTGATTAAAATCTCGGATAAGAAATTGTTTACGAATGCAAAACTTGCCCTATACACTTGTAGTTCCTATGTGTCACAAGTAAGAAAGTGTCTATGGGATTTTTCTAGAAATTAACTAAAAATTAAGAAGACATATTTTGTATATGATAAATAAGTTTTATTTGAAAATTTATTTCTATTCCAGAGGTATTTTAGGTATTTTAGTTAAAAATCAATTTTCACTACCAAAAGTACCATTTTTTGAAAATCTTTATTTCATTTACAAAAAATACGACAGAGTCGCAAAAGTTTAAGTCACATTCTAGCTTAAGCTTGACTTTAATTCATACGCTAATTAGTGACTTATGAATTTAAAACAAATTAGTTTTGATCACAAAATTTAATTCATAAGCTAATATGTGAATTCTGAATTGAAAACTTCTGTAATAGGTAAGTAGAGATGGCAGCCACCAGCAACCCATGCTGCGTGACTTAATCAGCGTTGGAAAGCGCTGTTTTAATACAATAAACTTTACAGACTTACGCATTAAAAAAGAGAGTTTTGTGACGGACATATCCGTTTTTGATTTTCATTTCGGTAAGTTCATCAAGATCTTTAAGAAATTCTAGAACTGGCCAATCTAGGATATTTACAGAAAAAGTAAATCCCAGTTCTTCTTTCATGTTGATTTCTGCACCTACGGCAGTGAGCATTGTGGCGGATACCGAAGTTGCTGCCTGCTTTCCTATCGGCTAATATCCTGCGCATATTGCAGTGGCTCTGGCTTTATCATTCCTGGGTCTGTATAAAAGTTCGATAGAACGGTATTTGGTATAAGTAAGCCATGTCACCCTGAATAAAGTACAGTCCGTTAAGCTATTCCAATAGCTGTTGGATTCTTTCAGAAAAATTGAGAAAATTGTATCCTTCATAGCTCCAAGAAGAATAATTAGCATTTCTACCAGTGAGCTATGAAGGGCTGATCATGCCGGGCCAACTCATCAGCGCAATCAATTCCTTCAATGCCACTATGATCTGGATCCCAAATAAGAGTAATAGAGAGGTATAGTTCATCCAGACTTTGCGGGACAAGTAGGGAGGATGTTGTGACCAAATTGATAGCCATAACTAGAGCTCGGCTGCCAGTGAAGATAGTTTTCAGCTTGAAATACACGGTCAAAATCAGGTAACCGAAAAGACTTAGAGACATTAAATGACTCAGATATGATTCCCGACACAACCTATCTTTGACCCGTCGGTAAAAGTAGTGAAATCGGAGTCTTTTGTAATGTTCCATGCCATCTTACTAATCATTTTCAGGAGGAAAGATGAATTTAAAATCTTTAATGAGGTTCAAGGCAGGGGTGCAGTGGTCGGTGTCTGTCAAAAAAATATCCGCTGCAATCAGTGTATTTTTTGATGTTATTATCCGTAAAACTGAATTTATTTGAAGTTGATATTTCTATCGGTTCTTGAGATATGGCTAGCGAAATAAAATGATCCGTGCGGATGGACTGAAGTTCGTACATATTCTCAGGCATCTTTCTTAATATCTTTGATTTAGATTCTAGTTACTTTAAAACGTCTAAGAAATGTCAAAATTTTTAATTCGAAAAATGTTTATCAAATTTACTAATGACTTGTAATGTATTAAAAAAATGAAGAAATACTTTGATTGACAACAATAGTTTTCGAATCAGACTTTAAACAATTGTAAATCATTTTGTTTCTTGTGGGTTCAATGAAATTTTATTCTTATGAATTTGTAGGTACAATGTCACTTTTAACAGGACTAATTTCGTGCTCAAAAGGCTCTTAAGTCGACTTAAGCGGTTTTAGCTGTTTATCGTTTTTTATATAATGTTCTACAAATTTTTTTTTTTTAACATTTAGAGATAAATCTTTTAAAAAAGAATGTTATGATCTTTTGTAAAATAGCTTATGTTTAATTCTTAGGGTTTTTGTAAAAGGTAAAACAACTCAAGTGGAGGATGATTCGTCTTATGAATCAATTTATTTTATTTCTCAGATAGTAGGCATAAATGATTTTGGTAAAATAACTTTTGTTCGACATTAATTAAAAAAGTAAAGTTGCTTATGTCAACTTATGATATTTACATTTCTTACATCAAATTAATAAATAAAAAAATAAAAACATAATAACGGTTTATACGACCTTACATGGATACTTAGTAAATGAAAAACTGTAAAAATTGGTAAAAACACTTAAGCCAGAAAATAAACCATAAATAAATGTACATTAAATGGTCCACATATACAATTTTAATTTTACTGTTTCTATAATTGTATATAATGGCAAAATTACTAATATTATTTTCATGTCCTTCTTATTTTTTTTTAAACAAAGTTTGTAAGTTAAAAATCCAATTTCTGAAAAACTATTATAATAGACTTAAGAGCTTAACGGCTGAGTGTTTCACATTAAGCTAAAATTAGATGGAATTCGTGAGTTTTTGTTTGCCAGAATGGTAAAAGCAGTCTTTCGGATAATTAACATTAGAAACAATTTTAATGTAATTTTTGTAATTCTAAAAGAAAAATGAAACAGTTCAATTTTTTGGTTAATTTAACAACCATAAGTCCTTAGTTTGTAGAAAAAATTGCTTAAATTATATTAGAGGTTCTTTAAAACAAGCGAAATACAAAAAAAGTTAGAAATTGTGTCAATCTGTAGATGACCAACAAAAAAACAGAAAAAAGAGGTTGGGATGCGACCCACACTGATAACTTCCCATCCCGTCTGTCGATTTGTCTTGCTTAAAACACTTTTTATGAAAAAACGTTGGAATGTTGGATTTTTATACAAAAATTACTGAATATCGAAAACAATATTTTCTGTGATATAAAATAAGTTTGAAGCCAATATTTTTAATTTTTGAAAAGCTTGTATTGTTTTTTTTTTCTTTTTGAGTTTTATTTTTTGTAAGAAAACTGTCAATTCGATTTTTTTCAAAATTTTATCGAATGTTGAAAACAATATTTCTTATAAAATAAAATTAGTTTGAAGCTAATATCTATAATTTTTGAAAAGATATTTGAGTCTAAAATCAATTTTTACCAACTTTTATACATTTTTTTTTGGTTTTTATTTTTTGTAAAAAAACTCCCAATTCGATTTTTTTTCAAAATTATTTCTAATATTAAAAACAAAATTTCTTATAAGTAAAAATTAGTTAGAAGTTATTATCTCAAATTTTTGAAAAGATATTTAAGTCGAAAATTATTTTTTACCAACTTTTGTTAATTATTTTTTCGGTTTTTATTTTTTTTTAAAAAAAACTGAATTCGATTTTTCAAAATTTTACTGAATGTTGAAAACAATATTTGTTGAGGGATAAAAGTAAATTAAAGTCAATATCTCAAAGATTTGAAAAGATGTTTAAGTCGAAAATCAATTTTTACCAACTTTAATTAATTTTTTTTAGGTTTTTATTTTTTGTAAAAAAACTTTCAATTCGATTTTTCTCAACATTTTTCAGAATGTTGAAAACAATATTTCTTATAAGGTAAAATAAGTTTGAAGCCTAAATTTGAGATATTTGAATCAATATGCAATTTTTACCAACTTTTTGTAATGTTTTTTTTTAGAGTTTTATTTTTTATAAAAAAAACTGTCAATTCGATTTTTCTCAAAATTTTATCAGATGTCAAAAACATTATTTTTCGTTGCACAAAATTGTTTTGGAGAGGAAATCAAATTTTAGTCGTAAAATTTTGGAGGTGACAATTTTTTTTTCAGTATTTTTGATTTATAAAAAAACCGTTAAATGGATTTTTTTTTGTATAAAATTTAATTCAAGTCTTTAGCGTTTTTGGTTCGTAAGATATTTAGCGTTAACCATAATTTTCAACTTTTTTTCAAACTGCTATGGTAAAAAAACCACGCACGCAATTTTCTTGAGAACCCTTTCTGCATCTTTCTGCCTTATTATCTGTATAACAAAATTTATTTGAAGTCGATATCTCTTCTGGTTCTTGAGCTATGGACGACGAAAAAAACGTCGCGAACGTACGGACGTACGAACGTACGTACACAAGCACGCACAGACATCTTTCTAAAAATCTTTTATTTCGACTCTAGGGACCTTGAAACGTAGAATAATGTCAAAATTTTCAATTTGACAAATCGGACCCATTACAATAACTTCCTATGGGAAGTTAACAAAAGTCAATGAGTCAATGATGTATAAAGGAAGCTAAATAACACAATATTCGTTAAACAAAGAGCTGATAAAACATGAATGTTTGTTACTCGTACCTTCTCATATGAAGTTACTGTAATCGGTCCGATTTGTCGAATTCAAAATTTTGACATTTCTCAACGTTTCAAGGTGCTATATATATTATGTATTGTAATGTGATACCAAACAAGAATATTTTTGAAAACAAAATCTAATTAACGGTTTTCTTGATAAATCAAAAAAAAAACTGAACAAAAATAATTGTCATTATTTTTATAAAGAAAACATTATTTTATCTCCAAATAATTGTATGCAACTAAGAATTACGTTTTTGACATCTGGTAAAACTTTGGGAAAGATCGAATTGACCTTTTTTTGTTATAAGAAATAGAAACCTTAAAAAAACGTTAAAAGTTGGTAAAAATTGATTTTGAATCAAATAACTTTTCAAAAATTTAAGACTGGCTTCAAAATTATTTTATCGTATAAGAAATATTGTTTTCAACATTCAGATAAATTTTGAGTAAAATCGAATCAACAGTTTTTTCATAAGAAATTAAAACCTACAAAAAAGTACGCAAATGCAACTACGAGTAAAATTGGTAAAAATTGGTTTTCAATTAAAAATCATAAAAATAGATTTCAAAAACAAGATAAATCGGGGCACGGAATTGGAAGTTATCCAACCAACTTCTTTTCTTATTTTTGCAATGCAATTTACTGATTTTTTCTATTTTCACAAAAAATATAAAGTAAAAAATGCCAGAAAATAAGATATGGTTTTTTTTCAACAACAAAACATGCTTAGTTTCTTTACGAGAAATTCCCTACAGGCCCTCGCTTTTTGTCTTTATCACGATTAATTCAAGTTCCGTCTTTTTTTACGAATTTAAAAGAAAAGCAAATATTTAGAAAATCTAGTGAAAGATGTACTTGGAATAAGCAATTAATGTAATAAAATTTTTAGTTATAAGTAACATAGTTCATATTCTTTTCAAAAGGCGTATATGTTTGTTTATATATTAAGATTTAATTTAACACCATTTGAGGACAAGCGTATCTGGACAAATGTTGGTCTTACACATATGAAAAGCATTCAAAATTACGCCATAAGTATAAAAAACACAATAACATACTCATAAACGATCTCGAGGCCAGACAAAACACCTCCTATGCAGCCATCATCATCAATACGTATATAAAACGAGACCACTTTATACAAGTCAACAAATATAAAATTGTGAAAGTCATTTCTAGCAAATATGCAATAAGCGATAAAAACAAAATGTTATGTCCACTTGTCTGTCCATAAAAAGAGGTTTGCAAAATATGCGATTAAGAAGGAAAATAAATATAAACGTGACAATCATTTAAATGTCAATAAACAGCTAAGAAGGCTATGAAGGCGACACTAGCGCAGTCTAGCGGTCTAGTAGACATGCTTACAAATAAAAATAAAATAAAAGATATTACAATAACTTATAGAGAAGGTATATAGAGAGCGTAGTAATTTTATTTAATTAATTTAATTTCCTCATCGACGAGTTTTAAGGGATTCAAAGAGTGTTCCTTACAAATTAAATGCCGTCATCGAGTTTCCAGGAAAAGCAAATAATCTTGCACACGCCTCTTCCAATTTGGGAATTTCTCATCACTACCTACATATACGAGTATTAGGGTCTCCCTGCAGCACTTCCCGGGCTCCCCGGATGATGTGAAAATAATAAATTCTCCCAAAATTCCTAGTTCCATCTTCCTAGGACTGTACGAGTTTATATGATGACGATGATGGGACGAAACGATGGGCTGTTCTGCACTGAACCAGAAGTGGGACGAGCTGATGATGTGAAAGTGGATGGGAATGGGGATGTGGCTGTGGAAGTGTGGAGTGGTGGAGTGTAGAGGTTGAGTGCATTCGAAGCAGTCGAAATCGTATAAATTACTTAGTTGTCATGTACCGAAAATCCTTGTGTCAGCTGAAATGCCTAAGAATGGCAGAGACACATTGTCTCTATCCTTAACAAGGCAACAGCTCTCCGATATCACTTTATGGCAAACGCAGCAAGCAGAAGACGCTCGATAAGAAAATGTGAGAAACACTGGAGCTGGAGCTGGAGCAGTGCGCCACAAGACCCGATGAAACCCATCCGTATATATGTCTATATGGAGGTATACTACGAACGAAGAAACGTCTGAACAACAGGAGCAGGAGCAGAAGCACTAGAAGTAGGTTTAGGAACAGGGCATACATCTAGATACATTTAACTAACAACAATTAATACCAAAAGATACGTACACAATGATAACATGTCAAATGGATATAAGCGATGAGCTTGAGCAGTCCCACTGTCTTCTTCAACTTCAGAAGCAGAAGCAGAAGCAAGAGCAGCAGTATGGAGCAACAATTCACAGCCAAGAAGCATGAAACCGACACTACTACTTCTCGTAGGTATATCTCTAGTCGTATTATTGCCATTGCCACTTGCTATAGTTCCTCGCTATAGTTGCCACTAAACCCCATCCCCGATGCAGCAGTCGAGACTTCGAGTTCGAGAGTCGATGACGACAACGACAACGACGACAGTCATGTGAGAATTTCTTATTTGCAATCAAGGATGTATCCTTAAGTGAGTAATTTATATTAGGGAAGCGAAAGACAATCTATCCAACCAGAATAAGAAGGCTCCCGAGTAAACTGGCAGGAACAAGAATTTGCGAACATCACTGCAAATTGTATCTCAATCTGCAGTCCTTTTTCGTTTAGCTTTGCTTTTCGGTGGCATGGTGGTGCTCCTAACATATACATTTACTCCTGTCTCCTGTCTCCTGCCTGCTGCTTCTGCTGCAATTTCTGTTTTTGTTTCAGTTTCTGCTCCTGCCACAAAACAATGTCTTCTTCTTCGAATTCGCATTCTTGTTGTTGCTGTTTGTGTTGCTGTTATTATTTTAAGTAGTGCAAGTGACAGTGTGCTGCAAACTGCATCTCACTTCTTACAAGGAAGTGTTTTTCCTTCCAATTGTTATGCGTATTATATGCGGCAGGAGAAAATCAAAAGGATAAGTTAATTAAAAACGGAACAGCTAATTAGAAATTGCGCTCCTTTGATCAGTGTGATTGTTTCTTTCTTTTTTTCATTTGTTTTGCAAACTTTGACATGCCTTGAGATAAAAAGAAATTTCCGGGATTAATTGTAAAGTGTGTCCTCGAGCAGAGTGGGCGGTGAAATAAATACATCTATGCCAATAGAAAAAATGAGGCAATTAGTGGAACATCCAAAATGCCTCTAAGTTCTAATTAAATAAAATAGAATTTCTTTATAAGAAAGAAGATAATAGTAACAAAAATTAAGAAAGTAGTCAAAAACTGGTGGTTGATAACTTGGTTTGTCTAATTTTGAACAACTTTAGGCTGGTTGTCACTCCTTGTTTGTAGATACAAAGCAAAAATTTGATTAATTTATATAGAACTCGTCTCATTTGTAGAAAATGAAGATATGTCTTTTACCATTAAATAAATTCTACGTATTTAAAAAAAAAACAGAAGTTTTTAGAAAATGCTAAACAAAACTCTTAAAAGAAAATGTTTCTTACAATTACTTTCCAGGTTTAAGTTTATCGTAATTTTATTTTTAGAAAAAAATCAATTTCAAAAAATGTTTAGAGTATGTTTTTATTTAATCTTAAAAAAAAATAAATTAATTATTAAATCAAGCAATGTTCTTATTATTTTGTCCATTTTAGCCCAGTTTACTTTTTTTTATTGAAAATATTGGTTCCAAAGTCTTTAACAAACCAAAAGTTAATTAGGGAAATTTTACGAAAATTTGTTGAGAAAAATTAATAAAATATGAAAAGGTCTTATAAGCTTTCTTAGGTAGAAAATTACGGACAAATGTTCACTTGGAAATACACATTCAACAATGTTCTGTAAGAGAATAATGAAACCCGATCACCATGTACACATTTCCAATTTTTAGTATGTTGTATATAATATGTACGTACCAATATGTTATGTACTCTCTTCGACAGAACTGTTAATTTTTAAATAAGAAAAGATCACTTGTAATAAAGCTTTCTCCAAGACAAGACGAGTCTTTTAATTTATTCATGAGAGCTTATTTTTAATTGTGCTTTTTTGTGTTTGCATAATAATTTTGAATATACTTTTATTAATCGGTTATAACATTCAGAAGTGAGATAAAAAACCTACTTAAGTTGCGCATGCTGTAAAAAGTAGATTTTGCTGTTGGTTCGATTTAATTGAAAAATAATTATTTCAAATCACTTGATGGATGCAAGTGCTCGTGCCGCTATGTTTGTGCAGAGTGCGACTGTACCTAGCCTGAAAGCTAAGCTTGATGGGATGGGCTTATCTACGGTTGGATTGAAATCTGTGCTAAGGATACGTTTAGAAGAGGGAATAGCTCTTCTCGATGATGGTCGATTAGAGGAGCTGTTCACACATGACGAGGTTTGTGCTGACGTCAATGATGATGAAAATTTGTCAGGTTTGGAGGAGGAAAGTAGGGCTGTGTCTCAAAGATTGGAAAATTTTAGAGAGCTGGTTAAAAAGAAGGAAGAAATAGTGTTGCTAGAAAAAAGGCTGTCTGAATTGTTTCAGCTCCAAAAAATTGAACAATCGACATCATGCACGTTTCGTGATTTGGAAGACACGATTTCAACATTTTCTGGTGATGATAACTATCACGTCAAAAAGTGGATCAGTGGTTTTGACGATGCAAGGGTTTTTTACAAGTTCACTGATTCCGAAAGTTTTATATATGCCAAGAGACTTCTTCGTGGTACTGCAACTTATTTTTGAGATCAACATTACTGAGTTCTTGGGATGAGCTAAAAGCAGCTTTATTGGCTGAGTTTCACAACCATGCTTCAGCCACAGATGTCCACAACATGTTGAGAGGTCGTAAGAAACGTAGAGACGAAACCTTTCAACAGTACTTATTGGCAATGTAGGAAATAGCATCACAAGTCGACATCGAAGAGCAAGATGTTATAATCAATGGAATTCCTGATTCTATTTTCAATAAACAAATTTTGCTAACTGCAAATAACATCGTTGAACTTAAAATAATATTACGAAAATACGAGAAGATGAAATATGAACCGCATGCATTTGTTCAATCAAAAACCTCGCAAATTTTTCAAATTCCAATTCCAAACCCACTGTGAAGTGCTTCAACTGTAATGAGGTTGGACATGTTTCCACCAGTTGTCCAAAACCTCCTAGAGAAAAAGGGTCCTGTTTTCGCTGTGGACAAAAAGGCCATGTCATAAAAGACTGTCCGCAGTCATCATCAGTTCTTGTAATCCAGAATTATGCAAAACATGAGTCACAAGAAGGAAATAAAAACTCATCTTGTTCCTACAAGGGCGACTTCCAGTGTTTGAGCAAAACTATCGAAGTAATTGACAAAAATACTGATTTAGAAGATTCTGTTTGCGAAGAATTTAACAAAGAAATTTTAAGTATTGATATTGAGAGCGAAAATTCGGTGTGTTTAAAAATCAATGAGAATTTAAAGATTTAGTTAGAAGTATAGTTATGAGAGATATGCCTACGGAAACGGAGTTTAAAGATAATTTTGAAATTAAAATCACAATGACAAATGAAAACAGTTTTTTTAATTCCACGACTCGAAGTTTACCATACACGCATAAGCTAGAACTTCAAGGAATTATTGATGATTTACTAAAAAATAAAGTTATTCGGGAAAGCAACTCCCCCTTTGCCTCACCAATTGTCTTAGCAAGGAAAAAATCCGGTGAATTGCGTATCTGCATACATTATCGTCAATTAAATAAGCTAACTATAAAAGACAATTTTCCAATTCCTCTAATTGAAGATCATCTTGATAGTACGAGGTAAAAAGTATTTTTTATTGTTGGACATGAAAAGTGGTTTTCATCATGTAAAGATGTCGGAAAACTCTGTGAAGTTTACGTCGTTTATAACTCCTTTTGGATAAAAAACGCCCCATCCGTTTTTCAACGATACATATATTCACTTTTCAAGGATCTAATTAATGCAGGAAAATAGCTTGTACACATTGATGATTTGCTTAAAGCAACCAAATCAAAGGAAAGTCATTTTGAAATTTTAAGAGAAGTTATGGATGTTGTTTTAAGACACAATTTGCAATTGCGGTATGATAAGTGTTTCTTTATGTTTGAGAAAATCACTTATTTAGGCTATGAGATTTCTGCTAACGGTATAGGGCCAATGTAAGTGGTTTGAAAGCTGTAGATGAGTTTCCGGTTCCTTCAAATGTTAAAAATCTGCATTCATTCTTGGGATTAACTTCCTATTTTATAAAGTTTATAAAAGACTTTTCCACCATTGCTAAGCCTTTATATCATCTCCTTAAAAAAGATGCAAAATTTATTTTCGGTAAAAAAGAGCTTTTAGTTTTTGAGTGCCTTAAACAAAAGTTATTGAACGCACCAATTCTAAGTATTTATAATCCTAATGCAGAAACGGAATTACATTGCGATGCGAGTAGTTTAGAGTTTGGTGCAGTGTTGATGCAACGCCAAGATGATAAGCATTTTCATCCCATTTTCTTTTATTCCAAGCGTACAATACCACAAGAAGAAAAATATCACTCATATGAGTTAGAAACTTTAGCTATTATATCTGCTTTAAAAAGGTTTAAAATATACTTAACTGGTATTCGGTTTAAAATCATTACCGACTGTAAATCTCTCACTTTTACCCTTAGTAAAAAAATGCTAAACCCAAGAATTTCTGGGTGGGCTTTAGAGCTTCAAGATTTTGATTATGTTACTGAGCATAGGGGTGGGGAGAGAATGAAACATGTCGATGCTTTAAGCCGATGCCATAACGTTTTGATAATTGAATCAGATTCCTTTGAGAATGTTCTTGCAGCTTCAGAACAAAAAGATCCTGTTGTTAAGAATCTAGTCAAAATGTTGGAAAAACGAGAAAGTCCGACTTATGAACGGTTTGGTGTACCGGAAAATCAACAAAAAAAGTTTATTTCTTTGTTCCATCGCAAATGGAGAGAAAAGTAATATAGACCCATCATGACGCATTGTGCCATGTCGGTGTTAAAAAATGTTACGATTTTTTAAGAAACACGTATTCGTTTCCCGGCATGAAAACCAAAATTAAAGCCTATATTAATAATTGTCTTAAATGTGTGCACTTCTCTCCACCATATGGTAAAAAGGAAGCTATTTTACATAGCATTCTTGAAGGCGATAAGCCATTTCATACGATACATGTCGACCATTACGGCCTATTACCATCATCCTTTCGGAATTCAAAAAACATATTTTTCTAATTGTCGATGCTTTTTTAAAGTATACGAAATTGTATGCAGTTAAAAGTACAAGTTCAAAGGAGGTGATCCAATGTCTTGATGATGCCTCACTCCAATGTTGTCCAAGGAAAGTGAAGCTGAACTAAGCATTTGCATAAGGTTGAATTTGCGTTAAATAATATAATTAATAAAGGTACTGGTTTTTGTCCAAGCGTTTTTCTTTTTGGTGTGGAGCATTGTTACTGATAACATAAGAAAGTTTTTAAATAATAACATTATACACGATAAACCCAGAGATTTGGAAACGTTAAGGCAAGAAGAAAATAAAAATACAGTTCAAAGTCAAGATAAAAATAAAGAATATTATGATAAACATCATAAAAAAAAACAAATATTTACAATGTTGGTGATTTTGTAATGGTCAAAAACGTAGTAACGGCTCCAGGTGTTAACAAAAAAAACTTCTTCCTAAATTTAAAGATCCGTTTGAAGTTGTAAAAATTCTCCCAAACGATAGATACTTAATTAAAGATCTAGAAAACCTTCAGATGTCTAGAATTCCTTATGAAGGAGTTTCATGTCTTAAAAATATGAAACCATATGTTTCAACTTGATAAAAAAAAAGTTGTCACTCAATAATCAATACTTATAATCGAATGCCTCTTTATCGTGTAAGATAAATATAAATGATTAATTATGAAAAAATATGTATATGTATGTACATTATGTACGTCATGAATTAAAAATGACGTTCTTTAAACAATTCATTTTATTACTCATTGACTTACCATATATACATTCAAAACTCTATGTTAAAAGTTTGTTATAATTTCAAAGTTTTTGCTAATCAATATGTTATATTTATGTATATATGTTAAATTCGTATATACATTTTTGTAAAAGAAAGAAATTCAGAAACATGTATGTAACATGTGAAAACATATCTAAATAGGACGATTTGTATCCAGGATGGTCGAGTTGTAAGAGATAATCTAGGAATAATGAAAAAATATTATTTATGCACACAACATTCTCATATAAATTTATTATATAATAATTACTGCTACTGTAAAATCGAATGATTTATGTTGTATATAATATGTACGTACCAATATGTTATGTACTCTCTTTAACAGAACTGTTAATTTTTAAATAAGAAAAGATCACTTATAATAAAGCTTTTTTCAAGACAAGGCGTGTCTTTTAATTTTTTCGCGAAAACTCATTTTTAATTGTGCATTGTTTTTTGTGTTTACATAATAATTTTGAATATACCTATATTAATCGGTTATAGTTCTCTATGACTTTATCTTATAACGAGTTATGAATTTTGCGGTTTCGAAAGCATAGGGCTAGAATTCGCATACAAATTGTTAAAACCTACTACAAAAATAGTGATTCTTCCACAAAACTATCACGGTGTAACCAATTTTATAAAAACTGACGTTTAAGGAAATAAATTTTCTTCTTTTTAAGATATTTTACATGGACACAAAAAACTGTTGTAAGAAAAATTCCTTTCCTCAATTATCCTTACCATTCTTGGTTTTCTAAAGCAAACTCTAAAAATTCAACATTGAGACGAGAACAACCTATCTTAATTATAAAAATGTCTACATATGGCACAAAAAACCAACTGGCCGAAAGCATGAGGATCATTTTGATTTTAAATTCTTATTTTCATTCAAGGATCAAAAGATTTACCACACTCTTAAGTCTTAAGTAAAAAAAAGAAATATGTAGCTTCAACTTCAATAAAATGCCTCAAACATCAAGAATTTCAAACTGAAACATCTAACATCTTTTTCTTCTTTCGATAAATTAGATATTTAAGACTCGGCACAAAAAAGGGTGTTTCATTTAAAAATGGTAAGATGCATCAATTACCAAGCAATGCAACAACACAGATAACTCCAATTTAAAGCCAAACAAAAAAATATCATTCCTATTCGGTGTTTTTGATACTTTGAGATCTTAATTCAAATTTCTCAACTTTACATTTATCAATCGTCTCGTCTAACTTTATGAATAATGGATGATGCTAGATGCTGGATGCTTAAAGAAAGCCTTTTCTGACATAAGCTCCTTTTCTGAAATAAAAAAAAATACAAACACAAAACAAAAACTAAATTACATATATTTATTCATTGTTCTTGTAACTCTATTTCTCAATTAGCAGTGACACTCTTTAAGTACAAAATAACTCGTGCAAACAACCCAAAGCGACATAAAACAATTAATTACTACATCAATCCAAACGCAACGCAGCTATGAAATATCCAATCCATTCGTAACTTATAAAACTTAGGTAGAAGTCTGCAGAGTGTACTCGAATACCTTATAACTCTTACTCGTCTATCTACTTTAAAGTCCGATTTAAGAAAATATAGCTATTTACAGCTCTCAAGACTTTTAATTACCCCTCCATCGGAGCTCCTTGTTTAAGTTTTTACACATGCTTTGGACATGTTAAGACGTTTGTCCTTCACGGTGTCCCAACTCATACTCACACGCCTACTGTCACATTGTCTTATAAGGTTCTTTCTATATAACCATTTAACAAAAAAAAATAAAACCTATAGGCTTGCTGTATCTAGATACTATTGCTTTTAAGTAAACGGGTCTTATAATGCAATTCATTAAATGCACTCATTTTGCAAGCAAACATTATAAAACAAGACCATATAAACCAGCAAACAACAACAACAATAACATCGCTTTTAAAAAAAACACAACTCGCTTTGAGTTGTCAAGCCCCGCGGACTGGCCGCTCTTTTGCCATTTCCATTTGCCATTCATTTATATAGACGATCCCAGATAAAGAACGAAATCGCTTTTGCAATGTTGTATGCGAAAAACACAATGTCCGACATGTTTTAATTATTTGTATAGAAATTTAAATTATTTTCTCATAAAATGTGCATTCGGTCACCCCTGTGGGGTCTGCTGGCGACCAACGACGACGACGGCGACGTCAGAGACGAGAGACGTGACGCGAGGCATTTTGTTTAAAGGTGAAGGCAGCCAAGAAAGTCTATTAAGCTAAGCTGGTGGTATAGAAAAAAGGAAGACCCTCTTTTGCATGCACATCATCAAAACCATCAACGTTATCATATAGGGTTGCATTTCAAAGGGTTAGTTTTGCATTCAGCAGTACCTTTATATAGAAGGAAAAACAACAAGATACAAGTTTATTTTCTCCCTGCAGTCTTTTGTTGGTATTGGTTGCAAGCGTTGCCGTGTTCATTTTCAACCGTATTAAGCTAAATATTTTAAAGTCCAAAAGACGCTGATCAAGCATTTATTTCAGTTTGTTTCCTATTTATATCCGAGGGTGTTTTGATTAATAAGCAAATTTACTTTCTTAGGGTGACGCTACAGTCCGAGGCGGACCAGGGCCTTAACCAAGATGGGTCTCCAGCCAGCTCTATCCCTAGCTAGCTGTCTCCAGTTTGGCACGCCAAGTTGGTTAAGGTCTTCACCCACTTGCGAGCGCCACCTGACTCGCGGTTTTCCTTTACTGCGCCGCCGTCCTTCGGGATGGATTCGAAAACCTTCCGGACCAAAAATCTCCCGAAGAATTTTTCTCTCGAAGCATTCTAAGACGGTCTCATCTTTCTTTGACGGGTCCAAGCCTCAGCGCCATAAATGAGAACCTGGATGATGAGTGTCTAATAGTTGGTGATTTTAGATGCTCGAAAGATGACTTTACTACTCAATTGCCTTCCAAGTCGAAAGAAGCAATGATTGGCAAGAGTTATTCTTCGTTTGATTTCAGCTCTGGTGTCGTTGCCTGAATTTATAGCGTTGCCTTGGTAGATAAAGTCTTTAACTACCTCAAAGTTTGATCTGACCTGGATGACGTTTTGTCCAAGAAGTCGTTGTTCAATGTCCTTTTTTGATGACAGCATATTGCTCTTGCCATCATTGACCACTAAACCTATATTCTTTGCTTCCGTCGCAATGCTCAAAAAGGCTCCACTAACATCACGTTTTGATCTTCTAATTATGTCAATATCGTCTGCGTATCCGAATAATTGGATGGATCTTTGGAAGATTGTGCCTCTAGTGTTGATGGTTGAGTTTTGCGCAATTCCTTCCAGAACGATGTTGAAGAAGTCGCATGACAGTGCATCGCCTTGTCCAAAACCTTTTTCGACATCAAATGCATCAGTTAGATATTTTCCGACCTTGATAGGGCAGCGTGCATTCTCCATCGTCATTCTGCACAAACGTATAGGACTGACAGCGATGCTAAAACTAGACATTGCTCAGTAGAGCTCTTCCCTGTAGATGCTGTCATTGGGGGCCTTAACTTCGATTAAAAGATGATGGGTATCGACTTGAAGCTCCTGGGTTTTTTAAAAGATCTGTTGTAGTGTGAATATTTGGTCGATAGCGGACTTTGCTGTACTGAAGCCACACTGATGAGGATCTATCAGGTTCTTGACGAACGGCTTCAGACGTTCACATAATACGGCAAAGAGGATCTTATGCGTCTGTAGTTGGCGCAATTTAGAGGGTCTCCTTTTGTATGTATCGGGCAAACTATGCTGAGATTCCACTCGTAGGGCATGCTTTCTTCCAACCATATTTTGGAGATGAGTTGGTGCATGTTCCCCACCAAGTCATCGCCTGCTACTTTAAATAGTTCGGCAGCGATGCCGTCAGCTCCAGCAGCTTTGTTTGACTTCAGTTTAGATATAGCTATCTACACTTCATCGATCTGCGTCTTCAAGGTTGAGGGGTTCTATCAGCAAAATTTGGTTCGTCATCGCCGTTGTATAATTTGAAGAAGTGGTCTTTTCATACTCTCAACATAGACTGCGGTTCTACTAAGATGTTCCCCTGATCGTCCTTACAGGCTTCGGTTCGTGGCTGGTATCCTTGGGAGGTTGTTTTTACCTTTTGGTAAAATTTACGAACCTCATTCCTGTTGTGACATCCCTCTATCTCCTCGATCTCGTGCTTCTCTTGCTCTTTTTTTTCCATCTAAGAAGCCGGTGTTCCTCTGTCCTCTTCTGCTCGTAGAGCTCGCGAGCAGCTTTAGTCCTTTTGTGCAGCGCAGTTTTGTATGCCTCTTGTTTCGCTGCGGGCGCTTGCCGGCATTCGTCGTCAAACCAGAGGCTTCGCTGTGGTGGTAGTGTGAAACCTAGCACTTCAGAGGCGGCATCTCTGATGGCTGCAAGGCAATGTTGCCACTGGTTTTCAATGTTTAATGCAGGCAGAATAGGACTCCTTAAGAGACTCGATCGGAAAAAGACATGGCAGTCTCTTGCGATTGTAGCCGTCTAACGTCGAATCTTCTCACAGCACTTCCTTGTTTTGGCTTGGATCGGGATATCCGTAGCCGTACCTTGGCTTCAACGAGGTAGTGGTCCGAGTCAATGTTGGCCCCTCGGAATGTTCGGATATCCTGTATACTGGAGAATTGTCGTGCGTCGATCGCAATGTGATCAATTTGGTTGACAGTTGATTGACCAGGAAATTTCCATGTCCCTTTGTGGATAATAAGATGTGTGAACTGCGTACTAGCTACCAGAACGTCTAGCCCCGCAGCGAAATCGATAAGCCTGAATCCGTTGTCAGAGTTGTTGTCGTGCAGGTTGTATGTCCCGATTGTGCCACCAAAGATATCTTCTCTTCCTAGCTTAGTGTTAAAATCTCCTCAGACACTTTTAATGTCATAGCCAGGGCACTGCTCATATGTTTATATATATCTAAAAGCTCGAAGAAATAGGCATCCTACTTAAAAATAACGTTCATACAAAACCATCAAATCTTTTGCTTTTTTTGTTTCGTATTAACATAATTTTTAAGTTAAGAAAAATGTGCAATGGCAACACTTAATTTGCATGCAGTGGCATTATAATAAAATTTCATAATTTTAATGGTTAATGACTCTGATGTGCAGTAATTCGCGTAAACAGTACACAATGCAATGATATACACACATATGTATGTTTATGTAAGCGTAAATGTAAGGCTACGTTGCACTTACATAAATACAAAACAACTGGAGCCCGATGGTGCTAATGGTGAATTAAGTTGTTCCGGGTGTTGACTAAATTGTTCCCTTGCATAAATGTGAACTGCGTGATTTTTTAAACATAATAATATACAAAAAATGTCTTCAACAACTGTGTTTCAAAATTATTTGAAATTTTTTTAAGAATAACATTGGCAAGTTAAAATAAAAAGCTATTATCATCACATGCCACTGTTAGTATAATTCTTGTAGAAGAATTATATTATTTAATAGTATAATAAATTTCAGAAAATATAATACACAAGATTCAAGATAAGGTTAAATAAGACTTTGACTGCTAATTCCTAACGGGTTTAGATTGTATCTAAAGCTGGCAATACTAATTTCGGAATTGGTTTTTTTGACAGCTGTCACTCAATTTATCTAAAATTGGTTTGCGATTTCATAATAAAAAGACAGTTTTGAAAGCATTTTAACGCCATTTACCTTTTTAGCGAAGCAATCATTTTATATTAAAAATGATAAAAGAGATAGTTAAAGCGGATTATTTATATTAAAGCTTAGTTAAATAATAAACGTTTTATTTAAAAAAAATACCCTTTTCATAGACACATGAAAAATACTCTTTCGAAAATGTATGGAGATGTGAAAAACTTTGAATACGTTTTGATTTAAAATCAGCCAAAATTACAATTGAAGCCATAAAACAGTAACTTAATATTAAAAACAAAAGCATCTCTATAATTTAACACCTCACAAATAGTCAGAACCTTAGTATTTAGCAGTTAGTTCCATACCCTCTCAATTTAATGGATTATACCTCAAAGCGTCGAGGTATTGAAAGGACAAGTTTTTTACATACTTCAGGACTTTTTTTGCCATTCTTTTTAAACGCCCGTCGTAAGGCCTCAATGTTTCTAAAGTTCTTTTGAGCAACTCGAAGTTATCTCATTTATATGCTAGATTGCATTAGGTCAGGTCAGGTAAATAACTTAAATGTAAGTAAAATTCTTCCGTAGAACAAAGTTAATAATAACATTGCTTCATTTGACGCCGCAAAAAGTATAGTTACCGAGTTACTTAAGTTAAAAAAAAAACAGTTAGTGTTCACTTACGTGTGAGAGGTTAAATTAAGTTATTGTTTTTAGTTTGTGTATTTATTTGTTAATTAATAACTTTAAATTAATTTTCAAATACTGGGAGTCACCGTACCTATATTTTGAAAATAAAAATTCTTTTGAAAACAAAAGTGAAAATAAAGCAAAGTTTCTACTTAATTTTTATATTTAAGGTGTCTGTTATTTCCTAAAATATTAAAATGTCCAAGATGGTGATTACTTATACGGATTCATATATGTTAAATTATTTATATTTATTTCAAATAGCAAACAATTTGTTCCCTATATTCGATTTGAGAATTATTTGTTTGGCGAGTCTTAACCTGCGAATTGAAAAATTTAGTTAATGGAAAAAGTTTTGGGTTCTGATATAAAGTGTTTTTCGAGGTAAAATAAGTTTAAATATCAGTGCGCTAATACAAAAAAAATGTTCCTAACATTAAAATGATTTGAAGATTTTTTCGCAATGATGACTGTTGTTAAGATCGTTTTTGTATGACTTAAAAACTTTCGTAGACCTCATTTTAGCAATTATTAATTCAAGGTTTTCTTACCAATATTTAAGTTTCTTAAATTGAAAAGAAGAATTTCTCTAATTTTAAGGAACATTAATTTGTTCCTACGTATTACTTAGTACTTGTACAAGTCTAAATAGTTATTTATAATGTACGCTTTAGGTGACTGCGCGAAACCTTGTAAAAACGAGGCTGGGATGCGACCCACACTGATAACTTCCCATCCCGTCGATTTGTCTTGCTTAAAAGTTGGTCTCTATTTTCTCGTATCAATTTTTACCAAATTTAAGAACTATTTTTTGTAGATTTTGTATTTTATGAAAAAACGGACTGTTGAATTTTTATATTAAAATTACTGATTATCGAAAACAATATTTTCTGTGAACTCAAGTAAGTTTGAAGCCAATATTTTTAATTTTTGAAAAGCTATTTGAGTCGAAAGTAAATTTTTACCAAGTATTGTTTTTTTTAGAGTTCAATTTTTGTTTCGATTCGATTTCTTTCAAAATTGTATCGAATGTTAAAAACAATATTTCTTATAAGATTAAATAAGTTTGAGGCCTAAATTTCAAGTTTTTGAAAAGATATTTGCATCGATATTCAAGTTTTACCAACTTTGAGTTATGTTTTTTTTTAGATTTTTATTTAAAAAAAAAACTGTCAATTCGATTTTTGTCAAAATTTTATCAGATGTCAAAAACATTATTCTTCCTTGCACAAAATTGTTTTGGAGATGGAAACACATTCAAAAAATATACGTCTTTGATATCACGTTACAATATATTGTATAAAATTTAATTCAAGTCTCTAGCATTTTTGGTTCGTAAGATATTTAAGGTTAACCAAAATTTTCACATTTTTTTCAAACTGCTTTGCTATGGTAATTATACAACCTACGCAATTTTCTTGAGAGCCATTTCTGCATCTTTCTGCTTTATTATATGTATAGCAAAATTTATTTGAAATCGATATCTCTTCTGGTTCTTGAGCTATGGACGACGGAAAAAACGTCGCGAACGTACGAACGTATGTACGTACACACGCTCGCACAGACATCTTTCTTAAAATCTTTTATTTCGACTCTAGGGACCTTGAAACGTCGAGAAATGTCAAAATTTTCAATTTGACAAATCGGACCCATTGCAATAACTTCCTATGGGAAGTTCATAATTCGTACGAAAAAAAACTCTCACAAAAATCAGATTTTTATAAATGATAACTTAATTAATGATGCCCAAAAAGAAAATTATTAAGATAAATACAATAAATGTAATACAATAATAATGTCTATTGTTGTATTAAATCCAAAATTGTCAAACTTTGTTTTTAAGTAGTTTTCAAAACTGTTAAAAATGATAACATTTAAAAGAAAGTAATAAAATCAAATTGTTTAAGGATAAGTAAGATTTAGGAATAAGTCGAAACAATCATAGTCATAGCTGCAACGTCTATACTAGGTCACGAAAATTTTATTACATTTGTGTATTTATTATTTTTTTCACCTACAACAAATACATTATTTTTAAATATGATTAACAAATATCCATTATAAATTTTTTTTTTGTTTTAAAAGAATACTACTTTATTTTATATTGTTATAGGTATTACACTTTTTGATATCTTATATTTGGTAGAGGTTAGGTAGGTAGGTAGAAATGGCGATCTCAAGGCAACCTAGCCTGAGATCCAATTAGCGCCGTTACCAAAAACTCGTTTGACCTTCGATTGAAAGGGATAGATTGATAGAGAAGCTTTATAGCGATTATGTTAGAGCCATTTTGTCGCATTGAGAAAAAAGATTAGGTCTCTAATCTTTGTCTCAGATAGCTCATCGAGTTCTTGAAAGAATGCTTTTCCAAAGCATTTCATTCTGGTGTTTGCCAAAGCAGAACATTTGCAGAGGAAATGGATCATGGTTTCACTTGCTCTTTGGTCACTACAGCTACGGCAAAAGATGTTGTAAGAGATACCCAACTTCTCTGCATGAACTCCTATAGGCCGATGTCCGGTACAAACCGCAACAATCCTGGCTATGTCTTGCCTTGGCCTGCATAGAAGATCGTTTGTACGGGTTTTATTATAGGTGGGCCATATCTTCCTACATATAATGCAGTTGGGTAAATTGATCCACCTTCGGTTTGATTCGTTCGGTAGATAGAAAAGATTTTACCCTTCATAGCACCAAGAGGAATGTTAACCATTTCCGCAAGTGAGCTATGAAGGGCCGATCCTTGCCTGGCTAGCTCGTCAGCCCGTTCATTTCCCACGATAACACTGTGACCTGGAACCCAGATCAGGGTAACACCGATGTTAATATTCAGGCTCGCAAGCTCATCGCGACATTGCTGGACCAATTTAGATGAGCATATGGCCGAGTTAATGGCTTTGACAGCTGCCTGACTGTGGTAAAGGTTACAATAAAACATATTTAAAAAAATATCTCATTTGTGTTATTATCTCATGGCAGATGACGAAGAGCATACAATAACAACCGTAAGTGTACATATTCTAATCAAATAATATTAAATCTTATTTGATTAAAGTGTTTTATAAAAACAGTCCATGGGAGAAAACCACAAAAGAAAAAACAAAATTATAGCCTAACACAATTTATTGAACTATCAACAGAAATTCAATTTCATTTCATAAAAGTAGAACAAAAACTGTCCAATTTACGAAACTTACACTTTCAAAAACTTTATTGTACAGGGTTTTTAATAGTGACGCTACAAAAGTAGATCGATTGGGAAATCAAACAACGCCATATTTCTTGCCGCTCTTTTGAAATGTCTCTTTAGTAAGGTTTGTTATTTCATGATGGAAAGAATACGAGCTAACAACGATTCGAAATTATTAAAATTTACTTTATTGATTTCGGAGTCGGTGGCCTCAACCTTAAGAGCGTTACGTCCAATTTATGGTCGTCGTAATCGTTTCAGTAGATTAACTATTGAGCGTCTAGTAGGAAAATTTAAAAAAAAATATGTCCCCGTGTCAGTGAGACAAAGAAGTGCCCGTAGTGTCGAGAATATTGCTGCCGCTGAGGCTTCAGTTGCAAAAAGTCCAAATATGTCTCTCACACGTGCGTCGTTCTCAAGCATGTCTGTGACATCGTTGAAGCGAATTTTTAGAAAAGATCTTGGCCCACATCCTTACAAAATTAAATTGACTTAGAACTGAAGCAGCTTGGCCACCAGAAGCGTCGTATGTTCGTGAATTCGGCTGAGCAAGAACTTGAAAACGGTTCGGATTTTCATCGAAAAATCGTCTTCAGCAATGAGGCTCATTTCTGGCTGAATGGCTTCGTCAATAAACAAAATATGCGGTATTGGTCAGGCAGCAATCCACACGTACTCCATGAGTTATCATTGCATTCCTTATGATCAAGACCGGCACGTTACTGTGAATGGGGATCGCTTAATTTCAATGATAACCGAATTTTGCTGGCACCAATTGGATGATATAGACTTGGAGGAAATTTGGTTCCAACAGGACGGCGCGGCGACGCCAAAAGCCACACTGCGAATGTCACACTCAATTTATTGGAAACCAAGTTTAGGAAACGTGTTATCTCAGGAAATGGTCCAGTCCCTAGGCCACCTCGCTCGTTTGATTTGACACCGTTAGACTATTTCTTCTGGGGCTACGTCAAGTCTAGGGTCTATGCCAACAAGCCAGCGACTATTGATGAGCTTCTTTCTAATATCAAACGAGAATTGCAGCAGTATCGGCCAATTTATGCTTGAAAACCGTAGAAAATTGAGTTCAGCGTCTGGACTTCTGCAAGCGTGGCCGTGGTGGCCATGCAGAAGAAATCAAGTTCCATACATAATAGCATCGAACGTACTTCACAGAAATAAAGAATTTCATTGATATCTAAAACAGTTTTCGTTTAGTTAAAATAAAAAAAAACGTTTGTAGCGCTGGAATACGACCACATCGATATTGGTAACCTTAAAAAATAGGAAATACAATTATTTTGTTTATAAAACAAATTATCTCTACGATTTTTCTTCATTAAGAGTTTTTAAAATTATTGATGATAATTACGAGTACATCGCTTGAGCACTGTCACTTGCTAAAATGTCTAAAGTCTCATATTTTTTAAATTTAAATTTCCTCAAACTTTAACAGAATATTATGTGCATGAAATAATTTGCAAATCAGTATCTTCATTTTTTCAAAACACATTTGAGTGTGATAATAATTATGTATCAGTTTTAAGTTTTATGTATCTAGTATTTTATTAAATTAATTCTTCTAATAATTTGTCTAGTTCAGCTGTTGAAATGTTTTCTTCATTGAAAGAATTATTTTTAACGTAATATCATTTTTTTAAACCCCACAAATATTTATTTTATAAATAAGTCGAATCAAATTGTATTAAAGTCGATATCATTTTTTTTGTGAGATATTTAAATATATCAAAATTTCTTCCATTTTGTTTAAAAAAATTGAACATTGAATTTCCTTTCCTGAAAAACCGATAGTTTTGTTGAAAAGCTAAGAATGACTTCGAACTTTTCGGAAGTTAAAAATAAATTAAGTGGCGCAACAGTTCGTTGAGAACTTGGGCCTAGTGACTTACAACACTCAACCAATCCTGTGTGCGAGTACTGTTATCAGGAATGGAGGAACTACGGTTTTAAGCCGAATCCGAGTTCATAACTTGAGAAAGCACTTTTTATGACAAGAATTACTCTTGGAGGATTTGTCAATTCTGCGCAGTAGGCAGTACCCGTAAGAAAAAAAAACTTTATATGGCACAGGCAGGGATTCAACCCAAGACCTCTGGCATGACAGTGCAACGCCGTAACCATCATGTCACGGGTATTACTTTTTTCAGAAGTTTCTATTTGCAAATATCTGCGTCAAATTACAAATTACAAATTACTCTGTTTTCAAAATTCTATCTGATAGCAGTTTTGAATATAAAACCTATGAAGAAACATAAAAAATCTTCATGAATGACTTTTTTTTTCTGATCCAGATATTAACAATTTGTGATCGTTTCAAATGGAAAAGTTTTCAGTTTCTGAAATTTTAATTTTCAAGACATTTTTTTTTTAGAATATGCACATATTTTGATGTTGTGATTGTATAGGACCGTTGCCAAAACGGTCCAAAAAACCTGCAAAAAAAAAAACGCTAACAAAAACTTAAAATTTAGGAGAAGACCGAAAACTTGTCGAATGTTACTTTCTAGCGAAAATTCTTGAAAGACGTTTTTGAACTTATTGATCCAGTGACCGAAGCGGTGTCAATATCAAATGGCATACATTGCCATAACTACACTTTTGCAGTGCGTATTTATGTAGATTCTTCCGTGTCATGTTGGCGATTGAGTTCAATAGGTTACATCTTAAAATGGTTTGGCATGTTAAGGTAAGTTTCAATTATTACTAGTAAGGCCCTTTCCCCTTTAAGAGTATTGAGTTTTGGCCTGGTTCAAACGATCTTCCAAGTAAGGTTTCTATATAAATTTATTTCTATAAGCTACGACGACGACGTGTATAGCGGCTTCGCCTGATGAAGAATGAAATAAAACATGCAAAACAGACCCAAGGTTTATGTTATATATTGGCAGATGCACAGTACAGCAATAGCACACTGCATCAGGCAGGCAGAACCATTCCGCAAGCCATTACCTGCATTTGGATTCGACACTCTCTGCTCCAAGAGTGTGGAATGCACCTCTATGGCTTATGACGAGAAGGAACACAACAAATGTTTCCGCCGCTGGAGCAGAAGAATTTGTTGGATCTCTATTATGTCGGATGCTTCAGTTGCATCCATATGAAACGGAACGGTGTGTCGGTCTGGCAGTGGTGGTGCTGATGGTGCTGGTGCTATGGTGTTCCCTGTGACGAAGGTCCACCTTACAAGCAAATGCACTCAAGAGGAACCACATCGGGCACCGGACAAGGTTTTCGGTTCACTACGGCTTTTAATTTATTTCTGTTCTCCAACTTGTTTGAATCTCATCTCTATGCTTTTATTCTCTCTTACTTCTCTCTGATGTCGAATTTATTTTTAGCCCCTAATTTAAATTCAAAGTTGTTAAAAAAGGCTTTGCAAAATTTTAGAAACATTGTTTTTGTTCTTTTTTTTTTGTTTTATTTGTTTTCTTATTAATTTTATTTTTGCTTTTGTTTTTAAAGGTATTCTATGCTCTCATATCGAAGGAGCGTCCCGTCGTCGTCGTCTGCGAGTCGCTCTTCATAGGTAGCGCAGCAGCTGTACCTATCTATGGTTAAGGTATTGTCTAGTTTTCACGCTGACTTGCTTAAGTATTTCCGGATAACGATATACCGACTGATGATGGGAAGTATAGTTTTGGTGGTATAAAGAGGAACTCTAAGCAGGCTTTGGCAAAGTTTTGATGTAAATTCCTGTTTCTTCCAGGATGAATATTCTAATTGTGCCGGTGAGGCAGAATATATACACTGTTCGCAAGGGCTGTGCTGTGCCGAACTGGGGGTTCCTAATTAAGAATTCGGTTATGTAGGTACACCTGTTGTTTGAAAGTTTCTAATCAATTGTTTATGTATTTGCATATTACGTGTATAGTATTATGCAGCAACTAATGTTGGGAAGAGAAGGGTACATTTTGGGAGTGGTCCGCAAAAGAAACTATGGTTTTAATAATAAGCAAGAAATAAGGAAGTAAAATATTCTATGAAACTTATTCATACATTTTTTTAAGTTGATCATATTTTAAATACTTTAAGCTTAAGTTCTTTAAGCTGTATTATCCCTTTTCTTGAAATAACACTTTTTTCTTTTATCATCGGTAGTGAATCATTAAAAAAATGTTATGACTGGAATATTTGCTTAGGTCTGTCATCTTTTGTAATTTCTAAAAATGTTACAAAATATCAGGCGTTAGAGTTGAATACCTTACGGGCTGGAGCTTCGATGTTCATTCGCTTGACATGCCCTAGCCAGTGGCAAGTCGCTACACAGCTCGTATAGCTCATGCTTCCATGCTTCTGCACCATACATCAAGACTGGGATGATTAAGGTTTTGTACAGTGTCTCTTTGGTACTTCGCCATAAGGCCTTATTCCTCAAGAAACAGCGATTAGCAAGGGTAATTCTACGTTTGACATCCGCGCTGATGTCATTTGGAGAATTAACAGCAGTGCTCAGATAAAAAATTCGTTTACCACCTCAAAGTTATACCTGTCAATTGTCACGTTTGACCAAGTCTACGGTTTGATTCGACTCTATTTCGTTTTATTATTATTAATGTCAAGACCCATTTACATCGCCTCAGACTCGATATTAGAGAAGTCGATGTTACCTGCATATCAAAGATATTGTGTGGATTTTTAAAATATGGTGCCAATTGTATTGGCGTTGGTGTTGCGCACCACTCTTTCAAGAACAATATTGAAGCAGCTACATGACAGCGCAATGCTTTGTCGAAGTTCTCGGGTGGTTTCGAAGGTTTCGGTCGAGTCTCTTTCAATGTTTCCACAGCATCGAGTATGTTTCAAAGTCATCCTAATAAGTCCTATCAGTTTGGTTGGGATACCAAAACTCAACATGACACAGTATAGTTCGTTCCTGTCTACACTGTCATAAGCTGTTTTAAAAACGTTGAAAAGATGGTGTGTTTCGATGTTATGTTCTTGGGTCTTTTCCAGGATTTTGCATAAAGTGAAAATTAAGTCGATGGTAGGATTTTCCACGCCTGAAGCCACACTGGGTAAGGGCCAATTAGTTAGTCAGTAAATGGCCTTAGGCGCTCACATAATACGCTTGACAAGATCATTCATGCGATGTTTAAAAGGCTAATGCTTCTGTAGTTGGCTTAGAGAAGGCGGTCACCTTTTGTATGGATCGAGCAGATGGTGCTTAGGTTCCACTCGTGGGGCATGCTTTCTTCCGACCGAATTTTAGTAACTAGCTGGTGTTCGGTTCAGCCTGGTGATGCCTAGTTTAAACTCACTCTGGTCGGGTGGTCGGAACTCTAAATCGTCGACCAAATCGATTTGACGTGACTGTTCCCTGGTGAAATCGTTGACTTTATCACCATTAAGGAGCTGGTTGAAATGATATCTCCAGATTTTTAGCATTGACTGCGCCTCGCTTACGGTATTCCCCTCCTTATCTTTGAAGTCTCCAACCCGGCTAGTCAATCCCGTTGTTTTCTTTTCGACTCTTCTATAAAAGTTTCGCATCTGCTGCTCATGGACTTTTTTCTTTCTTTTGAGCGACGTAGAGCTGGGAAGATGGTGTCCTCCTTTGCTGCCACAATCTGTATGCCTCCGTTTTGCTTTTGTTTGCTGAGCACATTTAGAGTTGAACCAGGAGTTTCTTGGTGGCAAGCTCAATGCAGTTATTGTAAGATAAATATTCAAAACCCAAATCCAAAATATTTGTTTTTTTTTTTTTAATTTCAAGTGCTGGTTTCGAATCTGAATTAACCTTTTTTCAACCATGTCGTTTTTTTCACTATTTTTTAATTTTTATGGAGACAAGATAAAGACTAACAACAATTGAGGATTTTTTCGCAAATTGTATGAAAACTGAATATTGAAGTAAAGAAATTATAGATTTCGAAAATCATCAACATGATTTTCATCAAATTATGGTATTTTTTAGAATGTTTTCTTTAATGGAACTTAAATTATTATATCATTTTTGAATCAAAAATTAATATTTAAAAGGCACCATAAAAGAAGAGTGTTGGAAGGATGCTAACTTTTATTTTTTTATTGGTACATCACATCGGAAATGGAATATATCAGCTTAAAACTTAATACAAAGATAGAATTAGACACTTTACAGTCATTTAATTTGCTCACTCATGATTCAGTGCCTTGATTTTTTGACATCCTATTGACATTACTGTTGATACTTCCGAGTTAATTATTGAAGACCCATTAATAAGTAAATTCAAATACTATGTAGTTCTAGGTAGAAAATTCAGACATAATCCAATCTCGCTCCTTGGCAGGATATGCGTTGGAGTGCAAGGTTTTGATACCACTTGAAGGACGGCAAACGCACATACCAGCACAATACTGTTGAAAACTTTTTAAAGTTGACTCTACGAAATAATGATAAGGAAAAACACAAAATACGATTTTTTTTCATTTATTATTGGTTTTTCCTGAACTAATTTTACTTTTAGTATCTCAACAACTCGAAAGTTTTATGAACAGGTGAAACGAAATTCACAGGTACATAAACCTAGAACCGAAAGATGCAAAGACGAAAGTGGAAACATTATAGTGGAACCGCAGTCAATGCTGAGGATATGGAAGGACCACTTCTGCAGACTGTACAACTGCGACGACAAACTGAATTCCGCTGTCAGGCAGGATGATCCATTCAACATAGACGACGAAAGCCAACAATCCCGTCCTCCCGACTTAGACGAAGTTAAGATTGCCATATCTAAGCTGAAGTCTAATAAAGCCGCTGGAGCGGATGGCTTGAATGCCGAGCTCTTTAAAGCAGCTGGAGATAAGTTGGTTAGGAGCATGCACCAACTTATCTGTAAGATATGGTAGGAAGAAAGCATGCCCGATAAAAGGAACCTCAGTATTGTTTGCCCGATCCTGAAAAAAGGAGACCCTCTAAACTGCACCAACTATATAGAGAAACAGTCTCTGCCGTAATATGTGAACGTCTAAAGCCTATAAACAACAATCTGATAGGTCCTTGTCAGTGTGGTTTTAGACTAGGAAAGTTCACAGTCGATAAAATATTCACATTACGGCAGATCCTGGAAAAAAAACCCAAGAACACCAAATCGACACCCACCATCTGTTCGTCGATTTCAAGACCGCATATGACAGCATCTACAGGGACGAGCTGTATAGAGCCATGTCTAGTCTGGACATCCCTGCCAAACTCGTCCGTTTGTGCAGGATGACAAATTGGGAATTCACTCTGCTCCATAAAGGTTGGAAACAACTTAACAGAACCTTTCGATGTCAAAGAAGGTTTTAACATCGTACTTGAAAGAATAGTGCAGAGCTCACACGTCAACCCTAGAGACACTATCTTTCAAACGTCTGTCCAATTACTGGCATATGCTGATGACATTGACATAATAGGAAGAACTCAGTGTGATGTCAATGGGGCTTTTGTGAGTATTGAGGCAGAGGCGGCAAAAATGGGTTTAAGGGTAATGAGGGCAAAGCGAAGTACATGCTGTCGTCAAGAAAGGACATACAACACCGAAGTCTTGGTCAAAACGTCACCATCGACAGACGTAACTTTGAGGTAGTCAAGGACTTCGTCTACCTAGGCTCCGCTGTAAACGCAGAAAACAACACCAGCGCTGAGATCAAACGCAGAATAACTCTTGATAACCGCTGTTTCTTTGGACTAAGAAAGCAATTGAGTGGTAAAGTTCTCTCTCGAGGGACCAAAGTGTTCTATATGAGACCCTTATCATCCCCGTCCTGCTATACGGTGCAGAAGCATGGACTATGTCAAAAGCGGATGAAAGCACTTTGGGTCGCTTCAAAAGAAAAGTTCTTCGTGTGACCTACGGTCCTGTATGCATCGAAGGGGAGTGGAGGAGAAGATGGAACGACGAGCTGTACGGGCAGCGACTTAGACTTAGCCAGAAGGGTAAAAGTTCAACGACTAAGATGGCTGGGTCACGTAGAGCGCATGGAAATCAATGCTCCGGACCGGACAGTAGAGGAAGACTGCGGATCAGGTGGCACGCACAAGTGGAAGGTGACCTCACCCAACTTCGAGCGCGAAACTGGAGACATCTAGCTAGCGACCGAGCTAAATGGAGAAGTTTGTTGGGTGAAGCCCTAGTTCACACAGGACTGTAGCGCCATTTTAAGTAAGTAAGTAATTTTTTGTCAGAACGAAATAATTTTAGGGCCAATTTTTAAAAGTAATTCTTACTTTATATTTTGAAAAAGGCGTTCAAAATTTGGTGCTTAAATTTCGAGCATTTCAATGCTGCTTTTCGGTTCGTTTATCATGCCGAAGGGCGTCCTTCGTCAATCCGAAGTCAATCTGTTTGCTTTTCGACGACATGTAAGTTTTGGCGATTCACATATTCACTATTGGTACACCTTTCAAAACTTGTTAAACCCGCCTTTGTGAAACATTGGTTTAAAATTTTAAACATTTCCGCGTGTCATCTCGGTTTATTTACGGTTAGGCGTTTGATTGAATTAAGGTTAACTCCATAATTTTAAATTAGCTTTAAGAAAATGTCTTTTACAGATTTACGTCTTCAAAGTATGCCAAAGTATGTCAGCAATAAGACCACGCTCTTTTTCGTAAAATGGCTTTTAGGAGGCATTATAATTATAAAATCATAACGACGTGTTTTATTCTAATAAATTCAATCTATTTATGTGATTTAGAAAGTATTTATAACTGATCTGTAGATTTTCTTATTTTTGGTCCTTTTTAATAACGATTTTTAAGTACAATCCTTATCCTTATAAATTTGTCATATCGCAATTAAGATCAATAAATTATCGTTAGACAAACGATACGACAGAGAGAAAAATTTAGTTTAATTATTATAAAAATGTAAGATCAAACATTCCTTGATAGTAGTTTTTCATAAAAACAGACGGAACAGGAGTTCCTTATTATTATTTCGCAGAGAGTACAGTCGAGAAATAATTTTCCGTAGGATTGCATTCTGCTTAAAACACTTATACAGACAAGCGCTATTAACATGTTCCTTGTTAAAATCAGCTTATGGGACCATCAATTCAATTGTAATTTTTCGTGCAAGTTAGGTTGAACACATCCATCAAAACAAAGGTAAGATTGACTTTAAGGTTCAACAAAAACCCACGGGGCATGAATCAACAAAAGGTGCTAAGGAAGTATTGATTTAGTTATCAAACCAAAACATTCCCTACTGATTGAGTATACCAATGTCAATTGAAAAACACATGGTTCATGTTTTTAAAAGTCTTTTATCGAAAGCCTAAGGAGAAGACTGATTTTTGTACCTTAATTCCAATTTTTCTAAAAGAACTTCTCATAAAAATTAAATTAAGTCTAGTCAAAAATGTTTGAAATTTTTCAAAGCTTGCAATTTGTACATTTAAATCTGTCCAAATAAACAACCTCAAGTTGCAAAATCTAGGTCTATTTCATTCAAGTTGTATTTTTTCTGTGCAAAGAACATACTCCCAATAAAAAACGCAAAACTAAATTTCCTTGGCCGAACAATTATTCACTTGTCGTTATCTAAAACAAAGTAATTAATTAGCAACTTAACAAGCGTCTACCATGCATTTCGGTACACAACTCTCCCCACATACCTGCACACGCTGCTGTTGCTCCGGAGTCCGGAGGAGTATCACGCATGCAAATAACGACCCAAACGCGACAAAAATCAAATTAAAAAAAAAAGAAAAAAAGATCCAATTCCACTTAAAGGATTTTCTTAAACTTAAATCAATGAATTTATACAACAAATTAAAAAAAAGAAAGAAGAAGAAAAATAACAATCTCATCAATGATTCTTAATTATTGCAGGGAAATTCAAAACATGCGCTTGCTGATATCGCGCACGCTGCATACAAACAGTTAGTATGGAGGGACTGGGCCAGGCTTTCAGAGAAGATGTCGTCCGTCGCCGTTACGTCGCGTAATCGTCGTCTTTGGTATTTTGGGCTTTTTCTGAAACTGGTAAGTTCTTCATTCGCACTCTTTTAAAGCGGCTGGGCTATTCTGTTTTTGCGACTCTACAGCTTCGCGTCGCGTCGCGTTGGTTTTATCGAATCTAATTTGAATCCCGGCAACCAAAGATATCAGCTCGGATGCATGATTACCACGAGCAGACAAGATCATCAGATCGGAGGGACGTGCGGCGGCTCAGGTAATCGGCAGTGCCAATCGACGAGACGCGACGGACCGTCGTTAATCTAACTTGGAAGCTTGGGGATAAATATATTTGCAAATTTCGATGTGGGGGAGATGCCCATTGCCCATATACATGCTCATTTGCCATTTGCGAGCATTATGATTGTCAAGAGGCTCAGCGAGGACGACAATTTCGCACGCTATGGCCACAGAGAAGGCGACGGCCGCGGCGACGCGACAACAATATTCGTGCTGACAACCCATGATGTCATACTGAATACAAAGACCAACCAACTTGTGGACTCGATGGATGGCATTGAATGAATGTGGTACTTCCATTGTTAGACTTATGGGTGTTAACCGATTACCCGAATCGAAAATTTCCCATCGAATCGAAGATGCGGCGGCGGAGATGGTAATCTCGCAGATTCGCCTCCTATTAGTATGGATCAATTAAAAGAGTCAACAATGTATAGGGAAGCGTAGCATATGAGTAGCGAGGGCTACTCTCCGGCTCCCTGGGAGATGTGTCATGTTTTTGTGTGCGATTAAAATCTGTCCCCGTCCCGTTTAGTTTCTTTGAAGAGCTCATTATCAGATTAGCTCCTGTTGTTGGTCCAGGTTGAGCTTGAGAGTCGTTGGGCTGCGCTGCTGGCAGCAGCTGTCCGGATAATACATTGCCACGTATTACTCATTACCATTGACACACTGTTAATATTTTTCAAGCTTCCCGTAGAGCCAAGCCTCGGCTCGGACCACACACAGCGTTTGTAATGCAACAGATTATCATTAATAATGTGGACCGGCCAGCGTATATAGTGACGTGGCGGGTGTCGGAGGAGCGGCCGGCGTGAAGCTGCCACGTTATTATTTGTCTCTGCTTAGAATTTTATTCACTCTCAAGTCTCAAGTCTCCAACAGGTATATTTATCGTATATGAACCCAAGTGAATGTAACTTCCTAGGAATGATGCGGTCGAGTAGTTTATTTGGAAAAGTATCGCTGCGTTTGACCCTTTGGACGTTTGGTTGGTGTTTCCTAATGGGATGATTGCTGGATATTAATTGCCACTGTCAGTTGCTACTAGAAGTACGTGATAAGTGCTACCTATATCCATACTCTTGTGAGTGCGTATCTTCGTGTAAACTGATAACGTGAAATTAATTCCGAGAAGTTGTTTTCACAGCAAGAAAGCAAACTCACATTTCGTAAATACGAATGCGTGGAGATTAATTGTATAGGTATAAATATATATGTATGGATATGAAAGCACATATAATTCAACTGAAATGGGGTTTAATTGTTTTTACTCTTGGCTTGACGTCTATGAATATAATCATGACTATTCAGTGTTCTTTTTAAAAGCTTTTGTGAAAATTGGTTATTTGTTATGGTTTGGGACAATATTTGTAGCAATTAATTAGAATTATCGAATTTTCGAAAGTGGGTTTTGTGTAAGTTCGTCATTTGACAATTTAAAAGACTTAAATTACTTATTTGTAATATCTGGGTGATGGAATGGAACACTAACCGTATCTGGTTGGTGTCAACTCTTGACATTTCTTTATCGCTAAAAAGTATAATAGTAGTATACGTGGCGTGATAATTACAAAACTCCAAGACATTGTTGGTAAAAACATCCATATGATATGAAATATTTATCTTATTTTTTAAATATATGCATTAGTAAGCAATGAATAAGTGTCAATTTTGTTCCAGTTTATCTTCTGTTGCCATGGAGTGTGACACTAAAAAAAAAGAATCGAAATAATTGCCTAACGTAGATAAGAAATGAGTTCTGGCGAAATTTTCTTGTTTCAAAAATTAATGTAAACCGCAATGGTGTTCGGAAACTTGGTTCTACGCCAGTTTTCTATATCTTCAACAGTAGATAACAAACAAACAAAATTGTCGTCTTCACGTTGCCCTGTTTATACGCTTTTGAAAGCAGTACGGGAATGAAGACCACTAAAACTTCTTCAGAAAAAAAAGATATTATCAAGAGAATTTACCAAATCTAAGTCAACGTTGATTGAGGAACATTTAAAACTTAAGGGCTATCGACACTCTACATATCATTTTTTAACACCAGCACTCTAAAAAGTTATTGTGGATAAAGTTCCACTTTATCTTCTGTTGTTAAGGGCTTTTACTGTGGCAATGCGAAATATTTGCGAAATAATTTATTTTTTGAAATGAAATGAATTTGTGTTGTTACAGAAATGTATAAAAAAGCAAACGATATACAACTATTGTCTAAAGGGTCAAACGTTCTCATTAACCGATTGAAAGTCTCGTAAAATATAAAATTTTATAATTTGGTAGTTATTATCAAAAGTCATAATTCGAGCCTATTGAAACAAAGTAAATACCAACTTTTGAGTCGCAATCTAATACTTCAGGGGAAAAATTTAATTCGACTACTCATTAATCTTGTTTTTCGAAATGTATACGGTGATTTAAACATTCTCAATCTTTAAATCAATAAAATTTTATTGTAATTTACGAAATACCTATTTGCTGATTTAAGAAAAAAACTAAACAGTAAATTGCAATTCTTTTAGTCTTAATCTTAATTCTTTAGTAATAATATATTTTAACTTTTAGTTTCTAAATTTGTATTTCTAGAAATAAGTCAAAAACAATTAAAAAAAGAAATCTTAAAAAATGTGTCTTTCTTTTATATATTTTGCATTTTATAAATTATTATTCTCTGGAACATTTTAATTGCAACTTGCATTCAAGAACTTGTGATTCGGCTCGTCATCAACTGAAAAAATATCCCTGAGAAAACTTATAACTTTATGTTGTAAATCACTTATGAAGATTGTTGATTTTGCAAAAAAATTGTTCTTGAATCTTAATATGATTGCTTGAAAATTGAAATCTTTAAAAGCTACAAATTGCCGCAAATACTGTTTCAAATTACGACTCAAATGTTGCAATTTAAAGATAACTAAGTATCAAAACTGTGACTGTCATGTGCAAATTGCAGAGTAACCTGTTTCAAATTAAAACTCAAAAGTTGCAATTTAAAAAAATATGTATCAAAACATAAGTTCTTTTTTCTAAACAAATGTATTTTGTCGCAGTCTAAGAAAATAAGGGTTGAAATTTACAACTTGTATTTGTAGATTTAAAAAAAAAACCATTCATAATCTACAACAAAACAATTTCAATCTTCAAACTATTGCTGAAATTTACGATCAAAATAAACATTTGCAATATTTGTTTTCTTCGATCAAATTTTTGCTACTCAAATGTAGTGAAATATGATTTTTGAATGTCAATATCTTCATTTTGCTCATTTAATGAAATTGCAAACAAAAAGTAGCAATTTACTTATTTTTAATCCAAGGTACAAAACTGGACTAATTTTTCATGATTTGAAGCTTATTTTTCTTGATCTGATCTAAGAATTCTTTCCGTCAAAGTTTCACATTCCGTAATTTTTGGAAACAAATTTGAAAACGTTTAGCAAGTTGCACCAAAGAGATGTGGTTGAGGGATTGGTAAAAAATATATCACAAATACTCTTTTCAATAGAAATAGATGGGATCTTTAATAAAAATCTGGTGACGAGACAACACAAAAGTGCTCTAGATTCAATAGAAACTTTAAGAATTTTCTTGTTTTACTTTAATCATTTAGATCATTTTTTGTTGTAAAATATCGGTATTCCACCAGAAAACAGAAAACCTATTAGCAAAGCGGCCTCAAAAGAGAAAAATCAGTTATCTAAAAACACGAAGAAGTTCATATATACATATGGGTGATTGAACAAAAGTTGGGTAACTCGATGTCATCAACCAATATATACAAAGTCTTATTATATTTTATTGCGATTACAATTTATTTTAAAACAACTTAAAGACCTTAATTAAGTTACCCAATTTACGTTCTTCATTTTGAATACAAGTTATTTTATTTTTTATTTTCCACTTTTCAAGAGTACCTACATAATGTATTTTAGATATATATCAAAAGTCAAACAGTGGAAAAAGAAATAAAGACAAAACAAATTAATATCACTAAATTTCTTGAAAACTATCATCTAAGTCCGGGGAAATATGTAATAAACTCATCATTTCTGGAGAGTATCGTTTTTCAGATCTTTTTGACTTCTCACATGCCTTATGGAAGAAATAAGTGGATCCGAAGAGGTTGCAAGCAGGTTAAATAGGTCCTCTTTCTGCCGAATTGTTGAAATTTTACATGTATCCTGATATCGATATTTCTTGTACTAGTCTTTATTTTGACATGACTGGGCTTCTTCTGACAGTTCTAGAGGTGGTAGTGATTGATATTCAAAGATATTTTGACTATGAACCAATTTTTGTGTAGAGTAGGTGTGAGTAGTTTTTCGGGATACTTCAGTTTTAAAAGCTCTACCGTTTTCATAGTATATTGCCCAAATTTTACTGCATTCACTACTTCTCTGCAATTCAAAACGTTCAATATTCCTTTGAGCCTCTTTATAACTTCTCCATTGACTCCAGGTATTCGAGCGGTTGCATCTGACTGTTCAAAAAAATTTATTGCAGTGTTTCCATCATTAGTGTTTCCAAACCTTTACTTTGGTTTATCCACATCAAAGCTAAGCTCATCGCAAAAATGCCTTAGGACCTCTTGTTTTCTTCTTTTTTATGCCTCCTTGGTGCAGTGGAGAGATTCCATATTCGTAATTATGTTCGTCCTCAATTGATTTATCTTTATTGAAGTTTTATTGTGCCCTTTTGCATATCGGACATGACCGCATAGACATTGTTTCCGTCAATTCGTTTAATACTCTTCAGTTTAACATAGTTTAAAAGAACTCGTGATTCACAGTTATGGTTGGTTCATTAAGTTTATATATTGTTGATTGAATATCTGTTATTTGACTTTTAATATTATTGACTGTGGTACTTATGATGTCACTAGTATCTTTGACATATTGGAACATACTAAACAAATGCATTATATAGAATTTTACTACAGGATTAAAAAAATTAGCTCTAAGACTCTTGAAAATCTTAGGTAATCAACAAAAAACAAAAACGATAAACCTTTTTGTAAAAACATTACATTACATTCTACTCAGCACATAAGTGTACAGAGTAGAGAACACAGACCCTTGAGCGACTAGACTATGTAAGGTGATATTTTTTAAATAAAATCATCTTTTTTAAATCCACCACATACAAAACAGAGAAATTTTGCTTCCAAAGAATTTTCGATGGAAAAGGAGGGGACAAAAATTACTGACTTCATTTCCAGGTATTTGTGAATCCAGTTAACTAAAAAGTTTTGCATTATAGACGGGCCACTGTACGCCGCGCCGCGCCGAGCCGTCTCGACGTCAAATCCTACTTTGAATTTAAGTGTTGGTAATAAAGTTATTTGCGGGTCGAACAATTTGACGACAGCCATAAACGTACCAGAGTTTGGATTAAGTTTGTAGTCTTTACACGTGCTAAGCCAGTCAACACGTCATTCCTATGGTGAATTGTTATTTTTCTGTCAATCTAAAGTTTATTTTTATTTATTCATATAAGACTTTCATTTGTTTAAATGTAGTTTGATGATATTCGAAATTAAAAAAAAAAATAACTTTAGTCCTGCTTATAATCTCAAATTTTGTCTTTTTTGTCAGTCCATTGGCGTCAGTCCTATGTATATTAGGTATATTATTATTGTTCTTCATTTGATGATCATTAATACCTTTAAGATGAATATTGTTAGATTTTGTCTATATTGTTTGTTGATTACTTCTTGAGTAATCGAGTGGTTAAAGATAAATTAATAACGTTACGTTAAATGTCAAAAGACTATTTGTAAAACTGATATAGTATTTTCTCCCAGTATTAAATATTAATAATTATCTTTAATTGTTACTAAGTGATTTTAATACTTTTGAAACACATGTGCCATTATTAAATCCTTGGAGATTTTTACTCACTTTTATTAAAATTCATTAAAATACTTTCAAAACTGTGTATTTTATCAGTACTATGTCTGCTCCTCAGTCCCCAGGCAGTCAAACTCTGATTTTTTTTAAAATGTCTTACTATGTACTCAAAAAAGTGACTATTGCGATTTGGAGCAATGTTATAATTAGAGTAGTTATCATATACACCAAAATTTGTAGAAGTTCGGGATATTTAAGATATTTGTTATACCGTTAATTACCAATACTTCTCTCGAAGAAATGTCAATAGTTGTCAACTTATCGAGTGCAATTTTTCTAAAAATGAAAAGATACCATCCAATTAATTACAATTAATACCATTCAACGTTAATAAGGATTATGCTTCTGAAGTCATAGATTCTTTTGCATCATTTGATTTGAAACAAATTAATTACTGTAAAAATAGTTTAAACAGAATTTTAGATCTAATATTTGTGGATAAAGAATTGATTATATCTACTGAAGAAGCTGTTTTTCCAATATTCTCAACTTCTATCCATCATCTAGCTTTAGTCTTTGAATGTAAAATTTTAAAATATTTTAAAAGTAATACAATTAATTCATTTAAATACAATTATAATAAGGCAAATTTTTCTGGTATAGCGCGTTATATAGACCATCTATCGTTGCCATCAAATTCAAATAATTTTGACTTAGCTTCATTTTATAATACTTTTCTTGTCACTTTAAAAACGGCAATTGATATTTTTGTTCCAAAAAAACTAACTAAAAATAACTCAAAGCCACCTTGGTTCAATAAGAGATTGATTAATTTGAAGAATAAAAATAATAAAACTTATAAAATGCTGCGAAATTCTGGGTTAAATGATAGTTTGCGGACTAATTATGTTACTCTAGAAAAAAGTTTTAATGTGTTAAATAATTTCCTTTATAAGAATTACATATTTGCAATCGAATCTAAATTAAAAACTAACAGCAAAACTTTTTGGACTTTCATCAAGACAAAAAAAAATAGTAATGGAATACCAAAGAATATGGAATATTTAGGTTCACAATACACAAATTTATCAGACATTTGTAATGCTTTTTCGAATTTTTTTCAATCAAATTATCTAAGTTCAATTCAAACTGACAGTTTTGAAAATGTTGATTCTAATAGCAGCATCAACATTGGCAGCATACACATTTCCTTACAAGAAACTGAAAAGGCTTTATCTGGTCTTACTGAAGATACTTCTGCCGGTCCCGATGAGGTTCCAGCTGTACTTCTAAAGAATTGTGCTTCTTCGATTGCTAGGTTTTTGTGTTTTATTTATAATACATCGGTTGAAAAAGGAGAATTTCTGAGTGACTGGAAAACTTCCTTTATTACTCCAATATATAAAAGTGGTTCGAAACAAGATATTTCAAATTATAGGCCAATTAGTAAATTATCAGTGATTCCTAAGTTGTTTGAAAAACTTATTTGTGATAAACTTAGTTTTCTGTTAAAAGAAACAATATCTCCCTATCAACATGGCTTTATGTCTGGAAAGTCAACTTGCACAAATTTAACACTTTTTACAAACTATGTTCTAAATAATATCGAAAATGGTTATCAAGTGGATGTAATCTTCACAGATTTTGCAAAAGCATTTGACAGGGTAGATCATAATTTATTGATACATAAACTTAATCAAACAGGTTTTCATTCCAAAATGCTTAATTGGTTCAGTTCGTATCTTAAAGAACGCACTCAACATGTTAAAATTGATTCTACAGTTTCTAAATCAATAAGGGTGACATCTGGAGTTCCTCAAGGAAGCCATCTTGGTCCTCTCCTGTTTCTCATTTTTATTAATGATCTACCTTCTGCTTTTTCTACCTCATCATGTCTTTTGTTTGCAGATGATCTTAAAATATTTTCATGTATTAAGAATCCGTTTGATTGTTATCTGTTACAAAAAGACCTTAATAGGCTTTCGCAATGGTGCAATAAAAACAAACTTCTTCTCAATGTTTCGAAATGTCAAAGTTTTACGTTTACTCGTTGTTTATCTCCTATTTTGTCTGATTATGTTTTAGAAGATATCGTGTTAAAAAAAGTAAATGAAAAGAAGGATCTAGGCGTTATTTTTGACTCTTACTTAAGATTTAACAAACATGTTGATTTTATAGTCAACAAAGCTAATTCAATGTTAGGGTTTGTTATTCGGAATTCGAAAGATTTAAAAGACCCGTATGCTCTTAAATCATTATACATCTCATATGTTAGATCCATTCTGGATTATTGTAGTGTAGTGTGGAATCCCTGTTATATCACGTACTCAGTAAGAATTGAGAGAGTCCAAAAGAGATTTACTAGATTTGTTGTTAAAAGGCTCGGTTGGAATATAGAAAATATGCCTCCTTACAATTCAAGATGTCAGCTTATTGGCTTACATACTTCGAAAACCGTCGGAAAATATCTTCAATCATATTTATAAGAGATATTTTATGTAATCGCATCAATTGTTTGTGTTTGCTCAATTTGATCAGTCTTTATGCACCAAGTCGTTGTCTAAGAAACCGAAATCTAAATCAATTGTTCATACAAGATTATCATACTACTAATTATGCCGCAAATGAGCCTATTAATCGCTGTATCAAAGAGATTAATGCTGTTATAGTTGAATTTGACTTTAATTTTCACTATACAAGAGAAATGTTCAAAAATATCTTAAATTTATATTTTATTAACAAATAATGTATGTTTCGTAGTCTGTAAGAGTAATTGTAACTCGATTGATGAATAAATAAATAAATAAATTGTATTTAGTGTTGCCATTAACTCGTTTTTATGAAAAAGTGACTTATGTCACTTTCAAAATAAAGGGCTCATATCGTAAACAAAATATCCTCAAAAGTTACCCAACTTTTGTATAATCACAAATATCTATGTTTGTAGTTAATGAATTAAAGTATAATTTTCTTAACTAACCAATCTAATATCTATATATTTGATATAAGTAATAGTAAGATATTTGATATTTTTGACGATGTCCTCATTGGAATTGTGGTAAAGCATTTTATTTTTATTATATTGTATTTTTAAAAAATAAGAGGAAGAATGCTGTTAATATTTAAATAATAATTATAATAAAGTTTGACCAAAATGTGTCAATATGAAAAATGTGAATGTAAGGAAGATAAAATGATGAAAATTCAAATAATACGACTCAAAGAAGTATAATGTCAACATTTTAATGATTTTTTTAAAATGTTCTTATGCCAAAATGTAAGATTGGATAGAAAATTTATAGCCTGCCAATGCAATCAAGATCTAAAGACCTTAAAACTAAATAACGACGGTAAATTCAAATTTAGAGGAATTATTGGAAGTAAAGAAATGTCCTGTTTTCTTGGTGTTTGTAAACAATGTTCCAAACCTGTTCCGTAAAAAAATTTGGTCGCATTTGAGTGTTCTAAAAGACATATGACAATGTACATTTAAGATACATACACATATTTCAATGATATTTACTATTTAAGTATTTTCATTTTATAAAGTAGAATAATGTTGTGTTAAATTTAAAATAAACAAAAGAGCTGACGCAAAAACTTCGAAAAAATATATGAACAAGGATTTTGTTAAATTCGCTATGAAGAATAGTTCTACTTTGAAGATAAAAATATGGCGTATATAAACCTTGATTATGGTGCAATTGAGAATCACATTTTTGCAACGAATAGAGAAAGATAGTTGTTAAACATGTACAGATGGATATAAAACTTAAGTTCTGTAAAATAATTTTAACTTAAAATAACTAGAAATCATTTTAACTGTCTATGTATTTATGGTTTATCAAGCCTGATGATGCTGCCTAAATCACACAGTGATCCCAAAAAGCAAAGAGCACATTCCTAAGTTACAGTCATAGCCCTAGCTATACAACCACCACCATGTATTTTGGATTTGCATAAATCATGTAATCTTCATCAAAACAAAATCTGCAGGAGCTCATAATTACCTGTGCAGGTATAATGCACACGAATCTTAAAAATGACCAAAATAACAAAATAAAAAACAACCAATCTGCACCGTGAATAAGTCTGCGCAACGATTAAAACCGTCCAAATCTATATACACTCTTAAATATATGTGTATATGCATAACGCTGCTGGTAAGTCTTAACTCATTTCCCAAGAAAATAAGCCGCTAGTAGTATCTTTTTCTTTTCAACCATGGTTAACATCAACCACGCGGTAATAATTTACTTATCCGCATCTCAGCATCTATTCGTGGATGTTTTTTGTTTTTGGGTTTTGTGCAAGTCTATAAGCCAACATCACACAGAGAGAGCCTGAGACTGAGTCTGATTTTCAGAGGAAAAAAAAGATGAAGACGCTTGAGCTACGCCATCAGAACCAAATGCAACGTTTAAGCTTTTGAACCGCAAAAGGTCTATAGCCAACCGCATACAACATCAACACCAAAAATAACAACAACAACGAAAATATCAACAAAATTATAAATTAATAAAATTTATGCACAATAAAATTGAGGGGGAATTATTAATGTTGGCGTTCACGCTTTATAATCGCCATAAATCAATGGAATTATTGATATGGCACCGAATCACGGCATTTTGTGCAGTGAGTGGGGAAAGTAGAAGTCGAAGTCGACGCCACTCGGAAACGTGCGTTTTTCATTTCAATTCATTGAGGTTCTTGCTAGCTCTCAAACCGCCCGGCATCAGGGGTCGGGTGATGGAAATTGTATTTCTTTTTTTTCAGTTTGTTGTGTTTTAACTGCAACAACATTATGTTAGTAATATAGGTGTATAGTAGTTACGTCTGCTTCAATCATTGAATCCGAATTCTTCGCCGAGATGTGTGTTTGGATTGCACGCACATTTTCATTTATATGAACAAGGACAAAGCTATGTATGAATTCTTATGAAATCTGACTAGACATTGGAATAGTAGGCAGTAGGTTTAACATTTCTGACTTTCTATCAGTTCTTAATTCCATGTAATTATTGGATTTAGCTTCAGCGCCAATTCATTTTCAACTTCAAATTTTGTTTGATGTTTAATAATGCACACACGAGAAAAATTTGAAGGAATTTTAGTTGCATGGATTTAGCAATTATAATTTTTGATTTAGTTATGTGTAAAAATATAAACAATATATTTTTAGAGGACAGAACCTTCAAATTACAGATTATATCCATTTGATCTCATTGAGATTGAGAGCATTTGTTATTTTAAATGAAATTTCCTTCTTCTTTGAGCATGATTCAAACGGAACAAATCCAAATTAAACAAATCAAGGACACGTTTTTGAAACGTATAATTTCAAAAACAATTGGAGTACTTAAGTGAGAGAACTGACTATAATTTAAGTGACAAGCTTTGAAACAAGAAAATAGAAATACAATTTTGTGCTTCAAAAGGTAACAAGTAATTAAAAAAAAAATTAATAAAGAACTTTATTTTTAATATATAATTTAATTTTGTTATTTTCTAACACTCAAAAAAAGAAAATAATAAGTGAAATTAAAATTAAGTTTGTGTTCAATAACATATGCTATAATATCACCGATATTCATAAGCTGATTTATTTTTAAAAACTACACTTAAAGAACAAAATGTGTAGAATGTATGTTATAAATTCAATGAACTATATTTATTGTGAATTGTATAGGCACCCTTATACGATAAACACAAATCATGGAATATCATAGAACATAAAATATAAGTTTATACTAACACTTATATACAATACTGGAAATATTGTAAGGTAGTATGTAAGAACACAATGTAATTAGTAAGTAAGGATAAGATAAGATCAAATAAAGCAAAGTGCTAAAAAGACTGCCTTTGGTTTTAGACGTTACAACTGGCGACGAGAAAATAAAATATAAAAGTAATAAAAACTCTACGATTTTAAAGAAAATGGTTGGAATCTTTTTAAAATTCAAATCCAGCAATTTTTGATCGCTAATAATTTGAAAAACGCAGCTGATGAAAAGAAGCGAAAAGCAGTGCTGTTAAGTCTCAGTGAGAGAACGCTCCGTTTTCTTAATTAAATCATGCATCCATGGGCTCCTGAAGATGCCACCACAGCATACAGTGAAATTATAACGGCGATGGAAGAACATTTCAAGCTAACATTTTCAGTGTTCGCAGAGAGACGAAAGTTTTATGAATCAGCAAGGCTAAAGGCTTTGGCGGAAAATTGTTCTTTCGATACACATCTGAACGTAGCGTTGCGAGACAGGTTTGTGATGGGTCTCAAAAAAGGCCCTGAGAAAGACAAACTATTCCTTCGGAAGGCGAGTGATCTGACGTTTCAAAAGGCGTTAGAAATGGCTTTGTCTGTTGAATGCGTAAAAAGACAGTATGACGTCAATGTACAAGATATCAAAGAAGAACCAGCAAGCGTGTTTAGTATCCAAAGGAAGAGCGGTAATAACATGCAACGTAGCGGTAAAGGCGAAACGGTATCATCTCATCAATCAACATCAGCGAGAGGTAAATCTGGTCGGTGCAACGTGTGTTGTTACACAAATGTAGGTATAAAAACTATATTTGTAAAAATTGCAAGAAAAGGCGTCATTTCAGAAAAATGTGCCCCAAAAAATTTAATAATAAATTTAACAAAGGGTGTAATTATGTAACTAATGATGACGATTTGTCTCTTTTTTATTGCAGTACTAACTCTAGTTTAAGACCCATCACGGCTGATGTTATTTTTTGAAGTTTTTGTTAGGCATGTACAGCAAGAGACAAATCTCTTTACAAATAAAAAAAGGTGCTACTCCAAAGATTTTTAAACCTTGTCGACTACCTTTTCACATAAGGGAGAAGGTGGAGAGGGCATTAGATGACTTAGTCCGATTAGGAGTTTATGAACGGGTTGATCATAGTGAGTGGGGGATCGTCCCTATATTAAAAAAAAATGGTTCAGTTCGTATATGCGAAGATTATAAGACGACTGTGAACCAGTTACCGACCATCGACGAAATTTTCGCAAATTGCATGGCGGGAAGTCGTTTACAAAAATCGATTTGTCATCTGCATACCAGCAGTAAGTTTTGGATGAGAAATCCAGAGATTTAGCCACGATGAGTACATCTAAAGGGTTGTTAAGAAGTACAAGGTACAAGGTTTAGCATCTAATGCAAACGACCTTTACACATTGTTAAGAAATGATTGTAAATTCAAATGGGGCGTTGCCCAAGAAAATTCATTCACTGAGGTAAAGAAGCTGTTATCTTCCAATTAGGTGTTAGCTCATTATGATCCCAACGTGCCAGTTAAACTCATTGTAGACGCAAGCCCAAGCGGTTTAGCAGCGGTGTAAGTTCATATATATGAAAGTGGAATAGAACGACTATTTGTTTTTCATCAGGTGGAAAAGGAGGCACTCGCGATTGTGTTTGGTGTTAGAAAATTCCATCAATATTTATTCGCGAAAGAGTTTATTTTATTGTCTGATAGTAAGCCACTCGTTTCAATTTTTGGTTCCAAAAGAGGCATACCACCGCTGTCGGCAAATCGCTTCCAAAGGTATGCCCTTTTCCTTTCCGGCTATCAGTTTCAAACGCAATACGTAAATACGAAAAAGAATATTGCGGATTATTTTTCACGCACCCCTATAGATCCACCAGAAGAAGATACTGCCGCTGATGAAGTTTACGTCAATTATGTACAAGAAGTTGGTAACTTGCCAATAAAGTTTGCGGACGTAGTAGCCGAAACAAGTAAGGACAGCGTGTTGACAAAAGTTGTAGGATATAAAAAAAAGGATGGCCTAAGCATGTGGAGGATGAAAGTTTAAAATCTTATTTGCTTAGAAGCTCAGAGTTATCGGTTGAAGCGGGTGGAGTTTTTTGGGGTTGAAAATTGGTAATACCTGAATCTCTTAGGAAAAAAGTTTTGTTCGAACTTCATCGATCACATCTGGGTATAGTAAAAATGAAGGGATTAGCTAGAGGATATTGTTGGTGGCCTTCTTGGGATAAGGACTTAAAGAACATTGCTAAATATTGCGAATCTTGTTTGTTATATCAAGATAACCCAATAAAGTCGAAATTAATGAATTGGGATTTGCCATGTAAAGTTTGGGAGAGAATCCAACGAACGGGCAGGCAGAGATTGTGTTCGATTGATTAAAAGGGCACTCAAAAAAGCATTACACTCGAAAAAGCCAAGCGACAGTTTGAATCATTATTTGCAAATCTTTTTAATCGATTATAGAAAGTCCATTCACAGTACCACAGGTCGTGCTCCAGCTGAATTAGTATTTGGCAGGAATTTAAGAAGTAGGTTAGACTTATTAAATCCGTTAAATGTAAATCAAAAAGAGAGAATTCAAAAGAAACCAAAAGAATTGTAAAAAAAATTAACTGCATGCAAATGAAACAAAGAAAATATTATAAGGGAAATAATTCGAAAATATTTAGAAAAAAAGATGAGGTAGTTGACAATGATTTTTCAGTACCAGACAAAATTTCTTGGATTAAAGCAATAATCTTAGAAGTTATTGGCATACGTTATCTTTTAGTTAAAGTTAAAAAAAGGAAATTGCGATGTAATTTGGAAGCGACATTTCAATCAAACAATGTTATTAAATGAATTTAAATATAAAGATACAAATAATTATATTCCTAAAATCTTAATTGATTCCAGTGCAAAAATGAAGTATGTAGTATGTAAGAACACAATGTCAAATTAGTAAGTAAGGATAAGATAAGATCAAATAAAGCTAAGTGTTAAAAAGACTGCCTTTGGTTTTAGACGTTACATATTGAAAAGGAAGTATACGTCCTACATCACAATTAAGTATTTCGTAGGAAGTGTAAAAACTGTTCATAAATATAGGTTGAATTCTCGAAGATTCAGGAGTAAAGCAGATTTTATAATTTTGTTTTTTGACAATAAGCTAAGTAAAGCTTGACACGTAGAGTTATGAAATTGATATGACATTGAGGTGGTTGTAAAGGGTTCGGTTATGTTAGATTTTAAATACTATAGTCAAATTACTATAAGTTCAAATTCTATATTTCAAAATTTAAAAAGGTCAACATTTTGTAAATCAAAATTTTGTACTTGGGCTAAAAAGAAAAATTGTTATGATGAAAATCATTTTAATATTATTAGCATTCTATTACGTTACAAAAATGTTTGAGAGGCGCGTTCTTCTGTAAGCAACTAATAATGCATGTTTTGCTTTTTAGAATGTCTTAAACTTTTAAACATTGGTATTAAATTTTGGAAACGGATGGAAATGTTTAGAGACCAGAAAATATTATAAATTTTGTTGAAGGCCTTCTGTAAGAAATCTTTCTCTAGGAAGCGTTGAAAGCATATCCATAAAGACTTTGAACATCAACTGCTGAATAAACAACGTTTTTAGTCACCATTTTAATCTTTTAAAAAACTCGATAGCTGCCAAAATCGCCAACCATCAGCGCATTCACCTTATTAAATTCTATGTGACTACTGGATAGGTTTCAATAGGACAACACAATAGTATATTAGGTACTATTAAAATAAATTCAGGACTAAAAAAGGTAGTTTAGGTAGAATTCATCGGATTTTTGGAAAGCGTTGAAAATACTAAATGAAAATGAATATAATGGCTGAAACACGCTTCAGCTTCGGCTTCACCTGATGTTTACGAGTTCAGCCACAGGAATTCAATGCATGCTATCACAATGAAGTTTTGACCTCACGTTTCGTTTGACAGTCGTATGGAAAAGAACGTAATGTGACTCCAAACGGAAGCTCTCGTTCAAATTTGCTGAACATTTGCTTTGTCTGACAGCTCAACTGCTTTTAAAAAAAGTCAAGAAACAAAATAGATTTGCTTTTTGAGGAATTCCTATTGGTTATAAGAAAAAGTTAAAAGGTATGTCATTGAAATATATATTATGTATGTATGCACATAGAATAAGTATACAAATTTTTCTTGAGAAAGTTTTATTTTTGTAGAACAAAAAATGAGTTTCCAAGAACTCTTAATAGATTGATTGATTGATTTCAAAATTTATATTTTTTACTGCAGGAAAAATCAGAACAAACTTTTGAAAAAAAAAATAACTACTGCTAATGACAGAAGTGTCATTTTAAAAATGTTATATTAGAATTTTCATTCAGAGCAACCTCGATGCAGGCCCATTGTAACGCAGATGAAGCTGAAGCATATTTGTGTTACAGCCATAAGATGCACAGAGACATAACACCTAATGTTCTTCTGTCGCATTTTAAAGAGCTTTTGAATCATTTAACCTCAATTCAACATTATCTTATGCAGAGCCATGTACTGAAAATAGTACACTATATATGCGATAATAACTACTGAAGTATACTTTACAATATTTACAGGATGGCAAAGCGGCTGGTTCCGACGGAATTCCAGTTGAATTCTATAAGTAACGCACCAATGAGTTGATAAATTATATTACTTCGGAGTTTAAACATATTTTGAATAATGGATCTATACCAGAAGGGTTTAAGAAGTCCTTAATCTGTCCTTTCCACCAAAAAAGAAGTTCTCAAAACCCAGTTAATTATCGTGGATTAATTTTTTTGAACGTCTTATGCAAAATGTTGACGGTGATTTTGCAAAGACGACTTAATTTGTGGATTACACAGAATGGTTTATTCAAGGAGTTTCAAGCCGGTTTCAGATCCGGTTACTCCATTGTCGACCAAATGTTTGTCCTTAAGAGCACTGCCAAAAATTCCCTACGAAGCAAAAAGAAACTTAATTGTTTCTTCGTGGATTTTAAAGCAGCGTTTGAAGCAGGGGACAGAAATGCGCTCTTATACAAGCTTTATGGACTAGGGATGTCTAGGAAATCCGGTAAAGTATACAATGATATTAAAGCCGCGGTTTGAGATGGAGAGGATATCTCTGAATGATATCAGACTGATACAAGTATCTGGCAGGGGTTTGCTTTGAGTCCTCTTTTATTTGCGCTCTTTGTGGATGACCTTACAGACAACATTGGTGGAGGGGTGGAATTCGCCGGGACAACGATCAAAACACTATTCTATGCCGATGACATTGTGCTGTTTTCTAATTCACCGCAACCACTGCAACTAATGATAAACCAATTGCATAGGCACTGTGTAACGTGCAATCTAAAGGCCCCTTTAAGTTAAATCTAAATAATGATATCCAAGAACGGAGACAATAGAAATTGCTCAAATAAAAAATGGAGCTATGATTTGCGCTTGATTTGAGGTGGTGAAAGAATCCAATTATCTATTAGTGTGCTTTACAAGGAATCTTAGTATGGAAAGATATGTTAGTGAAAAACTTATAAAAGCAAAAAGTGCAATCGGAACTTCCTGGGCAAAGTGTTTCTCGAACAAGAACTTAGCACATAGTGGCAAATTTTGTGTGTTTGAAACACTGTCTAGGTCCATTATGCATTACGCAGCACAGGTTTGGGGTATCAAACAGTAGGAAAGTGTGGAAAAATTGTTAAAGTTCTCTATTAAAAGAATATATCGTCTCCCCTAAAACACACCAAATTACATGGTTTTGTTAGAAAATGGACTAACACCTCTTTGTATTCAGACCCTCAAACTAAATAGAGACTACATCATCAAAGTTCTGCAAATGCACTATGAAAATTACCAAAGAAAGCAGCCCTCTATGCAATCAATTAAAAACGTAGTTAGTTCGCAGAATAGCACGGGCTGGCTTTGTGGTGTGAAAGTCACTGGATCTGGATTTCGTTAACATTGATGATTGCAAACTGTACAAAGTAGTTGCAAGGATTGATGAAAAACTCCGTAGTCGCTGTTTACAAGAAGCTTCAAATTCAACTCATAGGTTCATTTACAAACATCTCTGTCATAACCTTGGTCCAAATAACTATTGTAGAAATGAACACAGTGTGGAGGTTATTTATATGATCCCGATACTTCGAGGGGAGCTCCTGCACCTGAACTTTATACCGCATGAATGTTTTTCAATTCTTAGGAAAACGCTTCTTCTTAGGAAAGCTAATAGAAAGAAGGAGAACCTTCCTTGGATATAATTATACTCTTCGGAAGAGGAAATGATAAGACTCTTAAGGGGGTATTCTGGTCTAGAAATTAAAAAAATCGATTTTTTTTTTCTTTTCATATTTTCATAGTTTAATTATTTAAGAATATGTCTACGAGAGGATTTTCCCAAATTCAAATTATTTTCGGAGAAATAAGTATTTTGCTGAGCAGCCATCCAAATCGGTTGGGCTGCAACTAATAGAACAAAAGACATAATGGGGTACTTTAAACGCGTTTTTCTCAGAACTGTCTTTTTGAATCTGATACCCACGATTTCTCAGGTTCTGCAGAACCGATTTACTTGAAATTTTAAGAGATTCTTCTTTAGGGACTTGCCTACGTCCGGAACTACGGCCATCCCCAAATTTTCATTTTTAATATTTTTAACAAATCGAAGAATGTTCAAAAAAATGGTAAATTTTTTATATTTTTCTTTAGACAGCCGCCATTTTGTAAAAAGAAATGTTTGTAACTTTTCCGTAGTTCCAGACATTGCGACATTATTGTAGATTAATAATCTTTTTTAGTTTTTGATTTCAGATTTCTAGGAGAGTTAAAATCGTGGGTATGGTTACGCACCAAATTTTTGAGACGCACCACTCCATGAACTGATAACTAACGGAATTTTGATTTTTTTTTTACTTTTTTATTTTTTTTGTATGCTTCTAATGTGAATAAATAATGTATAAAAAAATGTATGGTAAAATTGTTGCTTGCTTTTTTCTACAGCACTTCAAAAATTACCTAAAATTCATGTCTCTAGACCAGAATACCCCCTTAAATGAGATGACGGTGGTAAAGCTCTTTATGTACTGCAAAGTTGCTAAATGTTACCGGAAAAGACTAATCTGAGGAAACTTGTGGAAACACGTCGAAGTTATTTTTTATTACACATATTTATACATATGTTTCTCTTTTTTTAACAATTCTTGATTTTTAATACAACCATTAAAAGCTTTAAATTTATCTTGTCAACCTGTGATATTGTAAATTTATGAATATGTTAAGAAAAAATGAAAATAAAATCAGATATAATCTAATTTAAATCTATTAAATTTTTTAAGAAGTTCATATTTAATTTGTTCTTAAAATGCTTGCATCTAATCATAATACTTTAGTTTTTATGCAAAAATATTTCAAGACAAAAAAAAATAACAATAAAACACGAATTCAATTTTGGCTTAAACAGTTTTATAATATTTAACATATTTCAAATTTTTTCATTATTTTTCAAAGCGTTTTTTCAAAATTAGTATCCAATTTGTCTAAACGTTCTCTAAAAAGCAAACAACAATAATAAATAGGATTATTATGGAACTTCATAAACAATGCTTGACAAAAAATAAATATACAATAATTTATTCATTGCCTTTCATCGATGGCAGCGAGGGAGCGCAATTGCAATTGTATTTCAATTAAATCACGACAAATTCACCAGCGATTTCTTTAAGCCGACCGGCAGGCAGGTAGGCAGAAGGTACATATATAGCTTTGGTTTGTTTTATTTATTTTATATCACGACAATCTTCGACTTTAATACTTTTAAGTTGTTTTTATTTTCTTTATATTTGGTAAGAAAAAATTAAAGCAATTCAAACGCTCTCAGATAGTCCGCAAAAATATATATGTATGTTGTTTTCCTAAGCGGCCAAAACCCACAACCATCAGTGAAAGATTTGAATGCGAATTACAGAGTTCACATACAAATTGGGAACAGACTTTTGGTTCTATTGGTTACAAATCTGTCTGTCTGAGTCGTGTCTGGCGGTTGGCGGACCAAAAACAGTGGTTTATTTGTTTCGGTTGCAGGCGAGCAGCGTCGTCGTCGCCACCACTATATACCATCGCAGCCGACGCGCCGCGCCGCCGTTGTAGCCGCAGCTACCAAGCCAACCGTGCTCTACAAAACTCAAGCCGGCGCGTCATGATTTGCAAAATTTATACCGGCAATGAAATAAATAAAGACAATCGAACCGAATTGTAAACTCGGCAAAATACATTACAAAATCGTGATGCAAATATAAAGAGTAGTCGGCCATTATATACAGTTGGTAGAAATTGGTAGTAGGTAGGTGTATATACATGTATGCAGCATATTGCCGGATCCGGTCCATCTTTAAGCTAAAGCACCATCAGCGGGCGCAGAAGCACTCATCAAGCGGCGGGAGCATATTTTTCTGAGACTTCATTTTTCCACACGACATTTGGATGATCTAGATGAGGAAAGGAACGTTCAAGGAAGGAGTTTAAGAAATTATATTTCAATAAAAAAATATTTTAATAACAGAGCTGTCGATGTTCAAGAAAAATAAGAAAGGAGTTAAGTTTAATTTTTTGAAAAAAGGGCATCAATATTTATGATGGCTTTTTTAAGGTTTTTGAGTTATGACTTATTTAAATGTTTTGACCAGAGGGAATTTTACGTAGTTTTATTATTAACAAATGTATCGATGTACGAAAAGGTGGGGTTAAGTTAGCAGCTTTACTAATATATAGCGCCACAAGCTCTACTTTTGGAGTTTCGTCTATATTACCACCCCTATTGAGCTTGTAAGTAGTGTTTTAGCCCAATCACTATGTCATTTAACGTTAAGAAACACGCTTAGCGAGACGACTCTGCTGTTTTCGTGAAAATTGGAAAATCGTGCTGTCATCAAATGCTTTTATTTGAAAGATTTTACACCAAAGCAAATAAAAGTAAACGCCAATTCAACGCTTTCTATCAAATTAACCTATTTACTTGTGGGTTTCTCAGTGACAAAAATCGTTCAGAATGGTCCGTAGAGGCTAAAACTCTTGACACGATCTAAAAATATAAATGAAATAGTGATGAAAGCCTACAGGTTAAAAAGGTATGGGATAGGTGAGACATATAAGAAGTCAGCTGAACGTGTGCGAAAAATTTTGCACAACCATTTGGATATGGAAAAGCTGTATGAAAGATGAGTGTCAAAAATATGGCCATGGCTCAAATCGACAAATTGAAGTTCGACTTGATGGCGCATCCTCCCTATTGTCCAGACCTAGCCCGCAGCGAATTGTATCTGTTTTCTAACCTCAAAAGAGAGTTGCGAGCAATGAAGAAGTGATTGAGTCTCTTAATCAATATTTTGAAGGATATGACGAATCTATGTTTAAGACATTTATAACTTAACTATAACACTGTTATGAGAAATGAATCGGTCTTAATTCCGATTATGTTGGGAAATAGAGCAATAATTAAGAACATCGTTTTTCTTGGTCAGGCCGGGAACTTTTCACCCCAACCTCGTTTGACAGTTAGCACTTTGCTAACGTTAGGACAAAAACATTGGAAGGTGCTTTCGTAATTTTTCGTAGACATTTCATTTATTGAATATACAAATTGAAGTTAAGGTTTTTCTAATTTTCGATATATTTTGATTATAACTTGACATTTTTTTCCACTTATCATTTTCGATTTATTTTCAGTGACGCAAATAATCTATTTTTTTTTTAAATAACCCTCAAACCAAGATCGAAATCTTTTAGAAAATATGAAGTATCTTTGTGAGAAAAACTATATGAAAATAAAGGTTAACATCTATTTTGGATCTTTGTTAAGGACATTTCATAAATAATGATAGAAGTAAAAGCTGACTGTTTTTAGGCTAAATCGAGTAGCGTTGTTTTGCCTTTGTTAAAGGTATTCCGAAACATATTCTATAAACGCACTATAAGCACTTTTTAAAATCAAGACAAATGGTTAAAAAATTGATATAACAAAAAGTTTCGCATACGCACAGTCGTTTAGTCGTTTTTATTGAATAAATCGATGAAAGTTGGTTTGTTTTTTGATTTAAAATATCAGCAATTAGATTATGTGATACTTTAGCTTAAAATCGTTTTTTTTTAATTCTTATTGCTGTATTATAAAATATTGTACATGTAGATTATTGTACATCGAATTTTTGTATGAATAAAATATTGTATCTCATTTTTTACTTTAAAATACTGTAGCCACTAAAAAGTAGTTCCCTTATTTCAATTTCTGTAGAAAATTAGTCACAGTTTGACGCATTATTTGTTTTTTTACTTATTTTTTAAGGCCAGTATTGTCAGCTATGGAATTTAATAGTAAATATCGAATAATCAAAGTTTATGATTATTAAGAGTGAGGGTGCACGTAAATGAATGCAAATGACAAAATTGTGCTTTAATCGCGAAAATATTGAATCTAATTGAATTGAATATCTAATTGCTATTAGAAATAATTTGAATATGGATAAACTCTTGAAAGAGAAATTGGTTAGGGCGAAAACTGCTATTAATATGTCATGGAAACAATGATTCATGAATAAGTGTAAGTGTAAGTTTAAAGTACTTTGAAGAAGTAGCTGAGAGCATACTTTTATATAGATCGCAGGTTTTAGGATGTAAAAGGTACAATACTGTTGAAAAACTCCAAACGCTCTTTATAAAAAGAATATTTCATTTGCCGAAAAATACGCCAAACTATAATGCTGGAGACGGGCCTCTCTCGTTTGTTTATATAATCATTGAATATACAAAAGTTACAAGCTGACTTCTCGGTTAACGTTTTTAAAACGAACGATTCACGGATCGTGAAATGAGTGGCCATAAAAGCGGTATAAGATGAAGAGTTGGTATCGAGAGTGGCAAGGTATTGCTGAGAAATGTCAATTAATTTTAATTTACCCATGGAGGAATTATCGTCCACTAAAAACATCTTGTAAAAAGTCATTATAATGTTCATGAGAAATGTAGAGCTGATTATATTGCTGAAGCGTCTTATTCCATGTTCAGAACAACTTACAGCAGCTTAAATCATATAACCTTGCGGAGAACAACTATTTTAAGGATTCCAATAACGTCCGAGTGATTTTGATAATATGGTCACACTACGTAGTGAACAAATAAATTTAAATTTCATTCCACACAGATTTGACCCCTAAATTATTTGGTCGAAGACATAGCTCTTGCAATGTGACCTCGAACGAGTTTTATCACGAAATTGTCAAATCTGTTGATTCGAGCCCCGTTGAATAGGACCTCGTTGGAATTGTAATGCACGTAAGAAGATTCGGTATAAGCCGGTACAGCGTCGTTAACAGTGCCGCTCGAACACCCGAAACTTCTCCATCTGGGAAGGGGAAACGTTGAACTACATATGACAACCATAAACAATCATCGGCCGTATGAGGGCCATGTAGCAAATTACCTTCACTCTGGGGTCAAGCCGACTGCTTAAAAACAGCCGTTTCGTCAGAGCGAAGGCTCCTCTGGCCCTGGTCAGAGCAGCATTTATATGTCTGTCGAAATATAAATACTGATCTAACCAGATACCGAGGTACTTCACTACACTTTTGCTCGCTAATCAAGCCCGTTAAGATCAACGATGACAATCTTGCGCCAATTCCTGCACGTATCCCTCGTGGCTCTAGCCAACGGAGTCCGGAACAGAATTATCTCCAACTTCATGAAATTTATTTTCAGTTTCCAGTCGTCGCAATATCGCTGAATCTTGTCGAAATCACGCTGCAAGAGAATTCTAATAACCTCAACCTTTCGGGCCGTTCTGTACGCAATTAGATCGTCGGTGTACGCAATTTCCTTTGTTAGCCTACCTATCAGATCGCTGGTGTAAATGCTGAAGAGAATCTGCGAATCCACCGTTGCCTGTTGAAGACCATTTTTAATTGAGAATGTTGTGGTAGAAGTTACATTGGCGCTTTTGACAACAAACCATGACATGAACTACAGCGGTCTTCCAATGCGCTGGATTCTTACGGTGGTGGCACGGATCCAAGTGGTCCAACTTCCGTATAGATCCGGCTGAATTTGAGTGAAGGCCTGTGTTATGTTCACCTTTAGGGCATTAGTCGATTGTAGTTTATTTGCAAAGACCTGCAGATTAAAGAAACCATACAGGAAACAATCTAGCGGGGTCAAATCACATGACCTTTATGGCTTATTCACATCAACCCTGCGAGAGATAACCCTACTCTCAAATAGTTCATGCAAAATATCAATCGATGAGTTGTCTATGGTCTTAAGCTTTAAGCTCCTGCGTTAGTTGGATATAGTACGGGTGTGTGCTCAAGTCTCGTCGCAACATTCGCTATGCTAAAGTCTGCCAAAGGCCGAGGTTTTGCGCCCGGCGAATTTGGGTTTGCTTTACACTTTCAGGGACCGCGGCGATGTTCTCGGTTGATCTTACGTTCCTTGAACGTATTGTATTGGGTGTTGGCTGATTGTTTATTGAACCGGACGTCTCAAATTTGTCCAACAAACGTTGAAGAGTCGACTGTTAAAGGCCACTAAGTCTACCGTAAAATGGGCGCAATGCGCGCAAAGTTTGCGTTAACGAACACTCATTTTGAAAGTAAAGTTGTATCAGTTGAACGTCCTGTTCAATCGTGTAACTTGACATGAAGATTTGGCATAAGCAACTAAATAATAATAAACAAAAGATTTAACAGATTTCACCAAAACAAAATGGCCACCACGGGGCTCCAAAATCTACGCTCGCATATTGAAAAACCATAAGATTGTATAGTTTCCACTGTTTGCAATGTCTGTTCCGTCGATCTTTTCAATATCGTATTGTAGATTTTATATTTGTAGCTGAAATTGCTGTAAAAAAACTTTAAGAAAATTCTTGTTTAATACTAGAAATATATGACTTTTCTCATTACTTCGAGTAATCGTTATCTTTCAGTTTTAAAGCGCGATGGATTGGGATAATATTTGTAACAAAATTATAAAACTGCCAAAACATGGAGACTTATTCATCTGACAAAGCCATACGGTGTCAAATGAATTAAAACAAACATCTGAACATTATTAAATTGTCGTCTAAAAAATGCTTAAAGAGGTTGAATCGAATCCCAGACTGATTCCAAGATGAGACGGATATTGTTTGATGCAGAGACTCAGTTATGAAACTTTTCCAAGATTATAACTATCTAATATTATGATTTAAGGCGAAATAGGTCATTGAAAAATTTAAACAGAAATAACTTTTGACTAAGAGAAAGTGTTCGTGACGTACTGAATTAAAAAAAGCGGAAATATAAACCTAAAAAATTCCGTTTCTGTCATAATTCTTAAAATCTTTGAAAAATTTTACAAAAACTTTCAACATGACCCGAGAAAAGTACGATTCTCACATACACAATAAAATGAGCCGATAGAAAGTTACTGCCTGATGCCTTAAAATTTAGCCTGAATTTTCAACCTAAACCAAATTTAAAGCTTCAGAAATCAAAAAATATCGACCAGTTAAAGTTTTCATAACATGAATTATATGATTTCGAAAATATAAAATAAATAAATTGGGGTGCATTAACCCATTGTTTTAAAGCAAAAGTTTTTGAAAAATTATCTTGAACTTTTAAATTTGGAACCATCCAAATCCTAATCCACATTTCTTGTACCGCGTTAATGTTATTTATTTGTTTTTAACATGTTTTTAAAATTTGTTGAGTTTTTCTCAAATAATTTACCTTCAAAAATTAAAAAAAAATAATAAAATCGTTTCTGCTCCGACAGCTCTGATCAGGATACCCTTTGCCTTTCAAATGTCTGATGTTATGATCCCATTCGCTCAATCGAATAGCTATTTCGTTGGCTTCCTCCTCATCATGAATTCACCTGGTCTATTCTATGATGGATTCCTGCAAATTCCATTTTTGTTGTCGATCCACCGATGGCGCGCGCACTCATACTTTTGCGCAATAGTTGCATTGCAACATAAACAAGTACCTAGCAATGTCTTGAGCTGGAACAGCGACTGCGATTTTCCAGAAGCCATGAAGTCACGCAAACATGAAATCCTAGAAGTTAAACGGTTTGGTTCGGTGGCTTGGCGGCGCAAAACGTGGCAGCAGCCAGCGCACAATATAGGATTTGCGCTGGCAATTGCTGCTTGCTCTTGCAACAACGACATAACGATGATACCGCGGACGGTAAACGGACAAAAAAGTTTACAAAAAAAAAAGAAACGGAACGCGACGGGAGGACGTAGATAACGATTACAACAACTTGAATGGGGCAAGTCAGTTGCGCGAGGGGCATGGCTTGAGCGCGATTCCAGTGTGCTTAAGCGACGACTCTGTGTGTTGTGTGTGTCGAACGATTAAATCCAAAAGGTGGTTCTACCTGTCAGTCTGGTAGGTAATAGGAGGAGTTTGGCTTTATCGCTGGAATAGACGTAGACATGGGTATTTGTTTTGTTCTGCGATTAGGGAGGCGATAGGTGTGCCCATTTGGCTATCAGCCAGTGTAAGTGTTTCCAATTGATATTTTTGAATTTATGTGATAGGTTGTCCGGCAGCGGTATCGATTCGTATTCAATTTAGCCTCATGCGATAAGTATACCATCAGTTATACCTATATCTTTCTTGTATATATAAATATATCGATATACTATTTTTGTATAAGACCGACGCACAACGACGCGACGTTAGATGACGTGCTTTACATATAAGGTGTTTTTTAAATACTTCGTTTAGGTCGTTGGTGTCTTTTATCAAAGTGCGACTAGGTATAGAAATGATTTGAGTGCCGCGTTATCTATTTATTGGATTTAATAGGTTTATTTTTGATTAGGTTTTGAATTTTTATTTTTTTGTCTTTTTTTTCCTGTTGTTGTTGTTTTTGTTGAGAAAACAGATTTTGAAATAGAACTTCGATTTGGGGAGGTGTTAAAAAGGTGATAATTGATAATAAATTAATCGGAAAAAGGTGTTTTTTACCTTATTATGGGTTTCAGTTATATTTTAAGCCTATATTTTTCTTCAAATAGGTATGCCTGTAGTGTTTTGGGTATAAATGATACAGGCTAGAAATTTTGCTTCTTAACGACTTGTCTTCGTTTGACTTCGTTTTTTTATTTCACAACAGAAATATCCTGTATTCGATGTATTTTTAATTGATACAAAGTCAAAATACAACGTCTTTTTAAATTCGGTATATAATATTTAATTTTTGAGATATTGATAACATTTGTGATCATAGATTTTCTTTTTTTGATGAAACAAGATTCTTAGGTTATAATAAGAATATTAAGAGTCTAAGGGGAAACAACGCAAACATTATGTTATAAAAACGATATGCCCATGAACACTGATGTACTTTTAACGTGTTTTTCAATAAAGGTATTATGAAAATTGTATTGCTCTTTTAAAATAAAAGATTTTGATTTAATAATGATAAATTAGATATTCGCTTCTAAAGAATTTCAAAAATCAAAACTTTGATATGCTATAAAAACACTTCCTAAGAGGTTTTTAAAAAAAGAGACCGTTTTTTTTTTTTAATAATTCTCGGCATTTTTATTAAATCGAACCTTGTATCATGAATATCGGATAGGATATTACTAAGTTCCAAAACGACCCTACAAAATTGTTTGCATAGCATTAATTTTGAAGAATTTAGTGACAAAGGTTATACTAGTACTATAAGAAGAGCTTTCAAGCATTATTTAAGGCGTAGGAATATACTGCCTCGGTACACTTTCACGGACCGGCTGATCTTGCGTTCCTTGAACGTATTTTCTATTAGTAATAAGATAATAGAAAAGTAAGATAATTGATATTTAAAAGTTTGGTTATTTATTTTTTCAATTTTCAATTTTTATTATTAGTTTTTGACGTAAGCCTCCCCCAAAGAGGCCCATAGGTTTCGATTTTTCGCCTTACTGTACCAATATTCGTTTATTTGGCAAAGATCATCGCTCCATCTCTTGTTCGGTCGGCCTGTTCGTCTCTTTCCGATTTCCATTTTGTTGCCAACTTTGTCCATCTTTGATCCTGTAGTCTTAAAATATGTCCTGCCCAACTCCATTTTTGTTTTTTTGGTTCTATCTATCACGTCAATTATTCGAGTACTGTCTCGGATGTCGTCATTTCTTATGCTTTCGCTGGGTCTTATTCTTAGGATTTTTCTTTCCATTTTGGATTGACAGATCCTTAGCTGGTCAAGAGATTTTGTAGTCAAACTTTGTAGTCCATAAGTAAGCACCGGCAAAATAGCGGAGTCGAAGAGATATTTTTGTGTTTCTGCACTTTGGTCCAGTTTTAAAATCTGTTTGAGGCTCCAGAATTGTTTCCAGCTGTTTGTAATGCGTCTGTTGATTTCTTTTTTCTCTTGGTCCTTAAAAGATTTTAGTTGTCCCAAGTATTTGTAGTCCTCTATGTATTCTATTTTTTCATGGTCCACAATTATATCTTCGCTGATGTTGTTTGTCATCACTTTTGTTTTTGATTTGTTGATTCATAGTTCTTGCACAAGCTAGTAAGTTCTGTTGTCATTTCTTGTATATGTTTAGCTTTTGTAGATATTAGTACTATATCGTCCGCAAATCTTAGCTTGTTTAGAAGTTGTCCACGTATCCTTATACCATATTTTGTCTTCTAGTTCATCTTTTGAAAAATATCTTCTAAGACTGCACTAAATAGTTGTGGTGAAAGCGGGTCTTCTTGTCTAACGCCTCTTGTTATTTTAAATTTACGTCCTGCACTCTCTGTTTTTATTTGTGCTACATTATTTTTGTATATGTTTTTGATAGTCCTTATAACGTTTTGATTTTCTAGACATGTCCATATTGTTTCGTGTTCAACGCTGTCAAATGCTTTACTGAAGTCTTTGAATAAAAAGTATATTGGTTGTTGAAATTCATTGCACTTTTCTATTAGTTGATTCATCGTCTGTAGGTGGTCTGTTGTTGAGAAACCTTCTCTGAATCCAGCTTGTTCCCAAGGTTGTTTATTGTAGATTGTTTTTGAAAACAGCTTATAAGTTGTCGAAATGTTACTTATAGGTCTATAGTTGTTCAAATCGTCTTTTTTTCTTTTTTATGTATAAGTGAAATAGTTGTTTCTCTCTTTTGCTTAGGGATTTGCTGAGTTCTTATGATTTCGTTAAACATAAATGTTAAAATTTTGGAAAGCGATTCTTTCCCGTATATTATCATTTCTGCAGATTCCATCATTTCCAGTGCAATTGTTCTTTTTCAAATCGTCTATGGTCCTTTCAATATTTTCTTTGCTAAACATGGGAGTTTGCGTTGTTAAGAGATTGATATTTATGTTTTCAATATTTTCTTCTTCAGTTATATGCTTGGTTGAGGAGAATAGATTTTCGAAGAACTTAGTAGCATTATTGTTCAACTCTTTTCTATTTGTTCTGTTGCTTGCATTTTGGCTTTTTAAGCTAATAATCCATTCCTGTTAAGTAATGATTCAGTTTTTCTTATTGATTTTGTTTGTCTAATCGTATCTTTAGCTATTGTTTCGTTAAACTTGTTGATATCTTTCCTTATTTCTAGTTTAATAGTTTTTCTTAATTCTTTTAGTTCAGTTTTTTCTTGGTCAAGTAATTGTTGCTTGGTCCGTAGAATATCTCTTCTTGAGATTTTTGTATTATTGGATAATTTATCTTTTGATGTTTTGGTGTCCATAATTGATAGTTTTGGACAGTTTTTTTTATGTTTTTTTCTAATTCGTCATATGTGTTTTGTATGTCGCGATTTGAGGTTGATAATTGATTTATCTTTGCTGTAAATGTTTGGTTATAATCTGCTGTTTTTTGGTCGGGAATCATTATTGGGATGAAATGGACTTGTCGGTTTCTTTTCAGTGTCTTTTGGCTTATAGTGATTTCTGTTCTTTCTAATTTGTGGTCACTGTCGAAATTAACTTGGTTGAGCACGGATATGTCTTTGACACTCCCAATTTTGTTTGTCAGAATCAGGTCTATTTCATTTTTTATTTTACCATTCAGTGATTTTTTGTTGTCCATTCGTCCATTTTTTGTTGTCCTTTTTCTTGAAAAACGAGTTACCGAATTTTAAATTCATCTTTCTTTTCGTTTTGTCTCTTTTCAAAGTTAGCGTTAAAGTCTCCAATCACATACATTACTTCTGATTTGTTATTTGTATATAATTCCTCTAAGTTGTTGTAGAACCCTAGCATCTCTTCGTCATCAGCTTTTTCTGTTGGTGCATATACTTGAATTATTGTAATTTTTGTGTGTTTTTATATTCAATTGTATGCTGCACATTCTTTCATTATGTAGCTTGATGTCAGTTATTTTTGCTTTAAGTTCTTTTTTAATAAGGAATCCATCACCGTAGAGGCCTTTTGTTTCTCCTACGCAGCAAAAGATATCATGTTAATTATTTATTATTTTTTGTTCTAGTACCTAATCTTGTTTCTGATAATCCTATAATGTCCCATTTAATTTTCTCCAGCGCTTGTCTCAGTTCTTCCTGCTTCCTAAAGGTTGGACATTCCTTTACACTGATGGTTCAAAAACTCACGTTAGTACATCCTTTGCAATAACATCGCATAATGGAACAAATATCTTTCAAGAAATTCTTTGAAATATAATTGCTAAAATTCGAGATATGATCATAAAAACACCTTCTAAAAGCAAGCTCATGTGGATTCCTGGTCATTTTGATATTGAAGGAAACGAACTTTTTTTTTATAATTAGCAAACACTAAAAGGGTTTTTTATACCTTTAATATGAAAGAAAGAAACAGTGTGAGCATTAGGAAAAGAGGGAAGGGTTGGATAGGAGGTGTCGGTGTACATTGGTTTTAAATTTCTGAACATTGCAATGACAGGGAAAGATAGAGCGTGGCAAGTGTTCCACATTCGCGTAGTACGGCTAAAAAAAGAATCTCTGTACTTCATAGTACGTCCGAAGTTGGGCTCAAGGGTAAACTGATGGGCATTCCTAGAAGCGCGGGTATTACGGTTAAATTGTTTAAGGGGAGGAATGCAACTGGCTATTTCACTAGAGCATAGTCCGTTAAAATAACGGTAAAAAAGGGTGAGGCAAGAAACCTTGCGTCGATGTTCGAGTGATGTAAACGAGTTGATGATGTTAATGTCACCAATCATTTTAAAAGCTCTTTTCTGAATACTGTCCAAGAGGCTTAAATAAGTTACTGGAGCACCAGCCCAGAGATGAGAGATATATTCAAGTTTCGGACGTATATAGGTTTTGTAGATTGTAGCCAGATCAGACGGAGAAAAAAATTTCTTGCAACGTCTCAAAAAACCTAGACATCTTGCGGCATTTTTGGCAACATCGCGTATGTGATCGCTCCACAAAAGGTGGTTGCTGATGCACATTCCGAGGATGTCAAGATTTTCTGTTTCGTTGATGCAAGTGCCACTCATAGATAGTGGCAAAGACGGTTTATGTCGCTTTAACGAAGCAATAAGCCTGCGTCTTAAGCCTACAACTCCCCAACATCTATATTTTGATCTTTCACTAGAAAAGATCTTTAAAGATTAATAATAAATAAAATCAGAAATTCTCGACAGACAGATTGGCCAACAGAATAAAACCAATTTTTACTCACAACACTACAAAGCTTAAAATAACTAATTTCATACGGCTGCGTATTGGGCATACACATATTACTCATATGCCTAAAATTTAACAACTCTATCACATTAAGTAACCTGTTAGGCTCATGCTATCTTTCCGAAGATCCACAAGGGACCAACCAGCACCAATATAACATCCTTCAACTTCTTCAAGATCCAACTAAAAACAATATTGAATTCATAGATAATTTTTTTTTTGTTAAAATTATATCATATTGGCATCACGTCACATTACATATGGTTCGTAAGGCATTTAAGGTTAACCAAAATATTAGTACATGTTTTATCTATGATGTTTCAGTGAAATAATTGGTCATCTTCTTCTACAGATTGAAGTTCATTCATAAGCTTTAGCTTTTTAGTTAACATTTTTATCAGGAAAAAATCGTTGGAAATGAAATTGTTTGTCTAAGCATAATAGTTCGAGAACATGCAGTACTAAAACATTAATACTCCAATTTTTGTGAACGAAAAATTTGTTTGGGACAAGAATTTTGACCGATAATTGTTAAAAACACTTTTTTAAATTTAGCGTAACTGTAAACATTCTTGGTTTTTGACCAACTAAACGTTTGTCAATCTTTGTTGTAACATTTGATATTTATTTTTGTGTATGTCAGCTGTACATCAAGTTAAACTTAAAAATAGTACAGGATATAAAACATTGTTTTGAGACACAGTTAACAGAAGATATATTTACAAACGTGTGAGAACAAAATTAACAAAAAATTTGTTAAAATTAATTATATTTATCTATAAATTAAAAATGGACTATAATCAAGAATTAATGATTTCAGAATGCAAAAAAATACAAGTTAATTAAAAGTTATCTGAAACAAGACACAAGAAAAATTGAAAAGCTGAAGAATTTGAAATGAGACATGATCGAACCAAAGTATGGTTAAAAACAAACCGAGCTCTTGACGGTGGCAACCTTTAGTTTGTGAGCTGATTGAGAATCAAGGTCAGAAAACAGCTCACACCCGTATGTTATTATAGGTAGGACCCTTTACCAGCTTTAATTTAATATGGGTAGGCAATACGGATCTAGAAACAGATAGTCCTCTGTAAAAAATAAATAAATTGGGTGGCGCAACAGTCCATGAAGAACCAGGGCCTAGTGACTTACAACTCTCAACCATTCCTGTGTGCGAGTAATGTTGTCAGGAATGGAGGGGACCTACAGTTTATATGCCGATTCCGAACGGCTAATTTTGAGAAAGCTTTTTTTCATGACAAGAGTTACTCTTGGAGAATTTGTCAATTCCTCGCAAGAGGCAGTACCCGTGAAAAGAATTTAGATGGCATAGGCAGGGATCGAACCCAAGACCTCTGGCATGACAGTCCAACGCACTAACCATCATGCCACGGGTACTTCCTCTGGGACGGGATAGTCCTCTGAGTCAAGCATAAATCTTTGATAGAACTGTATCGACATGGTTGTTCCAAGTTGACCTGTTGTTAAAGACCAAACCTAGATATCATAGAAACATATTCTATGATACAATTATTCAACATAACGAAAGGGAAATTATCTGGGTTTGGTTTGTATATTGAAATTGGAAGAGCTTTCGTTTTTTTCAGGATTGAGTTTAAGTCCGTTCCGTGTCGACCAATCACATAAAGCCTGTAAATCATTGCTCATTTTAGATATTGCATCTTTAAGCATCATCTCAGGAAAACTATTATAGAATTGCACATCATCTGCATAGATATGAAAATGACAGTAAAACAAAACAGAGGGCAGATCATTAGTGAACAATGAAAACAGTAAAGATCCAAAGATTGATCCTTGAGGAACACCATTATTAACAGGGAGGAACGAGGAAATTCTACCATTACAAGCTGTGTCTTGTATGGTTTCTTTTTCTAATCTCAACTAAGAGCAAATGACGGAATTTTGACTTTTGTTTTATGGTTTTTTAATTATTAAGTTCTATGTTTAAACGCACGTCTTTGAAGTTTACGTCTTATAATAGAGATCATTTTTGCGAGTTCTTAAACTAACATTAAATATTTCATTATTAAAAAAGTATTTAAGATATATATTGTTAGATTTTCTTAGGCTACACAAAACCATTACATTGCTTTGATAACATTTAGTTTGAATCATTAAAAATTTTATGTCACCGGTAATGAGCACGTGTTTAGCTGATTCTAATTGCAGTTTTTGGATCAGTTACATTGTTGTCTGCTGTATCTTATATCTAGAAGCGCAATCGAGCTACGTTTAACAGAAATATATCTATCCAGAGAAATCTTATTTTTTGTCTTACAGATTTCTTTGGATTGAGTTTTCTTACAGAAATTTCTTTAGTTTTTTAAAAATTCAAATATCTTTAGAGATCAATCGACTGTCAAACACCAAAAACAATTTTGAAAGAAAAAAATATTAACATAAACATCTAAATAAAAACGGAGAAACATTTACGAACTTACTTGACTAATATTGTCTTTTGCTTTCGGTTTTTTTAAGGAAAAGATTCATACCTGTAAAGAAAATAAAAACATGTTATTAGTTTTAAATATAATTATAAGAGTATTTTTTAATTAGTTAAAAAATTTGTAAAATGTATCAATGCAAATAGCACATTTATGTTTAAACAACTAATGCAGATTATAAAAATGTTATATGAATTGTTCATTGAACCCTAGATACATTGTTATTAAGAGAGAAAGTTGCAACGCGTCGGTCGGCCGTCGCCGAGGTTATTGTTTCTGTTTGTTTATTTTTTAGCGTTCAAATACTCTACAGTTACAGGCGACAGGGGTAAATACCAACTGCATAACCGACCGTACATACCTTACCTGCCGAACTGATATCATTCATCAATCTGAAATGCATTAATTTGTCGAAACTCTTGCGCTTGTTATCGATCCTTGTGAGACGAATGTGAACGTTCGTCCCATTAAAGTGAGCTCCGAAGCTCAGCTTTGTGTATACTGTGCGGTGCTGAATGAATTTTCCAATTCAATTCTGGAGATACCGCACAATACAATATTCCATTGGGGAGCAAAAAAAAATTCCAGAACAAAAAAAAAAAACGACCATAGACGACAGACAATGATTCCAAAAAGAAATTGACCGTTTTTTCCGTCTTCGAATGATGATCGTGAGGCATGTACGGATCTTCGCCATCATTGTGGCATACATCAAAGCAAAATTCCTTTTCTCTCGTTTGCGCCGCGGCTGCACATTTCCTCCATAAATAAGGCTTCATATACCAACGATCCCCAGACAAACAATCATCATCATCATCGAAAGAAGAAGCAGTCGATTGAATTAAGGCAACAAAAACTTGTCACTTTGCTGGAAGATGTACCCAAAGCAGTAGCAGTCTGCATGCTTGCCCGCCTTCCTCACTTACCAGCCTCAGCAACATCTGTGCACAAAAACCATGTCAAGCAGATTTGCCTCATTTCAATTGTTCACCATCTCCATCGACCACCACACCACCACCATCGATCGGCAATCTGAGTCCCATGACTTTGCGAATCTTAAAGTAGATCAAGCTCAATCCGTGCAATCCACATCAGCATCCACATCCATCCCCAACTCAGCCATAGCCATCATGGCAATCAGCTTCCCGATGGATGTGCTGCAAGCCAGCAAATTCAAGCGGGTTGAATGATTCGATGACAAGATCGACGACGATGATGCCCATCGTTCCTACATGGCGCCTTCGTTTCGGCGGAGAAGTGGACGTCAATTTCGGTCATGGGACATCAATCAAGCGATCGTCAAATATGTGAGGACTCATCGTGAAAGGTTTGCGCCAGAGCGGGAGCAGAAAACACACAGCGCTGGGAATTCCTTTTGGGCGCGCCAAACAATTCAATCGGACATGTGAATAAATCACTTGACCTCCTCCTTGCAGCCCAGAGTCAAGGAGTGACGAAGATGAGACACCAAATCCGCTGAGCCCCTCCTTTACTCCAGTATAAAGGAACTTGATGAAGTGCGTATAGTACGGTACGTTGATGGTTCAAACTGGGTTTAGGCCACAGAGTCCTTTTGCCTACAAAATTACCACAGACACTGCCACTGGAGGGTACATGATGATTTTGATTGTCGTTCGTCAGTCAGTCAGAGGCGAGCCTATTTGAAATGCAGAAACTCGCGAAACTGTCCTTTTGGTCAATAAAGCATTTAACGAGTTTCTTCGGGAGCTGGACATCGTCGTCGTTGTCATCGTTGTCGTCGTGGTCGTTGTTTTCCTTCTCGTTGACTGCTGCTTGAGAATGGATCTTGTGCTACGCAATTTGCGCACGTTTAAATAAATGTCAAGAATAATGACTGTCGGAAATTCCGGTGTGGTTGATGTAGTCACGGGAGAACTATAAAATCGTGGAACGTGCAACCTGTTGGCGCCAATAGCGCCACCCGAAAAGTGTTGCTTTAGGAGCCCTGTCCCAGTCCATATGAGACACGGCAGGTATATCTCTTCAATTCCATCTGTTAACTGTGAGAGATGTGCATCAAATTTTGGTGGGCGATAAAAAGGGAGGGGTGGAGAGGAGAAGTAGATACTTTTAATCAAGAGGACATTTTTCTGATAGGTGTATATAGTATTTGACCTCACGAATGTCGTCGTCTCGTCATTTAGCGTCACGTCGGTCGCGTCGGAATGACTTACTAATCTGCAATAGCGATTTCGACTTCATGAACAAGTTTAAACCAACCAACAGACGAATAGTCATAAATATTTTGTTGAGTTTCGTGATGGCTTGAGTTGAACATGAACACAATCAGTGACATTTTTTTAATGAATAAAGCACATAATAGGGACCGGACCGATTTATTGAAAACGTTACAGGCTTTTAATTGGGCTAAGATACTTACATCAAGGATGAACTTCTGCATCAAAAGTGGATCTTTTCTATAAGTAGCTATTTTATTCCCTAATAGACATAAGAGATATTTAAATTATGTTGAGATATAACATCCCAATCTAAAATAATCAATATTCTCATGGACAACATGACCAGATAATTGTTAAGATAAATCTATTTATAAAAGAGATGGCATTAGTTTTGATATTATGTGCATCAGCTTAAAAAATGTCTTGAAGAACGGAAGCTTCTTTATGACCGACAGTATGGCTTTCATAGAAATAGGTCCACAGTTGATCTCATGGTTTATATCACCGAACAGTGGAACCAATTTTTACATCGTTTCGGAAAAAGTAAGATTATTGCAATTGATATTTCAAAAGCATTTAATAGAGTTTGGCACCAAGCTCTCTTATCAAAAATGCGTGCTTCTGGTATTGATGAATCTCTTCTTCGTTAGATTAGAAATTACCTTTCTAACAAATTGTATTGGATGGTTAGTCTGAAATCCATAAAATAAATAATGGTGTCCCCCAGGGCTACGTTGTGTCTCCGACTCTCTTCCTTATATTCATAAATGATCTTTTGTCTAACATTCCAATTCATTAAACTGTTTCGCCTATGACGACAGTAGCCTCAGCTTTTAATACTCGTTTCTAGATTCACATCCTTGTCCTTCAGATGTGGAACCTCAACTGCAGCTTATGATAAGCTCATTGAATTCTGATCTTGCCAGCATTGTCCAATGGAGAATCAAAAACCATGTATAATTTAATGCTTCGAAAACTCAATGCTGTCTCATGTCGTTAAAGCGTCACACACCCGATGCCGCTATCTACGAGTGACACTTGCATCCAGGAATCTAATCAACTGTCAGGACTCGGTATGTGTATCACAGATCACCTTTTATGAAATGATCACATATTTGATATTGCCAAAAAGCTGACAAGTGCTTAGGATTTCTTCGACGACGTTGCAAAAAATTTAGCACCTAAATTTAAAAGCCTTCATTCGTCTAAAGCTGGAATAAAATTCGGATATCTTGGCAGGTGCCTCTAAACAAGTTTAAATCTCTTGGATAGAATTCGAAAAAGGGCTTTAAAATGATAGGCGATAGAACTATGATCGAACCATTTACATGGCTAAAACACCACCGCAATGTTTCATGCCTTTGGTTGTTTTATCGATACTTTTACAAACAATTTTCTGTCGAATTAGCCAGTTGCATTTCAAACGTTTTAGCCGTAATACTCGCATTTCCAGGAATGATCATCATCATTACTCTTGAGCTTAATTTCGGACGTACTGTCAAGCTTAGAGATTATTTCTTAAATCGCACATTGAGAATGTGGAATGCTTTGGCCAACTCTTTTTTTCCCTCTCTTTTTGATGTTCAGAACTTTTAGACCAATGTGCACCGGTATATCTAATCTTAAATCCTTTCCTATTTTCCTAACTAATAACCTGTAAATTATAAAACAAATCTTAATAACTACTTAAAAAAACAAAACTTTTATCAATATAGTTGCATTTCTTATCTAGACAATAATATTTTGACAGAATCTACTGAAAACACGATTTCTTGAAAATGTTCAATATAACACTTTTTATGATATCATATGATCACACAAATCTTTAACGCAATTCAATAAAACGCGAAAAAAAAAACACAATTTTTATTTAGATACAAAATTGAGAATACAAAACCAAAATCATAAACAAAAATGTCCCTCTAACGAAAACTGACAGATTTTTAAAAAATGTTGTTAGTAAAATGTCAGAGTATGGGGTACTACAAAAATTACAAAAAAAACATTAGAACTTAGTTCCATTCAACCGAGATCTAAAATTCCAAAAATTCAAAAATGATTTCAAACCGAGTTCTATAGATATGATTAGATGTGAAGAAATGGTCGAGTTCTAAATATTTTAAAAATGATGTTCCATAGATTAACCGAAAACTTCGTGAAAAAATTGGCCATTAAAGTATTTCACATAGTCTTTTTTTCCAAAATTTCTTGTTTTGTCGAAATTTTTTATATAGCAGTAAAATGTTTTCAGAAAAAAATTAAAAATGTTGTTTTTCTCTTAGGATATTAATTAGATTATATTAATTCTTGTCACGTATTTTAAAAACGTTAGCAAATGTTAGATATCCCATTGTTTAGTGTAATAATTTACTTTGTATCGGTTCTGTTCGTTTATTTGTGAAAAGTTTTTAAATAAGGGCGGGGAGATGTTTATGTGGAGTGGATATCATTCAAATGCCCGCCTCGGCTTCTTACGGTGGCACGGATCCGAGTGTTCCAATTTTCAATGACTCTTCCGCACAGATCCGGCTGAATTTGAGCGGTGGCTTGTTTTATGTACACCTTTAGGGCATCATCGGTCGATTTTGGTTGATTTGCATAGACTTGCGACTTTATGAAAAGTCTAGCGGGGTGAAATGGCATGACCTGGGTGGCAAATTCACATCACTCCTGCGAGAGAAAATCTTAATCTCAAATCGTTCATGCAAAATGGCAATCGTGGCGTTTGGTGTGTGGCATGTAGCGCCGTCCTGCTGAAACCATATGTCGTCTAGGTCGATATGGTTCAATTCGGGCCACACGAAATTAGTTATCAGTTATCACCGTTATGTAGCGCTCGCTGCTGACGATGACCGACTTATTGACGTCTCGTTTTTAAAAAAGTACGATAAAGCGATAACTTTTTGAGGTGAACCTCGCGAGTGGTGTCGTCACTGAAGGTGATTTTTCGGCCAAAATTGGGGTCGGAATCGAAGCCCAGTCAGCGAACAAACGGTGTTGTCTTTTGCCATGAACTTTGAGCTTCTGGGTCGGTTGAATCTTGTAAGGGTTAAGGCTCAAGTCCCGATGCAAAATTCGCCGAGTTGATTAGGTTCTCAAATATGGCCAAAAACATTGAAGAGGCGACTGTGAAGGTCCACAACGTCTACCGTAAAATGGGCGCAACACGCGCAACGTGCTGTGATTTGAGCGTGTTGTTCAATCTTGTAACTTGCCATGATGATTTGGCATAAACAATTGATACTGAATAATAAACAAAAGATTTGACAGATATCACCAAAACAAAATGGCTGGCAAGGGGCCCCAAAATCTACCCCCACCAATTGAAAACCTCTTTATAGATTCGTATAAACTTTATCGCCCAACCTTTTACAAATTCCGGTCTTAGGAGACTAGAAATTAGTTTTAATTTAATAATTTGTTGTTGTTTTTTGTTAAAAAAAGTTGTCAATTAACTTTTTTTTTTAAATTAAATTAAAGTTTATAACAAAATTTTGCAAATGCTAAAAGTAGTTTGATTAAAATTCCTCTTCATATTTCTGAGATTTTTAGCCGAAAATCAATTTGCACTAATCTTAGAACCATTTTTTGGATTTTTAATTCTTATACAAAATATAGATTGGAAAAATTCTAAGACCATTTTTTCAAGTTTATAACAATATGTAGGATAGAGTGAAATAATTTGGAAGTAGTATATTACTGCTGGTTTTCGCATTCAACTCAAAAATACGAAGAGCAATGTGTCGCCAGACAAAACGAGAAGGAGATGAGTCTGTACATACATATGGGACAGAAATTAGCTTAGAACCTCGTCAATCTTTTCAATCTATCAAGTCAGCCAAGTTGTATAGTTTCAACACATATACAAAACTTATAACAAGTTATCCATTTTGCGGTTTTAAAAGTATAGGGCTGGAATTCGACATCTGTCAAACTAAGTTGTTAAACCATTTTTGTTTTCTGTTGAAAGTTTGACATCTACGAAAATGGATCACTTAACTCTCGAACAACGCATACAAAATGTTTAAACCTACTACAAAAGTGGTTATTCCACATATCGTCCAACTCTATGCAAGCAATTGCAAAACTGTGAAGAAATTTGAAAAGGCTGCATTGGTTAGAGACATTTTAAGGCCTGTGCATCATCGTTTTGCTCGTACCACTGAAAATATCGCTGCTGTAAGTGAAAGCGTTTTCGAAGACCCGAATGTCTCGACACCTCGTCGTTCTCAGTAATAAGGACTGTCTTACGGCTTATTATGGCATATTTTCCATTTGATCTACACCTACATCTATATAAAGTCCTGCTCACACAACAACTGAAGCCAGCTGACCATTCACAACGTCGTGTCGTACATACATCGAATTGGTACTTGAACAACAGACGGGGCACGGCTATTTTTCGAACAAAATGTTCTTCAGCGACGAAGCACATTTCTCACTCGGTAGTAGGTGGGTCTAGGTATGCTAATAACAAAATTGTCGTATTTGGGGTTCTGAGAGTCCTCAAGTAATTGAAGAGAGGACATTACATCCACAAAAAGTCACTGTGTGAAGTTTTTTTTGGTCCGTAAATGTCATTGGACCTTGCTCGAAAATGTTGATGGAACGACTGTCACAGTCAATTCGGAGCGTTATGGTCATATGATAACCGATTTGTTTTTGCCTACTATTGAAGAATGCGACTTGAAGAATGTGTTGTTTCAACAAGACGGCCACATGCCATACAACTCGAGCGAATATGGTTTTATTCCAAGAGACATTTTCTGGCCAAGTAATTTCTAGTAGTGGCGATATCAACTCACCATTAAGATCATGCGATTTGACACCGATGGACTATTTTGTGTGGGGCTACGCGGATGACCGTGTTTATGCACATAAACCTTTAACTCTTGAGCACTTAAAAACCAACATTCGTCAAGTTATGAGTAAAATATGTGTCAAAAAGTGGTTCAAAAGAATCAATGCTTTCAACAATTCGAGTGGTGGTCATTTAAATGATTTAGTATTTCACACTCAATGTCAACGTTCCAACTATATAATACAAAAGAAATATCATGAAACAAATATTTTGTATGGGTTTTATTTACGTTTACTTGTGGAATTGCAAAATGGATAATTCTGTACAATGACGGTCCTAGGCCACTTTCCTGCGGTACACTAGCTTTTGTTTTCTTTAGTTCATACTAATTTTTTACTCTGAAGAGTCGGTTGGTAAGAAATGCTTCCAATATTTCGAAGTGCTGCATAAGAAGGCCCCTATTAATATTGTACTCAAGTCCCAAGTGCCAAACCTTGTCGAAGGCCGAGCATACTTGTTTTTTTTTTTTCAATCATAACCGTAATTTTTCTGAGACTTATCTGTAGTATTAATGATGATGACAATGACTTTTGCAATTTTCTAATCTGAGTTTATGGTTTTATGGTATGCGTTTATTATAAGTTGGAGTTAATTGTAGTCTGTTGAGGGTACTTCTATCAAATTCTGAAAAGTTAGAAGATCGAGACTTGATAACTTTTTATTATTAGTTGACATGAGTCAAATATCAAATTCGTAGTTCCTATAAACAACTGTAAGAGATTTGTAGGCGTATTTACTAGGCATGGCTTAAGAACTTTCGGGAGATGTTCAGCTTTGTTTTTTCGTGTGTCTGGATCTTCTTAGATGCTTTTTTGCTAGATTAAGAGTATTCGTTAAGGCATCTGTGGTCAGACTTCTCAGAAATCTACTTATTAAATCATTTTTGAAATGGCTGATACTTTTTGGTTAAAAAATAAAATAAAATTAACGAACTAAAACGTGTAAAATTTTTTGAATTCTAGTTTTTTAAATTTGTGTGTACAAAATTGAAGTCTCACTAAAAATACTTCCAAATTGGTTTGAATTATCGAATATCACGAAAATAAAAAAGTTCCGGATTTCGATTCAAAGCGAATTGAAATCAGTTTTCAATTTCACGTCAAATCGTCGATCGATTTCGAAAACTTCGAAATTGCTTCGAACTGTCAGAACTGGGATCATTTTTTATTTTGCTTCTGAAGTAAAAGGTTTGCTATTCTGAAGATGGATGCAATATTATTGGCAATTTTAAGTGAAAAAAGAAAGCCGAATTCAGGAGAAAAAATACGAAGAATTTTTCGAGTAAAATCAAATATATTGGATTTACCTGACACAATGTAAGTGTGTAATTATGTATATTGTTCTGACAGATAAAGTAAATTCTTGATTTCCTTTTTTAAGCTTTCATTGTTATTTTAGATAAAGCAAAGACGCTTTTTTATATGTTCTTAATCGATTCCTTCCATTCAAAAACTTGCTGCAACCCTCCGATTTCTAGCAGAAGGAAGTTATCAAAGATCAATTCACAGAAATAAAAAATTGGACTTGAATGCGTAAAAAAATGGAACAAACCGAAATACAGAACATACAAAATCCAATTCCCAATAACGAATTGTGGAACACCCAAATTCACTTTCGCAAAGTGTATTCACAATAAGTGAAATGCAGAACATGTGCATGAAATTCATTTTGTGAGTGTTTGATCCTCCAAATTCTTTAACTGATAATTTGATCTTTCTTTTTCAATGCTTCTATAACACAAGTAAGTATCTTAGAATTCGCTTTGAGGAATTGGAATAAAGTTTTTATTACTTTATTTTTAGAAAAAATATGTTTTCTAGAAGAAGTAGTATTTTAGGTGCTTTAAATATTTTTGTAATACAAAAGCAAATTCAAAGTCTCTCGTATTAGCCTTGTCAGCGCCACTTAACTGAAGAACTTCGCCTTAGAAATCCAACCATCAAACTGAAAAATGAATGCATGATTCTACTTTTTCGGAAGCAGTCATTGCGTAGTGACGGTAATAAATTGCATTTTACATAGTTATGGAAATTCTATTTCGAGCCCCAAAAAAGACACACTCAAAAATAAAAACAAACAAACAAAGTTTCCATGTCTAATGTCCAACAATTAAGGTCTCAAATAAGATAATGCTAAACGCTACCATTAAATTTGTTCTGTGCTATTCTCACTCCGTCATAATCCATTTGTCGATTCGATATACCTTGTGTTCGTCGTTGTTGGATGTTAAATGTATATGGCCCAACTCTAACGACTCTTCGCGGTCGCTGCTTTCCCAAAATTTGTCATTGTAAATGCAGATGGTTAATCATTGAAAACGAGGAGAGGCACCTTCAATGTCCATACCACTAAGACTGCTACGACGACGAGCGACGAAGACGTCGAGAGTTTTCGTACCCCTTGACACCTTATCTCGTGATATCTCATGAAAAATTACGACTCTTGATAAGAGTGATTCGTCTCTTTCAGAGCTGTCCGAAGGTGAACACATATATTTAAGTGGGCTTACCACCTGGACCGATCCGACCCTAACCATCGCTTTGGCTGATGCTGGCTTGTTTTGGTTCTTTATGAAAATTCACCTGGACACTTGTATGGGAATGGGCTTGGGATGACCAAGACGATGATGCGATGACGGTTCAGGTACACAAACTATCGAAACGATTTAGACACTCTTTGTCTCTTGATGGAGTCACGTTTTAAAAATCCTTAAAAAAAACACTTAAGATGGATAAATCAGTTCCCAAAAGGGGTTCACTGTTATAGTATTATAAAGAAACACTTCTAAATCCATGACAAAAAAAAAAAACAACCGAAAATCGAAATACGCATTAAATTGGAAATTTCAAAACTTTTCAGTATTTAGATTGAAGACCTCAGTCAAGCGACGCAGAGTGTAGATCATTGCGCAGCTTCACCTTCTGATTTGTTTTTTTGTTTTTAATTCTCTCCTGAGCTGTTCCGATGCCCGAAAACACTTACGCCAGGCTCGCGTTGATGGGTTTCTTATCAAAGCAAACCTGTTGGAGAACGAGCATCTATTAATTTCCGATGCTGATAAGAAAGTGGGTATTTGGGAGTTTGTCTTTCCTTGGAAAAAATGAACTCAACCTTCGTTTCGGCGTGGCACAGCGGCCACGGCGGCGATGGACCACACTTTAACCATAAGATCGAAGAGACAAACAAAAATTAAACAGAAAAAACAACAAACATTTCAACCCACCTTTGTTGAGAAGTGGACAGCGACGAAAAATGGGCTCCTCACAGTCTAAGCCGACCCAAGCCCAGACCCCAGCCCAAGCTCGAACCCGATTTTGAGATTCATATTTGAGTCGTCGTTGTTGTTCGTCCATTGAAATGGAAATTTATTTATTGTTTCTCGATTCGATTAATTGTGGGTTTTATGGCAGGCCCAGAATCCAACGACATTAATTGTCCGTCGTGATAGGTCCTTAGCGGTTATCAGAAACAAACGCAGACCAACAACAGAAACAAAAAATAGTTCGAATTGAATTAAATTAAAAACCATCATCCCAGACTATCTGACGCTGGATTGGACTAATTTAAAGAACTATCCCGACTTTGGAAACCAAACTGCATAAATATCGACCTCATCTTGCATGCATACTCGTATACAGGTACGGTACTATGCACGCTGTACCTTTACTCGCATAGCCCGCGGGTTCATCTTTTGTTTTTATGGGTTTCTAAATGAGGGTAGATGCATCTTGTGACATCTGCGGGATAAAAATCTTGCATTTTTTTGATAATTATTAGAAGTAGACGTAGACCGCAAGCATATAAAATGTCAGCCAGGTGATTTTGGTTTTGGTGTTTTTATTGAAGCCTCAGGAAGGTATTGGGCGTGCTTATGCGTAGACGATACCGTGAGACCGCGTTTTCTCTTCAGAGAAAGGGTTTTTTTTTTCTTTTTTTTAAGATTTTGTATGAATACGTATGCTTGAATTATGTAAAATGTCGGCTAGTTAGAGCATCTTTGAAATTAAGCTAGAATGAAGATTAATGCTTGATCTGAATGCTTTGATTGAGAAAGTCGCGGGGGAATTAATTTACAATTTTAACACATTTCGATGGTGAATTCTTTTCTTTTGAAATCATAGAGAATTTATTAGTTCGTTTTTATGGCTGTTAATTAAATAGAAAATAATGTATTCAAGGGGATATGTTTTCAAGTTCGGACAAAAAAGTAAAATATATTTTAATACTGTGTAAAATTTTGAATTCAAAACCATTGGATTTGATTGCGCGTAAATGTATACCCAAGGTCTACGAAAGAAGTATTCGTTTGATTTCCGAACTTTTCCGAAAAACACAAGCATTTCAAAATCTTAAATAGTTTTAGTTTTATGTTTGATTTTTTATTATTATATTAAGACAAGGCTGGTTTAGTTACACTGTGCTTCAAAAATATGTACTTTTTACGTGTTTTAGTAGACCTCGAAATTCTTAAATTATTCTCAAAAATTTAATGATTTAATTTTTTTTAATTTCTTACCAAGAACTGAGTTTTATTATTATAATACGTTAAATACTTACGACAAAAGTTCCTCCAGGACTTGCATCACAAATGTAACAAAAAGTAATTTTTAAACATATGGATCACGGAAATCACGGCCAAGTCTCTTAATAAAACCCAGAACTCTATTTGCTTGTTTAACTATAAAGTTAATATGTTCATTGAATGTTAGTTTAGGATCTAAGACAACACCCAAATCAGAAAATACATTTACTCTCCTTTAAGGACAAGAATCAATCAATCATGTAACTAAAAAAGATTGGAATATTTTTTGCGTGTAAAACTCATGGTTTTACATTTGTCAACATTTAAAATAAGACGATTATTCTTGCAAGAGAAGGCAGTCAGATCGGATCAGATCATCAGCATACAGACGAATTTTGATACCAAGTCATTTATAAATAAAACAAAGAGAATAGGACCAAAGTGACTACCCTGGGGGACACCAAAATTCACAACTAACGAACTTGATTACTCATTACGAAAATTAACACTATAACGTCTATCTCGCAAATATGAGGAGATCCAGTTTATGAAATAATTGTTAAAGCCTTGTTGTAATAGTTTTAAAAGTAATGTTTTTTGACACAATATTTCAAAGGCCTTGCTGAAATCAGTAAAGATACAATTTACTTGTTCACGTTTTTCAAAAACATCTAAAGAAAAGGACGTAAAGTGAAACAGATTAGTAACAATTGAACGCTTCCTAACCTTTTTTGTGTGCTGGTATCATGAAGGAGCTCTTCCAGATAAAAGGAAATAGCGAATTACTTAAAGACGTGTTGAAAAGAACACATAACTGGTGTGCTAAATACGCAGCACATTTCTTTAAAATGGATGATGGTACACCATCGCGTCGGGAATAGGACTAAAGCATTCGTCAAGTTGTAGACAGTTCGTCAAGTTAAAGACTGTATGTTTTACTATAATGAACGTCCTTTAATCATCATCAGTTCCTTTTCCAGACTGCTATAAAGCAGACATCACCGCCATCCAGGAAATACGATGGGATGGGCCGAGCAAAAGGAGGATAAAAAAACTGCGATATTTACTGTGGTGACTGCTACCACGAAAACTAAACCAACAGAGCTTATTTGGATGCGGCTTCGTCATTGGAGCCAGACATTAAAGCTCTTAGACAAAACATATGAGCAGTGTCCTAGCTACGATATTAAAATAGTACTGGGCGATTTTAATGCCAAGCTAGGAAGGGAAGACTTCTTTGGTGGAATAACCGGGAAGAACAGAACGACAACACTTTCCACAACGGATTCAGGCTTATAGATTTTGTTGCGGGGCGAAACGTCATGGTATGGCTACTATGCGTCTTTCCACACCTCAACATCCACAAAGGAACTTGGAGTTCTATAAATCAATCTACCGTCAACCAGATTGATCATATTGCGATCGACGCCAGACACGCTTCCTGCATCATGGATGTACGAACTTTCCGAGAACCTAACATCGACTGGGACCACTACCTAGTTGTAGCCAAGGTAGCACTTCGGATTGTCAGACCCAAGGCAAAACAGAGAGGTGCTGGGGGAACGTCGAATTGCTACAATAGCAAGAGATCGCCAAATCCTTTTCCGACCGAGTTCTCTGCCGTCAACACAATGTATCGAAAACCAGTGGCAACATTGCCAAGATGCAATCAGAGAAGCCGCCTCTGATGTGCTGGGTTTCAAGAAGCCACCAACAAGGAACCCCTGGTTTGATGAGGAATATCGGCAGGCAAATGCAGCCAAACAACAGGCACGCAAAGCGGCGCTGCTTAAAAGGACGAGATCTGCTCATGAGCTCTATGAGCAGAAGAGGCGAGAGGAACGCCGACATCTCAGAAGGAAAAAGAGAGGGCATGAGGAGAGGTTTAAAAGCAGGAATGAAGTTCGAAAGCCATATCTAATCTGAAGTCTAATAAAGCCGCTGGAGCGGATGGCTTGAATGGCGAGCTCTTTAAAGCAGCTGGAGATAAGTTGGTTAGGAGCATGCACCAACTTATCTGTAAGATATGGTCGGATGAAAGCATGCCCGATAAATGGAACCTAAGTATTGTTTGCTCGATCCTGAAAAAAGGAGACCCTCTAAACTGCACCAACTATAGAGGAATCAGTATACTTAACATCGCCTGTAAATTCTTCTCTGCCGTAATATGTGAACGTCTAAAGCCCATCGTCAACAACCTGATAGGTCCTTATCAGTGTGGTTTTAGACCCGGAAAGTCCACAGTCGATCAAATATTCACATTACGGCCGATCAAGGAAAAAACCCAAAAACACCAAATTAACACCTACCATCTTTTCATCGATTTCAAGGCTGCACATGACAGCATCTACAGGGACGAGCTGTATAGAGCCATGTCTAGTTTTGGCATCCCTGCCAAACTCGTCCGTTTGTGCAGGATGACCATGGAGAGTTCACGCTGCTCCATAAAGGTTGGGAACAACTTAACAGAACCTTTCGATGTCAAAAAAGGTTTTAGACAAGGTGATGTGCTGTCATGTGATTTTTTTAACATCGTGCTTGAAAGAATAGTGCAGAGCTCACACGTCAACACTAGAGGCACTATCTTTCAAAAGTCTGTCTAATTTCTGGCATATGCTGATGACATTGACATAATCGGAAGAACTCAGCGTGATGTCAATGGGGCTTTTGTAAGTATTGAGGCAGAGGCAAAAATTGGTTTAACAGTTCATGAGGGCAAAACAAAGTACATGCTGTCGTCAAGAAAGGACATACAACACCGACGTCTTGGTCAAAACGTCACCATCGACAGACGACATAACTTTGAGGTAGTCAAGGTTTTCGTTTACCTGGGATCCGCTATGAACACAGAAAACAACACCAGCGTTGAGTTCAAACATAGAATAACTCTTGCTAACCGCTGTTTCTTTGGACTAAAAAAGCAATTGAGTGGTAAAGTCTTCTCTTGAGGGACCAAAGTGTTGCTATATAAGACCCTTATCATCCCCGTCCTGCTATACCGTGTAGAAGCATGGGCTATGACAAAAGCGGATGAAAGTACCTTGGGTCGTTTCAAGAGAAAAGTTTTTCGTGTGATCTACGGTCTCGTATGCATCGAAGGAGAGTGAAGGAGAAGATGGAACGACGAGCTGTACGGGCAGCGACATAGACTTAGCCAGAAGGGTAAAAGTCCAACGACTATGAAGGCTGGGTCACGTAGAGCGCATGGAAACCAATGGTCCGGCCAGGAAAGTCTTCGAATCCACACGCACAAGTGGAAAGTGACCTCACCCAATTCGTAACGTGAAACTGGAGACTAGCTAGGGACCGAGATAGATGGAGAAGTTTGTTAGGTGAGGTTCTAGTTTACACAGGACTGTAGCGCCACCTTAAGTAAGTAAGTAAGTAAGTTCCTGTTTGATTATACACTTTATCCAAGCTTTGTCCTTTTTGTTTTTGAAGTTTTTTAACGTGAAAATCAAACCATGGTGGAACACTCAAGTTATTTCGAGTCTTTTTAAATGGAATCGTTTTGTAGAAAAAGTCAAAAGAGTTTAATAACAAATGTTACAAATATCTTCAATATTTAAGTTACAAAATAAGTGATCCCAATTGATCGTACATAATAAGTAAAAAAGGTTTCTAACATTACATCTACTAAAGTTGAATTCTAGTTTGTTGTTATTAGATAGCATATAAGGTCAAGCCATTTTTAAATTAAGAGATATGTCTAATGTCCATAATTTTGTCTGCAGAAGAAATCACAGCTTCTTCAGAGCATATGGTTTCGGAGAAGAATACCAGATCGAGTTTTTTTTTTCCAAAACGGTTCTTCACACCGACCGTTGAGTTGACTTAAAACACATGAAGACATACCCTATGTTAATAAAAGCTCATTTGAAAATGATGCTTTTATTGGAACGTAGAAGTTATTGTCGTTAATTTGAGATTGGATAAATTAAAATTGGGTTCTTAAAGGATATAAATACTTTCAATACAGTTGTTTAGTTTTTCATAAACCTCGTTCTTGGACTTTGGAGGTATAAATGCTAATACAATGAATAAATGTCCTGTTGGCACTTTAATTTTCAAGCATAGTATTTCGATGTCTGTTGGTCGAAAGTCGTCAATCAAGGAACCAGTGAAGGTATTGTTGATAGCTTCAAGAAATCCGCCACCAATGGCGTTTTAACCGTCTTGAGTTATTACGATTACTTCTAAAGAGAAATTAGTTGAAAAGCTCCGACTCCGAGATATAGTTGTTGAGCCATGCCGTCAATATTATGATATCGTGAGGAAGATTGTTAATATTTTTGTGAACCATGTTGGGCTTTGTCCGAAGTATATTTACGTTTTGGTAGTAGATTAATACCTTTTAAAGCTGCTTTGACGGTGCGGTGGTTCAACGTTGTCCGAAAAGGATTGTTCGACTTATTCATATCATTTAAGTTTAGAGGTTGATTACAGAAATGTTTCTTTTGAAAACAAAAATTCTAAAATTTGTCACATCAGAAATAAATTTAAAAATAAATAAAATATTCAAAATATTTTCAATTAATTTTTAAGAAGAATTTTCGTTAAAGCCAAATGATATGTTTCCAAATTCGGAAAACCTTAAACAAATACAAAGAAGTCTTATTTCTTGTTTGAAACTGTTTTGCTTTAAGTTTTAAATCATTCCAATTTAAGAATGCTCACAACTTTTTGAGAAAAATATTTTTTAACTTAATCCTGCAGCAAAATAAGTTAAGGTTTATTAAAAATTCAACTTTTGTTTCAAGGTGTAAAATTTATAATAGTCATGTCAATGTTGTTTATAATTTTGAATTCGATTATCTTAAATGTATGTCAGGCCTTAACGTTATACCAAATAACTCTAAAAAAAAGTTTAATTCGTGTTTTTACTACTTTATCTTTTCCCAGTTAATGTTTTTGTTTTTAAAGTTCATGCATCGTAATGGTACTGAAAAAAATTTAATTGCTTACTAATTCACACATGAATATTTACGACCATTTTAAAATATATTAATTTTATTTAATTGCTTGAAACAATATACAAACCTAACGAAAAGAGAAAAGAGGTAACATAAATATTAACAGTGATGGTAGGAAGGTTTTATTTGTTGCGTGATAAGTTCTTGTAGATCAGTTTTCATGTAAACTTTAATTGCTATTATGTTCTAATAAAAAGAAAACATGAGGAAGCCGGAAAAATATTATTAATCATTAAATTTCTATTAATTATTTATTATATAGCCAAGTACTTTTGAAAGTCCGTTTTTTTAAATGAAATAATTACGTCGGAAGCGATTTTGTTTATGATCTAACGAAATGCCATTATTGAAGAAAGTTCATATAAATTAAGTTTAATTGACAAAAAGTGAAAAGGTTTTCTTAACATTTTTTGTTTAAAATTGTGTTAAAAATTTGGATTTTTTTGGCCATATTTTGTTTTTGTGTAGAGGTCAAAAGCTTATTGGAATATAGTACGCACAACTTTAAAAAGAGAGATTAGGAGATTTTTTTAATACTAAATATTGTTAGAAAATCTTAAAATTAGTTTTTTTTTCAAACTCTTGGCGAAAGCATCTTCATTTTAAAAGGTAACCCAATGATAAATTTTTGGATTAAAAAAAAAGATGACTTAGATTGTCTTAAAATCTCGTTGATCGCTGTAAGGGTCTCAGGTATCAGTTATTAAGGCATCCAGTTTAGGAATATACATGAAGCTCAATAAATGATGAATAAACATACTTAGGATTCATTTAATCCTTTACTTTTTAATAATCGTCTGAAACTGGTCAAAAATCGAAACTAAAAATAAAATAGGAACGCCATACCATCATCGGTTTTCTCGGTAATATTTCGTCAGAAGTGCTTTAAAAGATGGATTTTTAATTATCAATCGTTTCTAGTTTATCAGCATTGGGAAGCTGTCTAGGTTTCGGTTTTTTTACATTCAGACCAAAAGAAGGTCAATATGGTTCTAACTTCAGCTCTAATTTCGAAAAGCCACGTCAGTGTTTTTTCGCGAGAAAGCAAACTTACTTCCGCGTGAAGATGTAAAGACGTATGTAGACTACCCTACCCATGTCATCCAACAATACCTTAAAAAGCCTTGTATTCTTTGGCCGTAATTTAAAAAAGTTAATTATTTTCACTGGTGGGTGTTGTAGGATCTGGGGGCTTATGCTGCAACTGTTCCTACACACCAAGTGTTTACTTTACTTCCTCGTGGTAACCACCGGATACTGGTTATATCCTTAGATATAACTTGCGAAACTTGTAAGCGCGGGTGCAAAATCGGGAAAAAAGCACCTTATCAACGGATCAACAAATTTGGAGGTTAGTGCGAGGGGCTAAGAACCCCTCCACAGTGAAAAACTTGAAAGTTATGAGAGAGATACCAGCCTCGGATAATGAACCCTCTCTTATGGTAATCAGACCCGGAACGACAACGGACTACGCATTGAGAGTTTGTACCTGGAATGTAAGAACCCTCTACACTCCTGCTGCAACTCAGAAACTTGAATCTTTCCTCTCGCACTACAGATATTACTGCGATCCAGGAAATACGATCAGGGACAATGAAGAGAAAGAATTGCGACATTTATTAAAGCTGTCATCAAAGATTGCATATATTCGGATGCGAATTCGTCGTGGGAAATCGGCATAGATCGAAAGTCATGGATTTCAAACCAATAAGTGATCGCCTGGCTGTAACCCGCATCAAGGAAACATTACAGAACATCAGTATAATATGTGCACACGCCCCTACCGATAATGCTGAGGAGTCTAGCAAGGAGGATTTCTACGACCTCCTGGATAGAGCCTACGAAGCCAGTCCAGAGTACGACGTCAAAATTGTACTCGGAGACTTCAATGCAAAAATCGGGAAGGAAGACATCTTAGCGGATTAGTTGGAAAGCACAGCCTCCACGAAGAAACAACAGATAGCGGCTTCCGACTAATCGACTTTGCTGCAGCTCGTAATACGGTTATAAGTAGCACTAGGTTTCCAAGACGAAAAATCTACACAGCAACCTGGCGATCTAAGGATGGTCGAACCACCAACCAAATCGATCATGCGCAAGGCACGCATCCAACATCCTGAACGTGCGCACTTTCCGAGGAGTAAATGTCGACTCTGACTACTTTATGGTAGTGGTTCGGGTTAGAGATCGAATATAAAACGACAAGAAAACACGTGCGGCTTAAAGAAAGAAGTTCAACATCGGTTGCCTTAGCACATTGGAGAATGCCAGAGACTACAGGGAGCGCCTGAGCGAGCGGCTCTCCGCCGCCGTCCTCCCAAACACAACAGACGTCAACACATTGTGACCACCATAGGTTACCAGCCACCTTGGAAAAAGAACCCGTGGAATGATGATGAGTGCCTGATATTAAAAAGAGAGACGGAAAATACACGTGTGCATTTGCTGAAACGGAAAAAAAGAGCAGCAAGGGAAGAGTACCGCACGAAAAGAAGAAATGAGAAAAAGACCCTGCGAAGGAAGAAAAGAGCATCCGCAGTTTCTCAGATCAAAGATCTAGAGGAGTCTCGGGCCAAGAACAACACCCGACGTTTCTTTAAAAGGTCGAAGCAATTAGCTTCTGGTTTCAGAACCGGGACACAAGCTCTTCGAAGCAGTGAAGGAAACCTAGTCACCGAAGCACCGAATGCGCAAAATGTCGAGCAAGATAATGACGAAAGAGAAGCAACACCAGTCAATGAAGACCCAGTCCCAACCCTCAGCAGAGAAGAGGTAGAAACAGCCATCCAAAAGCTAAAGAAAAAAGTCCACCGGGTCGGATGGCATACCCGCGGAACTCTTTAAACATGGAGGAAGTGTTTTGATAAAACGTGTGGGAAGAAGAATGCATACCCACTGACTGGTCGATAAGCTCCATATGCCCCATGTACAAAAAAGGCAACCCGATCTTATGCAAAAACAACTGTGGCATATCCCTGCTTAATGTTGCACACAAAATCCTATCCAACGTACTGTGCAAACGTCTTAAACCTTTCTGCAATACAAATATCGGCACGTAGCAGTGTGGCTTTCTCACACTGAGCGAGATCCTGGAAAAAACCAACGAATTTCAAGTCGAAACCCATCATCTTTTCATCGACTTTAAAGCTGCTTATGATAGCATCCACCGGCAAGAGCTTATGATGGCGATGTCCGAATTCGGGATCCCGACCAAACTATCCAGCTGAGCTGCATGACTCTAAAAAATACGCAGTGCAGTTTGCAAATTGGTAACAGCTCATCCGAGTTATTCCAAACTTGAGCAGGGTTAGACAAGGAGATCCGTTGTCATGTGACTTCTTCAACATAGCCCTGGAGCAGATAGTGCGTAAGGCAGGTGTGAGCACGGAGGGCATTATCTTCAACAGCTCCTAGGCTATACGGACGACATAGACATAATCGGTCGATCCAAGAAAGCTGTGGTTGAGGCCTTCACAGCGATTGGAGAACAGGCGAAACTAGTTGGTCTTGAAGTGAATGAGGACAAAACAAAGTACATGTTATCAACAAACAAAGCAACATCTGTCCACCGCCTAGGACAAAACGTCACTGTTGGTAGCAGAAATTTCGAGGTAGTTAAGGAGTTCACCTACCTTGGAACAAACATCAATCCCACGAGATCCGAAGAAGAATTACTCTAGCGAACCGCTGCTGCTTCGGTTTGGCCAAACAACTGGTTTCAAAACTTCTCACTCCAAAGACCAAGAGTCTGCTATACAAAACTTTGATTTTAACAGTCCTACACTATGGCGCCGAGTGCTGGACGATAAGTAAAAAAAGGGAATTGATACTGGGCACTTTCGAAAGAAAAATTCTTCGACGGATTTTTGGTCCCGTATGCGACGATGGCGAATGGAGAAAAAGATACAACCGAGAACTGCATAAGCTGTACTAAGATGTGGATGTAGTCCAGAAGGCCAAGAAAAGACGACTACATTGGCTCGGCCACATCGAGCGAATGGACGACAACGCTCCAGCCAAGAAAGTCTTTTCAGCCCAGTCATGGCACAAGGACCAAGTGACTGCGGATGCCAGAGCGCTTGGTCTCGGTGACTGGAGTGGAGAGTGCATGCGAGGGATCGTTCACGATGGAAGACTGCAGTATCTCAGGCTGAGATCCTTAATGGAATGTGAGCCGGATAACAAAGTAAGTAAGTAATTATTTTCACGTTTTCGTCCAACACCTCTTTAAGGGAGACCGGAATTTTTTTCATTGCGAGGGCAGGGGGCGTGCATCCCTTGCTTTATTCTAACGACGGCCCCGACCTTTTTCAGTCATGGCCTTGGCACCGTCCTTGCATACATCTGCGCAGTTAACCCATGGTATGTCATCTACAGTACAAAAATTATCAATCAAATTAAAACTTTCAGCACCAGTTATAGTAGTTGGCAACGGCTTGCAGAAGAGCAAATCTTCTTGAAAGGACTGTAGATATTGGTAGCGCACAAATACTATTAAAATGGAAAATTTGGGCAACGGCCTAGCCACTGATAAAGCATCGGTTCCCACCGAAATCAGTGAGCGTGGATAGTAGACAGATGGGGACAGCCTCGAAACCTGTGCTGTTGTCATATGTTCTTTCTGTCTGTTTTTCTTTCTCTTCTGTCCTTGTGTCTTGTATTAATGTCTTGTATTGTTATCACGTTACATAGTCTAGTCGCTCAAGGTGATGTGTTCTCTACTCTGTACACTGTGCTAAATAGTGTGTAATGTAATGTAAAATAGACAACCCGCAACATCTGTTGATTCAACTATTTGCAGAGCAAATTTTGTGACTTTTATTTGTAATAGTAAGAAAGCTTTCACATTATCCGCTAAGTCTCCAACTCGTCTGGATATTGTGTTATTTGACAAAGAAACGTTGTCAACTAATTTGTTGGCCTTTTCACCCAACAAACATTCAACAATGTTTTTGACACATGGCTCAATTGAGTTTTCAGCAATGGTATGGGCTTCACTAGTTTGCGCTATTCGGAAACTTACCAAGTAGGACGCTATCAACGCATTTTCGTTCACTATTTTTGAGTGATAAATAATAATGGTTTGAAATTTTGTAAGTTCAGCATACCATCTTTTGAAAAAATCAGTCGGTTTGCTTTTGCAATCTTTTGCTGGAAACATTGAACTGTTTGGAAACACTTTTCCACAAATTAAGCATTGAGGTTTGTTGCCAATTGTCTCAGCAAATCCAAAATTCAAATATGATTCGTGAACTTTATTTTAGCTGATTTTTTGTGTATAAAATCATAAAAAGCAGACGTTATTATAACCGGGGAAGACTATTTTACGTAAATTATAATTTTTTTTGGACATACCCGTGAGTTGGTGATTCTTCGGCAGCTTCGGGTGCTTTTGGGAACATTTACTTACTTCAAATTTCTTAAGTTTTTTAAGATCTTAAAAGTTTTTGTATTTATTAGAAAATCATTACCAAAGTTTTTCCAAATCCTTAATTGTGTGAAAACAAAGATTTGAGTTGTTTTTGATAGAAAACAGCTTTTTGTAAATATTGTTAAGTTATTAACAAATATTTTGATGAAATCTTTACTTATGCAACTTAGCTGTATCAGCTTTATGGCTCATATCACCCCTCCCCCTCTTGGATCGTCCATTGATCTAAAGTTGTAGAATTTTTACTGGGCGATTGGAATAGGGCTGGATTTTCGATTTAAAAATGATGTTAAGGGGGGGCGAGGGGTCTTTGATCCTGTAGTCTTGAAATATGTCCTGCCCAACTCCATTTTTGTCTTTTGGTTCTATTTATCACGTCAATTATTCGAGTACTGTTTCGGATGTCTTCATTTCTTATTCTGAGGATTTTTCTTCCCGTTTTGCATTGACAGATCCTTAGCTCCTTATCCTTATTCAAGCTTAAGGTTTGTAGTCCATAAGTAAGCACCGGCAAAATAACGAAGTCGAAGTGATATTTTCGTGTTTCTGCACTTCGGTCCAGTTCTAAAATCTGTTTGAGGTCCAGAATTGTTTCCAGCTGTTTGTGATGCGTCTGTTGATTGCTTTTTTCTGTTAGTTCTTAAAAGATTTTAGTTGTCCCAAGTATTTGTCGTCCCATAAGTATTCTATTTTTTAATGGTCCACAATTATATCTTCTCTGATGTGGTTTGTCATCACTTTTGTTTCTGATTTGTTGATTTGTAGTACATAGTTCTTGCACAAGCTTGTAAGTTCTGTTGTCATATCTTGTATATGTTTACCTTTTTAGATATTAGTACTATATCGTCCACAAATCTTAGGTTGTTTAGAAGTTGTCCACATATCCTTATAGCATATTTTGTCTTCCACTTCATCTTTTGAAAAATATCCTCTAAGAATGCACTAAATAGTGGTGGTGAAAGTGGGTCTCCTTGTCTGACGCCTCTTGTTATTTAAAATTTACATCCTCTCTGTTTTTATTTGTGCTACATTATTTTTGTATATGTTTTTGATAGTTCTTATAACGTTTAGGTCCATATTTTGATTTTCTAGAGATGTCCACATTGTTTCTTGTTCAACGCTGTCAAATGCTTTACTGAAGCCAATGAATAAATAAAAAGTATATTGGTTGTTGAAATTCATTGCACTTTTCTATTAGTTGATTCATCGTCTGTAGGTGGTCGTGAGAAACTTTCTCTGAATCCAGCTTGTGCCCTAGGTTGTTTATTGTTAAAATCTTGTTTGATGTGCCTGCAGATTTTCGAAATGTTACTTATAGGTCTATAGTGTTTCAAGTCGTCTTTTTTCCTTTTTTATGTATAAGTGTAATGGCTGTTTCTCTCCATTGCTTAGGGATTTGCTGAGTTCTTATGATTTCGTTAAACATAAATGTTAAGATTTCGGAAAGCGATTCTTTCCCGTACATTATCATTTCTGCAGAGATTCCATAATTTCCAGTGCATTTGTCCTTTTTTAAATTGTCTTTGGTCCTTTCAATATTTTCTTTGCTAAACATGGGAGTTTGCGTTGTTAGGAGATTGCTATCTATGTTTTCAATATTTTCTTCTTCAGTTATATGCTTGATTAAGGAGAATAGTTTTTCGAAGAACTTAGTAGCATTTTCGTTTAACTCTTTTCTATTTGTTCTGTTGGTTGCATTTTTGCTTTTTAAGCTAATAATCCATTCCTGTTGACTGTTAAGTAATGATTTAGTTTTCCTTATTGATTTTTTTTTTTGTCTAATCGTATCTTTAGCTATTGTTTCGTTGAACTTGTTGATATCTTTCCTTATTTCTAGTTTGACAGTATTTCTTAATTCTTTCAGTTCAGTTTTTTCTTGATCAAGTAATTGTTGCCAACAATAAACCCTCTTTCCTTTGCTTATTTGATTTTTCTGAATTTAAGTTTTGACAAGATATCTAAAGCAGAATTTTTTAGGCTTTTTATAGCCTTTAAGTAAAATTTGTCTATTCTCTATTTTCTATAAAATGCTGCTTTTTCTTCCACACACTCTTCAACTTCTTAAAAAATGACAAGCTATGTATAACCCTTCATCTCCCTATCCTACACACTTCTATAGACTAATTCTAAAAGTTTTAACTAATAATTACCTCTGTTTTTAAATTACCTGTCAATCATAACCCGAAACACTTATTCAACCAAAATAGAATTATATATTCCTACAATTTTGATCTTAAAGCATTTAAAATACGATACACAAGTTTGATCTTTTAAACAACAAATTCGACTCACACGCTCATAAACCAACACCACCAACGACAAAACAATAAATTAACAAAAAATTCTATGTTTGTTGAACTTTATTGTCTTAAAAGATCTCATTTATCTGACAGAGTTTGACATTCATAGATGCGACTTCTCCCAAAGGAATTTCTCCCCATATCCATATCCATACCCATTCCAGTGAGCCAGCCGATTATATTTATGGGATGTCTAAATGCAGTATTCCCATCGTTATTCTTGTTGCGCATCGACCTCGGCCAGAGACGAAAGATACACACTCTCGAATATATCTACTTCTGTTTTATAATATGGGATCGTAGTTGGCACTTTGCACCCTCGATCCTCCTCCAGACTTTGCTTTGGTTTGGTTTATCTGGCAGCTGTGATGATCATAAGATTCATAAGGCATCGTTTATTCGTCTTCATATATGATCATCATCTATTCCAGTGAAGCCTGTGTGTGTTTTTGACTGGAGAGAGAATTCAAAGTATAAGTATCGAAAAGGGTACTCCTTCTCGACATCAATGACATGTTGTGTCGTCTATGTGCCAAAATAAGACTAAGACTGACACTCTTCTGGGCTTCATGCAGCTGTTGGGCATTTGTAGTTGCGACGAGCAATCAGAGTTTTCTTAAGTGACGAAATGCATTCAAGTGTCAACATTGATTCCTTCGACTTTGGAGGGACTTACATAGACGATGGATGAGTGTGCATGGTCGAGTGATAAGTATGTTTTCGTCTAAATTGAAGTTTAAATACAGAATCACAAAACATTGATATGCCGAAGGATATAATTGAGATGATAATTAAGACTTTGCTAAGATGCCGATATGGGTTTTCAAGAGCAACTAAAGCAATTTTAAGTTTTGATTGATGTGATTGATGAATGTGGTAAATGATTATGATAAATGACAATACAATCCAGGAACTAGAAAGTAACACTTGAAAATAGGGGGTAATTACCTCCTCAGCTGTCATTAGCTTATCAACATTTTTAAACATTTATGATGGATGGAATTATTAAGGGACCTCAGCTAAATCTTTACTCAGAAATAGGCTTTAGTTATGAACTTCAATTCTTAGCACATTCTGACATTTAGTTTTGAAAATTCAATTCCTAATTTTTTTAAGATTTGTATTGTTTTTGAATTGACAAAAAAAAAAAAACATTTAAAAAATATAAGCAATCTTTTTGAAATCAAGTTTCATGTCTGGTTTCATTTGGTACTTATTCAAAGATGTAAGGTTTCAGTTTGAATCTTGTGAATTGTGTGCTTCATCGAGAGAAAATGGTTTTCTTGATTTATGAATAAAATTAGTTGGTTAAGCAGTTTTTCAATCCCCATTGGAAGTTATTAAAATCGCTGCGATTAGTCGACTTGAAAATTTTTGAATCTAAATCAAAGGTTTTGTTGCGCGTGTCTTCTTTTTTCGAAAGGCACATTCCTAGACTAAATGGACACATTGACTTCAAATAAATTCAGTGTTTTGCAAATAGTAACTTGAAAAGATGCATAAGCGACTTTAAACTTACTGTTTAAAGTTAAGCCTTTTTGGCACGATACTAAAATTTTTGATGCGCAGTTAATTAGTTTCATTTGATAAAAATTCAATGGTTTGATAGATTGAAGACGGCTGTCTTCATTTATGAATAAGATAAGTTGGTTAAGCAGTTTGTATTTGTAGTTGTTTAAGCTCGCATAAGTTAAATAAGGAAGTATATAAAAGAAGATACAGTTTCGAATTCAAAAAACCAAAATCAACCAGTTGGGAAATTCGTTTCACGTCTTTGGTATGCGTTCTTGACAGTGATTTACTACGGAGAGACCCTTCAAGGATCTTAAGATTTTTTTAATAAGGAATCATCTATTAGAAAACGGTATCTTTTTGTATGCACTAAAAGCGTTATGAAAACCCTTATAATGATAAGACACAGTGTAAGCAATTAGGAAAGAAGGAAAGGATTAGAAAAGGGTAACTGATGAACATTAGTGCTGAATGTTTGCTCATTGTAATGAGTGGGAAATATTGTGCCTGATAAGGCATTCCACATTCGGGATGTGCGGTTAAAGAAGAAATCCCTGAACTTTCCAGTACTCCCGAAATTGGCGTCAAGGGTAAACTGATGATTATTCCTAGGAGTACGGGTATTACGGTTGAATTGTTAAAAGGGAGGTATGCAACGGGCTATTCACCAAAGCATTGTTTATAAAAATAACGATAAAACAATGATAGGCATGAGACTTTGCGGCGGTGTTCAATAGAAGCAAATTTCTCGGTAAGATCTTCTATTATTTTTAGAACTCTCGTTTAATTTCTATTCAAAAGATTCAAGTGCATTATTACGGCATCAGTCCAATATGAGAATTATACTCGAGTTTTGCACTAATAAAAGCGTTTTTAAATTATAGGCATATCAAAAGAGTGAGAAACTTCTTGCATGGTCGGCGAAAACCTAAACACAGTATTTTTGAGATGTCAAATATGTGATCGTTCCAAAATTGGGGGAGGGTTACGCTTTTGCAGCATTGATTTTTCGAAGCATTAAATCTTACATGGTTTTTGAATTCCAACTGGATAATGCTGTCAAGATCAGCATTAAATGAGCTTCTAAAGGGTGATTTTTTTGAGGTTAGGATTTTCATGCATTAGTATTTGACAGATCACGCGGGATTTCAGACATGGTGTCAAAGAGAAAGATGCTCAGTACGCTTTGACATTTCATCATGAATAGACTTACAAACGAGCAACGCTAGCAAATCATTGAATTTTATTACCAAAATCAGTGTTCGGTTCGAAATGTGTTTCGCGCTTTACGTCCGATTTATGGTTTACATAATCGACCAAGTGAGCAAACAATTAATGCGATTGTGACCAAGTTTCGCACTCAGTTTACTTTATTGGGCATTAAACCAACCACACGAATGCGTACAGTGCGGATAGAAGAGAATATTGCGTCTGTTTCTGAGAGTGTTGCTGAAGACCGTGAAATGTCGATTCGTCGCCGTTCGCAGCAATTGGGTTTGTGTTATTCGACCACATGGAAGATTTTACGCAAAGATCTTGGTGTAAAACCGTATAAAATACAGCTCGTGCAAGAACTGAAGCCGAACGATCGAATTTTCAGTGAATGGGCCCTAGAAAAGTTGGCAGAAAATCCGCTTTTTTATCGACAAATTTTGTTCAGCGATGAGGCTCATTTCTGGTTGAATGGACCGGTAAGTTGGCCACCAAGATCATGCGATTTGACGCCTTTAGACTATTTTTTGTGGGGCTACGTAAAGTCTAAAGTCTACACAAATAAGCCAGCAACTATTCCAGCTTTGGAAGACAACATTTCCGAAGAAATTCGGGCTATTCCAGCCGAAATGCTCGAAAAAGTTACAGAAAATTGGACTTTCCGAATGGACCACCTAAGACGCAGCCGCGGTCAACATTTAAATGAAATTATCTTCAAAAAGTAAATGTCATGGACCAATCTAACGTTTCAAATAAAGAATCGATGAGATTTCGCAAATTTTATGCGTTTTTTTTAAAAAAAGTTCTCAAGCTCTTAAAAAATCACCGTTTACATCCGAAGATAAAGAATGAGATTCTAAAACCGAATATAAAAAGCTGAGGAAACTGTCATCAGCGAAACAATTTAGTGTTTTAGAAGTTTTAGACAAAATAAGGAAGAGTAACCGGAGACCTGGGGCACACCAGCGATTATTTTGTGGATATCAGATTTGAATTTGTCCAATACTACTTGAATAGAGCGGTCCGAAAAAAGAGATTCATCAATACCAAAAGAACGCATTTTCGATAAGAAAGCTTGATGGATCTATTAAATGCCTTTAAAATATCAAATGCAATAAGCTAACAACCTCCAAAACGAAGTAAAGATTTGTTCCACTGTTTGGTGAGATAAACCATGAGATCACCAGTGGACTTTTGCTATGAAAGCCATTCTGCCAGTCATTAAGATATTTCTCAAGATGAAAATTGATGAGCGTTTCCATGGCCTTAGAAAGAAGGGAAGTAAGTGCAATTGGACGACAGTTAGAGGAAGAGGAGGATTTGCTTTTTTTATGGACAGGCTTGACAAATCCTTTTTCCATCCACCGGGAAAAAGACAATTAGAGGAGGCCAGATATAAAAGCTTACGCAGTGGTTTTGCCAGCTTTAAAGAACATCTCTTAAAAACAATAGTATTGACGCTATCTGGGACAGAGTATTTGTGTATTTCAAGATCTTTAAGTACTCTACCAAGTGTACGAGTGTGGAAGGAGATTCGTTCCATAGAATCGTTTACGCTTTCAAATACAGGCTGAGTAATGTCACTCATTGGCAGTATCGAAGAAGAGCTTGCGTTAAATTCGACAGCATTAACTTTGAATTTCGCAAATTAGCACAACATCATAAGCAATTCACCAAGAATCAGAAATGCTAAATTTAACATACTGTCTGATTTATATCACTTATATCATTTATATCTCACCGATGCATTTGATGTCAAAAAAGGTTTCGATGCACTGTCATGTGACTCCTTCAACATCGTTTTGGAAAGCATTGTGCAAAACTCTACCGCACAATCTTTCAAAGGTCCATCCAATTACTCCGTAACGCAGATGATATTGACATAATTGGAAGATCAAAGCGTGATGTCAGTGGAGCGTTTTTGAGCATTGCGACGGAAGCGAAGAAGATGGAGTATGATGAAGTATATGCTGTCATCAAAAAAGGACACTGAACAACGACGTCTTGGACAAAACGTCACCATGGACAGCTATAACTTTGAGGTAGTTAAGGGCTTTGTCTACCAAGGCACCGCTATAAACTCAGACAACGACACCAGCGATGAAATCAAACGAAGAATAACTCTTGCAAATCGCTGCTTCTTTGGACTTAGAAGGAATTTGTAGTAAAGTCCTCTCTCGATCATCTAAAATTACCATCTATAAAACCCTCATTATCCCGGTTCTCATTTATGACGCTAAGGCCTGGACCCTGTCAAAGAAAGACAAAAGCCTCATAGGATGCTATGAGAGAAAAACTCTTCGGGTCATTTTTGGTCCCGTATGTATTGATGGAGAATAAAGGAGAAGATATAAAGACGAACTGTACAGGCTGTCCAGCGACACTGACCTAGTTAACAGAATTAAAGTCCAACGACATAGAGGGCTTGGTCATGAAGAGCGAATGAACATCAACGTTCCAGTCCGGAAGGTCTTCAAGTATTGAGGTGGAGACCACAACCAACTTGGCGTGCGAAACTGGAGACAGCTAGCTAGGCATGTTGGTTGAGGCCCAGGTCCGCCCCGGACTATAGCGCCACCTTAAGTATGAAAGTAAGTAAGTCTGGTTTATATGGTTACTAGATTATTTGTTGCAAGAACTCTTTAATTCATATTTACACAAAAATCAAATAGTGGTTTGAAGTCGATATAAATTTATTGATCACGAGGGAAAGAATTATTTCCTCAACGTGGATTTTATTAACTTTTTAAACATTAGATGTTAAATTTATTCATCAAAAGCTTAAGATAAAACTCCTTAATTGCATAATTTACTAAGATAATCAAATGCTGATATCTAAACAGAGGTTGTAAATGCTATATCTGTATTTTCTGTTGTGGACATATAATAAATAATATCCTTTTGAATTAATAATAATAATAAAAATAATAAATTGCATCAAGATTCGTATCGCTGTGGGGATTCATTTATGACAAGAAACATTCTCATAATAAATATTAATATGATGTATTGTATATCCTGTTCAGAAGTTGTATTTTTTTGTTTAATAAATCCAACCAACAAATAAAAAAAAAAAAACAATATTATCGAGAGAGTGATTGAGTGGCTGTGATGACCAAGAGAGAAAGATTCTGAGATTCATTTAAGATTTACCAATCCACAAGTACCTACATAAAGTAAGTTTATAGAAATGCATTGATGAGGCGGCTTTGGTTTACAAGATCATGTTTGATGATTAATTTGTTTTATATGCTATACACGTTGTCAACATATTATTAAACAAGGAATTGCCCATCATCGAAGATTTGCGCGAATTGTAAGAGAATAATCGTTATTGATTCGCCATTTTTTGTTATTTGTCGCCGGCCGACAGTCTTGGCTGTCGTTGTGGGCTTGCGACTTGTTAGGGGCAAAACTGAACATATCGCTTGGTGCTTTTATTGTTTTTGTTATTAATTATGTTCTTGTTTTTGATATTTTTTTGTTGTGTGAAATAATAACTTAAAAAAATCGGTCTAGCATGAGTTTTGTTTGAAACAGGATATAGGTTCCTTTGAATAAATTTCCTTGATCAAATAAATAAATTAGGTGGAACAACAGTCCGTTGAGAACTAGGATCTAGTGACTTACAGGTATGGAAGGGACCTACAGTTTAAAGACGAAGGATTTGTCATTCCTCGTATTCTTAAATGGCATAGGCAAGGACCGAACCCAACACCTTTGGCATAACAGACCAACACACCAACCATCACGCCACGAGCACTAGTTTTCTCAATTTATTAACAAATATTTAGTCAAAAGTAACAAAATATAAGCTTTAATATCTTAAAACTTTTTTAAAGTTATATAAAAAGGACCTATATTTATATCCCCATTTAAAACGGGTGTTTTTTTTAAATACTGTTTTGACTGTTTCAGCTCAAATGAATAGGGTTTGTTTATCACGATTGAGGGACGTGGTCAACCTTTTTAGAGTGTGATATTATACCGTCTTCAACTTCAGAAGGGAAACCTGTTTTTCAAAACCGGCAATTCTAATTACTTCATATAAATTATTAACGCTGGTTTTGAAAAAAACGTTTCAATAAATGGATAGAAGACAACAAGGAGTTAAAGGAGTTTCAAGCAGGACAGGTTATTCGACGGTTGACCACATTTTTACCATTAAAAGTATCGCAGAAAAATTCCTGGATAAAGACGAAAAGCTATATAGGTTTTTCGTTGACTTTTAATCTGCATTTGTTATGATCGATAGACATGCGCTAATTTACAGAGCTGTGTCGTAACGGAATGTCATGGAAGTTCGGAAGAGGTATTCAGAATCTATATGCAGATACAATTGCTAAGGTATGGAATGGAGAAGAGTTGTCGAGAGGGTTTAAAACACAATCCGGAGTCAGACAAGGCTGTACATTGAGTCCGAGTCTGTTCGCCTTGTTTATTGAGGATCTTAAAGACCTCTTACCAGGTGGCAAAGACTTCACCGGCATTGTTCGACGACATTGTTCTTTTGACACCATCACCTGAATCATTGCAGTTAATGATAAAGCTCCTGTATCAATATTTCCAGCTTTGGATTTTGATGGTTAATCTTAATGAGTCCAAAATTTTGAATTTTAAATGAGGAGGAGGCCGCGAAAAATTGTTCTATAATTAAGTGGTCATTGAAGTTGTAACGGAATTCAAATACCTTGGAGTTCACTTAACGAAAAAATTGAGTATGGAAATTCATCTAAGAGAGAAACTAGTTAAGGCTAAAAATGCAATTAGTGCAACTTGGAAAAGTTGTTTTTCTAACAAAGGTATAGTACATAGGAGCAAGTTCAAGATATTTAAAGCGGTATCATGAGTCTGTCATCTTTTCCGCGGCACAAACTTGGGGAACGAAACAATACGAAACAGGTTAGAACTTCTCCGATGCTATATTAAGCAAATTTTTAGACTGCCATCAAATACACCCAACTATGTTATTATGCTGAAATCAGGATTATCACCTATGTTCATACGAACCCTAAAAATGCAAGCCGATTACATCTTAAGAATTATGAAGATGAGCAATAATAGGCTTCGGAAGATAGTAGCGCTTAAAGTAATAACCAAAAGAAGTTGAAGATTGAATATTTAGAATGAAACAACAACAACTTGTGTGTGCTACCACCAAGTTCATAGGTTGGAGTTATAGCTATTTCACGGGGACCAACCCGATCATCAGACTCCTTTAGTTGTGCTTAATCGCTTTATGTTCAATTTAATTTTTGAAGAACTTTTGCCCGAGCCAGTTCCTAAAGAAATAAGAAGGAACACTTTTGGTAGGGAAATACTGACGCAAAATCAAGTTATACTCTTGCTCAACAATATAGCAGTTACAAAATTATAGCAATTCTGCAGGCTAGCTCTTCTCTATAGACGTGGAATTATAAATGAAAGTTTTTAAATATATTATTGCGCTGTTATTTTTTTATGATTTGTCAACTAAGGCATACGGCAGTAAGGCCATGCTTTCTGAATAATCAATACTGATAACCTAACAGCAATACTAATAATATTGACAATGAGGAATGCTTTTCTTTCTCAAGAAGTCTGTTTGACATTAAATAAACATCAAAAACAAAGCACAAGGGTTTCAAAAATCTCCCAAGTTTGCTATATTTGTATATCTAGCTTCTTGTAAAATACAGGGCTTTTCAAAAGGAACGCTACGAAAGTAGAGCGACATGGACAGCAAACGACGCCATATTTTTTCCTCTCTTTTGACATTTCTCTTCAGCAAGGTTTGTTATTTCATGAGTGAAAAATTCGGAGTTCCAAATCGACACCCACCATCTTTTCATCGATTTCAAGGCCGCATATGACAGAATCTACAGGGACGAGCTGTATAGAGCCGTGTCTAGTTTTGACATCCCTGCCAAACTCGTTCGTTTGTGCGGGATAGCCATGGAGAATTAACGCTCCTCCATAAAGGTTGGAAACAACTTAACAGAACCTTTCGATGTTAAAAAAGGGTTTAGACAAGGCCATACTTGAAAGAATAGTGCAAAACTTCCTCGTCAGCATTAGAGGCATTATCTTTGAAAAGTCTGTCCAATTACTGGCATATGCTGATGGCATTGACATAATCGGAAGAACTCAGCGTGATGTCAGAGGGGCTTTTGTGAGTCTTGCGGCAAAGGTGGCGAAAATGGGTTTTAATGGTTAATGAGGCCAAAACAAAGTACACGCTGTCGTCAAGAAAGGACCTTCAACACCGACTTCTCGGTTAAAACGCCACCATTGACAGACATAACTTTGAGGTAGTCAAGGACTTCGTCTACCTAGGATCCGCTATGAACACAGACAAAAACACCAGCGTTGAGATCAAATGAAGATTAGCTCTTGCTAACCGCTGTTCTTTTGGGCTAAGAAAGCAATTGAGTGGTAAAGTCCTCTCTCGAAGGACCAAAGTATTGCTATATAAGACCCTTATCATCCCCGTCCTGCTATACGGTGCAGAAGCATGGACTATGCCAAAAGCGGATGAGAGCACCTTGGGTCGCTTCGAGAGAAAAGTTCTTCGTGTGATCTACGGTCCCGTATGCATCGAAGGAGAGTGGAAGAGAGGATAGAACGACGAGCTGTAGACTTAGCAACAGGGTAAAAGTCCAACGAATAAGATGGCTGAGTCCCGTAGAGCTCTTGGAAACCAATGCTCCGGACCGGAAAGTCTTCGAATTCACACCCCCAGGACAGCGTAGTAGAGGGAGACCGCGAATCGGTAGGACATCTAGCTGGGGACCGAGCTAGATGGAGAAGTTTGTTGGGTGAGGTCCTAGTTCACAAAGGACTGTAGCGCCACCTTAAGTAAGTAACTAAGTATTCGTACGAAGTTCATAAATCTTCACTAGCTTGTTGGCATAGACCCTAGACTTAACGTAGCTTCACAGGAAATTGTCTAACGTCAAATCGCACGACTGGGTCGGCCAAGCGACTAGACCATTTCGTGAGATAACACGTTCTCCAAACTTGGTTTCCAATAAATTGATGGCACTGCCGCCGGCCGTCCTGTTGGAACCACATGTCCTCCAATTCCATATCATCCAATTGGGGCCAAAAAATATTCGGTTATCATTGAACGGTAGAGATTTCCATTTGCAGTAACGTGCCGGTCTTGATCTGGCCATTCAGCCAGAAATGAGCTGAAGATGATTTTTCGATGAAAATCTAAATCATTTTCAAGTTGTTACTCAGCCGAATTCAATAACTTACGACGAAGGATCTTTTCGCAAAATTTGCCACAACGACGTCACAGAGATGCTCAACGCTTGAGAACGACGTTTCAGAGACACATGAGGGCTTTCTGCTACTGAAGCATCAACGGCAGCACTATTCTCAACACTACGGGCACTTCTTTGTTCCATGGGCACGGCAACATTTTTAACTGTGACTGTGAATTCATTTTTTCAATTTTTCCGCTCAATTGTTAATCTGCTAGGACGATTATGACGACCATATTAATTGGACGTAGAGCTATTAACGTTGAGGTCGTTGACTCTGAATTTCTGTAGTAAATTTAAATCATTTCGACTCGTTGTTGGCTCGTATATCTTTCCATCATAAAATGGAAATCCTTACTGAAGAGAAATGTCAAAAGAGCGGCAACAAATATGGCGTTGTTTGCTGTACCTGTCGCTCTACTTTTGTAGCGTCCTTTTTGAAAATCCTGTATTTTTACGGGGCCTTTAAAAATTAACCTTCCGAGAAATTTTTCTTGCAAAACTACGATTATTATATTTTTTATGTGAAACGTATAGCTTCGCGCCATTTTGTTGAAAGTAAACCGCGTCCAAATCAATATTTTTAAATTAAATTGGGTGGCGCGACAGTCCGTTGAGAACCAAGGCCTAGTGATTTACAACTCTCAACCATTCCTGTGTGCGAGTAATGTTGTCAGGAATGGAGGGGACCTACAGTTTATATGCCGACTCCGAACGGCAAATTTTGAGAAAGCACTTTTTCATGACAATAGTTACTCTTCGAGAATTTGTCCATTCCTCGCAACAGGCAGTACCTGTGAAAAGACTTTAGATGGCATAGGCAGGGATCGAACCCAAGATCTCTAGCATGACAGTCCAACGCACTAACCATGATGCCACGGGTACCACAATATTTTTAAATTGCAGGTAAAAAAATCATAAATCCGCAATTTACTCATAGTAACAGTTAAACAAGCTTAATTTTCGACTGAGTAAGATCTTCCCGCAAATAAACAATCCAAACATACAAATCACAAAGTGACTGGTAGATGATGGAAAGGCTTTACAACAATTAGTTTCGGCACTTTCTAGCACCAAGCATTACAATTCTGCTTTTCCGAGGTGAAAATGGGTCTCCTCACTAAAAATGATTTTTCAATGGAAATTTCAAATTTCAATGGAATTAACGACGTTGCTGATGATCGACCAGCTTGAGTTTGTGTGCTTATAAGACTTTAAAAGTCTTTTAGGTATACTTTATTCTAAAGAAATATGAAGAATTCCAAAAGTACCTCAGTGATTAAGTTTTACGAATTATCAAATTTTCAACATTTTTTAAAATTATTTCTAACAATTTTTTAGACTTGTGCCTAAAATGATAATTATGGACAGTGAAGGCTTGAAAAACATGAATATTAAGTTAATAATAATAAAAATATGTAATAAGAAAATTTCTCTTGAATATAAACAATTCCAATTGATCAACCAAATGATTTTCAACAAGAATTTTGAGTATTCATGAACTTAAACTACCAAGGGTCAAAGAAGGATACAACTATAGAATCCAAAATTTTAAATTATGCCTTTAAAAAATTACTGATAATAGGTGCTCCATGATATGATGTCGATGAAAGAATTCATAAAAAAAATCTCCAACTGTCAAAAGTTTTGATATTTTTCTGATTAAATTATCAATAATGAAACTACTTCAAAAGCCTTCCGTTCTGTCACCGATATTCTGATAACCGATTTAAGTCAAAATATAATTCTCGTTGTCTCATTTATTTAAAACAGATATCATAATACCCCCAAAAAAAATCCCATTAATTATTCAATTATTTATATAGTTAAACGTTTCTTCCACTATAATAATTCACTGATGATGGTGCACCCTTTGAGGTCCGACTTTATTATATATGAATACGAGTTTGAGAAGATGCGGCATACCGCAACCATGCATATCAAGAGCGGCAACAAACCGAAAAATTATGCCATTTATCATTTTTGTTTATTCGATGCAGTTGCCATTAAATCAAATTCATATCAGCTTTAGCTGCAGCAGTCCCATGATGGCTGCCTACGAATGGACGGACTCTGCCTCTGTTTCCTAAAAGAAGTAAAACAAAAAAATTGAGATACGTCCGCAAGAAACAACGTTATATAGTGGCGGCAACAGCGGCGGCGGCGGCGGCGCGGCGTGTAGCCAGGAGCACTCTTCACATAGTCATTACCACAAATCTTTCGTCGAGCAATTAAAATATCAAGATGGGTGTCTTTCGGCATCATGGATGATTATCATTGTCGGTTAGTGTAGCTTCTTAAAAGGCTGTGACTTTTTCCACAAACATTTCAATCAACAAAGCCGATCCGACCCAAAAATAAAAAAAGATGAATAAATCCTTTAAATTTCGAGGAAGGTGGTGGCAGCAATGATAAAATTAAGCGATATAAGACTCTCAAGACTCAAGAGGTTATAATCTAAAATGGTACTTCATCAGCAGGAGCCGCCACCATCGCCATCGCAATCGCATCGTCAGCCGCCACAGCCAAACCACCAAACGGTGTGCGCAATTAAGAAAGGAACTCTTTCTCACAAATTTTTACTTTGATGTCACATCGTAATAAAGTCATTGTGACAAGGAACCGCATCCATTTGACAGGAATAGGTGCAGGACGTCTTTATAGTCGTCTGCTCGCCCAGTCGGCTCAGCGCAATTGTAAAAAGGTGGGTTATAAAATTTTGTATAAGGACATATGAAAATTTTATTGCATTTTGAATGCCTGACTGGGTCGCACTTACTTGCTTCAGGTGAGTTAGTCACTCTAGCATCGGTTGTATGAAAAGAATCAGATAATCCTTTCAATTTAATTTTAGCATGAGAACAATATTCAGCTTAAGGAAAGTTGACAGTGTTGACATAGACATGAATAGCCCCATAAACGTTTTATCAAGCAAGACTGGTGGTCATCTGAGGGTATAAAGGAGGAAGCGGAACTAGAAAATCTCTTAACAGCAAAAGTATAAAACCAAATAAAAGCTGACATACGTAAGCAATTAAACTATAAAAGTCTTAAGAAATGTGAGTGTTACCGCACTTAAAAAAAAAAACCTAAAACTAAAAAAAACTTCTAAACTATAAATCACAGATTCAAAAAGTATCTACGCCATACCATTTTGAGGGGAAGATTCCCTAATTAGGTAATAAATGTCCACATTTTATATGATTGTTGGTTAAAAAAGAAACTCACACCGGCCGGATGGCGCCACCTTCTATACGACGAACCTCTTATTTTGACTCCGAAGATTTAAATTTCAATACCATACCATATCAATGTTCATATTTCCATCTTTTTCTATTTGGAAGCATGGAATTGTTTAATTTATATGGTTGTACATCAGAAGTGAGATTTATGATCTGAAGGGTGGGTGAACTATTTATATAAACATATTTCATAAAGGTGCCTATCTTAATAAATGATCAAAACATAAAAGAAGATAAAAAAGACGAATGTCATTTTAATGTTAGGATTGGTTTTAATTTTTTAAAAGTATATTAACTTGCTGCTTAATTTTTACTGTATGGAAAAGAAGTTAAAAATAAGAACGACTTTGGCTTTATAAGGGAATACAATTTTTAGACGGGACAAATAAGCTTATCCAAAAACTGACTATGTTGATGAACAAGTTTTTAAAGATGAAACAGTTCCAGATCAGTTTAAGGAAGTGCTTATTTTTCGCATACATAAAAAAGGCGATACTAAGACCCATCGAATCATAGAGGTAGTTCCTTCGTCAATGTCACAAATATAACATTTTCACTGTTGCACCCCAGAATCGGCTTAAAATATGGATTACTTCGAAATATCTCTTAAGTGAGTTCCAACTGGGTTTAGATCTGGATATTTCACCATTGATCATGGATTTGTGGCAACAGGTATTGCTGAGTCATTTCTAGAACTACAAAATTGTATGTTGTTTTTGTAGACTTCAGAAGGCTTTTGATACCATGGATCGCAATGCTCTTATTTACTAGCTATACGGACTTGGTAGGACTCAAAAGTTGGAAACATAATTCAAAACATATACAAAAACACCAACCAACTCTAGTGGAAAGTTGTTGGGGGCAGCAAACGAGACAGTGCGGGAAAAGTGTTTCCACTAAGGCACCTCTCCTTATCCAGACGGCAGTTGAGGAATTCCCGAAATGGAATCAACGGTGGCGTCTACAGTTCCAGTAAGGTTGAACTACTTAGAGAATACCTTATAGGGCTTCTTCGACTTATTTGGAGCCATGCCTATAAGGAAGGGTTTTATCCAGCTCCCCATCATTGGAGTTATACTAAGGATCTAGGAATCAGCGGAGGCCCTAGACTGCTATAAAGCAGACATCACCGCCATCCAGGAAATACGATGGGATGGGCCGCGCCAAATAAGGATGAAAAACTGCGATATTTACTATGGTGACTGCTACCACGAAAACCAACAGCGCTTTTTGGGATGCGGCTTCGTCATTGGAGCCAGACTAAGGCAAGAAGACTTGAGATATTGGTGCATCAATGAGCGCTTTATGACCATACGCATCACGGCTAAATTCGGCATCATTAGCCTGATATGCGCGCACGCCCCCACAGAAAAGAAAGACGACAACACCAAAGATATATTCTTCGAGCTCTTAGGCAAAACATATGAGCAGTGTCCAAGCTACGATATTAAAATAGTCCTGGGTGATTTAAACGCCAAGCTGGGAAGGGAAGACATATTTGGTGGAATAATGGGGAATAACAGCCCGCACGACAACACTTCCGAAAACGGATTCAGGCTAATAGATTTTGCTGCGGGGCGAAACGTCATGGTAACCAGTACGCGTTTTCCACACCTCAACATCCACAAAGGAACTTGGACTTCCCCAGATCAATTTACCGTCAACCAGATTGACCATATTGCGATCGACGCCAGACACGCTTCCAGCATTATGGATGTACGAACTTTCCGAGGAGCTAACATCGACTCGGACTACTACCTCGTTGTAGCCAAGGTAGCACTTCAGATTTCCAGACCCAAGGCAAAACAGGGAGAAGCTGGGAGAAGGTACAACGTCAAAGGGCTACAATCGCAACAGATCGTCAAATCCTTTTCCGAGTTACAAGTAACCTCTCTCGAAGTTCTCTGACGCCAACACAATGTATCGAAAACCAGTGGCAACATTGCCAAGATGCAATCAGAGAAGCCACCTCTGATGTGCTGGGTTTCAAACAGTCACCAACATGTCGGCAGGCAAATGCTGCCAAACAACAGGCACTCAAAGCGGCGCTGCGTAAAAGGACGAGAGCTGCTCGTGAGCTCTATGAGCAAAAGAGGCGAGAGGAACGCCGACTTTTCAGAAGGAAAAAGAGAGGGCATGAGAAGCGTACGGTCGAAGATGTTGAGAGGTATAAAAGCAGGAATGAGGTTCGAAAGTTTTATGAACAGGTGAAACGAAATTCACAGGTACATAAACCTAGAACCGAAGGCTGCAAAGACGAAAGTGGAAACATCATAGTGGAACCGCACTCAATGCTGAGGATATGGAAGGACCACTTCTGCAGACTGTGTAACGGCGACGACGAACCGAATTCCGCTGTCAGGCAGGATGATCCATTCAACATAGACGACGAAAGCCAACAATCCCGTCCTCCCGACTCAGACGAAGTAAAGATTGCCATATCTAAGCTGAAGTCTAATAATGCCGAGCTCTTTAAAGCAGCTGGAGATATGTTGGTTAGGAGCATGCCCGATGAATGGAACATCAATGTCAAAAAAGGTTTTAAACAAGGTGATGCGCTGTTATGTGATTTTTTTAACATCGTGCTTGAAAGAATAGTGCAGAGCTCACACGTCAACACTAGAGGCACTTTTTTTCAAAAGCCTGTCCAATTCCTAGCATATGCTGATGATATTGACATAATCGGAAGAACTCAGAATGATGTCAATGGGGCTTTTGTGAGTATTAAGGCAGAGGCGGTAAAAATGGGTTTAACGGTTAATGAGGCAAAACTTTAAGGTAGTCAAGGACTTCGTCTACCGAGGCTCGGCTATTAACGCAGAAAACAACACCAGCGCTGAGATCAAACGCAGAACACCTGTTTCTTTGGACTAAGAAAGCAATTGATTGGGAAAGTCCTCTCTCGAGGGACCAAAGTGTCGCTATATAAGACCCTTATCATCCCCGTCCTGCTATACGGTGCAGAAGCATGGACTATGACAAAAGTGGATGAAAGCACCTTGGGTCGCTTCGAGAGAAAAGTTCTTCGTGTGATCTACGGTCCCTACGGTCACATCGATGGGGAGTGGAGGAGAAGATGGAACGACGAGCTATACGGGCTGTACAGGGACGTAGACTTTGTCAGAAGGGTAAAAGTCAGAAGACTAAGACGGCTGGGTCACGTAGAGCGCATGGAAACCAATGCTCCGGCCCGGAAAGTATTTGAATCCGCACACACAGGAAAGCGCGGTAGAGGAAGACCGCCGATCAGGTGGCGCGAATAAGTGGATGGTGACCTCACCCAACTTGAAGCGCGAAACTGTGAAAAGGGACCGAGCTAGATAAAGAAGTTTGTTGGGTGAGGCCGTAGTTCACACAGGACTGTAGCGCCACCTTAAGTAAGTAAGTACGAGTATATGGCCATCGAGTCGTCAAAAATACTGGGTGTCTGAAATAACCGAAGCAGGAAAAGCATGATTTACAGTGTTGGGAAAAATAATAGATACAATCATTTTCCTGTAAATAAGTCTTTTGTCGTTAGCCTTTATATATTTTAATCGAACCTAATATTTGTCCCAAATGAAAGGAATTGTTTTGTGGAATCAACTTTTTGTTTTCACTTAACCGTTAAAAGTTTGAGGCCAACGATGATAGAAACAAGCAACTTTAACTATTATTCTTACGTAAGGGTCAGTTTTTAATGTAGTTTGTCAGATATTTTATTTACGATAATAAATTAAATTTGTAAATGTCATCTTTAATTTTAATAAATATTGGTCGTGGATTACAGTATACACCCTTTGAACGCGAAGTAATGAAAAAACTAAGACAAGCTGGAAAAACCATGATTGAAATTGCAAAAATCTTGAACTGTTCGAAAAAAAGTATTTAAAACTGTACATTCACCCCTAAAGAAGAAACAAGATGAAGAAAAAGATAAACTGCTTCGTATTTTGATACACTATTGTATCATTTCATTTCTTTAAGAGAACTCAAAAATGAATTGAACGGATCAGTGACATCTAGAATAATAGGAAACCAACTTAAAGAAACAAGTCTTCCTGGTAGAAATCCACGAAAAGTGGAATTTTTTAACCAAGCAAAACATTATTCAAAGACTTCCCTTTGAAAACAAACCCCGTTCTTATTGGAATATAGTTTTGTGGTCGGATGAAAGGAAGATTGCCTAAACCCAATTGAAAACTTATGGGGCATCTTACTGGGAAGGATCGGAAATTATAAAACCAAAAAGAAAGAGAAGTTGTGTTCGGAAATTCAAAGGAAATGGTACTCCATATTTTTAGAGACATGTACCTAATTGGTGGATTTGATGGGGCAAACAGTGGAGGCAGTTATAAATAATAAAGATGACACTGCAAAATACTCAAATAATTTTTCTATTGGTTTTTCCAGGTTGAAACAACATAATAATCACAAGTCTACTTTTATCATTATTTTCTATTATTATATTAAAAAAAAATTGTTGCATATCAATTGATAAAAATCTATCTGTGTATTTTTTATTTTCCTACTCTTCCCAAATACTTTTGTATGTGTTAAAAAGAATGAAAACGAAGCTTGATTCTATTATTTTTTGCATCACTGTAGTAGTAGTAATTTGATGAAGGATCTCTTCTAAAGGGTGATTTTTTTGAGGTTAGGATTTTCATGCATTAGTATTTGACAGATCACGCGGGATTTCAGACATGGTGTCAAAGAGAAAGATGCTCAGTATGCTTTGACATTTCATCATGAATAGACTTACTAACGAGCAACGCTTGCAAATCATTGAATTTTATTACCAAAATCAGTGTTCGGTTCGAAATGTGTTTCGCGCTTTACGTCCGATTTATGGTCTACATAATCGACCAAGTGAGCAAACAATTAATGCGATTTCGACCAAGTTTCGCACTCAGTTTACTTTATTGGACATTAAACCAACCACACGAATGCGTACAGTGCGTACAGAAGAGAATATTGCGTCTGTTTCTGAGAGTGTTGCTGAAGACCGTGAAATGTCGATTCGTCGCCGTTCGCAGCAATTGGGTTTGTGTTATTCGACCACGTGGAAGATTTTACGCAAAGATCATGGTGTAAAACCGTATAAAATACAGCTCGTACAAGAACTTAAGCCGAACAATCTGCCACAACGTCGAATTTTCAGTGAATGGGCCCTAGAAAAGTTGGCAGAAAATCCGCTTTTTTATCGACAAATTTTGTTCAGCGATGAGGCTCATTTCTGGTTGAATGGCTACGTAAATAAGCAAAATTGCCGCATTTGGAGTGAAGAGCAACCAGAAGCCGTTCAAGAACTGCCCATGCATCCCGAAAAATGCACTGTTTGGTGTGGTTTGTACGCTGGTGGAATCATTGGACCGTATTTTTTCAAAGATGCTGTTGGACGCAACGTTACGGTGAATGGCGATCGCTATCGTTCAATGCTAACAAACTTTTTGTTGCCAAAAATGGAAGAACTGAACTTAGTTGACATGTGGTTTTAACAAGATGGCGCTACATGCCACACAGCTCGCGATTCTATGGCCATTTTGAGGGAAAACTTCGGAGAATAATTCATCTCAAGGAATGGACCGGTAAGTTGGCCACCAAGATCTTGCGATTTGACGCCTTTAGACTATTTTTTGTGGGGCTACGTCAAGTCTAAAGTCTACACAAATAAGCCAGCATCTATTCCAGCTTTGGAACACAACATTTCCGAAGAAATTCGGGCTATTCCGGCCGAAATGCTCGAAAAAGTTACCCAAAATTAAACTTTCCGAATGGACCACCTAAGACGCAGCCGCGGTCAACATTTAAATGAAATTATCTTCAAAAAGTAAATGTCATGGACCAATCTAACGTTTCAAATAAAGAATCGATGAGATTTTGCAAATTTTATGCGTTTTTTTTTTTAAAAAAAGGTCTCAGGCTCTTAAAAAATCACCGTTTATTTATAAATGTCGTCCGTTTTTGAGACCGATATTTTACTGGCTCTTTAACTTGGCAAATTTAAAGCCGATTGTTCTTGATTTTTTTCTTTTTTTTTTTTATCAAAACAGAGATAGGTAAAATTTTCTATCATATTACACATTTTGTATGAGAGAAACGAATCAGCGGTTTTCTTACAATTAAATTTCGAACGCATTATTTTGGTAAATTAAAATATCAATTCAAGAAATTGCGATTGACTATCATAAATGTAAAAATCACGATTTAAAGAAACTGTAAAATGTCACGGCTTTTCTTTTATTCAAACAACTACTACTCATAAAAACGATCCTTTCAATCATGCAGACTAAGTATTTGCGGGTAATTTAAGGGGATTCAAAAATTGATTTAGAGCTTAAATAATTAAAAAAAAAAAACATCAACTTAAAACAAATAATGTCACAAGTAATATATTTTATAAAAATTCTAATAGTTGTTTTCGAGAGTAATTACACGTTTTTATTCGCAGCATGAAAGAAAACAGTGATTCTTTATGTGCTCAAATAAAAATTAGAAAATATTATCTCTATAAATATTTAGAGATATATTATTTCATAAAAACACCAATAAAAAGTTAAAAACCCTACAAAAGTAGCAATTTTATCAAATTTTCATTCATAACACCACACTCAAATATTCAAATGTCATACACCTTAAATAATATTTCAATTTGAAGAATTTCCATGTTCAGTTGAAATTAGTTTTGTAATCCTGAAAGTTATGCGGTGTTCTCAGGTAAATAAACCCTTTTCCAATTCAATCTAAATGAAAATTCGGATTATGGTTTAGAGGAATTCTCAACTTTCCATTGCTTCGTCATAGTGCCACCTTGTAACCAACATCGTTGTTATCGTTTGTCTCGTCCATCAGTTAACTTGAAGTTGAAGCTCCCAAAAAAAAACATCACGTAACGAATTCGTGTTAATTGGAAATCCTATCATCCGTTTGGTTGATTTTTTCCTATGTAGGAACATTTTGACAGGCGAGAAAATCGATTCGAAAATATACCTCAAACAAACAAACTAACTGAAGCCATTGAATTTTTAATTTTTGAAACGGATTCAAAACGAGACGAGCAAACTTATATTAACATACAACATTTTGTTCGTATATATTTCGTAAATTTTGTGCCCCATTTCGGAGAATTGAAATGAAACAATAATAATAATGAGTGTGACAGACGCACTTAGTTCAATCGTGTTGTCCATGGTGTTGCCGTTTAATCAAAGGCAAATGGTTTTGAGATGCGAGCGGCATATATTCGACTTGCGATGAGTGTTCCATTAATATTGGATTTCAAATGGAAGCGTATACAAATTGAAACGACAGTTTTCGATCAGAAAACAACTGTTGCGTGTGAAGTGTATGGTACGTAGAAACATATTAAGTAGGTGTGTTTGAAACGGATTCATTTGTTTTCTTGAACAAAATAAAAAGGAACAATTAATAATCTTTTTTTTTTCAGTTTCTTTGAGGATTTTTAGAAATGTTTTGTCGTGGGACATAAAATGAATTGAAATGTCAAAACCTATGTCTAAAATTAGTCGGCTATCAATTGAAATGTCGCTTTTACATAGATCGGCACGGCGAGGAGGCCGGTGGATGACGGCGGCTTGGGGGCATTTAGTTTGACGTTTTTAAAACATTTGAATTGGTCATTTTGAAAGCAGTATATACATTTAAAAACTTGATTTTTTTGAGTATGATATCTATTGTCTCAATGACAAAGACAAAATATGGATTTCAAAGTTAAAACTGTAACTTAAAAAACTTATTTTTTAAAAACATTATTTATTATTTGTATTGATTTTGGTGTGATGTGTTTTGATATCTCATTTGTTAACGATTTAAAAAAAAAAAAAGATCCTAATGACTTCCCAAATAAGAAGACATTGATGTGGGCGAAAAAGAGTTTACTGGCCGTGTTGTTTCTGGTAGAGATGATAACAATTGACCATCGAGATCTTGTGATTTTATACCTTTTAACGTTTTTCTTCGGGTTACGTGTACGATAAGGTCCATTGCAATGCTTCATCATCGATTCAAAACCTTAAGGGAGGAATTCAAAAAGTTATGACGGACATAAGGCTCCAAATTTTATGAAAAATAAACATTTATGGATTCCTTTTAAAAAATAATCGTTTTTTTATACCGAAATAAAGTATTTAAACAAAAATGTTTCACTTTATTTTAAAGTAAAGTGTAGATACTTGAAGTTTTACTTTTACTGAAATTTCGAAAACAGTTATATTTAAATTCTTTGTTATATTAATATTCTATGGGAAGTTATTGTAGTCGTTTAGCATTTTCAAATTTTAAATTTCGACTTTTCTTACCGACTCAAGATTATCAGAATAAAAAGATTTTAGAGAGATGTCTGTGTGTGTATCTCAAAAGAACTAGCAGAGATATCGACTTCAAACAAAATTTAATTTTACAGATAATAAAACATCACAAGAAAAAAATTGAGTTAGTGGTTTTCTTGCTGTATGTAGGACGGGACCAAGGCCCTTTTTAATGACGAAGGTTGAGCTTCAGCTCATCTTCAGCTCAATAAAAAACAAAAAGTCAACATGTCTTAATAGTATAGGCAACGTTGTACTTAGACATTTACCGATGGAAGCAATTGACATTTACACCACATTCTTCAATAATGCATATTATCCAGTGCAATAGAAGTCCGCTGTGGCTCATCCTCTCCCGAAAAAGGGAAAGGACAACTCCAACCCGTCAAATCCTCGGTCGATAAGTCTTCTTTCGAGCACCAGTAAAGTTTTCGAAATGATCATTAATAGGGCTCTTACTAAGTGGGCTACGGACAACAAAATAATTCCGGATTAACAGTTCGGGCTCAAGGCGGTCCATGACGTTTCTAAAATCCAATGGAATAAAACAACAATACACAGTTGCTGTTCTGGTTGATATGGCCCTTGACACCGTATGGTTACCTTAAACTGAGCAGGCTTGGCATAAGCAAGCCATTGTTGTATAAACTTTATGATATGCTTAACGGTAGAAAGTTTGTTGTCAAAAGTGGCAATGTAATGCAATATTCTACCACAACATTCTTAATTAAAAATGGTCTTCAAGAAGGAGCGGTGAATTCGCCGATTTTCTTCAGCATTTACACCAGCGATCTGATAGGTAGTCCAACAAAGGCAATTGCGTACGCCGACGATCTAATTGCGTACAGAACGGCCCGAAAAGTTGAGGTTATTAGAATTCTCTTGCAGCGTGATTTCGACAAGATTCAGCGATATTGCGACGACTGGAAACTGAAAATAAATGTCCAAAAGTCAGAGACAATTCTGTTCCGGACTCCGTTGGCTAGTGCCACGAGGGATACGTGCAAGAATTGGCGCAAGATGGTCATCGTTGATCTTCACGGGCAGCCATTAGCGAGCAAAAGAGTAATGAAGTACCTCGGTATCTGCTTAAATCAGTATTTATAATTCGACACATATATAAAGGCTGCGCTGACCAGGACTCTGACGAAACGGCTGTTTTACAGCAGTCGACTTGACCCCAGAGTGAAGGTAATTTGCTACATGGCCCTTATACGGCCGATAAACGTTTATGGTTGTCCTGTGTGGTTCAACGTTGCCCCTTCCCAGATGGAGAAGTTTCGGGTGTACAAGCGGCAGTGTTTACGAGGCATTATGTGCATTACTATTCCAACGAGGTTCTATACAACGGGGCTCGAATCAACAGAATTGACAATTTCATCATAAAACTCGCTCGAGGTCACATAGCAAGAGCTATGTCCTCGACCAACAATTTAATTTTCGGGGCGTTACACCCGAACGACGAGTATTTTGAAAGTGTACGCTTCAGCGGCTTCATTCCACTAGAGTCATTCATCTTTTAAGATAGATGCGGTCTGATACAGGATAGATTGGCAGTTCCGCTAATCTACCACGTCAGACGACGACGGGACGTCATGGCACAAGGGGGTGCAGAGCTCCTTCGGTTCAGTAGGGCTGTGTCCGAACGGGACCAAACTGATAGGGTGAAGCAGGAGAACCAGTTTAGGTGGCTTCAATCGGCACTTGATAGTGGGTAGTCGGGATGGGGTTTTAAGCCTTGGCCGGCTTAAATTCTTGTTATATAGTTTTAGAGTTAAGTTTTAAGTAGAATAGACATGGTTGCACAAAAAAACATACAAAAGAAAAATATACACAAAGAAAAAATACTAAAGAAATAACATGGATTAAAAAAAATAAAAAGACAACAAAATATGAAAAACAAAAAACGTTAAGATAGTTCGATTTGCTGCTGTGGTTTTTCTAGTTTTAAGTAGTTTATAGGAAGGATAAAAATGGATATTGATATTAATTTTTTCTAAATTTTCTAATGAATGAAAGAATAAATAAAATGGAATTGAAGTTAAATAGATCCTAGGGCCGATCTATGCATTAGCATTAAGTATTATTGTTTAACATAGAGTGTCCGTAGGGACCAGTTAGTTAGTTGTAAGTTATGGTTAATTAGGGTAGTTTTATGAATTTTTGTCTAGCTTAAAGATAGGTTTAAGATTGAAGTAATACAAATTAATTTTGAAAAAAAGTGCGTTATACTGTCAAGCCAGAGGGTACTGCCTCTTGGGAGCAATTGGCAAAGCCTTCAAGAGAAGTTCTTGTCATGAAAAGTGCTTTCCTAAATTTTCCGTTCGGATTTGGCTTAAAACTGTAGGTCTCCTTCAACCTTGACAACAGTACTCGCACACATAAATGGTTTAGAGTAAGTCACTAGGCCCTAGTTCTCAACGGACTGTTGCACCACCCAATTTATTTTTTAAATGTTTATATTGTGAACTTGATTTAGAAACGAAAATTGAAGTTTTAAAGTCTTTTGATAATAAACACTTATCACAGAGAGATCTTGTAAAGAAAATTAATCGCAGCTTATCTCAAATTCCAGATGAATTTATCCTCGAAGGAGTCTATAAAAGCATTTTTTTTGACAAACTAATTGGGTTGAAAAGGAAACCCATAAATTCAGTTGTATCTTTTGTCGAAATAGATACTTTAACGAAGCAATAGAAAGGCTTGGATGAACTTCATTTTGTTTCGTGAGTCCTTTTTTTTGGAATAAGCGCACGCTCAAGGGGATAATACTACCATTATTAAGTAGACACAGTTTGAGTACTAGTAATGGGAGGAAGGGTTGAAAGGAGGTGTCGGTGCACATTGGTTTTGAATTCCTGAATATTGCAAAAGACAGAGTGTGGTAAGGCATTCCACATTCGCATAGTACGGTTAAAGAACGAATCTCTGTACTTGACAGTACGACAGAAGTTGGACTCGGTGGTATGAGCATATGAGCATTCCTAGAAGCGCGAGTATTACGGTTGAACTGTTTAAGAGAAGTTATGCAGCTGGCTATTTCTCTAGAGCATAAACCGTTAAAAAAAAACTGTAAAAGAGGGTGATACAAGAAACATTTCGACGATGTTGAAGCGATGTAAATGATCTTATGATGATATTATCACCAATCAATCTAAATGCTCAAATTTTAACACTGTTCAAGAAGCTTAAGTTAGTTGCAGGAGCATCAGCCCAGATATGGCTTACGAGTTTTGACATAAAAAAAATTGCAAAAGCAACATCGAAGGGTTCTTCTTTTTAGAAATAATGCGACTTCTCGAGTTGAGTATTTCCCTCCGAACACAACTTTGCATCGCGACGCACTTGATCAAGCCATTAGGCATTAAAATTTAAACATAGACGAAGTCAATAACGTATGGGTGTGGATCCGATCAATCAGCAGGTAACGAAACTCCTGACAGCAGTTGCTCAACAAATAAAGAAGACTCCCGATATCCAAAAGGAGGAAAGGGCGACCAGATCATCCAATTTCTATTATCACGGCCAACATCACCAGTAAGACACATTTTTTCAACTTCTTTGTGGCTTAATAGTAAATTTAGATTTTATGATTGTAATAGCGTTTTAATTAAAAATTGTCTAAGAATTGTGAACAATAAATTTAACGAGATGAATATCTCGGATTATAATCTATTTTTAATATTATTCAACCTAATTATTTGATTTTTAACGCCCCTCTGGGAAATATTGAAAATTAGCAATATCAAATTGTTTTAAAAAATGTGTTTTTTTTCAAAGAAGAAGACACCAATGTGGTTTTTGAATTTTCGGGAATCCAAAAGAATTTTTGGTTATGATTGTTCAAGAAGTTATGAACAAATTTCAAAAATACAGATTTTGCTGTATAAATGGTACGTACCTCTAAAAAAATTGGATGCAACCAATAATAACGTGTTTGGCATCTAGTAAAATTTTTAGAAAAAAAATAAAAACCTTCAAAATTAGACTCAACTACCCTGAAAACAATTAAAAATATTGGCTTTACAGTATTCTTATATAAAAAATACAAATCTACAAAAATACTTAAAAAATTGGTAAGAACTGATTTTCATCTGGAATATCTCGAGAAAAATAAAGATATTGAGTTCTAAATTGTTTAATTCTATACAAAATATTTTCATTTGATTAGGGAAATTTTCTTAGAAAAATCCAAGATTTTTGACTAAAATATTTCGAGACAAAACGGGGATATTGATATTAAACTTATTTGTCTATAAAAGACTACAAATACAACCAAAAACTAACAAAAAATTTGTTTTGAACTTAGAATGTTCTTATGAATATGAATATATTTAACTATGACTTTTAGAAATATCAACAGACGGGCACGAATGGGAATTTCAAAGTGTGGATCGTATCCTAGCTACTATTTTCTTTGAAAAATATAAAAATTTTATACTTGGTAACCTGTCAAAAAAATGATGTACAAAATATGAGAGCTCAAAAACATAAAATTTTTTCGAACAGTCTGTTAAATATTGTTCATCGACTTATACAAATTTGTTTACTTCTTTTTTTTTAAGTAAATTTATAGCCTTCTTTAGGTTTTATTTAAACTGTGACTGAAAGGTTCAAATATAGTTCAAATTTATGAAAAGGTGAAGAGTGTGTAGTAAAATTTGTTTGCATTTTTGGGTACACATTTGTAAATCATTACGCGTGTTTTTTGGCATTCTATAAACAGTATAGTAGATAATTTCCAAGAAAACCCATCGGCAGTAGTCACCTGGTATAACCAATGAAATATTGGACTCGCAGTTTACTGCACAAGAATTGGAGCAAGCGTTATGTACTCTGAAAGATAGGAAAGCAGCAGGCGCAAACGGTATCCCAGCCGAATTTTACAAATATGTCACTTCTGCACTTAATAATCGACTTCTAACGATGTTCAATAAAGTCATAGAGGGGAATTTGGTAGTGAATGAATTTCAAGAAGCTGTTATATTCCCAATACATAAGAAAGGATCATACTCGGATGCTTCAAACTATCAGGGCATTTCCTTCTTGAATGCAATATATAAAATTCTTACAACGGTGATGCAGAGAAGGCTCAACAAGTGGATTAAGTCTCAGAACATACTGAAAGAGTTTCAAGCTGGTTTTAGAGCAGGCTACTCTACAATGGACAATATTTTTGTACTCCGAAGTCTTGCAGAAAGCTTTATCGCTCAAAAAAAGAAATTATATGTATTTTTCATCGACTTTCAAGCGGCATTCGATACAATAAATAGAGGTGCCTTATTCTACAAGCTATATAACGCGGGGTTATCGATGTAATTTGGACGTGCGCTAGAGAATCTCTATAGAGGAACTCGAGCGGCTGTATGGAATGGTGCAGAGCTGTCAGATTGGTTTGTGACCTCATCCGGAGTAAGGCAAGGCTGCACATTGAGCTCCACTTTGTTCTCACTTTTTATAAATGACCTGATTGATTATCTTCCTGGTGGCGTGGATTTCGCAGGAACACATATGAAGGCCTTATTATTTGCAGATGATATTGTCATGTTTGCGTATTCGAAGGAAGCGTTACAGCTCATGATAAACAGGTTATATAATTACTGTTGCTTATGGAACTTTAATACGCAAAAGTCTAAAGTGATGATATTTAAAAACGGTGGTGGAAGAAATGCTTCTAACGAGAAATGGTCATTTAACGGAGAAGCCTTAGAATGTGTAACCGAATACAAATACCTAGGGGTAATTTTTACGAGAAGTTTGAGCATGCAGAAGCATTTAACTGTGAAGTTAGAAAAGGCGAAAACAGCCATTAACATATCATGGAAAAGATGCTTCATGAACAGAAACATTGCGCATAGCAGTAAGCACAAGGTATTTGAAGCTGTATCGGAGAGCATACTTTTATATGGCGCACAAGTTTGGGGATGTATGAGATTTCAAACGGTGGAAAAACTCTTGACACACTATATTAAAAGGCTATTTAGCTTACCAGTCAACACACCAAATTACGTCGAAACAGGACTATCACCTTTACACATAAATACCTTGAAGTTGCAAGCCGATTTTCTTCAGTACATATTCAATTTATCAGAAACAAGATTAGTCAAGAAGGTAGCTATCAGTGCTATACACGAACGAAACAGCTGGTATAGAGAGTGGTCAAAACTTGCTGGAGAATGCAATTTAAGCTTTGATTTAAACCTGGAAAACATTGGTAGTTGCAAGACTCTCTTCTATAATATAATCTCGAAGGTGGATGAGAAATGTAGAGCTGAATATATAGCTGAAGCCTCCAGTTCCATCTACAGAACAGTTTACAGTAGATTAAATCACAATTTGGCAGAGAAAAACTATTTTGGTGACTCTAATAAGGTTAATGTTATCGCTACAATGGTCAGACTTCGCAGCGAGCTTATCTATCTGAACTTCATGCCTCACAGACCTGATCTACCATTAAAATGCAGCATTTGCAACATGAGAGAAAGAGAAGACGTCATTCACACAAAAACAACGAAACTCCATTTGCATTTTAGAAAGTGCTGTCAAACTTGATAAATTTTAAATCTTGCGGTGCGGTGGCAACACCAAAAAATAATAAACCTTTGGTGAAAACATAGCAAAACTTAATTATCCTTTCTATGGTTTTCTCTTGCAAAATAAGCCATAAGTCTATGTTTATTAACAAAACTAAATAATATCAACAGTAACAGATTGATTTTTTTCCCCAATGGAAAACACATGATTCCAAATGCACAATTACTCAATGAACATAGCCATCGAGATACAAATGCAATATCAACCGTACCAACATTTGCGAACGAAATCACATGAGATCCATTCGAGACTCGTATAAATGTCAAAAACCCATCCGAAGTAAGATTCTTTTTTAACATGTATCGGTAGTATTCATACTGCGGATATTGTTTTTTTATTCGTGTAAAATCCTACTATACTATTGATAGATTTTCCAATAAAACGCGGGTACTGTTTATTGTTTTCCAATTCAAAGGCCGTTGTATCTTTTTATTCGTCCCTAATTTTAAAGAAAATTAAGCTTTGTTAAAGAATAAATACAATCATATAAGTTTACCATAACTAAATTTAAAAGTATTAATCAAGTTGCATGTTTATTTTTGCATCTTGTAAATGTCATATAAATTTTTAATGTTTTTTTAAGAATACAATGTAAAAAGATCCATTATTAGCATTTCTTGAAGCAACGTTTGCAAGTTATTTTCTATTTCCCGAGAAAATGTCTATATATTACAATTCCTACTTTTAAATTTTATTAAATGTCATAATTCGGTCCCACTGTGCAGGTACGATCATAACGACGATCATTTATTCCGCCACGAAGCTATATCATGTGAAAATTACTTAAAACACAATTTCATTTGCTACTAAATCGTCTAGTAATTTATGTGTGCACCTCGTTCCACCCAGGTCGAAAGTCGATTAATAAAATTTCAAAAGACTCTAAGACTACGGCTGTACGAGGACGGTGCGGCGGCGTTGGGGCAGCAACAATGATGGACAAAGTATGTTGTATGTGTATCTTATGGAAATCATTGAGCAGCGAGAGGACAATAGGGAGATCAAGCAATTCGCAGCCTTTTGTATATAGGCATGGTGTTGGCCATGGCCATGAAAAGCAAACTTGCGGCTATCCGTGTATCGTCTTGCTGCTGCTGCTGCTGAAGCATCATCGTGCTAAATAATCATAAATCATATCACTTGTCGACAAGTCAATAAATTTGTTTGTTAGCCACCACACATGGATGGGATCCTGTTGCACAGATCTTACGCAGCAGAAACAGCAGCAACATCGACATCAGCAGAAGTCGATTAGAGGTTTAACTTAAGCTTGGACTCTCTTCGATGTAGATTAACTTCCCGGAACAGCAAATCGGTTATCCAGTAAGTTAATCTGTGGAAAGCCCAAGCAAATATTATGCAGATTTGTCCCGGTAACCGAACCGTACAGTCGAAAGATTCATCTCCTGAGAGTGCCAGAGTGGTTTCGAATGCGCCGTTACACGCTTTTGCATCGTCCATCGTTCGTCTCCATCGCCCTTCTCATCGTCATCATCATCGTCGCGTCGGTCGTCAGACTAGTAAATGCTTCTGCTTGATGCTAACAAAATTTCGCCTCGAGATATTGTCCAGCAATTTATTCGTGCTTCTCTGATTACGCTCCTTGATAGGATTCGGACTTCGACTTCGACTTGACTCGCCTTGCCTTGCCTCGCCTTATGTGAATATGCGTTGGTCAAAACTCGATTCTTCAATATGGCGCGCGCAAGACTCGTCTCTCCCTATGTCCAAAAGCCATTTGGCTTAATTTACTTATGACATGATCTGTTCCCCCAGCCTCGAAATGGAACCGTGCCTTAAAAAATCAATTTCCTTGTTAAACCTGCCACCGGTTGCAGCTACCGAAAGTTGTTTTGGCCATTTGGCCGACGCGGCGTCAGTTCCACAATTTCATCTTCAATTTATGAATGGTGGTCGTTTCTTTGTCTGTTTGTTCTGGTTTCTGTAGCTGCTCTTCGGATTGTTGACCGTTTGTTTGGTGGTGGCTTAAGGGCAGATTTGCAATTTGTCATGCTTGTTAAGCGAGGACTCCACCACCAAGCCAAGACAACGCGAAGACCCTCAGAGACGTCGCGGTCCGTCGCGTCGGCCGGTGTAGCAAGAGTGCAAATATAAATTAATAAAAATAAATCATCTGGTTTTGATGATGAAGAAGAACAGACCCAGCTTCACATAACTACATAAAGCCCCACACAGCATCCAGAGTATGGAAGAACAGTGGGTGTTACCATTGTTGTGGATTTTAAAATGAAATAAAATCGAAATTAATTGCGCTCCAGTGAGGATGGATATCGCTGTCGGCCGGTGTGAATCGTTTTGTTTATCCTGGCGTTTAAATGGCATTCTTATGGGAGCGAGCAAGCGAATTGTCGAACGAACTCAATTCTCTTTGGGCCACCATAAGCGACCCACCACCAACCAACCAAACGACCAACGGCCATCGCCAAGCAATCGATGCGATGGAAGAACGCGTCGATATTACCGCACAGATACTGTTCTGGACCATAAATTCAATATATAATTATTTCCTGTATTGAATTTACCACCACCCACTTAACCGCCCCAAACTGCCAGAGGTGGAAATCGGCGCGGAAATGCACATGGAAATGGCCCAGTCCGCTTTAGTTCAGCCCATCGCTATGCATTGCCGCCATCGTCGAGGCCGTCGCATCGTCGTCGTGCCATCAGGATCAGCTTAAAGCGAAGTGAAGCAAACCGAACCAGCAGCCATGTTAATAATGAAAAGGCCAAAAGAAAAATTCGCTTTTTATAATTAATTTTCCCTTGTTATGGCCGCCGCATCGCCCTGCGCCGTACAGTGAGTGCATCAGGGTAGTATGTAGGGGAATCAGGTCTACTTGCAGTGGATAGTGCAGCAATAATACGATACTAAATTTGTCTATCTTAAAAATTTTACTAATAAACTTTTTTTATGTTTTGTTTTCTAAATTATATCCGCATACAATTTGCATTGTGTGATGCAGTAAAAAACATTTGCGTTTCGAAAATACAGAAGAAGAATTCAAAGCTAGAAATGATGGGGCCATCAGCGGAGATGGTCTTTTTTAGCACTTACATTTTTTGCGTATATAATAAAACATATGGCTTCCTTATTAAGGCAAAGTTTACGTTTAGTTTTCAAAGATTAATCAAATCTTAATATTTAAGACAGTTATTTGAGAAACAATTAAAGTTTGACTGTGTCCGTCTTTGCGTAACAAATGTCAAAAACAAAAAGTGTAAAATTGACTCATTCAACTTGGAGTGAGCAGCTCGTGACATCTTGCCAGGGACCGAGCTAGATGAAGAAGTTTGTTGGGTGAGTTCCCAGTTCACACAAGACTTTAGCGCCACATTAACTAAGTAAGTAGAAATTGACGCATGGAAATATGGTCACACTTAATGGGCGGGCTCTGTACTATTGTTTAAAAGTTCACTTTACTTTGAAAATTGTGTAAATTACCGTTTAAACTTAGTTCAACATATAGAAGCCTTTTTGACCTTTTGTTGTATTGTTATTTTTTAGAAGAACCTTAAGAATGTCATACTGTAAAAAAGAGTTTTTCAATAACAGGTGTCATTTTAAATAGCATGATATTTTGGCAGCTGTCACTTTTGAAGCTGTTATTTTTTGACAGTTAATTAATTAAAACTACGCTATTACTAAGACTGAAACAACACATGCTTGACAACTTGTAAAAGTTTAAATTCACTCCATGGAGCCACAGTTCGCAAAACTTAAGCACTTAAGGTTCGTGACTAGTGAAGCAATAGCGAAGCTGGAATAATAATCCGAAATTTCAAAATTACTCTTAAAAAGCCGTTTTCATCCTCAAAGTTTCACTCCTTGGTCCGGTTTTTCGACTGGAGTTATTGGAGATATTGAATATCGATGAAGACGGCTTTTTTGTAGGAAGGCCATTAACAGGCGCCGGCGGCAATGCTTCGAAAATTTGTATTGAAGAAATTAACCTAATTATTGGCCATCGAGATCTTGTGCTTTCAAAGCTTGAAACTTTTCTCCTTAGAGCCATTTAATAGTTAAGGCCTACCCTAATACTTATCAGTCAATTAAAGAATTTTTAGAGGACATAAGTCGTAAACTTTGCGATGGAAATGTTCTATTAATTACATGATGCTGCACCCGTGGAATGATGGTCAGTGCGTTAGACTGTCATGCCAAATGTCTCGATTTCAATCCCTGCCCGTGTCATCTAAAGTTTTTTCACGGATACTGCCTCTTGCGAGGAATTGACAAAGCCTTCAAGAGTAATTTTTGTTATGTAAAGAGCTCTGTAAAACCAGCCGTTCGGATTTGGCTTAAAAACTGTAGGTCCCCTCCATCCCTGACAACAGTACTCGCACACAGAAATGGTTAAGAGGAAGTCACAAGGCCCTAGTTCTCAACGGACTGTTGCACCACCCAATTTATTCTTTTAAACGTTTATATTGTGAACTTGATTTAGAAACGAAAATTGAAGTTTTAAAGTCTTTTGATAATGAACACTTATCACAGAGAGTGATAAAGAAAATTAATCGCAGCTAATCTCAAATTCCAGATGAATTTATCCTCGAAGGAGTCTATAAAAGTATTTTTTGAAAAATTAATTGGGTTGAAAAGGAAACCCATAAATTAAGGTGTATCTTTTGTCGAAATAGATACTTTAAAGAAGCAATAGAAAGGTTTGGATGAACTCCTTTCTGTTTCATGAGTCCTTTTGTTTGGAATAAGCGCACGCTCAAGGATATAATACTACCATTATTAAGTAGACACAGTTTGAGCACTAGTAATGGGAGGAAGGGTTGAAAGGAGGTGTCGGTGCACATTGGTTTTGAATTCCTGAATATTGCAAAAGACAGAGTGTGGTAAGGCATTCCACATTCACGTAGTACGGCTAAAGAACGAATCTCTGTACTTGACAGTACGACAGACAGTCGGATTTGGCTTAAAAACTGTAGGTCCCCTCCATCCCTGACAACAGTACTCGCACACAGGAAAGGTTGAGAGTTGTAAGTCACTAGGTCCTAGTTCTAAACGGACTGTTGCGCCATCTTATTTATTTTACTAAAATGCCATAGAAGTTAGTGTATTTGTCGCATTGAAAATTTAGACATTTTTCGACGTTTTAAGGTCAGTTGAGTCGACATAGAAGATTCTTAGAGAGATGTCCGTGGGTGCGTGTGTACGTACGTTCGCGACGTTTTTTTCGTCGTTCATAGCTCAAGAACTAGAAGAGATATCGACTTCAGATAAATTTTGCTATATAGAAATTAATGCAGAAAGATGCAGAAAGGGTTCTCAAGAAAATTGCGTGGGCGGTTTTAATTCAAATGTGATACCAAAAAAATATATTTTTAGAAAAAAATCCAATCAACGCTTTTTTTATAAACCAAAAATAAATTGAAAAAATATGTGTCACCTCGAAAATTTTACCAATTAAAAAAAGTTTAAATGTTTGTGCAACGGAGAATAATGGTTTTGATAACAGGCAAAATTTTGAGAACAATCGCATTGACAGTTTTTTTTTTATAAAAAATAAAAACCTCAAAAAAAGCATTACTCAAAGTTGGTAAAAATTAAATTTCGACTCAAATATCCTTTCAAAAATTTCAGATTATGCCTTCAAACTAATTTTAACTCAAAAAACATATTGTTTTCAACATTTGGGAACATTTTGAGGAAAACCGATTTGACAATTGTTTTTACAAAAAAAATAAAATACTTAAAAGAAAATTTAATACAAGTTGGTAAAAACTGATTTTCGACAGAAAAATCTTTTCAAAAATTGGAGCTCATTTTAGCTCATAAGAAATATTGTTTTCAACACTCGTAAAAATTTTGAGAAAAATCGATTTGACAGTTTATTTTATAAAAAATAAAAACCTAAACAAAAAAATTAGTAAAAGTTGGTTAAAATTGATTTTAGACTCAAATATCTTTTCAAAACTTTGAGATAATGGCTTTAAACTACTTTTTTCTTTAAAAAAATATTGTTGTCAACATTTCGTAAAATTTTGAAAAAATCGAATTGACAGTGTTTTTACAAACCTCGACAAAAATTACTCAAGTTGGTAAAAATTGAGTTTCAGCTCAAGATCGTAAGATTATGGCTTCCACCTTATTTTAGCTTATCAGAAATATTGTTTTCAAGACTCGGAACAATTTTAAGAAAAATCGATTTGACAGTTTATTTTTACAAAAAAATAAAAACCTAAAATAAAGTTTTTAAAAATTTATTTTCTACTTATATATCTTTTCAAAACTTTGAGATATTGACTTTAAACTACTTTATTCTTTTTAGAAATATTGTTGTCAACATTCATTTAAATGTTAAGAAAAATCGAATTGACAGCTTTATTTACAAAAAAATAAAAACCTTAAAAAAAAACAATACTAAAACTTGGTAAAAATTTGCTTTCGACCTAAAAAGGTTTTTAAAAATTAAAAATATTGGGTTTAAGGATTTTGAAATTAAACTGTTTCATTATGTTAAAAATATTGGTGATAATTTTGAAATTTTTAAGAATAATTCAACTGACAACCTTTTTTTAAAACAAAACGAAAACCTACAAACCTTTAAGCAACACAAATCGTCTAACGGGATGGGAAGTTATCAGTGAGGGCCACATCCTAGCCTCAGTTTTTTTAGATGATGCTACATCTGTATCTCTGGCGCCGTTTCAAGTCATTCTTACAGTGTAATATTTTGCAGCTGTTACTATGTCACTGTTAACTGCAACACACTGTGACACAATCGCCCAATATCAGAACAGGAAACATTTTTCCTACAACACTGTTACACCTAATGTTGTAGATCCATATTGTAATTGATACTGTCACACTGTAAAACCACTAAACAAACTCTTTACTCTCAAATCTTTGATCCTAAATGCGTCAAAAAGTCAGCTTTTTTAGTCAATGCAAATTACCAAGAAAATCGTCAAGTTTTTGAATAAGTTCTGTCAAATTTTAGGACCGCCAGAGTTTAAAACGTCAAATGTCAAAAAATTCGATTGTCGGTTTCAATTCGAACAAATCTTATGTGAATAATGAACCACTTTAGGTCAGATTCCCCTAACCGACTGCCCAGACCTGAAGCCCACCCTTTCCCCCATAAACACACCATCATACTCAGAACGCGTGTCAAGTGATTGTATGGATAAAATAAATTTTAATGTTTTTAAATTAAATGGTTTCGTTTTTGTGGTAATTGATTTTAATGGTCTGTGTGCAAATTTTGGCGCTCCCCATTCACAGGATGATATTTATTTATTTCCATTTCTGAATAACCTCAACGACGAAAGGGAAGGGGAGGGGGTTGTTTTTGAACTCCCTACGTTTACAAAGGGTGGTGTAGCGTCGGCAACGGCAGCGGTAGTGGCGGTGCTTCAATTCCGACCGACGAACGATTTTGATTCACTCCCACAACTCATCTGAGAGCAGATAAATTTTAGTACATTTGGCTTAACGCATTTATATATTTATATTTGTACATATCTACAAAAAAAAACGAAGTTTAAAAAACAAACGCGACTTTTTTCTACCTCATTTGATGGCTGATGTTGCGCTGGTTGCACCCCTCTTTGCCCCCCTTCACAGTACATTCGATGTCGTATTTTATTTTAATTTTGTTTTTTTTTTTTCAATTTGTTCATTGGAATAAGATTTATGAGAGTTGTTCATTGTGGGTTCAAGTTTATATGACGGTGGAGTCGGAGTTGTTCCGATCGCTTATATTGTAAAGGCCGGGCGCTGGCTGGAGCTTCGCTCGCGACCGAGCTCTGATGGGATAAGTGATTAATATTTTTATTGGCACTTTTTGTTCGTCGGATTTGTTTCGGGCGTTTTTTTTTATTTTTGTTAAAATAGGAAAATATCTGGGTGTACATGGTTGTAGTTTTAATTAATGGCTTTTGTATGGGGACGGAGAGTGTATGGCGGTGGTGTGGTGTGTTGTTTGGCGAAATTAAAGAAATTGCTTAAATTCAAGTCTTTAGAGCGCGGTGAATTGCAGATTGGGTTTTAATTGCTGAGGAGTGGTGCAAATTAAATAGATGGCAGACAATATGAAATTAAAATAAAAAGATTTCATAAATCAAATGATTGATCGATGAAAAGTTTTCCTTTCATTTTTGTATTATTTTTAAAAAATCACACTTAACAAAATAGTAATTGTTGTTAAACGGGTTTCGTTGGAAACATTAAATATGCTTAAGGAAAAATAAAACCTTTTGACTTTTAAGTCATGTGTATATCTTTTCTATGATGGACGGATAAATGGATGATTTTTTATTGATTTTATAAGCGAATAATTTAAGTCTAGGACATCCAGGTAGGTACGTCCTAAAGGAAACATGGTCAATTTAAATTCACGGGTTTACGCTCAAGTAGCACAATGGTGTATAATTTGGTATAAATTCTTGAATTTTGGTGTAAAATTGAGCAAAGTTGTCCAAATATACTGGTATACAAATTACATCACTTCTTTTCTGTTCAGAACTTCAGATTTTTTTTTTCAATTCGGAGCCAAAAATAAACCGATTCGCATCTGTTTTTTTAATATAGCGCATGCAAAATTCCAATTTTGAAATCATCCAACATGACGTATTTTTTCACCCCAAATTTTGTTGGTAAAATACTATATTTAAATTATGTGGAGATTGAATACACTAAACAACAAATGTAAAGGAAATTATTTAAAAACCTATGCAAATTATTTAAAATTGAAAAAGAAGTGAAATCGAGAAAATTACTTCATACGTTTTTAGACTTGAAAATGCGTCTGTTTATAAATAATAAATGGAAACAATGATTAAGTATTACAATATTAAAGCGACTAAATTTTATTTTTAGAATCTCTTAAGAAAATTTGAATTAATTGATATTTTCGAGACCCTAGTTTTTTAGTCCGGATAGGACCGAACATCATTCGACAAAATATGCTTCTTTCTTAAATTCGGCACTGGAAAGTCAGATATACTCCGAACATATGCCAACTCAGAAAACGAACTAGAAATCAAGTTGAAGCGTATCAAATGAGTTTAAACCGAAATATGACAGTACAAGGAATAAAGGATAACATTTTGACGATAGAAGTTTTGGAGAACATCATAACATCCACAGCTATTACACATCAAGTTAATCCAGTTCCCTGATGTAAAGCTAAATCACCGTGGTATGATAAGGACTGTGAACCTGCGAGGAAAAAATCTTTTGCGTTTTTAAACTTGTACCAAAACTTCAATGCCATTTCTTTAAAATCCGACTACATTACTGCTAATAGAGCCTTCAAAGCTATTTGCAATGCCAAAAAAGTAATCTATTTGAAGAAACAAGCAGAAAGTATAGCTGTCTGCGGAAACTCTTCGGATTTTTGGAGAGCAATAAAAATCCTTAAAGGAAAAACGTTTGGATCAAAAACACCCTTTTCGACATCAGCACTTAAAAATCATTTTCAAAATCAGTTGAACGCAGAACTTTTCTCTCAACTAATTCAGTATGCCAGACCTAATTTCGAAAACCTAATACTAGATAGCGCAATAACAATCTCAGAGGTTGGAGTAATTGTAGCGAATGCTAAGGAAAATAAAGCTCCCGGATTTGATCGGATCCCAAACGAATTCTTTAAATATGCAACAAAAGATTTTCTTATGCATCTTACAAAAGTATATAATGATATCTTTACGACAGGGTATGCAACGTATACTTTTAGAAAATCTATTATTTTTCCCCTACACAAAAAAGGAGATAAGATGGACCCAGCGAACTATAGGGGTCTCTTCGCTTAAAATATTTATGGAAATCTTAAAATGCCGCCTCATAAAATGGGTCGAAAGTAAGCACCTTCTCAGTGAAGTACAAATTGGGTTCAGGAAAGGATATTCTACAGTGGACCACATATTTAGCTTGACGAACATTGCTGAATTATATTTTTGTAGGCGCAAACAATAATATACCTTTTTCGTCGATTTCCGAGCAGCTTTCGATTCTAACGACAGAAAAACCCTAATTTACAAGCTGTTTAGAGACGGGATATCTCTTAAATTTGGAAGGTTGATTGAAAACATCTACAAAGAAACAAGCTATACAGTATGGGATGGGCAAAATTTGTCAGAGTGGTTTCTTGCGTTGGCTGGATTGAAACAAGGTTGTAATCTCAGTCCCTCACTATTTTGCCTTTACATTCAAGATTTGAATAATGAATTGCCATGTGGCATAACAATCCATGGGTTCCCTTTTAAAATACTTATGTATGCAGACGACCTAGTTCTGCTATCGGAATCAATGGAGTCCCTGCAGCTAATGATCAATAAATTAAGGGATTACTGCTTTAAGTTGAATCTTATTGTAAATCTCAACAAATCAAAAACGATAGTCTTTCGGAGAGGAACTTTTGCTGCAAATGAAAAATGGTACTATGGTGAAGATTTAATCAAAAATGTCAAAGAATACCAATACCTTGGTTTTACTGTAACGCGCAACCTGAATTCCGAAAAGCACCTTGGGAAAAAGCTATCGGCTTCTAAAAACGCTGTTGGTAGGTACAGTATGGCAAAATATTTACGGAAATTCGGATCTTTCTTTCAGAGTTTTTACCGCAACGTCTCAGTCCATCATGTTGTATGCTGCAGAATCATGGGGCTGGCGCCCTTCGGAGACCACTAAAAAACTCTTCCGATTCTTTTTAAAACGACAGTTTCGTCTACCGGACGCAACACCAAACTATATGTTTCTTATCGAAACTGGATTATCACCACTGTATCTAAAATCACTTAGATTACATTTCAATTGCATTGTTAAACTGATGAACAGCCACACCGATTTAATTGCTAGGAAGATTGCAGTATCAATCATAAGGTCCCAAAGTTCATGGTTTGAAGAATGGAAAAAAAAATTTAGCAGACTCGTGTGAAATACCTTTCTATCTATCTATCTATCTATCTATCATAATCTATCTATCTATCTATCTATCTATCTATCTATCTATCTATCTATCTATCTATCTATCTATCTATCTATCTATCTATCTATCTATCTATCTATCTATCTATCTATCTATCTATCTATCTATCTATCTATCTATCTATCTATCTATCTATCTAATCTATCTATCTATCTAAATTCGACACTCGCATTTATAGCGAATTGAAATTAATTATTGTACAAAAAGTACACTCAAAAGGAGCTTATTTTTGTACTAAAAATGTATATCACGAACTTTGGTGTATTTTGGTCGTTTGTGCTACTTGAGCGTATGTTTCTAATACATTTTTCCCACATTGTAATGAGTGGGAATTAGTCTGGCAAAAGCATTCCACATTCGTGTAATGCAAGTAAAGAAAGAATCTCTCTACTTTACAGTACGTTCCGAAATTTGGCGCAAGGGTAAACAATTGAGCATTCCTAGAAGAACCTTACGACGGTGCTGCAGAGACAATTGTAACCTATTATTTTTAGAGCTCTCTTTTTAATTCCGCTCAAGAGACTCAACTAGGTTATAGGAGTACCTGCCCAGGTATGGTAATTGTACCCGAGTTTCGGACGAATATATGTTTTATAAATTGTAGCCAGATAAGAAGGTGTACAAAATTTCTTAAATGGTCGGAGAAAACCTAAACACTTAGCAGCATTTTTGGCGATGTCAAATATGTGACTGCACAACAAATGGATTGTGTATGCACATTCCTAAAACTGAAAGCTGTGAAGGCAGTCTCCTCGATGCAAGTACCACTCATGGATAGTGGCATTAGGGGAGGATAACGCTTTCGCGAAAGTAGACAGCATTGAGTTTTTGAAGCACACGGTTTTCGGTTCTCCATTGGACCGTGCTATGAAGATCAGAATTTAATAAGCTTATCATATGCTGCCTTTGGTAGTCCATAACCGAAGAACTATGATGAAAATCGAAAAACGAATGAGAAAACCGCGAAACAATTTAGTGAAGTTAGAAGTTTCAGACAAAAGATCATTTATAAATCTAAGAAAAAGCGTCGAAGACAAAACGAAACCCTGAGACACTCCAGCGTTTATTTCTTAGAAGAGCTTGATGCTAAACTCTATTAAATGCCTTCATATAAAGTGCAATAATCTTACTTTCTCGAATACGGTACGAATACGTTTGTTCCACTGTCCGGTGAGATTAACCATGAGATTACCAGCGGACTTTTTGCTACGAATGTCATACTTCTGGTCATAAAGAAGCTTTTGTTCTTCAAGATATTTTTTAAGCTACAAATTAATCAGCGTTTCCAAGACCTTGGAAAGTGGGACATACGTTTAATTGGACGATACTCAATGGGGAAGGAGCATTCGCCTTTTTTAGAGGCAGCTTGGACAAATGCAGTTTTCCATCCAGAATGAGCTGTTAATGCCTTCAAAAATTATATCTTTTAGATGAAGAGGCAAAAATGTTAACAAAACTGATGACAACACATGGAAAAAAATAAAGTCAGTTAACTGATCACAATACTAGATTGAAAACGTGTAGAAAAGAGGTGAATCAAAAGTAGCTACTTTTCGTCTAATACGCGATGATAAAATGTTCGTCATAATCGATCGACGACGCGATGCAATCAGTACAATTTTAAAGCAATTTGAATTTGTGTTCGCAGCTTCTGGACTAAGTGACTGCTTAAAGCCGTATGGAGCCTCATAACTTGGAAGATATGTTGTAAAAATAAGACGGAGCAACAAGCCACATAACTCGACCGATTGCGTGATAGTTGTGTGAAAAGTTTTCTGGCCGCATAATTTTACATTTTGGCGCGTTTGCAAGAATTATCTCCGAACTCACGCATTTAAACCAAAATTCCTAATGTTATGATGCTTTAAGCCGAAAAGTTCAAAAAGTAGTTGAACATTTTTCCGAAAAGTCCATTTAGGTGAAAATGCTATCCACACCTAATCAACAAGAAAATTTTCAACAATCACTGTTTGCATTTTATTAACTTCCCATAGGAAGTTATTGTAATGGGTCCGATTTGTCAAATTGAAAATTTTGACATTTCTCGACGTTTCAATGTTTTCAACATTTTAAAAAATGTTGAGAAAAATCGAATTGACAGTTTTTTTTACAAAAAATAAAAACCTAAAAAAAATAGTATAAAGTTGGTAAAAATTGATTTTCGACTCAAATATCTCTTCAAAAAATTTAAATATTGGCTTCAAACTAATTTTATCTTTTAAGAAATATTGTTTTCAACATTTGGTAAAATTTAAAAAAAAAATCGAATTGACAGTTTTTTTACAAAAAATTAAAACCTAAAAAAAATATATAAAAGTTGGTAAAAATTGATTTTCGACTCAAATAGTTTTTCAAAACTTTGAGATATTGGCTTTAATTTACTTTTATCTTTCAAAAAATCTTGTTGTCAACATTCAGTTAAAGTTTGAAAATCGACTTGACAGTTTTTTTACAAAAAAATAAAAACCAAAACAAAAAATTAACAAAAGTTGGTAAAAAATGATTTTCGACTCAAATATCTTTTAAAAACTTTGAAATAATAGCTTCAAACTAATTTTATCTTGTAAGAAATATTGTTTTCAACATTTAATTTAAAATTTTTAAAAAATTCGAATTGAAAGATTTTTACAAAAAATAAAACTCTCAAAAAAAACAATACTAAAACTTGGTAAAAATTTACTTTCGGCTTAAATAGCTTTTCAAAAATTAAAAATATTGGCTTCGAACTTATTTTATTTCACAGAAAATACTGTTTTCAATATTAAGTAATTTGTATATAAAAATCTAACAGTCCGTTATTTCATAAGAAAAAATAAAATCTACTAAAAATAGTACGCAAATTTGGTAAAAATTGATACGAGTACATATGGACAAACTTTTAAGCAAGACAAATCGACAGACGGGATGGGAAGTTATCAGTGTGGGTCGTATCCCAGCCTCTTTTTTAGTATTATTTTCGAAACGAAAATCTTAATTAATCTTCCTTTGATTTTGACATTGATTTTGTGTTAAATTTTTGGTAAAACATTATTTTGACATTTTGTAAATGAGATATTATAAAAATCGATGCACCCGAACTTGAAAAATGAATGTTGTAACAAACCCTATACCAATGGCGGATCCAAAGGGGGGGTTGTAGTAGTCGTGAATCCCCCTGGGAGATTATTTGTTTGTATTTTTGTAGAAATTCCCTTCAATTCAAAACTAATCGTATTGAGTCAATGGATATGACCTCAATTATATTTTGAATTATTTATTCTTTGTATATGAAAACAAAATTTGTATTTTTATTTCTAAACTTTGTTGCAAAAAGTACCACTTTTAACTGAGGCCTGGTGCAAGAAAATAAAATGAATCTGACATTCAGCCCTATTCCAAAAACTTAGCACAAATTCATCAAATTTTGACCAATGGACGATCCAGGAGGGGGTCATATGAGCCATAAAGCTTATGCAGTTAAGTTGTGTAGGTAAAGATTTGTTAGTAATTTAACGACATTCACCAAAAAGTGGTATGTTGTCGAAAACATGTAAAATGTTTGCAACTTGAGTAATGCTTTATATTATTTTCAATTTTATATTAAGTTCTCTTTAAATTCCTGAAACTAGCCTTTCTGGGTCCCCTATTTCATCCGTCTGTCTGCCTGTAAAGCATAAACCACTTTGCCGATTCAAACTAAGCCGATTAGCTTAAGTCGTTTGTTTTTCATGTTTTAATACTAAAAATAACAGCAGTCCCCATACAAATTGTTTGGTGTAAATTCGAAAATTCGATATTTTTTCAGAAATGAACTGATTGATTTTTTTGGAACTTTCTGTAATTTTTTCATAATTCGGATTGATTTTACAAGAAAAACATATTTTGGTATTGCTCCAGAAGGGTACACCTCATAAAGCCGTTATTTTGTTTTCAAATTTTTTCAAGAACTAAATCAGATTTCAATAATCTTGTCCTTCAATGCAAGCTCTTGTCGATGGTTAAATTTTCAAAGTGATGATGATTTTTGATGATCGAAAATATCATTATTTTTTTGTATTGACATTTTTTTTTGCAGGTGTTGCAGGCGGGCAATATATTTATTCTGTTGAATAAAACTTTTAAGGTCATTACACATTAAAGAAATCTACATTTTGAAGGGAATTTGCTTTGGATGTTCTAAAAATGAGATTTAAATATGAATTTCAAGAATATAAATGTCCCAAAAACAGCAAAAGTGGCACTTTTGTTAAATTAATGGCTAATTGAAAAACACAATGCACGTTTCATATCTATTAATATAAAAGCTTTGAATCTCTTGAGAACTGAAGCGAAAAGAGATTTTGAAACGTGTAATTTGTGACTGTCTAGTTTGTTTTTATTTCATATTCAGAGAAATTATGTACTTAAATGAACATATTTCCTTAAATTCAAGAACCAAACATTTTTCTCTCTACAATTTAAAAGTTTTGATGACTCGTTTAGGATGAAGCATCAGCTCCAATCTACGAGTAAGCAGACTGGTAGCGATTGTAATAATAGTCTCTCGAAAATTAAGTTCGAAAACGCTAAGTCAAAAAAAAAAATAAAAAATTCTTGATGTCAGATTCTTTCTCATTTTCTGGGTTTTTGAATTTTTTGTAGAGTTTTTCTCATTAACATAAATGACAACAAAAAAGTATATATTTTTTTTGGAAGTATCAATAACTAAAGGGGTCACTATAGCCCTTAAAATGTGTACATTTAGAGTTAAGATGCACATTAAGTTATTTAAATTTTGTTAGCGTTCTTTAAAGAACATTTTTAAGCGGTAAGTAAAAACTCGTCTAACTCGTCTTGACCCCCCCCCTCCTGATTAAAAATCAGTATCCGCCCTTGAACCCTACTGTATTTCATTTCGAATGTAAAAAATCTTATATTTAAGTATATGAAGGCAAGTGAGCTATAGAAAGATTATAATTTGGGATTTGTAAGTTCTCGCCGAGGTGGGGCTTTAGATATCTACGTTTAAAATCTCTCTTTTGTACTGAAACCTTTTTGGATTTTTACAAATTATAAAGTTTTAGAATTAAGTATGTTCAAAATAACCTAACACTTTGAAATACTTCACCGAGAAGTAATCGCCTTCTTATTTCTCGCAAACATTTATCCATATTCCGAAAGCTGTATTACATTGGACATACAAACAAAGTAATATGTGTACAAATACCAACCACACAAATTCCCCAAAATCCCACATAAGTATCATAATGAATTTCTATAGTCTTCTAATAAAACCCAAAAGATTATGATGAACATTAATATGCATAAAATCACCATCACGACCCGGTCGGCCGGTCCGATTCAGGTCCTTTTCAAATGAAACCAAAGATTACACTTTATACGTCCAAACGGCGGCGCCGGAGGACGGCTGCCGTTAGTAGTTGAAGCCCTCTCTCTTTCAAATAACAAACCAAACAGATGTTGGTCCAAAAAAGGACTCAATATTGTTGGGGTGTAGAATTGTATTGATATAGGTATAGGTATGAACAAACTCATGGTTTTAAGGTCTCATTCACACTCTATACGAAATGTTGATCCTATTTATAATGAACACAAATGAACATCATGTGACCATTCTAAAGCCACAAAACATAGAATTTTGAAATTTATTTTAATTAATGAAAACACTGTATACGTATAACACAATCAATACGGTATATAGAAATAATTTTAAAGGTGGAGAGGTATGTGTAGATATAAAATAAGGGATACAGGTTGAAATGCAGACATTACACAATTTGTGAGGATATAATGTTATACGCCATCAGTTAAAATGGAGAAGTTCATGGCCGAATATTGTATCTATAAAATCCTATGTGAAAACAACAAACAGTAAGGGAGAGGTATTTGGACAACAATGTTGCCAATTGTAAATTTTCCAAAGAAATAAATGGCGAATTTTATTTGATTTAGGATAGGAAGACGTTTAGTGAAGTTCAATGAAATACAAAGAAAAAGTGTTGGGTGTTGCAGTAGTTCCCAAAGAACCAGATCCTATAAAGGCCTGAACTCATTACTTGAAATTCCTGCAGCACCAGAAAGCCAGTGTTGTTTCAGGAACTTTATATCAAGTCATAATGAGATATATTCCGCAACTATATAGCCCATTGTCTCACAAGTGTCATAGCCAGTGATACGAAATGTGGTATGAGCTTTAAAGGTCTGGCATAAGTTCTTATGTAACCTAATCATAACTTAATATTTGGCGGATCCAAAAAAACTACTCAATATTTTCTCAAATTTCTTCTTTTATTTGAAAGTACTGTCCTCCCGGTTAATAATGGAAAATGCAGCTGTATTCCACCAATGGTTTCACGAATATTGTCCTTTGATGCGTCAATTGCCTTTCGCTTGTAGGCGATACTTGTTTTTTACGGCACTCCAAAAATAATAGTCCAACGATCTCGAAGCTCCAAACGCGATCAGCTCTACGGCTGATAATGCGATCTTCAAAAACAGGGCGCAAAATACCGAGTAAGCTAGTTGCAACCAAATGTTGCGAATATCCTCCTTTTCAATTTTTGTGAACAAAAATTCATTCAACATGGCCCGATAACTATCGGCATTGACTGTAACGGCCACTCCTTGCTCGTTTTCGAAGAAAAATGGCCCAATTATACCTCTGGACCAAAAACGGCACCAAACACTGACTCGTTTTGGGTGTATCGGCTTTTTTTGCTTGCGGGTTTTCTGTGGTCCAAATGCGACAATTTTGCCTGTGAAAAGATAATTTTCTTTGGCAAAATCGGCACCTTTTCTAAGTCGATCGCAAGCCCACTAGGCTTCAATTCCTGAACCAATTGGACTTTGTATGGCGTTATACCAAGGTCTTTATGCAAAATGAGACGGTGAATCAATGTTGATGGCGCTTCATGCACACTTTCTGCCACACCAGCAATATTCTCGGGTGTACGCACTGTTTTTGGCTTCTAACGTGCTTCTCTTCTTCCAAAATCGGTACGCAATTTTCAAACACATTCTGCAACATTACCATGAATTTCAAAGTATTGTCGCAATATTTAGCAGAGGTGCTCAAGCTTATGCACAACAAGGACAACTCCTATCCCGCGAATCTCCGGTCAATAAGCCTTCTACCGAGTATTCGTAAGGAATTCGAGAAGGTTATTAATAGAGCTCTGTCCAAGTGGGCTGAGAACAACAAAATAATTCCGGATAATCTGTTCGGCTTTAAGAGGGGACATGGCGAGTATTACGGTTGAACTATTTAAGGGGAGGAATGCAGCTGGCTATTTCTCTAGAGCATAAACCATTAAAATAACGGTAAAAAAGCGTGAGACAAGAAACATTTCGACGATGTTCAAGTGACGTAAATGATCTTATGATGGTAATATCACCAATCAATCTAAATGCTCTACGTTCAATACTATCCAAGAGGCTTAAGAAAGTTGCAGGAGCACCAGCCAAGATATGGGAGTTATACTCAAGCTTTGGACGTATGTAAGTCATGTACATAACAGCCAGATCAGAGGTGGAGAAAAACTTCTTGCATCGCCTTAGAAAACCCAAACATCTTGCTGCATTTTTAGCGACATCGCGTATGTGATTGTTCCACAAAAGGTGGTTGGTGATGCACATACCAAGAATATCGGGATGTTCAGTTTCCTCGATGCATGTGCCATTTATGGATAATGGCAGTGGGGGTATATTTCGCTTTAACGATACAAGACAGCATTGCGTTTTCGAAGCATAAAATTCCACGCGGTTTCTTATTCCCCATTGTACAATGCTGTTTAGGTCGGAATTTAATGAGCTTATCATATTTTGTCGTTGCAGTTCCACATCCGAAGAAGAGGGGTGTGAATCTGAAAACGAATATGAAAAGCTAAGAGTACTATCGTCAGCGAAACAATGTATTGGATTAGATGTTGCAGACAGGAGATCATTAATAAAAATGAGAAAGAGTGTTGGAGATAGAACGGAGCCCTGGGGCACACCAGCATTTATTTTGTGGTTTTCAGACTTGAATCCATCCAATTCAACTTGTATTAAACGATTCGAAAGGTAATTACTAATCCAATGAAGGAGGGATTCATGTAAACCGAAAGCACGCATTTTCGATAAGAGACCTATTGCTACGAAAGCCATACTGTCGGTCATTAAGAAGCTTCCGTTCTTCAAGATATTTCTTGAGCTGATAATTAATCAGCGTTTCCATGACCTTGGAAAGAAGGGACGTAAGTGCAATCGGTCGATAATTAGACGGTGAGGAAGCATCGCCTTTTTTGGGAATAGGCTGGACAAATGCGGTTGTCCATCCACTCGGAACGAGACCTGAAGAGTAGGACAGATGAAAAAGCTTACGCAGTGGTTTTGCCAGCGATGAAAAACCTCTTCAGAACAATAGCGGGGATACCATCCGGACCAGCAGATTTGTGTATGTTAAGATCTTTTAGGACTCTCGCTACAGTACGAGTGCGAAAAAAGATTTTCCCCATAGAATCATTATCTCGCTCAAGTACAGGCGGAGTCATAACACTCACTGGCAGAGTTGAATTGGCGGCGAACTGCCTAGCAAAGAGATTTGCTTTCTCTAAAGAGCTAACAAATGGAGTGTCATTCACAACGAGCGTAGGAACCGAGGAAGAGGAAGAATTCCTCATATTTTTTACAAATGACCAACAATTTTTACTGCCTTTGGGACATTGCAATATTTTTTGCCGTAATTTTTGGTCATGTAAAAATTTGGTCCGTCGAATATGGGCGTTGCAGGCCTTCCTGGCTTGCTTGAACTTTCCGGTTTTCCTCAGTAGGATTGGCTTTAAAACAACGGAAACTTACCTTTTTAACCATAATAACATCTTTACATCTCGCATCGAACTATGCGTTTTCCTTAGGTCTGATGCTTTTAACCCTGTTCGTGATAAAAACTTGTGATCATATCAGCGCTGGCGTCAACGTCACTATCGAGGAAGCATAGTGACCAGTTAAAGATCCTGAAGTAATTATTGAGACCGTCCCAGTTGGCTTTCTCGTATTGCCAAACGGTTCTCTTAGGAGCTCTTTCTTCAACTGGAGAGTATTTACAAGAGAAATTTGCTGATATGACACAGTGGTCAGATGTGCCTAGAGGAGATAGAACACTAATAGTGTAATTACCAGGGTCAGAGGTAAGAAACAAGTCAAGAGTGTTTTCTGCTCGACCTACCACGTCCGATATTCGAGTGGGCTCGTTGACCAGCTGAGTTAGGTGGTTTAACTCAGCGAAGATCTCAGCGCACACTCCTTCTGGTGTTGACTGGCCCGAATGTTGAAGCCATGAAGAATTGTGTACATTGAAATCGCCCGTAACAACGATTTCAGTGCGAGGATAGGACGAAACAATTATTTGGATGAAATCAGACAAAGCTTCAAATTCACGAGAAGTTGATACTCTGTCTAGATTTGGGCTTCGATAAAGGAAGCAATAGTGAATGATTTGCTTGTTTAAGGAAAATTTAAACCACATAAAATTGAAAAAAGAATTGGTGCAGAGACCATATTGTGGCAAAAACTGATAAGCAACATCATTCCTAATGATGGCACCAAGTTATACCCTTGAGTAAAGAATTCAGTGGGATCGGAATCCTCACCCACTTGGGTTTCACTTAGTGCCAATACAGTTGGCCTGTTTAAAGCAGTATGGGAGTACACAGAAAGAAAATTCGATCTAAGCCCACGAATATTACAATAATCTACCCTGAAATTTCCAGCCATTGCAAATAAAAGAAACACAAAAACCAAAACAGACGAAGACTATACTGAGTTGAACCACAGAATGGTATTCGATACACGCCACTACTAGTGTTATGCCTTAGTAGTGACAAGAATCGAATCACTGCATATATTTTATTTTCAAAATATACACTGTTGTATATTTTATTTTCAAAATTGGCAATTAACATCTACCAAAATCTTTTATATTAAAAATGGTCTTCAACAGAGACCTGTTAACTCGCCAACCTTATTCAGCATTTACACCAGTGATCTGATAGCAAGTCTGACTCAGGCAATAGCCTACGCCGACGACTTAATTGCGTACAGAACAGCCCCAAAAATTGAGGTTATCAAGACACTTTTGCAATTTTGCAATGACTGGAAGTTGAAAATCAACTTTTTGAAATGCGAAACTATTCTGTTCAGGACTCCGCTGTATGGAGCCTCAAGGGAAACGAGAAAGAACTGGAAAAATCTAGTGATCGTTGGACTAAATCGACAGCTACAGGTGAATAAAAGTGTAGTAAAGTACCTTGGCATCTGGTTGGACCAGTACTTGTATTTCGACAGACATATAAGTGATGCTCTGGCCAGAGCTAGAGAAGCCTTTGCCCTGACAAAACGGTTGTTGCGGTCTTGACAGCAGGGTGGAGGTGATTTGCTACATGGCCCTTATCTGGCCGATGATTGCCTAAGGGTGCCCGGTATGGTTCAATTTTGACCCATCTCAAATGGAAAAGATTCGGTTGTTGGAAAGACAATGTCTGGACTACACAGAACACCAGAGTCGGAGTTCAAACATTTAAAACAGGTTCTATGCAACAGAGCCAACATAAACAGAATAGATAATTTCTTGCTGAAGCGATGTCATCGACTAACAGCTTAATTTTTGGGGTTTGCTACCCCAACAATGAGTTCTACGAAAGTGCACGTTTAAGTGGCAAAATTCCGACCGAAGCTTTTTTCTGTTTAGATAATCGAGGATTGATACCAATTAGAGAGGCAATTCTGCTAATCTACCACGTCAGCCATAAAACTGTAGATAGGCGACTCCTTCACATTCGAGACGTCCTCGCCCTGGACGGAGCCGAGCGCCTTTGGTTCAGTAGGGCATTTGCCTGAATTGGTTTTGGAAATTCCTAAATCTTTCATCGATGATATAGCGTTCAATTTGACCTTAACTTAAAACTAAAGGTGCTTAGCTCACAAGTTCTCGGTGGGCAATAATGACTACCTTCCGAGAAATAAAACAGTTAGCAAAATTTTCTATCAATATTGTGAACAATGACTGCACCATTTTTGTAACGAATGTTAATTTTTGAATCTTTTACCGTTCAGTTTTTTCAATATCGTAGATTTACTTGTCTTTTCATTGGAAACATTCATATAACGAGAAATATTCTGCAGACATTTGAAGGTAGGTCAATTTCTAACAAGGAATGTCTGATAAAAAAAATATCACATAAGCTCTAAACCCTTTGCTTGAAAGGCCTACGCTCTGTATTCAATTTATATATTGAAACGTTAACGAACTTTCGGTTTAAATGTTGATTAACCTTATTAAGTATAACTTTAAGTCCAAAACGTCCACAATTTCAACTTATTTTACTCTTCTTTTTCGTTTGTGATTTCCAGGTCTGGTAACAATACAACTAGCTTAAACCACCCAAGTCAAAAAAAGTAACCTTCGTCCTCCCAAAGGCATAAGCAACTTTTTCTACAACTTCTTTCAGTTATTCTAATCAAAGGATGTGCCTATCGGGATGAAAATAATGTTCCTCCCACATCACATCGCTTTCATGTTATATTATTTCTTTATTTCTTTTTTCATTATAATACTTTAAATATTGTTTGGATATATACGAATGCTCAGGTATATAACCCCTTTCAACAAATATACATCCCAGAGTACACCCAAGGTTCATTCGATATTAAGGACAAAAAAATAATACATATAAAACTTTCAAAGGTACAAAATCAGAAATTATGGCAAAAGGGATATCTTTTACTACAACTATACAACTGTTGACCAAAGTTGAAGCTTCTAATAGTACATTTTCCCTGTTGTTATCTCTCAGGTACCCATCCATATGAAGGATCTGCTCTGCATTTATGTAAATATATCCTTTATTTTATTTTATATCATTCTTTTTTTTTCTAAAACTTAATGCTCAAATGGGGATATGTATGGTCGACTAATCAACGAGTACAACATGCTGATGACTTTTTATGTGAACAACACACAGAGAGTGAATTTATAAAAGTTTTTGACACCCTTGCTTTATTTTTTTGTCGGAAAAAAAATCATCACAGTCCGTTTCATTTGATTGGGCCTTTTTGTAAGGACAGTAGAACTGGCCGAGGTTAACTTTTAGGTACTCTGAAGGAAAATAATGACTGAGAAATGAACATCTTGAAATTATGTGAGTGCCAGGATATTCTCATGGAATGAAGCTTGTAAGAAAGATTTAATTCTTTTCGCTAAGTTACTACATGGATTTCGGTAATCATTACAGAATTTTTGGTTCAACAAAACTCGGAGGTTTTTCCTTCGATAGTTTATTATAATAATAATTTCGTCTAATGGTCGATAGGAAGGAAGTACTGTGAGAAGATTGGACTTTAGACGGCTACAATCGAAACAGACAGCCATGTCCTTTTCCGATAGAGTCTCTAATAACCTCTAAAGGAGTCCTATGCTACCTGCATTAAGCATTGAAAACTAGTGGTAACATTGCTTTGCAGCCATCAGAGATGCCGCCTCTGAAGTGCTAGGTTTCACACGGCCACCACAGCGAAACCTCTGGATTGGAAACGAATACCGGCAAGCGCACGCACCGAAACAAGAGGCATACAAAACGGCGCTGCACAAAAAGACTACGAGCTGCTCGCAAGCTCTACGAAAAGAAGAGGAGAGAGGAACACAGGCTTCTTAGATGGAAAAAAAGAGAGCCTGAGAAGCCTGCGATCGGGGAGATAAAGGGATGTCACAACAGGAATGAGGTTCGTAAATTTTACCAAAAGGTAAAAAAACTACCAGCCACGAACCGAAGCCTGTAAAGACGATCAGGGGAACATCGTAGTAGAACCGCAGTCGATGCTGAGAATATGGAAGATCACTTCTCCAAATTATATAACGGCGATGACGAACCGAATTCCGCTGTAAGGGAGATAGAACCACCCAACCTCGGCGACGCAGATCAACAATTCCGCCTACCCGACCTTGACGAAGTGAAGATAGCTACATCTAAACTTAAGTCAAACAAAGCTGCTGGAGCTGACGGCATCGCTGCCGAACTATTCAAAGCAGCAGGCGATGACTTGGTACGGAGCATGCACCAACTCATCTGCAAAATATGGTCGGAAGAAAGCATGCCCGATGAGTGGAATCTCAGCATAGTGTGCCCGATAAATAAGAAAGGAGACCCTCTAAGCTGCGCCAACTACAGAGGCATCAGTCTCCTTAACATTTTGTATAGGATCCTCTCTGCCGTATTATTTGAACGTCTGAAGCCATTCGTCAACAACCTGATTGGTCCTTATCAGTGTGGGTTCAGACCAGGAAAGTCCACTATCGACCAAATATTCACACTGCGGCAGATCTTGGAAAAAACCCAGGAGCTTCAAATCGATACCCACCATCTCTTTATCGATTTTAAAGCCGCGTATGAGAGCATCTATAGGAAAGAGCTCTACAGAGCAATGCCTAGTTTTGGCATCCCTGTCAAACTTTTCCGTTTGTACAGAATGACGATGGAGAATGCACGCTGCTCTATCAAGGTCGGAAAAGATCTTAACGATGTATTTGATGCCAAAAAAGGTTTTAGACAAGGCAATGCACTGTCATGCGACTTCTTCAACATCGTTCTTGAAAGAATTGTGCAAAACTCAACCGTCAACACTAGAGGCACAATCTTCCAAAAGTCCATCCAATTACTCGGATACGCAGATGATATTGCCATAGTTGGAAGATCAAAGCGTGATGTCAGTGGAACGTTTTTGAGCATTGCGACGGAAGCGAAGAAGATGGGTTAAGTGGTCAATGAGGGCAAGACCAAGTATTTGCTGTCATCAAAAAAGGACACTGAACGACGACGTCTTGGACAAAACGTCACCATGGACAGCTATAACTTTGAGGTAGTTAAGGACTTTGTCTACCTAGGCACCGCTATTAATGCAGACAACGAAACCAATGCTGAAATCAAACGAAGAATAACTCTTGGAAATCGCTGTTTTTTTCTCATTTATGGCGCTGAGGCCTGGACCCTGTCAAAGAAAGATGAGAGCGCCTTAGGGTGCTTTGAGAGGAAAATTCTTTGGGTGGTTTTTGGTCCCGTCTGCATAGATGAAAATGGAGGGTAAGCTATAACGACGAAATGTACGGGCTGTACAGCGACAATGACCTAGTTACCAGAATTAAAGTCCAACGGCTTAGATGGCTAGGTCATGTAGAGCGGATAGACATCAACGCTCCAGCCCGGAAGGTCTTCTAATCCAATCCCGAGGGACGGCGCAGTTGAGAAAGACTGCGACTCAGGTGGCGTACCCAGGTGGGAGAGGACCTCAACCAATTTGGTGTGCGAAACTGGAGACAGCTAGCTAGGGACCGAGCTGGGTGGAGACGCATGTTGGTTGAGGCCCAGGTCCACCCCGGACTTTAGCGCCACCTTAAGTAAGTTAGTAAGTAATTTTCGAAAATCAATATTTTGATGTGAGTTTTTAAATAGTGGGTTATTCAAAAACAAGTAGTATTCCCATAAATACGGGTCTTTTCTAGAAAAATCGATGGATGATGTTTGTTTGTTTTGAAGAAAAAGATCTGCCATAAACAATGGAAACGACATCAACCAAATGGCAGCCACTGATAAGGTGCAATATTTTATTCTTTTCATGAAATCTTCCATGAGAACTTTTGATGTTGTGTGTTGTTGATAACTTCAGGTCCGAATTCTATCTTTAAGGGGGTCGTCTACATTCCCGCTCAAATGTCGAGCCTATTATTTAAGAATGGATGAATCGATCACGCAGTATTGTCCCAAAAAAAATCAGCACTTTGGAATATAAAACGGTTCAAAAACTTTTCTTCCCAAATTGCTATTGTTTCGTTACTGATGTGTCTTGTTGAAAAGCTACAACAAATTCAGCAGCTACGTTTTTAAATAATTAAGGTGCAATTACACAAAAAGCCTGAGCATAACAGCAAAAAACAGTGAACTGTTTAATTTAACTTATTTCTTCACGCTTAATGCAAGCTATTAAATTTTGAGGTCCCACTCATTAGTTCTAAATGACAAAAAACTTAAAATTGGTTGTAGAGATTGTTTCTAAGGGAGGAAGGACTGGTATAGCTAAGTGCCGAATTCTCGTTATATGTAGGTTCAAGAAGGCCATAATTTGTATGGCGAAAGAAACGAGACTGTCTGACGTTTCTTGGATTCTTGGATATTAATCTTTTCAGGAGGAAATAGTGATTCTAAATGCTAAAAGCTGGCGTAGAAAGAGAATATCAGCGAGGGTTTGCAGATGAATAAGTTTTATCTTAATAATAGATTATTCGAATGAATTATCAAGACAGCGGAGTGAAAATCGAAGAAATCTGCGTTGAGAAGATTCAATGTTAAGAGCGAGAGTTATGATAGCGAGACCAGACTTGACTAGCGTATTCAAGAAGAGGTCTACCAAAGGTGGTGTATATAGGGATTCAGTGAAATAGGGGTTCGAGAATTTTTTAGACCAACGTTTGATGAAGCCAAGGGATGAGTTGGCCTTGTTAATAACAATTTAACTGAGTCCCGCAAATAACTTCTAGGTCAAAAATAGAAAAAGACAGATAAATGGTAACATCGTTTAAACTGGAAGTTCGGTTGGGAAAATGTGAACGCTTAGGGGTGAATGTTATGAATTTGCATTTAGCTACATTGAGTTCTAAGAAATTTTGTTCGCACCAAGTTTGAAATGAGTCAAAATCGTTTTGGAGTAAGATAGAATCAGATGGAGTAGAAATAACCTTTGTCATCATGCCATCATGTAAAAAGAAACAGTAGAATTATCAATGACATTAATAACGTATAATAACAAATAACAAAGGGCCAAGGTGGCTCCCTTGAGGGACTCTTGAGTTTACATAAATGGGACCGGAATATAAGGACCTGAAAATAAACGCGGTTCTCAAGATACGATCTGCGCCATGAAATAAAAAAGAGTGGGAAATGAAGGGCGTTAAGTGTAATATACATAATTTCGTGACTAAATTTATCAAAGACATTTACTAAAGTCTTGAGTGATAATATCCACTTCATTCCCTTTCTAATATTCGTTTAGATTTTTTGATGCGAATTTAGTAAGATTAGTTGGTGGATCTGCCTTTTAAGAAGCCATGTTGTTGGGAAGAAAAAATAAGTCTTCAAGAGTCGAAGACAATGTTTAGAAAAAGAAAAGAAAGCTTGGCTATGTGCCGGTATAGTTTCTAATATAACATTTCTTGCTCCTTTTTTAAGAACAGGAAAAATAAAAGAGTCTTTCCAAAGCTTCGTGAAAAAAGCTTAAGAAATGGAAGAAACAAACAGTACTGATAGAGATTTACATAAGGAGGTAGCAAAGTATTGTAATAATATTGCAGCAAACCATCAGGACCAGGAGAGAAATCATCGTTGAGTAGACTTAATTTTTTGTCAACAATATCATCACTTATTTCGATTTGGGTAGGGGAAGTGTATGGGATAACTTTTAAGTAATCCAAAAAAACTATAGTCAAGTTCTTCAAGATGATTAATTTACGATTGCCTGAAGAATGAGTTAAAGAGTTTTATAGAGTCGGTAGGTTTCATATCGTGAAATTTTATTGTTGAAGGGAAGCCATCGAATTTACGTTTAATGTTTACACATTTTTAGAAGCTTCTGGGATCCGTAATCAGGCTATCTTCATTTTGTTAATTTATACTAGATATGAGAATTTACAAAGAGATAAAATCTGCATTGAGATTGCTGATAGTTAGAAGTCAACAGCGGACTTAGCTTTCAAATGAATTTCTGACATTTCGAAGCATTCGTAGATCATTACTATACCGAGGAGGGGAGACAAATTTGTACGTGGGGAATATGTTACGGATTGAACGAGACATTGGAAAAAAGGCATATAGAACATTCAGGGGCAATATCTTTTGAGGTTTTATCGAAGAACAAATTAAAAGCAGTGTCAGAGTGTCGGAAATTGAAATTAATTAACTTGCAGACGACACCGAATCATTATAGCAATCGATAGGAGGGATAGGATTTTTATAATCAGTCTTGGATTTTGTGAGCACCAAATCCAACAATCCTACTAATTAACTTAGCCTCTTAGGTGAAAATGGGCCTCATCACTGACGGATTTTCATGCGAGGACCGAATCAGCGAGACACAAACGTTCCTGCTGATCGACCGGCTTGAGTCCTTGTGTTAAATGAGCTTGCAATGTCGGTTTAAGAATACCTTATTCAAAAGATCTACAAAAAATTACTCACATGGCTTATGAATATTAGTCTTATTGCATAGTACATACCTAAATTTAAGATATTGATTTGAAAAGTGTGCTATTCGGAAAGTCACAGAAAAATTATAGTACATTTTTCAGCTACTGAGGCATTTTTTAGTTAGTAAGTTATATTTATTTTGTAAAAATGTTTTCAAAAAAGTCTTTTTTTTTTCAAAATACATTTTTGAGAGTTGCAAGCAGTCCCTAGAACACGTTGTAAAAAAGTTTAATACTTCAGAAACTAATTTATAATGGGTTTCTCGACCTTTAAAAAAAAACAATAAATTTAAATGTTGTTCACTCTCAATCAAGTGATTTCGAGTGTGTATTCAGATTAGGCTTTACAGAAAATACTTCCATTTGATGATAGTTAAAAATACGGACATATACAAACGTAAGTTATGTATCTACCGTCGCATTTAAGATGAATGTGTCATCGGGGATTAAACATGCTTTTTATTGCCTTTTCTAACAAAACAAAAAACCTCCGCAGAGTTCGACAAAAAACATTGTTGGTTTAATATAACAACAAAACTAGAACTACCTACATAATACCTACCTAGACCTACCTCTGCCTTCACTTCACTGTTTCCAACAATATTTTTTAGTAAATTCATTTATTTTTTGTCATCGTCGCTTTGAGAATTATGTAAAAAAGTTTTTAGCAGAAGTTATTCAACTGCAAAGCGATACATGATCGAATATTCAATTTTACTATTTATCTATTTTTGTTTTTATATCGCTCCCGTTTACAGCGGAAGTATAGGAAGGATGTCTCTGTGAAAAAATTGTTGGAATTGACACAACTAAAGAGTGTTGTTTTTAGATGTAAATATTGATGTGGACTGTATGCATGTTAAGCAAAACAAAAATTATTGAAGTTTTAGGAAATGTATAACATTAGGCGGGTTTTTTTTGGCGCAGCTATCTGTACCCGTGTTTTGTTGGAAAATCTATCAATAGTATAGTAGGATTTTACACGAATAATTAAAACAATATCCGCAGTATAGATACTACCGATAAAAGTTAAAGTAGAATCTTACTACGGATGGGTTTTCGACATTTATACGAGTCTCGAATGAATCTTATGTGATTTCGTTCTCAAATGTTGGTACGATTGATATTGCATTTGTATGTCGATGGCTGTGTTCGTTGAGTAGTTATGCATTTGGGATCATGTGTTTTCCATTGGGGAAACAAATTAATCTGTTACTGATGGTATTATTTAGTTTTGTTTATGAAAATGGACTAAGTGGGCTTATTTTGCAGGAGAAAACAATAGAAAAGATAATTGAGTTTTGCTATGTTTCACCCAAAGGTTTTAGATTAAATAAATCTTTTTGGTGTTTCCACCGCACAAGAAGTTTTAAAAATGATTAAAGTTTGACAGCACTTTCTAAAATACAAATGGTGTTTTGATGTTTCTTATGAAGTGCAATAGAGATAGTTTGATTCGTGTTGAGCAATGAAAAACTGAATAGTTCAGCACCATATAAGAATATGCTACCTACTTCATGTGCAATTTTTTGTTTTTATTTGATTAAACTAAAACTGATTGTGGTCGGTGATCTGAACATTGACCTTCTCACCACCTCATCTGAAAGTGATAGTTATCTATCACTTATGTCTTCTTTTGGTTTGGTAAGTTTGCTTAATGTGCCAACGCGTGTAGGTCAAGATTCAAGTACTTCTCTTGATCATTTATTTATAAGATTACATAGAAATAATTCTACAAATTATAAAACGAATACCTTCGATCTAAATATAAATGATCACTTTTTAACAACAATTCAGCTTGATCATAGTGTGTCCAAAGAAAAACCGCCTATTACTAATGAACAAACTAAAATTGACTACACTGCACTTAGTTTTTGAGTTTTGGGATGATATTTATGGTGCACATGATCCATCTACTGCCTTCAATTTCACATAGAGTCATCTAGCAAGAGGATTAAAAAACGTCAAAAAAAAGCAAACATCTAAAACAGTGGGTGTCAGCTGCTCTTTTTAAAAAAATTGTGTGAAGAACTTAAAAATGATATAACTTTTCAAAGAGATACTTATTATAGGAACAAGTTTATCCATAATATGGGTAATTCTTATAAAGAATGGCAGGTCGTTAATGAGATTCTGAACAAAAACATGATTAATTCTGATATCGTAGTTAGTAAAAATAATTTGTCCTTTTCTGAGCCTTTTGAAGTTGCCATTGTATTTAATGATTATTTTTCAAATATTACGAGTACTATTCGTACCACAGCAATGAATAATTCTTTTGCTTGTCAATGTGACAATGTCAATGCTTTTGAACCCATTCAAAGTCAAACTTTTTGATGGAATTCTTATCTGCTTTTGAAATAAAACAAATTATACAGTCGCTAAAAAATTCAAATTTTAAACCGTGCGATAATATTTCTAGTAATATTCTTTTCTAGTTGCAGATGTTTTAACTCACATTTTCAATTTAAGCTTACAAAAAGGTATCTTTCCTGATTTTTTGAAAACTGCAGTTGTTATCCCTTTACATGAAAGAGGCGACCTTTATCTCTTTGATCAGTCTTTTCTAAAGTTTTCGAAAAGGGGATCAAGTCTAGGATGCTGTCTTTTCTAGACAAAACGAATTTTTTCAGTGACTCACAATTTGGTTTTAGAAGTGGTAGATCTACTGAACACGCTTTGTTAAAGTTATGCAGTGAAATTTATAAAAGTCTTAATGAATCTATTTACAGACATTACTAAAGCTTTTGACATGGTTGACCATGATATTTTGCTTATGAAATTATATAATGATGGATTAAGAAGTTATATACAAGAATGGTTTGTATCGTATCTGCATAATCGTAGCCAAAGAGTTAAATTAAAAATATCTTAAGTGCTAAAAACTTCATTAACGTTGTTGTACCACAAGGCTCGGTATTAGGACCAGTTTTGTTTTTGATTTTTGTTAATTCACTTTTCATGCACCCTTTGAAGGGCACAATAACAGATATGCCTTTAAAATATCATTCTCGTAATTGCGAAAGATTCCGTTTGATGCATTCCTGTTTTTTTTGATCATAATTTTATAACTTTTAATTCTAATCTGTGTTGCGCCACGGAATTTTTTTCAATTGAACGAGTAGACAGTTTTAAGTCTTTGGGTGTAACTTTAGACTATAGGTTTAGTTGGAAAGACCATACACTATATGTAAAGAATTTTTTAACTAATGTTATTAGACAGATTTTTCTACTCGGCCAATACAGTGGTTTGTAATTTTTAAAATTAGTTTACTTATAAAACAAAAACATGCAATTCGCATTCTGTGTAAGGTTTATCGTCTAACTCCTAGCTTTGGGTTTTTTAAAAATTTGGAACTGTAATATATGCGTGAAATTCAGTTATCTTATCAAATCACCACAATCAAGAAAGCACATTTTTCTCTCCTTACACTGTTACTGCGCCTCGTCTTTTTAATAAATTAGCTACTAGTCTTAGAAAAAACGCATAAAATTTGCAAAATCTCATCGATTCTTTATTTGAAACGTTAGATTGGTCCATGACATTTACTCTTAGAAGATAATTTCATTTAAATGTTGACCGCGGCTGCGTCTTAGGTGGTCCATTCGGAAAGTCCAATTTTGGGTAACTTTTTCGAGCATTTCGGCCGGAATAGCCCGAATTTCTTCGGAAATGTTGTCTTCCAAAGCTGGAATAGTTGCTGGCTTATTTGTGTAGACTTTAGACTTGACGTAGCCCCACAAAAAATAGTCTAAAGGCGTCAAATCGCATGATCTTGGTGGCCAACTTACCGGTCCATTCCTTGAGATGAATTGTTCTCCGAAGTTTTCCCTCAAAATGGCCATAGAATCGCGAGCTGTGTGGCATGTAGCGCCATCTTGTTGAAACCACATGTCAACCAAGTTCAGTTCTTCCATTTTTGGCAACAAAAAGTTTGTTAGCATTGAACGATAGCGATCGCCATCCACCGTAACGTTGCGTCCAACAGCATCTTTGAAAAAATACGGTCCAATGATTCCACTAGCGTACAAACCACACCAAACAGTGCATTTTTCGGGATGCATGGGCAGTTCTTGAACGGCTTCTGGTTGCTCTTCACTCCAAATGCGGCAATTTTGCTTATTTACGTAGCCATTCAACCAGAAATGAGCCTCATCGCTGAACAAAATTTGTCGATAAAAAAGCGGATTTTCTGCCAACTTTTCTAGGGCCCATTCACTGAAAATTCGACGTTGTGGCAGATCGTTCGGCTTCAGTTCTTGCACGAGCTGTATTTTATACGGTTTTACACCAAGATCTTTGCGTAAAATCTTCCATGTGGTCGAATAACACAAACCCAATTGCTGCGAACGGCGACGAATCGACATTTCACGGTCTTCAGCAACACTCTCAGAAACAGACGCAATATTCTCTTCTGTACGCATTGGTGTGGTTGGTTTAATGTCCAATAAAGTAAACTGAGTGCGAAACTTGGTCACAATCGCATTAATTGTTTGCTCACTTGGTCGATTATGTAGACCATAAATCGGACGTAAAGCGCGAAACACATTTCGAACCGAACACTGATTTTGGTAATAAAATTCAATGATTTGCAAGCGTTGCTCGTTAGTAAGTCTATTCATGATGAAATGTCAAAGCATACTGAGCATCTTTCTCTTTGACACCATGTCTAAAATCCCGCGTGATCTGTCAAATTCTAATGCATGAAAATCCTAACCTCAAAAAAATCACCCTTTATAACAAATACAACAGCTGTGGATAAAACTTAAACTTAAATCTGGGTGCGGATATAAAAATTAACATTTTTTCGAGTATCGATACTAGATGAGAGAAAAATTGAATTTCTTAGGTTGGTAACTTGGGTAATCGGGTAACTCAAGGAGTTTCGAAGACTTTGTTCGCAGAGTGCAACGCACTTTAAGTGCTTTCTTTTATTTAAGTTAATTTTGAATTAATATTGGAACGCACAAATCAAGGAACGAGTCACACATTATTCTTCTATGGTGTTTAATATTTTACTGCCGTAATGTCGTTTTCTAATTGCAAGATTTAAGGTATAACTACAACGGCCACATTTTTCAAAATGTGGGAAATTAAGAAACGTAATTTTTTCTTTGTAGCGTCATTTGAATTTGAAAACAAAAAAATAAGAAAAATGGTTTTTAACATGAAAAAATAAGCTTTCTCCATCATTACTTTAAATTTTGAGGTGGAAAAACTCAAAAATCTGAATCTCAATTTTTATCAAAATTCACACTTAGGTTTCACATTTGTCTGAACATTTGCTATTGTTTTATAAAAAAAAGTTAAGTTTATATGAAAAAATTTAGTAAACAATTACAAAATTAGATTTAGTCTACTATTTGTCAGGAAAAATCTGAAATTTTTACACAATGATTTCAAAAGCAATTATAAAACGACATAAGTTAAATATTTTTAAGTTTTTCAGACCACAAAATTAAAAGCAATAATGCAGAAGGCTTAATTGTTGGTTGTAGTTTTTTTTAAACAAATGGCGCTAAAAAGAACAAAAATGTTTTACATTTTTGTAAATTTACCACTTTTTATCAAAAGTGGCAGTTGTAGTTAAGTAAAGTAAAGTAAAGTAAAGTAAAGTAAAGTAAAGTAAAGTAAAGTAAAGTAAAGTAAAGTAAAGTAAAGTAAAGTAAAGTAAAGTAAAGTAAAGTAAAGTAAAGTAAAGTAAAGTAAAGTAAAGTAAAGTAAAGTAAAGTAAAGTAAAGTAAAGTAAAGTAAAGTAAAGTAAAGTAAAGTAAAGTAAAGTAAAGTAAAGTAAAGTAAAGTAAAGTAAAGTAAAGTAAAGTAAAGTAAAGTAAAGTAAAGTAAAGTAAAGTAAAGTAAAGTAAAGTAAAGTAAAGTAAAGTAAAGTAAAGTAAAGTAAAGTAAAGTAAAGTAAAGTAAAGTAAAGTAAAGTAAAGTAAAGTAAAGTAAAGTAAAGTAAAGTAAAGTAAAGTAAAGTAAAGTAAAGTAAAGTAAAGTAAAGTAAAGTAAAGTAAAGTAAAGTAAAGTAAAGTAAAGTAAAGTAAAGTAAAGTAAAGTAAAGTAAAGTAAAGTAAAGTAAAGTAAAGTAAAGTAAAGTAAAGTAAAGTAAAGTAAAGTAAAGTAAAGTAAAGTAAAGTAAAGTAAAGTAAAGTAAAGTAAAGTAAAGTAAAGTAAAGTAAAGTAAAGTAAAGTAAAGTAAAGTAAAGTAAAGTAAAGTAAAGTAAAGTAAAGTAAAGTAAAGTAAAGTAAAGTAAAGTAAAGTAAAGTAAAGTAAAGTAAAGTAAAGTAAAGTAAAGTAAAGTAAAGTAAAGTAAAGTAAAGTAAAGTAAAGTAAAGTAAAGTAAAGTAAAGTAAAGTAAAGTAAAGTAAAGTAAAGTAAAGTAAAGTAAAGTAAAGTAAAGTAAAGTAAATTAAAGTAAAGTAAAGTTTAAAAAAAACCAGTATTAGATTTTTGGCTTCTATTTGGATTTCCCATAGTTTTTATTTTTTTTATGACTGTTTAAATTCAATTTGGAATTTTTTTAAATTCAATTTGGAATTTTTTTATGACTGGGGTAATATTAAAGGGTAAAAAAATGTAAATTTGAATACCTGCATATTCAGGATTTTGTATATAATGCTCGGTTTGATCCAATTTAAATTTATTTGAGACATTATGGGAAAAGTTAAGGAATTACCTATTGAAGCTGGATCTGCGATTATGACCCTTATTGAAAAATGCTATTCACAAAGAGAAATCGCCACAATACTGAAGATATCCAAAGTAGTTGTTCACAGGACCATACAGCTTTACTCTAGTACCGGCGGTTTTAGATATAAACCGAGGTCAGAAAGACCTAGAGTTACGACGAAAACCGAAGATCTGCATATCATCACCATAAGCAAGCGTTCTATTAAGAAAATAGCACCAGAAATACACCGAGATCAATGAAATCCGGGAAGGACCATTATCTGTATCAACGATACAACGAAGGCTAAGGCATTCGGAAACCACTTCTACGACCCCAAAAACAAGATCAAACTGTTGAAATGGGCCAAAACCCATAATGATTGGATAGATTAAGACTTCAACAGAGTGTTATGGAGCAATGAGTCCAAGTTTGAGATATTTGGCTCAAATCGCAGAGTGTACGTCAGGCGCAGTGCTGAACAGAAGATGCTACCAGACTGTTTGGTCCCAACTTTAAAGCATGGAGGCGGTTCAGTAATGGTGTGGGGATGTTTTTCCTTCTATGGAGAAGGAGATCAAACACGAGTGATCGAAAGAATGGATAAAGAAGTCTATAATACGAAAAATGGAGAAAGAAGTCTATAATACGATATTGGAAGACCACGTTTTGGTATCTGAACTCCGATTATTCGGTGAAGGTTTTGTATTCCAACAAGACAATGACCCGAAACACACTTCAAAACTTTGCCGGGGATACCTGAAACAAAAAGAAGATGAGGAAATTCTAAAAGAAATGGTATGGCCACCGCAGTCTCGGATAGCAATGCCAAAAGAACACGCCTATTCAATCATATTTATCTAAAGGTATTCTAAGGCTCAATGTTTGAAAACAACTGATTTGGTAGCTTAACTTCGGAACTGGTCATTGCAACGTATTTTGCACAGAGAATAAGTCAGGTCTTAAGGTTTTAAAAGTTTGAATATTGAATTAAAACAAGCAATTTGAAATACATTCAAATGATCCGGATATTTTTTTAAAAGTCATCTTCAGTTATGAGGCCCGTTTTAAATTCGGAGGTTATGTTCGAACTGTCGTGTTTGGAACTCGAAAAATCGAAGAATTATTGTTGAAAAGCTTCTAAAGGGTGATTTTTTTGAGGTTAGTATTTTCATGCATTAGTATTTGACAGATCACGCGGGATTTCAGACATGGTGTCAAAGAGAAAGATGCTCAGTATGCTTTGACATTTCATCATGAATAGACTTACTAACGAGCAACGCTTGCAAATTATTGAATTTTATTACCAAAATCAGTGTTCGGTTCGGAATGTGTTTCGCGCTTTACGTCCGATTTATGGTCTACATAATCGACCAAGTGAGCAAACAATTAATGCGATTGTGACCAAGTTTCGCACTCAGTTTACTTTATTGGACATTAAACCAACCACACGAATGCGTACAGTGCGTACAGAAGTGAATATTGCGTTTGTTTCTGAGAGTGTTGCTGAAGACCGTGAAATGTCGATTCGTCGCCGTTCGCAGCAATTGGGTTTGTGTTATTCGACCACATGGAAGATTTTACGCAAAGATCTTGGTGTAAAACCGTATAAAATACAGCTCGTGCAAGAAATGAAGCCGAACGATCTGCCACAACGTCGAATTTTCAGCGAATGGGCCCTAGAAAAGTTGGCAGAAATTCCGCTTTTTTATCGACAAATTTTGTTCAGCGATGAGGCTCATTTCTGGTTGAATGGCTACGTAATTGCCGCATTTGGAGTGAAGAGCAACCAGAAGCCGTTCAAGAACTGCCCATGCATCCCGAAAAATGCACTGTTTGGTGTGGTTTGTACGCTGTTGGAATCATTGGACCGTATTTTTTCAAAGATGCTGTTGGACGCAACGTTACGGTGAATGTCGATCGCTATCGTTCAATGCTAACAAACTTTTTGTTGCCAAAAATGGAAGAACTGAACTTGGTTGACATGTGGTTTTAACAAGATGGCGCTACATGCCACACAGCTCGCGATTCTATGGCCATTTTGAGGGAAAACTTCGGAGAACAATTCATCTCAAGGAATGGACCGGTAAGTTGGCCACCAAGATCATGCGATTTGACGCTTTTAGACTATTTCTTGTGGGGCTACTTCAAGTCTAAAGTCTACACAAATAATCCAGCAACTATTCCAGCTTTGGAAGACAACATTTCCGAAGAAATTCGGGCTATTCCGGCCGAAATGCTCGAAAAAGTTACCCAAAATTGGACTTTCCGAATGGACCACCTAAGACGCAGCCGCGGTCAACATTTAAATGAAATTATCTTCAAAAAGTAAATGTCATGGACCAATCTAACGTTTCAAATAAAGAATCGATGAGATTTTGCAAATTTTATGCGTTTTTTTTTTAAAGTTCTCAATCTCTTAAAAAATCACCTTTTACAACCGCAATGTGTTTCCTTTTTGGTACGGTTCTTGGGAAGGTTCAAATATTTCTGTAATGGAGTGCGATACCAAACTTTGATTGACAATTTTCCGATTCCGAAATTAGAAGATATTGATGTAGATGACGGTAATGTTCAACAAACAACGAAACAATAGCATCATCAATGTTTTCAATGCGGTTTTTTACATAAGTTATCAGTATAAACTAAGGACTTAATCTTCGTTCCAGTTCTAAGTCCGGTGTCAAGCTCATTTTAAAGTGTTACCACTACCTTCAGGTATATTGCTGCAGGAAGTCAGTAACCTTCGTCAAAAATTCTAAGTCACATTCTTAAGAAATCTCATAAATCCCAATCTGATGGCATACTGACTTGTTAGCGGGTTCGAGATGTTAAGGATGACACCAACCCATTTAAGAACCTATGTCACTAAAACCGCGTGTTCCTGATTTGAATTCTACGATTTGTTCGCCTCTCCCGGTTTCGGCTCAACAAAATTATTCTGCTGGCTTGGTTCAGATGGTTGGTTGGATGGAATGGTATAGGTGACGTTTATTTCTGCGTCCTTTCTCTGGATCCGTTCGCACCAAAGTCTATCACACACATGTAGAAGTGATTTATGTTGGCACTCAGTCTTCGTGGTTTTTAAATGGCTTCAGAATTGAATAGAATTCAGAAGTATATTTGAATGAATCCAACTAATTGGGCAACAAATCTGTCATTGCAGGAAAATATAAAAAAAAAACTCAAGCTCTCAAGATATTATCAGCATCAAATCGATGGACCCAAAACATATTCCTATATAAGACGTGAATATAATGTGGCGAATGAACTGTATGAAGATGATGATGACGATGCGAGTGCGCATGTGGTTTTGGATTTGGATTAATAAATAAAATTTATAACGAGGCTGTTAATTAAAATAAGAAGGTTTTAATTCTTGGTATAATATAAGTACGAGAATAAAAAAAAGGAAAGAAATAAAACGGAGCAAATGAGAAGGGCGCAAGCATCACACATCCCAGGCCAGAATCATCCAGAATTTCATGCGATAGCCAGGACATCTCTGTTTGGTATGTATTCGTACATACTTGGGGGATGAATGATGGTAATGAAGTGGCGCACCACTGTGTTCAACACGACCAAGATGCGACGCATCCCATCGCACATTGAACTGAGTATATTGTGTGACTGTGATTCTGGATGCAGTGTGGTGTGGATGCAGCGAGACGGAAACGCCAATAAATCAAATTGGATGTAGGGTAATTATTAACTCATATTTCCATGGAATTTCATTCTTGTGAAATATTATTAATTGCACGTTGGCAGTTCACGACCGCCCGCTCTGTCTCTTTTAAGACTTTTTTGTTTTTGTTGTTTAAATTTGCAAGTGAGAAATTGCAATTTATTTGTTTGTGTAGCTTGTTTGTTTGTTTTAAGCTTGGTCAAAATGGAGACCTTTAAAGAAAATTATCTGAATAAGATTTTTAAAGAATGTCTTAATTTTTAAATGTTATTATTTGGTAGTCGGTCTTGAGTGCTTACATAAGTTCAACAGAAGCATTTCATTTTAGAAATAATAAACATGGAAAAAGATTGTGTGTTTTTTTTGTATAGCGATAAGCAACCTTGACTTTCTAGAACTTCATTTTCTAAGACTGTAGTCCTTTTTTTTATAATAAGCACACACTCAAGGGGATATTACTACCCTTTTTATGCAGAGGCACAGTGTAAGCACTAGGAAGAGGAGAGAGGATTTAAGAGATGTCGGTGCACATTAGTTTTGAATTCCTGAATATTGCATTGACTAGGAAAGAGTGTGGTAAGGCATTCCACATTCGCGTAGTACGGCAAGAGAACTTACGACCATGTTCAAGCGAAGTAAATGAACTTATGATGATATTATCACTTATCAATTTAAATGATCTACGTTCGAAACTAAGTAAGTTGCAGGAGCACCAGCCCAGATATAGGAGTTTTACTCAAGCTTTGGACGTATGTAAGTCTTGTAGATAATAGCCAGATCAGAAGGTGTGAAAAATTTCTTGCATCGTATAAGGAAACCCAAACAACTTGCAGCATTTTTGACGACATCGCGTATGTGATCATTCCACAAGAGGTGGTTGGTGACACACATACCGAGAATATTGAGATGTTCAGTCTCATTGATGCAATGGCAAGAGGAGTATATCTGGCTTTACGGAATAAGACAGCATTGGATTTTCGAAGCAATAAATTCCACGCAGTTTAATTCCTCATTGTACAATGCTGTTTTGGTCGGAATTCAATAAGCTTATCAAAATTTGTCGTTGTAGTTCCACATCCGAAGAAGAGGGATGTGAGTCTGCAAACGAGTATGAAAAGCTAATAAAAGCTAATAATTCTATCGTCCGAGTATTGGATTAGTAGTTGCAGACAGGAGATCAATAATAAAAATGAGAAAGAGTATTGGAGATAGAACAGAGCCCTGGGGCACACCCCAGCACTTATTTTATGGACTTCAGACTTGAATCCATCTAAAACTACTTGTATTGCTTGATCCGAAAGGTTATTACTAGTCCAAGGAAGCAGGGATTCATGGAAACCGAAAGCACGCATTTTCGATAAGAGAGCCTCTACCAAATATTATCAAATGCTTTTGAAATACCAAGTGCAATATTCTTTCTTTCTCCAAAGCGATGTAAGGATTTGCTAATCTGTTTGGTGAGATGAAAAATGAAATCACAAGTGACGGTCATTAAGAAGCTTTCGATCTTCAAGATATTTCTTTAGCTGATAGTTAATCAGCGTTTCCATGACCTGGGAAAGAAGGGACGTAAGTGCAATCGGTCGGTTATTAAATGGTTAGGAAGATTCGCCATTTTTGGGAATGGGCTGGACAAATCCAGTTTTCCATCCTCTCGGAACGAGACCAGAGGAGTAGGACAAAAGAGAAAGTTTACGCAGTGGTTTTTCCAGAGTTGAAGAACACCTCTTCAGAACACCTCTTCATAACAATAACATTCGGACCAGCAGATTTATGTGTGCTTAGGTCCCTAAGTTTCACTATAAAGTAAGTTTTAAGACATTTTTAGAAGATATTAGTATCATTTTCGAAATTAACAGAGAAAGTTGATATAAATAGAACACAATTTAATTTGATTTCTAATATATGGAGCACTTCTCTACGAATATTATACAGGGTGGGCCTAGTTACTTCACTATCTGAAACTCTTATAACTGAGCGGCTGTTAATAGTAGAGAGTTGGTTTATGGCTTGTTCGAAAGCAGGTTATTTAAGGTTTTCGTTATGACTAGTTCAGTGTCAACAATGCAGTGGACAAGCAAGACCGCGATGGAGTCTACTTTTCTTTCAGCCGTTCGATCATCGCAATTCAGCTTGCTTTCAGAAACCATTTCAATATTGCACCTGCAGGTCGCAACGGTGCATGTGCAGGGATACCGGTAGTGTGCAGAAGAAACATAATGAACCTCCCAGAACCGTCAGGACGCCAGAAAAAATCGAAAGGGTAGAAGGGCGACGATTTTGAAATTATGATTCTTTGAAGAGAACGAAAAAGCAGTTACGGTCAATTCTGAACGTTATATCAGCATGATTATGGATTTTTTTCTGCCAACACGTGAAGAAATGAATGTAGGGGATGTGTGGTTTCAACAGGACCGCGCCACAGGTCACACGGCAACAAGTTCAATGAATATTTTGCGTGAACACTTCCCCGAACGGTTCATCTCTCTTAGAGGCGATCTTCAGTGGCCAGCACGATCGCCAGATTTAGCCCCATGTAATTTTTTCCTGTGGGGCTACCTTAAAAACCGTTGGTATACACTGATAGTTCAAAAACCTTCGTCATCTTTAAAATAATATTCGTGCTGCTATCGCCGACATAAGCACAGATATACTGGAAAAAGTGGAAAACAATTTCAAATTCCGACTATCTCAGTGCATTGATGAGAACGGCGGCCACTTTCGAGATGTCGTTCTTAAAACTAAATAAAATAAAACGTTAAATGTACAACTATACACAGCAAAAATAATTAAATTAATATTGCCAATACTTTTTGTGTTATGATTTTTTAAAATAAGTAAGTAACTTAAGTAAGTACTTTATCTTGTCATGGAGTCGGTAAAATTTCGGAAAAAATTTAAGAGGTATATAGCAAGGCGCACGGTCAGAAAATATTACTGCTGCAAGTGCACAAGATGTTGCCAATGATACGAATTTATCAAATTCAGGGCGTTCGAAGAAATTATTTTTTTTCTTGATGCATTAAAAACCATCATCACTTAATTTCTTGGGAAAAACTGTCTCGCCATTTGAATTATTATGGTTTTTCAAAGTACACTCTAATTATATGTTCAGATCCAAAGAATGGAAATGTTGCCACTAATTGCGGATTGTTTTCGAAACGTGGAGTATGAGTTGTTCCTTGTCGCATGTCCAAAAGAGTGACTATATTTTTGAAGGAAATTGAACGTATTGGAATGGTGGTAAAGTCTCTCAAGACTTGAATCTTTGGAAGCTCTTGAAGAGGGAAAAAGAAATAAGAAACATTACAAATAATGTGGGCATTAGTAGAACGTCTCATTGAAGTATCGCATTTTAATTAAAAGTATGTCGTACAGAGACTGTTATTGCATCTAAGAAAGGTGAGGCGAAGCATTATTTACTTCCAATAGGTATAGTTATTGTAATCGGTCCGATTTGTCGATATTTCTCTACGTTTAAAGGTTCCTAGAATCTAAATAAAAGATTTTTAGAGAGATGTTTTTGCGTGAGTGGGTACGTACGCTCGGGAAGCTTTTTTCGTCGTCCATTGCTCAGGAATCAGTAGAGACATCGACTTCAAATGCATTTTGTTGTACAGATAATAATGCAGAAAGAAAAAAAATAAATTGGTTGTTTTTTTCAAAGCAGTTTAAGCAAAAGTAAACATTTTGGTTAGCCAAAAATATCTTTAGAACCAATAACTTTAGCGACCTAAATTAAATTTTATTTTATATAATGTGACGTGATACCAAACTAATATAATTTTGAAAAAAAAATCAATCAACATTTGTTGGTATATCTAGATTAAAAAAATTGAAAAAAATATGATTGTCATCTAGGATATTTTACGAAAAAAAATTGATTTTATCTCTAAAATAATTGTATAACATTTTTGATATCTGTTAAAAAATCGATTTGATAGTTTTTTACAAAAAAATAAAAACCTAAAAACAATACTTAAACTTTTTAAAATTGATTTTCAACTCAAATATCTTTTCAAAATTTAAAAATATTGGTTTTAAACTAATTATAGAAAATTTTGTTTTTGACATTCAGTACATTTTTTTTTTTTAAATCCAATAGTAAATTTTTTTATAAATGTTAAAATCTACAAACAATAGTACGGAAAATAGGTAAAAATTGATATTTTATAAGTGAAGGCATTGACTTCAAAAAGATTTTATTTTGTGCCAAAATTTGTTGTTAACATTGAATATTGTTCTTAGGAAAATTAAAAAAATAGGAAATACAAATTTTCAAGAAATGCTACCAAAATTGGGAAAAAATGGTTTTCGACTAAAGATCATGTTAACAATAATAGGTTTTAAATTTCAAACTATATATTTTATCATATGGAAAATATTGTTTATTATATTTTACTAATTTCTTAGAAAAAATCAACTGACTACTATTGAACTTATAATAAAAATAGGTAGACTAACAAAAACCTGACAAGACATTGTTTTCTACTCAAGTATTACGAGAACAAAGAAAGATATTGACTTAAATTTTGTTATATCTCATAAAATATTGTTATATTCTGTTAAAGTTTTAAGCAAGACAAATCGACAGACGGGATGGGAAGTTATCAGTGTGACTCGCACCCAGCCTCTTTCATGTACATGTGCTTAGTCATTATTTGAGGAAGCATATATTTTTAAACTGTTTGATATAGGAAATTAAAATATCCCAAGAATTAATGTAACGATAAACTGTTTTTTTTTAACTGTTTTGTGAGTCGTTCTTTTAAATCTATATTTTATGTTTAAATTGTAAAATACCAAAAAATAACGACTGTCAAGTTAGCACTACATTTTTCGAAATTTAAAAAACCGAGTATGCAGTTAATTGCAGTTTTTTTTTGTTGAAAATTAGTTGTGGAAAAAAAATTTGTAGCTCGGAGATTTTTTTGTTGGTATGTAGTGCTAAGTTGACATCAAGTAAGCAATGCACTTTTTGATTTTCTTAAAACTAAGTTAGCAATTAGGTGACAACTATGTTGTTGTAAATTAGTTGTAGAAAGAAAAAAATTCCAAACATTTTTTTTTATGTGCTAACACCGTGAGCCCAGCCATAAGACAAGGATATTCGAAAATGTAACGATGCAAATAATTATAGCTTTTTTGTTTAAAATTAGTTGTGGAGAAAAAAATTCCAAACTTTTTATTTACTTTGATTTTTTTTTAAAGGGAGAAGTGTATGAAGTTAGCCTCCCCTTTTTTCGATTTGTTTATTTTTAAAGTTGTTCCAGGTTTTTTTTGTTGAAAATTGGGGTTTTAGATCCGAAAAACTGTTTTGGCGTAGCTCCCCTTTATCTAAAATCTTTTTTTTTTTTTTAAATCGTTAAAGGTTTTTTATAGCAGTTTTGGACATTGTTCAAAATTTTTGGAGCTCTATGTTCAAAATTTTAAAAGATATGGGCAAAATTTGTATCAAATCTAGACCCCCTTATTTCGAAACTCCAACTTTTTATATTTTGTTGGATTCTAAAAAGTTTTTTAACCATTGTTTCTAAAACTAAGAGTCGTGAAACGTATATTTTAAAAGGTATTGCCTTCAAAATTTTTTCACAAAAGAAAAAAAGGTCCCCCGTTTTTTTTTTGTTTTTTTCTTTCACAAAGACTACATTTAAAAAAAAAACCTACATAAGCACATGTACAGTAGGGTGGAGTGAATATTTTTTTTTTGAAATTCTAAAAAATACCCCCCGCAAAAGTTGCATATAGTTATAAAACCAATTTTAAGAATTTTTATTTTTTTTTATTTTCACCACTAGGGGTCGCGCAAAGCAAAGAAAAAAATTATTTCAAAAAAAAAAATATTTTTTTTTTATTTAGTGTATGGGGTTTCCTACAACTTTGAAATGTATGAACGAGTTTAAGAATGCCCTATTTTTATAAAACAGACCTTTGTTATTCAATTTTCTTTTTAGCAATTTTCTATTTATTAGGTACCTATATTTTAATTCATAATAAAATTTGATGGGTTTTGGTATAATGTTCTTCATAGACAATGTTTCTAAAATGTTTCTTTGGTTATTATTATTAATTTTATTTCTGCATTCTGCAGTATTACAAAATTTAATTTGAAAAAGAATCATACAGTGGACGTCCAATATAACGAATGCCCGATATAGCGAATTTGCGATATAACGAACGCTTTTGAAATTTACATTACCATCTCTAAATAACGAACGATGATAAAAATTTGCTATCCGATATAACGAACGCGTATATTATATTGCCTTAAAATGATTTTTTTCTTGCCATTGTGATCTGTGCATATATTTTTATGTCAACACATAAGTTTATTCTCGTACATATGTATGTGTGTGCGCCAAAGGTTCAAAACTATAACAAGCTTTCTGTTTTTCGTTTAGTCTTCGCATCGCCTACTGAAACATTTTTGTTAGAATTCTTATTTTTGGGTTTGTCTATCGCTATGCAGTTTTGGATTTTAAGTACGGTCTTACACACACATCTTCAATGACACGACGGCAAGATAATGTTAGCAGTTAAATAGTGTTTGTTGTTTAAAGTCTCGTCTGGTTGAAACGCTCCGTAATAATTTTGTAGATTTAGTTTTGTGTACAAAATATTAAAATGAATACAAAATCTCAACGTACTCGGCTTTCATTAAAGGAAAAAGTCAAAATTATTGATGAGTGCAACAAAGGCGTTTCACTTAAGGAAATTTCAATAAAATTCCGTGTGCCAAAATTATTAATAAAATTAATAAATCAACCACTTACTTAAATTTTTTTGAATGGAAAAGTCAATCGATATAACGAACGCTCTCGATATAGAGAATGACCTCGAACATTATATCATTCGTTATACTGGACGTCCACTGTAGTTTCCTTGCACCGTTGCTTGAAATAAAATTTAAAACCAAAAACTTAGTTGCCCGGCATTAGATGTCATTTTAATAATTCAAAATAAACCTTACTGCTTTTCACTCGTGACTCGTGTATTACAAAAGAAAGTTTGATTTACAAATACTTAAGTGTTCCTTTTAATTATTTTCTACAAACATTATTGTTTTAAAAAAAGTAAGTTGTTGAGATGTACGTCGTACGATTGCCTTGAAAATCGAAAACAATATTTTACTGGAATTTTTTTCTAGAAATTAAAGTGAGAATGGATACTATTACTCCCTCACAGAGAAAAGTTTGCCAAATATTTGGAACAGGGAAAATGTTATCGATGCATCTGTTCCCAACTAACGAAGATGTTTGTCGCCACATTTTTTTCCTCGAAGAAGAAGAAATCTCCTTGATGAAGAGAATATCACTCACAGCTTCGAAAATCAGGCAAATCTACGTTATGTCTTCAATTCCAACGGTCGGTAAGTTCAGTGTTGAGAAAAAAATTAAAAAATTAAACGAGAAAAGGACTGCATTTCTTAAAACACCAAAAAACAGAAGGTCAGTTGCATTTGAGCTGCAGTTAAGCGATTTTAAGAACGATGGTAAAAAACTCTTTGACATATCATCTTGTAAGTGCATTGATTTGAAGTGCTGCTCCTGTTCAAAAGAAAAAAAAGTTCCAGTAAAAGAGCGTTCCTTTCTTGAAGATCAAAGGACTCAAAGAAAAATGGCCATTGGCACAGTCGATGTTATTGAAACCAGTAAGCTTCAAAAATCCCTTGCAAGAAAGTTGACGAGTTCTTCAGCTTCAAACTCTTCCGGCAAGCCGACGCAATTATTCGCTGAAACAGACGATACCGAAATCCACTCTTCAGATGCCGAACCTGTTGTGATTTCAATGCCACTAGAAAAAAAAACACGGTTAGGCAATGACGCTCTTTTCAACACCAACCGAAAATGTCTCTCTAATGTTGCGAAGCAACAGCAACAATGGTAACAGCAGTTTTAAGAGACTACGGTGTTATCCATGATATGGATCAATCAAATATTGCTGACAGAAGCAAAGTAAGTAGGGAAAGGTCAAAATCAAGGAAGCAATTGATTAACGCATCTATCCGTGAACCCTTAGGGATCTATTTTGATGGTCGCAAGGACTCAACAAAAACGCCTCGTGGTAATGTTATTGAAGATCATATCGTATTGATTGCAGAACCAGAATCCAAGTACCTTGGTCATATTTCACCAGAAAATGGAAAAGCCGAAACTGTTACAAATGCCATAATCCAGTTTCTTGAACAAACTGGTATCTCAATGCACAATATTAAACTTATTGGGTGCGACGGAACCAATGTAAATACCGGGATAAGAGGTGGAATTATTCGACAAATTGAGATAAAAGTTCAACTCTGCAATGGTCTATTTGTATGCTCCACGCAAATGAACTAACTCTTAGACATCTATTTGAGAAGCTTTATGGAAAAACATCTGGACCAAAAGCTTACTCTGGTGATATTGGAAAAGATCTAAAGAACTGCCAAAATGTATGTGTTGCTCAGTATCAGGCAGTTCAAATTAACTTACCTGATCTCCCATTGTCTTTCCTGAGCTCAGATCAAAAATATTTGTATGAAATATGTAAAGCTATCAGCAACGGTGTCCGTGAAGGATCAATTTTTGATAAAAATCCTGGAACGATGGTGCATTCAAGATGGCTTACGACAGCTAACCGCATTCTTCGAACTTATGTGTCAAAAGAATCTCCATAAGAGCCATTAAAGCAGATAGTCGAATATATTGCAAAAGTTTATTCTGTTATGTGGTTTGAGATAAAATCTCAGCCTTCCTTCGTATATGGTGCCAGGCACTTTTTTAAAACAATTAAGTTGGCATGGTATTTGCCAGATGATTTAAAAAAAGTAGTACATGCTGTCTTCGCTCGGAATGGATATTTTAAGCACTGTGAAAACATTTCAATAGCTATGTTGTTTGATGATCGCCAAAATATTCGAGAGCTAGCTCTTCTCCATATACTTAAAGCAATAGAAGCATCCAATTGCAATAATGATGAAGAAGTTGTCCGACAATTTCAGCTTCCAAACCTCCCTTTTGTAGCAGATGAATACTACGAGTTGATAGATTGGTGGCAAATTGAAAGAAACCCTTTAACTGAACCTCCTTTACTAGTGGGTTTTACTGAAGAAGACCTTTGGGACGTTGCGCAACAAAATGAAACCAGTAAGTCAAATCTATTTAAACAGCTTCCATGCCACAGCCAAGCAGTTGAAAGAGCGGTTAAGTTGGTGACTGAGGCTTCCCAGACTGTTTGTGGGCTTAAAAACAGAGATGGACTTATTAAAAACACTTTGATGTCCCGAAAAGAACTGCCATATTTAGAAACAAAAAAAAATTATAAAAAATAAAAATTAAAAAAAAAAAAACAAAATATATACATATAAATACTATCATGTTTTTTTATATAATAAGACGAAAATGACCTTTTTTTTAAATTAAAACAATTTAAAAAAGTACCCAGTAGTACCTACGTAAATATTTAAAGGGATTGCCCGAACCCTTGCGGCCATTTTTAAAACAAAAAAAAAATAATAAAACTAAAAATAAAATCTAATAAAAGTACCCAACAAAACTTTTGCAAAACTTGCGCGAGGTATGTTTTTGTTAGACTTTATGTCCTTTTTTACCCCAAGCGTTTGTTTTGAAAACTTAAAATACCTAATATTTTTTGTTCATAAAATGATCAAACAAATTTTTTGCTGGGGGTAAGTTTTTCAAATATTTTGTCAATTTTTGTTCGATTAAAATTGCGATGCGCGACCCCTAGCGGTCATTTTGGAAACTAAAAACAAAAATTAAAGTTATTAAAATAACCCTATACAACTTTTGCACGGTGTATTTTTTTCATATTCTTATTTTTTGTTCATATAAGAGCACTCCACCCTAATGTACAGCAACCAAAACTATACTTGTAAACTATTACTTACGCTGATGACCGAACTTTAAAAAAAAAATCTCGATGTCTTTTAATTTTGTTAAACTTATTATAGCTCCCCTTTTTCAAAAATCAAACATTCAAAAAATGTTCCAAGTCAAACCATATTTCCCCTCTTGTCCAAATTTGGTACAAAACCATAAGCAAATATAGCAAAAGGCGCACAAAGCTATATAAAAGTAATATTTACTCTCCCTAGTGCCCGCCATGAAAGAATTTTAAATTTTAAGCCATAGCTGTATCTTTTAAGCAAAGATCGCAAGGTGTTTAAGATTCCGTCTCTATGATATAAATAATGCTTATCTCTATATTCAAAAAAACATCTCCAACACCCCCTTTACAAAAATACACATGTATCAGATCAAATGTTTCCAAGGTTTCATTCAAACATGTTCCAAAATAAAGATATTTAGTCCAAATAACATTAAACAGTGTACCATTCTGTTAACCATATTCTGGCTCCCCTTGCCAGAAATTCAAAAATCTAAAACTTTTTCCCAATTGTTCCGAGGCTCTTCTAAATTGTTCCAGAGATTCGTTCCTAAAATTGATTTTGAAAAATTTACAAAAAATGCTCCACCGATCTGACTTTTCCAAAATAGGAAAAATGAACAAAGGTGAGCTAACTTCATGCACCCCTCATTTAAAAAAAAATGTTCGGAATTTTTTTCGCAAATAAATTTAAACAAAAAATTTACAATTAATTGCATCGTGACATTTTTGAATATCCTTGTTTTATGCCTGGAGTCACGGTGTCAAGTTAGCACTACATTTTAAAAAAATCAAAGAACAAAAAATGTTTCAATTTTTTTTTTTGACGACTAATTTACAACAAATAATTGTCAACTAATTGCGTTCTTAGTGTTAACAAAATCAAAAAGTGTATTGCTAACTATGTAGATGTCAACTTAGCACAACATACTACATTTTTTTTAAAACTTTGAGCTACAATTTTTTTTTCCACAATTAATTAACAATAAAAAACCTACAATTAATTGCATGCCCATTTTATTAAGTTTAGAAAAATGTAGTGCTAACTTGACATTCTTAAAAAAATAATGTATTTCAAAAAGCTTCAACAAAGAATTGAAGACTCAGTTTTACGCGAACAGTGTGATTTGTGTGTGTCCCTTAAAAATTCCTTCGAAGAGTTTGATGATAAAAATTTTACTTATAGGTTTGACAAGGTAACCATCTGTTGAAAATCTTGGTTGAACTAAAAAACACCTGAAATCGAATAAAAAAATTTAGGCTTAGTTTTCACCGGGATTGCAAGAACTTGTTGCACTACATTTGTATGCTTTAGGAAGGTTAAGTAAGCTAACTTTGGTTAGTTAACTTCCTAATAAAAAATGAGGTCTTACTTATGCGTAAATAATCTTAAAACAGCAGTGAATGCAATGAACCAGTCTACAGTTGGGGATTCCAATTAATAGGTCCATTTAAGTTTATGTGCTTTGTTAATTTTCAAGAAGTGTAGCTGTTTATTCATGTTTCTTAAATAAAAGGGAGATAAAAGGTTACTAGTTAGCAAAACAAAAAGAAAGGTTAACAATTTTGGACAGCTTAAAATTTTTAAAATTGCTACTCAGTAAAATGTTTAGCTCTTAACAATAGGTTGTTTTTAAAATGTTGCACCCATGTGTCCAGAAATAACTTTCTATTCTACTATCTAGAGTATTTCGATATACCGACGGTATTTATTAAAATCAAACTCTTTTTGCTTTCAAGAACACTGCCTTTTGATAAATTCTTTGTGATCTACCTTAATCATGAAATAGTAACTCTCTTATCCTAAGTTTTTATGGACTCGGTAAATTTCTAGTAAATGACTTAATGTGATAAACAAAGGTGATAAAAGCTATCAAATCGTACTTAAGAAGTGTTAATTGATCACGACTTTTCTTATCATGGTAGATAACATTTAAAAACTAAAAGTTGCGAAAACTATAGATAGATAGTTTTGGGAAGATTTCAACATTTGAAACACTTTTAATGTGATCTGTCGTCGCAACAAAACACCACACACATTCTAAGCTCAATCTTCATGTTCCAACTATAAAAATGACTAATTTTTCAAAAAGACCAAATGTGAACCCGCGCACTTAAATTAAGCATTCTGATTCATACTACGACAAAGTATTAGATATACAAATGTATATCAAATTCTCATTTTTTTGTTTTGTTTTTGAAAATTACTTATTACGTATTTTACACCCAAAACAGCAAAAGGCTAGATTACGCAAAGACACAACACGACTCTGTACAGCTTGCTCAGAGCAAGGCACCACCACCGCTCAAGAAGGTAAATGAAAAAATATCTAATACTATACTTTTATACACAATCACTTTAGACAAAAAAAAAAAACAACAAAATTGAGATTAAAAATTGTGTATATTTGAAATGTGCAGTTGTTGGGAATCCTTCAAAGTCCATCAAAGTGACAGCTTAGAATTGCTGCAATAAATGTGATTTGTCAGCGACACTTAGCGTTTTCTTGATACCATCCGCGCAAAGATTGAAATCGTGTTCCCTGTCCTATGAGATGTAAGTAGGTAGGCAGAGGCAGACAGTGTAGATAAAAAGATACACGGCTTATAAGAAGTGCCTATATACCTTCCTACTATGTGACTGCTAGTTATAGCTATAAAATGTGATGGCAGAGGGGATGTGAATAAATTCTGATGCTACTCCGCGTATGTGGCCGTGTTTTTATTCAGTTTAAAATCTTTTGCAGCCGAGATGTGGGCTGGTACGATATTTTTTTTTTTTTAAATATGTTTGGATGTAGAGAGAGTACCTGGTTGAATTGCGACTGTTGAAGTTCGATATATATCTGTACTGGTAGTACTGCAAGATCATTTTTTTTTTGTTTGAGTGATTTTTGATGCCTGCTTTCTGTCCTTTTCTCTTTGATTAAACTGGATTTTAATGGTTGAACAAAAATGGATTATTGTTAATAAATCCCGCCTTAATGAAGGATTAACATCGGGGCGGTTCAGCGAGTAGAAACATTTATAGTTGAGGTTTTTAAGACTTGTTAAATTGATAATCGGACAAAATTATATTTAAATTCTTTGGGGCGAAAAAAGTACTTCAATTGGTCATCTAAAGTATATGAATAGCAAATATTATAAAAGTTTTGATATCTTTTCATGAATTACAAACTAAAAGCCACAATTTTGAACTTTGTTCTGTTATTAAGATTAAAAAAAAATAGCTTCTTTAGATTCTATGCGTTGAGAAAGCTGCCGAATTATCAAAGTCAATACTTTTTTTTTTCATTGGTTGGTACCTATTTTTTTTCTTAATTTATTATAAAACATGTTCTTTTTTTAAACCAAAAAAAGTTATTGTTAAAATGTCCTTTTTTTATATCATGAAGGGATTTCCAATAAGAGATTTTATTTTAGTACTAAAAAAATGTATCTCTTTTTAGGGAAAATCAAGGCACGTTTATTTCTTTGTAAAAATGAAGGTATGGTAAGTTAGTTTAAACAGGCTGCCCGTGATGGAGTACAACACACTTAGGCCAGTTTAATGACTAAGTGATACCGCTAAGCTTCTGAGCTCAATGAAACCAGTTTAAGTCCCTTATGAAACGGGACAGGCTGATTATGTTAAAATGATTTAGATCTTTATAGAAGAATTATAAAATTTAGGACTGTTTCCTCCTCTTACTGCTTCTTTAAAAGTTATTTGAAAATACACATGGTCTCGTGGCGTGCCTTTCTATTAGACAATGCCTGGTTCTGACACCGATTATCGAGCGATCTGCTTACAGATAGCAAGCACATTGATCGCTTTGAAGCCAGGACAATATTTCTTTTATCGACAAAAGTTCAACCTGAAACACGCTACAACGATTGAAAAGACGGAATGAGAGACTTTTTTTTTAGTCGTTCAGAGTGCAAACCTCCACCGACCCCTTTATTTGAAGGTATAGAAATCTGGAAGTTTCTGTCGAATTGCAGTTGGGAGATGGTGCAGTCTGTGTGCTTTGGAATTGATTCCAAATACTTAAGAATTACGGAGTGGACAATGTTATTGTTAATTTACTGCAACGAAGCATTAAGTCGAATAGCAGAACTTGCAGCTTTATGAAGGTATGCTATTAATAATGGAAAACTATATCAGCTTACTGGCTGTACAGCTACGGTTGAAGTACTGTATCCTTTCCATGATAACTTCATGGATTCAATATTTAAGAAAGGTCGGAATTGATTATGGAGCATTACCATATACCTTTTCTTTAATGTGACCCAAAATAAAAAGAGTCGAAGTGTGTTAAGTCACAATTGTAAAGAACTCTTTTGTCTTCTTTCATCTTTAATTTCGATGTAAAAGTGGGAACTTCAAGCTGCTTTGCCATTTGCGTGATTTTTATTAATAGTGCTATTTTATTTATCAAATTTCAAAAGATGACAGAATGCTCTTACAAGAAGACCTCATTTATAATTTAGAAACAAAACTTGAAAAAAATAAAAAAAGTACATTTTAGAAGTTCCGTCACACCTTCTTTACACAATATCAAAACATAACTAGTGAACAAGGATTGTAAGTGCAATCAAATTAAACTTTGCCCAATTTTGTTGATGGTTTTAGTTCGAATTCGACTTCAAAATCAGTCTATCACGGCAGGTTTTTAAAATACAACCTTTTCTAAGAAGAAAAAGAAAAAATAACAGAGGTGAGTCTCTTTTTGATTATATTCTAACAAGTAGTCTGGTAGTAAGTAATGTAGGAAGTGAACCAACCTTCGTCCATAAAAATCGACAAGAAGTTTTAGATTTGACTCTTGTCTCGTTAAATCTCTCAAATAACATATTGAATTGGAAGGGACCCCAAAACCGATCCAATTCCGGAATTATAGGAAAACAGATTGGCCAAAATATAGGGCGACTGTGAAAAATATGATTAAACCAGAACTTTCGGATTCGCCCTTGTGCACTCTTGAACTCGATCAAAAGGTCGACGAGCTTACAACAGCCCTCGATAAAGCCATGGAAACTGCCTGCTCCCTTACTACAGTGCGTGGAAAGAAGAAACCATATTGGTGGCTGCTTAACTAGATATACTCAGGAAAGGTTGTAGAAGGTTTTTTAATCGAGCAAAACAGACTAGACATCCCCAAGATTGGGACTCCTAGAATAGCCAAAAGATCCTCATGGAGATCCTTCTGTAACTCCATAGAAGAATCTTTGGAGGCATCAAGGATAAGGAAGATTCTCTCGACAAATCCAACCATGCCTAGTTGTCTTAAAAACTCAGATGGTACATGGACTAACTCTTGCGAAGAAACGCTAAACCTGCTACTAGACACCCACTTCCCGGATAGCTCCCAATCCGTTAATACAACAAACAGCCCTGGGTCGGGTATTTACTTAATTTTTCCTCAAGGTCTGGTTACAAAATAAAAATTGACATGGGCTCTGAATAGTTTCAAACCTTATAAAATTCCAGGTCCAGATCAAATCGTACCAGCTGAGCTACAATATACAATTGATATAACTTTGCCCATCATTGAGATGATCTTCAAAAGTTGTATAAATCTGGTCTATATACCTCAGCGATTGAGAGATGTGAAGCTAGTTTTCATTCTCAAGGCGGGCAAATGCTCGCATGTGAACCCTAAAGATCTAAGACCTATTAGCCTATCATCATTCATTCTCAAAACTCTGGACCCATTGATCGATATCCATATACGTATAATAGCATTGATAAGAGACTATCAATGTCTCAGTATGCTTACTGCAAAGGGAAATCGGTAGAAACAGCATTGCACACTCTGGCAAGAACTATCGAATACTCCCTAAAGAAAAAGGAATACACTGGTGGCCTTCTTGGATATGGAGGGGCTTTTAACAACGTTGGCACATCCGCTATAACTTCTGCTATGACGACTTTAAACGTCGAATACTCAATCTGTGAGTTGATTAATCTAATGCTAAAAAGCAGGATCATCAACTCTAGTTTGGGAGATTTTTGCACAAAAAGGTCTGTCAGTAGAGCCACTCCGCAAGGTGGTATTCTGTGCCCTCTCCTGTGGACCATAGTGGTTAACGAACTACTAATATCCCTTGAGAGGGAAGGCTACAGAGTGGTTGCGTGTGCAGCTGATGTTGCTATCGCCGTCACAGGGGAACATCCTAATACACTGAGAGACCTCCTCCAAAAAGCACACAATATACTCACGAGATGGGCTGATCACTGCGGACTTAGTATTAATCCTCAAAAAAACAGACCTCGTAATTTTCACACGGAAATACAAGATCCCAGTAATTGTTCCTCCTTCAATAAAAGGTATAACACTAATTTTTACCAATGAAGCCAAATACCTTGGTATGATATTGGACAAAAAATTAAGTTGGAAATCTAATATACAGGAAAGAGTTAAAAAAGCTACAGCAGTTCTTTTCCTTTGCAAGAAAGCTATCGGAAGCAAATGGGGTTTTCAACCTCTTATAACATACTACCTATACACATCGGTCATCAGACCAATACTTATGTACGGGGTTGCAGTATGTTGGACTGCACTGGAGAAAGTCACATACCACGACAAACTCAGCAGAGTCCAACGCACTGCATGTCTCTGGATAAGAGGGGCATTGAGAACCACACCCTCAACAGCGTTAGACACTCTCCTCCATCTGACACACCTCGACATCTTCAGTAAACAAGTGGCAGCGAGTACAGCGATAATACTCGACGCCTCATCTCAATGGACCAACAACAATGTGAACCTGTTTGGTTCTATACCAAAGTATATAGACTACACTATTCCTAAGCCCCTATTTGGATAAAACTTCCAGGTATCCATCCCATCCAGAGATGAATGGGAAGACAAAAAACTCCTAGATAACAAAAGTATTCATTTTTATACAGATGGATCCAAGACAGATGAGGGAGTTGGTAGTGGTGTGTAATCAGAAAAGCTTAATATAAGCATCTCAATTTTAGCGATCAAAGAGGTTCTTTCCTGGCTAAGAGAAAACTGGATATGAACTTCTGATATCCGCATATTATCTGACAGTCAAGCTGCTTTTAAATCTCTTGACGGTGTCTCAACCAAATCTCAAACGGCCCTCGATTGTCGATCGTCTCTTATGGAAATGGCGCAGCAATTCAACATTCACCTATGTTGGGTGCCGGGCCACAGAGACATGCCGGGAAATTGTAGAGCCGATAAACTCGCTAAAAATGGAACCGTCGTGACTGAAAGGGAGGAGATGGGTATACCGATAGCTACATGTAAACTTATGCTAAAAGAAACAGCTTTTGCGATAGCAAATTCTAGGTGGCACAATTTACCAACATGCGCAGCCACAAAACTCATATGGCCTTCACTGGACCTAAAGCACTCTAAAGACTTGTTATCTCAAAGCAGACTTCATATTAGTTCGCTAATAGGTGTTCTTACGGGACACTGTCTTATAGGCAGACACGCAATACGACTTGGTGTAGCCTCAAATGACTTCTGTAGGAGCTGTATGGACGAAGAAGAAGAGGAAACAATCTCTCACCTTCTCTGCACTTGCCCTGCTCTTTCACTAAGACGCAAACTTTATCTGGGAGACTACTCTTTTAATAATCCCAGTGAACTAGCTAAAAAGGATATCAAATATCTTCTTCGCTCTATAAAAACCTCAAAATGGTTCGACTAGTAAGAAGTAATTCTCTAGATTCATGTGGTATCACAATGAGCCTTTCTTTTGACCTCAGTGTGTGGATTATAATCCGCAGCCATGTTAAACTAACCTAACCTAAGAAGAAAAAGAACTTATGTTAGGCATTTACGTTTATGGTGGTTTTCCTAATCTACAATCACTAACATCAATATTCCGTTTACAAATGTTCAGTATCTTACTTATTTTCCAAAAAAAAAAACTTCTTTGTTTTTAAGCATGAACTATCTCACGCATAAATCACGAACGCTGAAACATGGATGGTAAAACAGAAAAACGCAAAACAGTTTAAAAACAACTTTTTCATTTCAAACTTTTGGAATGTTTTGAAAAATATACCTTAATTTGAATTCAGCACTTAAAATTAACTCTTAAACCAATTATTCAAAACACAAATTAATCACATTTTAGGTTTTCCAAAACTTGAAATAAAGTTTATGAAGACCCATATAAGCCAACACATAACAAATTTTTGATTTAAACTGTATCTATACAAATAAATCATCATAAATAAAGACAACTAAGAACAGATGTAAACGGTGATTTTTTAAGAGCTTGAGAACTTTTTTTTTTTTAAAAAACGCATAAAATTTGCAAAATCTCATCGATTCTTTATTTGAAACGTTAGATTGGTCCATGACATTTTTTTTTGAAGATAATTTCATTTAAATTTTGACCGCGGCTGCGTCTTAGGTGGTCCATTCGGAAAGTCCAATTTTGGGTAACTTTTTCGAGCATTTCGGCCAGAATAGCCCGAATTTCTCCGGAAATGTTGTCTTCCAAAGCTGGAATAGTTGCTGGCTTATTTGTGTAGACTTTAGACTTGACGTAGCCCCACAAAAAATAGTCTAAAGGCGTCAAATCGCATGATCTTGGTGGCCAACTTTCCGGTCCATTCCTTGAGATGAATTGTTCTCCGAAGTTTTCCCTCAAAATGGCCATAGAATCGCGAGCTGTGTGGCATGTAGCGCCATCTTGTTGAAACTACATGTCAACCAAGTTCAGTTCTTCGATTTTTGGCAACAAAAAGTTTGTTAGCATTGAACGATAGCGATCGCCATTCACCGTAACGTTGCGTCCAACAGCATCTTTGAAAAATACGGTCCAATGATTCCACCAGCAGCGTACAAACCACACCAAACAGTGCATTTTTCGGGATGCATGGGCAGTTGGTTGGTTGCTCTTCACTCCAAATGCGGCAATTTTGCTTATTTTCGTAGCCATTCAACCAGAAATGAGCCTCATCGCTGAACAAAATTTGTCGATAAAAAAGCGGATTTTCTGCCAACTTTTCTAGGGCCCATTCACTGAAAATTCGACGTTGTGGCAGATCGTTCGGCTTCAGTTCTTGCACGAGCTGTATTTTATACGGTTTTACACCAAGATCTTTGCGTAAAACCTTCCATGTGGTCGAATAACACAAACCCAATTGCTGCGAACGGCGACGAATCGACATTTCACGGTCTTCAGCAACACTCTCAGAAACAGACGCAATATTCTCTTCTGTACGCACTGTACGCATTCGTGCGGTTGGTTTAATGTCCAATAAAGTAAACTGAGTGCGAAACTTGGTCACAATCGCATTAATTGTTTGCTCACTTGGTCGATTATGTAGACCATAAATCGGACGTAAAGCGCGAAACACATTTCAAACCGAACACTGATTTTGGTAATAAAATTCAATGATTTGCAAGCGTTGCTCGTTAGTAAGTCTATTCATGATGAAATGTCAAAGCATACTGAGCATCTTTCTCTTTGACACCATGTCTGAAATCCCGCGTGATCTGTCAAATACTAATGCATGAAAATCCTAACCTCAAAAAAATCACCCTTTAGTAAGGGTTAATCTCCATTTTAAAAGGGGCATATTTAAAAAACCTGATGTGATAGAAACATTTTAAGGCGCGAATCGAATTCAGGATATCTTAGTTAATAAAAATATTGTTTTGTTTGTGCAACAGAAAACAGCTTAATTTTGTGGAGTAGTGTAATTTTTTATCGCAAGAATGATTAAACTTCAAACTTTCAATAAACAAAGTTTGTTCTTTATGAATCTGAAATTTTGCATTAAAGACATTGAACTTTTAAATGGCATCCAATTCAAGAAAAAACGACTGTTCTTTTTAGATTTCAGGTTTTTAAGGGCTTTTGTTAAAAATGTTTGGCACATTTTCTGAAAAAATGATGTTTCTTTATTGTATGCAGAGCAAATTGTCGGGCTTCTTTAAAAGCTTATTTTTTTGATTATTTCTCCCAGCGAAAAACAAAATTGAATGAGTCATAAATGTTTGGTTTTTAATGCACTGAAAATTAATAAAATTACCTATAAAAGTGTCTCATGTAATGTTCGGTTGAAATCTATTCTAAGCAAGTTGAATACATAAAAGTGTTTAAGGTATGCCTACCTATTAATGCAATTAAGGATGTTATAAATCATCTTAAAATTTTGAAAGATCTAACAATAAAAATCATTCACATTTTATTTAAGTTCCTATATTTTTATAATTTAAGACTTTTTTAACCGTTTGCAAAAAAGATATTTCAACACATTAAATTATCCAAACAGCAAAATTATTTGTTATTTTGCTAACTTACACGTCAAAACAAAGTGTTAACATATTTTTCGGTTATAAATTTATTTAGGTCGCACCAGTTTCAAAATGCTGCCAAATCAATTTGTTTTATCCGTGTCCCATTAAAAATGATTTATTACAAACCAAAAAAATAAAGAAAACAAATATCTACAGCAGCAATATTTTTTAATAATTTATAAGCTCGCAGAATCCCGAGGATCATGTCGTCATTCGCTATCAATATATCATCCATACAACATTTTCTTTTATTTTTTATATTATCTTTATTTTATTATTAAACAATAAAATAATTCGTGGTAATTACTACAAGTTATGAACTAAATTTATCTGTTCGTGTTCACATTATCTGGGATTTGCTCGGGTAAATGTGACAACAATGTCAGCGATTAATTTCCAAAAATAAAAAACAATTATTAAAAAACAAAAATATAAACATATTTACAATGCAGTAGGCGGATGGAACTGAATAACGACCAAGAAACCCACAAGATTTATTGAACATGCTGTGATCTGGAAACAAAAATGTGACAGCAGAAACAGACAAAAAATTAGGTTGTGGCAATGTTGTCTGACAGTTTCCACTGTCGTCAATATCGTACGCGAAATACCTCGCTCATATGTACTTTCAAAAAAATATGACCATAAATTTAAATGAAGTGACTTAAAGATGTGTAGTTACACAAATTCTTGAGAGACCCAGAGACTTGGAGAGTACATGTGTGAATAGACGTGCGGTTTTAGTTGCAGACGTATCTTATTTAAAAATGGACAAGATCAACGCCCATTAGTATGTTTTCAAAGCTATCAATAGGAATAGGTTTTTGTGTTTAAAAATGTCTCATGTTTCTAAGGATCATTTTTAAAAAACGAAATAATTATAATTGAAGCCACTTATTCGGATATCTATGTTTGTGTCTTGTTATTTGAGAACTTCTAACTTTTAAACGAGGAAAGACAATAATATAGGCATCTGGGAAATTTTCAAAGGAAAACCTTTCAGTGGATTTGGAAATACTTATCCTTTGAAAAATGTTTAAAGGTAAATTAAAACAAAAAAAACGTTTCAAAATTTGGACTAAGAGTTTCTGAAGCAATTACATTTCTTTAAGTCTTAAAAAAATAAAAATAAAATAAATTGACAGTCCGTTGAGAACCAAGGCCTAGTGACTTACAACTCTCAACCATTCCTGTGTGCGAGTAATGTTGTCAGGAATGGAGGGGACCTACAGTTTATATGCCGACTCCGAACGGCTAATTTTCAGAAAGCACTTTTTCATGACAATAGTTACTCTTGGAGAATTTGTCAATTTCTCGCAAGAGGCAATACCCGTGAAAAGACTTTAGATGGCATAGGCAGGGATCGAACCCAAGACCTCTAGCATGACAGTCCAACGCACTAACCATCATGCCACGGGTCTTTAAGTCTTTAGGGATTTATTTATTCTCTTAACTTGGTAAAGGTAGGAATTTTGGATTTTCTTAACTTCAAACCAAAAATATTCCACAAATATTTTATGAAATTGTTTGTACTCAATTTTTTTTTGTAAATACAATTTGTTTAGGATGAATCAAAGCACGTGGAATGAGATAAGAGAATGGCAGACAGGTCGTTACGCACTCGATAGCTGAGCCAAAAATAAAATCAAGGGCCTACCAATATTATTTCTGGATTCGGGGTTGAACGCCGACAGAAAATCAACCAAATTATGGCCTTCAAATTGATGACTCAAGTTAAAAAAATTAGATATGAGTGAACGAATGTAGAAGCTTGAAAAGCGTTTTTCACAATTTTTGTTTTTAAAAGTCGTTAACCACGATTGTGCTAAATTGGCTTAATCAACCGGTCGATCTACAATTTCAACACAACTTTATTTCTCTGTTTTTTTTTTTCAAAAACATAGCCTTAAAGATTTTCTAAGGCTTAATTATGTCAAAAATTGAAATTTTGAATATTACATCGATCAATACGTCTATTCATTTATATTTTCTTTAATTATAAACTTTTTAACACAATAATACTACAAATTTAAAACACTTTCTGTTTTTTAATCATGTTTTCTAGAGTCTTAAAATTTGGTACACAGGGCTTTTTCATATTCGTGGTAGAATTCAAGATATTTGTTTTACTGACACTTAGTTTTTGATATCTTTAGATTAAACTTGAATTAAAATAAGTTAGCTTCGAGTTTAACTTAACCCTTTTCCGCCTGGTGGTTATGTAGTGAAACCAGGTTTTAAAACCTTATTGTCTAGCGTACCAGTATTTTTTTTGCAAAACCATCGTATGTACAGATATAACATAGACTCATAAAATAACGGATTTTTTTAATTTCTTATAAGAAGATTATATTTTGTGAGATTCGAGAGTCAAATTGAGCTCTTTGTCAGTTGTGAAAGGTGTGAAAGTGATCTTACAGGAAATATTCATTATTTTTTATATTGAACAAAAATGTCGAGTAAGTTTTTTAGTATACTGAATCTTGTGCATAATGTTTACGTGTTTCTTAAAGTTTTGTGATAAAATTATTTTTTGTATTGCTTTTGTGTATATTTTTGTGGGTGGTTTCTGTGCGTAGCCGCTGGGATGTAATTAATTATTTATTTTGTTTTGTTTTGCGAAAACCTTATCAGGAGCAAGAATTTCAACTTTTGATGACGTTTTTCCTGAAAATATTCCATCCGATCTGGATTCCGAAATCGGAGATGTTGATGATGATGACCAAGCTGAGTTTATGTGTCTTGGTAGTGAAAATGAAGGAGACCCTTCGAGCCTTCCACATGTGTCTGAATCAGATTGGGATTCTGAGGATGAAGTTCTACTTAGCAAAATAAGAGCTACGCAAATTAAGAATAATACTGTGTGGACTAAAAAAAACAGATTCTGTAACTGTAATGTGATGGATTTTGTGGCAGAGACTGGACCAAATATTCCGCGTGATCTGGAAACACCTGTTCAGTTTTTTTACAAATCTTTCCAGAAGAGCTTATTGACTTGCTTGTTTTTCAAACTAACTTGTTTGCAGTACAAAAAGCTGGTGGAGGCGTCTCATCTTTTACTCCGACGGATGGTGAAGAGATCAAAACTTTTTTGGCAATAAATCTGTTCATGGGTATAAAAAAACTGCCAAGCTGCAGAGACTACTGGTCAGCTCAGCCAGAATTGCGTGATCAGTATTTGAGTTCGATAATGAGCAGGAACAGATTTCTATGGCTTCTGGGAAGCATTCACCTGAATGACAATACAAAACAACCTAGCAGAGGAAGTGCAAACTTCGACAAGCTTTTCAAAATACGGCCAATGATCGAAATACTGGCGCGAACTTATTTGTCATGCTATATGCCCTCGAAACATCAAGCAATCGATGAATCTATGATTAAGTTCAAGGGACGTAGCAGTTTACGTCAGTATACCTATGCCAATGAAGCCCATAAAGCGCGGATATAAGGTGTGGATTCGAGCCAATGAGTCTGCATACATATCCGAATTTCAAATCTACACCGGAAGATCGTCGGATTCTGCTGAGCTTAATCTCGGTGCTCGTGTTGTCAAAGACCTGACTCAAAAATTAATAGGAAAAGGGCACCATGTGTTTTTTGACAACTTTTTCAATTCCGTCCAGCTTCAAAAAGATTTGAAAAACCAAACCATTTATTCTTGCGGAACAGTACGAGCCAATAGAAAAAATCTGCCAACTGACCTTCTTAGTGATAAGTGTTTGACAAAAGGAAATTCCGACTGGCGGGTCAGCAGAGACGGAATGGCGTTCGTAAAGTGGAAGGATACGAAAGCTGTCCATATCTTAGGAAACTTTTTGGACCCTTCCAAAAATACAACCACCATGCGTAAGCAAAAAGATGGTACTTCGGTATCCATCAATTGCACAGAAATGATAGCAGTATACAACAAAAACATGGGATTCGTTGATAAAGCCGATATGTTGAAGTCATGCTATGATATCGATCGGAAATCGAAAAAATGGTGGCATCGTATTTTCTGGCATTTCCTTGATGTTTCTGTTGTGAACTCATTTATTATTTTCAAAGAAAGTTCAGTTGAGAATGATAAGTCATTGACATTGAAAGAGTTCCGAATCGCAGTAGCAAATGGACTTGTAGGAGCTCATACACACAAAACCCGCAGAGGGGGCCGCTTATCAGAATGTTCAAATACAAACCACTTCAAACTAAATGTTCCTTTCGAGGTGAGATATGACCAATCCGCACACATGCCAATATATGGTTCTTCTAGAAGATGTGCATACTGCAGTACAAAAACCCCAGCCTCATCGTTCAAAATGGTGCTGCTCTATTTGTCAAGTAGCCTTGTGTGTATCATATGAGAAAAATTGTTTTGTTAAGTTTCACACTAAATAGATAGAATACATACATTCACATGTTTACAGAATTTGTTTCGATTTGTTTCAGAATAAAAACGTGCTTATGGCCTGGTGGTTACACTGATGAACCACACAAAAAGAAGTAATTCTAGAAGTATATTTTTGTTAAAATTTGTATTTTAAAGTTAAGACAAACTTAATTGTTATCAATAAAGAAAGTTCTAACATTATTTTTTGTAAAATCAAAGAATGTATTAATTCGGGCGGCAAAGGGTTAAGTCATATTTGACAGCTTAAATAACAAGGCAAACACTTAGATTGGTTTTGTTTATTTTAATACAAATAATTGATTGGTTAAATGGTATGGAGACGATTTGAAAGTTTTTCATCATTTTGTCTAAAAATTTAATCAAATGGTATGTATGTAGGTATGTTTATAACAAATACAGATTGGAATATCTCCACGATTTGAAAAATAAAATCAAGTACTGGTCCGGTATACCCGTATGTCCGTTTTTCTGTATTTCCTTTTTTCTTCAGCCAAGAAAAATCAGACTTCAAATCAATTTTGTTTAACATATAATAACAGCAAAAGGTACGGAAAGGACTTTCCAAAAAAAGTTGCGGATAGTTTTTGTCACTATCACAATAAAAAGTGACAAATTTGGTCCACCCCAAATATTTCCCAATCATAAATTGTGACGGTTTCATAAATTAGTATTGATTTTACAAAAAAAAAATCAACCGATAATTTTTTAGATAAAAAAAAGCTGAAAAAAAATATTCGTCAGTCAAAATATTTTGCGAAAAGAAAAGTTTCTTCCCTCGAAATATTTGCATATATCAAATAATAACGTTTTTGACATCTGATACGTTTTTAGAAAAATCAAAGTGACAGTTTTTTTTTGCAAAAAATACGCATATATTAACTAAAAATTGGTAAAAAGTATTTCAATCTCGAAGATCATGGCAACATTTAAAGATATTGCCTTCAAACTAATTTTATCATTATTGTTTTTAACTATTGTTTAATTTTTTCCAAAAATCCAATTGACATATTTTTTTTTATAAATTCACGAACACTTCCAAAAACAAAAAATAAATTGGACTTAGATCTTTTTTTATCTTTCATAAAGTATTATTATTAATACTTTGTTAAGCCTTTATAATTATTAACACGAAAGGAAGCTGTCAGTATGGTCTCCATTTGAATTTTAGAGTGTGAAATGAGGAAAATTTCTCAGCTGTATTATGAATATTATTGATGCCCGTAAAACTTTAATGTTACTCCATTACATGGAAAATTTTGTGGAAGAATTTAGGTGTGAAGCCTTTTAAAATACAGGTGCAAGAATGGAAACCATACCAAAATATCGAAGTTTTGGTGAATAGGATGTTGAAAAGTTGGCTGGAGATCCTACATTTTTATTGATATTATATTGTGTTCAAAAACGACGTTCATTTTTAGTTGAATGGATAAGTGAACAAGCAAAATTACCGTATTTGCTACAGTGCAATGCAAACAATATTTTCGCAAAATGGACCAATTGATGGGCGAGGTCGGTAAACAATTTGTCCGTTTTAATTGTGAGGTTTAGCGGCTCTAGACTATTTTTGCGAGGATATGTTAAGGCTTATGTCATGAAGCATTTATTATTGAGGCGCAGCAACCAACTTTTGCATAAAATAATCTTAAAACATTAAATTTTATTGACCGAACTAGTAATTCAAATAAAGATTTCTTTCATTGTATGTTTTTTTATTTGTTTTAAATTTGCAATAGCTCAATATTTTATTTTTATGGAAAATACAGATTTTAAATTAGATAAACATTTTGTATTGATTCATTGAGAATACAGATTGGGATTATGAATGGAACAGCAAATTAGATGAATTGCCCCACGGCTTTCCTGAAAGTACGTTCTCTTTTGTGTTTTATTTAGATTTTCTTTGACCTTTTCGTTTAAATTTGGTTAAATTTAATTAATGTCGTGTTTGTTATTAGTTGCATACCTTTAACTTTTTGCATCAAATCAAAATTAGCGTTGCCGATTCTGAAATTGAATTACGTAATAACTTCACAAACAGTGCAAACAGCCCCATACACAAGGTATGTGTTAATTACGCAAGCCCCTATTGGCGAGCAAGTAATTATTAGTTAGTTAGTTATAGAAACTTTATTTATAATATTTCAATTATATCTACAATAAATTTCATAGTTTAATATGGTTTGGCTTAAAGCTGTCTACCAGAATGACATAATAACAATATTATAGATTTCTTACTAAAATAAAATAAAATTTAAAAGTCGCCTTCGACTATTCGGGTTCTATAATTCAGTGCCATCGTTGTGTATTTATACAATTTCTCCGAACCAAGACTTCCATTCAAAATACATAAAACTTCGCTCACAGTCATTATGGATTTACCGAAGAATCTGACTCGAAATTCACTTAGAATCGGGCATCTGGCAATAAAATGATAAATATCTTCTCTTTCCTTGAGGTTGCAAATATCGCACAAAATAGCTAGGTCCGGACGATGTGGAATGTAGTTTAGGTTGATCATTTCCCCTCTTACTTTAAATATCGTACTTATCATTGAAAGCGGTAATCTGTTTAAGAAGTAGGAGCTTCCTTGTAAGTTGTAGTCGAGCTGGCTATATATTGTCCTAAACTGAGAAGATTGAGCTTCCAAGGTATAACCACTGTAAGCTGAGCGCGCTACACCACCCAGTAAATTTTGAAACATGTTTCTCAGAATAGTGGGTCCGATACCTGGTTGAATCTGTAACCTTTTTCCACACTCAACGCCCATTTCTTCCTATTTTTTGACGAGGTTGCCTCGTAAAGTAATTATCGACTTAAGGATCAATTTGGGTAGTCTTGTTTCATCCATCTCCAGCAGCTTCATTATATAATCGAAGTGTAATTTTAGCGTATTTAAGAATAACGGTGGCATTGTAGTTTCAAGGTGCACCATGTAATTTGGAGTACAGGCCGGCAACCGAAAAATGGTTTTAAGACAATATCTTTGAAACTTTTCAACAACATCAAACTGCCAGCAACCCCACACTTGAGCACCATACATCATGATGGAAGAAGCAGTGGCACGAAATATCTGGATCTTTGCGCTATGGTCCACAAACCTACTCTCTATACAACGTCCCCAGATTGAAGAAAGAGCTCTCTTTGCCTCAGCTAATTTAGTTTCGAAATGTTTTTTAAAGTTAAGGTTAGCACAGATCAATACACCGAGATACTTATACTCTCGAACAATTTCCAAATTCTGACCCTTGTAGGTCCACCTTTCGTTTCTCGAGTATCTTCCACCTCCATCCCTGAAGATCATCATTTTAGACTTTCCAAGGTTAACAGTCAGGTTCCAAAGATCACAGTAGCGCTCCAGACGGTTGATCATGAGCTGCATTCCGTCAACTGATTCCGCAAGAAAAACTATGTCGTCAGCGAAAATGAGGCACGGTATTCGTAAACTTCCGAACTCAATACCCCCTCCCACTTCCTCGACAATGTCATTTATAAACAAAATGAACAGCAAAGTACTCAACACACATCCTTGCCTTACTCCCATTTCCGCTTCAAATTGTCCGTCCCAAACATAAAACACATTGTTTTCATACATTGCTTTCAGCAGATTCACAACTTTGCTTGAGATACCCAAGGTATAGAGCTTATAGAATAACGCTGCACGGGCAATGGAGTCAATAGCAGCTCTGAAATCTACGAAGAAAGCATATAGCTTCTTCTTTTTGCTTTTAAAGTAATCGGCAATGTGAAATAAGGTGAAAATCTGATCTACAGTCGAGTAGTTTTTCCTAAAACCAGCTTGGAACACGTTGAGTATGTTTCTGTCGTTAACCCACTCTGTTAGCCTTTTAAAAATAAGTGCACTGAATAACTTCACTGAAGAATGCAAAAAAGAAATGCCCCTGTAATTCTCGGGATTATCGTACGCATCTTTCTTATGCAGCGGATACATAATTGCTTTTTTAAAGCAGGCTGGCACCTCTGCGGTTTCGAAAATTCGATTGAATTCTTTGGTGAGTGAAAACAGGTACTCGGACGTACAGTTTATATAGAATTCTGAAGGAAACCTGTCATCTCCTGGGGCTTTACCAGATCTGGTTTTTTCTAAAGCAGTCCGAAGTTCCAGCACTGTAAATGGTAAATCAAGGATATCGTCTAAGAAAACCGGAGCAGCATATTGAGGCAGGGGTGAAAACTGCGCAGTGTTGAGTAAACTTTTATAGTAATCCTAAAGTTCGGTTGCGTGCAGTGAAGATCCAATCCTTATTATTAATTATTATATTGGGATTGTTTCGTGATGGCAGGCTTACTCATGCAGTAGTTGAATTGTTTATTTGGCTAAATGGCATGTGCTACCGTCTTATTTATACAACATTGATAGGTACATAGAAATAAGCTATCATTCTTACCATTTACCATTTACTGCTAAGTGGTCCAATCCCAATCATTCAGCCGAAAATTTAAAATTTGTTTCTGTATTAATAGCAGTCTAAGAGCCGACAGTCCTTAACCTAAATACGTAGATATGTTCACCATTAGGATCAAATTCAACCATCTTGAAAGATTTTTTGCAGCAGTGGTCGGGGTGTCGAAATGATAACCACATGAATGATGCATCGAACAATCAGAAAAATAACGTTACTTAAAAAAAATGTGTCCAATATAGGCGCATTTTAAGGTTTTTAAATGCATTTTTCAATTTAAAACCTCGATAACTTTTTTCTTATCTAGATCGCAAGATCTAAAATTTAAAAAGCATAGTAGATAAATTTCTGAAGGCTTAAAGAAATTAACAACAGAGATAGAAAATAACTTTCAGTAATCCATTTTCAAATGCAAAACGTCAGCATGCGTACAACTGAGATCGTCTAAGATGCACATTCTTAACAAAAGAAGTATTCTGATATGGTTTTTAGTTGAAAAATGCTTTTACAAATTATTTAAATGCGTCTGGAAAGCAGGAGGCTGCAATCAAGACACACATTTTTTAAATCAGGAGAAGTTTTTTGACGTTTTGGTATATTAATCTTTTGATTATACTTTATAGGAAAAGAGATATTAAGGTTTTAACTTGAAAAGAGTTTATAATGCGTCTGGCAAGTAAGTAAAACCGATCTAAAAATTGGATTAATTACCGTATTCAACGCTTACCCCCTAAAACGGCTGAAAAAAACCTGCCTGATGGTTGAATTTGATATAATAGTGCGTGAATCTACACATTGACATCAAGGACTTTTAGCTATCACTCCACTCTAAAAATTTGCTAGGTCTATAAAGATAATAATTGAAAATGACTTTGTCTGAAAAATCAGCATTACCAGCCAATGTTGTTCTATCCAATGAAAATATATTCTTCGTTAGTACAGAGAGCTCCATTTTTGATAATTCTGAAATTTGTGAATTATGTGGCGCTCCTTAGTTTAATTTAATTATATTTTCTTAATATTTTAAAGGATTGAATATCGTCAGCTTATAATACAAGAACTGTTTTAATTGCTTATTTTTATCTATAAGCAATTGGTAAGATTGTGGATTAACTGTTGACAACCAAAGCAAACGAATTAAAGACAACGAACTTCGGATATGCACGTGGAATGTTAGGTCCCTTAACAGACCACGTGCGGTCGAAGAATTAGCGGAGGTATAAAGCAGACATCACCGCCATCCAGTAAATACGATGGGATTGGCCGGGAAAAAATAGGATAAAAAACTGCGACATTTACTATGGTGACTGCTACTGCGAAAACCAACAGCGCTTATTTGGATGCAGCTTCGTCATTGAAGCCAGACTTAGGCAAGAAGCCTTGAGCTATAGGTGCATCAACGAGTGCCTCATGACCATCTGCAAGGCTAAATTCGGCAAAATTAGCCTGATATGTGCGCACGCCCCCACAGAAGAGAAGACGGCAACACCAAAGATATGTTCTTCGAGCTCTTAGACAAAACATATGAGCAGTGGCTTACCTACGATATTAAAATAGTCCTGGGCGATTTTAATGCTAAGCTAGGAATGGAAGACATCTTTGGTGGAATAATCGGGAAGAACAGCCTGAACGACAACACTTCCGACAACGGATTCAGGCTCATAGATTTCGCTGCGGGCGAAACGTCATGGTAGCCAGTTCGCGTTTTCCACACCTTAACATCCACAAAGGTAGGTACTTGGACTTGTCCAGATCGATCTACCGTCAACCAGATTGACCATATTGCGATCGACGCCAGACATGCTTCCAGCATCATAGATGTACGAACTTTCCGAGGAGCTAACATCGACCCAGACCACTCCCTCGTTGTAGTCAAGGTAGCACTTCTCGTTTCCAGACCCAAGGCAAAACGGGGAGGTGCTGGGAGAAGGTACAACGTCGAACGGCTACAATAGCCAGAGATCGCCAAATCTTTTTCTGACCGAGTTACAACTTACAAGTATCCTCTCTCGAAGTTCTCTGCCGCCAACACAATGTATCGAAAACCAGTGGCAACATTGCACAAGATGCAATCAGAGAAGCTGCCTCTGATGTGCTGGTTTGATGAGGAATGTCGGCAGGCAAATGCAGCCAAACAACAGGCACGCAAGGCGGCGCTGTATAAAAGGACGAGAGCTGCAGCGGCGAGGGGAGCGCCGACTTCTCAGAAGGAAAAAGAGAGGGCGTGAGAAGCGTGCGGTCGAAGATGTTGAGAGGTTTAAAAGCAGGAATGAAGTTGGAAAGTTGAAACGAAATTCACAGGTACATCAGCCTAGAACCAAAGGCTGCAAAGACGAAAGTGGAAACATCATAGTGTAACCGCAGTCAATGCTGATGATATGGAAGGACCACTTCTGCAGACTGTATAACGGCGGCGACGAATTCCGCTGTCAAGCAGGATGATCCATTCAACACATAAGACGAAATACACCAATCCAATAAATAATGCCATATCTAAGCTGAAGTCTAATAAAGCCGCTGGTGCGGATGGCTTGAATACCGAGCTCTTTAAGGCAGCTGGAGATAAGTTGGCTAGGAGCATGCACCAACTTATCTGTAAGATATGGTCGGAAGAAAGCATTGCCGAAGAATGGAACCTCAGTATTGTTTGTCCGATCCTGAAAAAAGGAGACCCTCTAAACTGCACCAACTATAGAGGAATCAGTCTAATTAACATCGCCTATAAACTTCTCTGCCGTAATATGTGAATGTCTAAGGCCTATCAATTATCAATGTGGTTTTAGACCAGGAAAGTCCACAGTTGATCAAATATTCACATTACGGCAGATCCTGGAAAAAACCCAAAAACACCAAATCTACACCCACCATCTTTTCATCGATTTCAAGGCCACATGTGACAGCATCTACTGGGACGAGCTGTATAGAGCCATGTCTAGTTTTGGCATCCCTGCCAAACTCGTCCGTTTGTGCAGAATGAAAATGGAGAATTCATGCTGCTTTATAAAGTTTGGAAACAACTTAACAGAACCTTTCGATGTTATTAAAGGTTTTAGACAAGGTGATGCGCTGTCATGTGATTTTTTTAACATCGTGCTTCAAAGAATAGTGCAGAGCTCACACTTCCACACTAGAGGCACTATCTTTCAAAAGTCTGTCCAATTACTAGCATATGCTGATGACATTGACATAATCGGCGGAACTCAGCGTGATAGCAATGGGGCTTTTATGAGTATTGATCCAGAGATGGCAAAAATGGGTTTAACGGTTAATGAGGGAAAAACAAAGTACGTGCTGTCTTCAAGAAAGGACATACAACACCGTCGTCTTGGTCAAAACGTCACCATCGACAGACGTAACTTTGAGGTAGTCAAGGACTTCGTCTACCTAGGCTCCGCTGTAAACGCAGAAAACAACACCAGCGCTGAGTTCAAACATAGAATAACTCTTGCTAACCGCTGTTTCTTTGGACTAAGAAAGCAATTGAGTGGTAAAGACCTCTCGCGAGGGACCAAAGTGTTGCTATATAAGACCCTTATGATTCCTCGTGCTATACGGTGTAGAAGCATGGTCTATGACAAAAGCGGATGAAAGCACCTTGGGTCGCTTCGAGAGAAAAGTTCCTCGTGTGATCTACGGTCCCGTATGCATCGAAGGAGAGTGGAGAAGAAGATGGAACGATGAGCTGTACGGACTGTACACTTAGCCAGAATGGTAAAAGTCCAACGAATAAGATGGCTGGGTCACGTAGAGCGCATGGAAACCAATGCTCCGGCCCGGAAAGTTTTCGAAACCACACCCACAGAACAGCGCAGTAGAGGAAGACTGCGGATCAGGTGGCGAGCACAAGTGGAAATTGACCCAACTTCAAGCGCGAAACATCTAGCTAGGGACCGAGCTAGATGGAGAAGTTTGTTGGGTGAGGCCCTAGTTCACACAGGACTGTAGCGCCACCTTAAGTAAGTAAGTAAGATTGTGGAGTTAGTAATTTCAGATAAGTTTTCCTTATTCTATTTTTGTTGAAAATTTCTTCAACGACGAATGTATAACAATAACAGTTCATGAAGATCAGTCCAATTTGTGCTTAACCTTAAAAGGGTGTAAATAAACCGATTTTATTTTAAATATTTAGATAAAAACAAAGAACCAATAAAAATAAACCAACAAAAGACTTGAATGTTTAATTTCTTTAAAATTTACATTTCGTTGCTTAATTTGCTCGAAATCTTCAATTGTGTAATTCGATTAAATTTTATTAGAAAATGACTCCAAGATTATGAACAAATAAAACATTCGTATTGGGATGTAGTTTTGAAAATATTGAAACAATAATTATATCTTATCTTAAACTTACTATTTCCAGACAAATAGAAAGTATGTTATTTTTTAAAACACAAAAGAAAAGAAAAAAAAAACAATTACATGGTTCAACTTTCATGACAACAACATTCCCTTTTCATGTTTATCAAACTCTGGTGAACACAATAAAATAAATAGAACCCGAAACATTTCATCGTTGGATTGAGACTTATATTTTTACTGTCTTAAACAAAAACATCTGCTTTCTGAAGAAAGTTAAAGAAAAGAAAACAATGTTTAGTCCTATTTAATTGTGCGTTTCATACAAGAAGAAAGCATATTTAAAATATCCATATTTATTATGTCTACCAATTATTTTATTACGTGAGAAATATACCTGTGCGATGTTTATTTTTGTTTGAAAGTTAATTTCTCATATAGCTACCGCCGCCGCCGCCGTGCGTCGTCGGGTCGAACGACTAAGATAACCCATCGAGAAATATTCAAAAGAATTAGCACCTTAATTAGTTTTTAAGGGAGCTTCCGCAGAAGCAACGACTTAGGACGCTTAAACAGTAAATACACTTATCTATTTCTAAGATCTGATTCCAAGAAAACTTGTGACTATGAACGATCAAAAGTCACATCAAGGGGCAATAAGGAGAATTTACGACGTTTTTCCAAAACCCTCTTTCTAATTAATTAATTTAAAAAATAATTCAAAAACCAAAAAAACACACACCAGAGTAGAAAAAACCTCAAAGTTAACACTGCTGAACTAACGTTCAAACATGGATTCAAGATTCCCTTAGTGAATTATCATGATGTGGCAACAATACCATAACTTTTCGGGTGTCACATTAGTTTTACAGTTTATTGCATCAGTGATGATGCGCGCGTCCTGAGATTTAAGTTCATGGATCTTGCGCGTCTTTTTCTACAATATTTTTAGGTGTCGACTGATGTATAATTGGCCGCGAAGAAGTCTTTTTCAAAGGCATGTCAGAGCAAGGCAAACCAAAGACCCATAGGTGTGAGTTTATATTTTGTACAAGTTGGAAACATTTTTAGTTTAAGATGCGATTAACCGCAATTAAGAGCACTTAGTAGGGAAAATAAACATGTTCCGAAATAAAATATTCGGGTTCATAATTTTCAATGACACACACTTCATGATGATGATGAACTGAATACTGAACCGCGCCGCATGAAGGCGAAGGGTTGAATTTGAATCATTGGTTTGCTTTATGGCGTAGGAGTAGAAGTATGTTGTTAAATACTGTTATTATTCGCCGAATGATTAACGATTTATTTTTTGAGCTGCGACTGTAATGGCGTGAGGAGTATTATCGGGATTGATTTAGGAGCACTCAGGCAATAATTTGTTGTTTTGAGAACAATCCAGGAAAATATTAAAAATAGAAAGCGATTTTGATAGAAATTGATGGCGTGAGAGATTGCTTAAGCAAATATCACAGGGTCCCACAAAAGGGTTTTTCAATAAGAGGTTTTTTTTGAGCTGCCGCATGTTTTGACAGAAAGAATACCTAAAGAATTTATGAGAAGGCATTAATGAAATCTAAGCGATCTTAATGGCGATCCGTCTGTGGCACAATAGAAGAAACTTCTGAAACCTCCTGACTACGGAAAATTCTTTCAACTTAACCAGCGATGCCAAGCTGTCTGAAGAATGTAGAATGCTCCTGGACAAATTCAAGTGAAGATTCCTTGAACTTACTACTAGATACTCACTGTCCTGGTAATTCTCTAACCGCAATATGCAACAATCATATTCGTTCATGTTTCAATAAAACATATCCCCAAGATCTGATCACAAGGGACAAGTTCCAATGGGCTATCAACAGCTTCGAACTACTTCAATTTGCTGGACAAGATGGGATAATAGGTACTAGCCGAATTACAAAAAGCTTCAGACATTATTGCGCCAATCCTTAAGGCAATTTTTTCCAGTTGTCTATATCTGGTCCATATTCCCTCGGCATGGAGAGAAGTTAAAGTTGTTTTTATACCCAAAGCAGGTAAATGCTAGCAAGTCAATTATCAAGATCTATACGACCTATAAGTCTATCATAATTTCTTGTTAAGACCTTAGAAAGATTGATTGATATCCATTTTAGGGCAAGTATTGATACATGACTTCTGTCTACGTCTCAACATGCCTACTGTAAAGGTAAATCGGTAGAAACGGCGTTACATACCCTAGTACGCACCATCGAATGCTCCATCCATCATAGAGAGTTCACTATGTTTGCATTCCTTGGACACATCTGCACTTACATCTCTAAACGTAGTTCGCTTGGGAATTAATTAATTTAATGCTGACTAGTAGAATAAAGAACTCAAAACTGGGCAACTCTTTTGCCAGAAGATTCGTTATTAGACGGACACCACAAGGTTGTGTTCTATCCCCTCTGGATCCTTGTGGTAAATGAAATCCTAACTATTCTTGATGCGGAGTGATTGCCTATGCGGATGACGTTGCTATAGCGGTTTCAGGAAAGCATTTCAACACATTAAAAGAACTCTTACAAAATGCCTTAGACAGACTAATACTTTGGGCTGATCGGAGTGAACTAGGTGTTAACCCACACAAAACCGAATTAGTCCTATTTTCGAATTGGAAACGGAATGAACTAGAACGAGTCAAAAAAGCTACTGTAGCTCTTTTGTCTTGCAAAAAAGCTATTGGTAATAAATGGGGCTTACAACCCAAATCACGGATTGGCTATACACATCAGTAATCAGACCAATTTTAATGTACGGTATGGCAGTAGGGTGGACTGCTGGAGAGAGAGCCGCGACAAATTAAAAAAAGTTCAACGTTCAGCTTGTCTATGTATAAGCGGATCGCTTCTCAGACCCCATATACGGCCATACTCTTCCTAATACCTCTTTATATATTTAGCAACCAAATAGCCGTAAACTTCGCTTCAAAGCGAATTTCAAAGCCCCCAGACTACACCATTTCTTAACTACAATTCGAAAGAAACTTCCAGAATTCTATACCCTCCTGATCTTTTTGGGAGGATAGCGAATTCCTGGAAGACGAATCAGTCCACTTTTAGACAGATAGATGAAAAACAAAAGAAATGGTTGGTGAAGGTGTGCACTCTGAAAGACTGAAATTAAGTCTCTCATTCCGCCTACCCAATCATTGTAGCATGTTCTAGGCGGAGGTTTTTAACGTTAAGAGAAGTCTAGTCCTGGCTTAAAGAAAACGTGATATTAACATCTGATATCCGTATTTTCTCAGATAGTCAGGCCGCTATCAAATCTCTGGACTCTGTCAATAACTGTCGATCATCTCTAATGGAGATGGCACGGCAGTTTAGAGACATTCCAGGTAACTGTAAGGCAGATGAACTCACCAGGAACGGTACAGTACAACCCATTCCACCACGTTTGGCAAATGTTGGCATACCAATCCCTACTTGGACGCTATGAAAAAGGCAAACACTAGGTGGAATAAGATCACCACGTGTCGGATCCCAAAAAACATCTGGCCTTTGATTTAAAGTGATCAAGGTGCTTGCTATCTCTAAGCAGATCGCATATAAGCTCGATAAAAGGTGTCATAACCGGGCACTGTCTAATAGGCTAGCCACGCGGTTAGGCGTATTCTCAAACAACTTTTGCAGAACCTGCATGGACGAGGAAGAGGAGGTAGCAGGTCTTCACCTTCTCTGTACCTGCCCTGCGTTAGCTCAAAAACGCAAGAATTACCTAGCAGAAATCTTTTATAACGATCTAAACGATCTAAATCATATTAACGTAATCAACGTGTCCGGTTTTTTAAGGGACTCAAATTGGTTTCATTGAGCTTAGGAGAACGCCTCAAGATTCCATAACGGACAGCCACTTTAACTCTACCTAAGACCTATATTGGTATTACGGTTAGACTTCTTTGAGAGATATGTATACAATTCAAGTCCTTAAAGGTGGAATTCGTGAAGCTATCGGGAACTTACAGCCATAAAAGGTTATTTTTTAATAAATATGATTTAAAACATAACCAGCATGGTGCTCATATATGCGTTTCGCCTCGGTGTAATGGTGGGGCTCATCAGAAGATGACCATTAACAGTATGGCTGCCATTTGACTGATATCGTTTTCCAATGTTAATGGAAAAAATTTCTCTTTATAATGAAATTATTAACAGCATTGATTTATTTTTAAAAAATAATCTTTTTTTCAATATCAAAATTAAACCTTTTATAGGAAAACAGTAACAAATGTTTCCACATTTGGTTATGGTTCAAACTAAAAATGGATAAGCGGAATAGCTAAAATGGATTCAATGTAATTTCTATAAAAGAATATCCGCTACTGGAAAATATAATTTAAAAATAAAATTAAATGGGAATTCCATCGAAGGAAATACTCAGACTTTCATGATTAAAATTCTAATGGCTCTATGTCCTGTCCATATATAACTATACACGTATGTCCCTCTAATGATACAGCTCCTCAAGTGGTCACACAATTCTGAGAAGTTATTCATTCAAAAAGGACTCCGAAGAACATTATAGTAGTTTCTAAATATGAGAACATTAATTTGAAGAAAACACTTACTGTATACTATATATACATTTAAGTTGGTGTAACATTCCATTTTACACACATGTACCTAAACACTTACATATAAGTAAGAGACCATCAAGAATATTATAATAATAATGATTGGCGCCAAGAAGGTTTTCTTAAAACATCAGCAGACATAGTGTCATCTTACATAATGGACGAGTGCGTGCCCAAAAGGTCATTTGTTATATTTGTATGTTTTTTTTTTTTAAATTGATACAAACATATGGTTTGTTTATTTATTTCGTTTTAATATTAGTATAAGAGTGTTTTGAACTTACCTGCAATTTAACTAATTCAGGATATTCGGATGCTAGTTTTGCTAATTCCTGATAGTTGGCCTTTGCTGATGAAACAACCCATTCTTTGCCTTTTGGATGGGAGAGAGTGACTTCTGGAGTCATTTTCTCTTCGATCACCTGGAATGGAATTTTTAATTAAAATTATTTAAATCAATTGATAAATAAATTTGACAAGTATTTTTAAATTTAAATTTAATATTTTTAAATTGTTTACAACGGTCAGGTTTAATCAGCATAATTAAAATTTTGTCTACGGAAACAATGATCTTGTGACCTTGTGAGGAATTAAAAAGCTGCTAGTAAGAAGTTTTTTAATTTGAATACAGCCGTCGAAAAAAACCACTGAGGAGTGGCAACAACTTATTTAAATAAAATTATTATTAGTATCTTGGATTTTTTATAAAAGAAAACGGACAAAATTAATAAACTAAGAATTTTTCCAAAACAATGATACAATTTCATTTTCGTTCAAAAAACCTCCAAGAACATTTCTCCTGCTGTCTTCAAGAATTGGACATTTACCCATGAAGTGAAATACATCTTCTCTCACATGTAGATTACATAAGGAGCAATATATTGGTAAATCCTCCCTATGTGGAATGAAGTTAAGAGGTTTACCACGCAGCTTTACCATCATCGAAATATCCTCTACTCTGTATTCATCCCGGAAATAGCTCTTCGCCTCCAAATTGTGATTGAGTTGACTGTAAATTGGTCTGTGCAGAGGCTCTGTTGCTTCATTAAGGCATTTATCCCATAACATATCATCCACTTTTGCAATTAGGTGGTACAGTGATTCTTTCCATTGATTGAAATCAAAGTTATCTATGTTAAGGTTCATGTCACTCTCCCTAGCAAGTTTCATCTATTCTGCATACCATCCCGACCTCTCTCGAATAGTTTGAAGTGCCACTATCTTCGGTAACCGGTAACTATCCATATTCATGATTTTGAGAACATAATCAATCTGTATTCGAAGTGTTCGTACAAAGAGTGGCTGCAGTCCTGTTTCCAACATATCTGTATAGTTATGTACACTAGATCTCCTGCTGACTGGGACTTATACAAACAAGCTCTAAAGCAATATAAAAAAGAATTAAGGAAGAGTAAGAGGTCTTCTTGGAGAAATTTTTGTGGTAAAATAGAAAATACTTCAGAAGCCTCAAGAATCAGGAAAATTCTCTCAAAAAGTCCAACACTATCACAGATGAAGAATCTCTTAATCTGTTATGAGACACCCACTTTCCAATTAGCTCTAACATACTCAACGACTTAACATCAGAGTCTTTAGCTTATACAAGCGATTTAGTTGATCTAATAACGCGGGAAAAACTGCAATGGGCCATAGACAGCTTTGATCCATATAAATCTCTAGGACCAGACGGAATCATTCCGGCCGAACTCAGAAATGCTCAGGCATGACCATTTCACAATTGGAAATCATTCTGACAAGCTGTTTACGGTTGAGATATATTCCCAAAGCCTGGAGACTGGCAAATGTAGTCGTCATTCCTAAAGCAGGGAAACCCTCCCACGTTAACCCTAAAGATCTACGACCAATCAGCCTATCATCCTTCCTTCTTAAAACCTTGGAAATATTGATTGAAATTTATATCAGACATAATTTAAAACTATGGCTCATTTCCACAGCTCAACATGCTTACTTTAAGGGAAAAACAGTAGAATCAGCACTTCACTCGCTGGTACGTATTACTGAACATTCCCTCGAATCAAATCAAATCAAATGGGGTGGCGCAACAGTCCGTTGTGAACCAGGGCCTAGTGACTTACAACTCTCAACCATTCCTGTGTGCGAGTACTGTTGTCAGGAATGGAAGGGACCTACAATTTAAGGCCGAATCCGAACGGCTAGTTTGAGAAAGCGCTTTTTCATGACAAGAATTACATTCCCTCGAATACAAAGAATATAACTTAGTAGCGTCCGTAGATATTGAAGGAGCTTTCTACAACGTCAGTTACCAGGCGATCACAACAGCAATGGATAAGCTGAAATTAGAGAAATCACTCATAGATGTTATAAGTCTCATGCTCAAAAGCAGGGCAATAACTTCTAACATTAGAAGTTTTACTACCAGCAGATTGGTGAATCGATCGACCAATGGTGGGGTCCTTTCGCCTCTTTTATGGAACATGGTAGTAAACGACCTACTTACATCATTGGAAGCAGAGGGTTTCAAGGTGATTGCCTATGCTGATGATGTTGCAATATCCGTATCTGGGAAGCACCCCCAAGTTCTCTCGGAACTCCTACAAAAAGCCCTAAACAGGGTAACTAAATGGGCTAAGCAATGTGGCTTGGACGTCAATCCACATAAAACAGAATTAATACTCTTTTCGAGAAGATATAAAATTCCTCAGATTAGCCCACCCAAGATTAAAGAAATACCATAAAGCTTTTCCGACCAAGCTAAATATTTAGGCCTCATTTTAGACAAAAAACTAAATTGGAAGGCAAATATTGATGAAAGAGTTAAAAAGGCTACTGTAGCGCTTTTTACTTGTAAAAAGGCCATAGGATCAAAATGGGGCTTCTGCCTAAAAATAACCCACTGGCTATACACTTCGGTAATAAGACCGATACTCATTTATGGAGCTGTCGTATGGTGGACCGCAATGGACAAGATGGTAAATCTAAATAAGCTCATAAAAGTCCAGCGGTCAGTAGGTATGTGCATCACAGGAGAACTTCGCTCAACACCAACCGCAGCACTGGAAGTGCTTTTAAACCTAACACCACTTGACATCTTCTCTAAAAAGGTGGCTGCCAACTCATGTGTAAGGCTTAGAGCCACCTCTCAATGGACCAGTAACAATACTGGAGAGAATAGTAGTATTTCTAGACAGTTTCAGATCCCCAACAATGGTATTCGGTAAAAGCTTCCATGTGTCCATCACTTCAAGATCCTCCTGGGAAGAAGAGAGACCCCTGGAGACGATACGGTACACTTCTATACAGACGGTTCAAGGACCGATCACGGAGTTGGAAGTGGTATCTATTCGTAACAACTGAATCTCAGTCTATCCTATAGACTTCCCAATCAATGTAGTGTATTCCAGGCAGAAGTAATGGCGTTTAAAGAAGCACTATCCTGGCTCAAAGAAAACTTTATATCTTGCAAGGATATACGAATCTTCTCAGACAGCCAAGCCGCTCTTAAATCTCTCGCGTCTGTCTCCACAAACTTTCAAACAGTCCACGATTGTTGATCACATTGGATTCTGCTTGTGCTAGTGAGTTACAAGCTGGCTTTAGATCGGGATACTCCACCGTGTCGATCACATTTTTGTACTCCGCTCGATTGCTGACTCGTTTCTATCGAGAAATAAGAAACTATTTGCATTTTTCGTTGATTTCAAAGCTGCTTTCGACACCGTTGATCGCAATGCCCTATTTCACAAGCTTTTCCAGATAGGAATGTGCCTTAAGTTCGGTACAGTATCGCACAATTTATAGAAGACTACCAAAGTAGTAGTGTGAAATGGCCAACGCTTATCAGAAAAGTTCCAAACGAAATCAGGAGTTAGACAGGGCTGTGCACTCAGTCCAAACTTTTTTGCACTCTTCATTGATGATATAGTCGAAGCATTACCAGCAAGAATCGAGTACGCAGGCGTTGACATTAAAGCTCTTCTTATCGCTGACGGTGTTGTTCTGGTCGCGTATACTCCGCAGTCCCTTCAACTAATGATAAATAAGCTTGCTGAATATTGTAGAAGGTGGGACCTAGTGGTAAATTTAAATAAATCCAAAGTGATGGTTTTTAAGAATGGCGGTGGAAGACAGGGTGCAAGTGAGCAATGGCACTATAATGCTGAAAGAATACAAATATCTAGGAGTCTGCTTGCTTTACTAAGAACTTGAGCATGGAAAAACATCTCACTGATAAACTTATTAAGGCGAAAACAGCTATAAACGTAGCATGGAAACAGTTTGATAATAAGGAAGTTACGCACACCAGTAAACTCAGGGTCTCCGAAGTTGTATCGGAAACGAAAACTTGGGGAGGTCGGAAATATGAAACTGCTCAGATTTTCCAACTTTCTTCGAGTACGGCAAACTACATGATCATGCTGGAAACGGCTTTTTCGCTTTTAATTATAGAAACTTTGAAGCTGCAGGTTGATTACATCCTCAACGCTCTGGATATGCTATAAGTTATCGTCTCCCAAAGAAAGTAGATCTTCAAACAATCCAATCCCGAAGTGGATGGTTTAAAGACAAGATAGAACTTGCCGAGCAGGTGGATGTTGACCTAAACTATAGTAACCTTGCTTCTTGGAAGCCAACTTTATATCGCCTAATAGCTAATCTGGATGAAGCCTCAAGAACAAAATACACGGAGCAAAGCCAAAAGCTCACTGCACCGCATGATTTACTGTAGACTAGACTAAGATCTCTGGGAAAGAAACTACTTCCACGACAAATATATCATCGAACAAATTTCACGCTTGTCCGACTAAGAGGAGAACTCCTCTTATGGAACCTGTGCAACTTGAAGAGCTTCCCGAAAATACGGACGAACGAACGTAGGAACACACGAAAGCACAGACATTTTCTATTTAGAATTGTCAAAATGTTTGATTTGACAAATCGGACCAATTATAATAAGTTCCAATGAGAAAATGCATCTGAGCTTTTGAAAAATATTTATTAAGTATGGCAAAAACTCCACGTGAAAAGGTGCTAGGACCTGTTATGCAGCTTTCCAGGATGTTATGGAACTGTGATTTAAAGTAAGGGTTTACCAGAAATTAGAATATTTTTAACAATTAATTTAAAGAATATATTCATAAAAAAAATTGAAATTGTTTCCTATTGAACATTCTTGATAAAAGACATGAAATATGTTTGGTGATCCGAGAATTGATAGAAATTTCGGGTTTGAAGGAATAAGCTAAATAAGTTCAAGATAGTATATGTTGGGGTAAAGTGGTGATTATTTGAAATTAGTCGTCTGGTAAGTTTTTTTATCACCGGAAATGAGGATTAACAAAACGGGTTTTTGAGCTCCGGAAGTTTTAAATGTCTCCTCAACCAACTAGACGCTCCCAATTTTAAAGGAAATATCTGCAGAAGTGTATATTTTTATTTATATATCAAGTATAGAAACAGTTATGAAAGTACTAGAAACATAATTCAAAAATTAAGAGGTGAATAAAAATCCGAAAATTAACTTTCAAACGGATATGTAACTTTCGAATTTTTTTTTAGAGAAACAAGGTTGAGTTATCTTTGGTTGCTATTACAACTTTTGTAAACATTAAACTATGCCGAAATCATCGCAGACTTGAGATTTGTAGGTCTTTTTTCAATACTGCCCGAAATAGCAGACATGTTATCATTTCTAAGATAATGCTTTGAAGTTTTTTAAAAAGGCTACTCGCAATTTCGAACCATTACCTAATGCAATTTGTAGTTTGTTCCCAATTACGTGTTTTATTGCTGGTCCCTTCTTCAGGACAATTTCTTTCCCCTATCTTATTCTAATAAAATCAAGGACTTTAATAAGAACATCTTCAAAATATGTTTCAAAACTACTTTTTGCTATTGTTTGCAAAAAAACACTCTCAAGTTTACCAATTTGAAGCGTTCATATTTGTATTCTCTCGAACTTCAAGGTGAAATGGATCACCCCGCCATAGAATTATGTGGAAGCAGTACTTAAGGGCGTACACACTTTTATCCACAATATTTAACGGCTAAATAATGAACGCACATATTGTGTGGCATACAACATCTAATTAGTTTAGCACAACAATTTTATCTGATGCTTTTATAGCTTCGTACATCTCTAAAAAAGAAGCAACAAAAAAAAAAAAAAAGATGCTTAAAAAGTCAAGTACCGTAAATATTCCACACGTGGCTTATTATAGGTGAGCAACTTTCTCACAATGCGGTAATCTTGTTTGTCCCATAGCATTACCTTTTTACCCATACTTCAGTTCTTTCTCTAGATACATATTTCTATCCTTAAAAAAATAACTAAGTAACAAAAAAGCTAAATCTGTTGAAATTCCCAATGCCTTTTGGCAAGATGGGATATGGCAATGGTAGCAGCAGCAGGAGTAGTCACCTATTATTACTAACTCGGGAGAAAAGTACATACACCCTGGCGAATGCTCTGCTCGTGCTCGACAGCGAAAAGTTTTCACGTGTATCTTCAGAGCCAACATGGTAATAGAGGTGGAAGTTTGTTTGATAATTAGTTCTAAAAATGCCCATAAATAATAACCACACATGTTTAACTCCTTTATGGATTTTTATAAAAACACAAGATTTCAAAAAAAAACCCTCGTTGGGAACATTTTGCAGAGACGAATCCCAAGGAGCGTGTATTATTATAAACGGTTCGACGACGACGAAAAACAGCAACGCACATACGTATACGATACATACCTTTATAAATCTAGATTCAAGTTCGTAAAGGGATGATAATGCACCATTAAAACGAATACACATAATTAGCTCTTTAATTATGGCATTAAATTCTAGCAGCATCAACAGCAGCGGGGGGTTAAGATATATGACCCATATTTGGAGTACCTATGTTATACAAATGGCATTATGCACATAAATATAATTAACGTCTGGCAGGTATAGCGTACTTATGTATAAACGAGGATGTGGCAAAGAGGAATATTTGGCACAAGACTCTGATCCTTGTGGAAGAATAAATCACTAGCCAGGGGATATTCTGTAGGACACATATCTTGGGTATCGGAAAGTGATAGAATTTATATAATTAACACTATAAACGAAGTATGTACCTAGTTGCTTATTCTATGGACGATACAAGCTTAGTGCCGGAGTTCGAAATTTTATTTAAGAAAGGTTAAAATGGAAATATAAAATGGTTCAAAACGTTTTTCACCCCATGCTCTAACCTCCTGCCCTTTCGAAATCTTAAAACCGACTTCTAAGTTTTTTCTAACATTTTCACTTCGATTGTTTTTGTGTCAAAAATATTAAAATCATAATAAAGAATACAATAATACAAAATTCATAAAAGAAAGGTTCATAGTCCTACGATTCGTCATTAAAACTTAAGTGTATTCACTATTTACGTGGTACCCGTGGCATGATGGTTAGTGCGTTGGACTGTCATGCTAGAGGTCTTGGGTTCGATCCCTGCCTATGCCATCTAAAGTCTTTTCACGAGTACTGCCTCTTGCGAGGAATTGACAAATTCTCCAAGAGTAACTATTGTCATGAAAAAGTGCTTTCTCAAAATTAGCCGTTCGGACTCGGCATATAAACTGTAGGTCCCCTCCATTCCTGACAACATTACTCGCACACATGAATGGTTGAGAGTTGTAAGTCACTAGGCCTTAGTTCTCAACGGACTGTCGCGCCACCCAATTTATTTTATTTATTATTCACTATTTATTAGTGTATTCAATTTTTATTTGTGTTTTCTTATTTTAAAGTATCATATTTGTATTCACTTTTTTGAGAATATAGATATTTTTTTTTTAAGTTAATGTATTTATGTACAAAAAAATTAAATAAAATGGCATCTTGTGGAAATTGAGTATGTACATAGTTTCTCTACAAAAACACAACCAAAAGACATCTTTAAAATCTTTATGGCAACGTTAATAACACTTTTGACGAACAAAATTTGTCTGTTTTTAATCCTTCAATTTTCTCTTTTATTTAAAGACTCTGTCCAAACTGTAGAGCGAAGTGTTATACAATATTTACATCTATTTTGAAATTGATATTGATCGAAAATTATTTATTTTTATTGATTTCTAATATTAACTTTAAAGAAATTTTAAGTCAAACTATATCCGACTACAAAAAATTAATGCTATTCAAAATTTTCTTAAGTATTTGATACGTAAAGAAGAAGTTTGTTTTTTAATCAACTAATTAGGTAGGTTGTTTAAATGGTAGACATGTGCATTCAAGAGGACACAAGCGTCCACAGGTTTTTCTCAAAACCCACCTCTGTCTATCAACTCCTACTCTAACTCCCCGCGGTGAACATCGGGTGCCTAGTACATCAACTTCAGATTGGGTTCCAAAACCAGTGGAAAGTTGTTGAGGCAGCAAACGAGAGAAGGGGGAGAGGTGTTTCCACTAAGGCACCTCTCCTTATCCAGATGACAGCGGAAGAATTCCCAAGATAGAATCAACGGTGGCGTCTACAGTTCCAGTAAGGTTGAACTACTTAGTGAACACCTTATAGGGCTTCTTCGACATATTCGGAGCCCAGGCCTGTAAGGAGCGGTTTATCCGGCTCCCCTTCCTTGGAGTTATACTAAGGATCTGGCCCTCCAGGTTGGGGGTTGTGCGTCGGGGTGACTTCCTGGCCACGTAAAAAATACCTTAAGTTTCGAAGCACCAACAATCCTCGGATACGGACGGATTCACTGTTGACAACCCACGCAAACGAAATAAGGAAAACGAACTTCGGATATGTACGTGGAATGTTAGGTCCCTTAACAGACCACGAGCAGCCGAACAATTAGCGGAAGCCCTAAACTGCTGCAAGGCAGATATTACAGCCATCCAAGAAGTGCGATGGGATGGACCGGGTAAACGCAAACTAAAAGACTGCGATATCTACTACGGCGACTGCTACCGAGAACATAGACAGCGTCTATTTTGTTGTGGATTTGTTGTTGGAAATAGGCTCGGGCAAAAAGTCTTGAGTTTCAACAGTGTGAGCGAGCGCATCACGACATTCCGCATCAAGGCTAAATTCGCCAACATAAGCCTAATATGCGCGCATGCCCCAACAGAGGAGAAAGATGAAGACATATTCTTCGAGCTCTTGGACAAGACATATGAGCAGTGCCCTGGCTATGACATTAAAATTGTCTTAGGACATTTTAATGCCAAGCTAGGAAGAGAAGACATCTTTGGTGGGATAATCGGGAGATACAGCCTGCACGACACTACCTCCAACAACGGATTCAGGCTGGTCGATTTCACTACGGGGCGAGACGTTCTGGTAGCTAGTACGCAGTTCACGCATCTCAATATCCACAAGGGGACATGGAAATCTCCTGATCAATCAACCGTCAACCAATGGCAATGTGGTCAATACATTGCGATCGACGCACGACACCTTCTCCAGTATCCAGGATATCTGAACATTCCGAAAGGCCAACATTGACTCGGACAACTACCTCGTTGCAGCCAAGGGACGGCTACGAATATCCCGATCCAAGCCAAAACATAGAAGTACTGTGAGAAGATTCAACGTTAGACGGCTACAATCGCAAGAGACTGCCATGTCCTTTTCCGATCGAGTCTCTAATAACCTCTTAAGGAGTCCTATGCTGCCTGCATTAAGCATTGAAAACCAGTGGCAACATTGCCTTGCCTCTCGCCTCTGAAGTGCTAGGTTTCACACGGCCACCACAGCGAAACCCCCGGTTTGACGACGAATGCCAGCAAGCGCACGCAGCGAAACAAGAGGCATACAAAACGGCGCTGCACAAAAGGACTAGAGTTGCTCGCGAGCTCTACGAGCAGAAGAGGAGAGAGGAACACCGGCTTCTTAGATGGAAAAAAAGAGAGCATGAGAAGCGCGCGATCGAGGAGGTAGAGGGATGTCACAACAGGAGTTCGTAAATTTTACAAAAATGTAAAAAACACCTCCCAAGGGTACCAGCCACGAACCGAAGCCTGTAAAGACGATCAAGGGAACATCGTAGTAACCAGCAGTCGATGCTGAGAATATGGAAAGATCACTTCTCCAAATTATATAACGGCGATGACGAACGGAATTCCGCTGTAAGGGAGATAGAACCACTCAACCTCGGCGACGCAGATTAACAATTCCGCCTACCCGACCTTGACGAAGTGAAGATAGCTATTCTAAACTTAAGTCAAACAAATCTGCTGCAGCTGACGGCATCGCTGCCGAACTATTCAAAGCAGCAGGCGATGACTTCGTACGGAGCATGCACCAACTCATCTGCAAAATATGGTCGGAAGAAAGCATGCCCGATGAGTGGAATCTCAGCATAGTGTGCCCGATACATAAGAAAGGATACCTTCTAAACTGCGCCAACTAAAGAGGCATCAGTCTCCTTAAAATTGCGTGTAGGATCCTCTCTGCCGTATTATGTGAACGTCTGAAGCCATTCGTCAACAACCTGATTGGTCCTTATCAGTGTGGCTTCAGACCAGGAAAGTCCACTATCGACCAAATATTTACACTACGGCAGATCTTGGAAAAAACCCAGGAGCTTCAAATCGATACCCACCATCTCTTTATCGATTTTAAAGCCGCGTATGACAGCATCCATAGGGAAGAGCTCTACAGAGCAATGTCTAGTTTTTGCATCCTTGTCAAACTTATTCGTTTGTGCAGAATGACGATGGAGAATGCACGCTGCTCTATCAAGGCCGGAAAAGATCTTACCGATGCATTTGATGTCAAAAAAGGTTTTAGACAAGGCGATGCACTGTCATGCGACTTCTTCAACATCGTTCTGGAAAGAATTGTGCAAAACTCAACCATCAACACTAGAGGCACAATCTTCCATAAGTCCATCCAATTACTCGGATACGCAGATGATATTGACATAATTGGAAGATCAAAGCGTGATGTCAGTGGAACGTTTTTGAGCATTGCGACGGAAGCGAAGAAGATGGGTTTAGTGGTCAATGAGAGCAATACCAAGTATATGTTGTCATCAAAAAGGACATTGAACAACGACGTCTTGGACAAAACGTCACCATAGACATCTATAACTTTGAGGTAGTTAAGGACTTTGTCTACCTAGGCACCGCTATTAACACAGACAACGACACCAGCGCTGAAATCAAACGAAGAATAACTCTTGCAAATCGCTGCTTCTTTGGACTTAGAAGGCAGTTGAGAAGTAAAGTCCTCTCTCCAGCATGTAAAATCACCATCTATAAGACACTCATCATCCCGGTTCTCATTTATGGCGCTGAGGCCTGGACCCTGTCAAAGAAAGATGAGAGCGTCTTAAGATGCCTCGAAAGAAAAATTCTTCGGGTGATTTTTGGTCCCTTACGCATAGGTGGAAAATGGAGGAGAAGATATAACGAACTGTATGGGCTGTACAGCGACACTGACCTAGTTAGCAGAATTAAAGTCCAACGGCTTAGATGGCTAGGTCATGTAGAGCGGATGGACATCAACGCTCCAGCCCGGAAGGTCTTCCAATCCAATTCCGAGGGACGGCGCAGTAGAGAAAGACCGCGGTGGCGCACCCAGGTGGGATAGGACCTCAACCAACTTGGCGTGCGAAACTGGAGACAGCTAGCTAGGGACCGAGTTGGCTGGAGACGCATGTTGGTTGAGGCCCAGGTCCGCCCCGGACAGTAAGGCCACCTTAAGTAAGTAAGTAAGTAAAGGCTACACAAAAATTGCAAATTGCAGTTGATAAACTTAGTGTTTGGACGCAGAATAGGTTATTAATCTAAATGGAAAAATAAACAATACGGAAGTACCTCACGCCAATAATGCCAAATACCTTTGAATGACTTCGGATGGAAGAAGCACATCAAAAAGAGAAAAAGAGACTTGAAGTACAGAACAATGAACTGTGTTAATATGAAAGAACCCTGACCTACATATATATCCAGAACAAATTAAGACATCTAACTATAAGGCTATACAAAGTAAACGTATGCTTCGTCTTTCCTATATAACAAATAACTCAGGTATTAAAGAAATAGCGATGTACGTCGTGACCTTCAAATTAAAATCGAAACAGAAGTGATCAAAAAACACGCCGTATTACATTTCCAAAATCCAAAATGGTGACCATCCGTTCTGAGATTAAGAAGAACTAAGTCTCATGAGATGATTGTCGTAAAGGTTCGGAAAGGTATAACAACCATATAAACTTTTTCTAATGTGAATTGTAAATTGAGACAGAAAAATCATCTGTCGATCTATCGTAGATTGGTCCTGATTAACAAGAGTTTAAAGAGTTTCTTTAGAAGATTTCTATGGGATAGAAAAAAAAAGAAAATTACATTTTAATAGCTTTCGGAATCCTATATACATAAACGGATTTTTCCAAATTTCATTAATTGGCACACAACATTTGAGGCTTCCTAAGTTCTTTGCAACAACAAAAGATAGCTTTACGATAACACGATTATAACACAAAAGCACCAATCAAATTCCGTTTTATTGTTTCTGTTTTGGGTATACTTTTATTAAAATTTAATTTCATCAAATAAAAGTTCGAGGTAGCCTTTTTCACTTAGCACCTTGACCCATCATACTTGTTTGTTATTAATCTTTAACATAAATACACAAAATTAAAAACAAAAAAAGAACAAAGCAAAATAACAGCGATGATTTATGGATATAAAACAAATTGTTTTAAACAAAACAAAAAAAATTACCGCACCCTCCGTACCAAAATTTAAAAATCATGCAATTCAGGTTCAAATAAACGAATGTATCTTTATACACTTATGGAAGACAAAAAACCCAACTCTTTGTTCATATGCGTAGTGTTTGGCTTCCGCACCGCCCCATGCGTCATAACCACCGTAGCCGCAGTATGTCCGTCGGGCGTCGTCGGTCGCTATATCGCTGTATACATATAAAGAAGAACCTTTTTTCGCCTACGTCAACGGATAAAGGTGCTACATCATCCCTGGCAGCGGTAATTGGATTTATTTTATTATTATTTTCTTCGTCTTTTTTCTGTTATTTTATTAATCAAAGACATTACACACGGTGAAAAATAATAAAACAAAACTCTCATTTATCAAATCATAATATAACGGAACTAGGCGCCATGCAACAAAAGATCCCCCAAAAATAAATTGAAATTAACCCAATCCCAATCGTCTACTATGACTCGACAGAAAGTATCTCGAAAAAAGCAATGCATAGCTAAGTACTCAAATGTACGAGTATATTGATTGATTGCCCTGGCGAATAGATATAGGTACAGGTTGAGGTATAGGCTGGTTATGCATCTCGGCTACAATGTTTCATGAAAACGGTTAAGACAACACTCAGTCTCTGATGCGACTATGGGGGACGTCTGTACCGCTGCCATAGCCGCGGTCCGCATCTAACATTGTATGACTTGTACGAGATTGATGCACCTTTGTCGCATCGATATCGGTTCCTATTTTTAGCTAACATACGCAGGTACACGCCATGCGATGATGCATTCCAATGCATTCATCTACTTCGGAAAACACACTCTGAGATGTATGGGCTTTTTCTAATACCCCACAACCGATAGCGATGCTGCGATATGATGGCAATGATGGTCGATGCCGAGGCTAATGCCGGATGCAGAGCTGAGGAGTTATAAAATCAGTGATATGCATTGTGGTGTCAGTTATGGGCCCCAACTGAACGAAACGAACAATGTCGTCCATTTTAAGTGCGCACCGAACGCAAAGTGCGCAATTTGCAAGGCTCCTCTAGGTTCTAGGGGTACATCTCGGTACAATTTTATTGCACTTTCTAAATGCATAGGAACGTTTTTTAAAGCACCACCGACCGTGTTCTTGTACAAGCTTGAAACTATATGGAGATCGCTGGAAAATATCCGCAATACTGCATCACTCGAGTGGAGAAAAACAATTAAACTAGCTAGTAACCCTGTGTCCGTACCCTTCCCTATGCATTTTGGATCAAAATATCCTTGCAGCAACTTCGAACCCATAGGTAGATTGTGGTGGGCTCTGTATTCACTTGAAATTGCATTTTGTCGCCGCTCGATGTACCTAACTGCTCTACCATTGTCTTCGTGTATTTTACCTGAAATACTTTAGGAATAGATGAGTTTCACGATGACAACGAGGACGAGGAACGCACACCCTTAGCAAACTAGGAGCCATACCAACCCAATGACAGGTTCAAATATACGCACAAAAATGAAGTTTACCTGATACAGTATATATATTTACATGCACTGTTAAGCGAGGACATCAGGCAGGAAACAGCAATAGCATCGCAGAAATTGGAGTTGGAGTGCACGTCGTCGGACGATTCATGTCTCCAACATCAAGCACTAAAAGGATATTGTTACACAGGACGTGTCCCATGGTATAGTTGCTTTCAATTGTTTGCCAACTTGAATGTTTTCCTTTAATTGCACTGAAACGCAGTTTTCGCATACATACATAGACATTAAAATAACTGCGTTTAAATATGCGTTAAGGTTTACATGTGATGAAAAATAAAAAAAAATGAAAAGCTTAAAATGCAAGTCAAACTTCTTAAAAACGAATAAGTTGTTTTTGGAAAAATACCCCAAAGGAACTATATATTTGAAATTTGTGTAGTTTCATAACCACCATAACTGCGAAATACTATTTAGTTCCACATTCGTGTAGTGCGGCTAAAGAAAGAATTTCTGTACTTAAGAATACGACCGAAATTTGGCTCAAGGATAGTGATGAGCATTCCTTAAAGTACAGGTATTACGGTTAAATTGTTTAAGGGGAGGGATTTCACTATAGCATTGTTTATAAAAATAACGATTAAACAATGAAAGGCATGAGAGCTTATGAGGCGTCGTCGTTCTAGAAAAGAAAACTCGGTAAGAGAACGACATCTTATCATTTTTAAGAGCTCTCTTTTTTTAATTTTATCGAAAAGACTCAAGTATGTTTTTAAGGTACCAGGCTATCCAAAGGAATTGTACTTGAGTTTTGGACTTATAAAAGCTTTTAAAGTTATAGCCAGATGAGAAGGGGTAAAAAACGTTTTGCATCGTCGGAGAAAATGTAAATACTTAGCAGTATTTATGAAGGTGTCAAATATGTGATCACTCTACAAGTGGTTTGTGATGCACATACCTAAAACTGAAACCTGTTAGTCTTCTCGATGATAGTACTACTCATGGATAATGGCATGAGGGATGGGTTACGCTTTTGCTGTCAAGATCAGGATCTTATGGGCTTATTGTATGCTACTGTTAGTAGTTCTTATCCGAAAAACAAATATGAGAATCTAAAAAACAACTATTAAAAGCTAAGAGTACTGTCATCAAAAAAAAAATTGAGTAAGTTAGAAGATTCAGACAGAAGATCAATTATAAAAATACGGAAGAGTTTCGGAGAAAAAACAGAGTCCTGTGGCACACCAGCGTTTATTTTGTGGTTATCAGATTTAAACCCGTCAAATACTACTTGAATTAAACGATCCGAAAGGTTATTTCTAACCCAACAAAAAAGAAACTCATCAACATTAAAAGGTAGTATTTTTGATAAGAGAGCTTGATGCTAAACTAAATTAACTGCCTTTGAGGTATCAACTGCAATAATCTTACTTTCTTTGAAACGATGTAAGAATTTGTTCCATGTTCTTTTTGTAAGTAAAAATATGGAACACTGACAAAATATATATAAAAAAGAGGCTTAGATGCGACCCACACTGGTAACTTCGCATCCCATCTATCGATTTGCCTTGCTTAAGACTTTAACAAAATGTCCATAATAATAAGGAACATATTAAATGATTCGAAGTCAATATGTTTTTTTTTCTCTTTATTCTTGAGTCGAAAACCATTTCTTATCAGTTTTTTGTTTTTTTTTTGTAGGTTTTCGTGTTTAATTTCAAAATCTATTTTTTTAAAGAGATTTTTAGTAGAAAACCAATTTGTCCAATTTATCAAATGGAAAATTTTGACATTTCTTGATGTTTCAAGGTCCCTAGGGTCGATATAAAAGATTTTAAGAAAGATGTATGTGCGTTCGTGTGTACGTACGTTCGCGAAGTTTTTTCGTCGTCCATAGCTCAAAAACTATTGGAGATATCAACTTCAAATACATTTTGTTCTACAGATAATAATACAGGAAGATACAGAAAAGGCTCTCAAGAAAATTGCATGGGTGTATTTTTTATAATAGCAGTTCAAAAAAAAGAAAATTTTTGTTAACCCTTAATATCTAACGAACCAATACCGCTAGAGACTTTAATTAAATTTTATATTATATATTTCAACATGATATTAAACCAGTATTTTTTTTTTGAAAAAAATTCAACTAACGATTTTTTTAATAAATCGAAAAAAATGAAAAAAAAATTTTGTCATCTCGAAAATTTTACGATTGAAAAATTATTTCATCTCCAAAACAAATTTGTGCAACGGCAATTAACGTTTATAACATGTGGTAAAATTTCGAGAAAGTTCAAATGGACAGTTTTTTTTCTTAAAATAAAAACTAAAAAAAAACATTATTCAAAGTTGGTAAAAATTAAATTTCAACTCAACAATCTTTTCAAAAACTGGAGATTATGGCTTCCAATTAATTTTATCTTATAAGAAATATTCGGAAAAATTTTGAGAAAAATCGAATTGACAATTTTTTTACAAAAAATAAAAACCTAAACAAAAAAATGAATAGAAGTTTTAAAAAAATTTGTTCAAAACTTTGACATATTATCTTTGAACTGCTTTTATCTTATGAAAAATATTGTTGTCAATATTCATTCAAATTTTGAAAAAAGTCTAATTGACAGTTTTTTTTACAAAAAATAGAAACCTAAAAAAACAACTAAAACTTAGTAAAAATTTACTTTCGACTTAAACTGCTTTTCAAAAATTAAAAAATATTGTCTTCAAACTTTTTTTATTTCACAGAAAATATTGTTTTCGATTTCCAGTAGTTTTTTTTTTATAAAAATCCAACAGTCCGTTTTTTCATAAAAAAAACTAAATCTGCAAGAAATAGTACGCAAATTTGGTAAAGACTGATATTCGGTTCTTGAAATCTTTTAATTTCATTTATCCAGTTTGTAAAAATTGAAGAAATGGTAAAAATTAAAAATTAAATTGGGAAAAAATTGTTTTCGACTACAAATCTATTTAACAAAACTAGATTTTGAAACTAAACTATTTCAATATATAAGAAATATGGTCGGTAATTTTTATTTAAAAATTTTTAAGAATAATTTAACTGACAGTTTTTTTAACCCAACACGAAAACCTACAAACTTTTTAGCAAGATGAATCGACAGCCGGGATGGAAAGTTATCAGTGTGGGTCATATAGGAACTATATGGCAAGTTTTGCATTCGTGCAAAATTTTGAACTCTAGATTTTAATCAGACATAATATTACGATAGTAGCGAAGTCGAAAAAAGTGGGTCCCGCAATTCCGTCCGATCTGTTTTGTCTGTCTGTTCACGCTTCTACAGCTTAAACCATTTAGGTTGATTCAGTTCAAACTTGTGTAAGAGGCTTCAGCTCTTACGATATGAAATATCACTGTACTAAATAATTACTTTGCTCAGAATAATCAAATTAAAGCTTATTTATTTTTCACTGTTTCCATGTTTCCAGAAGTTTTGTTTAAGTTAATACGTTTTGTTTCTTATTTTGATCAAGTTTTCTTGGCCCTATAGTAAATCAGAAGTGAGATAAAGTTCCTCATTTAATTGAATAGTGGTTGCATTTCTTAAGGCCCGTTTAAATGAAGCCATTGATTCGCTTGAACCTGAGCAGATTGAACACCTGTTCCCTGTTGTTGACCAGGAAAGTGAGGCAAGTTGTGATGACGCACATGAGGACGAGGATGACGCTGTGTCACAACGTCTTGAAAAACTCCGTGATTTAGTCAAGAAAAAGGAAGAAATCGCTGCGTTGGAAAAACGTTTGGCTAAACTCAGCACTAACACAGCCCTATTCGTGAGTTCCAGCACGTTAGTGCACATTCGTCACTTGATGTCGAGGAGTCCTTACCATTATTTAGTAGCGACGATAATTACCCTATTAGTAAGTGGATTGAAAACGTCGAGGATGCTATGGTCACTTACCATCTGAGTGCGTCAGAGGCTTTCATTTATTTCAAAAGACTCCTCAAAGGTACGGCCAAGTTATTTTTGCGGTCAAGAACGTTTTGATCATGGAAAGATCTGAGAGCCGCTCTGATGTCCGAGTTTCAACACATTGCGAAATCGAAAAAAACCTAGAGATGAAAATTACCAGCAATACGTTTTATCCATGCAGGAGATAGCTTCTTCCACAGAGATTGATGAACAGGATATGATTGCCTATATAATCAAGGGGATCCCTGATTTAATATTTAATAAGCAAATCATGCTTACTGCAAATACTATCGCTGATCTCAAGAACATTCTGCGCAAGTATGAAAAAATGAAATCCGAGTGCAACCTACGAGTTCTGGTTACAACAGATCTGTACAACCTTCGAGAAGTATGCCACGTGTTGATGCTAAGGTCATGTGCTTTAACTGCGACGAAGAGGGTCACATATCCAAAGCTCGCCGAGAAAAAGGTTCGTTTTTCCCATGCGGACAAAAGGGACATAATATTATCACCAATTGTCCACAAAAGTCTTCAGTTCTCGTCGTCCAGAGAGGAAAATATACAATGGAATCTCCAGTTTGAAAATTGAAGACCGATTTTCATGGAGTGTTGGAGTATGAAATTAAATCTGCGAATCGGGAAGCTGAAAGCTTTGGAGCTCGGATGAACATCATGACCTTTATAGATATAGATACTCTCAGTCCTATAATTTTCATCCAACAACGGTACGTCCCACCCATTTTTATGACGTCACTAGAACCATTACCTTGCAGTTTCGTTGGAATTAACAGTTCCCAATTGGTAATTTATCATGTGATGTTAAATTTTATGATAGCGAAATATTCCGATAACATTTATGAAATGGAAATAGTTCTGACTAATCCAAACAGTTTTTTTCATCGTGCTCCTAGACGTCTTCCGTATGCACATAAAATTGAGTTGCAGAAAGTTCTAGACGATTTGCTTAAAAATAAAAAAATTCGTGAAAGTAATTCACCGTTCGCATCTCCGATAGTACTTACTTACTTAAGGTCTCGCTACAGTCCGGGGCGGACCAGGGCCTCAACCAACAAGCGCCTCCAGCCAGCTCGGTCCCTAGCCGTTGGACTTTAATTCTGCTAACTAGGTCAATGTCGCTGTATAGCCCGTACAGTTCGTCGTTATATCTTCTTCTCCATTCTCCATCTATGCGTACGGGACCAAAAATCACCCGAAGAATTTTTCTTTCGAAGCATCCTAAGACGCTCTCATCTTTCTTTGACAGGCTCCAGGCCTCAGCGCCATAAATGAGAACCGGGATGATGAGTGTCTCATAGATGGTGATTTTACATGCTCGAGAGAGGACTTTACTTCACAACTGCCTTCTAAGTCCAAAGAAGCAGCGATTTGCAAGAGTTATTCTTCGTTTGATTTCAGCGCTGGTGTCGTTGTCTGTGTTAATAGCGGTGCCTAGGTAGACAAAGTCCTTAACTACCTCAAAGTTATAGATGTCTATGGTGACGTTTTGTCCAAGACGTCGTTGTTCAGTGTCCTTTTTTGATGACAGCATATACTTGGTATTGCTCTTATTGACCACTTAATCCATCTTCTTCGCTTCCGTCGCAATGCTCAAAAACGTTCCACTGACATCACGCTTTGATCTTCCAATTATGTCAATATCATCTGCGTATCCGAGTAATTGGATGGATCTTTGGAAGATTGTGCCTCTAGTGTTGACGGTTGAGTTTCTTTCCAGAACGATGTTGAAGAAGTCGCATGACAGTGCATATCCTTGTCTAAAACCTTTTTTGACATCAAATGAATCGGTAAGATCTTTTCCGACCTTGATAGAGCAGCGTGCATTCTCCATCGTCATTCTGCACAAACGGATAAGTTTAACAGGAATGACAAACTAGACATTGCTCGGTAGAGCTCTTCCCTATAGATGCTGTCATAGGCGGCTTTAAAATCGATAAAGAGATGGTGGGTATCGATTTGAAGTTCCTGTGTTTTTTCCAAGATCTGCCGTAGTGTGAATATTTGGTCGATAGTGGACTTTCCTGGCCTAAAGCCACACTGATAAGGACCTATGACGAACGGCTTCAGACGTTCACATATTACGGCAAAGAGGATCTTATATTCAATGTTAAGGAGACTGATGCCTCTGTTGTTGGCGCAATTTCGAAGGTCTCCTTTCTTATGTATCGGGCATGCTATGCTGGGCATGCTTTCTTCCGACCATATTTTGCAGATGAGTTGGTGCATGCTCCGAACCAGGTCATCGCCTGCTGCTTTGAATAGTTTGACAGCGATGCAGTCAGCTCCAACAGCTTTGTTTGACTTAAGTTTAGATATAGCTATCTCCACTTCGTCAAGGTCGGGTAGGCGGAATTGTTGATCTGCGTCGCCAATGTTGAGTGGTTCTATCTCCCTTACAGCGGAATTCGGTTCGTCATCGCCGTTATATAATTTGGAGAAGTGATCTTTCCATATTCTCAGCATCGACTGCGGTTTTACTACGATGTTACGCTGATCGTCTTTACAGGCTTCGGTTCGCGGCTGGTACCCTTGGGAGGTTTTTTTACCTTTTGGTAAAATTTACGAACCTCATTCCTGTTGTGACATCCCTCTATCTCCTCGATCGCGCGCTTCTCAGGCTCTCTTTTTTTCCATCTAAGAAGTCGGTGTTCCTCTCTCCTCTTCTGCTTGTAGAGCTCGCGAGCAACTCTAGTCCTTTTGTGCAGCGCCGTTTTGTATGCCTCTTGTTTCGCTGCGTGCGCTTGCCGGCATTCGTCGTCAAACCAAGGGTTTCGCTGAGGTGGCCGTGTGAAACCTAGCTCCTCAGAGGCGGCATTTTTGATGGCTGCAAGGCAATGTTGCCACTGGTTTCCAATGCTTAATGCAGAAAGCATAGGACTCCTTAAGAGGTTATTAGAGACTCGATCGGAAAAGGACATGGCAGTCTCTTGCGATTGTAGCCGTCTAACGTCGAATTTTCTCACAGCACTCCCTTGTTTTGGCTTGGATCGGGATAACGAGGCAGTGGTCCGAGTCAATGTTGGCCTCTCGGAATGTTCGGATATCCTGGATACTGGAGAAGTGTCGTGCGTCGATCGCAATGTGGTCAATCTGGTTGACAGTTTATTGTCTTCTCTTCCTAGCTTGGCATTCAAATCTCCTAAGATAATTTTAATTTCATAGCCAGGCACTACTTTTATGTCTTGTCCAAGAGCTCGAAGAATATGTCTTTGGTGTCTTCATCTTTCTCCTCTGTTGGGGCATGCGCGCATATTAGGCTTATGTTGGCGAATTTAGCCTTGATGCGGATTGTCGTGATGCGCTCGCTCACACTGTTGAAACTCAAGACTTTTTGCCTGAGCCTAGTTCCAACAACAAATCCACACCCAAATAGACGCTGTCTATGTTCTCGGTAGCAGTCGCCGTAGTAGATGTCGCAGTCTTTTAGTTTGCGTTTGCCCGCTCCATTCCATCGCACTTCTTGGATGGCTGTAATATCTGCCTTGCAGCAGTTTAGGGCTTCCGCTAATTGTTTGGCTGCTCGTGGTTTGTTAAGGGACCTAACATTCCACGTACATATCCGAAGTTCGTTGCCCTTATTTCGTTTGCGTGGGTGTTCAACATTGAATCTGTCCGTATCCGAGGCATGTTGGTGCTTCGAAACTAAAGGTATTTTTTACGTGGCCAGGAAGTCACCCCGACGGCACAACCCCCAACCTGGAGGGCCAGATCCTTAGTAAAACTCCAAGGAAGGGGAGCCGGATAAACAGCTCCTTACAGGCCTGGGCTCCGAATATGTCGAAGAAGCCCTATAAGGTGTTCACTAAGTAGTTCAACCTTACTGGAACTGTAGACGCCACCGTTGATTCCATCTCGAGAATTCGTCCGCTGCCGCCTGGATAAGGAGAGGTGCCTTAGTGGAAACACTTCTCCCCCCCTCTCTCGTTTGCTGCCCCCAACAACTTTCCACTGCGGTTGGAACCCAATCTCCGAATTGTTTCTCCGAAAAGTTTCGGCGAATGGAATAGGTCCAAATTATGAAGGTTTAAAAGCTGTAGCCGATTTTCCTATATCTTCAAATGAAAAGAAGTTGCACTCGTTTTTGGGTTTATGCTCTTACTTTCGAAAATTCATAAAAGATTTTTCTCTTTTAGCAAAACTACTTAACGATTTGTTGAAAAAGGACACAAAGTTTGAATTTGGAGATAAGCAATTGTATGCTTTTAACACTTTGGAAAAAAACCCTTTTAGAAGCTCCACTTTTGATCTTCTTTTTGTATTTTAGCTCATTTCAAATGTTTGAAAAAGTTCCATTTTCATACCATACAATGAACTTATAGCAAGCAAATTGAAGGTTATGAAAGACAAAGGTATTGATTTTTCTTAAATCAAATTATAATCGCCTTTGATGCTTCTTCTTTCTAAAACCATTGTTTTGCTCTTAAGCTTCACATTTAAAAAAAATATACTTATTTTATTATAAGAGGTAAAACGCCAATGAGCATTTTAATTTTGACTAACATAATATTCGAATTCATAGATAAAAATAGGTTGTTTTATAATATTTAAATTTGTTGTCTGCTTTCTATTTAATTTTTTGTATTTTTAAATTTTCAAAACATTAATAATTGCTAACATGAACTTACCTACTCGAACCTATAACAAACCCCACACAAAACACAATTTCAAAACATCAATGTGCAAAACCGAAAAACATGCATCAAAAATTCAGTTTTAATTAGATTTTTTTTTTTTGGTATTTTACCTGAGGGGCTATGTTTGTTTTCTGAGTGTGTCTGGGGTGGGGGCTGTGGGTATTGAAATGGTAGACGAAAAAATGTTAGGATTTTCATATAGAATTTGAATATTTTTCTCTATACATTGGATAACCGAAACATTTGTATCTCATTATATTTTTAAGTTCGACAACGAAAGGGATCTGATCAGCTTTGAAAAGAGCAATGACGACGCGCACAGCGACCTCCACCGACAAAGTTGACATGGATATTTTGTGTAAGTTGAAGAAAAAAAATGGTTATAAAAAGTTCGTAAAAATGTGAATTATTAGGTATATAATATGGGAATAGTGGCCATACAAATATTTTACTACGAGAAGAGGACAATTTCCTATACAACAGGGCTATTTGGGCAAAGCAAAATGGCAGCTAAAGGTATTATGGATTCCTAGAAAAGTGGTACTCTATACAATCTATATAGCCTGTCCAAAGTCCGAAAGGGCAGCAGGCAGTATTCAATATGGGAACATTCAGAACAATGGCACAACGGAACAACAACAAATTCTGGCGAAAGTTAATAGGTTGACTATGCGACTAAGGAGGCAACAGCAACGCCATCACATCAGTTGGGGGTTGCCGATGACGAGGATGGCTACGACGACGAACGACGACGGGTGACGAGCAACGAACGACGAACGACGAACGACGGGCGGCTAAACGGGGAACATTGTATACCTTTTGATATAAATTGAATGGTTTTTCGACTTGTTATAAATGTAACCGCTGCAGGGCACTTCTCCGACTATGCTCACTATGTGTATATGTATATCCAATCCATCCATATAACCATTTCAACGACTATGGCTTTCATTAAGAGGATATTGCCAACAAAACAGCCATTGTGTTATAGTCCTTCTTATACAACCCCCAATGGTAACAATGGTATAGGTAAAGGTATAGGAACATATATTGGGAGGTGCAGGGTTATGGTTGGACGAGTGGGTGATGAAAGCTAGAGAACTCGTAGAAGTCGAGTGTATCCATCTGAACGTTATAAGGTTTAGTGTAGAACACATACTCAAACCATACACACAAACACATACATACAGATGAAGAGTCCACTACATGCACTTAATATAGCTTTTCCCTGTAGGAAATGAAAGAATAACGCATAAACACACAATGCCAACCCCCGCAACCATAACATCAACCACAAACTACACAGCGAATCATGTTCATTGTTATCCTTTTTTATTTCTATGGATACAGTGTCTTGTTCATCCCTTTCCTTTCCTCGTTACCTTGATCCACAAAGTTTTCTTCAATTTTTGAAACAAAGCAACTATACGCACGAATATAGAAATCAATCGACGTAATTAATAATTATTAACAAAACAAGCTTGCTACTGGAATTCAAAACTCAAAGCAAACAAAATAAAATAAAAACACAAAAGAACTGACAAAAAAAGTCGCGTGATGTTAAACCGAAGAAGATGCAATAATTACTGACGGATTCATTCATAAAAACACATCAAACCCTTTCGTGCAAAATGCATCCAAGATACTCAAACCTTTATTGAACCTTATTTATACGGGAGCAAAACCATCAATTAGAAGCTCGCGGTTCCAAGATTTCCGATTCCCAACTTCCAACTACCATAACTTCCGACCTTCGCTACCGCTCTGGCCTGGCCGTATTGGTGTTTTCAATCCGCACCAACTTGATGAGGCACAGTTTGCAATGGCAATGCAATAATCCAGCAACAAAAATCTTCATTTGCAATCCGATATTTCTGAGAACAATTTATCATCATATTTCACGGACCGAGATTATAAATTGACGTGTCTATTCGTTTGGCGTTTGTAAAATTTTATTTGCTGACGACGGAACTTTGTGGCTTGCATGTTGGTTAAGTTAAGTTTTTAAGTTTTTTTTGTTTGTTTTATATAATTTGATACGTTTTAAGTTGATGATGAGGTGTAAAATGGTTTAGTTGGAAGAAAGAAGGGGAAGGGAGCATCATTTGATAATCCGAAGACTTAACAAGGAGTGTGCGATCTAATTAGTTTATGCCTAAGCAAGAAATGATATCGTTGTTGGTTAATTTAATTATATATATTTAGATCTTCTTTACTACCGCTTTTTACTTTTGGCTAAAATATTTCAAGGGTGACCGCATGTTTTAGTCTAGGTGAAGCCTACTTTGTATGCCAATATTGAAAACGTTTCATTTTATTCAAGTTTTAGAAGTATTTCTATCATTTGCATATTTTTTACGACGGGCTGTCAAAAACTTGCTGTCAAAAAGTTGCTGTATTGAAAGTTGTTTCCAATGGTTTTAATTGTTTGAAACATCCCTACAAGATTCTGGATTTACCTCAGAACACTTTTACAAAAAAAAAGTAATTCAATATGATTAAGAGCGGAAGAAACATTTAACATTGAACATTTCTGTAAACGTAGTCCAAGCTACTTTTTTGGAAATTCAAAGCCTTAACATTTTTCGAGGCAGTTAGTTCTAAGGCTCTTTTAAATTGTTCTAGAAAAGGGTTTCTTTAAAATGATTTTGAATGTGAAAAATATTAAATACAAAACTTTTCTGTCAATCTTGTTCTAATATTAAAAATCATGAGTTTGTTTAAAATCGAAAATGACTTAATTCAAATTTGTCCACCATAACGCAAATAAAGAGTTTAAGACCTTATTTTAAAATCAAAACAATTAAAAACTTTTTCTACATTCGAAACATTTTTTTAAACTCATTATTACTAATTCTTATTGATTTGTGTGCAGAAATTTGTTGTAATAGGCTTTAACCTACTTTTAAGAATGTTGGTTCTTTTAAAGTCTATACCCTCACAGGCTTTTTTTAAGAAATCGAAAGTTTGGTATGATATTTTTCAAATGAGACAAATAATTAAATAAAATCAAATATTTTACAGTTGCTAAAAATGGTTATTTTATATTTTGTATCAATATTTTGTGCCAAAGCTTCAAAATCAAGGTAAAAAGAGGCTGGGTTGCGACCCTTACTGATAATTTCCCATTCCGTCATTCGATTTGTCTTGCTTAAAAGTTTGTAGGTTTTCGTGTTGGGTTAAAAAAAGTTGTCTTTATGAAAAATCGGAATGTTGGATTCTTATAAAAAAAAAATAATAAATATGGAAAACAAATATTTTTAGTGAAATAAAAAAGTTTGAAGACAATATTTTTGATTTTTAAAAAGCTATTTGAGTCGAAAGCAAATTTTTACCAAGTTTTAGTATTGTTTTTTTTAATTTTTTTTTTTTTTTTTTTTTTTTTTTAAACTGTCAGATTTTTCTCAAAATTTTACTGAAAACAATACTTCTTATAAGATAAAATAAGTTGGAAGCCATAATCTCAAAGTTTTGAAAAGGTATTAAAGTCGAAAATCAATTTTCACAAACATTTGTTAAAGTTTTGTAGGTTTTAGTTTTTTGTAGAAAAAAATGTCACTTTCTCAAAATTTTACTGATTGTTGACAACAATATTTTTAAAAAGATAAAAGTAGTTTAAAGCCAATATCTCAAAGTATTGAAAAGATATTTGAGTCGAAAATCAATTTTTAATAACTTTTATTATTTTTTTATTTTAGTTTCTTATTTCTTGTAAGAAAAACCGTCAATTCGATTTTTCATATTATTATACAATATTTTTTATAAGAAAAAATAAGTTTGAAGCCGTAATCATAAGTTTTTGAAAAGATATCCGAGTCGAATTTCAATTTTTAGCAACTTTGAGTAATGACTTTCGTAGGTTTTTATTTTTAATAAACAAAACTGCCAATTTGATTTTTCTCAAAATTTTAACTGATGTTAAAAACGTTGGACAAAATTGTTTTAGAGATGAAATCATTTTTCATCCGTAAGATTTTCAAGGTGAAATTTTTTTTTCAGTGTTTGATTTATAAAAAATAGTTTTTAGGGTTAACCAAAGTGTTCACCTTTTTTTAACCTGCTATGGTAAAAAAAACACCAACGCAATTTTCTTAAGAGCCCTTTCTGCATTTTTCTGAATTATTATCTGTATAACAAAATTATTTGAAGTTGATATCGGTTCTTGAGCTATGGACCACGAAAAAAAAGAAGCGAACGGAGGGACGCACGAACGTAAGTACACACTCGCGCACAGACATCTTTCCAAAAATCTTTTATTTCGACTCTAGGGACCTCGAAGTGTTGAAACTTTCAATTCGACAAATCGGACCCATTACAACAACTTTCTATCAGAAGTTAAAAATAATATATGTACCTATATACCTGAATTTTTGATTTAGCATTAATTCCACTAAAAAACTTTCTGGCTGAAATATTTAAACTTTAATAGAAATCTATCGGCTTGTTTTTAAGAAAATTTGAATTTTCGAATTTTGGCCAAAAAATTTGTTTGGGAACTGCTGCGAATTTTACTTTTAAAAAAAATGAAAAAAGAGCTCAACGTGAATCGTCTTAAATCCTTGGTTTCTAAGTTTGAACTTTTTTTGTCGCAATGGTTTGGGCTGTATGGGCAAGGACAACAGACGGGAGGATTCGGGGGACCCACTTTTGTCGACTTCTCTATGATGGAACAAAATAATAGAAACAGGCTAAGTGTTCATTATTTTTAGCAATTACAAAGTTATTTGTGAAAAGTACGATGATAAAAACTACACAGGCAGATTATTAATTATCATTCATTGCAAAATTTTTTAAAAATATAATAATGTTTTATCTTCCTAGAAAAATTAAAATGCTGCTCTTTTTGTAGCGAGAAAGTAACTTGAGTGTAAAAATGTTTCAAATTTCTTGAGTATTTGGTAGTGGCATCCTTTTTTTAATGACTGCTTCCACTATCGAATTCACCAATTTGGCACATTCATTTTGTATTAGTTTTACAGTCTCCGATCCTTCGCTTTAGGATACCTCATTAGTTCTCAATAGGGTTAAGGTCGGGGAATTGTGAAGGCCATTCCATAACATTGATTTTGTTTTGTTTGTAAGTATTTTTTAGCCCATGTGGAGGGCTGCTTCGGGTCATTATCGTGCATGATATCCCATTTAATTGGCACCTCCTCTTAAGTTAGTGGTTGAATGACCGAATCCCAGATGTGAACAGAATCCACAGCTCAAAAAATACTGGGTCTACAAGGGACACTGAAAAGCATCCCCTCAAATCATTATATTTCACCACCGTGTTTCACTGTCTTCTTTGTGTATTTTGGGTTAAATTCCTTGTTCTTTAACCTTCTCAGAATACATTTCTGTATCGGAACCAAAAAAATTGATATTCGTTTCATCCGACTACAAAACCTTATTTCATTAAGAACTTTGAATGTGTTTGTTTGCAAAGGCAAATCTTTTTATAATGTTTTTCTTGCTCTAAAACGGCACGTTTCGTGGACTTCTACCAGGAAGACTTACTTCTATTAGACGATTTTTACTGTTTTAGCTGTGACTGGTTCGTTTAATTCATTTTTGAGTTCTCTTAAAGAAAGATATGGTTTCTTCTTACATATTCCTAATGTTCAGCCCTTATTCTTCTCTTTTAACACTTGTTGTCATTTGATGGAGATCCATGATCCTATGAGAGAATAAGCAAACATCGTCCACGGAATCCAAGTGCTTTATATAGGATGTCAAAGTCCATTGGATCCCTCCGCTACTTAACAGAACAGAGTGGAATACTTCGCTTATCACCAACAAAAACCATATTGGCGAAAGAATACAGCCCTGTCTGACTCCGCTTTGGATTTCAAAATCATCTTACAACCTACCATCGTGCACGTGACACTTGGATCCATCATATGCTGCTTTAATAATAGCAATTAGTTTTTCTGGGATGCCTCTCCTCCGCAAAGCTGACCAGATATATTTCCTTTTAATGCTATCAAAGGCCTACTCGAAGTCAACGCACTGACCATCGCACTTCGCTTAACCCTAAGATATCTATCCTGTACCGCATAAATTCTCTCTTTAATTGGACGAATCTGGTATGGTGCGTATCTTCACTTCCTGCGTCTGGAAGCGTCCTCACATTCCAGAAACCAATCTTTGAACGGGTACAATAGTCCAAAGTCGTCAACGAGTAATCATTAATTATCCGAGGCATAATTTCGGTTTCCGTAGCGGGATGGAGTTCAGTTACGAAGAGTGCTAATCTCCGTAACCTATCCTGAAGAGTCAGGAACCTTCGCCCTTACAATTTTTGATAACTTATGGATATGGGGATATACAAATCGTTGCCCGGGGGCCACCACGATGAGAAAACAAAATTGATCAAATAAGATCTTCGACATGGCAAGAAAGTTGCATTGCTCGCGTGAACCAATTTTTAGGCAATCACCAACTACCCGATCTGCTATGCCGCAGCCAGCCCAAAACGATTAAAATATAGAAAGAAGACACTTGTTTCTATTATTTTATCCAACACTGTAGTTGGAATATAATGCAAGTTACGTAATTTTTTATCTAGTCTATTTATCAGAAGTAAAATAGACGATTATATATGTAGACTTAAGTTCAAAAATGTAGACTGCCAAAACGAATTTGTTTTCAAAAAAATACTTTAATTGGACAAAATCTTTGACACATTTATTGTCTAATAAATCTGTCAAATTGTTTAATATCTTTAAGCTTAGTTTACAAAACTTTAATTGAGGGAATTGGTTCAAAATTTATCGAAATAAAAAAGTGTGTACACGCCCAAGTTCGCTAGTTTTTTTTATCTATTGAAGATGAATATTTATGGTTTTATTTTGCAGGAACACTATTTTAATAAGTATTGCAATTTTCAGCAGTGTTGCCTGTGTTTCACATATTTCAATAAACTATTAGCATTATACATTCCAACCTCCCAATCATCTCCAATCAATTCTGTCATGCATTTTTAGGAATGTTTGTCAGTTACCAACATTCAAGCATAGATATTCTTTTTTCAGCCGTACATCAAGAATGTTTGGTTTTTCTAGCTCTCTTTTTCTTCCGATTTTTTTTTTCTGAACCTTAGCGCGCATGTGTATCGATATCTTCTAGTAAATCTTTTTCCTATTTTTCTACAGAGTTCAATGTGTAAATATTTAAGTCGTAGCCTTAACCAATTAAGTGTGTGCCAAATTAATAAAAAAAAATCACCACACTGAAGTGATTTAGATCGATCTTGGGAACATTTTTGAAAAACCATCCCCATTTTTTAAGATAAAGATTCTATCAATGAACAAATTTGTATTTTTGAGGTTTTGATTTAAATTTGTTCCGAAAAATTATACTGTAGATAAAATTTCTAAAAATAAAATTAAAACAAACTAAATGTATTTGTGTTTTAGACTTGGTAACTACAAGTTTTCTATTCAACAACTTCAAAAACTTCAATTACAGGACTTACAAAATTTTGACGAAAAAATAAAGACTTTTCAATTCAGAAGTAAAATTAGTTTCCGAAAAAATGTTTCATACGTTCATCAAAATAAAATCAAAATATTAAATGATACTTCTGAAATCAGCACTTTTCGACTGCAACAAACATTTTTGCGTATCAGTTTATCTTGCAAAAAGTTCGTAAACATTAATTCAAATTTCGAACAATATTATATAGCTTCGTTGGTCGTGGACGATGTTGTTGTTGTCGTCGTCTTCGTATCGTATCTCTCAACAATTCCCTAATCGAATGAACACCATGTCAAGGAGTATCCAATGACAGCATACAGAAGCTCATCATGTAAGCAATTTGTTCGACATTAGTTTCATATGAAATTTTAAATTTACACAACAAAACAAGACAACAACAAAAAACAAAAAAGTTATTATTCTGATGATAACCAAAACAAATGACCTCATGGATGAAAAAACACGTTGATCGGGGGAAACAAATTTAATAACACGGAGAGAAAAAAAGAAGCGATGATGCCAATACCAGTGCCTGTGCCATTCCGGTAAGAAGTTGGTTGGGACGGTTTTGGGTAGGTTGGCATTTATGCAGTGTTGATGGTTGCGAAGTTGTGGGAGAAAAATGGAGCGAATGCGTTCAAAGCGTCCTACCGACCGGAGACGATTTGGCGACAAGGTAGACGGCGACGATGCGATGCAGTGCGGTGGTGATGTGAACGTTATTACCTGTGCAAATTGTTTGGGCGGATTGCAACACAACTTTAAGACGTATTCAAAATGAAATACATACATAATTTGTTCTTCTTAGCTTTTATCACGATCGACATGAGCCGGGCGTATCAATTACCCTTGAAAACGCATATTAACAGAGCTGTGTAAAATTGTTTTCATTTTCCTTTATAATTTGTATATATTTTATGAAAAAGTATTTTAAAGGATTTTATTAAATTATTGCAAAATCCTAATTAAAGAATCATTTTTTTGTATAAAAGCTTTGACTTCGGCTCCTTTTTGATAAAAATATTAATTCTTAAGACTGCGTGTGCTAATTAACGTGTAGGATTATATTTTACTTCATTCTAATTAAGTGTGACAATTAGATTTAAGAAGAAGTCGATAGCATGGATTTGTGAGGTTAACCTTAAAACGTTGGGAAGTTAAATATTATTCACAACACTGTAAAAAAATAAATGCATATGTCTACCCCGATTGTTCATTATCAAAATTTAGTCGCTCCCTCTCACTAAATTTATAGATGTAAACGCTTAGAACGACGCCTTGATGTAAATTATCTCATAAAGTCATAAACAGGAGTGGAGAAATATTTAACACACTTCCAAAGCAGAGGAACCTAGATTTGTGTAATGGGCTGTCTACTTTTTTTACCGTCATGAAAATATCAGTTTAAATATGAGGTGTGGGCCATTAAAGTGGAGGGATATCAAAACTATTATCTTTTAAATTATACGAATTATGGTTAATTCCCTTTTTGATTTGCTTGATTTTTCATTCAGAAAGGTTGCGAAATGCGGCTTGTAAATAATAAGACAAACCAATTAAGTAATAAAATATGAACATGATATTGATACAAATTAATTTTGATCACAGTAAAGTCGCCAGCTCAAATCTTTGACATTGCTCTGATTCAAGAACCCTGGATTTCAGGTGACAGAATTAGAGGACCACATGCATCAGACTTTATGCTATACAAAGCCACACAAGTAGCAAATAGGAAGAAGTTTAATCTCTTTCTTTTAGCAAATTACAGTGATCCAGACCAGTGTTCTGTGAAACTAGAAAGGACTCCTACCACTGATCCTAACATCGTGCTATATGCCGCATGACTGACCAGAAGGGCCTCCCGCTAACATCACAAGCCAGCTTGTAAAGAAAGCTGCCTCTGACAGATGGGACGTGGTACTAGGCTGTGATACAAACTCACCCAATGGGGTAGTACCGACATCTACAACAGAGGTGAGTGTCTTTTTGAATTTTAACGAACCCACTTTTGTAACTAAAAATAGAAAAAGCTACCCTAACCAATAACTCAAGCACAATAGTAATAGATCAATGGAATGTTCTTAAAGAGGAATCAGTCTCAGACCATAAACTGATAGGCTTCTGATAAAAAATGAAGCAGCAACTCCAAAACCCTTAAGGAATTTTAGGAAAACAAACTGGAATGTATTCTGTAGGGAAATAAGACAGGGGATTCAAAACCCGGACACACTTCTAATTCAAGAACCCTCTGACATAGATATTTCGCCAGATAAACTCAGAGTTGTTCTGAATCACGCTTTAGAAAAAAGTTGTCCCATCAATCATATGGGAAAAGGTGGACCACTGAAATAGGCAACTTAAGAAAAGAAACTAGAAGACTTTTCAACGTCGCCAAACTAGGAAAGAAGCTGATTGGAAACATTAAAAGAACAGTTAACGTATTTTTAAAGTCAAAATACAACGAGCAAAACGTAGCTCATGGATGGCCTTCTGTGACGAAATAGAAAGTACAAATGTATCAGCAAGGCTCAGGAAAATTTTGACCAAGGATTCAGTCACTCTAGGATCTCTCAAAAAACCTACAGACTGCTGGACTTAAATGGGGACTGAACACCAAAGATAAATTCAAAAAGGCATCGATTGCCTTATACTCAAAAGCAATAGAATTTTCCGGAAAACCTGGGGACCAAACTCTAAAATTATCAAATGGATGTATTCGGCAATAATTAGAATAATACTAACCTATGGTAATTTGGTATGGTGGAAAGCTTTAGAAAAGAGCACGAAACTAAAAACTTGGACAAAAATTCAAAGACTTGCGTGCACTGCAATTACGGGAGCAATGAGATCCACTCCAACTGCGGGAGTGGAAGTTATGCTCAATATAATTCCCCTAGACCTTCTTGTTCAAGAATCTGCGGCCAAAAGTGCCCTGAGACTTAGTCAAACTAAAGTCTGGATAAACAGTTCCATTGGACATGTCCAGATCCTTCATAAAGTTATGGGTCATAGTACTACAACAGACTATAAAATACCCGAACTTGATTTTCATAAACCATTCCAGGCTTCCATCCCAAGCAGAGAGGAATAGATATATAATATACCATACTCCAGTGAGTCGTCAATAGCTATCTATACTGATGGCTCTAAAATGGACACTGGTGTAGGCGCAGGCTTCTATTCTGAAGCTCTCAAGTTAACCGCATCGCTTAGGCTTCCAAACTACAGTAGCGTCTTCCAAGCGCAGGTCATAGCAGTGACAACAGCTGCTAAAAAGGTATCAATGATGGCGATACCACCAGCTGATATCACCTGTTACATTAATAGCCAAGCGGCAATAAAAGCGATTACTGCAACTGAGATAAAATAAAAGTTTGTTTCATGCTGCCGCGAAGAGCTTAAGGTTCTTGGCGCACAGCACAACATTAGATTCAGCTGGGTCCCAGGCCACAGCGAGATTAGGGTCAATGCTTGACGTAAACCAAGCTCAGCTAGTTAGCACCCCTACCTGTTATTTAAAACAGGAAATCTCGAAAAGAATAACTTGGCACCTGCGGCACTACAAGAAAGACCTGGCCCTGTTTTAACAAACAAAGAACGGAAAGAATTATGCAGCTAGACAAGGGATCACTTCGATCTCTTGTGAGCATAATCACCGGACATAATCTGGAAGGTTATCATATGATGAGAATCAGTTCAAATGATCTATGCAGAGGATGCGGTGACGAGAAGGTGCATAAAGACACTCCGCACTTTCTGTGTCACTGTCCCGCACTCCCCCATCAAAGGAAGAAACTGCTTGGCAACTATTTCTTCGGGGATTTAGAAGAGCTCTCTAGTACGCCAGGTACGAACATTCTGAACTTCGTCAAAGACTCTAAATGGCTTGACTAACTGAACACATAAATTTTTCTTATGAGCTTGATTGGCAATACTCACGGGTATCACAATAGATCTGTATTGGTCTAAGTGTGACGGTAAAGACATCAACTGTCAGCCCCTCAACCTTACCTAACCTAGATCATTCGTTAGAAATTTGTTTTATTGATCCAAAATTTAAGTCCTTAAACACAATACAATAATTAATATAAAAATTAAACCGAGTTCTAAGAAAATCATAAAAACTGAAGAAATGCTCAAGAGCTTGATATTTTTAAAACCAAAGTTAAAACAAGAGTTATTAGATCGAGTTTTAAAATGACCTTATAGAACTTTGTCAATGAATTGGCTGTAAGTCAATCTCATTTTATTTTATATTGAGTTTAATGTTGTGAAGTTCTTCGCTTATGTACCATATGTATGTTTGTTTTTTTTTTAAGAAAACAGACTTTAAAGGGGTTTATTAAAACTTATAAAATTACTCTCTCACATCATTTTTCATAAACTTGGTTATAATTTGATTTAAAACTGATTACCTCTTTAATTTTAACTTCAGAACATTCAAATCATGAATCGTAAAATTAGAATTATTGTATTCAAAGAGATATTGCACCACGCAATGTTTCATTGATGTTTTTATATTTTGAAAATAAAGGTTTTATTCCACTTCATTCTGCCATGTCACAACTTTATAATACTTATATGCTAACGCATTATTCATTCATAACTTATTTAATATCTCGTCCCTAATTCTGTTTTCATTTACCGTTTGCTTTGAAGTTGAACAAAAATATTCAAATACATACCTCAAAAACAACAACAAGAAAAACTCAAAATGTGGCACGCGGACAACGTTATAATCCTTGCAAAGCGATGAAAACATCAAAAACGTGAGAAATTCCCAAAATCAAAAAATATATTTAACATTAAATTTAATTCTTTTGTCGGCAAAACAAATTTTGATCTAAGTCTGACAGATTTCTTGTTTTTACTTTTGATGCCTCGTGTTCCATCAAAACGTACGAGAAACGTAGAGTAGGTAAGTAGGAATCCTATTGTTGGTATTGTTTAGGTACATAAAAGATTCTATTTTCGAATGACACAACTTGCAGCACACCCGACACGATGACTATGACGATGATTGACAGCTCAGAGTGTGACTGCTTCTGATGTTCTAGTAGGCATTTGAAAAGAGTGATATTATTATTGTCCTGATAGATTTTCGTTACGCATGAAAACTATTTTAACATGACACCTTTTTTTATAGGCTGCCAAATGATATGGAAATTCATATAGACATCAGCCTTTTTTGTTGTTGTTATTGGTGACACTCAGAGAGCTACTGGGTCTGGGTATGTCTACTATATAGTAAGTAGGTAATCCCGAATTAGGTAGTTGACTTGATCATAAAGCAAGGGAAAGATTACAACGTGCTGAACAACAACACACATGGACTTCCATGTTTTCTCAGCAATTTAACAAAGTGTCAAACAATTTTAACATCAATTCAACATCTCGTTGTCATGGACGAGTAGATTCCACCAATGTTCTGCTCTTCACTCTTTCTCTTTTTGTCGCTTTCAATTTGTTTGCCAGCACTTTGGACATCAACATCATCGACGATGGCGGCGGCGGCAGCAGCGGCAGAAGCGTCGTCAGGGGAATCTAACCTCCCAAATGGACGTTCAAAAGGATTTTACCTATAGGAACTCCGGCCCTTAGACTAGACGCAAAGTGCTTAAGCACATTTGTCTATGTAAAGTGGGACAAACGAAAAAAAAAATTGGAAAAGAAAAGAAGGGGAGGAGTGAAAAAGGAAAAAGAACATCTCAAGAATCTCGTGTCCGTCCGTGCTAAATAAATGTTCAAACCTTGTTCGCTCCCATTTAATAGCATGTTTGCAACTATGATCTAACATGAGTTTGATGTATCTTTAGCCGAAACTTAACAAGGGCACAAATAGTCACACAGTCCAAATAAATTTTCGTACTCTCAAACTCTGGAAAATATGGCCATTCAGCCAGATTCAAGACCCCAGAACCCAGACCCATCCGTGATCCGACCTTCTCCACCTCTTTTACGGCCATGGCCATAACTAAGGCCATAGTCATAGCCATTTGGTCAATGACGGAGAGTAAGAGCATAAGTACTTTGAATTCAATTTGGGTTATACGAGTACCTACATACCTACCTACCGATCTGAAGCGGGCCCATCATGAGGCAGCGCACACGTACCTACAGCTTGTAAAACAGAAAAAAGTACAAAGATACACCAATGTGAATGTCTATTTTATTCGTCCCCCGATGATTATTACATAGGAGGTGTTGGGTGCTGCTCCATGGAGATGTGTGTTTATTTTTGCCATCACCTTCACCGCCCGACAAACACTTCGCACTTTGCACATCGCATCGCGACCATCAGTGGACTATTTTGACTATTAACACGAGATTCGGACCACCAGAACAAGGACGTTTTATCATCCATATAATAAAATTAATGGACTTATTTAGTTCCGCGCCTGCTGCTACATGACTTTAACAGTGACACCGAACAGAAAAATGCCCGCAGAAGAATTTCACCAGAGTTTTGAATGTGGATATAGCGAAAAGAGAGCAACTTCAAGCTTGTTAGTGTTTTTCTTTTTTTTTGGACTACATTTATATGAATTATCTGATCAAGTTACAAGTCACGAAAAGTCTCAGGAGGCATAAATGAAAGTGGTAATGGAAGGTAGTTACGGAATTTAAAACCTATGTGACTATTTCTTGAATATGAATTACATACATACAGACCAAAATTTTGTGTTGATAAAAATGAAATTTATGCCAAATAGTGACTCTTAAACTTGTCGAGCATTGTCCAAATATCAAGTTCTTGTTTTAAGTAAACAATTTCCAATAAAAGGTTTCATTTAGAATAACCCCGTATTTTGGCAGCTGCCACCTTTGAAGCTCTCATATTTTTACATTTGACAAGTAAGAACGACACCATTGCTAAAGTAAGCACGATTCACTCTCTTACTGAAGACATGAACATTTTGCAGACGCATATAATTCCTAAAATTAAAGAATTTTTGAGTTGTCAAGAATCAATTTCAAATTATAAAATTGGTGGTCTGGATTTTCGTTTTTTTTTTTTAATATTTAGCGAACACTAAAAGGCTTTTGTACACGATTAATATTGCAAAGACTCAGTGTGAGCATTAGGAAAATAGGGAATGGTTGGATAGGAGGTGTTGGTCTAAAAAAACGGCTAAAAAATTAACCTCTGTACTTCAATAGAGCATCAAATGGGGTGGCGCAACAGTCCGTTGTGAACCAGGGCCTAGTGACTTACAACTCGCAACCATTCCTGTGTGCGAGTACTGTTGTCAGGAATGGAAGGGACCTACAATTTTAGACCTAATCCGAACGGCTAATTTGAGAAAGCACTTTTTCATGACAAGAATTACTGGCCCTGGCCAGAACAGCATTTATATGTCTGTCGAAATATAAATACTGATCTAACCAGATACAGAGGTACTTCACTACACTTTTGCTCGCTAATGGCTGCCCGTGAAGATCAACGATGACCATCTTGCGCCAATTCTTGCACGTATCCCTCGTGGCCCTAGCCAACGGAGTCCGGAACAGAATTGTCTCCGACTTCTGGACACTAATTTTCAGTTTCCAGTCGTCGCAATATCGCTGAATCGTGTCGAAATCACGCCGCAAGAGAATTCTAATAACCTCAACCTTTCGGGCCACGGGTACTACTTTCAATAGAGCATAGTCCGTTAAAATAACGTTAAAAAAGCGCGAGACAAGAAACTTTACGACGATGTTCGAGAGACGTAACCGAGTTGATGATATTAATGTCACCAATCATTTTTAAAGCTCTTCTTTGAATACTGTCCGAGAGGCTTAAACAAGTTACTGGAGCACCAGCCCCGAGATGAGAGTTATATTCAAGTTTTAGACGTATATACGAGTATGTAGGTTTTGTAGATTGCAACCCGATTAAACGAAGAGACAAATTTCTTGCAACGTCATTTTTGGCTTAATTCCGAATGTAATCGATCCACAAAAGGTTGTTGCTGATGCATATTCCGAGGATGTCAAGATCTTCAGTTTCGTTGATGCAAGTGCCACTCATAGATAGTGGCAAAGAGGGTATATCTCGCTTTAACGATACAAGACAGCATTGAGTTTTCGAAGCATTAAATTCCACACGATTTTTTATTCGCCATTGTACAAAGCTGTGTAGGTCGAAATTTAATGAGCTGATCATATTTTGCCGATGCAGTTCCACATCCGAAGAGGACGGTTGTGAGTCTGGAAACGAATACGAAAAGCTAAGAGTACTATCGTCAGCGAAACAATGTATTCGATTAGATATTGAAGACAGGAGATCATTAATAAAAATGGAAACGAGTGTTGGAGATAAAACAGAGCCCTGGGGCACACCAGCATGTATTTTGTGGTGTTCAGATTTGAATCCTTCCAATACAACTTAAAACTTGTTTTGAAAGACTCGAAAGGTAATTACTAATCCAATGAAGGAGGGATTTATGAAAACCGAAAGCACGCATTTTCGATAAGAGAGCAAGATGCCAGTCTTTATCAAATGCCTCTGAAATATCAAGTGTAATCTTAATAATTTCTTCAAAGCGATGTAAAGATTTGCTCCAATGTTCGGTGAGATGAACCATGAGATCACCAGTGGACCTATCAATACGAAAGCCGTATTGGTGGTTATTAAGAAGCTTTCGATCCTCAAGATAGTTCTTAAGCTGATAATAATTTAGCGTTTCCATTACCTTAGAAAGAAGAGACGGTAGTGCAATTGGTTGATAATTTTCGGGAGAACAAGATTCGCCTTTTTTTGGGACTGGCTGAAAAAACGCAGTTTTCCAACTACTCGGAACGAGTCCATAGATAGAAAAGCCAGTGGTTTAGCTAGCGTGGAAGAACTTCTCTTAGAATAATAGCGGGGAAACAATCTGGACCAGCGGATTTATGAATTTTAGTTTTCAAGGTCGCCATTAATAAACAGGATTGCTGCGTATGGGGATGGGACAACCCAAGAATGAATGTGTGGTTCTTGGATTGGTGTTTGCGGTGCGTTTGGACATAATTACATCGAATATGAGGATGTTGCAACTATTACTGTGAATGGATTGTGCTACTGAGTAAACATTAATAATTCTTAAGTTAACATATGAGAAATGACCGAACTTATACCTAAAAAAATTAGTAAAATATCATAACAAAAACTTATTGTGCTGCCACATGGCTAGAATTCCATATGTTGCGCCAACTAACCGATTCCTTTATTTGTGGTACTTAGTCTTTGGTTGATTCATATTAATTGAAAAACTTTTCTACTACTTTTCCTTGCCAAAGGTGTTTCGATGCATAGTGTAGCAAGTCCGGAAACACGATCTTGTGATGAGCACGAACGATGAACATTTTTTTTTCCGACAAAGACGCTAAACGAACGTTCGGCACGAGCTACGATTACATGTATGGTGAAAAACACATGTTCTGGGAATAAATAGCATTGAGCAAACTCAATAGCGGAAGTTCTGCTTCAAAATTGGCAGAAATTCATAAAAGTGTTTCAGATGAATTATTTCTTCTTTCAACTCTTGAGACACATGCGAGTTATACTTTTAGATGATCCTTGTGGCGGAGTTTTTAATCTCAATTCCGTCCATTTTTGAAAACTACCATATAATGAAAATGTAGCATTCAAAATTTTTCATCGTATCAAACCGACGAGGAAGTCCAGATATATTTGAATCAGCTATGACGTAAAAGGTGTTTTTCTTGAAATGTATTTCTTCGTCTGGTTAGATGTGAACGATTCTGGAACATCCCCCAATCCAGTAGCAACTTCTTTGCATTCAGACAAAATTTTAATCCAATAATAAAATTTGATCCATAATGTGACCAAGTTATCTAGATTGTCAATGGTAATGTTTCCGGCTTGCAGAATGATACTTCTAAGAACCTTGCACAAAATTCAAGACATCAGGGGCCCAGACCAGCAAGCTTTTGACTGATAGATTGGTAGATAACATGCAAACTGGGGCCCGATTGCGAAAGCATGAATGGTTTTAAATTGTCGGGACCCCTAAAATAAGTGGGAATAGGTATGTTGATGATGAAGGTAGATTATATTTAAAAAAAAAACACTCTCCTCATTACTTTAAATTTTACGGGTCTTTAGAAAATCCTGGGCCCGGTAGGATTTCCTTTTTCCCCCTCTCGCCGGGCTTGGTCTATTATAATGCTGCATAATCCATTCAAAACCTTAGAAATGGAATTTGCCTAAAAATGGCGTATCCTTCTTTCTCTCTAATTATCGCCCAATTTCAGTGGTGTCCCTTCTTTCGCAGGTCATAAAAATGCTAAACAATTTTCGGCTAAACAAATGTTGAAGAACGAAAGCTTCTTAATTGCTGACCTCAATAGATTTGTTTGTAGACTCATAGTTTATCTCACCGAGCAGTGTAACAACTCTTGAATTAAGAATTTTGCGCTATATATTTTAAAAGCAATTGATAGCGTTTGACATCAGGCCCTCTTATCGAAAAAGCAGGTCTTCGGTTTAGATGAATCCCTGTTTCGTTGGATTAGAAATTTCCTTTCGGCCCGTTCAATACAAGTAAATCCGAATGGATAGGAAGTTATTGTAATCGGTACGATTTGTCGAATTGAAAATTTTAACATATCTCGACGTTTTAAGGTCCCTGGAGTCGAAATAAAAGATTTCTAGAGAGATGTCTGTGCGTCAGTGTGTTCGTACGTTCGTACGTTAGCGAAGTTTTCTTCGTCGTCCATAGCTCAAGAACCAGTAGAGATATTGAATTGAAAGACTTTTAGAAATGCTTCTAAAATAAGTTAAAATAGGTTTTTGACTACAAATCTCGTTAGGTTAGGTTAGGTAAAGTGGCTGTCCATGATAAAAACGGAAACACTAAGGCCAATTTAATGATACCACATAAATCTTGAGGCTTTCTCCTAAGTTTAATGGAACCAATTTGAGTCCCTTACAAAACGGGAGAGGCTGATTATGCTGATATGATTTAGATTGTTTAGATTGGTAATTCTTGCGTTTTTGAGCTAGAGCAAGGCATGTACAAAGAAGGTGAAGAACTGTTTCCTCCTCTTCGTCGTCCATACAGCTTCTGCAAAAGTCATTTCAGAATACGCCTAGTCGCGTGACGTGCTTTCCTATTAGACAGTGTCCAGTTATGACACCTATTATCGAGCTTATATGCGATCTGCTTAGACTTAGCAAGCACCTTGAACGTTTTAAATCTAGTGTTGGCCAGATGTTTTCCACCTAGTGTTTGCCTTCTTCATAGCGTCTTACATTAGCAACAGTTTACAAGTAGCGATTGGTATGCCAGTATGTGCCAAACGTGGTTCCTGGCGAGTTCATCTGCCTTACAGTTACCTGAAATGTCTTTAGGGCCCAGTACCCAGCAAAGGAGAATATTAAGCTTTTGTGCCTTCTCCATTAGAGATTATCGACCGTTATGGACTGTTATAGAGTTTGTAGAGACAGAGTTCAGAGATTTGATAGACCTACAAACCTTTTAAGCAAGACAAATCCACAGACGGAATGGGAAGTTATCAGTGTTGGTTTCTTTTTAAATTCTGATCTTGACAGCATTGCCCAATAAGGAATCCCATAGTTTACTGCTGTCGTAAAAGCTTTACCCTCTTTGAAATGCCACTATCCATGTTTGCCACTGGCATTGAGGAAGTGAAGCATTTGTTAATCTAAAGAACAACCGCAAAGTTCGCTATTGTTACTTTAATAAGGATGCATTCGTTACCTCAAACATTTTAACTTTAATAGTTACCCGTACTCTTAGAAATACTTATAAGTTTAACATTGAGCAAAATTTCGGCCTTACTTTGTTGTACTAAGATTCATTTTTTAGTCGCACAACACGAATGCACACATTTAAAAAGAATGTACATCAGTATATCCATTTAATCTTTATTAGGGCATTATTAAAACATTATTGACATAGTTCAATAAAGTAGAGGCCGCAACTGCTCGTAGAGAATCTGACTTAAAGCTCTTAACCATTGCTAAGTGCGAGTAGTGTGAGGGATGGAGGGGACCTACAGTTTTTATGCCGAATCCCAATTCATCGCAAGAGGCAGAACTTATGACACATGCAGAATTGAACCAACAACTTTTGGCATAGAAATCCTACTAACTAAACATCACGCTAGTAAGTTTTTGAGAAATAGCAGATCTGGGTTATAGCTCCGCATTCTTGTTCAGATACCTGTGTTAACAATTTTTTCTTGCGAGGCAAGTATTGCATTCGTTAAAAATTTCTACCTCGAGACTTCATACAAACATGACATTGCGATAGTAGAGAAGTCGAAAAAAGTGGGTCCCATCACTTTATGAAGTTTTCATAAAATTTTGCAATTTTATAATTTTGTAAAATTACTTCTTTGACTACAATTATTATATCCCCAAAGCTGTATACTTATTTCTTTACAAAGGAAATTATAAACTCAAGTTCAAGCTTAACTATAAGCCTTATTGTTCATTCACGACTTTCTCGCTACTACTACTTCATTGAAAATTTGTATAGACATGGAAACAAATTTTACCAGAATAACTAAAAACCCGTGACAAAATACTACCAATTGTTCTATCACTACCATCTTCATCTTTCTTTGAACTTCCGTTTAATGGATTAAATTAACAACCTAGATTTCAATTATCTCGAAAACGAGTGTAAACCTATTTCTGTCTGGGTTACATAAATATACTAAACACCTCAGTTTGTTGTTGAAAGAGTTTATCATTAATTTTGGTTAGCTATATTTTCAAATATTTATGTTGCTCATTTGCAAATAATTATAATTTGCAAGATTTAATGGCAACGCTGATGCTGGTGCTGGTTGGCTTTGGACGGATTCTAGCTGGAGGCCTAGTTTGAACCTCAATGCGCATTGGGACAAGCTGATGTCTTGTGCAGAGGCATACCCACATGCAACGAGTTTCTGAATGCAATTAAAATAGTACCTCGGGAATTGTTATCTTAATTTCTCCATCTAAGTATATCTAAGTTGAAGATGGTAGTCGTCGTCGACGAAGACGCCGTCTTCGTTGTTGTGGTTTTTGTTGTTGTTTTGGCTGCTGAACTATAGATGTCTTCAGCGTGTCGTCGTCGCATCTTTCGCCTTCACGTCGTCGTCGTCATGTGTGGATTGGATACACAATTGAAGAAAATCCGTGCACCGACCGCGTGTGGTGGAACAGAGAACAGTGCCTCTGTGATGTTGCGATTTTTCGACTCAGTGAAGCTAAAAGCTAGACAAGAATTCAATTAAACGATGCTATAAATCATTTTTTTGAGAAAAATTTACATATTTCATGTTTAGTGCGGGAAGCGTTGAGTTGAAAGATTATAATATTTTGCAGGTGCCTGACATTAAAACGGTCGCCGCTACCTTCAGCAATTGGCATTTGACGGACTTTTAATTGCGCCGGTTCTTGCCAGTTAACTTAAGATGGGTGCAGATAAGGACTTCGGTTGTCATAACTTTCGTTCCACTGCAGTTTTAAAGACAGTTTAGGCGATTCAGTTTGAGGCATCATCTCATCTCTCGTTGGCGCCGGCAATGTGAAGAAGTCAAGATTTCTTAAAACGGTATTTGAGTCAGCATCTCAGCAGGTCTTTATTTGCAAGACTTTCATATTATGTCAAGTGCTTTCGCTAGCTGACACAAAACACACAATAAGTCGTTTAGAGATGATGAATTTGTTATTACGAGCTCAATTTATTTGAGATACTTTGTGAAGAAATTATATGTTCCGAGTACCGAAATATTATGTTCCGTGATCTTCTGTGTTATTTTAAAACAATAGAATTCTTGTAACTTTCTCAAGTATACATGCATACAAGATAAATACAAAAACGATGACAAGGAAAGTTCAGTTCAAGAAGAAGATTAATAGATTGTTTTTGAAATGTAGGCCAAGTCAAGATGGTGCAGTAACAAATTGAATTGAAAAACAGCAATTAAATAAAGTTTCTAGTTTAGCTTTAATTAAGTTTTATTTATATTTTTTGAGAGATAGTCTTGGATTGATTTTAAAACTTATTAAGTTTTTAATCAATTTAAAATGTTCGGAACGTCGTAGTAGAACCGCAATCTATGTTCGCAGAATATGGGAAAACCACTTGTCGAAATTATGTAACGGCGATGACGAGCCGAATTCTGCTGTAAGGGAGAATCAACCACTCAACAATTTCGCCTACCCGACCTCTACTTAAACTGAATTCAAACAAAGCTGCTTAAGCTGACGGCATCGCTGCCGAATTATTCAGAGCAGCAGATGATGACTTGCTAGGAAGAATGCACCAACTTATCTGCAAAATATGGTCGGAAGAAAGCATGCCCGATGAGTGGAATCGCAGCTGAGTTTGTCCGATACATAAAAAAGGAGACCCTCTTAATTGCTCCAACTACAGAGGAATCAGTCTCCTTAACATTGCATATAAGATCCTCTCTGCCATATTATTCGAACGTCTGAAGCCCTTCGTCAACAAGTCGATAGGTCCTTATCAGTGAGGCTTCAGACCAGGAAATTCCACCATAGACCAAATATTCACACTACGGTAGATCTTGGAAAAGACCAAGGAACTTCAAATTGATACCCACCATCTCTTTATCGATTTTAAAGCCGCGTATGACAGCATCTATAGAGAAGAGCTCTACAGAGCAATGTCTAGTTTTGGCATCTCTATCAAACTTATCCGTTTGTGCAGAATGACGATGGAGAATGCACGCTGCTCTATCAAGGTCTTAAAAGATCTCACCGATGCATTTGATGTCAAAAAAGGTTTTAGGCAAGGCGATGCATTGTCATGCGCCTTCTTTAACATCGTTTTGGAAAGAATTTCGCAAAACTCAACCATCAACACTACAGGCACAATCTTCCAAAGGTCCACCAAATTCTTCGGATACGCAGATGATTTTGACATAATTGGAGGATCAAAGGAGGACAACGACACCAGCGCTGAATTTAAACTAAGAACAATTCTACCAAATCGCTGCTCTTTTGGACTTAAAAGGCAATTGAGTAAAAAAGTCCTCTATCGCCTATCGAGCATCTAAAATCTTCATCTATAAGACACTGAAGCCTGCATCCACCGCTGAAGCTTGCATCCTGTCAAAGAAAGATGAGAGCGTCATATAGATGGAGAATGGAGGAGAAAATATAATGACGAACTGTACGGGCTGTAGAGCCACGCTGGCCCGGTTAAGAGAACTAAAACCCAACGATTTAGATGGCTGGGTCATGTAGAGGACATCAACGCTCTTGGCCGGAAGGTCTTCGAATCCAATCCCGAGGGACGGTGCAGTACAGAAAGACCGTGACTTAAGTGGCACACGAGTGGTTAAGACATCAACCAACTTGGCGTGCGAAACTGGAGACAGCTAGTTAGAAACTGAGCTGGTTTAAGACACATGTTGGTTAAGGCCCAGGTCCGCCCCGGACTATAGTCAAATTTGAGGCGCCAATGATTTTGTTTCATTTTAAAAGAAGGAGATCATGCGATGATTTTGGGTAACTTGTTTATTATGTTTGCGTGATTATTAATACAAGTTTTTGACCTCGAGTGCCGAACGCAAGGTAATCAGAAAAATCGCAAAAATGTTAGAGTTTTTAACCCTGAAGGAGAGAGATAATACGATTATGTTAAAAGATTTTAAGGCAAGAAAATTAACTACAATTTGGACTTGAAGTGGTGTCGGTTTTCAGTCGGTTCAAAAATTAGCTTAAATACACTTTTTAACAACAAATCGACGAAATAATACTAAAATAAAAAAACAGCCGATTTTTCACGAGGTGCAACATAAATCTGGATTGAGAAGATTAAGCCAAAAGAAGAAAACTAGTAATAGAGGATGGGTGGGTCCATATACCCCCTTAAGCTAGAAGGCTTAATTTTTCAGGAAACTAAACCGACATACAAAATCAAAGATTGGTAATCTACACCAACACCTACATTATTGTGATATAACTTTTCTCAAAGATTCTTGCAACAACTTTTCAAAAAAATTGGTTTAGTAGTGGCATAGTATCAGACAAAAATAATTTTAAATCCCGAAGATCATACATATTCATTCATTTTCGACATATAACAACAATAAACAACAATTTTTTTCGATGCATACGATTATTTTCGAGGAAATAACAGTTTTGTTCCCAAAATAGTGGAGGTGAAAAATATGTATTTTTGATTTTTATTCAAAATTATATCGAAAATCTAATTCAAGTATCGATTCAAGAGATATTTAACGCAAAAAGAATATTTCACTTTTTTGAAAGCTATTTCTATATCCTCTGATATTATTTTCTATAAAACAACATTTTTTTTTATAATAAGTGCACACTCAAAGGGATATATAACCCTTATTATGTAGACACAGTGTGAGCACTAGGAAAGGGAGAGAGGGTTTGAAAGCAGATGTCGGTGCACATTGGTTTTGAATTCCTGAATATTGCAATAGCTGGGAAAGACAGAGTGTGGCAAGGCATTCCACATTCGCATAGTACGGCTAAAGAACGAATCTCTATACTTGACAGTACGACCGAAGATGGGCTCGAGGGTATATTGATGAGCATTCCTAGAAGCGCGAGTATTACGGTTGAACTGTTTTAGTGGAGGAATGCAGCTAGTTATTTCTCTAGAGCATAAACCATTAAAAAAAACGGTAAAAGAGGGTGAGACAAGAAACATTTCGACGATGTTCAAGTGACGTTAATGATCTTATGATGGTAATATCACCAATCAGTCTAAATGCTCTACGTTCAATACTGTCCAAGAGACTTAAGTAAGTTGCAGGAGCACCAGCCCAGATATGGGAGTTATACTCAAGCTTTGGACGCATATAAGTCTTGTAAATAACAGCCAGATCAGAGGGGGAGAAAAACTTCTTGCATCGCCTTAGAAAACCCAAACATCTTGCGGCATTTTTGGTGACATCGTGTATGTGATCGTTCCACAAAAGGTGGTTGGTGATACAAATACCGAGAATACCGACATGTTCAGTTTTCTCGATGCAAGTGCCATTTATGGATAATGGCAGGGGGGGTATATTTCGCTTTAACGATACAAAACAGCATTGGGTTGTTGAAGCATTAAATTCCACGCGGTTTCTTATTCCCCATTGTGCAATGCTGTTTAGGTCGGAATTTAATGAGCTTATCATATTTTGTCGTTGCAGTTCCACATCCGAAGAAGAGGGATGTGAATTTGAAAACGAATATGAAAAGCTAAGAGTACTATCGTCAGCGAAACAATGTATTGGATTAGATGTTGCAGACAGGAGATCATTAATAAAAATGAGAAAGAGTGTTGGAGATAGAACAGAGCCCTGGGGCACACCAGCATTTATTTTGTGGTTTTCAGACTTGAATCCATCCAATACAACTTGTATTGAACGATTCGAAAGGTAATTACTAATCCAATGAAGGAGGGATTCATGCAAACCGAAAGCACGCATTTTCGATAAGAGAGCCTGATGCCAAACCCTATCAAATGCTTTTGAAATATCAAGTGCAATAATCTTTCTTTCTCCAAAGCTATGTAAAGATTTGTTCCACTGTTCGGTGAGATGAACCATGAGATCACCAGTGGACCTATTGCTACGAAAGCCATACTGTCGGTCATTAAGAAGCTTCCCTTCTTCAAGATATTTATTGAGCTGATAATTAATCAGCGTTTCCATGACCTTGGAAAGAAGGGACGTAAGTGCAATCGGTCGATAATTAGACGGTGAGGAAGATTCGCCTTTTTTTGGAATAGGCTGGACAAATGCGGTTTTCCATCTGCTCGGAACGAGACCTGAGGAGTAGGACAGATGAAAAAGCTTACGCAGTGGTTTTGCCAGCGATGAAGAACACCTCTTCAGAACAATAGCGGGGATACCATCCGGACCAGCAGATTTATGTATGTTAAGATCTTTTAGAACTATCCCTACAGTACGAGTGCGAAAAAAGATTTGCCCCATAGAATCATTAACTCGATCAAGTACAGGCGGAGTCATAACACTCACTGGCAGCGTTGTATTTGAATCCGATGGTTTTGAAGAGTCTTCAGACATGACCGACGAAAAAAGATATCCCAAACTTACGGACGTTATATTTATATTCCTTGGGAATTTGAAACAGCGAGAAATGTTAAAAGTTTCAATTCGACCGATTACAATAACTTAATATGAGAAGTAAAAAAATAATAATACAATTGCTTTATAGCAAGTTAAATATTATACTTTTTAATAAAAGATATACAGAAGTTATAGAATGAGCATCAAAAATATTTATTTTTGAAATAGTTATAAGGAAAGCACAAACGAGAAAATTACCTCATTAATTTTTCGACAGAAAATATCTTCAAGAAAAAGATGTTACTGTATGGAAAACCACCTTTTAAAAATGCATGGATCCTGTTATTGTTTTAAGTGATCCTAACCAAAAAATAGGTTACTATGGTATTTGGGACTTCGATACTTTGTTCGTCTTCTACACGACTGAAAATAGTCTGTTTAAAAATATATATAACAACATAAAAGAATAAAAAAGGTACCTGCAACATACGTTTGTTTTCAGAGATTTAAAAAACCAAACCACCGAAAATCGTTAGAGTTTTGTTAAATTAATTTTGTACATAATTTTGTACAAAAACAATATCTCCTGTGAGATAAAATTTGTTTGAAGACAATATTTTTAAATTTTGAAAAGATATTTGAGTCCAAAGTAAATTTTTACCAAGTTTTAGTATTGTTTTTTTAAGTCTTTATTTTTTCTAAGAAAACTGTCAATTTGATTTTTCTCAAAATTTTACCAAATGTTTTTTATAAAATATTTTTAATAAAATCTAATTATTTTGAAGCTAACATCTCAAATATTGAAACAATATTTGAGTCGAAATGTAGTACCCGTGGCATGATGGTTATAGTGCGTTGGACTGTTGGTCTTCAACAGGGAGCGGTGAATTCGCCGATTCTTTTCAGCATTTACAACAGCGATCTGATAGGTAGTCCTGCAAAGGCAATTGCGTACGCCGACGATCTAATTGCGTACAGAACGGCCCGAAAGGTTTAGTTTATTAGAATTCTCTTGCAACGTGATTTCGACAAGATGTAGCGATATTGCGACAACTGGAAACTAAAAATAAATGTCCACAAGCCGGAGACAATTCTGTTTCGGTCTCCGTTGGCTAAAGCCACGAGGGATACGTGCAAGAATTGGCGCAAGATGGTCATCGTTGATCTTCACGGGCAGCCATTAGCCAGCAAAAGTGTTGTGAAGTACCTCGGTATCAGGGTCAGAGGGGCCTTCGCTCTGGCGAAACGGATATTTTTTAACAGTCGGCTTGACTCCAGAGTGAAGGTAATTTGCTACATGTTCATACGGGCACTGATCGTTTATTGTTATCCTGTGTGGTTTAACGTTGCTCCTTCTTAGATGTCTCCATCTTTCGGGTGCTCGAGTGGAGGTGTTTACGACGCTATACCGGCTTATATCGAACAGCCGAATCTTCTTACGTGCATTACTATTCCAACGAGGTCCTATACAACGGGGCCCGAATAAACAGAATTGACAATTTCGTGATAAAACTCGTTCGAGGTCACATTGCAAGAGCTATATCTTCGACCAACAATTTATTTTTCGGAGAGTTCTATCCGAACGACGAGTAGATCAGTTCCGCTGATCTACCACGTCAGACGACAAACCGTGGATAGGCGACTCCTGTACAATCGGGACGTCATGGCACAAGGCGGAACAGAGCTCCTTCGGTTCAGTAGGGCTGTGTCCGAACGGGACAGAACTGATAGGGTGAAGCAGAAGATTCAGCTTTGGTGGCTTCAATCGATACTTGATAGTGGGTAGTCGGGATGGGGTTTTAAGCCTTAGCCGGCTTACATACTTGTTTCATAGTTTTAGGGTTTAGTTTTAAGTAGAATAGGAGTGGTGGCACAAAAAAAAATATATACACAATAGAAATACAAAAAAAATAAGATGGAATAAAAAAAAAAGACAACAAAATATGAAAACAAAAAACGTTAGGTAGTTAGATTTCCTGCTGTGGTTGTTCTAGTTTTAAGTAGTTTATAGGTAGAATAGGTAGTTTAAGTTAGTTTTAAGTTATATATTTAAGACCTTATTTTAAATAGTTTGTAAGTAAAAATAAAAAGGATATTGATATTAGTTTTTTAAATATTCTAATTAATACAAAAATAAATAAAATTGAATGGAAGTTAAAATAGATCTTAGGGCCGAAAGGCATTAGTAGTTAGTGTTATAGTGTAACTTAGAGTGTCTGTATGGGACCATTAAGTTAGTTGTAAGTTATGGATAATTAGGCTAGTTTTATGAATTTTTGTCTAGCTTTAAGATAGGTTTAAGAATGAATTAATAAAAATGAATTTAAAAAAAAAAAAAAAGTGCGTTGGACTGTCATGCCAGAGGTCTTCGGTTCGATCCCTGCCTATGCCATCAAAGTCTTTTCACGGTTTGCAAGTAATTGACAAGGTATCCAAGAGTAACTTATGTCATAAAAAAGTGTTTTATAAAATTAGCCGTTCGGATTCGGCATATAATCTGTAGGTCCCCTCCATTCCTGACAACATTACTCGCACACAGGAATGGTTGAGAGTTGTAAGTCACTAGGCCCTAGTTCTCAACGGACTGTTGCGCCACCCAATTTAATTTTAATTTAATTTGAGTTAAAAGTACATTTTTACCAAGTTTCAGTATTGTTTTTTTATATTTTGTACAAAAAATGTCGATTCAATTTTTCTCATAATATTACCAGATGTCAAAAACGTTTTTTTTTTCGTTACATAAAATTGTTTTTGAGATAAAATCATTTTTTGCTCGTTAAATTTTCGAGGTGAAAAATATTTTGTTTTTCAGTTTTTTCGATTTATAAAAAAAACGTTCATTGGAATTTTTCCAAAAAATATATTTGTTTGGTATCGTTCGTGAGATATTGAGGGTTTACCAAATTATTTACATTTTTTCAAATTGCTATGTCAAAAAAACCTCCCACGAAATTTTCTTGAGAGCCCTTTCTGCATCTTTCTGCATTATTATCTGTATAACAAAATTTATTTCAAGTCCATATCTCTACTGGTTTCTGAGCTATGGACGACGAAAAAACGTCGCGAACGTACACACGCAAGCACAGACAACTCTCTAAAAATCTTTTATTTCGACTCTAGCGACCTTGAAACGTCGAGAAATGTCAACTTCCAATGGAAAGTTAAAAATGTTCGCACTATTATTAGCATGGTTTAAAAAATATTTGTCTCATTTGAAAATGATTCGAAAAAATAGGGAAAACCCTAATTTTTGTAATTGGCAACCACAAAAAGTTAATATTCCAATTTTTCTTCTAAGATATCAAATGAAAAAATTTGAACAGAAATGCCAAAATAAATGTTCGTCCATGAAAAAGTCTCTTATGTTAAAATATAAAAACGAATTTCAGAAAATTTTTTATCTGACGTGCTTTTCAAAATCTCTGACTTTCGCTGATCAATATTGTGTTCCCTGACGTTCCACTTTACCGGACACCATGAACTTCCTAAAAGTGTATGGTTTACATTTTTGTTCAAATAATGCACGAATGCGTCGCACAAGCTTATTTCTGTATTCCTGTTTTAAAAAATATAACAAAGTATATTTTAAGATATAAAAATGTACCTGCAGAATAAGTTTGTTTTCAAAAATTAAAATGTTATTTCATTAATCAAAACAAATCTTCATTTATTTATTTTGTTTCAGAAAATCTTTAGAGCGTTTGTTTTAAAATTAATGTTGTACCAACATTAAATTTTTATTTTGTTTATGAAATATTTTCGGTAAGCAGTTATTTAGTACTTATAAATTTGTATATACTATAAATTCAAAAATATTGAGTCCTTTTCAGAAATTGAGTTTTGAAAAAAAAATTAAATAATTTTTAAAAATTTTTGATCATCGTATTATGTTATCATAAAAATAAAATCACTTCATTATTTCTGAGAATTTTCAAAAGAAAATAAATGTTTTTTACTTCTATTATTGAAAAAGGTTAAGCTGAAAAAAAGTATAAGGAACATTTAATAAAAATCAGTGGAGTTGTTTTTCAGATAACCACTTTTTCGAGTTGTCTTCCATCATAGTGCCAAGTTTGACTAAAATCTCGATTTCGAAATTGTTTACGAATGCAAAACTTGCCATGTATTTATTTAATAGATGTCGCAACTAAAATTGATCTTCTAAGGCTTAACTTCGACCAACAGAACTAAAGCAACTTTTGATATATTTTCATAGAAATGTTTTAATGTTTTTACTATTTTCACAATAAAAATAATGAACAAATAATTTTGTTTCCCACTACATTAAATTTCACTATGTCGTTTTTTTTTTAATAAAGAAAAAAAAGCATCTTTTAAGATAAAACCAAATTTTAATAATATTCGTTAACGATCTAAATCACACGCTAAATTGGCATGGGGGCAATCGGGGGCAAAAATCATATCTCTTTCTGCAATTTTTGTGATTTTCTCTTCGTTCTAGAATTTTCAACAGATTCTACACAAGTCAAAAGACCACACTGGTCATTTTTACTACACATTTTTGGAGCATTCAATTGCCCGGGATACTCTCACTGCTCATGAGCCATTAAATTTAGAAAACAAGTTTTTTTTAAGTTTTACCAACTTTTTTTAGTATTACTTATTATGTGCTTTAAAAATCACCATTAAAATTTTATAAGATTGTGTCTATATAAAAACTAACAAAAACTTTAAACTTTGTAACAAAATAAAACAATTGTATACACCCTAACAAAAAATGATTGTCTCAAACTCAGACAGTACAAATGTTGCGCAACAAGTTGCGAGGCATATTCCATCGTCTAGCCTCAAAAATTCATTAGATACCAAAAACAAAACACTTACCTTTTCAGGTTTCTTTTTGGTGGGTGGTGAAATAATCTTTGCCTCCTCCTCGGATGCCATTCGATTGAACTTGCGAGTGGCTTCCTTGACACTCATTGGATTCTCGGCATCCGATGAAGTCTTTTCATTATTGTTCTCCATAGACATGGACGAAGATGTTTCCGACAACGAGGATGTCGGAGAACGCACGACGACATTTTCTTTATTTTCACTTTCGATTGAATTTTCGCGCTTAACTTTTGCGGCTGGAGCCGACTTCTCACTTTCGACACTTTGCATTTTAACATCGTCACCGGGCGCAACGGTTTCCGAAGGAGGCGACTCTTCACGCGGACGACCGGCCGAATCAATCATACGAACAGCGGCCGCGAACTCATTGATACAATCGCGATAATTATCGGCACTTTCTGGCTGCAAAATCGGCAATTTGCTGGCAATTGGCGAGGACACCTCTGGAGGTGGTTTGTACGGTGGAGGTTGCCTGAATGGCGAAGTCAGACCCTCCGAAACAAGCGACATTGCTCCGGGGCTACTGGGGACAATATCTGTGCGCAATGCCATCTCCTCTGTGGGACATTCGTGGAGATACTTCTTTCGTAGAATCAAATATTTTTGGTCATTTTCGTTCTTGATGGTGGACAAGATGTTCACGTAGGTTTTGAATTGCTTTCGGGCTTCACCTTCACAAAGAAAACGAAAAAAACAAACAAACAATTAATATTAGCGATTACATCAGTGCAACAAGTTGTACAAGTCAACAAAATGAATCACATTCACAATCAGTGGCGATTGGAGTCCAATTGGTTTTGCAATTTCCCGGCCACCCGGGACACAATATACTTACTTTGAGTGTCTGGATTGGTGAGGAACCTTTTGAAATGCTTGACCAAAGCATGATTTGTTACTTTGCAGCCGTTTTCTAACATATATTTGCGAATTTCTACGAGCGATAATTCTTTTGGCGACTCCATTGTGGATTTTTTTATTTACAGTTTATACTTTTCGTTTTCACACTGTCGTCTGACAGCGTCTGTCATTCGAACCAGTTTGAAAACAAAAACCATGGGTTAATGTCAGTTTGGGAGACAGCGATGTGCATCACAGAGCAAACTCTATGGATGTGAAATACAAAAGTACTAGAAGAAGGTGATGAATGAATTATTTGGATTTATTTATTTGAAGGTCTCTGATATTGATTTATTTTAAATGAAATCTTTGATAAAACAAAGGTAAAGAAAATATTTAAAGTTTTGATTTATTCAAGGTGCTCTATTTCTTTGATACATTTTAATTTAAAGAACTCAGTTCCAAAATGGATGGCTACGGCAAAATACGAGTTTGGCTCCAAACTTTAAATTCATAGGCCCTTCCATGTTATTTGTTTTATAACTAAGTTTTTAATAGTTTTAACAATAATTTTAATGATAAAAGCTCACTAAAAAGTGATATATACTCAAATTCTTGCTATATATTTTATAATGTGATACAAATGCAAGCTTGAGTTGTATAGCACGGTTTGTATTTTATGGCAAAAGTCACAATTTAATATGACATTCCCTAAAATCTGAAATTTAAGATGTTACATGTGATGTTGGAATTTTAAATTGAGTGAACAAATATTTTACAAACATTTAAGGGATAAAATGAGTTAAAAGTAAGAAATTATCAATCACAAAAATACCTTGCAATAGCCTTTTATAGCAAATGTGTGATACGAAAAAATGTTCAAATGGTAGACATGTACATTCAAGAGGACAAAAGCGTCAACAGGTTTTTCTCAAAACCCACCTCTGTCTATCAACTCCTACTCTAACTCCCCGCGGTGAACATCGGGTGCCTAGTACTTGAACTGGAGATTGGGTTCCAATCCCAGTGGAAAGTTGTTGGGGTAGCAAACGAGAGAGGGGGAGAGGTGTTTCCACTTAGGCACATCTCCTTATCCAGACGGCAGCGGAGGAATTCCCGAGATGGAATCAACGGTGGCGTCAGTTCCAGTAAGGTTGAACTACTTAGTGAACACCTTATAGGGCTACTTCGACTTATTCGGAGCCAAGGCCTATAAGAAGCGGTTTTATCCGGAGTTATACTTAGGATCTGGCCATCCAGGTTAAGGGTTTTGCCGTCGGGGTGACTTCCTGGCCACGTAAAAGCTTCATAGTTGCGAAGCACCAACAATCCTCGGATACGGACGGATTCACTGTTGACAACCCACGCAAACGAATGAAGGGCAACGAACTTCTGATATGCACATGGAATGTTAAGTCCCTTAACAGAACACGTTCGGCCGAAGAATAAGCGGAGGCCCTTGGCTGCTATAAAGCAGACATCACCGCCATCCAGGAAATACGATGGGATGGGCCGGGCATAAAGGGGATGCAAAACTGCGATATTTACTATGGTGACTGCTACCACGAAAATCAACAGCGCTTAATTGGATGCGGTTTCGTCATTGGAGCCAGACTTAGGCAAGAAGTCTTGAGCTATAGGTGCATCAATGAGCGCCTCATCACTATACGCATCAAGGCTAAATTCGGCAACATTAGCCTGATATGCGCGCACGGCCCCACAGAAGAAAAGGATGACAACACCAAAGATATATTCTTCGAGCTCTTAGACAAAACATATGAGCAGTGTCCAAGCTACTATATTAAAGTAGTCTTGACTCTTGGGCGACTTTAATGCCAAGCTAGGAAGGGAAGACATCTTTGCTGGAATAATCGGGAAGAACAGCATGCACGACAACACTTCCGATTCAGGCTCATAGATTTTACTGCGGGGCGAAACGTCATGGTAGCCAGTACACGTTTACCACACCTCAACATCCACAAAGGCACTTGGACTTCTCCAGATCAATCTACCGTCAAATAGATTGACATATTGCTATCGACTCAAGACACGCTTCCAGCGTCATGGATGTCCGAACTTTCCAAGGAGCTAACTTCAAATCGGATCACTACCTTGTAGCCAAGATAGCACTTCGGGTTTCCAGACTCGAGGCAAAATAAGGAGGTGCTGGGAGAAGGTACAACGTCGAACGGCTACAATCGCCAGAGATCGCCAAACCTTTTCCTACCGAGTTACAAGTAACCTCTCTCGAAGTTTTCTGCCGCCAACACAATGTATCGAAAACCAGTGGCAACAATGCCAAGATGCAATCAGAGAAGCCGACTCTGATGTGCTGGGTTTCAAGCAGCCACCAACGAGGTAGTCCTGGTTTGATAAGGAATGTGGGCAGGCAAATGCAGCGAAACAACAGGCACGCAAAGTGGCGCTGCATAAAAGGACAAGAGTTGCTCGTGAGCTCTATGAACAGAAGAGGCGAGAGGAACGCCGAATTCTCAGAAGGAAAAAGAGAGGGCATGAGAAGCGTTCGGTCGAAGATATTGAGAGGCTTAAAAGCAGGAATGAAGTTCGAAAGTTTTATGAACAAGTGAAACGAAATTCACAAGTATATAAATCTCGAACCGAAGGCTGCACAGACGAAAGTGGAAACATCATAGTGAGGCTGCAGAGGATATGGAAGGACCACTTCTGCAGACTGTATAACGGCGACGACGAACTGAATTCCGCTGTCAGGCAGGATGATCCATTCAACATAGACGACGAAAGCCAACAATCCCGTCCTCCCGACTCAGACGAAGTAAGGATTACCATATCTAAGCTGAACTCTAATAAAGCCGCTGGAGCGGATGGCTTGAATGCCGAGCTCTTTAAAGCAGCTATAGATAAGTGGTTGGGAACATGAACCAAGTTATCTGTAAGATATTGTCGGAAAAAAGCATGCCCGATGAATGGAACTCCAGTATTGTTTGCTCGATTCTGAAAAAAAGAGACCCTCTAAGCTGCACCATCTATAGAGGAATCAGTCTACTTAACATCCCTTATAAAATCTTCTCTGCCGTAATATGTGAACGTCTATAGCCCATCTTCAACAACCTGATAGGTCCTTATCAGTGTGGTTTTATACCAGGAAAGTCCACAGTTGATCAAATATTCACATTACGGCAGATCCTGGAAAAAACTCAAAAGCAAAAAATCGACACCCACCACATTTCAAGGCCGCATATGGCAGCATCTACAGGGACGAGCTGTATAGAGCCAAACTCGTCCGTTTGTGCAGGATGACCATGGAGAATTCACGCTGCTCCATAAAGGTTGGAAACAACTTAACAGAACCTTTTGATGTCAAAAAAGGCTTTAGACAAGGTGATGCGCTGTCATGCGATTTTTTTAACATCGTGCTTGAAAGAATAGTGCAGAGCTCACACGTCAACACTAGAGGCACTATCTTTCAAAAGTCTGTCCAATTACTGGCATATGCTGATGATATTGACATAATCGGAAGAACTCAGCGTGATGTCAATGGGGCTTTTGTAAGTATTGAGGCAAATGCGTCAAAAATTAGTTTAACGGTTAGTGAGGGCAAAACAATGTACCTGCTGTCAAGGAAGGTCTTACAACACCGACGCCTCGGCCAAAATGTCACCATCATCAAACGTAACTTTTAGGTAGTCTAGGACTTCGTCTTCCTAGGCTCCGCTGTAAACGCAAAAAACAACACCAGTATTTAGATCCAGCGAAGAATAACAATTGAGTAGCAAAGCCCTCCCTCAAGGGACTAAAGTGTCTCTATATAAGACCCTCATCATTCCCGTCCTGCTATACGGTGCAGAAGCATGGGCTATGATAAAAGCCTATGAAAGCACCTTGGGTCGCTTCGAGAGAAAAGTTCTTCGTGTGATCTACGGTCCCGTATGCATCGAAGGGGAGTGGAGGAGAAGATGGAACGACGAGCTGTACGGGCTGTACAGGGACGTAGACTTAGTCAGAAGGGTAAAAGTCCAACGACTAAGATGGCGGGCTCACGTAAAGCGCATGAAAACCAATGCTCCGGCCCAGAAAGTCTTCGAATCCACACCCACTGAACAGCGCAGAAGAGGAAGACCGCGGATCAGGTGGCACGCACAAGTGGAAAGTGACATCACCCAATTTGGAGCGCGAAACTGGGGACATCTAGGGACTGAGCTAGATGGAGAATTTTTTTTGGGTGAGGCCCTAGTTCACACAGGACTGTAAAGCCACCTTAAGTAAGTAAGTAAAAGGTACGAAAAATATATGAAATACAAAATGAATCAAAAAGTTATTTCAATTTTTGAAGTAAAAATCTTATGCATGAGTTTACTACAATTAACAGGTACACTTATTTAAATATGAAGTGGAAAATTGTACTAGAAGCATAATTTGTGTGAGGAAAATTCATTTCCAAAAAAAATATATGATAAGAGAAAAATGTATATTATTTCAGAAATGTCCTTATGTCCTAATCATATGTCAAAATAAGCCAAAAGTTATTTTTGAAATGAGTGAAATAAATAAAAGGGCTTTCCCTGGGCCCAATGATTTTTTAAAGTATCTTAACTGAAGCTCTTTATTTTATTATGTGTCCAAGAAATAAAATGGGAACATTTTCCAGTAATTTCAATTTTCAAACCAAAAATCAACTTATAAAACCCTAAAAAATCCTGGGTTCGTTCCCAGTCGGAAAAGGAAGGGACCTCCAATGTAATGCTAAGTCCTGACCTCTCCATCGCCTTGGTGTTAAATTTTTGGTGCACCATTATTAATTCTTCAATACTTAATGACATTAAGATGTAGTTAATTTATCCTTGCAAAATACCAACACCAACTCACTTTTATAACCATCCAACGCTCTGTTCTGTCCCTGCTACACCGCATTGCTTTTCCTTGCCACATCATAATATACAGAAAAAAGTGTTCCCATTGAATTTATGTTCAACACCATGTTCAACAAATACCACAAAAAGGACGAGAACACCACCACTCGTATGGTAAAGCAGTGCGGCGCAATGCCATCTGTTGATAATTGTTAAAAAATAGCTCCCAACTATAATATGCTTTATAAAAGTCTGAGTTGTTTCGGGGGGAATTTGAGGGGGTTTTGAGGGCAATGAAACACACGAAGGACTTCGTATATCCCCGTCTGGATTTTTGCTAGAGTTCTTGTTATTTTTTATTTAATTTTTTTAAATTTTTATTCGTCGTCATTATTACCCCCGTTTGTGGTTTTTTGATGCTCCCACGTCGTAATGGTAACGGGCTCGCTCGATGGGGGTAGGGGGTTAAAAACCGCAACATTTTTATTTTGAGTAAAAAGTGCAATAATTTAAAAAGCCCTCCATACTTTTGACCAGGGGCAAGTTAATAAATTAATTTTTGCAGCACTTCCTTTTTTTGATCTCAACCCACCAACCTCAATTTTGAGCGCTCCACATATTCGAAGTGTGCCCCAATTGGAAGGCAATCGTGAACAATTTTTGTGTCTCTAATGAATTATAGCGTTTGTTGTCGATTTTATTACCGTTGGTGGTTTTGTTAACGTGAACGACCGAATGGCTAGCTGGCAGGCAATTGAGTCTGGTTCAATATATATATAAAGTAATTGATATCCTCCAACTCCTCCTCTCACTAAATTTGGCATCCCCATTAAAATGGGTGGCGAAGGAATTTACATACATATGTACATATATGGAGATGGAAGCTCCTAAAATGGTCAAAATTTACTGCAACAGGATGCGTATTGGTCTGCATTAGTTTGCTTTTTGAGGGAAACCATTCAAAGGGTTGTAGCGCGTTCCCGCTGACACCCACTGGAATTGGTTTGTTTTGGTGGGAGATTTGGTTACTCTGGTGTCGTGTCCGAATTTAATTGGCCAATATGTATACCCGCAACTCGTACGTACGTATATCCCTCTTTTAAATGCCATAAGCATGCAAATTGTCTGCATACAAATTCCTAAATTTTTCAATTCCGCACATATTCAATTAGTATCTATCTAACTAAAAGTCCTTGTGTGCATTTTGTGCAATCCTTTTTTAGATCGCTGCCGGAGTCCCAATCTATATCACATGGACTCTATTTTTAAGTCCAGTGCTGGATTTTGATATTAATGGTCAAAATGTATTCGACAGTGGTATATATTCGACGGTATTGATGAAAAAACACGATTGTACACTCTGGCGTATACGCACTTTTTTTTATTTAGTTTTCTTTTTTTCCTCTTTAAATGTTTCAAATTTTTTAAGCTTTGAATTGTGTAAAAACGTAAATAGGTAGATGACTAGATTTATTTACTAACGTTTAGTCGATTTTTGACATAAACAGGCAAGAACGCAAGACGCAAGATTTCAACACCGAACCTATATTCGTACCTAGTTCTTTTACCACCTATTGTCTCCTTACTAGAATAAAGGATTAAATGCTTTTTCTGGTGGGTTCCATCTTCTAACAGGTTTAAGGCTCAGAATATTTTTAAAGTGTGTCTTTTGATACATAACGCCTGACTTAAAACTTATGAACCTATCCCGCAGCTTTAAGGCTCCTATAGAACAAAATGCAGCCATTAATATTCAGACACCCTTATCATTTGCATTGCATTGTAACTCAATTGATCCCGAATGAATGGCAATTGAGCTATATATCTAAATATTCGAGAGCCAAGAGGTGGAAACGAGGAACTTTCAAAGTAAAATATCCCGCAGCAACCATAGAAACATCAGCAACTGCACCGGGTAGTCGGTATAGCTATAGGTATAGGAAGCACGCGATTCTATATGAAGAGGACTCTTCTATATTGGAGATTTATCCAATATATCGGTGGCTGTGCAACCCCTAAACATGTTTTGGGTTAATTTAAAATTTGGTTCGTATTCCCAGGACAAAACACCAAATTAATGTTTTAATTTTTCACTTTGTGCAAGGCGGCTCTTTTTTTTGTTTTCGTTTTGAAACCAAATTTCCCGTTTAGAGTTCGGAAAAGGAAGCGAAAAAAGGATGGGAAAAAAGTAGACAAGGATTCGCCTATACTCTTGAGTCCTTATGGTGCACCTTGGCTCATTTGCACATGAAAAGGATTGCTGTTGAGAGTCATCACAGGCGGAATTGTTTAGTCGTCCTGTACAACTACATACATATGCATATACCTTTGTGTACCTAGAGTGAGGAGGTACTGCATACATACATGGAGTGCAGTTCAGTTCAGTATTATAGAGAACTACCCTCTTGTGCTAATTTTATGAACCGTATGGAGGTACCGCAGAGTTTTTGGAACACTGCTGCACTCTTTCGGTTTCGAGGGAGCTAGGAAGGTGAACGTATAAAAGATAAACGAGTTTCGTTGTTTGCAGGACATAAACCGTTTTAGGTCGAAGTGTAGTAGTATGTACGGTACAAGCGATATGGGGTAGCGGACATTATTTGGGGAATGAAAAGGGATATGGCCGCTTAGGGTCACTTGAGAGGAACAACTCTTTATAGCGATTGGGGGAAGGGGTACGTACGTATACGTAGGTTGACATTATAAAGTTGCAATATTTTACGAGGCAGCGGCTCTTTTGGTTAGCGTTTTATATACCTTTGACGATATACTCTGTGGTTGGGGCAAGTGGAAGCATTATGGTGCAGCTAGAGCTCTGGCTCGGTATATGGCATGGCTATGGCGGGTGACTTAAGCGGTGGTCACGTGGGTTTTATACTAAGCGGAAGATATAGCTACAGTTGTTGAGGCGGTGGATATTATATATGTCTACCTCTATGCCCCTCAGTGGCACTTAGAACATGACACTTGGACTATATTTCTTTGTGTTTGTTGCGGCCATCATGATGGTGGACGGGAATATGATAACGTTGTGGTGGGTGCTTAAGCCTAAACATTTGGTCGCAATTTATGCAAAGTGATTTTGAGAATGGTCTGGTAATATTAAAGAATCATCCTTTATTAGATATCTGCATTCGGAATTGGATTTTTGGGAATTCAGGATCATCAAAAGAAAAATTAATTAATTAAGAGAAAATTATACTCGTGATTATTTGAATTTTTTTATTCTTCTTTAAATTTGTTGAATTTTTGATTTTTTTAAATCTAAATCTAAATCTACTGTTTTTGAGAGTGATGATAATAAAATTAAGAAAAATGGAAAAAGTTTTGGTTTTTTAATTGAGCTATAAACTACTAAATATAATTTACGATCTGACCCATTATTCTTTAAAACTTGGTAAAATGAGGTAAACTGGTGTTGCCCAGTTTTGAAAAGTCTTCTTTTTTTAAGGCGATACATTTTGAGATGCTCCCAAATGTGGCTTTTGTAGGATGTTTTTTTCAGAGGTTGAGAATCAAGAAGTAAGATTATTTAGTTTTTAAAAATTAAATAAAATCCGATTTATTTAATAAGACTAAGCGTATCACAACAGACAAGAAAAACGTCTGACATAATTCCTCAGCTAAAACATAGCTTATGAATTCTAAGACTTTGATACACACGAAACAATATGTGTTACAATTTATTTATAAGAGATTTTGAACTTTAGAGACCATTCGGAGTCCTTCCGGCCATTTTATATATTATTTAAATTTAATAGTACCACATAGAGCCTTTAAGGCTATTTTCATGTCTTAACTTAATCAAATTTAATCATTTCCAACACTGACTATGAGTACAAGTTGTTTCAAGGACCATCAGTAAGCTTTTGATTTGTCGTTTACGATAAAATTTATTTTGGTGCTTACAATAAATTGGCGGGAAGGGCTTGATTCCTAATGCAGGAATTTAATAGACTATAGTTGTTAGCCAAGTTCAATCGCACAGACTTAGATAATACCAATACCCTACTTAATTTTGACAAAGGGCCCCAATTGACTCTTCCGAAACTTTTCAGTCCAGATTACGTTACTTTGATTTTGACCAACATCGTTCTATGATGACTTGGCCTTAAACCGAATGTTCTGTCTTCTTTGTGATCTCGATATTGCGTTTTCGAAACTTTCTTGGCTCATGGATTGTCGTGGAAGAGCTCTATAAGTTTGAAAGTTTTCTCTATTTGCTCGTCTCAAACACATTACAAAAAGTATGACGAAGAAGTGTTTTTCTATTAATCGTCCATCAATATGATAATGGTTCTGTATGTGCTTTGTTTTTAGAATATCAGCAAATCTAGACTAAGTTGTCCGAGTGTGAAGTAAGGTTTACTCCGAAATAAGAAAACTATTTAATTTTTCAAAAACTTGGTCCTATCCTCTGGTACTTTAAGACCAACAAGATTCACCTAGTTTCTTAAAGACATGAAGGGATGTACAAAGGTAGGTTATAAACGGCCAATGATATCTACATTGGACGCAAAGGATTGATGATTGTTACTTCTGTATTAACGGATCTACATTGTACGCAAGTACATGATATATGATAGCTTATCTTCTTGCAGAAACCAGGCCAATTTTTAATCGATGTTTAATCCACATTTAAGATTCTTGCTTAAAAATGCTAAGCCTTAAATTGTTAAATAGGTTTAACAAATTTTCATAAAATATCCAGTTTATTCAGATATGATTACTAGAATGATTCATCTGAAAACCTTTATCCCGAATAGGGTTAAAAGTTTTAAACCTGAGGATAAATCATGGTTCGATTCTTGATTGAAAAGAGGTTATCAAGGAGAAAGAAGTGAGTTTCCATTGTTTTAGAGCCGTGCCAACTGAGGATAACCGGAAAGGTTTAAACAAGGCCTAAAACGCACATCTTCAAAGGACCTAATTTTTACATGACCAAAAATTACGGCAAAAAATACTGCAATGTTTCAAAGGCAGTAAGAATTTTTTGTCATTCGTAAAAAACATGAGGAATTCTTCCTCGGTTCCTACCGTGGCAGTAATACCCATGGCATGATGGTTTGTGCGTTGGACTCTTACTGACAAGACTCAAAAACTTGTACAGACGACTTACAGACCCACACGACTTGGAGGTTAGGACACTGAAGCCGTCAATAAAAAATGTCAATCTGTTCATTGAGGAGAACTACAGGTTATCAAATAACAAGTACTGGGACCAGTCCAATGACCCTAGTATGTTCCCTAAAATCAACAAGATGTTCAGGAAAAAGAACGATAATGACCTTCCGTGCCTGAAACTGCAAAGAACTGAAGAGAACAAGGACGTACTCAGGACAGCGCAAATAGATCCAGAAGAAGCCATCTTTGACGATGACTTCTATATACTCGTAATTGAAGATCCGAAGGAAAAAGTGGAAGCGGTGGGAGCTGCTTTCCAGCAAGTGTACAAGGTGAATGTTAGCATTCACCCCAACCACGACCAGGAAAACAGAGCCCTCCTTAATCACTTTTACCTTCGAAATAATATTACACAATGGCGATCTGAGAACCGCGGTTTCATGCGGTTCAATGACGATTCCTTGGCAAATGCCATAATCGCCGAGCAAACGGGAACAAGTCCCTTATTAGTGACGAAGGTTGAGCTTAAGCTCATCTTCAATTCAATAAAAGTCAGCAGGTGTCGATGGAATATCCAACGTTGTACTAAGACATTTACCGATGGAGGCAATTGACATTTACACCACACTCTTCAATAATGCACTGAATAATGCCTATTATCCAGTGCATTGGAAGACTGCTATGGTTCATCCTCTCCCGAAAAAGGGAAAGTACAACTCCAACCCGTCAAATCTTCGGTCGATAAGTCTTCTTCCGAGCATCAGCAAAGTTTTCAAAAAAATCATTAATAGGGTTCTGACTAAGTGGGCTGCGGACAACAAAATAATTCCGGATAAACAGTTCGGGTTCAAGGTGGGTCATGACACAATTCATGCGCGTTTTAGCTCGTTTCTGATATCCAATTGAACAAATCAAAAAAACAATGGACAGGTGCTGTTTTGGTTGATTTGGAAAAGCCCTTTGCTTTGACACCGTATGGTTGGAGGGTCTTTACCTAAAACTGAGCAGGATTGGCATAAGCATACTTTATGATATGCTTAACGGTAGAAAGTTTGTTGTCAAAAGTGGCAATGTAACTTCTACCACAAGCGGTGAATTCGCCGCTTCTCTTCAGCATTTATACCAGCGATCTGATAGGTAGTCTTACAAAGGCAATTGCGTACGCCGATGATCTAATTGCGTACAGAACGGCCCGAAAGGTTGAGGATATTGGAATTCTCTTGCAGCGTGATTTCGACAAGATTCAGCGATATTGCGACGACTGGAAACTGAAAATAAATGTCTAGAAGTCGGAGACAATTCTGTTCCGGACTCCGTTGGCTAGGGCCACGAGGAATACGTGCAAGAATTGGAGCAAGATGGTCATCGATGTTCACGGGCAGCCATTAGCGTGGAAAAGTGTAGTGAAGTACCTCGGTATCTGGTTAGATTAGTATTTATATTTCGACAGACATATAAATGCTGCTCTGACCAGGGCCAGAGGAGCTTTCGCTCTGACGAAACGGCTGTTTTGACGCCAAAGTGAAGGTAATTTGCTACATGGCCCTTATACGACCAATTATCGTTTATGGTTGTCCTGTGTGGTTCAACGTTGCCCCTTCCCAGATATAGAAGCTTCGGGTGTTCTAGCGGCAGTGTTTACGACGCTGTACCGGCTTATATCGAACAGCCGAATCTTCCCATCGAATCGCTCGAATCAACAGAATTGACAATTTCGTGATAAAACTCGTTCGAGGTCACATTGCAAGAGCTATGTCCTCGACCAACAATTTAATTTGCGGGGCGTTCTATCGGAACGACGAGTATTTTGAAAATGCACGCTTGAGCGGCTTCATTTCACCAGAGGCATTCCTCTTTTAGGATAGATGCGGTCTGATACAGGATAGATTGGTAGTTCCGCTAATCTACCACGTCAAACGAAGAATCGTGGGGAGGCCACTCCTGTACAATCGCAACATCGCGGCACAAGGCGGAGCAGAGCTCATTCGGTCCAGCAGGGCTGTGTCCGAACAGGACCGAACTGATAGGGTGAAGCAGGAGAACTAGTTTTGGTGGCTCGAGATGGGGTTTTAAGCCTTGGCCGGCTTACATACTTGTTTGATAGTTTTAGGATTTAGTGTTTTAAGTAGAATAGGCACACAAAAAAAAAGGAATAAGGAAAAAAAATGAAAAACAACAAATTATAGATAGTTAGATGTACTGCTATGGTAGTTCCAGTTTTAAGTAGTTTATATGTAGAATAGGTAGTTTTAAGTTTTATATTAATGACCTTATTTTACGTAGTTTTTAAGTAAAAATAAAAAGGGATATCGATATTAGTTTTTTTTTCTAATAAATACAAAAATAAATAAAATATAAATTGAAGTAAAATAGATCTTAGGGCCGAAAGGCATTAGTAGTTAGTGTCATAGTTTAACTTCGAGTGTCCGTATGGGACCATTAAGTTAGTTGTAAGTTATGGAGCTTTAGGATATGGTTAAGAATGAATTAATAAAAATGAATAATAAAAACAAAAAAAGTGCGTTGGACTGTCATGCAAGGGGTCTTGAGTTGAATCCTTGCCTGTGCCACCTAAAGTTTTACGGGTACTGCCACTTGCGAGGAATTGACAAATTCTGCAAGAGTAATTCTTGTCATGAAAAAGTGCTTTCTCAAATTAGCCGTTCGGATTCGGCATATAAACTGTAGGTCCCATCCATCCCTGCAATTACTCGCATACAAAAAAGGTTGAGAGATGTAAGTCACTAGCCCCTGGTTCCCTACGGACTGTTGCGCTACCTTATTTATTTATTTATTCCTGCCTAATTTATTTATTTATTCCTGCGACTCTTTTAGTAAGCTCTATTGATGCAGCTAACGTGTTTGCAAGGCATTTCGCCGAAAACTTCACCTTACCAGATAGTACCATGGGTCTCCCAGTTCTTGAATGCGTAAATGATTCTATCTTTTTTCGTACTCGAACTGTGTGCAAGTCTTCTTAAAGATCTCAACATTCATAAATCAGCTCGTCCGGATGGTATTCCCGCTATTATTCTGAAGAGGTGTTATTCCACGCATAAGCAAAACCACTGAGAAGCTTTTCCATCTATCCTTTACTTCTTAGTTCGTTCCGAGTAGTTTGAAAACTGCAAATGTCCAGCCAATATCAAAAAAAGGCGAATCTTCTTTTCCCGTCGCTTCTAGAAGTCGGTCTAAGGTCATGGAAACACTGAATAATTATCAGCTTAAGGAACTGAAGCTTTTAAATGACCGGTAATACGGCGTTTGTGTAGCAATAGGTCCATTGGTGATCTCATGGTTCATCTTACCGAAAAGTGGAACGAATCTTTACATCGTTTTGAAGAAAGTAGGATTATTGCACTTGATATTTCAAAGGCACTTAATAAAGTTTGGCATCTTGCTTTCTTATTGAAAATGATGGCTTTTGGTATTGACATATCTCTTCTTCGTTGCATTAGGAATTTTCTTTCGAACTGTTCAATTCAAGTTGTTTTGGACGGATTCGAGTCTAAAAAATAAAATAATTGCTGGTGTGCCCCAGGGTTCCGTTTTGTCTCCGAAACTTTTTCTTATTTTTTAAATGATCTCCTATGTGTTGAAGACAGCTCTCTAAGCTTTTCATATTCGTTTCCAGACTCACAACCCTCCTTTTCAGATATGGAACTGCAATGGCAAAATATGATTAGCTCATTAAAGTCCGATCTACACAGCATTGTATGGAGAGTAAGAAACCGTGTAGAATTCGATGCTTCGATAACCCAATGCTGTCTTGTATCATTAAAGCGAGATATACTTTTTGCTACTATCTTTGAGTGGCACTTGTATCAAAGAAACTGAAAATCTTGACATCTTTGGAATGTGTATCACCAACAACCTTTTGTGGAGCGATCAAATTCGCGATGTCGCCAAAAATGCTGCAAAATTTCTAGGTTTTCTTAGACGTTGCAAGAAATTTTTTTCTTCGTCTAATCCGGCTACAATCTACACAACCTATATGTTCGAAACATAAATATAATTCAAATACCTGGACTGCTGCTCCATTAACTTATTTAAGCCTCTTGGCTTCTAATGATTGATAATGTTAACATCATCAATTCAATTACGTCAGTTGAACATCGTCGTTAAGTTTCTTGTCTCAAGCTTTTTACCATTATTTTAATGGACTAATTTCTTTTGAAGTAGACGGTTGCATTCCTTTTTTTAAACAATTTAACCATAATACCCGCGCTTCTAGGAATGCCCATTAGTTTATTCTTGAGCCCAACTTCAGCCATACTTTGAAGTACAGAGATTTATTTTTTAGCCTTACTACGCGAATGTGAAATGCCTTGCCACGCTCTATCTTTCCCTATCACTGCAATGTTCAGGAATTCAAAATAAATTGACACCGACACCTTTTATCCAACCCTTACCTCTTTTCCTCACTGTGTCCTTAGCATATTAAGGATTTACGAAACCCTTTTAGTGTTCGCTAATTATAAACTTAAAATCTCCCAGATTTTTTGTGTTAGAACTTATTATGTACGTAGTATGAAGAGATTTTAAAAAAGTCTTAGCTGGAGACATTTAGTTAGAACCTGCATTAAACGCATCTGATGATGATAAGAAAAACAATCAACCTGCAGACCACCCTAATGTTGGAAAATGCATTACTTAATATTAACCTGATCCAACAGAATACAAAACTTCATGAAGTACAAGTGACCCCCATGTTCTCAGAGCCTTCAATTAGACAATTAGAAAAATAAAACTTTTCAATTTAAAATCCATCAGTGCGCGTTAAATAATCTGCTGGCCATTAACTTAATTTGATTTTTGCCAAGTCAAGACTTCAATACTTTATGCATATAGCAGGTGTAAAAGTCCCATTTATACCAACATTTTCAAGTTGACATCTATAGACTATGATATAAACAAACCGGGCTTGGCACCCGCATTTTAAATACCTAATGGTATACCTTAACAGTTCAAGATATATTTTTATAAGTAGGTATATAAAAGGTATAGTAAAAGCAAGACTAAGAAGAAAAAGACGAATTTTTCATGAGTTTCTGCCGCCTTCAACATTCACACGAAAACCAAGAAGCGCACTGTTTTTCCTTAGTCACCACGAATTGTTTGCTTGCGTGCATCTATTTCGACTTGAGTATTTATGTATGTAGGTACCTACTATGGATATACAAAGCAGTAGCCCAGTTCGGAAAGCACAGTGGTTTTGTGATCGAATTGATCGCCGTAGAAGAAGATTGCAAATCTGAGAACAGGGACGGATTAATTAGCTGGAATAGAAATAGGCCCTGGCCCAAACATATATGAATGATCTCTGTATAGAACCTCCTATTAATTTTTAAAACTAATTACTTACAGAAAATTCTTTAAACAAGCTTTGAATCTTTAACCATTTAAAGTCCTTTTATAAAATACAAATTAGTGGCGAAATATCGTAAAACAGTAAAATAAAAGGCTTGACAATTATTTTTGCATATTTGGAAGTTATCTTGGTATCTTGTTCCAGCCCTGGTTTATTCTTACAAGAACCTCCACACGACGACGACGTGCACTCGGGTATAATGAAGAAGTGATCCGATTTAAATCCTCGGCGTTATCTGTGGTCTTCATCGAGCTTCATCGAGGGATTTATCTTCATCCTGATGCTCCTTTTGCAAAATTTGCAAATGCTTATTTTATAATTTCGTTTATTTTGAAACGTTTTTTTTTTGTTGTTTTTTTTTTGTTCCAGTGATTTTGATTCAAAGTTGCAGGATGCAGTGGCGATGCTGTAAGGTTTTAATGGCGTCAGTAGTGCAAGTTTGAACCTCGCCAATTCGTCGTCTGCTGCAGCCTTATAAGTTTTATGCCAATGCACCTTTTATATCTATATACCAACATCCAGTGTATATATGTAGTAGATAATGCGATGGTTCTATAGTTCTCCAATTCGGATGCAATGTTTCACCTGTGCTAGCGATGTCGCTTGTTGGTATATATATATGTGCTGCTCCAAGTCCAGGACCATAAGATACTTCCAGAGTCTACCTCTTTTATATATAAACATAGGTACCCATAGTAGACGTGACTTTTGCATAATTGTGTATAAAAGCCTTAATGCTCATGTTGCACTTTGGTGGTCCACTCGTGTTTCCCATAAAGTGTTGTCATCGCGCGCGCACTATTGCGATTCTTGAAGCTTCGAGTTCGAGTTCGAGGTGGGTAAGTCTGTTTTGTGTGATGCTAAAAGAAGAATATCACAATATTCTGAGACTAGGTAAAGGCAAATGTACCTATATACGATGGCGACGACCGTCTCCGACTCCGACTCTGACGACGACGATGAAATGTTCCTCATGGAAGTGAACCTGTTGCCTTGATGGTCTTCTCTTAAGCGCAAGGAAGTAAATGCCATTAAACTGTGCTTTTATTTGCTTCGATTTGGTAAATAAAGCAATTTTGAAAAATAAATTGAGAAAAGCCGTTTGGTCAATAAACTCATGCATATTCATTTTAAGGGGCTTCGTACAGTGTAAACGGACCATCATCAGGTTAATATTATTGTTGATAGCGTGATAAAACGTAAATAATGATTAAAAGATTTAATTGGTGCTTATGCATATGTAAAGTTACTTTGGCATAGATGTTCAAGAAAGTGCGAACTTGAGTTTTCGTATAATGGAGCTTAGGCAAATAACAAATAGTTTCAATGAAGTTTTATGTAGAAATAAAGTTTATTGTTTTTAGTTTAAAGGTTATACGTTTTTATATTTCCCAGGTGCTAAGAACGATATGTGTCAGATTCCTTGAACAGAATGCTTTAATGTACTCATTTAGTGCTGATAATGTTCCTTTGAGTTGTTGAGTTGTTAAGTCATCGATATTAAACGATAGGTTCTGTATAAGTCTGACACGTGGAAATGGTCTGTAAATATCTTAATATCGGGTGCAGAAATCGTGCAAAAGGAGTGCAATTTTGTAAGCCCTATATTGAGAAAACATTACTACAATACAGCAATGTTTGAAATGGAATGGGAAACTGAGATAGATTGAAGGATTTTGTTCCTACACTATGTTGTAGGCAATGGAAAATAAGTAAGAGTATTGACCAAATCGGAAAACTCAAGCAATCGTTTTGCTAGAAGAACAAACCTCTTCAAAAACAATAAAAAAAGGATCATGTCCGAGAGGATATATTTGTGTACTTCGAAGACTCTTAGAATATACCGAAGAAGCGTAGTTAAGATTTAAAACTTTTTAAAATTCAAGCAAACAAAGAAAGTTCTGTTTCGCATGTGTTTCGCAACAATTTTTAACAACCACTGGGAAATTCTTTTGAATTAACTTTTGATCAAGCATTTGATTACTCTTTAATTTTCAAATGGTAGACATGTGCATTCAAGAGGACACAAGCTTCCACAGGTTTTTCTCTAAACCCACTTCTGTCTATCAACTTCTACTCTCATCTCCTTTCGGTGAACATCGGGTGCCTGGTACCTCAACTGGAGATTGCGTTAAAACCCAAGTGAAAAGCTGTTGGTGGAAGCAAACAAGAGAGGCGAAAGCGAGGAGAGAGGTGTTCCACTAAAGCAACTCTCCTTTTATCCAGATTGCAGCGGAGAAATTCCCAAGATGGAATCAATGGTGGCGTCTACAGTTCCATTATGGTTGAACTACTTAGTGAACACCTTATAGGGCTTCTTCGACATATTCGAAGTCCACATCTGTAAGAAGCTGTTATGCCAGCTCTCGCCCTCGGAGTTAAATCAAGGACCTGGTCCTTCAGTTTGAAGGTCATGCGTCAGGGTAACTTTATGACCACATAAAGAAACCCCAGTTGCGAATCACCAACAAGCCTCGGATAAGAACGGTTTACTATTGACAACCCACGCAAACGAATTCAGGACAACGGACTTCGGATATTCACGTGGAATGTAAGGTCCCTTAATAGACCACGTGCAGCTGAAGAATTAGCGGAGCACCTAGACTGCTATAAAGCAGACAATACCGCCATCCAGGAAATACGATCGGATGGGCCGGGCATAAAGAGGATGCAAAACTGTGATGTTTACTATGGTGACTGCTACCGACAAAATTAACCCAGACAACAAGTCTTGAGCTATAGATGCATCAACGAGTGCCTCATATATCCATCAGTATCGAGGCAAAATTCGGCAACATTAGCCTGATATGCGAAGAAAAGGATGACAACACCAAGGATTGGTTCTTCTAGCACTAAGACAAAATATATGAGCAGTGTCGTAGCTACGATACTAAAATTGTACTGGCGATTTAATTGCCAAGCTAGGAAGGGAAGAAATCTTTGGTGGAACAATCGGAAAAAACAGCCTGCACGACAACGGATTCAGGATCACCGATTTTTCCACACCTCAACATCCACAAAGGATCTTGGAGTTCTCCATATCAATCTACCGTCAACCAGATTGACTAAATTGCTATCGACGCCAGACACGCTTCCAGCATCATGGATGTACGAACTTTCCCAGGAGCTAACATGGACTCGGACCACTACTTCGTTGTAGCCAAAGTAGGACTTTATGTTTCCAGACCCAAGGTAAAATAAGGAGACGCTGGGAAAAGATACAACGCCGAACGGCTACAATCGTAAGATATTGCCAAATCCTTTTCCAACTGAGTTACAAGTAACCTCTCTCGAAGTTCTCTGCCGCCAAAACAATGTATCGAAAAATACGCCTCTAAACGCATTGAGTTTCAAGCAGCCACCAACAAAGAACAACTGGTTTGATAAGAAATGTCGGCAGGCAAATGCATCCAAACAACAGGCACGCAAATCGGCGCTACATAAAAGGACGAAACCTACTCACGAGCTCAATAAACAGGAGAGACGAGAGGAACACCGACTTCTCAGAAGGAAAAACAGTGAGCATGAAAAGCGTGCGGTAGAAGATTCTGAGAAGTTCAAAAGTAGGGATAAATCTCGAACCGAAGGCTGCAAAGACGATAGTGGAAACATCATAGTGGAAGCACAGTCAATGCTGAGGATATGGAAGAACCACTTCTGCAGACCGTATAACGGCGACGACCTACCGAATTCCACTGTCAGCCAGGATGATCTATTCAACATAGACGAAAAAAGATAACAATCACGTCTTCCCGACTTAGACGAAGTAAAGATTGTCATAACTAAGCTGAAGTCTAACCAAGCAGCTGGAGCAGATGGCTTGAATGCCGCGCTCATTAAAGCAGCTGTAGAGAAGTTGGTTAGAAGCATGCAACAACTTATCTGTAAGATTTGGTCGGAAGAAAGCATGCCCGATGAATGGAACCTCAGTACCCGATCCGGAAAAAAGGAGACCCTCTAAACTGCACCAACTATAGAGGAATCAGTCTACTTAACATCGCCTACAAAATCTTCTCTGCCGTAATATGTGAACGTCTAAAGCCTATCGTCAACAACCTGATAGGTCCTTATCAGTGTGGCTTTGGACCAGGAAAGTCCACAGTCGATCAAATATTCACATTACGACAGATCCTGGAAAAAACTCAAGAACATGAAATCGACACCTACCATATTTGTATCGATTTCAAGGCCGCATATGACAGCATCTACAGGGACGAAAATAACCATCGAGATTAAGCATCCTTGCCAAACTCGTTCGTTTGTGCAGGATGACCATGGAGAATTCACGCTACTCCAAAAAGGTTGGAAACAACAGAACTTTTTGATATCAAAAATGGTTTTAGACAAGGCGATGCCCTGTCATGCGATTTTTTTAACAACGTACTTGAAAGAATAGTACAGAGCTCCCACGTCAACACTAGAGGCAATATCTTTCAAAAGTCTGTCCAATTACTAGCATATGCTGATGACATTGACATAATGGGAAGAACTTAGCGTGATGTCAATGGGGCTTTTGTGAGTATTGAGTTAATGAGAGCAAAGCAAAGTTTATTTTGTCGTCAAGAAAGGACTTACGTCTTGGTCAAAATGTCACCGTCTACCTAGGCTCCGCTATACCCGCATGCCCGCAGAAAACAAAACCAGCGCTGGGATCAAACGCAGAATAACTCTTGCTATAACCACTGTTTCTTTGGACTGAAAAAGCAATTGAGTGATAAAGTCCTTTGTCGAGGGACCAAAGTGTTACTATAAGACCCTTATCATCCCCGTCCTCCTATACGGTGCAGAAGCATGGACTATGACTAAACCGGATGAAATCACCTTGGGTCGGTTCGAGAGAAAAGTTCTTCGTGTGATCTACGGTCCCGTATGCATCGAAGGGGAGTGGAGGAGAACATGGAACGACGAACTGTACGGGCTGTACAGCGACGTAGACTTAGCAAGAAGAGTAAAAGTCCAACGAATAAGATGGCTGGGTCACGTAGAGCGCATGGGAGCAAATGCTCCGGCCCAGAAAGTCTTCGAATCCACACCCACAGGACAGCGAAGTAGAGGATGAGGAGTGGAGGAGAAGATGGAACAACGAGCTATACGGGCTGTACAGCGGCCCAGAAAGTTTTCGAATCAACACCCGCAGGACAGTGTAGAAGAGGAAGTCCACGGATCAACGACCTTTTAGCTCGAAACTGGAGAAATCAAGCTAGGGACCGAGCTGGTTTTAGAAGTTTGTTGGGTTAGGCTCCTGTTCTCACAGAACTGTAGAGCGCCACTTTAAGTAATTAAGTATTTGATTTCTCTTTATTTTTGATTTGAAAAATTCTTAACATTGCCGGAAAAATTTTATCATATTATTCCATAACTTAAAAGCTGAAAATTTAAATTCAACTTTCAATGCGATCAGTGTCTAGCTAAAGGGTTTTCCAACAGAAGGTTTCATTTTGAAATTAAAATCCAAAGATAATCGGTATCATTTTGATGCATTTAATTACCCAGGCATATCCTCCTTTAAACCACAGTCTTCATGTAAAATGGTGTTTGTGAAATGCTGAGTTCCATTTTAATCGACGAGTAATTGATAAACCTGGTTTTTAATTTTAAGTAGAAGTGGTTTAATTTCGCGACCTGCAAAATGTGCACCGTTTTTGTAGACAGTATCCACCGTTTTAATTGGTTATTGTAGTCAATATTTTGCATTTGTACAAATGAAGTAGTTTTAACTTACCAAATGTGGCAGCTATCATTAATTCCGAACATTTTAAGACACAGTTTATTGGTATATTCCTATCAGCTATTGATTCTTATTAAAATTTGGAAAGTCTTGTTAATACAAAATTAGAAGTTTTTTTGTTTGTTAAATGACAAATGATATTAGAAATCCTTTAAGGGTTTTGTGTACAAATGGACCCAAAGCCTTTATAAGAGTTTGCCCATTCATAAATTAACATCGAACCAAATAAACAAACTTAATCATACTGACTCTATTGAAATCCCCCGGAACACGGCATGATTATTGTATCTCTAAAACCCCATCAAAAGGCTTAATTCAAATATATTTGCCATAAACAATTCGTCTTCCTTTCCTAAATTCATTCCATATATAAATTCTATTCATTTTAACTTCGATTGTACATATATCTAAAATTTATATTATAACGAAAATAAGCAATATATATATAAATACGTGTCCTAAGACAATATCCTGTATTATGCAAAGCACTAATGAAACATATCTCATCTATAAGGTCAAATTAAATGCAAAATTTGGTTTCTCTTGGCCTGAAGCTCTACCACTGCCACTGCCACGCCATAACGCCCCCACACACTTGTCGTATGCCTTTCGATCCATATACAACATTGAAAGTGAGTTCTTGGAAGAAATTACACTAAATGAATTCCCAAATGCCAAAGAATCCACCCCCTAACTTATAACCCTTTTCCAAGTTTATATATGCAAATCCAAAAGGGCAAATTCCAATTATCAATGAAATGTGTTCGAAGAAGATGTGAAGCGAGTGCTATTCAAATATATTTATGTAGTACCTACATAGCTACGATCTAGAGTTGGAGCCATATGTATATAGTATCAGAACATAATTACTTTACACATATGGATCCCAAGTCACACTATTTCCAATATTCCCCAGTTGCAGAAGGACAAAGACGATATAACGACATCCCAACAAGCTCTTCAACATCACAGAATAAGAAGAACAGCGTTGGAGACGGAATAAAGGTACCTTCATAAATTGATTCATCATATGACCTGGTGTATGTTGTATCTTATAAAATGTATGGTTCTGCTGGAGTTTGTGATGCCTGCTGCAGAAGGGTCCTCCTGCCTGGATTGTGGTTGATGATGTTTCTGGCAGCTGAAAGCTCAATGTTGCACTTGACAAACGGCTACAAATTGTACAAATTTTAATGTCACAGCGTGTCCTGGTATTTCCTAAATTTTAAGTGTTAATCCCCATGCGAAGGTCCAAGAATCCATTTATCATTCCTCTCGAGAAATGCAATTTTATATTGTAGGCATCTAGATATAGGCCTGATGGGTATATCTCAGGGCATGATGATATTAAAATAAGCAGAAGCAACATCATACCGATGCTGAAACAAATATAATAATTCACAATTAAATCTATTATTTTCGAATGCTATTGAGAGTTGGAGATGTTAAATGGATTTCAAAAGGGCGACGACGAAATGACATACGACGAGCGACGTAAGACCAACGTGATGGGATACTTTCAGCCTTCAGGTGGATCAAGATATTCGAAAAGTGGTTTCAGTGATTCCATTATCGAATCAAATAATTTTGATTGGCTTGTCTGCATTGTGAATGAGTTAAGTGGAAATTTTGTCCACACTCTTGGGGCTTTCTGGTGACCATATTGCATATGATTCCATCGGAAAACTTCACTTTTTCTCAAAAATTCCCTTAGTTTCCAAAAATTTAAATAAAAACACAAAATTTTGTACTGACGAAGTTCCAATTCATCAATCAGACTAAATCAAATCGATTAAAAGAAAACGTCAAACAAATCATCATCTCTCATACTCAACAAATCGACTTGAAAATTTCTTCCGCATGGTCACCTCTTGTAGCATAAATATAAGCAAATTATATAAAGGCTTTCTTCGGTTATTTTATTTCAAGCTTCAGTTTTGGTTTTGACATCTGCTGTCAGTTTGCGTTTCCCCGACACCAACACCGCACTATACTGGAGAGAGGTGTGCGACGTCGACGACGTTCGTAGTCGGTGCGGCAAACTGAGGCCGACGACGACGCACGATCATCGACTGCATCAGCAAGTAGACAGAACTCTTATGCAGCACCATCAACATAAACATCAACCCAGCAATGGCATCCGACGGAACTGTCACTTTACGGAAAATTCAACATTTTGAATGATTACCCAAGGACTGCAAAGTGACATTTTACACAAACCGAAATGCTGGTTAGGTGTGGCTGCACAGAGTCCAAAGTGCCCAAGTGGTCCGCCGTCGTCGTCGGAGTAGTTATATTGTCGTCATCGTCATGGTCCAGCCGTCTGACGTCCAACGTCCGTCGTCGTTCATCGTCGTTGGTCGCTGGATGGATCTCTTTGCTTTTCTCAAAGAGCGTCGTCGTCGTTGTTGTCGGTCGTGGCATATCTGATTTTGATAAATGCCATCATGAAATGACTAATGAGATTTTAAGTTAAGTCTCGAAAAGTGGTCATAATGCTTATAATGCCATAGGCCAATTGTAGGTACCTGCAATCTCCTCAATAGGAAATTATGGTTCGTTTTATAGAAGAATATGGATGAGGGGCTTTAAACTATACGAGGGCTATATGAATGACGACTTCGTCTTCGGCAGACGTTTGACTTTTTCTTAAAGATTTTATTTGTTTTATCACTTAAACTTTTGGGGTTGAGGTCTGAGGTCTATAACAAAATTGGTCAAACGTACGTTTTCTTTTTTCTTATTTTTTTTTCTTTAATACAAGGAACGGCCACCACCAACCAGGTGAAGGCAAATCTGTTTATCAACAAATGGTTTCAGTTTGATGAATGATATGGGCACAAAATGGACCTCAGGTAAAAGTCGTGATTGATCTCTTGCATCCGGGGACAAGTGAAATTATAAGCTTTCAAAATAAGTGTTATAACAGTTATATTATTAAAGAATACTTTTTACTTTCAGTAAAAGTAGGCTATTAACTTAAGGCAGTTCCCTGCTTTATTTTAAAATAAAAAGGCTCCATCGTACCATGCTGTCACTCTCTGTGAATGCATTAGTTTCTAGGCTATAACGCCAAGGTTTTCCAAATTTTAAGCCCAGATGCAGCAATTTAGTGTTTTATCGTGTAGCCGAGATAAAAATTGCTCCACTTCAGAAAAGATAAGATCACATTTTGCTAAAATCGTTGCGCAATTCTGTGCTAAGGCCAAAACTGCAAAGGTCGTGAGACTTCAATTGCTAAGCTTGGAGGAACTTGAGAAAATGAGTTGAGATTTTTGTACAGAATTTTCTTAAGGCTAGTGCGTCATATGTAGAGATGTTGAGATTAATGATGGTGAGTTCATGTTCGTGAAATCAGTCTGACGAACTTTTGCACGAAACTTTCGTACAGCGGTTGCAGTGCTTAAGTTGCGTCTTTGCAGTATTTGGGATACACAACACACACTTTTTCAAATGTCATATTGAAGACATTGCTTTCTGTTAGTGTCAATTCTTAAGTAAGTTAGTTTTTTTAGGTTTTCATCTAAATATTTATTCGACAGTAAATTTTGGACACAAATTAGAACATATAAAGAGTGTTTTTAAGAGTTTGGTTTTTAAGAATAAAAATAAAACGCATATAATTCAATGTTATGGCCAAAAAGGTAAATTTATTTTAAAAGATAATGTTTGTCATCATGTGTTTAAAATGATTCCGGACAATTGATCGTATTAATAAATGTTCATGATTTAAAAAAGCTGTTTAGGAGTTAGTCTAGATTAATCGGGTTTTTTTAATAAGAGCGCTACAAAAGTTTTTTTTTAAATAAAACAAAAACGGTTTTCAATGAAACTTTGTATTCCTGTGAAAGTACGGTTAATGCCATTATATATGGACTTCGATTTCTTTTGCATGGACTCCACGGGCACTCTTGCAGAAGTCCGGGCGCTGAAGGTAATTTTCAACAGTTTTCAAGCATAAATCGGCCGAAACTGCTGCAATTTCAAGTTCGATATTCGTACGAAGTTTATCAATCGTCGCTGGCTTGTTGGCATACCATAGACTTTACGTAGCCCCACAAGAAATAGTCTAACGGCGTCAAATCGCACTACCGAGGCGGCCAAGAGACTGGACTATTCCGCGAGATAACACGTCCTGTTGGAACCACGTGTTCTCCAAGTCCATATCATCCAATTGGAGCCTAAAATTTTCGGTTAGCAATGCATTCACAATAATAATCTGCCAGTCTTGATCCATCACGGAAGAAGTATGCTCCAATGACGCCGGCGGCACATAAACCACACCAAACCGTAATTTTTTCGGGATGCAATGATGACTCCATGAAGTAAGTGTGGATTGCTGCCTGACCAATACCGCATATTTTGTTTATTGACGAAGCCATTCAACTAGAAATGACGCTCATCGCTGAAGATGATTTTTCGATGAAAATCCGAATCATTTTCAAGCTGTTGCTAAGCCGCTTCTGGTGATCAAGTGGCTTCAGCTCTTCTGTCAATTTAATCTTTTTAAGAAGAATGTAGGCCAAGGTCTTTTTGCAATATTTTTCAGAACGATGTCACAGAGATGCCCAACGCTTGAGAATGACGTGTGAGAGACACATTTAGGCTTTCTGCGACTGAAGCCTCAGCTGTAGTAATATACTCGACACTACGGGCACTACTTTTTCTAACTGGTACTGGAAACATTTTGTACTGTGACTGTGAATTTATTTTTTCAATTTTTCCACTAGATGTTGAATTGTTGACCTGCTAGAACGATTATGACGACAGTAGTCCTCTGAACGTTGAATTCGGTTGGTTTTCGGTAGAAAATTTTAATAATTTCGGCTCGTTGTTGGCTCTTATATCTTTCCATCATGAAACGGCAAACCTTAATGAAGAGAAATGTCAAAAGAGCCCCAAAAAATATGGCGTCTTTTCCTGTCCCTGTCTATCTTCTTTGGGGCTTTTGTGAGTATTGAGGCAGAGGCGGCAAAAATGGGTGTAACGGTAAATGAGGGCAAAACAAAGTACATGTTGTCGTGAAGATTGGACATACAACACCGACGTCTTGGTCAAAACGTCACCATCGACAGACGTAACTTTCCAAGGACTTCGTCTACCTAGGCTACCTAGGTTTACTGCTGTAAACGCAGAAAAGAACACCAGCGCTTAGATCAAACGCAGAATAACTCTTGCTAACCGCTGTTTCTTTGGACTAAGAAAGCAATTGAGTGGTAAAGTCCTCTCTCGAGGGACCAAAGTGTTACTGTATAAGACCGTTATCATCCCCGTCCTGCTATGCGGTGCAGAAGCATGGACTATGATAAAAGCGGATGAAAGCACCTTTGGTCGTTTGGAGAGAAAAGTTATTCGTGTGATCTACGGTCCCGTATGCATCGAAGGGGAGTGGAGGAGAAGATGGAACGACGAGCTGTACGGGCTGTACAGTGACGTAGACTTGGCCAGATGGGTAAAAGTCCAACGACTAAGATGGCTGGGTCACTTAGAGCGCATGGAAATCAATGCTCCGGCCCGGATAGTCTTCAAATCTACACCCACAGGACAGCGCAGTAGAGAAAGACCGCGGATCAGGTGGCACGCACAAGTGGAAAGTGATCTCAACCAACTTGGAGCGCGAAATTGGAGACATTTAGCTAGGGACCGAGCTAGATGGAGAAGTTTGTTGGGTGAGGTCCTAGTTCACGCAGGACTGTAGCGCCACCTTAAGTAAGTAAGTAAGTTGAAAAACCCTGTATTATGAAATGGAAAACCAAACTGAAATAAATCGAGAGACAGCTACCAAAAGGATGAACTCCAAAAAAGTATTGCCAGATTTTTAACCACACTTCTCAAACATACGCCCGTTATAGTAAAAAAAGAAATAAAAAGATTTTAGATTCAGATTAAATGATTTTATTTATTAACAACATAAGAACATAACAATTTACATTTACAAAATCTTTATGGCGTGGCTTTGCCGTCTGCCGATTGGTTTATGAACTTTTTATGAAATTAATAAACAATTTTTAAATTTAAATAAGAAATATTTTTGAAGAAGAATAAAATGAATCACTAATGATTTACTTGAAATATTAGAAGCTAGCATTTAATATTCTATCGCTATAACTTAGAGCTGTTTACAAAAAAGTAATAGCTTTTCTGACAATTCGTTCAATATATTCCCAGCTTGTTCCGTTTCACGAAGAGTCGGACATCTACCCATAGAATGAAATATGTCTTTTCTTTATATTGTGTTACATATATTGCCAATATTGGAAGGTCATCACGGTGTGGCCTATAATTAAGCGGAAGAAGTTCTACCCTCGCCCTAAGCACAATTGAGATGGATTCTGCGCCCCATCTTCCTAGTTGAGTTTATTGGAGTTTTTGTCTTTGAAAGCTTATCTTTCAAGTGCTTTTCCATTTTTAAATTGCAGGTGAAGATCACTCCAAGGTACTTGTATTCGCTGACAACTTCAAATCTTCACTACTGTAGTGCCACTTCTCATTTGTTCGTAGTCTGCCTCTCCCTCTATTGAAGATCATGATCTTCGACTTCTCTTGGTTGACCATTATGTTCCATTTGGCACAGTATTCGCATAATCGGTTGATCATTAGTTGTAGCGTTTTCGGTGAATGAGCTAGTATCACTATATCATCTGCAAACAGAAGGTCTTTGATAGTAATACTGCCGACTGCAATTCCACCAGGCAGGATGTGCATAACATCTTCAATAAATAGCGCAGACAGCAAAGGTGTCGAATGCAACCTGGAAATCCACAAAAAACGTGTATGATTTCTTTCTCGCGCTGCAAAAGATTCAGCTACATTGCGAAGTACAAAAATGTGGTTGACAGTTGAGTATCCTGCTTTAAGTCCCGCTTGGCACTCTTTGAGCATATTGTTGTGGTTAATACAATATGTAAGGCGCCGTTGTAAAATAGTCGCAACAATTTTGTACGATACGTTTAAAAAGGATATTCCCCTAAAGTTGTTTGGATAGGATTTGGAGCCCCTTTTATGGATTGGGAATATCAAAGCTTCCGTGAAATCTCGATACATATTACCCTTCTCAGGGATGTCATTGCTTAAGTTTGTTACTTTGTTCTACAGAGCCGAACTTATAGAATTCCCCCGGAATGCGATCCAACCCCGGTGCTTTCCAATTTTGCAGATCTTTGATTACCACATTCGTTTCTGTCGCTGTTATTTGTGCATCCAGTATGTCGTCTTCAAAACAAAAAGATTAGTTTTATTTCATTAGAATTTCATCTCAGTGAATGTTGGTCGCAGAACTCCGGTCACTTACAAATAAATCAAATACAAATTCTGTATCAATTTTGTATAAAGTTTTGAAATAAAAATTTCATTCCGAACTACTAAAAATGTTTGTTAACTTCCCAGAGGAAGTTATTGTAATGGGTCCGATTTGTCAAATTGAAAATTTTGACATTTCTCGACGTTTCAAGGTCCCTTGAGTAGAAATAAAATATTTTTAAAAAGATGTCTGTGCGTGCGTGTGTACATACGTTCGTACATCCGTACGTTCGCGACGTTTTTTCGTCGTCCATAACTCAAGAACCAGAAGAGATATTGGCTTCAAATACACTTTGTTATACAGGTAATATCTAAAGCAGAAAGGGGCAGAAAGGGTAAAAAACAAATGTAACACCTCGAAAATTTTAGGAATTAAAAATTATTTCATCTCCAAACAATTTACGGCTACCAAAAATAACGTTTTAGAAAAATCAATTTGACAATTTTTTTTTATAAAAAACTAACTTACGTACTTACTTACTTAATTAAGGTGGCGCTACAGTCCTGTGTGAACTAGGGCCTCACCCAACAAACTTCTCCATCTAGCTCGGTCCCTAGCTAGATGTCTCCAGATTCGCGCTTCAAGTTGGGTGAGGTCACCTTCCACTTGTGCGTGCCACCTGATCCGCGGTCTTCCTCTACTGCGCTGTCCTGTGGGTGCGGATTCGAAGACTTTCCGGGCCGAAGCATTGGTTTCCATGCGCTCTACGTGACCCAGCCATCTTAGTCGTTGGACTTTTACCCTTCTGGCTAAGTAAACGTCGCTGTACAGCCCGTACAGCTCGTCATTCCATATTCTCCACCACTTCCCTTCGATGCATACGGGACCGTAGATCACACGAAAAACTTTTCTCTCGAAGCGACCCAAGGTGCTTTCATAGGCTTTTATCATAATCCATGCTTCTTCACAGTAAAGCAGGACGGGGATGATAAGGGTCTTATATAGTAACACTTTGGTCCTTTCTCATTGATGCACCTTTAGCCCAAGACTTCTTGCCTAAGTCTTGCTCCAATGACGAAGCCACATCCAAATAAGCGCTGTTGGTTTTCTTGGTAGCAGTCACCATAATAAATATCACAGTTTTGTATCCTCTTTTTGGCCGGCCCATCCCATCGTATTTCCTGGATGGTGGCGGTGATATCTGATTTATAGCGGTCTAGGGCCTCCACTAATTCTTCAGCCGCACGTGGTGTGTTAAGGAACATAACATTCCACGTGCATATCCGAAGTTCCTTGCCCTTTATTCGTTTGCGTTGGTTGTCAACAGTAAATCCGTCCGTATATGCGGCTTGTTGGTGCTTCGCAACTATGAAAGCTTTTACGTGGCCAGGAAGTCACCCCGACGGCAGAACCCCCAACCTGGAGGGCCAGATGCTAAGTATAACTCCAGCGATGGGGAGCGGGATAAAACCGCTCCTTATAGGCCTGGGCTGCAAATAAGTCGAAGAAGCTATATAAGGTGTTCACTAAGTAGTTCAACCTTGCTGGAACTGTAGACGTTGATTCTATCTCGGGAATTCCTCCGCTGCCGTCTGGATAAGGAGAGGTGCCTTAGTTGAAACACCTCTCCCCCTCTCTCGTTTGCTGCCCCAACAACTTTCCACTGGGGTTGGAACCCAATCTCCAGTTGCGGTACTAGGCACCCGAGAGTAGGAGTTGATAGACAGAGGTTGGTTTTGAGAAAAACCTGTGGACGCTTGTGTCCTCTTGAATGCACATGTCTACCATTTGAACATCTTTATAAAAAAAAAAACTATTAACCCAAAAAAAGCATTATTCAAATTGGTCAAAATTGAATTTCAGCTCAAAATCGACTTTTCAAAAACTGTAGATTATGGCTTCCAACTAATTTTAACTTCTTGGCTCAAATATCTTTTCAAAACTTTGAGATATTGTCTTTAAACTACTTTTATCTTTTAAACAATATTATTGTCAACATTCAGTTAAATTTTGAAAAAGTAAAACCCTAACAAAAAACAACATAAACCTTGGTAAAAATTTACTTTCGACTCAAATAGCTATAAAAATCCAACAGCCCGTTTTTCCATACAAAATAAATAAAATCTACATAAAATAGTACGAACATTTGGCAAAAATAGATGTCCGGTTCTTGATATCTCTCAAACTAATTTCATTCATCCAATTTGTAAAAATTTAAGAAATGCTACTAAAATTAGTAAAACTTTGTTTGCGACTAAAAATCTATTAAACAAAACTAGATTTTCAAACTAAACTATTTCTTAGTAATTTTGAAATTTTCAAGAAAAATTCAACTGACGACTGACAACAGCAACAAGACAAATCGACAGAAGGTATGGGAAGTTATAAGTGTGGGTCTCATCCCTGCCTCTTTTTGTTTATAAATAAATCATTTGCCAATCTATCTCAGAGCGTTAAGTCAATTATCAATTGAACAGATTCGCTTAAAAACCGTCTCCATATAAGCTCAATATAAATGCATAGGTAATTAGAAATGAAATGGAAAATTTATTTTATGACAGATAAGTATCTAATCTCGCTCCTCCCGCTCCATAAATATTTAATAAACTGAATCTATCCGAAAATCTGTGATAGTCATTTAATTCTGAAATTAAATCCCATCTGACACATGATTCACCTCTCTATCTGCTACAGAACTATACATTAAACTACATGCTGCTGGCCGGCCGGCTGGATTTAGAGTAAGTAGAGGTACATATATGTATACTATTCGGTTCGATCCGGAGTAAACTGATGCGGTGTGGGGCAAAGCGGTATCAAATAATATATACATTCAACCTAAAACCAGCCTCTAAACTAATTACGCTGTTCTGCACAACACATTATCGCATGGCATATTAAATGCAGAGCCTAAATAATTTATTGCGCACACTATAATGAGCAGCAGCAAGGCATTAAATAAAGCACAAATCTCACGGACCAAACGTGTCTTATGATAAATGCAAGAGTCTCATAAGTCCACGTTCCACGATAGCGCAGGCTCTTTAGGTAGGTTAGGTACGGGTATACGAATAGATAGATGATGATGCTCTTCATGCAGCCGTTTGGTTCGTTGTGGTTTGCCTTAAAACGTATAGTAGCTAAAATGTATCCGAATCCAATGCTTGGTCTACCTGTCTTTCATCCAAATCTCCATGAATCCCATTAAATTAAGTAGTCTCCACATTCCATGGTGAATCTAAGTCCGTTGGCTCAGTATTCAGTTCGGTTAGCCATTTATACTTACTTGTGCCACCAGCTACCATCACCATCACCATTGCCATAGCCATCATCATCATCATGCCACATACCGCCCAATGTGCCCAATCGAACACTCATTCCATTTGCAACTTGGTTTAATTTGTATGTGCGGATACATCGAAAACAAGGACAATGCATCTAGGAGGTGATATTAGTTACAAAACACGACGCAAGAGCGATAGACCTGAGACTTGAGGCTGAGGGGGTGCAGGTTGGGATATAGTAGGATGAGACAGGTCTCAATGGCAAGCCGAAGAAAAGACGTTCCACATAAGCAGCTATATCTAGGTAAAGCAACAACAAAAACACTAGCAACAACAAGAACAGGAGCATCGTCAGCAAGTGGCGATATTTATAGCCAAATGATAAATTATCTGACACGGCTAATTGCAACGGAATTAGTGTTTAATTTAACATGCTACTCGAATGCCAGGGGCCAGGCCCATCGGCAATCGCACGGGGGCTATACCGGGAAAGATTCTATACAACTATACCGTATTCCACGCTCCGCATCGTGCGTCGCTGCCCCGAACGACCGACACGACGCGACGTGCGACACCAGCACCTACCGAGAGATATTATTATTAGTTATATGGTGAAAATGCATATTAATATCCGTAGCGCATTAATTTCTGCGTAAATAGTTGTGTCAACCAATGTTGTAGTCAGGATGATTGCTGCTCTTGGTGCACTTGCTTGAACTGGCAATAAGATAGAGATGCATCGTATCGTCCCAGAGCCACAGCCAGAGTACTACAATGCGATTTGGTGCGAGAATATACTCGTATAAATGTTGATACAACATCACCCAGCCAAGACAACATGACACCTCCGATTTGGGCGTTTTTAAACAAACTGATTTCTGTTGACGACATTTTTTAGAAAGAAAAACGATTTTTTTAAAATAAAGGAGAATTATGCCAGTTGCATACACTTCTAATCCTGATGTGGTGAAGAACCCTTGAGCAAGTATTTCTTCTGTTAGAAATAAAAAGTGTTTTTGAGTTTTTGAGAGGTAAACAAAAATAAAACATGGAAAACAATCCAGTAACAAATTTCAGGAAGTCATGTATGAAATAAGGAGGCCCAGACCTATCGAAGTTGTAATTTTAAGTACCCTGGATTTGAAAATGATTCGAAGTAATAAATTGAAAAATCTTTAAAGTAAAAATTGTCTTCTTAAACCGAATTTTATGATTAGGAACTTCGTGGAAAAAGTAGCTGACTTATGTACTTCCTTAGTAGTATTTTGGATTTAGATTTTAAATTAGCAGTTATTTAAGGTCGCTCGACTAGCTTTTCTTCTTTACTAAGAGTAAAGTACTTAAGCTCTTGGCTATGGTACTTTTATGCCCTACATATGAAATTTACAATAAAATGCCAGAATAATAGAAGCAAATAAGCTTCCTTAAACACCGCTTTGTGAGTCTCCATTGGTCCCGTTTTGTTTGAGTTTAGGCTTAAACCGATCAACATATTTCCTTAAAATTCGGTATGGAATATTTTTGTTTATATGTATTCAACAATTCATTCTAGTTATAAAAAGTTCTTAAGAACAAGAAGAGGTTCCATTTTGAACAGCTTGGTATATGAGCAACTATGACATTTGAAGCTGATGTCCTTGGAAATTTGGCAATCAAAAAGAACTTCAATGAAAAATTGTAATGATACACACTTCAATAACATATTGAAATTTGATTAATTCACTTGAAAAAAAAAAAAACACAGTTTCACAGTTTGCAAAACTAAAGCATCTTTAAATTCTTATGAAGCAACTTCTTGACGGGCTATAGTTGAGTCTGTTCAAAAACTGCATGAAAAAGTTTTTTGGATTTTCATTGTTAAATTCAATTCTTACTTCTCAGGCTACGTAAATAAGCAAAAATGTCGTATTTGTGTTTCGAAAATCGTAATATGATTAAATGGCTATCAGGATCTTGAGGTCACATCATTTCATTATTTTGCTAACTCCACTTTAAGGATGGAATTTGCGAACTGTCGTACAGATACAAAAATGTACGTATTGGTCATAGAAAGTTAAATGGAAAGGATATGGTGCAGGAACAGAAGTTTGCTTTATATAGTTTTTCATTGCACTCTTGCAACAAAACAAATACATTAATTTCTGTTTTTTAATATCAAGATAAAACTATTTATTGGAAATACTTAAATTTTTCCAGTTTTTTTACCAACCAATAGCTAAATTTGAAAAAAGTCGACCTTTTAAAGATTTGACATATAGGTTTTTGAAGTTTTAGTTTATTAACCTGTTTTTTTTTTATTTTACGGAAATCTTAAAACTATCTTAAAGCCTTACGAAAATTCTTAAAAAACTAGAGCAAATATCAAAAACTTCAAAATATCTTACTGGCACTGTGCGGGCGCTCTAAGTTAATCCATTATCTTATAATAACTGCCTTTTGGCCTTAAAACAATTTTTACTTAATCCTTAAACATATGTAAGCCGGCCAAGACCAAAAATGTTGGACAACTTTAAATGAAATTCTGGTCCCTATGGGAAACAGTTGTACTGAACCAAAGACTCCGGCGCTGTTCAGTGCGGGGACGCCTCGGCTGTAAAGGAGTAGCCTATCTACAGTTTTACGGCTGATGTGGTAGATTAGTGGAACCACCTCTCTATCCTATATCAGCAATCGTTTGTTTAAATAGAGGAAAGCTTGAGGAAGAATTTTGCCGATTAAACGTGCACTTTCGTACTACTCATTGATGGGGTATCAAGCCTTAAAATTAAGCTATTAGTCAACGAAATCGTTTCAACAAGAAATTCAACGCTGCAAGTGAGTGTTATGGGCAAATCTTTTTTCCCTTTGTAGCGAGAGTCCTAAAAGATCTTAACATACATAACTCCGCTGGCCCGGATGGTATCCCCGCTATTGTTCTGAAGAGGTGCTCTTCAACCACTGTGTAAGCTTTTTCATCTCTACTAATCCTCAGGACTCGTTCCGAGCAGATGGAAAACCGCATTTGTCGAGCCAATTCCCAAAAAAGGCGAATCTTCCTCACAGTCTAATTACCGATCGATTGCACTTACGTCACTTCTTTCCAAGATCATGGAAACTCTGATTAATTATCAAGCTTCTTAATGACCGACAATACGGTTTTCGTAGTAATAGGTCCACTGATGATCTCATGGTTCATCTCACCGAACAGTGGAACAATTCTTACATTGTTTTGGAGAAACTAAGATGATTGCATGATATTTCAAAGGCATTTGATAGGGTTTGGCATCAGGCACTTTTATCGAAAATGCGTGCTTTTGGTTTTTATGAATCCCTCCTTCATTTGATTATTAATTACCTATCAAATCGTTCAATACAAATTGTATTGTATTGAAAACAACAAAATAAATGCTGACGTGCCCCAGGGCTCTGTTCTATCTCCAACACTCTTTCTCATTTTTATCAATGATCTAATGCTTGCAACTTCTAATTCAATACATTGTTTCGCTGATGATAGCACTCTTAGCTTTTCATATTCGTTTTCAGATTCACATCCCTCTTCCTCGGATGTGGAATTGCAAAGCCTAAATGTGATAAGCTCATTAAATTCCGGCCTAAACAGCATTCTACAGTGCGAAATAAGAATCAGCGTGGAATTTTATGCTTCGAAAACCCAATGCTGTCTTGTATCGTTAAAGCGCGATATATCCCCCTTGCCATTATCCATAGGCACTTGCATCGAGGAGACTATCAATATTCTCGGTATTTGTATCACCAACCACCTTTTGTGGAACGATCACATACGCGATGTCGTTAGAAATTCCGCAAGATGTTTGGGTTTTTTAAGGCGACGCAAGAAGTTTTTCTCCCCCTCTGATCTGGCTGTTATCTACAAGACTTACAATTATACGTACAAAGCTTAAGTATAACTCCCATATCTGGGATTGTGCTCCTGCAACTAACTTGAGCCTCTTGGACAGTATTGAACGTAGAGCATTTAGATTGATTGTAAATATTACCAATATAAAATCATTTACGTAGCTTGAACATCGTCGAAATGTTTCTCGTCTCACCCTTTTTTACCGTTATTTTAACGGCTTATGCTCTAGTGAAACAGTACAACCGTAATACTCGTGCTACTAATAATGCTCCTCAATATACCCTCGAGACCAACTTCGGTCGTACTGTTAACTACAGAGATTCGTTCTTTAGCCGTACTAAGCGAATGTGGAATGCCTTGCAACACTCTGTCTTTCCCAGCCATTACAATGTTCAGGAATTCAAAATCAATGTGCACCAACACCTCCTTTCAACCCCTCTCTCCATTTCCTAGTGCTCACACTGTGTCTACATCATAAGGGTAGTAATATCTCTTTGAGTGTGCTCTTATTATAACAAAAAAAAATTATCTTTTCTGTTTATGTTGGCTCTGTTGTATAGAAACTGTTTGCAATAGACATTGTCTCTCAAACACCTGAATCTTTTCCATTTGAGATGGGGCACCGTTGAACCATACCGGGCACCCATAAGCAATCATCAGCCGGATAAGGGCCATGTAGCAAATCATCTTCACCATGCTGTCAAGACGGCTGCTAAAAAACAACAGTTTTGTCAGAGAAAGGCTCCCCTAGCTTTGGCCAGAGCATCACTCTGTCGAAATACAAGTACTGATCCAACTCCATACAGCGGAGTCCTAAACAGAAAAGTTTCGCATTTTTGGGGATGTTCTGTACGCAATTGGGTCATCGGCGTACGCTATTGACTGAGTCAGACTTAGCACAATGTGAACACGAACAGAAGTATAATTTATTAAAAACTAAATTAAATACAAATTGCGTATACGCCCTAATATACCACTTTTTTCGATTTCATTTAAAGAGATAACAAATGTCCAGTTCAAAAAATTATGATTTTTTAGTATCTTGACTCCACTACCACATGAATTTTTATTTATTTAAAATTTGTCAACATAATTCTTATTATTTAAAATGCAAACCTGGTCTAATTCACCTAACTTTTGGCTATGTACGCATATTTCGCTGCATCAGCACAGAATACTGTTTTAAATTCTTCGAAAAGCTAAGAGGCGATTCACGCATTCCCCAATATGATTTACGTGGAATAAATCTAATTTTAATTTATTAAATCGAAGCGGTACGTACAGTGAATTGCATGTACGATGTACGCGTTGGGTGGTTTTTTAGCAGGACAAGAGCATGTTCGTTGCAAGTTGCGCATTAGTCTCTGCCCCCGGCCCGGGCGGAAATTATTAATTATCGCGACATATGTTCCAAGATGCACACCCAAATATCTGATGAATTACCGATAGATTGTCACTTACTGGCGTGTACGGCCCGTAGAATCTGTCCAATTCGGAGATGAAGGTGATTCTGAGGGTGCTTCGTAAAATAAGTCATACAACCGTTTACATGGATTTTTCTTGATCCCGCACTCTTTGATTTTTAATTTATTTTTGTTTATCATGTATGTTGTCTTTTAATTCAATTATATATTAAACTTACCTTTATGCCAAAAAAGCCTGCTATTTTAGACAACGAAATTAGTTGCATCCTGTGTGAGTTGTGTTGCATGTTATAGATAGATATCAAGGTAGAGCTTCTAGAGAGCAACATAACCAACAACGCATTGTCAGATCGTTTTGGTAATTTATTTGTAATGAGACACTTAAGGGTTAATTACATATCAATCATAAAGGGGCTTAATGCCATTAATTATTATTGTTTTATTTGTGCCTGTAGGTGTTTGACAGATTATGTGTGTGTAGTGTGGTGTGGTGCGTGTGCTCTTGCCGATGATGCTGCCTTACCTCCTGAGCCTCTGAGTCCTATATGCCCACCCAAGTATCTACCTTTATATATGGAACAAAGTGTGGTATGTTGTCTCTAATCTATTGGTGGTTTATTGCAATGAATTGGCGATTATGTTTGATGTAACCAGAGGTTAATGCATGAAATTGAGGGTCAAAATGCAAATTAATCATGGCGATAGTAATCTCGATTTTATGTTAAATTAGGTTCACCGTTCACGTTATGCATAGCTTCCGCAATTAAATACAATAATAATTTCAAAATCAATAAACGCGATAGGATAGTATAGTTTTAACATTTTTAATATCCCTAATGCTATAATTATCGATTCGAATACTTGATATCTGATGATGTTTGTATGGATGATAAATGAAGTTTTTGGGTGAGTGAGTTTGAAATTAAGAATTTGAAATATATTTTGTTGTCGTTACTTGTTTTTGATATACTTAATAATACTTGTTACACCTTAGGAATAATATTTGAAGTACATAGTATATTTTTTTTTACACTTCAGAATTTTCAGGAAGTAGTTAGCTTTTAGCAATCGTCAAACTACGATCAGAGGCTTACCATAAGTGCATGTGTTAGTTGTTAGTAAGATGGAGGGATTGCACATACAGAAGCTGAATACAATGTTCAAAGTGTGGTAGATCATCCAAAGGAAGACCTTTAGGGCAAAGTTAATGTAATTATGTTGAAGTGATTCAATACGTTTTCTATGAATTTCTTAATAGGGAGTCCATACTTGCGATGCATATTCAAGATGAGGACTAACATGGCAATTGTAATAGTCATTCAACTTCTTTGCCCAGCGTTTTATAAAACTAAGCATAGAACTTGCCTTATTGACAATAAAATTAATGTGATGTGTAAATTCTAAGTTGGAACAGAAATTAACACCTAAATCTATAAATGCTAAGACGCGACAGAGTTTTTGCTGTGATATAGCATAGTCAAATACGCTGCTGATTAGTTTTTTAGTAAAAGTTATAGTCTGGCATTTTAAAGAGTTAAGGGCCAGGCTGTTCTTGCCACACCAAAATGTGAAAGTACCAATGTGGGCTTGAAAAAGGATACGATCTTGGGTGGACTTTAGCATCATAAAAATGTTCATGTCATCAGCAAAAATAAGAACTTCACTTGAGCGTAGACATCACGATACGTCGTATTAGACAGGATGAATAGAAAATGGCCAGATTGGCTTCCATGGGGAACACCAGATTGAGCAACAAAAGGTTCATAATGACAATTTCTAAATTTTACATCATAGGATCTGTTTTCAAGGTATGATTTGATCCAAGCTAAAAAAAATGGTGGAAAACCAACAGCCTTAAGTTTAAATAAAATAATTCCGTAGCTTATTTGGTCAAAAGCTTTAGAAAAGTCAGTGTATACACAGTCAACTTTATAACCATATTGTAATGTGAGGAAATTTGTAACAGTTACCTTTTTTCACAAAACCATGTTGCTGTTCGCAAATGATATTTTTACTAAAAAATGCTACACTTTCACAAACAACTTGTTTAAACACTTTAGGAACTCAAGAAAGCTTTGCAGTGGGCCTGCAGTTTGTTATATTCGACTTGTTACCATTCTTAAAAATTAGTGTTAGAAATGACTTCTTCCCTATACTGGGAAATTTGCCTGTTTTTAGAAAAGGTTTGAATATGAATGTTAGGGATTCTACTAAAGCATTTCTACACTTTTTCAATACTATCGGGGGAATACCATCGGGAACGGCTGAGCAGTCATCATTCAACACGGATAGAAGATCAAGGACCTGATACTCTGTAGCACAGGGAAGTGACTAGTTTGCGAGAAGGAGTGAAGATTATAAAAATATACTTTATCAAATACTACAAGGCTATTAACAAATGACTCACGGAAATTTGTAGCGAAAGTGTAACAGATATTATCAGTTTTATCTAATAAAAGGTTCTTGTATGTGAAGTTAACTGGAAAGCCATCTGATTTATTCTTTAAGTTTATAAGTTTCAAAAAATGTTTAGGGTTACTTTTGAAAGAGGTGCCCATATAAGTAACATAACTAGCGTATACAAAATTAGAAAGACACATTAATTCATATAAAAACAGAAATTTATTGGAGACAGAGATTTGAGGTAAGTTTTCCATGCCTTATTTCTTTTGTTACGCAGTAAACTCAATTCTTTGGTGGCTTAAATTTGTATTTCTTGATTTTCTTAAAAGTAGATTTTTTCTAAACAATTATTAAGGATCTTATACAAATTTGAAACTGCTTCGCACAATATTAGAACTGCTTCCGTATTAGCAATTCCAGAATTCCAGACAACAGCTGGAAATTATCTCTCCGGAAATCAAAATTATATAAGCAAGAAAATGAAGTACCGTGTTCAATAAGGTGATTACTTAAGTCAAGAAAAAAATGTGAGGGGTGATATTTATCAATATTAGTAATTCCTGATCTTGATTCTATAACAAAAGTTCTACGAGTATAATAGCGTTAGAAGAAAATACTAAATCGAGAATTCGATTTTTTGAGTTTTTAATACAGCTTGTTTGCTGTAAGTCAGTAAAAAGAATGTTATCGAGGAAAGATAATTTCAATTATGAAGAAGAGAGAGAGAGGCTTCAAAACAGGATTCGTCTTCAGATTTAATATAGTCAACGTGAAGTAAATTAAAATCACCTAAAAGTAAAATATTGGTGTCAGAGCAGGGCAACTGATTAGAAAGTCTAATGCCAAGGAGAGTTCGCTAGAAACAGGCTCTAAACGTTTTGGAGGAATATAAACGTTTGAAATGAACAAAAACCAGTTTAATTGATAGTTCAAACGGAAGCGACACAGAAGAGGAGAAATGTGTATGTTTTACTGTCATGAACACACCTCCACCTAAATCCTTGCATTAACAACATAAAGGTCATTTTTGTAAACTTCGACTTTTTGACTTAAAAGTTATGTGTCGGAAAAGCTTGTCTTACTACGAAGTCCTCTTATGTTGTATGTAAATAAAAATCCTTTCTTTGTGTGAAATAATGTATTACTTTTTTTTTCTAGAACTTTTAGGAAAACTAAGGTATAAATCATTCAGAAGTCAAACAACCGCTCTCGTTTTGGGTGAGGCGCTGAATTTTGTATACGGTCTGTCGAGACAGAGTTCTTTTGAATAAACAAAAGTAACTGTCAAAGTCTGCTTCGATTTCAACGTTAAAGGAAGATTTGACATTTAACTAAACAAATCGATATAATTTTATTCACCTCTGAACATATCTTTTGATACAACTGACACTGGCCTTAGCAATAGAAAACAATATCAGAGAAATAGCGGCCTCGGCTACAGTTGTACATCCATACATTTAAATGCTGCGATAAAACCAACCAAATTTTCAGTAAGTTCCATAGCTGGCTTTTGCAAAGTTAACTCTACAGTAGACAACATTTTCGGTTTGGCAAAAATTAAGCTAAGAAACCATACAAAAAAATGTATGTATGCCTTTGACACAAATTGACCGAAATGGGTTGTTTTTTAAGCTGTATAATTTAGGAGTTTCACGCAAATTTGTTAATGCCTTAGAGAAACTTTACCAGCAGTCAAACATGTAAGCGTTTGATTGAAAAAAATAAATATGAAAAATTGGGAACATAACGGGGCCTTAAATTGGGATGCCCGTTACATTGTCATTTAAGCAGAAACGGCAAAATCGATTCAACTGATGATAAATAGACTAGAAGGGTACTGTACAATATAGAGTTTAGAACAACATAGATAAGTCTAAAGTTATGATTTCCTAGAAAGTAAGAACACGTGATGAACAATGCAGATTTGATCGAAGAGATAATCTCAATATGGAAAAACCATTAAATAGAAAAGCTAAGGCAAGAACAGCTTTTGGTGAAAATTGGACAAAAGTATTTTACAATAAAAACATTGCTCTATGTTCAAAGTACATTGTTTTCAACGTTTCTTTTTATAACTTACAGGCGCTAAAGGGGTTATTAGTACTCTTTATATGTTTATACAGTGCGAGCATTATTAAAATAGGGAAGGATTTAAGAGGAGATACCTGTGCACATTAGTCTTATTAAAGTTCTAAACATCAATATGTTAGGGAAAAACAGAGTTGGCTAAAGCATTCCACACTTTCGATGTGCGATTTAAGAAAAAATCGCCCGAAATTGAGCTCAAGGGTAAACTGATGAGCATTCCTGGAAGTGCGAGTATTACGGCTGAATTGTTTAGTGGTGGAATTTAACTGGCTAATTCTGCGCAATCTATTTTAATTTACGGTTCACAAGTTTGGGGCACAAAACAAAAATTGATGATTTAGAAAGTATACTTCGTTTCTTTCCTAGAAAAATTTTCTTACTCCCCATTAATAGGTACTACAAAATATATGTATGTTTTACTTGGAAAGTCGTCTCTTTATTTCAACCCTGAAGCAGAATAAAGATTATCTGATCAGGATATCGAAAATGCAAAATTCCAGGCTGACAAAAGCAATTTGCCCACATGCAACACAATTTTAAAAAGGTTGATATGAAGATTGGAAAAAGCTAACAGCGGACTGTGGAATCACCTTTAATGAAACTGGAAACTGAAGAAATTACTCTATAAAATTAAACAGCTTACTGATGAGATCCAAAGGTATGCTTTAAAAGCAAGTGCGAGAAAGAATACTTTAGTTGAAATACAATCTCAATGCACGGAATTACTTTGCACCGAATTTCACACCGGAAGCTATCAAGACAATTTTTGTTAAAAGAGGAAAGATGTTGTGGCTTGATTTCATACCTCACCGAAACGATTTGGCACTTATTTGCAGTCCCATACAACTTATATAAAAAGAAAGATGTTGGAAACTTTCTAGGTGAATGTCTGATTCTAAAGGAAATAAGAAGGGAACAATGTTCTACAGGAAAATGAAATACTTTGACTTCTAAACGGCTAGAATTGGATACAGCTTGAAGAGTAATGTAAGGAGGCGAACTCATACCGCAAGAGAACCATAAGCGAAAGCTTCTAAAATGTTGTTTTAAATAAACTAAAAGTCATTATTTATTAGTCAATTTAAGAGTTTTATTTAAACTAAACGTAGCGTGATGGTTAGTGCGTTGAACTGCCCTGCCAATGGTCTTAGGTTAAATCCAAACCTATGCCATCTAAAGATTGTTCACGGGTACTGCCTCTTGCGGGGAATTGACAAATTTTCCAAGAGTAATTCTTGTCATTAAAAGTGCTTTCTCAAATAAGCTGTTTGAATACGGCTTAAAACTGTAGGTCCCTTCATTCCTGGCAACAGTAATCGCAGGAATGTTTTAGAGTCGTTTGTCCCTAGGCTCTAGTTCCCAACAGACTGTTGTGCCACCTATTTTTTATTCTTTTTAGCTAAACTATAAGTCATTTCAAAATAACATGTTTTATTATTTGAAACCAAAGTTTTCTAATTAATATTTTGTTTATTTAATTATATTTATATTTAGTAAATTGAGTAATTAAAATACATTAAAAAAAGGCAAACTTATCAGATTAATATAAAATTGTAATGTAAATTATAGCGAAAATTTAAAGCCATTCAGGCAAACGACATAAATTGTCATGCCCTTAATTATTCATTATTTAGAAAATTGTAAAAAGAAAATGTAAACAACTAGTTTTCTGTTGAATAAAATCTTATCTAATCTATTTAACATCTTTAATGCCTTGAATAGATTATGGAGCATTAAATTATATACCTACCTTATCTTTTACATAGTCCGAAGAAAAAAAGCATGAAGGTGTTAAATTTCAAGGTTTCATTGATCACCTTTTCAAGAAATATCATAGTCATGAAATATTTCGTCCGCGTCAATATCTGCCGAATCCGGGAAAATAAAAAAAATGTGTTACAAATCGGTAGTGCAATCTATTCACAGTTCAAAAACTTTAAGTTCACTTAAGACGGTTTTTTCCTGTAAATTAAATAAATACATTTGATTGAGCAACAGTTTCTACAGAACTAAAGCTCAGTGACTTACAACTCTCAATTATTTTTATGTGCGAAAAATGACAGGGGCGAGGAGTACCTTCAGTTTGTGTGCCGAATCCAAACGACTTATTTTAGAAAGTATTGTTCATGACAAGAATTACTCTTGGATTATTTTTCAATTTCTCACAGCACAGGCTTGGATTGAATCCATGACCTCTGATTCGACAGTTCTATGCAATTACCATCACTCTACGATTACTACACTTGGAATAACCTTTACAAGAAAATGTTTTCACATGTTTTTCTTTTTTACAAACGTTGATTACGAATCTAAAGCAATCGTCTTTTATTCGAATTTCAAAGTTTGATATCTCAAAAACCTGACGTTTTGCATTGATTTTGCAGTCGGGTTTGAATTAGAGCCACCAAAACCCATCGGAAAAATACAATTTTATTACAAAGAATGTAACTTTTCTAAATGATGTAATTTTTATAAAGATCATCTTTTGTTGATTAATTTGCTCGATACCTTAGAAGAGGAGTTTATAGCATTATACGTTCTGTTTAGTTTGAGAACTTAAAAGGTATTAGTTTTCAAAAGATTCTCTAGAGAAACGTTGAATGTATGTACAACTTTTTGAAAAAAATTGTTTTTAAAATCAACCGACTCGACGTCTTCCTGTTTTAAGTAAAATCTATGCCTAAAAGAAAAAAATTTCAAAAACTTCCAGTAAAGTCTTATTTTATTTCTTGTTCATCATTTTATAAAAGGACGAGTTGCTTGATTAACATTAAAGGACAAACTTTTGTTTGTATATATTCTACTTTCCTTTTAAGGAGACACTTTAGCATTTAAAATCGGATACCTCAATTGATATCGGTCATTATAAGCTTATAAAACAACACAAGGATTACCGTTAACACGATGCTCCTTTGAAGTTTCAAACTAAAAAACAAAGTGTAAAAAACACTATACAACAAGTACTTACTTTTGTATATCCTAATAGAACAATACTTACAAATTATATTATTTTCGATTTCAAAAATACTCAACCGAAAACTGTACGAAGACAAAAACAGCACAGCAAATAAAAAACACATCACAGAACATGAAATACCACCATCATAATAGTCCTTATACTCTTCATCTCCATATCGTCATCTGAGTGTTGTCCTATTATGCGAAGCCTTGTGGATGTGACTCTATTTCCAGTACAATTCGAGAGCAAAACACAAAAGAGATATGCGCGTTAAGGATATGCCAGTCCATGTTCGGTTGATATTTCTGTGTGTGATTGCTTTTACGAAACACAAATACTGTGACACACAATATAAGAACAAGAGGATGGGAGTATCCTCCCACATTCATCATCCTGTGTGTTGTTGCAGCAAATACAAAAAAAAAAACGAATAAAAGGTGCTTCCCCAAAAACGGAAACTCAAGATACAAGAAATGTTAATACCTATTCAACTATAACTGAGGGGGCATTGAAGATCCTCTAGAAACGTATTCTCATCGTTTGTGCGATATGATTTGCCTCATTTTTCGTATGATATTATTTCCCACCATTCAAAATGCTGATTCTTAACTTGTTCCCCAAAAACAAGAACTCAACTCATGGTCTGGTCACTCATATCTTAATCCGAGACTAAAGTTACCATAACCAGACATCGAAAGCCAAGAATTGGACAACCTATCGGCGTTGCGGCGCCCGTCCTCACCGCTAACAAACTAACATATTAATCGTGTTTCTTTATTTTTTGTGGAACAACAAAATTGTGCACAATTGTCGGTCGGAGAAGACATTCGCACAGAAAGTCGGGCCTCAGCGAGCTTCCTCTTAACACCATTGCCAGCAGTTTAGTTGACTATCTGCATTTGTGCCACACACGAAGTCCAGTGCATCTTCTTTTTGCTCACTCAACTTCGGCGAATCGGAACAATCATAGTTTTTAGTCGTCATCCTCGAATGAGACCCCTCAAAGTAACCAGTGACTTTTTTAAGCTTTCAATTCGCCGCAGGACAAAATCATAAATTCAAAAATTGCTATAACTGTGTTTTACAATTCGTCAATTAATTTAAGTGCCGAAATGTGTATTTTTTAATAATAATCAAAGACAAAAAATTAATTTCATGTTTGTGTTGATAAGAAATGTGCCAGAAAGTTCAAAATCGGCCGCGCTCTTTTTGTAAGTTTGTGTTAGAGTTATAAGGTCTGCGGGGGTGCATGTGTCATAATCTTCAATCGCAACAACAGGACAATTAAAAATCCATTAAAAGGCATTCTCTATATAGAAGAGGGTGGGTATTGTTGCTGGTATCGCGCGGCGGCGGTGACAAAAAAGGAAAGTGGGCCATTGTAGATATTGAGACTTACTGTCATCGCCAAAGTCGGGAGTGTTTTCGAGTTCGACATTCGATTCCGAGTTAATCACATCACACACGACCACCGGAATACAGCGTGGATTTTTTCGATTACAAAAAAAATACAACTTTCAACGTCCTAAAGCTCCCAACATAGCAGCAGTAGCAGCAGCAGCACAGCATAAATCGAGGACAATAACAAAGCTAAGATAGATTATTGTCCTCGTACGTCACTGGATTGGTGGGCCTTGCACACACATATACAGATGCCATACATCACACAGATACAAACACACACATCCAAGAATCATAGACACGCACCGTTGTTCGTACGGTAAACAGTGTGCTCCCTGCTCAGCTCATCGTCATCAGTATCGAGCATTTTCAGGAAACTTTCGACACGGAATTTCAGGATTCGTGCAATCGGCATTTCATGTATGGTAGGAGAACGCAAAAGGTCCTACAGCACGAGTCACCGCACCGCACGTCGCAGGAATCGTGTTTCTGTTTTTGGACTGAAAAGAGGGCTTCTATTTATTCTACTTATCTTCACTAACTTGGCCAATATATATACGGACGGGTTGTTTTTTGCTTTCTTCGTGTACCCGAAGTTAGTACGTGTATAGTTTGTCCTGTTTGATGTTTTTATGTGTACAAAAAGCCAAAAAGTTTGAGTGAAAATAAAACAAAACAAACCTTTAAAAAACAACTGAGAATTATATCCTCGAGTCGAATTCTAATCGTTGGTGGTTTTCAATGTTGGTTTTGTGTGTAATCCTTTTCTTTTATTTAGATGTGTTAACGTTTGTCACTAAGTGAGCGTTTTGAACTGATAAGAAAGTTTGTTTGATTTGTTCATTTTCGGTGCGTGTTTTTTGGTCAGCGTGTATTTTTGTTGTTTTTGATTTTTTTTCTAAATCGGTATCGCGGTTGGTGATGTGATACATCGGTTATACTTTTGTCAACAAGCTATTGAAGGATTAAATAGAAGAGATAGAAATAGAATTGTGGAAATTGTGCGTCTTTAAATAAACAATTTACAATTTGTTTGTGTTTCAAAAATGGACTTGAATAGTGTGAGTGAAGAATGGGAACATCCGGTTTCTGCGTTTTTACCGGAAATGAATAGTTGTGATGAAGAATTTTTCAATCCACATGAGGTGAGTTTTGTTTTTGAGATTATTTTTTAAGTTCATCTACGTAGTGTGTGACATTATTTTGACTTACCATATGTCCTGCAAGAAAAATGTCACTAGGTATATATTAAAATTTTAAATTGAATAAATTTTCAAAAATGCAAAATTTTCCCAATTCTCCAAATTGTTTTTTTTTTTTTTTTGTTTGTAGAAGATGAAGATATAATTCATTTCTGTATATTTATTATAATATCAACACACAATTTAATTCAATATAAATGATTTATTTCTATTCATTTATCAAAATATCATAATGCAATAAAATGTATTGTAGTAAACAGTTTAAGCTCTAAATTCCAAAATAATCATCTTGTTCTTATAAGATTCCGATAAAAAGTTATAATTTTTCTTTTAATAATTATTTCACTTAATGTTATTTTCGTCAATAGTTTGAATTTTATTCTTAAAGTCACTTAAAAACTAGACGGAAATTATTAACAATAATAAACATTTTTATATTCAACCATTTTCTTATAATATCCCTAAAAATAGGCATAGTCTTTCTTGTGCATATTTTTAACAAAATGTTACAAGAAAACAACTAATTATAAAATTATTAAATCTTAAATAATACTTTATTTTTGGTCCACTGTTGTGTCAATTTAACAGAAATTTAACATCTTATTTAATTTGCTGTAAATGCATTATACAATTCTTTTAAAAATGGCCAAAATTTTACAATTATTAAAAACTGAACAGCAATTATTACTTTTTGTAATCTAAAATAAATATTTATGGTTTTGAGTTCTTCTATCATTGAAAACAGTGAAGTAAGAAATTAAAATTTTCTAAAATAGGTTGAACAAAAACAAAGTGCAAAGATTTAATTTAGTTTTTCTTTAAATTAAAAATACATAGTTAAAATATTTATTTGCTTTTATTTTACTATAATTCCATTATTTCAATTAAAACTAAAATATTTTAAACGTTACAAGCGTTATTGAACATTTTAATAGTGTATTTATAACACATATTGAAATTAGTAATTGGTTTAACGATTGATTCAAATTTGAATTTTTAACGTGGTTTAAAATAAATTATAAAAATCTTTTAAAATTATTTCATGAAATTTATTTAAAAAGTCATAGTAAACGTTATTAATATTGGCTAAAAATAAATAATACACTTATTTGAGATTCAAAAACAGAATTCGATGTGTTCTTATGTATTTAAAAAAGAAATCAAGTTATTAAAAAATAAAAATAAAACCTAAATCTTAAAAAAGCTTTTTTATGTTTATTTTTTATTTTTTTTCATTTGCGATCTTGCAATTTCGCATTTATAAATTTTAAAATCTTGCAAATGCCTCTTACTTTGATTTAACAACATTTTTAAGGTGTATTTTTGAAAGGCAACATTTTGAATACAAACATAATAACAATAAATAATTTGTTCTTTAAAACTAGTTGCAAGTTTCTTTGAAACATTTTTGATTCGATTCGAAGAAAACAGCTATTAATTAAAATAAATATACAGTTCTTCATTTAGTATTTCTTTTTTCCAATATTGATATTTGTTTGCTTATAATCGGTTTTCAAATTAAGTCGTTGAGTTAAATCTTTTCCTTGCTTTCTAAAAACATACACTGTACAATGATTTTTTATATATTTGTTAGGCTAAACAATTTTGGATTGATAAAGGGTTTATTTTTGTTTCATGTAGTTTGCAAGAAGAATTAAAATACATATGATTTAATGTTTTTGCGTTTTTGTTTTAAAAATAAAGGACCCATTATGTTTTAAAAATGATTCTGGCAAGTGGCCATTGCAGCTGACTCGAAACAATTTCCAACTTCTACCAATTATTCCAGAGATTCGGGGCCGTATGTTAGCAATAATGCGCGAAATATATATATACAGCCCTATTCTGTTATTCACGTGGATCGTATATTCCGTTCACCCATTCGATTCTTTTTCCCACTGCCTTTGCATTCTGCTATCCATCGGGTGAACTACATTATCCAAAACCAATTTAACATTCAAATAAACAGCTGTTAATGTAAAAATCTTGGGAATGTTGGATAAATTGTTTCATACAAAAAATAAGTTTAATCGATCCACCTAAACAGAACAATTTGTGTAATTTTTGGAAATGGTCAGTATTTGACTTTTTATTGCAATTGTAAGCAGAGTAATAAGAGAATCCTCAAATAGAAAGCTTCAGAAAAATGTTAAAAAGTGTCTTCCTTTCCCTAAAAATGCTAATATTCTTTTATTTATGAAATAAATATTCTAAATTAAACAATAAATTAGTTTTCACTTACATTTTGCTTACAAAAAATATCAAATCAGACATCAAATGAAAAATACGCTGCATTTTATATGCGGATCTGAATTGCTTAGATTGAATGCTTTCACGTGAATAGAAGAATACCGCGCAGTATTACCGACGTTACTGACATACACAGATCCACTTCGAATGAAAAGCAGAATAATGTTTAGTGAAAATGCAAGTAAAATTCCCCCCGATGAATAGCAGAATACGCCTGATACTCTTCGAAGGCGTCAATCGTCGCGGGCTTATATGCGTAGGTGAGCAACTTCACTTGAACCAATAGTCCAACAATGTTAAATGAAACCATCTTGGACGCCGCGACATGCCACAGGACCATCAAAAGCTTACGCCAATAAATTCATTGTTTTATAATAAATTTTTCGGACATAATCACTATGAAGTGGCAAACCAAACTGAGCTAAGTGACAGCTATCAAAAAGACCAGCATCGAAAAATGTATTGTAAGATTGAAAACTATACTTCTGGAAAAACATCCGTAATTATAATCTAGTTCTTAAAGCAGTTCGATATTTGTTTTAAACAATCATCGATCTTTTTGCTGATGCTTAAAAATGCTTTCAACTCAAAATCATTTAAAAAATCGAAACTAAATAAAAAGGAGGTCGGGTGGATGGTGAACGAATATTTTTCTATTAGGTTTGCAAGTCAGCTATTAAAATGTATAAGAACAGAATTTAAATCTTTCCAAATTTAAATTATAAATGACGGTGTCTTTTCTTAATGATCCAACAAATCAATGTCAGTGTTTTGTTGGAAAATCTATCAATAGTTTAGTAGGATTTTACACGAATAACAAACACAATATCCGTACTATGAATACTACCGATAAAAGTTAAAGTAGAATCTTACTACAGATGGGTTTTTGACATTTATACGAGTCTCGAATGGATCTAATGTGATTTCGTTCCCAAATGTTGGTACAATTGATATTGCATTCGTATCTCGATGGCAGTGTTCGTTGAGTAGTTGTGCATTTGGAATCATGCGTTTTCCATTGTCGAAAATAAATCAATGTGTTACTGATGATTTTATTTAGTTTTGTAATGAAAATGGACTAACTGGGCTTATTTTTCAAGAAAATAAAAGACAATTTCGTTTTGCTATGTTTCCACTGAAGGTATATGTCAGTTAAGGTTAAATAAATCTTTTTGGTGTTTCCACCACACAAGAAGATTTAAAAATGATTAAGTTTGACAACACTCCTCCTCCAGAATTACTTTTTGCTGAAGTAATTTCACAAAACTTTCTTCTATTTGTGTGTTTTTGTTAATATTCTGACAGATCTTCTTTCAGTTATACCAAATTTCAAATACAAAATCTGGCTACTGTCGATGCGTTTTCTTGGGAATTTTCTACTATACTATTTATAGAATGCTAAAATACACGGGTAGTAATAACCCATAGTCAACTTTGTATATAAGAATGAAAAACTAATTAACTTACCTGTGCGTCAGAAAAAAAATCAAAATATCAAGATCAACGTCTTTCTAAAAAGCTCTTCATTAGCATTACTACGACCGACGAATGGCGACCTTGTCTCAAGAAATGATGTCAGTTTATAATGAGGATGACATTATTTCATTGCAACGTTTCAATTCTAATTCCAACTCAACTATAGAATCAAATTTTTCCACACCCTGTTCCCGGCCAGAAGCTGGCTGTACCGCATCATTACCTAACCCAAAATGCTGGATATTTATTTATGTTCATATAAAGTTATGCTCTATTAACATTTCGAAGAACCATGAAGATGCTCGTTGTGGCAAAGTTGCACGTTTCACGATTGTGTGCAACTGACATCCCTATAAATCACTCAATTAATCGTCGTCGTTTTTAGTAATTATAATTGCCATGTTCCAACACACGACTTTCGCACTCCGCACTCTGGACTGGCAAACTCTTACAGCGGAGACTGAAGTGAATGCAAAAATAGCGAAGCGACATTTTGCCGAGGGACAACAAAAATATGTATGTATGTGCATACCTATATAAACTGCGCGGCAATAGCACGCGTGGCACAACAACATTGAACGCATCACTGTTGGTGATTTGACATCTTCCCGCTGGTAAGACGAGCTCCGTTGGGAGTCGAAATGAGGCGGAGAATTTATAATTTGCCCAGCAAAGACGAAGACGTTACGGCGACGACGGCAGCGACAGCGACGACGCTACGCTCATTTGACGATGACGGCGAAGACGTCGGGATAGCAAAGATGAAGGCCGAAGACGTGAATGAGAAATGGTCTCACTTTGACTAAGTGAGATCTTTTTGAAAACACCTTTCTCATATAATTTGACGTTGCCGTTGAAATTGATGCATTTATTTCGACATTGAACGCTGAGATCGTATCGAAGATTTATTGGAGCTTATAGTTACAACTTTTTGTGTTTTCTTAGTTACATCCCTTTTTTTACTGAGCCCTTGTAATCTATATAAGATATGTATAGTTTAATTGACGATTTTATGAATAATCTGTACTTCTTAAGAGCTCTAAGCTTTTGACTCCAGAAAAATTCGAATAGAATTAATTGAAGCAACGGCTTCATCAAATCCTTTTCATAAAATTTTCTATGACCAATTTGGAATTCTTTAGTGTCTTGAATCGATTTTGCCGCATTGGTCTATACCTTTCCATTCACGCCCCAAAGAAAAAGTCCAATAGTGTTTAATTAATTGATCTAATGGCAACTGCTATCACCTCTTCGAGAAAAAGAACACAATCAAGAAACTTATCCTGCAAACACCGAACTGTGACTGCAAAACTTTGACTTTTTTTGTAGAGAATATAAATATTTTCGATGTTTTTTGAAGCTTTTTTTGTTCCATTTTTACTTTTTAAATGTCGTAATGATAGCTTTAAAATCGTCTGCTGCCTATTAGGCTTTCCAATCAAGTCCCAGGTTATTCTATTTGTCAAAACTTATACCACTAAATGTCGTATTGATAGCTTCAAAAGCGACACCTGTCAGCAGTCTTTCAAGTCAAGTTCCAGGTTATTCTATTTGTCAAAACTTATACCACTAAATATCATAATGATAGCTTCAAAAGTGTGGACATCCAGGGCCCGAGCTAGATGGAGAAGTTTGTTGGGTGAGGCCCTAGTTCACACAGGACTGTGGTGCCACCTTAAGTAAGTAAGTAAGCTTCAAAAGTGACAGCTGCTTATTAGTCTTTCAAGTCAAGTCCCAGGATATTCTGTTTCTCAAAACTTATACCACTAAATGTCTAGAGGTTGAAATCATTTTAATACTTAATATTCTGCTGCAGCAATAAGAACTATGTAAGGGTTGCAATTTTTAATCCGAATTTCATTGACACGACTTAAAGGTAACTTTCAATTTTTGACATAGAAGAAAAATGGAATGAATTTGCCGAAGAGGGAAAAGTCTTCAAGTCTAAACTTGTAGACTTTCAAACTATTCAAAGTAAAACCTTTAGTTTGAAAACCATTTATTATTTGCAATAAATGGTTTTCAAGTCCTAGTTGGGATGAGTAATAAAGCATTTTTTCAAGTCTATATATTATAGAACGAACGTATTTCAAAGTTTTTAAATACGAATTATAATATTTTAGGCATCTTATTAGCAAGTTTGAATCCAAAGGCTCAAAAGGCTGCTAATATTTACTTTAACAAAAATCATCAAAACTTAAGCAATTCCACTAGGATGTCAAATTAAATTCTACTATACCCTGTTGTAAACAACAAAAAAAGACAAGAACAAAAAAAATATTTCTTGCTAAGCATTAACATAAGAACCTACTATAACCTTCCCTTGGGGAGAATAATGAAAAATGTCTTAACAGATTTCTACGCTGTTCTAAAAATGTTGAAACCTCAGCAATCATAAAATTAAATTGTTTCTAATGAACAACAACGAAAAATTAAAAACTTGCAATTAGTTTAAGAAATTTTATTTAATTACACTGAGACAACTGATGTTCAACAACACTGTAACAGTGCTTCAATTTCAATCCGCCTTGTACACCTCACAAATCAAATCCGATGATGTAGGCCTATGTACACGATTTATATTTTAAAATTAAATAACTGAAAAATATAATTAAATTTAAAAAATAATATTGTAACAGAGAGTGGACGTGCCGTAACGACCGACGGCGCGACGAGGACGACGGACGCTAACCGTCGGTTATGCCAGGTATCTGAGTACGTCAAGCATTTGGCTTGGTTTCACATTGTCCAACTTTCAACACAGAACAGACTCTAATGTGATTGTTTCTGATTCTGAAGGCATAAGAACAATGTACATCAATCATTAGAATCATGCAAGTGCACTTCCATTGTTATCTGATAGTCATATCAAGGCGATGACAATTAATTAAAAACATAAACATACATTAAAACATTTATTAAAATAAAAGAGAATTGTTATTAAATCTCGTGTCATACCGAATTGTTTACTTAGAAACACGCTTGTACCGAAAATAGACCACAGTCCTGATGGCATTTACACGTAGCAACTTTGAATAACTCCACTTGGTCTATATACTCGCAGACATTGAGAGCATTGAGCAAGTCCTAGCACAGATGATATGATATGAAATGTGATGTGATTATTTTCGAGAGCACTTTTGGCCAAAGGCCAATATTTTTCAATGGGATTTTGATTTAATGGCAGTCAGCCTCGGTGACATGCGGCAATACCTATACGAGTATGAAGCTGTATAGCTGTGGCAGGAGCAAAAGCAGAAACAGCCCAACCGACCGACTGACATGACGACGGTACGGAGGCGACGACGACGCACGACGGGCTATACGGGAACGCGACGGGAATGGGCATTAAGCGTGTGGTAATGAGCAATCAAATAGGCATTTCCCATTTAATTGCGTAATTAACAATTCATTTGCTAGTGACATAAAACACGGCGTTCGGTTATGCGGAATTTATGCTCGATAAATTGAAAGGAATACAACAACAAAAAATAATAAAGCAAAAACAAAAACCTGTGTACCTATACTCTTGCGGGCTGCCATTGTTTTCAACTTGTTGTATAATAAATGTTGGTTTAAATACGGAATTTCACTGTGATTGGCCATTGTCCAGCCAGCAATATAATGATAAGCAATTGGATTGATTCATTAATGCGTTTTTTATTGACACAGCTTTTGTTCCGTTTGCTATTTGGCTCATTAAATACGTATTTCGGTTGATATTTCAAGTGCTGGTTTAATTATAGTATTACATTTATATTTTTATATATTTACATGAATATATGATAAATAATTATGTTTGTTTTTCCCTAATAGCAGATAAGGAATGTCTTAAACACACAAGTCAACACTACATTAAGGTCTGAGATGTGAATATGCAATTTTTATAGGTTTAGGAATACTCATTTCAGAAGGAATACCTTTTCCAGCCAGTAGTTAGCTTTTGTAATATTGTTTGTAAAAACTCGAGACCGTCTCAACCGATGCTTCTTTGTTTAATCGTGCGTTAATTTTGTAAAAACTCGAGGCCGTCTAAACAGATTTGGGGAGGAATTTTGTTTTTGACATAGTCATCGGAAATCGACCTTCCCTAAAGGAGAAATCAAAAGTTCAATAAATTGTGAGCGTTTTGTACGTAACATTAGTAGAAAAAAACCTAACACAAATCAGTATCAGAAAACCTTTCTGAAAATATTACCCGGAATAGTAAATATGAAGGTCTTAAATCAATTCGAGGAAGGAACCAAAAGATTAACTGCTCTGAAAAATGTTGTTTTTTAAGTGCTTAAAAGATAGGGGTCTTCTAAGAAGAAACCTTGAATAAGAATTCCTAGATTTAAAAATATATGATTTTTTTTAAGACTTCCTCCAAATTTTGTATTCTCATTTTGGCTTCTTTCTACAAGAAAAAATTATTTTGGTATTGCTCCAGAAGGATTTTTTAAGGTTTCTTAAGAACTAATGGACCGATTTTAATAATCTTCTTTTTCTGTGCAAGCTCTTGTCGATGATCAAATGGATGATTTCTTTTTTATAACTCGAAAACGAAATTTAAATGCATATCTATAAGCACTTTATTTAGTGCCAAAAATATTTTTAAGACAAAAATTAAAATTTAAAATGAAAAATGAAAAAAAAATAAGTTAAGTTTTTAAATCTTTTTGGAAGACATTAGCAAGTTCTAGCAACCCAGTCGTGCATTTTATTTCTTTAAAAATTTATTTTCTGTTAAATACAAAAGTTCTTTAAGGACCGTAAATTAAATAAATCTTCTTTTGAAGTGAATTTGCTTTGTAGGCTCTAGAACTGAGATTTAAACACGAATTTCAATAATATAAATGCCCCAAAAACAGCAAAGGTGACACTTTTGTTAAAACAATGGATAATTGATAGCGATAGTAATAATATACTCCCGGAAATTGAGTCCGTCAAAAAAAGCCTGACAGTTCTTCATATGAGATCGTCCCTCTTGAATTTTTGTAGCGTTCTTCGCATCAACAGAAATGGAAACAAGAAAAGTACATTTTATTTTTCGAAAAAAAGCTACGTGTCAAAAGAATTGCTCATATTTCTGCGTGAAATGCACCAAAAACCATTTAGACTATTGTGTTTAGTTCTTAAATATGGCATATTTAGATAACTGTTGGAATCTTGGAATGATTTCATATGCAGGGAGTCATCTAACAATAGTATTCTAAAATATAACTGATAACTAATGTTGCCATAATTGAAATCTGTAAATGCTAGATTAAGATACAAACTATGTAGTTTAAATTTTGGTAGCCTCCTTAACGAAACATTAGAGAACATTTTTAAGTGGTGAGCAAAAACTAATCTAAGTGTGTGACCCCCTCCAACCTGATTAAAATTTTGCATCCACCCTTGGACTTTCTGATATCCGGAATAAAGCGAAGGTACTATACCTTAGTAACTATAGTTCGATCTTCTAACTTCTAAGTAGTTTGAGTAAGATGTTCGAAAAAGTATTAAAAAAAACTTAACTTATTAATTGATGGAAAACATATTTTTCCAAGCCAACAGTTTGGATTTAGAAGCCACCAAAGTACTTTACGTCAAGTCCTTAGGATTTGTATCATAATCAAAAATAATCGTTCTGAAGAAAGATCTATACATGTATGGTCATATTAGATATCGAAAAAAGCTTTCGACTCTGTTTTGCAGCATAATAATTACAAATTGGAAACATTCGCGATTCCAAGTTTTCTCATAAAAACAATTCAAAGTTTTTCATCAGGATGATGTTTTCAAGTGTACGTTAATAAAATTAAATCCGTGTGTGGTGTCCCTCAAGGTTCAGTTCTTGGTCCTGTTTTATATAATGTGTACATGTTTGATGGAAACGATTGTTTCTTCCCAGTGTCGAGCTGGAAGTCAACGGTAGTGTTATAAAATGGGAGTCCATCCAATGTTCAATATCTAGGAATAAACCTTGACAAGCAGCTTATCTTTAAAGAACATATTAGTAAAATAATTAAAAAAGTTAATACTGCAATTAAAATGTTATTACCGATTATAAATAGAAAATGTTGAAAATATAATTATTATACAAAAGGATGTCAGGTGCTTAATCTACCCTGGCATCATTCAACTAATCATCTTCATAAGTAAACAGGTGTTGAATAGATTTGCACAAGAATTCGAAAATTAACTGATAACTTCTTAATGAATTGCGATTTTTCTGACAACCCTTTGGTAGAGCAATTAAACATTTAAAAATGTATTTATTTATTTTTGTTATTTATTACTTATTTATTTATTTATTGAGCATTATTTTTTTTAATTACTTATATATTATTTATTGATAATTATTTATTATTTCTAATTTGTTGTTAACTATTTACTATTTGTTATTTATTTTTTAGTTTCTGCATTTGTTTTTTATTTAATTGTTAAATGTTTAAATTGCTTGATTATTTATTTATTTACTATAAACTTAAATGCAATATATTTTTATTTACTTATTGGTTTATTTATATTTATTCAATTTAAATGTAGCTTTTTTTATTACTTTACGTTTCTCATGTGTTTTAAAATTCATTCCATTTCTTAGTCTAAATGTTTGTTGTACATAAATGAAGGTTTTTGTGATATTTTCCTTCAAAATATAAATGTTTTCTTTTTAAATTTATAATTATAATTTTCTGAAAATAACGTATTCAATTGAAAGATATATTTTTAATATCAAATCTTTATTTTAAGAAAAAGTTAAATATCTGTCTATCTAACTTCTAATCACACCTTAAGACCAAAGAGCACACCAAACAGTGACTTTTTTTTGGATGTAATGGCCTCTCTTCAATTACTTTACTTTTACCTGACTTTTGGAACCCTAAATAAGACAATTTTGTTTATTAAGAAACCCACCGAGTGAAAAATGTGCTTCGTCGCTGAGGAAAATTTTTTTCGAAAAATCGCCGTCAACCGCTTGTTGTTCAAGCACTCATTCGACGTGTCTACTACGTTGTGAATGATTAGCTGGCTTCAGTTATTGTGTAAGCTAGACTTAATATGGAAGTTAGTGTAGATCCAAATGAAAAATACAACATAATGTGCCGTAAGACAGTCCTAATTGCTGAGAACAATGAGGAATCGACATATTGTGGTCTTTGGCACCAATTTTCACTACTAATTTTTACAGATGCCAAATTCCTGCCCTGAACTTTTGAAACCGCAAAATGCATAACCCGTTATTATTTTATTAAATAACAGTTCTCTCTCTAAAGCGCTTTTAAATACAAATTTTGTATGTAAGCTCCTAAAACAATGTTTCTGCTGCTATCAACACAACCAAAACTGATTTATGAGGGTTTTGAACATGTTGAGTTATACCGAATATAAAAATTGTAGAATAAACCCACCCTTTTTTAAATTTTTTGTTGACTTGTTTTATTTTATAAAGAATTAAAAACTCGTGAAGAAGCCCAAAAGCAAGGCCTATGACGCTTTACGTTAGACTTTAGGAAGAATTTTGGTTCAGCTTACAATTGTACCTTAAGTTTTTTTTCCATTGTGAGTGGATATGAATTCCTTGTATAAATTTGACCGCGTGTATCATGGTCTTCTCCCACAAAAGCTTAAGATGTTAGGATTGAATACTAAGGTTAGATTCAAACCTTTCTGATAAAAACAAAAAAGCTGTTAAATACATGATCGTGTTTTAAATCTTATAGACTTGGTGTAGTTCACTGCAACATCTTCACTTCAAGATTGCTTTTTAATGCAGTTGGATACAGAAAATTTTGTTAAATGGTGCGACTAAAATCATCTTCAGCTGAATTACTCGAAGTGTAAAATGTTTAGTGTATCTAAATCTTCATCCTTTCTTGACTTTGAATATAAATTCTATGATTTTTTCTGGGAGTTATAGAAGTAAATGATCTTGGGGTGATTTTTGATTCAAAGATTGACTCTCATGTTGATTACATTGTATCTAAGGGTAATTCACTTTATAGTTTCTTGAAGCGGAACTAGAAAGATTATAAGAATGCCTATACTTTGAAGACCTTATTTATGTCTATAGTTCTACCCATTTTAGAATATTGTTGTGTTGTCTGGTCTCCTTTTTATGAAAATAATATTTTGAGAATCGAAAGAGTTCAAATAAGATTCACTCTTTATGCACTTCGAAAACTTAACTGGGTTGGATATTTACCAGATTATAAGTCAATTTGCGCTCTTATTGACTTAAAAACACTTAAATGTAGGAGACAAGTCTAAAGTGTTTTGTTCATTAAAGATTTTATTGATAACAGAATAACCACCTTTGATTTACTATCATTATTTCCAATATATTATGTTTCCTTCCTTTTAGACTACTCAACAAAAATAGTATTGTATGGGAGTGGAGAAGACTAAAAAATAAAAAAAAAATGCTGGTGTGCCTCAGGGTTCAGTTTTGTCTCCGACACTCTTTTTTGTTCTGCAATTTTTAATTTAATTATTGCTTTCTCAAATTAGCCGTTCGGATTCGGCCTAAAATTGTAGGTCCCTTCCATTCCTGACAAAAGTACTCGCACACAGGAATGGTTGAGAGTTGTAAGTCACTAGGCCTTGGTTCACTGTTGCGCCACCCAATTTAATTTTAAAATGCGAATGTGGAATGCCTTAACACGCTCTACCTGCCATTGCAATGTGTAAGAATTTAAAGCCCTCCCTCTTTAAAACCTCTGAGTGTGTTTGAATTATAAATCGAAAAGATAAAAATAGCATATCTTTTCCTTCACAATCTTTTATTAGAAAACTATAATGTTCTTTAAAATATTGAAAATTTGGTGCCCTTAGTGCAACATTTTCTTAATACTAACTGTGATGGGAGTATCAGTATAGGGAATTATCTAGAATTTTGGCAAAATAATGTATATTTATTACTACAAATATTTGCCTCAACGTTCAAAATTAAAAGAGGCACCTCTGCCTCTAATATTTCAAAACGGTTTTTAACACAGAAAATCAGAGAGAGACAATAATTTGACATCTTAATCGAAGCTTATTCTATTTTGAACTATTGTATACATGTGAATATATTTATTATTTATGGAAAAAAAACGTTAAAAAAATGAAAACACTAACAATTTCGTTTCGACCTATAAAATTGGCGAACATTAACAAACACTATTAAGGTACTCTTTGCAAGTATTACCTACATGTTTCTTACAACATTTTAGTGAAGCGCTATTTTTAAAATTTCAATCATGATAATTGTAACTTCAGTATTTTTTAAATTATATTGGAATGGATACACTTAGGCCTATAACCAATTTTTATTATTTGTGTATGTTCCTGATTTTCATTTCTGAATGTTAATAATTTTAAGTGGAATGTTAACAATGGACTGTTAACTATTTTCTGTGTACATACCTTACACATTTGTCCCCATTAGATACATATTTTTATAGCTTCAAATTAAAAACATCTTAAAAACAATCATATAAGTTCTTGAAAACTTAAACAATAACCATATACTCGGAATACAGTTGCTTAACAAGTACAAAATATATAGTTTCCTTGCAACTTCTCATAAAGTTCATGTTTCTTAAATTTTCTAATGGCCTACTAAGCATAATTATCAATTCAAACTTATCACATGCCACTCAAAACCACATCAACACAAAACCATTACATTTCCTCTTAAACCCAAACTATCACTGAAAAATATACCAACATAATAATAAGGAAACTCCGGTTATAATCTACTTTGAAAAATCGTTTACTTTTTAGTTTTCAACAATACACCAGAGTATACCGTCAAAAATCTTTCATGCTCAGCATTAAAGGAAAACGAAGAATAAGAAAGTACCTATCTTTGTATACATGTATGTACATGAGGTACATAGGTATAATGTTCTTCTGTAAATATATGTTTGTAGTATTATGTTGAATCAGAAACCAGGATAATAAGTTCTCAAGTAGAGTGCAACCATGGAACGTGGAACGGTGCTCGTTGTTTCCCTTGAGGCAATGAATTGTACAGCGCTAAGTAGAAAGGTAACTAGATTCTCAAGAGTTACCTTAAAGGCTACACTGCTTCTTTTCGAGTTACTCGAACGTAGATAGGACTTTTCATGTTTCTGTCGTTTTCGTTGTTTTATTTTTTCGTTTGTAGACTTTTTTTTATTTTTTAATAAATAACGGCATGTAGAAAAAATTGGCTGAACAGACAAATAAAAAAGAAAAAAAAAAAAACTTCTGCAAGGACTATAGTGGTAGATTTGATGTGATATATGAATAACTTTAACCACCAACCACGACAAAGGATCAGCACTCTTCCTATAACTCCACCATCTACCACCCATCTGCCAACTACCAACGGTAACAGCAACAGCAACAATACACTCAAAAAAGTTCGAAGGCAAATTATACGTAAAATCCAGCAAGGTAGTCCTTAGAGACATGTTGCTGCAGCATAAGTGCTCACGGTAAAATCATATAAAACATTGTTTCATTTTACTTAAACATAATTGGCAAAACGGGTTGTCATTTGCCAGAAAAAGAAAAGCTAAAAAAGAACAGAAAACGACAACGAAAAAGTTATCGCAACGAAAAAAGGATGCGGAACACCCTCATTTTTGTAATGTGGTATCCTTTTAAACCGTCATGTAAATATGTTCGTTTATCTACCTTACCTCTTGTGCTTTTTAATTACCGAGCATTGGGGTTTTTTCTGTTCTTTGCTCACATTAACCATATTGTGAGCCTAAAATAAAAGAAAAAGGATATATGTAATATGGAATATTTAGAACCGCCCTTCTTCGGGCTCTTACAAAAGGTTACTTTAAAGGAGAAAAAAAATACAACTCTGCTAATGGTTACGGGCGGGAATGAAAACAAATATGAAAAGTTTCATTAATGTATTCACACGCATTGCAAAATGGAAGGTGGGGGCACAAATGTGAATATGTGGATATGTGTCTTTTATGCTAATAAAAGGGGTTACCATGACACATTAAACCGCCGCCGCCGCTACCGCCCGAAGGATCTAAACGAACAAAAACCTAATAATGGATGTTATAGTTAGTTAGGCCCTTCCTAAGTTCTCGCATAAAAAGAGTGCGAATAATCATAATATATAGCGTATTCACTAATTACGCTATACGGGTGTATACTTATACGCAAGCTATCATAATCATGGAAAAAGTATCTCTCTATTTATGGATGTACCTAATTGGGAGGTAAAGGGATGCTGAATTATGTGCGAGAGAGTACCCTAATTACATTTGTATGCCGCTGAGAGATAAAGCTCTTAATAGTTTTTCCACAAATAGCTTATCAATTAATTTTAATTAATTACGAACAAACTGGGTTAAGATTTATGCCTAAATTATATTTGTTTTAATATTGTATATAATATAGTTTACAGTTAGGAACAATTAAATAGGCCGGAAGGGCCTAAGAAGGATTTTTAAATTGATTTTCAAGCTTAAAATATTTATATTTACCTTTTACCCAAAAATTGAGGATCATCAGGATTACACAACTAAACGTAAATTTAAAGGAGTTACTCAATATACAAGAAACTATAATTTAGAGCACTCAGATCTCTGATTTTAAAACTCAACTCGTAGTTAACATAACAACATTACAAGTTTCAAGCAAAATTGTTCAATTAATTAAATATTAATTATTTTTATCGTGTCTTAGAAATATGCAGTAATTTTAATTTTATTCCATCGATTGAGGTCCGATTAACTTAAGTTTAGATTAAAGTTGAGTCAATGTGAATTCTTTCGCCTTAAGCTGCTTTAAATATCTAGATCAATAATGAAAACTGTCGATTTTAAATCATTTACAAACATAAAAATGTTTTTGAACAAGGAGAAAGAATAACCGTATTAAGAAAGAGACAGAATTTTCAAGTTATTAACAGAATTTTAAGATAATGCATTTGCGAATTCAATCTTTTATGACTTAAATAGTGGCGGCGCTAGACCTCGCGAAATTTCCTTAAAAAAAAAAGCTATAAATATCAAACCTAATCTAAATAAAAGTAAAAAAAAGTGGCTGTGATGCGACCCACACTTATAACTTAGCATCCTGTCTTTCGATTTGTCTTGCTTCAAAGTTTGTACTTTTTCATGTTGGGTTATAAAAGTTGTCAGTTGAATTTTTCTTAAAATGAAATGGTTTATTTTGAAAATCTAGTTTCGTTAAATAGATTTTTAGTCGAAAGCAAATTTTTACCAATTTAAGCAGCATTTCTTAAATTTTTACAAATTGGATGAATGAAATTAATTTGAGAGATATCAAGAACCGAACATCAATTTATACCAAATTTGCGTACTATTTTTATGTAAATTTTATTTTGGATTATAAAAAAAAAACTACTGAATATCGAAAACAATATTTTCTGTGAAATAAAAAACCTTTGAAGACAATATTTTTAATTTTTGAAAGGCTATTTGAGTCGAAAGTAAATTTTTAAAAAGTTTAGTTTTTAGTTTTGTAGGCTTTTATTTTTTGTTTAAAAACTGTTCATTCGATTTTTATTTAAATTGTACTGAATGTTGACAACAATATTTTTTAAAAGATTAAAGTAATTTAAAGCCAATATCTCAAAGTTTTGAAAAGATATTTTAGTACAAATTCAATTTTTACCAACTTTTATAAATTTGTTTCCTTAGGTTTTTATTTTTTGTAAAAAGAACTGTCAATTCGATTTTTCCCAAAAGTGCACTGAATGTTGAAAACAAGATTTTTTTATAATATAAAATTAGTTTGAATCAAAAATCTCAAATTGTTGGAAAGATTTTTGAAACGTAATTGAATTATTACCACCTTTTATTAATTATTTTGTTTAAGTTTTTATTTTTGTAAAAAAAAAGTCAATTCAATTTTCTCAAAATTTTCCCAAATGTTTAAAAGAATGTATCTTATAAATAAGAATAACTTTGAAGCCATTATCTCAAATTTCTGAAAAGATATTTGTGTCGAAATCAATTTTTACCAAATTTTATTAATTTTTTCTTAGGTTTTTTTATTTTTTGTAAAAAATATCCATTTGATTTTTCTCAAAATTTTTCCAAATGTTGAAAACAATGTTTCTTATAAGTTAAAATTAGTTTGAAGCCATAAACTCAAATTTCTGAAAAGATATTTAATTTAAAATTCAATTTTTACCAACTTTTAGTAATGTTTTTTTTAGGTTTTTATTTTTTATAAAAAAAACTGTCAATTTAATTTTTTTTTCCAAATTTGACCAGATGTTAAAAACGTTATTTTTCGTTGCACAGAATTATTTTGGAGGTGAAATCATTTTTTATTCGTAAAATTTTCGAGGTGATAAATTTTTAGGGTTAACCAAAATGTTCACCTTTTTTTAAACTGCTATAATAAAAAAAAAAACCCTCGTAATTTTCTTGAGAGCCCTTTTTGCATCTTTCTGCATTATTATCTGTGTGACAAAATTCATATGAAGTCGATATCTCTTCTGGTTTTGAGCTATGGACGACGAAAAAACGTCGCTTACACAGGCACGCACAAACGTCTATCCCAAAAATCTTTTATTTCGACTCTATTGACCTTCAAACGTCGAGAAATGTCAAAATTTTCAATTGACAAATCGGACACATTACAATAAATTCCTATGGGAATTTAACTAGAGTACTGGTAAATGATTCGTATTGCTAATCAAATTATGGAAACAAATTTCACAATTAAAGTATTATGTCACTGTTAGCGCCATCCCGAAGTATTGTACCCAAATCATTACAATACTTGAGAAGGTCTTTATTTGGTTTAGATTTTTAAAAAATGATATGAATAAAACCAAATTTTTCAAAATACTTATTAAGTTCTTGAAAGCAACATTCGGTGTCGACTATTTTGGGTCAATTAATGTGTTCAGTCTGTTTTCCATTTCGAAAGAAGAATAGGTTCATCAACATGTTCATAACCGAAAAGTAGGTTTTTCCTGGCTATTCGTTTTTTTTTAAACTGAGACTCAATTTCGAAAGAACTTTTTTCTACAAATAATCAAACTTGTGCAACACTGTCGTCAAATCCTTAATCCTTGACTCCAGCAGAAAAATGGCCGTAAGGTATCAATAACGACTTTCAAATTAACTTGAACCGATTGCCATAGCTTGGTTACATTGTTTAGACGTACTAAAACCTCGTACCATACGTGTATCGGAACAATAAATTCAAAAGCGAACATTTCATCTAAGTCGCTTAGAGTTTCAGCTTCGGCACTTTTATTTTTTAGGTCATTTACGCATTCAATAACATCAACAAATTGTCTACTCTCCAATCGTGTTTCATACAGAGCTTTTTAATTTAGTTTAAACAATATCCCAACGCTTACTTGACTTTGAAATTAGCAGATAGATTTATTGATGAATCCAAAAACCGTTTTTGCTGTTCTAGAAGAATTAGCTGCATCAATTGAAAGCAAATTCCATCCACACGGAGGAGTTAAGAATGGTCTTGGGTTTATATTGAGTATTCTTTTTCTGACACCTTTATTAATACCGGCTCAGGTATCATAACTCTGTCCTCGACAGTTTTGGATATCTAGACATTTCTTTCTAATTCTTTTAATATTAAATTTGTTGAATTCTCTCCCGTTGTTTCTGTGATGGCAATAAACCCAATAAAATGTTCCTGTGCTCCAGTTAAGGAATTTCAAAATCTCAATACTATAGACATTTGCTCAACGTGGCTGATATCAATGGTAGAATCGAGCAAGAAGGCGTAGTATTTTGCTTGGTTAACTCTGTGAATAATTTCTTCAATAATTGATTAAGACATTATTGAAATTAACTTATTTTGGATGCCGTGACTCAGGTAATGTTTATAGTAAGTTGCTTTTCAATATAACGTCGCAAGTGCTCCCGTAGTGTCGAATCAAATTTGGAAAACAATTTAAACAAATCTATAAAACTGCCGCTGAGCCTGCTTTCATTCAAATTAAGGGATCCTCGATGAACTCTGAATGTCAATCATTCTTTCAAAGAATACTTTTGTGATTCCTTAATCGATCTCTCGTAATCTTTTTCTATTGTTTTTCCACCCATTTAATCATGCATTCTATGTGTTCTTGATTTTATTAATGTCTCTTCAATATCCGACTCAAATTTTTCGAGTCAGAACATCCTTCATTAACCAATTGCGTCAGCAAATTTGAAAAAAGTCTACATGGAAAGCAATAAGCTTTATTTCAAAAAGTAGAGTAACTTAACCATTTGCGATGTTGAGTTTCACCGGTACCTAATTTTCGAGTGAAGTAAAATTAAGAAAAATGTCTTTTATTTGTATCTTTTGGGTAACATTTAGATTTTCTTAGGTCTTTATTGGGTCCGTTTTGAACTAGGTTCAAACACGCTGCAAATTATTTATTGAAAATACCCACGAAGTGCTTAATTTCTTTGCGTTCAAATAATGTCAAACAAAACATCACGCCTCAAGTCACCACTGGACTTCAATATTGTATTAAAACAAATTTGGGAATTCTAATTTTGAAATTAGAAATCATTTGGCTTTAAAAATATTGCAATCATTTTTCCTCCAATAATTTGACTGCAATAAATGTATAAAGTGTTTTTGAAATTCTTGCATCTGCTTGAATTCTTTGTGTGCAAAATCGAAGATACCTTTTATTATTATAATTCGTTAAATACTAACGTTAACAATTCTTTTTAATATAAAATGTATCTACAATCTAAAACTAAAACTAAACTGTTAAAATATTATTTTGCAATTTATACTTTTTGTATTATCATTTGGTGAATTAATACAAGGGTGAAATTTATAATAGATTTCAATTAATTGATTTAAGGGGCTATGTACGCCATAGTTTGATCAGCTAACATTAGTATTCAATGGTTTCTAGAGTCTTATACTTGAACGACTAAAACTAAAGTTTAAACTAATAAGAACTGATGATGATGACATTTGTCTGTTTATTATTCTAACAATAAAACAAAACTGTAAATACATCCTATGATTTGTCAAAGAAGGAAGATTTATAAGCGAAAGCATTTGTGAACGCAAAATTCTTTTCTGAATGGCTTCGAGTCTTGTGATGAGTACGGCGTAGTAAGGTGGCCATACTGAACAAGCATATTTCAGGACTGGTCTCATAAATGAAACAAAAAGTAATTTTTAAACACATGGATCACGGAAATCACGGCCAAATCTCTTAATAAAACCCAGAACTCTACTTGCTTTTTTAACTATGAAATTAATATGTTCATTAAATGTTAGTTTAGGATCAAAAGACAACACCCAAGTCAAAAAATACATATACTCTAGTTTAAAGACAAGAATCAAACATGTAACTAAAAACTTTTTTGCGTGTAAAACTCATGGTTTTCCATTTGTCAACATTTAAAACAATACAAGTGAACATTTAAACCATTCCCTGAATAATATTAACTCTTCTTCCAAGAGAAGACAGTCACATGTAGAGTTAATATTTTTTTTAATTTTAATGTCATCAGCATTAGTTGGGACAGACAAATTTTGTATGATCGAAACCAAGTCATTTATAAATAAAAAAAAAATAGAATAGGACCATGGTGACTACCCTGGGGGACACCAGAATTCACAACAAATAAAGTTGAACACTCATTATGAAATTTAACACTTAAACGTCTATGTTGAGAAGATCCAGTTTATAAAACAGTCGTTAAGACCTTGCTGTGATAGTTTTAGAAGTAATGTTTTATGACACATTTTATCAAAGGACTTTCTGAAATCAGTAAAGATACAATCTGTTTGTTCACGTTTTTCAAAAACATCTAAACTAAATAACGTAAAGTGAAACAGATTAGTAACAAATGAACGCTTTTTAACAAAACCATGCTGGTTATCACAGATAATTAAACTACAGTGAAAAGAAAGGACGCTACATACGATTGACTCAAACAGTTTAGGTATCACAGATAGTTTAGGAAAAGTCGGTAGTTCATTATTTCGTTTTTAGGACCTTTTTTGTGGTATTATGAAGGAGCTCTTTCAGATAAAAGGAAACAACTAGTTACTTAAAGACGTGTTAAAAAGAACACATAATGGATGTGCTAAATATGCACCACGTTTCTTTAAAATGGATGTAGGATACTATTAAAGACAGTATCTTCACTCAGAATGAAATTGATAGAATTTAAGGGGGGAATTTGAAACAGTGGTAGATGTGTTATTACTCACAGCTCATTACTAGTTGATGTCGAATCAGTCATTAAGTTCGATTAACGAATTTCCAAAACTATCAGGATTATTTTTAAGGTTTAATTCAATTTTCCGAATAAAGTTATCATATAGGATCTTAGAGTATGTCAGTGAAAAGTTGTTTTACAAAAATGAACGTCCTATAATCGTCAACAGTTCCTGTTTGAATATACTTTATCCAAGCTTTGTTCCTTTTGTTTTTTAAGTTTTTAACGTGAGAATCAAACCTTGGTGGAACACTTAAGTTATTTCGAGTCTTTTTAAATGGAATCGTTTAGTATAAACAGTCTAAGAGAGTTAAATAAAATATGGTACACATATCGTCAATATTTAATTAACAAAATAAGTGATCCCAATTGATCGTACGTAATTAGTTAAAAAGGTTTTCAAAATTACACCTACTCATACTTAAGTTGAATTCTAGTTTGTTGTTATTACATAGCATATGAGGTGAAGCCATGTTAAAATTAGGTGCTATGCAGGATGATGGTGATCTTAGTCCACAATTTTGACAGCCAGCAGAAGAAATCACAGTTGTTTCAGAGCATATTGTTTCGGAGAAGAATACCAGATCGAGTGTTTTTCCAAAACGGTTCTTCAAACCGTTGATTTGACTTAAGGCACAGGAAGAGATACCATCTATTGATAAAAGCTCATTTGAAGATGACGCGTTTATTTGAACGTAAAAGTTATCGACGTCAATTTGAATCCAATTGAGATTGGGTAAATTAAAAACATCAACAACCATTACTTCGTCTTTAGGTTCCAAAAATGTATAAATACTTTCAATACAGTTGTTTAGTTATTCATAAACCTCTTTCTTATAGCTTGGATGTATATATTGGACACTTTAAAATTTTGTACCTCCATAACGGGACCAACTATGTTTTTGTTGTAACAAAAGGTGTATTTTATATTATTTAATATTGTCGCTAAAAGGCTTCAAAAAAAGTGGAAGGACTTCATAAAAAATTGAAGGACTTTATAAAAATACATGAAGTCTCAAATGATTGCAATCTATTGATTACAGTCAATTGATTGTATTAAAATGATTACAGCCTTTTTGGGTGAAATATTTAGGTGAATTCGATGAGTGCTATTTTAAAGTTCGAATTCAATAAATGATTTATAATGATGACATTCAAAAAGATTGTGTTCTTTTACAAGTTTGGTTTTAAGGTTTTTCTCCATTCTGATATCAGGTACAACCCAGTACATTTATACTTTTCCTAACATAAGATTCAATTTCCGATTCCCAATACTTGTTAAACTAGTCAAGTTATTGATTGACTTTTTAACTCTTTATAATAAGTTGTTTTCTGAGGTATTTCACTTCCAGAACTGATGTTACCAAATTGCTGACTCTCGAAATTATGAAGCACTTCCTGATATCGAATTTCACAATCGATTAGTCACAAAGTTATAGAATTTATAGGAAACACAAATGAACATTTAAGTGGTGTGTTATCTGCCAGTTTTTGCTTACAACCTTACAAGTTCTTCTTTTAAGCATACTTACATGATCAGACCCGGAAAAGTTAAGGAAGACATTTTCGTTGCAGTTAAAATTAAATGTTTGAGGTGATATTTGACATTTTTTGTGAAAAGTTTGTCATTTGTGAGAATTGCCATCCTCTCATTGGTATTTCAGAACGATGTATTACGACCATTAATGGGTGTAAGTTTTGTCTTAATAAAGCGAAATGGAATTAAAAGTTTATAGTTTAAGTATAGTTTTGAATGGCTGTAAATTGCAATGAGTGGGAAATAGTATGAGCCTGTTAAAGCTTTTTATATTTGTGTAGTGCGGCTAAAAAGAGAATATCTAAATAATGTACTTAACAGTAATGGATAAAGTTATTACGCTCAATTAATGTAAAAATTGAAAAATATTCCTAGGACTACGGGTAAAGTGTTGAATTTTTTGAGGAAAAGAATGAAACTGGCTATTTCACTTGGACATTCTTATGAATATAGGGAAAAAATAATGACAATCAAATAATTCAGTTCAACCGACCACTTCTGTAAATTGTAGTGCTCTTTTTTGAATGCTAAGGTGTTTTGGAATACTTTTAACAATATGGAAATTGTACTCGAGGTTGGAATGAGTAAAGGTTTAATAATGTATATATAGATCAGAAGGCGTAAAACTATTTTTTCATAGCGTCAAAAAAAACCTTAACACTTAGCAGTGCTCTTATTGACTTCAAATATCTGACAACTCTCCAAAAGATGGCTTGTGATGCACATAAGTAGAAATGATAGATATTTCTCGAAAAAATTGCCGCTCATAGTTTTGGCACTTGATTGTATTATTTTTTGTTAATAAATATAAACAAATTTCCATCGCCATAAATCATGTAGGTGGTAAAAACATGTCCAAAATTGGTGGAAACGCATGAAGAAATGTATACAAAATGTATGTGAATGTTTCATTCAAAAAAAACTTGTAATTTTGAAATTTTCATACACCCCAATATAATGGAATAAGAAGAAGTTACTAAGTATTCGAAAATATAGTTGAACATTTTCTACTTTTCAGGTGTTTTTTTTTTATTGTTTTTTTTTTTTTCATTTTATGCACCTACCTTTTAATCCCAAATTCACCTTTTCAAATCAGTTACCGAAATCGTTTAAGATAACATTTAATTCGTTCAGGTACCTACTATATAGCCATGTTTGAATAGAAATTATTATCTTAGAATTTTTATTTTGAAATAATGTTGTCTTTCAAAAGCTATTTAAATTCTTAAGAACACATTCAAAAATACAGAATGCCAAATGAATATACCAAGTATGTGGTTTTTCACTAAATAATCACTCTTGCCCGATAAGATACCCCACTAAAATGACTGGCTGTACGAATAAGACAACAGAATCGAAAGGCTCCACAGTTCTGACTCACATAGACAATCACATAAATAAATTGGTTGAAAAGCCCGTCAGGCTTCAACTATAGAAAAATACTAGTAACTGCAGCTAGACTCTAGTATAAAGACAAAAAGTTTATACTCGTTTGCTCTTGGACTCTCTACAAGTCTGAATATTGCATCTGCAACTTCTTGAAACAGAGTGCTAACCATGTCATAATATAGATAGAAACGACATACTTCTTCTCTTTTTTATAGTTTCTGCTTTTTGCTTTTTTTTTATTTGCCATCCGGGACCAAGGTATCGATCTTTTCGTCTGCCTATATTCAGCATACAAACATCCGTCGTACATCTAACAACCAAAACATCTCCTTTTCGTCCTTTTTGTCTCGGCATTGGCATCGGCTTCACATCACGGCCAGGTTGTAGGTACCAAGGTAACTATATACAATTCTGGGTTTTTATTATTTTCACTTGCCTCTTTTGTACATGTGATCTGATAATGATACAGAAAATGTGTGAAAAAACCACCAGCTATGATGCTTCAAAGATCTCCAGACGACGACGAACGACGACGTCGTCGGAGAGAACTCTACGTAGTACGTAGCGACCTGCCCGGCCCAGGCAAACCAAGTGCACACTGCAGCCAGAATTTGCTGCTTCTGATGATGCTTCTGCATGGTGGTGCCGCTTTGGAACATTCATGAAGTGGATGCAGACAACAACGACGACTATAACGACTATACGACGACGACGTATGGGATGAACAGAAAAACAACAAAAAAAAGATACAAGTCCAGCTTTGAGATACAAAAAAACAAATCCAAAAAAAGATAAAGATTCAGAGAGAAAGATTTACGAGTGAACAATCGTCTGTTTGCTAGAGCTCTGTGCTCAGCGTATACATAGTAGACCCTGCCCCATTCATTGGCATCTTCTCTCGCCGTATGATGTCTGTGGTCTTCCCAGCTCTGACTGTGAGGATGACCAAAATACACTTTTAGTCAAAAAAACTGTGCAAAAAATTACAAAAAAAAGACGGGAAAACAAACAAAAATCCAAAAACAGCATTCAGTGTGCGATCAATCTCCTTCCTGGCTCTCCGTGCTGATGGTGCCTGCAGTTATGATTCTGGCGCCACAACACCTTGTTTCAACCTTATTGCACTTTGCAATTGCATTTATACATATATACGACGACTAATGCAGAAATCAACAAAACAAAGCACAAAAAAATATACAGCCAAAAAAAGAAAGAATCTAAAAGATACTTCTGCACCAATTGCAGATGCTGATGATGCTTGCGAGGTACCAATTCAGCTCTGTGGCACTAGGATACGAATACGGACGGATACCTCGATTCGTTTAAAAACGACAGACACCATCATCATCATCATCATCATCGAACCAGTCCAGTCCGTGATGCCTAAATTCGGTGTGATGTACTTTTGGAAATGCATGAAATGGCTCAATTAAAACACAAGAGGGTTTATAAAAGTCTGATCTTTAAAACACCATCCATCATCGGTGACCCGCAAAAAATTAATGTTTTGACATTAGATTCATCCAGTTTTTAGACAACAGGGGTGTGTTTTTCAAATATTCGGATTCCGTAGAGAGTTTGTAGAGTTGAGAAGAATTGAGAGAGCAAAATATAGGCAAAATGCCAAATGTTAATAAAAATGTATTATTATTGGTTGCACCCCTTATAGCTGCCGGCCTGTCGCATTCAAATGGAATCTAAACCGCACAGCAGATGTTGCAATTATTCCGAGTAATGAACACAAGGGTAATTTAAATTGACACATTTAGAAAAAGGCATAAATGACATTGCGTATATATGTGTGTACCTACAGCATAGCGTATAGGTGTAACTTACGAACAATGGTTGTCAGATTTTACGTTCCGCTCTTGTGACATCTTTATACATTTGTCAATGCGGACAAAAATGGTGAAGGTGGATGGAAATAACTTTTAAGAAATATTTATTTGAAAGTTGTTTTTGTTAAATTGTAATTATACATACACTTAACTCTTTAAAACTTGAAAGGGATGATTTTTTATGATGAAATATCTTCAACACAAATCACTTTAAATAAGGAATTTTGACAGTAGGTAAAGACTAAATAAGGAAGCAAATTCTGGCGTTATAGAAATATATTGATTTATTTTGTAAGTGAAGAAGGTTAGGCAGGCGTTCATTTGAATACATTTTGAATTGAGTTTATTTAGTTAATTTGTATGTAGTGAGTGTGAAGATTGAAGCCTTCGGCAAGTCGAAGGAATATACGGTGGCGATCGCAGTATCAAAATTGATGGTTCTGTTTATTTATATTGGGAATACATTTTTGTATCGCCTTTGCTATAGATCGCAACCCGAAGTTCACCAGAGGTTTAGTAAATACTCCATTAATCCGGTAGGGTGAGCCCTACAATTGAATAAGTTTCTCCTTTTAGTTCCAACACTGTTTTCTTTTAATGGATTTATTGAAACAAACCACCTAAATGCTTGCTTAGAAGCATCAAGTGATTATGAATTTAATCAATTTCAGAGGGATAAACCTTAGCAGCAATTTTTGCCAATGCTAAATATATAATAACTCCGCACAGAAGAGCAAACTGTTCAGTATTATTGAATCAAAGTTAATTTAAAACAGGTACTCTTAAAACTCGGCCATCCTGACCATTTTGATCGACTCCATCAAGTTGTAAATGTTAGAATTTTACAATCAATCCAATCCAATCAACCCAGGAACGTATACGTATGTGAGCTTCAATTACGCCGTCATAAGGAATTTAAGTTAACTGACAATTTTCAATATCTCTGATTACGTATCGATCATTTGGGAGGGCTTTATGCACTTTGTACGGACCGCGGAATTTAGGGAAACATTTTTTATTACCACCAGCTGTTGTTTCAATATTTCGAACTATTACAAAATCTCCTTCTGAAAATGTTACGTATGGTTTATGCACATTTGCATAGTATTCAGACATTTTTTCTTTGATGCAACTCTATACTATCGCAAGCTTTCTTTTGTAATGCAGCTAAGTCATTTTCAGAGGTCAAAAATAGTTTTTCGTCTAAATATTCAGAAATATTCCACGTTGGTTTACACCATATAATAATTGACAAGGAGAAACAGTAGAATGAATAGAGTTATTAAGAGCGTATTCAGGTAGAAATGGCGATCTCAAGGCAACCTAGCCTGAGATATATATATTTTGATAACAAAAACTCGTTTGACCTGTGATAGAAAGGAAAATATTTATAGAGAAGCTTCAAAGTGATTATGTTAGACCCATTTTGTTGCATTGAGAAAAAAGATTAGGTCTTTAATCTTTGTTTCAGATAGCTCATCAAGTTCGTGAAAGAATGCTTATCCAAAGTATTTCTTTCTTGTGTTTGCCAAAGAAGGACATTCGCAGATTAAATGGATTATCGTTTCACTTTCTCTTTGGTCACTACAACTACGGGAAAAGGTGTTGTAAGAGATACCCAACTTCTCTGCATGAACTCCTATAGGCCAATGTCCGGTACAAACCGCAACAATCCTGGCTATGTCTTGCCTTGGCCTGCATAGAAGATCGTTTGTACGGGTTTTATTATAGGTAGGCCATATCTTCCTAGATATAATGCAGTTGGGTAAATTGCTCCACCTTCGGTTTGATTCAATTTGATAGATAGAAAAGATTTTACCCTTCATAGCACCAAGAGGAATGTTAACCAGTTCCGCAAGTGAGCTCTGAAGGGCCGATCCTTGCCTGGCTAGCTCGTCAGCCCGTTCATTTCCCACGATAACACTGTGACCTGGAACCCAGATCAGGGTAACACCGAGGTTAATATTCAGGCTCGCAAGCTCATCGCGACATTGCTGGACCAATTTAGATGAGGATGTGGCCGAGTTTATGGCTTTGACAGTCTGTAAAGATAGCCGCATTTTTAGTTTTAGTTCGGGCTTTGTTTAAGTATCTTACATGACTCCCTTATTGCCAGAAGTTCTGCCTAAAAACGCTAGCAACGGGAAGCATAAAAGATTTAGCTACATTTAGGGACTCAGAAAAGATCCCAGAACCAACTCCGCACTCCATCTTGTAGTCGTCAGTAAAGATGGTTGTGTTGAAACCTACCGACACGATGTCATCCTCCCAATCTTCTCTGGATGGGAAAATAACCTTAAAACCCTTACTTAGGTTCAAAGTAGGAGTGCAGTAGTCAGTGTCTACCGAGATAATATCTGAGGGAATCAATTTCGTTGTGTTGCTGTGACCTTAAGGTTTTGACAACCCGCTGTTTGATTCCTTCAGCCTAATAGCGCTGCAGGAAACTATACGTATTTAATAAAAAGGTCGATTGGTAAGAGATCCAAAATAACGTTAAAGGCGTCCGTTGGGCAAGTACGCATGACCACTGTGGTGCCCACGCAAGCTGTTCTCTGAACCTTCTTAAGCTTATCAATATTATAGGCTTTGCTAAGAGCCGGCCGCCACACAATCGAACCATACGTTAAGATTGGACATACTACGGCTGTATATGTCCATAAAATCATCTTCGACTGAAGTCCCCACTTTTTGCCGAAAGTTTTGCTGCAGGCGTAGAAGGCAACACAGGCCTTCTTAACCCGTACTATAATATTTTGTTTCCAGTTTTGTTTAGGGTCGAGTATATCTCCCAAATATTGAACCAGGATCACTAATAACCAGTGGCGATTCCTGGTCATAATTTGAGGGTTAGCTACTGGTCTTCTAGAAAATCAAAATACTTTTTCAAGAATAATAATTCATTTTATTCAAAACGATAGTTCAATAAATCCTCAAATAAATAAAAAAATAATAACGAGCAACACAAACAAAAGATAATAAAACAAAAATAAACTCCGTTCTAAATATAAAATCATACATTTAAAAAATAAATAAAATCAATTCTCCTTTCAACTTTTATAAAATTGTCTATGACTTTATCATAAAAATTAAAGATTTCTTTGAGTTCTCTTAAAATGACTTTCTCAATAGAGATAAGTGCTAAATTTACTAAACGTTCTTGCCCTTACGTATTTCGCAAATACGTTTTTATTCTTTTCAAAGCTGAAAAGGAACGCTCTACAGAAGCTGTTGAAGCTGGTATGGTGCAGATCAGTTTTGAAAGCTTGTAAACTTGCTCAAAACTGTGAGCTACATTTTCTTCTATCAAGAGCAGGACATCTAGTGGGGTTATCATCTTTGATGATCCAGCTGAGGTGGTCATTGGCTATTCACATTGAATATTTTCATAAAACACAGTTAATTCGTTTTTTAAAACCGTGAACTCTAATATATCTGGATAGATTTCTATTAAATTGCGTATTAATGGTTCCGGAAAATTAGTTTTGTTGGAATAATTACTTAATTTATTTCCATTAAGTTAATCAAAATACTTCAGATTTTCCAATGATGAAAATCTTTCTTATATTTCAAAAAACAATTTTGTATATATTTTATTTTACTCGAGAGCATGTTATCATTTCTTGATTTTCTTTTTTCATCTTCTAATGGGACAGTGAGCAACGTTGCTTGCCAAATATCTTCTAACCCTTCGTTCCTTTGCACTTCAAGAAATTGTTTCATTTTCTGAATTTGGTTCGTACAAAACACAATGTCTATGTTTGGGTTTTGTAAGGTATTAAACAGTACATCTGAATGTGCAAAAAGTTTTGAAAACACATTCAACAGAAAGACTGTATCGAAGGTTTTTAAAAATTTAGCATAACCCGTTGCAGCTATTCGATCATTACTGTCCCATATATTTGTCACATTATCTTGGATGCCTTCAAAATATTGTTGACGTTTTCTTTGTAGGAGTGGACTATATTTACAAGTCGAGAACTAAAGCTCCACCTTGTTGTGGCTAACCCTGGAATGTTTTTGTTTAACACTTCTTTTAAAGCATAAGTTCTTTTGCTTGAATGTGATGCAAACGTTGCAATGCCATTCAGAGTGCTAAAAAATATCCTACACTCTCTTATATTACTTAATCCTTGAGTAAGAACTAAATTTAAAACGTGGGCGTAACAATGAACAAATGTTGCTTTCGGACAAATAGTCTTCACCTTCACTTGAAGTCCATTCAAATGACCACTCATAACGGAAGCTCCGTCGTAAGTCTGTGCAACAAGTTTATCTTGAATTTCATATTTTTTCAAGAGAGTCTTGACTATTTTAAATAAGATCGCCCTGAGCTTACATCGATAAATCCAACAAATGTTTCTTGAATTTTTTAATTAAGTAATATCGGAAAACAATGGATAATTGGGACTTAAATTGAATGTCAGAAGTCTCATCAAGCATAATTGCAACAAACTCTGACTGTTTGACTCTATTGGAAATTTGATCGAGTAAAAGGTCAGCAACAGCTTCGATTAAATCATTTTGGATAGCCATTGAGGTTCCTTTAAAAACTATTGATGTTTCAAGGTGTTGAGATAGAATTGGATCATATATATTTAGTAAGATAAGTAGTTCAATATAGTTGCCTAGGTTTAAAGGTGAACTTGATTCAGATGGCCAAAGAATTACAATTCCATGGCTTCAAAGTGAAATAGAAATTTGTATAGAATACAAATTAAATTTCATACAATTTTTATTGTACTTTAACATTTGAAAAATCCGCCTTCTAAACTTAAACACCACTTGTGTTTCATTTTCTCCTTCCACATCGACACCAAAAATCAGTATTATCTCTAAAAAGAGCGCTAAACAACGAACATATTCCTGTCGTAGTATTTGGTTAAGTTCGCTAGCAAACCTCATTTTCATACAAAAAAAAACACAATTTTCTCCTTTCAACGAATATGATATGATATGAATTTTCGCCGTGTTCGAAGATCATGTTCGATTCGTCGTCGGTCTTGTTTTTCCTCACATAGTCCATACGATGTATAAAGAAAGGAGACATCAAACTCATGGTTGCGACTCGTGCAACTTGTCTATTGTGTCAGTTGTGTGCCTTTAATGTGTCGTATACTTCAGGGCAGGGTTATCGCTTTTATTTGCGCTCACCCTTCTGTTTATTTTTATAGGTTTTTTTCGAATGTGTGCATAAATCTGTGTGTGTGGAATGTATGAAATTTGGCAGCGCAAATTTTTGCGGTGCCCAAAGCCCAATGCTGTAAGATAAATTGTTGTATGCGAGTTTTATTTCATAAAATGAAGACTTGTAGAAAAGTTGCATATAATGTAACTTCAACTGAATTTTTTAACATTATAGTCAGCTGTTGAGTAATTCAATTACCAAATAATATACATATTAGAAAATTATATTTATTGTAAAATTCTTGGTTTAGCGCCGCTAAACCAGCTAACTATGAGGAATCGCCCCTGCTAATAACTCGACGAGGTCGACTATATTATTCGAAATACTTATCTAGGCAAGCACATACTTCTTTAGCACTTGTTGAATTTACTGCACATAATTTTACATGTTTTGTAAAAGCATCTACAATGACAAAAAAGTGTTTTCTTTTAGAAATAATTGACTCATGTTTTTAATTTAGACACAAATATCTTCCTGGTGCCTTCCAGCTGAACGTATTTGCTTGATAACAACTTCAGCTCTCAGATACATTCTTCTATACTCCTTGAGATTTTTGTCCCACTAGCACAAACACACAAATTCGCTTTTCCTCTTGTCAACAATTCCACGAACTGTGGAACATTTCCTTTTAGCTGGTCCTGAACATATTTGAAATCCCCGCACTATGGATCGGGATCTCTTGAAAAGCTCCCATGCAAGTGTTGGAGAACTCCCTAGCTGATAGTCTAGCAACTCGTCTCTGTGGACGGCACTGTCTTGACAAGTTGAACCAACAAAAAGCCAAGTCGAACCTGGTTTGGTTGCGTTGTGTTTCATAAGTTCATTCTTGTGCGCGAGGAAGCCCAGAAATGGTAACGAAAATTAAATTGATTCTATTCTCTAAAGCAAAATCTTTTTTGTTCTGTTTTGTTTGAGTTTTCGAGGAAGCTATTTACGCGATGAGTTAAGATTTTCGGTGAGAGTTGAGAAGATCAGTTTAACTTTTCATGGCTCTGATATGGGACTATTTGCGATTGAGTATGGCCTTGGTTTAAAACGTGAAAGATGTTCAATAAGGATTAAAAGTGGGGAACAACAACTTAAACAAAGTTCCAGTGCGTCAAAAAAATCCTTGTCCTTTCCAAAATGATATGATTGTAATGTTTTGCTCCTTCTTTGGATGACAATAGCATTAGAAAATTTTTTCTATTTTTCCGATTGTGTATTCAGCCAGTGGACGAAGAAATCCTCTTCAAACCGAGAAAGTCGCGAAGAAGAGCTCGTTGCGATGATAGTTTTGGGACGTGAAGGGGAATTTTGGGAGTTTTTGTTCGTCGTCTTGGGCTTTATTGAAATATCACAAGCAACTTCAAGTGTGTCAGAAGATAATATTCTCATAAAAAAAGTTGTATTGAATCAAAGTAAATTTAAAACAGGTACTCTTACACTTCGGTGCAATTGACCCTTACTGAATTAATCATTAGTCGAGGATAACGCTTTTGAAGCATTAGACAACATTGAATTTTCTAGGCATGAAAGCCAAGACAGTTTATGATTTATTTTAGACAATATAACCAAGATTGCTGTTGTTAAAAATTGTATATCCTAAGATAAGATAATACAAGTATCTGCGTTTATTTTGGTGAAAAATTAAAAAATCAATATGGTCATAATAAATAATGCTAAATCGATGTTACTACAAACTTACAGTGGACTATTCAATTGTTCTTTGAATCCATCTGCAAAAGGAAGTAGATCCTTATGGCAAACTGATAGGATCATCCTGTTTTAAATCGCAATTGCTGCGGAATATGGCTTCGGTTTGCTGTTGGATTGTTGCGCCACCTAATTTATTTTTTTTTGACATATTTTCAAACAGTTTATATTTATTAACTTTTCCAGGATATCGACTTCAAATAAATTTTGTTATGCAGATAATAATGCAAAATAATGCAGAAAGAACTCTCAAAAAATAAGTGGGTGTTTTTTTTTAACAAAGCAATTTGAACAAAAAAGTTGAAAATGTTGGTTAAATGAAGAGGCTCACAGAATCAATGGAATTAAATCCTTCATTGGCAACAAATTTTAGAAGAGGCGTCCCAAAAAGAACAAAAAAAACTTTTAGACTCTCTATTTCAAATACGCTCAAAATTTATTGTTTGATGCCAAGTTTGAAGAAAAACTTCATTGACTTTTTCCTTCTTGAGCGAATCTAAATAGGGTTATTAGAAAGGGTTCCAGGGGATAGCCTTTATTCAAGTTATTCCTGTTGTAGTAAAGATGTTGTTCATCTTTTGTTAATGCTTGAAATTTTTGTGGCTGCCATCTACACGTCCAATGACAGCCTTTTCATAAAAAAAAATTGAGCATGTCTTTTTTCTTCGTCCAAATAGTGACGAAGGGCAAATGTGTGCTTCCATAATTTCAGCCATTTATTTGAGAATAAGGCTCATCGTTGGTTGTGTAATTCCCCAATTTAAAGTCATTGAATACACTGTTTTAGAAGCTGCCTTCAGCAGAAAATCTCGAAGTAGCTGCAAGTCTTAAAATTAGTGGCACCGATAACATGTTTTGTCTTTTCAAATCTCAAAGTATCTGCAAGCTTTAAAACTAGCGGCACTAATCTTTTTGGTACCTTTTCTTCATTTTTTTGAATAGATAAATAAAGTAGTCCTTATTCAACAAAAACAAAATAGAATGATTTGCTTTTATAAAAATAAAAACCTTTAAAAAAACATTGCTAACAGTTGGTAAGAACTGCTTTTAGACTCAAATATAATTTCAAAAATTTAAGATATTTACTTCAAACTAACTTTATCTCCCAGAAAATGTTGTTTTCGACATTCAGCTAATTTTTATAAAAATTCAACAGTCAGTTTTTTTCATAGACTTTAAAATCTACACAAAATAGTGCACTCTCTTTCTACTAAAATTGGTTTCGACTAAAAAGCTCACTAACAAAAATAGACTTTGAAAGAAAAATTATTCCATCATATGGATCATATTGTTGTAAATTTTAGAGTTATATTTATGGAATAATTCAACTGAAAACTTTTTCAACAAAACACGAAAACTTTAAACCTTTTAAACGAAATAAATCGGCAGGCGGGAGGGGAAGTTATCAGTGTGATTGGCATCCTAGCTCCTTTTTTCGTTAGGAAGCGCAAACAATCCCGCACAAAAAAAAGCAGTTAAACTTTAGAATTGATTAATTTCTTAAGTTTGTATTAAAGTTCGCAATAGAGTGGCTAAAGTGTATGTTATGATTTAAATTCAAAAGTTTATTTATTTAACACCGATTCAGTGTTCAACCGAATTTATGAAGTACGTTCACACTAAAAATATCATATATAATTCGCTTATTTTTTGCTGCATAAAATGTATATAAATCATTAATAATAAAATTCAGATCTAAAGATAAAATCTGTATGTTTCATTAAATTCAAATCTTGAGTAAATTATGCGACATCTTGAACAAAGAAATCAATCAGCGTCAAATCTTTTGAATTCTTCGAAATCAAGAGAAATGTGTATGGGTACAAAACAAAATAAATAAATTTGTGCTTCAATTCCGAACCATTATTGATACGGTTCAATACATTCAGCTAAAAGAATAACAAATATATTATTAGCCTCATAGGTTAGGATCAATTCAACCATTTCGTCCCCTTTATCCCCAAAAATAAAACGCAACAGTGCCACAAAACCATAGGTATAGAAAACAAAAACATTCTATATGTAGCATTTAATGGCAGAGAACACCGGGTGGGCGTTTTTTGAGTAACCCTCTTAGGTCGCTAATTCACTTAAGTTTGATTTATTTACTAAAAATTACCGCATACTCAGATATAATTTTGCACATTAGAGAAGAACCCCTGACGTAGTCAACACTTAAGAACCCAGCACGATATTCCACAGTCGATTTGTATTTTTTTTTCCTCTGTTGTTTCTGCTTTTTGAGTCTTGTTCTTGAGTTTACTTATATAATTTTGTTGCCCTTTTGTAGTCTTCGCTATACCTTAGGTTTAGGAAGTTTAGAACTCAAACTCTCTCTCGTTCTTCTTCTCGCTACATAAAAAAAAGGTAAAACCTCATTTTATGTCGCACTCTATGATGCGGTGCAAAACAGTTTTATGTATTTAATTTTATAACCCTATAAAAAAAATATCAAAGTAGAAACTATTAAACTCACCCCAAGGTTTTGTCGCTTTATTGTTGAGGTTATTTTTTTTCCTTTCCTCCAGATATTTTGCTGTTGTTGTCCTGTCAAAGTGTAAACTAATGCAACGGTGTTTAAAAGGAATGTATAAAAAAAAATGTAACAAAGTATCCGGATGTTCCGCCCTTATGTCGTTCTGAATTTTTTTGTGTCCTAGCGGCTGCGTTTTTACTACGAGTGCTAATGTCAAAATGTCATATAACCCGCGATTTTCACCCATCCACCCATCATCCCTGCTCAAACACTTCAACCATCAAAAAGCAGAGATTTTGCTTTTGTTTGCGAAAAATATATCAGCCACTTTGTTTAGCGACAGCACTTTGCAGAGTACTCGAGATCCTTAAACCAACGGAACATAATATAATGCTTTGACGAGGGTGAGAATTTTAATCAACAACCCCTCGGGATTTGGCGCACTGACTCAGGAAATTTCTCTTAACCTAACAGATTGGTTAATCCTCGAATATCAAGTGAATTGCATAACAAAATGCATCTTCCACTTGGAACATTTTTAATCGGTTTACCTCTAAGCTTGATCAACTTTAAATGACTTGATAATGGGACAAATTATCCTTAAGGTAAATATTTACCCATTATCTCTCTGAGAGTCTCAAGTGGAAATGGCAAATGGGGTGGGAATTATGCAACCTGTTTGCCGGGAGTGTGGGTTTTTTATTTCACATTTTCATATTGAATCAAATGTGCGCAATGCAAATAATTTACGACGACTTAAGACTCATAAATTGTCAGTGCATCTACATCGAGGCTTATCGCAATGGCACTGACTGTGGCGGGCAGTAAATCTGCTCAGACGTGCCCATGCCCATACCCACTATAGCTATGTAGAGGCCCCAGAGAAGAAGACCGTCCACACACTCTGATGAAGTCCGGAATCATATGTGCGCGTACTTATTTAAATTTAATCCGATTTAACTGATCGCAACTACAGAGCCACCATTCAGAGGGTACCCTGGGACAGTAGGGCGCTGGACGAACTTTTTTTCGCGGGGCCAGCAAAACAAAACCCACAACATCAACATGAATGATGATCATCGAAGAAATTGCTTCATCTCTAGCTTGCCCCAAAACCAACAACAAATAACAAAAACACCAAACAACAGAGGCAAAGAAGGTAGTAAGTGTGTAGCTTTGTATAAGAAACATGTCACTTCGGTGGATATTGGACGAGCGACCGCGACGAGGCCAATTCGGTCATGTCCACTGCACCGCATGGCTTATTATGTATGCCTAGAGACCAGAGACTTAGCCTAAGACAGGAACAAAGAGCGCGGGACCTATAAATTGAAGATAATTTGTTGCTCCATAGGGGGGCAGAAAAGTATCTGTTGTTATCTCTTTCTCTATTGTTTTGTTTGAATTGTTGTAGTTTATTTCTGCGGATTGTATAGTTGTCCATTTATTGTATATTTATATGTTTTTGTTTTTGCATCAAAATGTGGCGAACCTGTTCACCACAATGTGATGACTGATGATATTTATGTATATTAATATTTGTACTCCTATTATACGTATGTTGATTAAGTGGGAGCTGGATTTTAAGTTTGATTTAAGCTTTCAAACTGAGAATGATGTTTGTTGTGTTAAGCGTGCCACACCAAAAAGGAGTAAAAATAATTGTTTTATATGATTTATTGATATGTGATGATTTATTATTGAATTCTTGTAAAATATTAATATTGAAGAATTAAAATCAACCTTGTAAACAGATTATTTGAGATCCAATATTTGTATTAGCATTTTAGTTTTCAACAAAACAAAATTAATTAAAAGTTCTTGCGTCAACTCTTTTGTTTATACAATTTTGTATGTTGTTTCTAATGGAAACTGTACAAAATAAGAGTATGTCTAGGTTTAATTATTTAAAAAAAAATACAAATTTAATTATCTTGAATACATGTTTATATGTACGTTCATATATACATAGATACATGTGGTAGTAATTGAACATTAATTTCGGTTATCATGATGAACTTTCATAAAGGGATCCAGGTGTATTCTTGATCAATTATAAAACTTCGCGTCGATGAAGGCTTTAAGAACTTTTGGGTGGATTTCGTGTCCATTCATTTTAATTTTTCTAATTTCTTAATTTTAAGTATTTAAAGTTTGTTAAAAGAATCAAATAATTCAGTGATTTTGATTGATTTTTGGTTTTGTTAAAACATGCACTTCTAACAATAATTTGGGTAATACAATAAATATGATACATGGCATTGCCGCCTGCCTGATTGACAACTAAAAGTATAGCTTTATATAAATTACAAAAAAAGAAAGTGTAGTTTAAGATTAAAACGCTTCATTTAAAATTTGATGTCTATATTTAAGTGCTGTTTTGCAACATGCATATATGTATGTAATTTTGTGACATCCATTTCCTGTAGAAGGATTGTGATATCAGTATTTGAAAGAAAGTCACTGCCTAGTATAAGTCTTCTTATTTCTTTCAATATCGCACATCGTCCAACAAAATGGAAAACTTCCTCAAGCTCCTTAAAGCTACACAGGTTGCATAAAACCGGTAAGTCCTCACGGTGAGGAATGTAGTTCAGATCAAGAAGTTCTCCTCTTAGCCGGAACATTCACGAAAGTTGTTCAATGGTATATTTGTCGTGGAAGTAGTTTTATTTCCTGAAAAACGTAGTCTAGTCTACAGTAAATCATGTGGTGCAGTGAGCTTTTTGCTTGTTTTGTGTGTTGTGTTCTTGAGGCTATTAGGCGATATAAAGTTGGCTCCCAAGACTCAAGGTTACTATAGTTTAGGTCAACATTCACCTGCTCGGCTCGTCCTATGCAGTCTTTAAACCAACTTCTTCGTGATTGGATTGTTTGAACAACTAATTTCTTGGCATTTCCAGAGCTTTGAGGATAATTGACCTGGAGCTTGCTTGTTTTTATAAATAAAGGCGATAGACCCGTTTCCAGCATGATCATGTAGTTTGGCGTACTTGAAGGAAGGTGGAAAATCCGTTTTATGTAAAATCTAAGCAGTTTTTTCACTTGTTCATATTTCCGACCTCCACAAGCTTGCGCCGCATTAAACAATACTGATAATGATACAGCTTTGAAGTCTCTGAATTTACTGGTGTGCTTATTTTCTCATTATTAAAGCATTGCTTCCATGCTACGTTTATAGAAGAACGAAATGTATTAATGAAGTGACCAAAAATGTTTCGCATGTATCAAAAAAGAGCTTACAAATGCAAGAAACAAAATGAATTATAATTATTAACATTAGTTTAGAAAAAATGTATTCAATATTTCGAATTAAAATACTATGTATATGCCGTCAGCACGGTTGACAAAAAAAAAAGAGTATTTATATTTATGTTTTTGAATTTAATAGAATGCTGTTATTGATAACAATCTATACTTGTTAATATCTTTTAAAAATGTACTTAATATTTTCCAATCGTTAAGGATACTTATAATCTATTGTAAGGTAAGAGTATTTTTCGCGAAAAGTAGCGTCTTTGAGTTTTAAAATATTGGACAAATACCAATAAAGTGTTTTGATTGTAAGTTGCACAGCGTACAGAATTGGTTGCAACAATCATTATAAGGACTTGCATTTAAGTTTAGTATTTATTAGTTAGGTTAAAGTTGCTGTTGGTTGGGAAGTCCAACACACTCAGACCAAAGTATGGTCCGTTGTGATACCACATGAATCAGTTTATCAGCTTAACTCGTCGAACCAATTGGAGCTCCGAATGAAGCGTAGGAGACAAATAATGTCAGAATTGTTTAGATCGCTGGTATCGTTGAAGTAGTAGTATCCAAGGTGGATTCTACGTCTTTGTGATAAGGCAGGGCATGTGCACAGAAGATGAGAGATTGTCTCCTCCACGTCCATGAAACTCCTACAAAAATCATTTGCAGGGGCTCCAAGGTGAATAGCATGCCTTCCTATAAAGCAGTGCACAGTCAGGACACCTATAACGTAGCTAATGTGCAATCTACTCAGAGAGATTAATTGTTTTGAGCGCCTGGCGCTAAGAATAGGCCAAATCAGTTTTTTTCGCTAAACAGTTGGTGGTGTTATTCCACCTGAAGTTTGTTTTCTCTATGGTATCTTGCTTTAGCATGAGTTTACATGTAGCTAAGGGGATAACTATGCTAGCATTGTGAGCCAGCAGAGGTAAAGTTGCATTTAAGTTTAGAACTTCACACCTTGCTTTAAAGATTAGGGATATCTCTTCATAACTCAGTTGATCCAAGATTTTAGTTCAGCTGACTGTAGATTATTCTACTGAATGAGTCTTGATCTTCTTTTATCAGTGAATGCCTCACTATACAATATCATCATCCAATATCACTTCACATTCATTGCCTACAGATTGCCTCTTTGCAAATCACCAGTCCTTGTTTATCAACTCATATAAAAGAAGTTTTTTCCAAAGTCTAGTGCTCTGATTTTTGCTGCAGACTTCGATAATGTTAAACTTAGGAGCTTGTTAGAAGTTTTGGAAGTCCTGTTTCTAAATATATGGCATAACCAGGTGTATTCAAAAGTAGGTTGAAAAGTTTCTTTTTAAACTTCCTACAAACTGTTTCGAGTTTTTCATATTCTTCTGATCCCCAAACCTGAGCAACATACAAGAGAGTAGATTTCACTACTGAATTAAATATTCTGTATTTTATAAATTAATTAATTTGTTTGTTGGAAATGAAATGTGTCCATGTTAAATTTAGCTAACTTTGAGAGCTTTGGGCTTTCTCCGATAAATTAATTTTGAAATTTAATGTTGGATTCAGTTTTAAGCCTAGATATTTGATATCTTTTGTTACCTGCAATTGCTTATATTTCCAGTTTCTTCCATTATAAGTGCTTTGTGTACCGGAAAATATCATTAGTTTGGATTTTGTTGTGTTGAAAGACAATCCCCATCTATTACAGTATGCAGATAATCGATTGATCATCAATTGTAAACGTTCGGGTTATTCTGAAAGTATAACGAGAGTATATGTCCACAAAGAGCACAGAGTTTTTTTGTCATCCAACGCCTTATATATGAAAGAACAGAATTCCAAAAGGGCATCTTCAGTAGAAAGCCTCTCTAAAACCAAACTGAGCTGGATTTAAAAACTTTATTTTTGTAAGGTAGCCCATTACCCTACACTTAATTGCTCTTTCAATTATTGTTAACATTTTATTTTCAAAATGGGGTTACGCAACAGTCCGTTATGAACCAGGGCCTAGTGACTTACAACTCTCAACCATTCCTGTATGCAAGTACTGTTGTCAGGAATGGAAGGGACCTACAATTTTAGGCCGAATCCGAACGGCTAGTTTGAGAAAGCACTTTTTCATGACAAGAATTACTCTTGAAGGATTTGTCAATTCTTCGCAAGAGGCAGTACCCGCGAAAATTATTTTATTTTTTTAAATTAAGGTGGTACAGGCAGGGATCAAACCCAAGACCTCTCGCATGACAGTCCAACGCACTAACTATCATGCCACGGGTACTGGCAGTGATCAGATAAGTATTTTTTTTTATTTCAGATATAACATACAAAATAGAAAAATAAATAGAATTAGAACATATTCATATAAATTAAGAGAAAAAACATCAACGTTTTTTTTAACAATAATTACCAATACAATTTAAGTCAATTGTGAAAAGCTAGTTTTTAACTTTTTTAAGAAAAAGGTTTAAATTTTGAGTAGTTTTTATAGATGTTGGTATGTTATCAATTGACTTGGGTGCTGCGAAGGTATAAAAATTAGAGAAATGAGTTTTATGAGATTATTGACAAGATGCATATCATTTATACGTTGATTATATAAATGCGAGTTCCTACTTGGAATGTTACCACTTTGCTTTAAAAATTCTTTCAGTACTTTAAAAATGTAAGAATGTCTCAAAAAGTAGAATTCCTAAATCCTTGAATAAGGGCTAACTTTCAGGTATTCGATTTTTGTTGCAAATGATTCAAATTATATGTTTTTGAGCAATCAACAAAGGTCTTTAAGTAGTAGCATATGAACCCCCCCAGCTAGATAAACCATATTGTATTTTAGAGTGTGCAAGCCCGTAATAAATTGAAGTTAAAACTCTTTTTGAGCAGAAGGGTTTTAACAGATACATTTTTGTAGTAATGAGCATCAAATAATTTTAAAATATGATCTTTCCAGTTAAGATTAAAATCAATTGTAACTCCTAGATATTTAAAACTCTGCACTGAATCAATTTTAAAACAAGAATTGGAACAAAAACCAGCTGCTTGAAAATTAGGTCTACCACAACTACGTAAGGGAAAGGTGAATTGTCTACAATTCGACCCATGAAATATAAAATTGAAATTGCAAAGCCGATGATTAGAAGTTTTGAATGCCATTATTTAAGTTTTTTCACTAAGAATGTACCTACGAACCGAGAACCAAGTTCTTAGAATTTCGAGATCTGCTTCAATTTGAAAAGGTGGGAAGACTATTTACTTTGAAAGCAGTGTTTCCAATCACTGCTATACCCTACTTGCATTGGGTGAAAATCATCTCGATAAAATGATGACATTTAAATACTGCAACTTCAGTTTAAAAGGAATAAGTTCACTTTTTCTTTGGAAACTAATAAAATGCCTGGTCGGAAATTCCCCATTTAAGAGCTGTTTTTTGAGATTATGATATGGGGATTTCTCTTATTTGTTTTTGAGAGATGGTTTACTGGAAGTTCTTTAAATGTTAAGTTAACCGTAGCCAACGTGACTTGTTTTCTTATTCAAGCGAAATGTTATAACTGCTTTTATTGATAACACTGTTTTGAAATGTTTCCATCTCATAATAATGACCAGATTTGCTTTTTATTTTGTTTTTCTGTTCCAAAGTTATAACATTTCAAGAAATTTTTTAAAATAGACAAATAAAATACTGCCTGTGTTGAACTATATTTTCTTAATGCTATAATTCAAAATCCGATAACGTGACATTTAAAACAACATGACCATTAAAAATACTAAGTTTTGAAAAAAACCTTGCACGTTTTGATGTAAATTAAGATCACTTTTATCGTGTAGGACACCATGTTCTTTCAATTAAACTGTTGGCAATGTCTTTTCGAAGACTTTTAAAATCTCAAATGACAATCACTTTACTGTGTTTGTGTGTATAAAAGACAATCTATCCAAAATAATATTGACTACATGTCAAACTAATTTCAAATGCAACAAGAGTCTCGAACGGAAAAGGCCGCCTAAAAAAAAAAACAAACTCAAGCAATGATCGAACCCGTATATTGGTTGATATGTAGGACGTAGGAAGGTACCTAGTTCAAAAAATAATTAGTCTTTTCTTCGTGTATAGATGGATCTTTGTAAAATAAAAACAACAACAACCAAAATATCAAAACAACAACAAAAAATGAAAAAATATTTATTATGTTGCATATAGTATTTGTGCTGGGTATATACATACGAGGATCACTTTGGATGCAGCCGATGATGCACTTTAGGGTTTCCTGTAACATGCACCTCCATTATCGTTATTTAAACAAGATGACACACTTGTCGTGTGTCGGGCGTATTAATTTCCGATCAATAGGCAGCGCTCGGGACAGAGACATAAGTTATGGGAAAACCAATTTCCCCCGCTTTGTCTTTACTTCGGATCGCTTCGTCCAGGTCGTCGTCGTTGTCGCTGTGTCGTTTCACCCGACTGTCATACCGCGCTGCCAACCACGTTCTTTCGAATTCGGATGTTTTGTGAGGTGTCTTTGTATCGCTGGCTGAAATGTCGTCGTCGTTCGTCGGCATGCTGTCTTCCATTTTATAAGTTTTTTTATTTTCTTAATTTTGGTTTTGGTTGTCTAATTCAAGTCTGTGTTACCGTCGCGTCGCAGACTGTTCGCATAGCACTCTGACCTGACCCGTGGACTTTTGGTTTTGAATATAGGTACTCTCCGCTCATGATGCCTTCTTTTTTGTTGTTGTTTGTTTAATTTTGTTTAAATTGTTTCTTTTCTTTTGTATGTAGCTCGCACACTTCACTTTGGTTTTATTATTCTGGAAAGGTGGTGCTGAGAGCTAGGTCTAATATCAATAAAGGTATCCACTTATATCCTGGGATTTTCGTTTGCATTTTGAGAATTGTTCTTCCCAAAATGAGTTTGTGTAACGATTGCCGCAACATTATGCTATTATCTTGCACGTACCTGTTAAATAGCTTCGGTTAAAACAAGTATCATATTCAGTGGTCTTCGTCATAGAAGATGGGCTTGTGACCTATGTAGCTTTGAATAAAGTTCTTCAACCAAAAGTACGTTTATGAAGTCCTTATAAATCCTATCCTAAAACCGAAGTTCCATTCCCCAAAGAGTTTGTTACGTTCTTCTAACATAAACTATGACATTTGGGCTCTACACAAGAACATGGGTTTCTAAAAATTCAACACTAACTATCGAACTATTCTACTAACATTTCTCTTTTTCGTTTCATTAATTTCGGTTAAAACGGATGGAGAACGCGAAATGCTTCTCGCTGGGCCGTGTCCGTCCACACTTTCCTACCACTACCCCTGTGTACGTAGAAAGCAGGCCTATATCTTGGGCCTTTTCAGATTCGGACCTCTCTACTCATTTACGTACCTATAGTAGAAACACTGGGCACCTATCGCCCGGATATCGGAATGGTGGACGCGGAAACCTTATCAATCCCCTTTCCGCACCTTGTAGCACCGTAAGCGCATAAATTCTTCGAATGTTATTTTTATTTTTATTTTTTGTGTTGTGTTGTTGGGTTTTTAAGTCTTGAAGCCGCCAAAAAGCTGGTGTTTTGTGGATTGTGGTGGTGGTGACTTGGCTCTATGGTGTAGTTCATTTATTTTTTCAGAGGAGGAGTAGGTTAGGTAGGTACGAAGTTGGAGTTAGGGTAGGAGTAGGCAAAGTTATACCTACATAAGGTTTCGTATACAAAGAATGAGGACCCGGATCGAGGCGATCCGAACAAGAAGAAAATTTTCTTTAATTGAATGTTTTATTTCCATTTTTTTTTTGAGGTTTTTGTTATTTTTTTTCCAGTGACGACGACGAGTTGTTTTTATTTTAACGTTGCGTTTGTTATGCCATCGGCGATAGTTTATCACGGTTAAGTGAGGAATTTCTTGTTTTAAATTGATTGCTCGAATTCGGTGATAATTTTTCCCTCGTTTAGGGATATCGCGTCTCTTTGTATATTATTCGAGAAAAGAGTTGCCTTTTTAGAATTGGTCTTATACGTTGTTTTAATATTCTATATATACGTATTGCTATATTGGTTTCGGCGGTTGTGGCGGATGGCTTTCAAAAGCCTCCACATCGTACATAAAATTAATGACACATTTTGGAAGTTGATAAGAGCTCAAACAGGTCTTTAAAGGTGTTCAAAATATAAAAGAAAAAAACATATACTGGAAACACACAGATTTTTTAAAGACTCCGCGATGTCTGGTCGAATTTACTGCACTCTGAATTTTGTTTTATTTTTGTGGACTGTGAAGTGCAGCAATGTGGTAGTCAATTTACTCAAGTAGTTACTTTAGGATAATCAGCTTTTAAGGAAATATTTGCTTTATCGAGAACATTTTTCTTTCAAACTAACAGGAAAAAATGGACCACCTCTAAGTTATGTTTGTTATAGGGAGAAGCTTTCACCGTTTTTTATTTGTAGAGATAGAAAGTTTGAAGCCAATTTTTCTAGATCATATAACTTGTATGAAATTTTTTGAGAATTCGTTCATTCTTTTGCCATTCAAAACCTTTTTTTTATTACGCAGTGATAGAACAACTGATTTAAAGTGGATGTAAAAACTTATATACTTATATAAGGATGTTTAATGAATTCTAAACTAATTTCAGTAAGGTTTGATGGAAAGTTATTTTTTTAACCAATTACTGAATACAAAATTGAGCTTTTATTTCTATTTTCTTGAAAACTAAACAATTATATAAACTTCACAGCTTTTGGCAGAGAAGAAGAAACATCAAGAATTATGATTAAAGCATTTAAAGTGAAGAACATGATTGTTATGATAATCCTAAAATCAATTTGAATACACAAATTTTTAAATTTGATTCTAAGGGCCATGTTTTTGTCATGTTTTAAATCAATTCAAAATGTCATATTTTATTGCATTTTAAATACTTTAAGTCTCGGTTAAATAAATAAGATCTCTGTCAGATCCCATATTTACTTAGCTTAGTTTAAATTTTAATAGTTTTTTTAAATAACACATGAATTTGGTAATGTGGTTATATTTTTGAAACACATTTTTGGAATTTTTATTTGTTTTCCAAGTTGCGTTTCAATTACTGTTTAGTATGTTGGTCGTTTAATCATGCACAATTATTGAATAATATGCCAAAAACCAATCTTCATTATCATTTTTTACACCAATAACAATTTTATGAACAAATAATACAAATTATTGCTTTACCGAGTTCTTTAGTTCTTTAACCCTTGAATCCAAAGTATTAATGTCTTATCTCAAAATGCAACCAAAGCAAACTTGTTGAAGAAATAAATACATATTGATTGAGTTCTTAATTAAGATAACTAGTTTAAGGGGTTCGAATTTTGTTTATAAATTGGCTGTTTGCTTAAAAGATACAATAAAAGATCACTTCAAAAATTGGTTCTCAATATTATTTATAAAAATTTAAATTTAATAAGTGAAATGAGCCAAAAACAAAGTGTCAACCTTTTGTTGAATTAAAATAAAATGTGTAACTTCAGATTTAAAAAAAAATAACTTCAAGCAAATGCATTTTCGAAAAAAAATTATTAAGAATTAGTATATCTGTAAAATTACTAGGCTGATGGCTTGGTTGTTAATGCTTCCATAATATATATTATATGTAATTTTACATTACACTTAATACTGTAAATAAAAATGAATAGATAAATGTAAAATCACTTTAGAAGGACTTATAGTGAACAAATTTATATTGGTTCTAATAAACTCTTTTGTTCTTTGTCTAAGCTTTAGTCGTAGCCTGATAGGTCGTCGGGATGAGTGGATCAAGATTGAATTATTTTTTTACCCAATGTATGCGAAATTAGTTCTTCGAAAAACAAGACTGCACACTTTTGTAAAAGGTCATCAATTGGGATATGCACGCCATGATCACTTCAAACTAAAACTCTTAGCGTTTCAAACTATTTGCCACCAATATTTGTGCAGTTACCACTTTTAAAATGCAAAGGAGATAATTAAAATGGACTTATGAAATATTCCCTATAAAATGATATATATGGAAACTTAAATATGCATTCAAAATCATATATTTGACAATAAATATTCAAAAACGACGTTGGAGCGACCGTCATCGTCAATTCGGAGCGTAATCATATGATAACTGAATTTTGTTTGCCTGCTATTAAAGAATACGACTTGGAAAATATCCTTTTTAATAAGAAAAAAACAATACTAACTCTTTTAAAACAACTATTGTTAATCCTCCACATTATTAACTACAAAACAAATACGTCTTTTGATAATTAAATAATTCCAATGATGGGGAATAGGTTCCATAACCTTTCCATATAATTATCCAATCAAAGATCTTTCTTAACCACACTGTGTGTTGTTTAATATTCCAGATATTAAAAGCAATAGCAATTGTTAAAAGATTTTTTTGGGTATACATTTGAAAAATCCTTAACTGACAATAGGAAAACCTGGGAGAGTATAAATAGTTTATTATATAATAAACCCAAAAAGCTGAAAAATTGCTCAGGGAAAGAAAAACTTGATAAGATGAATGAAGTAAACAAATTCTTCTCTAGCATAGGCAAAACAATCATCTCAAAATGTACATGTGAAAATATCCACTTCCCAACTCAAAGACAACTAGAAAGTTTTGTAATCGAATCGACATCACCTGGTGAAATCAAAAATGTCATTTCTGGATTAAAACCATCAAAAGCTAAGGACATTAATAATCTCTCTACAGAATTAATTAAGAAGTGCAAAGAAGAGTTGTGTATTCCGATTACAACACCCATCAACAAATTTTTCAAAGTTGGCTATACGTTCCAAGTATGATGAAAACAGCGCGAGTTATCCCTGTCTCTAAGAATAGCGATGTTGAAGACTACAAGAATTATCACACCATCTGAATTTTACCAATCTTATTGAAAATTATCGAAAAAGTTGTTAACAACCAATTACTCAAATATATCGACGATAGACGGTGAAATAAACTGTCAAGCACAACACAATATGGTTTCCGGAAACAATCAGACACAAATCACACCTTCAAAGGAATAAAGACAATGGCAACCTTGTCAAAAGCATTCGACACCATCAACCATAAAAACCTGTAACTAAAGCTTTTTGCTCTAGGTTCTCATTTAATTTGTTCAAATCTTATCTCGAAAATCGATATCAGTACATAAGGATGAACGGAAGTACAAGCCATAAGCAACCAGTTGAGATGGGGGTACCACAAGGTAGTGTACTTGGACCGACACTTTTTCGTCTATATATGAGATCTACCAAATGTGATTCCAAAAGGACATCCAGTATTATTTGCAGATGACATCAGTTTTATGTATTCTGCACGAACTGTTACTGAACTCGAAGAACAGAAGAATAATGATCTTGATAAGATTTAATCTTGGATGAATGCCCAAAAATTATATGTTAACGCCCGTCTTTACCAAATCGAATACACAACTTTATTTACCAAGTGGAACAAGTTAGTCGGTTTAAATATATTGGACTTTGGGTGGGCTCATCACCGAACTGGAAATATTACGTATCAAAACTTTCATCCCTAGCTGGCGTTTCCGGTCGAATTAGTAGTAACGTACCTAAAGGTCTTAAAACACAAATGTACTTTGCCCTTTTTCATAGTCATCTGACGTACGGAATCAATGTACGGGGTTTAGCAGTTCACAGCTTTATTCAAAGTTTACAGGTTTACGGCCAGGAAATGTCTTTTGCAATAAAGCCAGATTCGCTGGAGTTGTGTGGCGTGTGCCATGTGGCACCGTCTTGTTAAAACTACATATTCTCAAAGTCGTTCAATAGCAGGCAAAACAAATTGTTTATTTATTCATTTATACAAAAACGCTCCAAATTGACGTTGACAGTCATTCCATATTCGTTTTCGAAATAGCAAGGACCAATTACACCTCCGGACCAAAAAGCACACCAAGCAGTGACTTTTTGTGCATATAATGGCCTCTCTTCAATTACCTGATAATTCTCAAAACCCCAAATACAACAATAGTAATAATTGTAACATTCTGACTGACTACCGAGTTAGAAATGTTCTTCGTCGCTGAATAAAATTTTGTTCGAAAAATCGACGTCCACCGCCTGTTGTTCAAAGACCAATTCAACGTATCTAAGACGTTGTGAATGGTCAGCTGGCTTCAGTTGGTGCGTGAACTGGACTTCATATAGATGTAGGTGCAGAACCAAATGCAAAATACGCCATAATTCCTGAGAACCACCAGGAATCGACACATTCGGCTCTACGGTAGCACTTGCACTTACAGCAGCGATATTTTCCGTGGTAAGAGCGAAACCAATCCAGTCTCTTCAAATTGCTTCACAATTTTGCCAATTACTTGCGTAATTGAACGATTATATTAACCATAATCTCATCTGGAAGCACAATATGTGGCTATGGCAAATTGACCATTTTTGCAGTAGGTTTTAACAATTTGTTTGCGTTATGTGATAGTTAAGCGATCCATTTTCGTAAATGTCAGACTTTCAACTGACAGATGTCGAATTCCAGCCTTATACTTTTTTTTTGACAGGAGGAAATCTTCAAAAGACACTTGGCAATATTCGACACCAAGTAGTGTGGGACTTTTAACCACTAAAACCACCTCTTCATCAGGACCAATCGTGAAGGATCGAACTCCGATTTTTCATTCTTAACTTTGTACAATCACTTTGGGGGAAGTTTAAACTTTTAATACTTTCCCATGTTTTTTTTTAGACCATAAGCTCATGGGGCTTGGTTCTTCTTAATCTCCGAACATGGTTTCTTATATTCAAGACGGACTCCATTTCAGAATTAGTATGACTTTGCAGTCTCTGCTTGTGCGATACAGCGTATTTTTTAACAACTTCTGTAACCATTTCTATTTGTAGATCGGTATTACTTATGTACCAAGGTGCATTAACTATTCCACGAAGGGCTGTGTTTCGGAATTTTTGGATGATTTCGGTATTTTTTTTCTTTGTACAGCCCCATAATTGAATTCCATAGGTCCAAACAGGCTTTAGTACTTGATTATACAGCATTATTTTGATTTGGATTGATAAATCAGAATTGTTACCAAGCAACCAGTACATTTTTCTATATTTCAAGCTTAGTTCTTTTTATTTATTTTTGATGTGCTCTTTCCACTTAAGCTTTGCATCCAAAATCATTCCAAGGTATTTGGCAGTATTGGCGTGAGGTACAGCTTGATTATTAATGATTATTGGAATATTGTTTATCTTTTTATTTGTAAAGTTTATATGTGAAGATTTTGTTTCATGGAGTTTGATACGCCATTTGTCGGTCCAAGCTCTCACTGTGTCGAAGGCATTTTGTAGTTTTACTGCTGCCTTAGAGACACATTTGTCTGGTACCAAAATTGCGGTTTATCTGCAAAAGTAGTCATTATGGTGTGATTACCAACTGGAATATCCCTTGTGTATAGTAAATACAGAGTAAGACCTAGGACACTTCCTTGCGGTACACCGAGTTCCATTTTCTTCAATTCCGAGTATTCTTGATCGTACGAGTACCTTACTCTAAACAATCGGTCTGAGATGTACGATTTTAATATTTCAAAGCACTGCCTGGGAAGATCCCTTTGCAGTTTATACTCAAGTCCCTCATGCCAAACCTTGTCAGAAGCTTAAGCAACATCTAAGAAAATAGCTGTATATACTTGTTTTTCTTCTAATGCTTTTTCTATTACATCCGATATTCTATGAACTTGGTCTATCGTGGAATGTTTATTGCTAAAGCCAAACTTATGGTTTGGGATTAACCTTCTCTCTTCTATGATTTTGCTAAGTCTCTTCAGAAGCTGTTTTTCAAAAACTTTTGCCATAATTGGTATAAACCATATTGGTCTGTAAGCCGTCACTTCTGTTAGTGGTTTACTTTGGTTTGACAATTACTTCAGCAATTTTCCAATGGTGTGGGACATACCGATGCTTAAGGCATGCATTTATTACATATTGGAGTTTTATGAAGGCTTTCAATGGCATTTCTTTCATAACCTGAGCAGTAATTAGATCTTAACCTGGTGATTTTTTATTTGGTAGTTGATGTACACACATACTTTTTATTTCTTTAAGTCTTACAATTGGTATTTCACTTTCATCTATCTTATCAACAGACTGTAAGCTATTTGATGAGTATGGCTTAAAAACATTATCAAGATGTTCAGCGAAAAGGTTAGCTTTTTCTTTCGGGTTAACGATCCATTTCCGATCTTGAGATTTCAAGGGCGAGTTTTGTAACTGCGGTCTTTTCAGGCGCTTGGCTGCTTTCCATAGCGAAAAATCGGTTGAAACATCAGTCGTTAAATTCCTTAGGAATGTACTGAGTGAATCATTTTTTGAATTTATAAATTTGTTTTTTAAGATTGTTGATTATACGGTTAAACGTTGTTTTATCATCTGGAAATCAAGTATTTCGTCATTTTCTTCGAGATCTTCTTTTCTCTATTATCAACTCTCTTATCTCTAAATGATATTTTATTTCATTTTGTCTTCCATTAGAAAATATTGGACTACTTTCTTCAGTGACCTGTTCCACTTCATGGTAAATTTGCTCGATTGTATCCATGGGAGATCTTAATATTATAAAACTTAAAAGCCTTGCTCTAAAATCATTCCAGTTTGTTTTCTTATTTACAAGCTTTGGATTACTTTTTTCAAGTACTTCCGATTCACTAAGTGATAGGTCATAATTACCTTCGACACTAATGTGATTTCGTTTGATTCCTTTAGCTACGAAAAAGTCAATAACGTCTGGTATTTTGTTAGTATCGGAAGGCCAGTAAGTTGGCGACCTGGAGGAATAGAATTCGCAATTGTATTTACAGCCTGCTTGGAAAAGTCTTTTGCCTTTTGTTGATATGTCTTGAACCCCAATGGGTGTGTTTTGCATTGAAGTCTCCACCAACAAGAAAGTTATGCCCTATACTTTCGAAACCCCAAAATGGATAACACGTTATTATCACGTAGAATATGAAAAGATATATGGCTTCCAAAATATTATCTGGCAAATTAAATTTGGACTCCATACAAGACACAAGACACACCAAATCTTAGGAAATAATATTTATAATAAATTGAAATGAAAATAGATATTAAGCTCAAACATTTTTTTAAAATTTCACTTGAAATGTTGAAACTAGAACTAATAATTAAATTCTTTACAAAGTCAACGATATTTAATTAATTGCTTGATTAAAAGAAGGTCTACAACTAAAATAACTGACGAATAAATATCGGTGTAAAATCTCCATAACAAAATGTATAAATAGCGTCGGTAAGGCAAACAACGGCAAAATATTATTTCAAACAATTGAAAAGGTAAGTTTTTTTTAATTTTCACGTTTTTACGTTTACAAAGAATTGTATTTGGTTTGAAGTTATGTTTGAATTTTAGAACAAATTTATTGCAAGAAATTCTTCAAAAAGACAGACCACCAATACCGAATGAATTCCTCAAAAATAATTCTTTCTGTCTTCTGAAAAAAACCTTAAACATTATTTTTCATTTGCAATGGTCATAAGTATTTGAACCACTTAAGAAAACAATGATGACCATAGATCTAGTGATTTCTTTTCCACCAGTTGCACCAGATTTATTTTCCATATTATCTTTATTGTATTTGAGTGTCCTTATATTGCAGATATTTATGTAAGTGTTTGTTGCTATTCTCAAGAAATATCAATGAACAAAAGGACCATAGAATCTTTGTGTAAGGTGAGACTTTATTGACAGGGACAAATTGCGTAGAATTGGACAATGGACAATTGGTTTATTTGGTGTCAAAGATACTTAGTGGCGCCAGTATTTTGATACATATTTTCAAAAACACGATACCTAAGAACAAACATGTGATGAAATACGATGCACATCTATTTAAACATTTGTCGCTTCCGATTTTGGACATGTAGTTTGAACTTATGAGCTATTGCGTCATTTTATTGAGAATCAAAAAGAAGTGTTTTATTTTTTCGGAATGCATCTTTTCTGAACCATTGTTAATTTCCTTCCAAATGTCGTGGACTCAATGCAGTGCATTTATCTTTTTTTATTCGAATCCTGAAAATGACAATCGAATTGATACTGAAATAATTTATTTAAAAGACGACATTTCGTTTAATGAAGTGATAAAAACATTCAAATTTTATAAATTAAGTTTACTTTCCTTTCATTATCCTAATTTTCTAAGAATAACAGAAGATTTCACGTATCAATTACACCAAAGGAACCTTCTTTTGTTTCATATTGGAAAAACAGTAAAATTTGGATGTTACGAGATTTTGTGGTCTTTTAACCTGCCTTTTATTTTCTGCTCTTGTAAAAGGTTCAAAAGACTCTTTAAATATCTCTATTCATTCAATATAGGTATACTTATGTAGAACGAACGTGTGCGGTCTACACTTTCACCTATTTTATCCTTTTTTCCTTCGTCTTTTTATACCTGAGGATGAGTACCAAACAATAGAGTTTTCGCACTTGGTCGTATTCGTTTCTTGACAAAGGACTTCATCAAAAACCAAAGGATCGCACTTCACATCAAATGAATCCTTTATATTGACAAAATGTGGTCGTATATAAAATAAAAGTTTAAAGGATACCTGCTATACGAATGAAAATTAAATTGTTACGTCATGTTGAGGATATGTGATGGAAAATTGGTCTTCTTATATTATGATCCAACAACAGAGCGTGCTCCTTCTTCGTATCCTATATAACTATAGCAAAAATGCAGACACAAAAACAATTTGATTGTTTATAAAGGCGTCAACATTGCATACACGCCCTCCCACAACATGGCACGAAAGAAATCTAATTAAATGTCCACCACATAGTGGGTGATATCAATACCTCTGCATATATCCTTTGTGCATATAAGAGACAAAAAGAAAAACAAAACAAGCAAACAAAAAAGGTGCAGGTCCGTATATAGGTAAGCCTTGTCCTTTTTTCCATTGTTGCTTATAGTTTCTCTACCTTTAACGCAGAACGTATATCTACGTATAGTTTGTTTATACAGTTATAAATTATATGACATAGTAACACAATACGATACGAGTATATGCAACAATGGTGGCAATAAATGTTAAATTACTGTGGGGGAATAAAAGAAGGCGGCTGAAGGTGACACCTCCTTTTTATTACACCTTTGTGAAGTTGTTTTATTTTAGTAAGTATATAGCAGGTAAACACTCTTGGTGATTAAGACTACTGGGGGAATCCTATATTGATTCAGCTAGATTCAATATATCTTAATTCACAGTTAATCGAACAAAAGAAATTATTTTTGTTTTGGGGTCTCCAACAATGAGAAAAATTGCGTGCCGCCAAAAGATGTTTATGTTTCTTTTTTATCGGAAATAGAAAAATATCAATTTATAGACTTACCTAACCTAAATAACTTCTTAATGACGAATCGATAGAAAATTTACTTTTTTGGGGGAAGGTCAAAAGTATCGATACAATTAATTGGTTTTATTCAGAACTTTGATAAGATTAGATATGACATACTAATATGTTTTGAAAACTGAGAGCAAATGAAAACCAGACCAATTAAATTGTAATCAGGTTTTTGTTTAGCTGGGGAGTAGTTCGTTTTTCCAAGAAGAGCTAATTTACAAATTTACTTTTGGTTTGATTGAAAATTTTCGAAACTAGCAACCAGTTGAAAATGAGACAACTGAAAAAGCGTATTTTATGTTATTTGTTTTTCTTAAACTCTAAATAGGTCAATTTTCTGCAACGGTTGTACAAAGTTTTCTAATAAAAGATTAACTTTTGATATTATTAACTTCCTATAGGAAGTTATTGTAATAGGTTCGTTTGTCAAATTGAAAATTTTGACATCTCTGGACGTTTCAAGGTCCCTAGAGTCGAAATAAAAGATTTTTAGAAAGATGTCTGTGCGTGCGTGTGTACATACGTTCGCGACGTTTTTTCGTCGTCCATAGCTTAAAAACCATAACAAACATGGACTTTAAATAAAGTTTGTTATACAAATAATAATGCAGAAATATTACCATAGCAGTTTAAAAAAAGGTGAACATTTTGGTTCACCCTAAATATCTCACGAACCAATGAGAGACTTAAAGAGAGAATCAAATTTAATATTATGTATTGTAACGTGATACCAAACCAGTGTATTTTTGGAAAAAAAGTACACTCAACCCTTTTTTTATAAATCGCAAAAAAAAAATAAAAAGAATGTGTCACCTCGAAAATCTTACGAATAAAAAGTGATTTCATCTCCAAAACAGTTTTGTGCAACGAAAAAAACCTTTTTAACATTTGGTAAATTTTGAGAGACAGTTCTTTTTATAAAAAAATAAAATAAAAATAAAACATTACTTAAAGTTGGTAAAAATTGAATTTCGACTCAAATATATTTTCAAAACCTTAAGATTATGGCTTCGAATTCATTTTGTCTTATAAGAATTATTGTTTTTAACATTTTCTACAATTGTATAAAAACTTAAAAGAAAATTTAACAAAAGTTGGTAAAAATTTATTTTTGACACAAATATCTTTTCAAAACTTTGAGAAAATTGCTTCGATTTAATTTTAGCTTATAAGAAATATTATTATCAACATTCGGAAAAGTATTGAGAAAAATCCAATTGACAGTTTTTCTACAAAAAATAAAAACCTAAAAGAAAATTAATAAAAGTTGGTAAAAATTGAATTTCGACCCAAATATCTTTTCAAAACTTTGAAATTATGGTTTACAATTAATTTTCACTTATAAGAAATATTGTTTTCAGTAAAAATTTTAGAAAAATCTAATTGACAGTTTATTTTCATAATAATAAAAACGTAAAAGAAGCAATACTAAAACTTGCTAAAAATTTACTTTCGACTCAAATAGCTTTCCAAAAATTAAAAGTATTGTCTTTAAACTTTTTTTATTTCACAGAAAATATTGTTTTCGATATTCAGTAGTTTTTTTTCTTAAATCCAACAGTCCGTTTTTTTTATAAAAAAATAAAATCTACAAAAAATATACGCAAATTGGTAAAAATTAATGTTCGGTTGTTAATATCTCTCAAATTAATTTCATTCATCCAATTTGTAAAAATTTAAGAAATGCTACTAAAATTAGTAAACATTTGTTTTCGACTAAAAAACTAAACTATTTCTTGATATGAAAAATATTGTTGGTAATTTTAAAATTTTTAAGAATACTTCAACTGACAACTTTTTTAACCCAACATGAAAACCTACAAACTTTAAAGCAAAACAAATTGACAGATGGGATGGGAAATTTTCAGTATGGGTTGCATCCCAGCCTCTTTTTTCATTTTAAAGATGTCAATATCAGCCAAATCGCTCCATGTTTATCATTGCAGCACTATATCCATTGAATGAAATTTTCTTTGGCGAATTCACACATTTGCAACTGCAATTCTCTTCTATAATTTATCGAAGCTTTAAGGTCTTGGATCGATTGTGAAAAATCGGCATAGACCTTCTATTAAATCACAAGATTTCGCTGGTAAAATTTAAAAACCTCTTCGAGAAAAAATATTATGATCTGGAAAAGCGGTCCTGCAAAATTGTGACTTTTTCATTGCTTGTGTTGCACGTATAGCAATCTTGTGAAAAATTACCGTCGTGTCGTCTACAACAATTTCCCCTAATTTAAAATTAATAATAATCAATGAAACTACCATCCATCCCAAAAACTATACATACCAGCGACTCTTAGAAGATGTTGAGGTTTTTCAAAATTCATTGCTGGATTTTCCGAGCCCCAAAATCAACAAATCTTTTTATAAACATAGCTTCGAAGGTTAAAATGGTCCACTAGATGATATTTCATATGAAAATCGGTATTATTTAAATGCCTTTTAAGGACCAATCAGCGAAGAAACGACATTGATGGTGATCGAACAGCTTGACTTCTTGTATTGAATGAACTTAAAAAGCCACCATACCCAAAGTACTTACAAAATCGTTTTGGGGAATAGATAACATCAACTTGCGACAAGGAATCGACTTATAAACTAGAGGCTGCACTAGATGTTCTTGGGCGTGTGCATCAGCACACCACAACTTTCCAAGTCACTTACTTCTTATATTAGTTTCGATTTCAACAGGTTGCAAGGTTTTCTTGACAAACATGCATTGATTCATAGAAGCCAGTACGGTTTTCAGAAGGGTAAAAATACAGGAAAGTTACTTGGTGAGTTTGCGAGTTGTGTCAACGAAAGTCTAGATAAGAGACATTACGTATTAGTAATCTTCATGGACTTCAGTAGGCGTTTTTCACATTAAATCACTCAAATCTTATTGAATTCGTGGCAAAACAGAACATTATGTGCTAAAATCAAACATGATTTGAGTGAGAAAAAAGTGATGAGATATGGAGTTAAGTAGGGATCTAAACTGGGTCCAATTTTGTTTGTCTTATGCACCAATCAATTGCTACGACTCTTCAAATAGGATTTTCCATTCGCTTTTGTTAATGATACGGATATTGTCGTTCGCCATAGTTTTCTTGATACGACAACAAAGATAATTCAAGAAGACAACGGCTTGGTAATGAATGCATCAAAAAGAAGTCCACCGTTTAAACCGAAAAACAAAAAGATTTATTTACAAAATGATGAATACCCTAAAACGCAAAAAGAATGAATCGAATTAGTGAGCAACTGCAAGTATTTGGGATGTAATAGACAGTCACTTTTTATGGTATAAACACATAGACAAATTGAGGATGGACCTAAAGGTGATGATTCCACTATCTAATCTAAAATACCACACTAACCACGATGTTTTAAAACAAGTGAATTACTCATTCATCTAATCTTGGATACGAAATGATATGCTTGCTTGGGGTAATGCAGCTTAAACCCCCATTATCAAAATTCAAAAACTCCAAAATGCAGCTATAAACAAATTAACAACATTTATCGAAAAACGTATGACACACTTCTTAAGCCACTACAAGTTGAAGATATTTTTAACATGACAACCATATTAGAATACTCTGATGGCAACCGATTCAAACAACCAATTCAACACCAAAAGACATGCACAAGGAATGTTACAAATACCAAGAAACTACGACAACTACTGAAAACTTAAACCTCAACACACCGTACCAAGTGTAATCAACGGACTACCAAGAGAAATTGTCATGATTCAAAACTTTAAAAAAAACGAAAAAAGATAATCGATACCTATTTTTTTTTTAAATTGGAATTTTGAAATTGCATTTTATAAAAAATCTTAGACTTTGCTTACTTTTATTTTAATATTATTGATAGATATTCTTCTGCAGACAAGCTTCGGCTTCGCAGATACTATTGTAAAAACCGTATTTAGATAAATAAATTTAAAAAAAAAAACAATGCTCTAATTGAAAATACTTCAAAGTTTTAACTTTTTTGGAGTAAATTTTATCAATTTTATTTCATTGTTGAAGTGTGTATCTTTCCATTTGTAGCAATGGTCTTATCAACTATAAAAAGCTGACAGTTTCATTGGATCAGGACTTTGATGGTATTAAAATGAAAAACTGAAAAATTCTAGAAACCAAATTCGACAATAATAGCTTTATCAATCCAAAACCGTCTTGTTAACTTCAAATAAATGTCTTTTAAGGTCCGCATCAAAACTAATACACTTTAAATAGTAATTGAGCTGAACATTATTCATTCAGGAGTTTTGGCTGCATCACTCTAAGCTTGTGATGGAGGTGAAGTTCAGTTCTAAAGGGAAAGAAATCCAAATATGAAACAATAAAATATCATTGTTTTTACAATTTTATTTCATCTTAGGTCATTAAAATAAGTATAAATGTATATATAATCTGATTCCTTCAGAGTTTTATTTAACTTTCTCCAAATTCCTTAGATTTATAGCCTAATCTACCTGTGACTCATTCCCTGGAAACACTTACAGCCGACCTATTATCTTATCTGTCCTTTCTTTTTTTATTGTCTTTAATAATTAATTGTCATCCTTAATTTTATTTGTAACTTCAGATAAGAAATAGACACTCGGCTCGAAAAGAGCCTCGCCTTAAAAATGGAATCCTTAAAGATCAATAATTTTAGTTCATATCGTGAGGACCATAGATGCGACGAACGGCCGGCTGGTCCCGCCGCCGGTACAAAAACAGAAAGATCATTCAAGAAATTTTATGCGACACTTTTTGATGAATGAATTCTGGTATCAGTTTTAATATTTTTTGTGTGACTATGTAGCTTCCGTCTGTCTTTTTTATAAAAGGCAAGACAGTCTCCATTGTCCAGCCAGCAGCGGGTGTGTATCTTATTTCAAAAATATTATTACCTTTAAAATAAACCTACCTGGAAGCCCCAAAGCCATTTCAGTGGCGCAGCGACGCATTTCGAATTCTTTATCTCGCCTCTCCTTTTCTTTTTGATACTGATGAAATTCAAGCCATGATTAGTCCATTAATGACTCGAAAACACAATAACTTCTCATAATGATGTTGCTTCCATTGATTCGAATGTTTTGGTATATATCGGAGCTCTAGAAGTGAGGTATATTACATTTTCTACCTAAACCTCAAACAGTTGATTTTTATTTTTCTTTATAAACATTAACATTATTTAATCGAGGTATCAAGTTCTATGTGCGATTCTATCAGAGATTAAGATTGCTTCGAAATCTATCATTTGGAAGTTTGATTAATTGTTAAATCGCTGCATTGGTAAAGTGGAAAACATGATTATCATTAATTTACCGGACAGCAGTGTAACGTAGAATATTGTCAAAGACACTCTCCAACGATTAGAATCGAAACATTATACTAATTTGTGTGCAGGATTTTTATGTAAATTATTCGAGTATGAGACAAAAGAACATAGGAATAGAATCGATTTTTTTTAAACTAATAAAACAAACTTACATTTATATAAATGGTGTGTTGTGAATAGTTCATGAAATGCAATTAATTTTGTGTTTTCGATGTTGAACGTTATCATTTACACGAATAAATTGGTCATGGTCGTTAAAAATATTAATTTGTGCCATGGCGTAGATTTTTCAAAGAGTTTTAAGTAAATGCAATTTGTGTATACTTAAAGCGATACAATTAATTGTTATTTTTATACATAAAAATTTTAGTAGTGAACTTTTATAATGTTTTATAAGCTCATTTCCATATATGTACCTACATAACATTTATAAAATTATATTTTATATTTTATCAATGAAATTAAAATGCAGTACTAAAAGCTGTCAAGAACACTTGCTATAGGGCTGCTTGTTTTTCCTCTTTGTTTTTTTTGTTTTTTTTTTTTACTTTTTGAAAAGAAACATCATTTTCCATCTACCAGTTCTTTTGAAGTTCCGTCATTTACAAAATCAATTATTAAAAACAAAACAGTTAAATTTTCACATTTAGCAATTATTAATTATAGCTTCAACACAAAGTGAGGGTCACTGTTTTCTTTCCATCAATTTGTTTCCAAAATTTCTTTTTCCAGAAAACTATAACGTTGATAAAAATGTATTTAACATTTATTCAAACTCAGAAATGTCGACTTCAAATTTGAAATAATTTGATAGATAAAAACATCAAAAGACATAGAAAAGACTTTTAAATAAAATGCTGTATTTCAAGATTTAAAAATTTTACTACAAATAAAGTTTGTTTTCAAAAATTTGAATGCCATTTTAGGCCAGTCAATGAACGAAAAAATTGCCTTCACCTCCAAAAAAAACCAACAGTCTTTTAACTTCGCACACTTACTACGGGATTTCTGGTGAAGACCCAAAAAAAGTACCCAAGTTAAGAGAAACATGAAGATTGTATAAGAAAAATTCTGTTTCACAAAATTAAAGCTCATTAAATTTTATAAAATAACTCCGTGGCAGTGAAGAGAAATATACGACTTTTTCCGTTTTTCGGTATTATCTTGAAAACTATTTGTCGAATCAAAAAATAATCTACAAAATAAAAGCTCATTAAATTTCTTAACGAAATATGATATAAATTTGTTTGTACTTGTTTTAGTTCGTAAAATAACTTTATAGACATGTAAGATATTCGTAAGAAATTATGACACATTTTCGAGATATCGAATTTTAAAACATTTTTGATCATCAAATGTGACTTGTACAGAAAAGTTATTCAAAATCAATTTAATAGTTCTTGAGAAAACTTAAAAGCAAAACAATAGTTCTAAGGAGGGTACCCTCCTGGAGCAATATAGAAATACTTTTTTTTTTATTGAAAGAAGCAAAATTAAAAAAAAATTGATTTTGAGAAAATGTGAATTTTCGGTTTTTAACCAATAAATTTGTATCGGGACTACTATGATTTCTTGTCTTAAAAAAAATGAAAAAACGCCCAAAGCGAATCGGTTTAAAATCTAAATTTAAAAATTTGAAGTGAATCGACATAATGGATTGTAGTGTAGGTGCGAAAACAGTCAGACAGACAGACGGACGGAATTGAGAGCCCACTTTTTTAGATTTCTCTTTAAAATTGTTTACGAATGTAAAACTTGCCATATAGTTCCTATGTGTCACAAGTAAAAAAGTAAAACATTTGGTCGACTCTAAATATGTCTTGAATCAATAGCGCTATCAGCTCCAATTAAATTTTATGCCGTGTTACCAAACTGGTACAATTTCAAATATTTCTCACATCAAATATTTTGGGAAAAATATGAAAAAAATAACATTTTTCTTACCTAATAATGTTTTTAAGCAAATTATAGTAAAACATTTTCTTACAGAAAAATACAAACCTAGAAAAATCAACTTAAAGTCGGTTAAAATTGATTTTTAAGTAACACTTGAGTTTGTGGGCTTGAAATAAATGTTTTCTTTTTAAAAGCCTTGATTTAAATAGTTGGAAAAAAAGTTTTGGAAAAATCTAATTGACAATACGTAACTTATTGACATATGTAACTTAAAATTATGGTATTCAATTCAATATATTGTTGTTAACATAATATAAACTTTCCAAAAATGCTACTAAGAACTGCCTTTTGACTGAAATATCTCGGGAAAAAACAGATGTTGAAATTAAACACATTTTTTCATGGAGTACAAAATATTTTTGTTAACTTTAAGTTATTTTTTTAGAACAATCCAATTGAAAACTTTCTTGCAAAAATGAGAAACTAAAAAACTGGAGGAGTGGAATCGGCGATGCTTTATGCTGCACAATCTTGGGAACACAGTCAACATGAAACCGTAGAAAAACTCCTGAGATACTATATTAAAAGAATTTTCGGACTACCAAGTATAATACCCAATTATATGCTGATAATCGAAACAGGCCTTTCACCATTATTTGTTAAAACTTTGAAGCTCCCGTAGATTACATACTGAAATTTCTTGAGGTGCTAGACGAAAGACTTCCCAAAATTGTTGCCATGAAAGCCATTCAAAGAAGAAATTTATGGTTTAGTAAACTTGAGGAGCTTGCGAGTTACTGTGGGATGGATTTCAATTTTTTAAGGATATCCAACGGAAGTCAACCAAAAGATATGCTCTATGAACTCATTTCCAAAGTGGATGAACTATATAGGATAGATTGTATAAATATGGCTACATCTTCCTTTCAGCGACCGTACAGCACCCTGAACCACAATTTGTGTGAAAAAAATTATTTCAGCAACCACAATAGCCAAGATCTAATATCTGCCATCTTTAAAATGAGGGGAGAACTCATAAAGCTTAACAACTTACTACATGGTTCGGATTTACTGATCTATTGCAGCCGTTGCAACCTCCCAGAGCGAGTAGATGTAGTACACTTTATTGGTAGATGTCCTGTTCTCAAGGAAACTCGTAGATTGTATTTAGGCAGTGATATTCAATCTGAATCTGAAGTAAGTGCACTTTTAAACTGTGAATCCGATGAAAAGCTACTTCTAAACTATTATAAAGAAGCAATAACTTACCGAAACAATATTATAAATGAAAATTAATTGACAGCCAAACAAGCATGGTAATTGTCATTGTAGGTTGCATTGTACTCTTTTTATAATTATCCTTTCTAAACTCGTTAAAAAAAACCTACTTCATAATCAATCTATCACATTAAATATTCGAAAAAAATACTTAAACGATACAAGATGGAAATCCGTTCTCAAGTCGACACTATTTACACTGATTTTTCAAAGGCTTGTGACTACGTTCAACGTAGTGTTCTCTTAAAAAAAAACTAGAAGGATATGGATTTCACTCTCAGCTCCTAATGTGGATAAAGACCTTTTTAGCAGGTAGAAAACAGGTGGTAAAATTTGATAATGCCTTGTCTAAGGAAATTATAAATTTTTCGGGTGTTCCTCAAGGTAGTCACCTTGGACCACTTCTTTTTATCATTTTTATGAACGGCTTACCATTAAATTTTACTTTTTCTACATGTCTTCTATTTGCTGACGATTTGTAACTATTCAGTTTCTTAAATACAATTAAACTTAACGATTCAAAAAAGTTCAAATTGATTTAAATAATTTCATAAAATGGTGTAATATCATTGGGCTATATTTTAACAATAAGAAATGTAGCGTTTTTGACGTTTTCTAGAAATCACAGTCCATTATATTATAATTATAAACTTGAAAACGACATTTTACAAAGACTTGATAGCCATAAAGATCTAGGCGTAATTTTCGATTTCCAAAAGCAAGCTCTATATCCTAGGGTTTGTTTTTTCTTAATTCAAAAGATTTCGAAGACATACATTAAATTTAAAAGCTTTTTTTTTCCAGTCTCGTCCTACCACAATTAGAATATTGTATTGTTGAGCTGCTTTACCGCGTCTAGCATTCGTCGTTTCTAGACAAAGTTCAAAATAGGTTAACAAAGTATGCTTTACGAAAAATGTTTGGTTATTCAAATGTTCCATCTAATTAGACGAGGTGTATTTTAATTGATCGAAAAACTCTTGCTCAGAGAAAAAAATTGAACTCAACCCTTATTAGATTTGATGTCTTGAATTTAAATATTAACGGTCCAGTTTTGTTATCTATGTTTTTTATTTATGATCCTTCTAGAAACTTGCGCCCTCCTTACCACAATACTAGCTATGCTAAGCATAATCCTGTCCCAAGAGCTTGTATGGATTTTAATGAATATGATTTTGCAATTGATTTTAAAATTAATAGAAATGTTTTGAAACATAAATTAGTGAATTTTTTATATGCTATATGTATGTAAATTATGTATTTTGTTTTTATATTAAGTATTAAAATTATTAGTCCAAATGGAGTGTGTAACTTTTAAGACGAATAAATAAGTAAATAAACAAAAGCAATATTTGATGTTATTACGAATTCGTATAGTATTAAGGTATATAACTTTAAGTTTTTAGAATATACAAAAAAAAATGTTGAAAACGGGTAGTTCTTAGTTTGATCACATACAACTAAAATCGAATTTGGATTTAAAGTCAGCACTTAAAATTAACTCTGTTTTAAAACTTAATATAGAGTCAAATGAAGACCCATAAGTCATCTCAGAGCTTATAACAAATTACGAAAACTAAGTGAGATATTTAAATGATTTGAAATGTATCTAGAAGATAAAAATGTGTACTCAGAAAAATCACCATACAATTTATTGTCCATCGATAGATAACTGTATTTTAACTTAGAACTAAGAAACGTTTTTGATTGTCTTTATCATTTTTAGAAAATCGTATTTTAAAAAGTTGTTGTGTTAAAAAAATTTAAGGGCAACATTCGAAGTCAGGACATCTTAATTCCATAAAAAAGTATTGTTTTATTAGTGCAATAGAAAAAAAGTTTATTTTTGTTGAACAGTTTAAAATCATATTTATTTATTTATTTATCATATTTCCAAATGAATTTAATTGAAATAGCTTTGAAACTGCAATATTTTTGACCTTAAGTCAAGTTGAGTTTTTATCCAAATAGAAATTGGTTGTCATTCAATGATTAAGCAATATCAACCTTCGGGTCAACAGCTGTTAACATACCACACCAAACATTGGCTAAATTACCCCTAAAAACAGAATTTGTAAGAAGTCGATATCTGTTTGGTTCTGAGAATATAACATATAAATAAGTAGAATTTTTAGGGCTAGAGGGAACCTACAGTTTTAAGTTTAATCCGAACGGCTAATTTCAGAGCAAAAAGAAAAAGGACAAGTTCGAGTGAAACAGTGGACATTTTTTTTTTAATTTTAATGCATTTTTTCAATTTCTAGTTTACAAGACATAATGTATTTTGGTGACATATCAAAAGTCAAACAGTGGAAAAAGAAATAAAGACAAAACAAATTAATATATAAACACTAAATTTCTTGAAAACTATCATTTAAGTCCGGGAAAATGTGCAATAAACTCATTATTTCTGGAGAGTATCGTTCTTTCAGATCTTTTTGGCTTCTCACATGCCTTAAGGAAGAAGTAAGTTGATCCGAAGAGGTTGCAAGCATGTTAAATAAGTCCTCATTCTGCCGAATCCTTGAAACTTTACACGTACTCTGATAACGAGTCTTAATTTTTGCATTCCTGGGCTTCTTCTGACAACTGTCAAGTGGTAGTGATGGATATTCAATGATTTTTTTACTATGAACCAATATTTTGTGTTGAGTACCTAGTTTTTCAGGATACTTTTGTTTTAAAATATTTGCCGTTTTCTTATTAAACTCCCCAAATTTAACTGCTTTCGCTACTTCTCTGCAATTCAAAACGTTCAATATTACTTTGAGCTTCATTATAACTTCTCTATTGACTCAAGTTATTCGAGCGGTTGCATCTAACTGTTAAAAAATCTTCTTGCAGTGTTTCCGTCATTAGTGTTTCCAAACCCTTGCTTTGGTTTATCCACATTAAGGCCAAGCTCATCGCGAAAACACCTTGGATCTCTTGTTTTTTCTTTTTTCCGCCTCATTGGTCCTAATCGATTCATCAGTACCTTCACCTTCTTGCCAAAGAGTATACGCAAGCTTCAAAATAAATTCCATGCATCTAATTCTAGCGTGCAGTGGAGAGAATCCATATTCGTAATTATGTTCGTCCTCAATTAATTCATCTTTATTGAAGTTCTTTTGTGTCCTTTTGCATATCGGACATGACCGCGTAGACTTTGTTTCCATTGAGTCGTTTAATACTTTTCCATGGAAAAAGAGGTGAAAAAATGACTGACTTCATCGATTCAAATCTCGATAGCTCAGTTCGATACAAAATGACGCAGTTGATCTTTTGGATTTATAATAAAAAATAAATATGGATTCTGAATCAGTAGAGATCTTAGCACCACTAGTTGAACCTTTTTTTCTATACGTTTTGAAGTCGAAATGGTGTACTAAAAGTAATGTTTCCAAAAACATTAAATTAAACAATTAGAAAATACATATATTTTTTTTATTATCGATCAAAATAATGGCACGAAATTACGAAAACAAAAACGAAAAGCGTTTTGAAGCCCTTTTTCTAGTTTATACATTTAAAGTTAAGACAAGAATAAAACAAATTATCACCATAAAAAATCTTCAACTTTAGCCTGCTCTATAAAGCACACCAATAACCCAAATTGAATATTTTTTTCGATAACTCGAGATCCAACTATTAGTGAATCCAGTTAACTAAAAAGTTTCGCATTATAGACCCACTCGAAAAATTATTATTGCAAGCAGTTTTGCATACACGGGCCACTGTGCACCGTAGAAAAAGAGTCAACAAATTACTCGTTGTTCAAAATTAGAAAAACAACCTACTCTCAGTCCTATGTTATTAATCAATACAGTAACTTCAAATTACAACTTTCAAAATTAATTAAATCTACTCTAAACAATGGTCAACAAAATCTATAATACAAATTTGATATAACGGATAAACTTAAGATTTTTTGAAATTCAATACCAATGCGTATACAAATTTTCGAACCAATAAATCTTGATCTAAAAAACACAATCGGCTATCTTCCTATATTGTTGTTGCTTTTGTTATTATTGTGGACGCAGACAAAAACTATACATATATTATAATACGTAGGTTTCAATGTCTATGACACGATCGAAAAGTTTTTCAATAAAGCCTTTCGAGTTAATAAATTTTGATGCGAGCTCCGTGTTAACGTATAATATTCTGCCTAATTAGGTATGTTGATTAAAAGCAAGTACATAATAATAAAACAAAGCCTAAGGCATATTATTTTGCTTAATTTTGTGCTTTCTAAGCGATACAAGTGTGATATATTAAAAATTGACATCAATAAATTCACTTTTAACATTGAATTCTTTTTCAAGAGTTCAGCACTATGCATAAATATCTTCAAGAGTTTGAAATTCTGTTGAAACGGGTGGAATTACATAGAAATACGAGTTATTTCTTGATTTATATCAATTCAATATTGTGTGCACCCACTATCCAAAGTTCGTTTTTAGCATCCGAACCGGGTTAAAGAAATATATACATATATTAAAGTATTCAGTCGGTTAGTAGGTATATGTTTAAAAACGGTGGTTTTTGTTTTTCAATTATTATTTGTATTATTTGTATATCAAGTTTTTGAAATATATAATTAATTAATTTATTAGTTTTTCTTTACCTACAAATATATGAACCTCAACCCACAGATACAATACCGTCGCCGCCGGCCGTCGCTATACGACCTACAACTGTTGTATTGACGGAAAATAATTTTGCATGCATTAAAAGGTAAACACACATACTTGCATCAATAAACATTACATTTTGAGTCATTAGCAATTCAAATTTGTGTTTTTGTTAAACATCAATATCAAGGATCTTGCTTCCGTGCGTTGAATTGCTTTTTGTTGTTCTTTGTGTGTGCTACTGATATATGTTTGAAATGATTGTAAGATGTCAGATAAACTGATAAAAACGTCACTATAGAAATAAAATTAAGGTTTTATGTACTTAACTCACTCATTCTATGACAATCTTCTTTTAATTTAATAAAATAGGTATAATAAAAGTAATTGGATTTAAATTTTACCAATTTTAAGAAACACATTTATTTCGAGCTGGTATTATTCTGTTTAGGTCAGAATAGGAAATAAGTTTTCGAAAGTACCATTTTGTATCAAAACAACAAATAAAATAACTCACACCAACGCCAAACGCTAAAATGTTATAATTTTTCATCAATAGATTAAGTCACTTACTATAATGCTACCGAAGTTCCAATAATAAAACTTTTTGCGCACCGCGACGCAACGAAAAAATCAATTTATTGAAGGAAAATATTGATGAGCGCATAATGTCATGTCGTTTGTCTTTGGCGAGTTTTCTAAAATCGCTCGATTTAAGACCGCTGGTCTATTTTGTGGGGTTATATAAAGCCGTTTGTGTACGCAGATTAGCCCGAAGCGATTGACACGTTGGGAGAGAATATTCACATCGTTATTGCTGAAATACGACAGAATTGCAGCAAAAGTTAGTAGAAAAAAGAAATAAATAAGTTAATTTACACTTTTACAGACAATAAAAAAGTCTTCTTTGCCTTTTGTGTGCATACCAATGTATTCGCTCGACATTTGTTTACAGCCCCGTCGAGAGGAGGGAAAAGGGCCCGGGATTTTCTAGGGGCCCGTAAAATTGAAAGCATCATCAACATATTTACCTATTCCCATTTATTTTCAGGGGACCGAAAATTTAAAATCATTCATGCTTTCGCAATCGGGCCCCTACTTGCATGCTATCTACCAATTTATCAGTCACAAGCGTGCCGATTTAGGCCCCTGATTACTATTGGCGTGCATATTTGTTAATATTAAATGAAAAATTGGGCAATTTCGAACTATTGAAAGAAATGTACATATATTAAATTGTTTTTCTTTCTATTTTATTTTGAAAATTTTCAAAGTCAAAATAAAGGTCCCGGCAACTTAAAACAAAACACAAATTTGTATTTCGGTTTCTGTTTTTATAAAGTTTCTTTTCTTCTATTTTTGTTTCTGCTGGGAAATATTTTTTTGATTTGGTTTTGGGGAACCGTAAAATCCCACAAAAACGTTTTTCAATTGTGGTTTCCGTACTATTAATTAATTAACATTTTAAATGAAGTGTTTACTGAAAATTTGAAGGATATCAAATCACTTTACAATTTAACAGACATTTTGGAGAAAATCGAGGAGCTGGAGAGCAAATTGAAACAGACAATTCAATTATATCTAGAAATTCTCGTTGGTTCGGTACGATGCGAAATTTGAATTCTACGTTTTCATATTTATGGCAGTTTCCAATAATGGATGAAATTGATATTAAAAAGGCCACCACAAGGTTCATCCAAAAGTATAACTCGCATATGTCTGAAGAGTTGAAGAAGAGTTGAGAACTTGGAGAAGATTTTCCCTAACATTTGTGCTGCTCTCCGTTTTCCACCATACCTATAACCGTAGCTATTATGGAGCTTTCATTTTGCGTCTCTGCCAGAACAAAGAATTTGCATCGTTTGTGCTCATCACAAGATCGTTTTTCAGGACTTGCTACACTATATGAAATTGAATTTCGATGCAATTATAAGTGTTTTACTGTTCAGAAAGCTAGTTTGAAAAAGAAAATATTGTATTGAATGCAAAACTCTAATGAAAACATTGTTATAATATTTTAATAAAAAGAAAAAAATATATAGTATTGAATGTAAAGCTTTTAAAATACATAGTTTTTTTTTAAAGACAAATTTCAAATACTTTTACTTCGTTTTATTTTATTTTTATAGTAGATAATAAATCTTTTTTTTTAATATTGTATCGACCGTATTATCAGTTACTAACATGTCGTTGGCAGTATCGAATTAAATGTATGAATCTGTTCGGTCGGAATCTGATCTACTCGCATTTAGAATGTAGAATTATTTTCCATCGTCCATTTCAGGTAAAATAGACGATACCCGTGAGATTGGTTTGATGATTAAAATTTTTTTCGGGTCACTTTGCAACCAAAAAATTATTATTTCCATTAATACCAATCAATTTCATGCTATTCGTTATTGAAATTATAACGTACCCTATCAGTAGGCATAAACTTCCGTCCCGGGCCCGGAATTCCTCTAGACGGCGCTGTTTGTATACCTTAATTTTAAAAATACAACAAATCAATTAATAAACGAGAGATTTGTTGGTTTCTGCAAAATAGTGAAATTTGATTTAATAAGTCGATATTTCTGTTTCGTAAGTTGCAAAAGTAGTTATAGATACAAAAAACAAAACACAAGACACTAAGAATAAATATAATCTACATTTAATTGAGACGATTTTCTGCAAGAAGACAAGTACAAAAATGTATCTGATATCTTGAAAGTCTATTTTATTTTATTTTATTTTATTTTATTTTATTTATAATAACACTTTAGCAAAAACAAAGTTCAAAATCAAAAAGTTCAGCAACTAAAAATGAATTTTAAATGTTCGTATAAACGTAATGGAACAGTCCTAAAAGGTTCAGAGGGAAAACATAGTGGGTAATCCATTTTGCGGTTTCAAAAGTAAACGAAAGTAAAACACATACACAATCATTGTTTTCAAGAAATTTCTTTTTTTATTATAAAATTGGAAGGTTGAGATTATGTGTGAATTGTGAACTCTACATCATTTTGAATTAATTTTGTATCACTTTTTGACACAAATTGGGTGGTATCTCAGCCATAACCCGACGAATGTTGTTTTTTAAGTGCTCAAGAGTTAAAGTTTTATCTGCATAAACACGGACTTTCGCATAGAATCACAAAGAAAAAGCCCAGCGGTGTCATGATTTTGGTGACCAATTGATATCTCCCCGACGAGAAATTACGCACCATTAAATGTCTCTTGCTATATTAAAACATATTCTCAAAGTCGTATTCTTCAATAGCAGGCAAAAAACAAAAGTCGGTTATCATATGACAATAACGCTCCTAATTGGACGGTGACAGTCCTTCCATCCTCGTTTTCTAGGAAGTAAGGTCCAATCACACCTCCAGACAAAAGAACGCACCAAACAGTGACTTTTCGTGGATGTAATGGCCTCTCTTCAATTACTTGAGGATTCTTAATAAACGAGTGAGAAACTCGCAAAACTTTTACTTACAGCAGCGATATGTTCAGGCCTCACAATATCCGTAACCAATCCAGTCTCTTCAAATTTCGTCACAATTTTGTTAATTGACTGTGCAGTTGGACAATTATGTAATCCAGAAGCACGATATGTGGCTGTGCGATAGTTAAGCGATCCATTTTCGTAAGTGTCAGACTTTAAATTAACAGATGCTTTATACTTGTGAAACCGCAAAATAGATAACCCATTATATAATTCCATAACTTTAAAATTTCAAAACAAACTTCCTGTACAATTTCTCGTAGAAGATTTTCTTTTGTTTTTAATTTCTTTGTCCTATGGAATTATAGGTTACCAATTAAGATCCTACTGTCGATTTAATATTTGTATTTAAATTTTGATTTTTATGATCAGAAATCGTGAATACAAAACGTGACGATATGTTATATCTGTAAGGCAGATACCATTCAATATATTTAAGACCCTAATATATTGAGACTTTTGATGGTGCCTTGGTCCAGGAGGTCTCTTTGGGTTGTATAATATTATTAAAACAGAAAACTCGTTTTATTTTGAATTTATAGTTTAAATATAACTTTGGAAGTTTTTGTAATCGTTGCGATTTGTCGGATTGAAAACGTTGACATTTCTCGAAATTCAAATGTAAATCGAGGGACTTGATGGAGATATATGTAATACGTACGTTTGTGCTTTCATGATGACTATTTTTGATCCATCATATCTAAAAAATATTAATTTCAATTGATATTTTAATAAGTTGCAATATCCATGTGCGCACGAAGGACTCCAAAAATTGTAGTGAGTTTTTATTTTTAGAAAAAGAAATGCAAAATGAAAAAATTTTGGTTGACGCCAAAAATAAATTTTGACTTCAACTAAATTTTGCTTGACACATTATGACGCTGTACATAATTGCTTTGGATTTAAAGGTAATTTAAGCCTGTTTTAACTTATAGTTGTAAGTAAGTAAACATAAACATTTGTTTTTGCATTGGAAAGCTTTGGCTTTGCCTTCAGTTCAAACTACAACTTAAATTTTTTTGTAACATTGGTCAACTTTGTTTTAAATTTTAGTTTTAATTATATATTGATTTTTACATACATATATACATATGTACATCTACTAGTTTCATCACATTCTCTCATAATCAGATTTCTAAATCTGAAAATTCAGATATCTTCAGATAGTTGACAAGATTTGTCCAATCTGGTCTATTCAATATTAGAATTGTCTCTTGTAGAGTGAGAGAGAATTAGTTAAAATATGAGAATATTGTTATTTTGATTAAATTGTAACATTCCACCTTCCGATTCAATAGCTGTTCTTAGAAATTGAATTCGAACCAAGTCTTCATTAACATCAAGAATGTTACTTGTATCAATTTGCATATCTTCACCAAATGAAGTGGCATTTGCCATTTGTCATACCACCAGTCTTTGTTCCATATTTCATAAAGCAGCATCATTTTGCTGAGTCGCTCATCTGGAAAACCTAAGACTTTAATAATACAATCCGCTTGTAGTTTCAAAGTGCTAGCAAATAACTTTGGTAAGCCAGTTTCTAAGTCGATCGCATAGTTCGGCGCGTTGATTGGTAGGTTGCAGATTTTTTTTGATGAAACTCCTCTGAAATTTATCAATTTCCTCATACTCTTCCATTCTCCATACTTGAGCTACATAACGTAAATTGGACTTTACAACAGAATTTAAAATTTTGGTAGTTAAATTTACAAGGTTGTTCGAGAAAATGTTAAGTTTATTAGACTTTGTGATATTTTGGCTTTAATGTCAAGGTGCTTACTAAAATTCAGTCGTGGGTTGAGCTTCGCTAAAAGGTATGTATATAGTTTGCCACTTCCAAACTTCTTTCGTTGAACTTCCAATTATTTCCAACTTCACTCCGATGAATCGCGAAAAGATCATTATTTTTGATTTATCAGTATTGATTTCTAATTCCCATTTATCGCAGTATGCAGACAGTCGGTTTGTCATCTATTGAAGATTTTCTTTAGATTCCGATTGTATGGCCGTGTTGCAGCATAAAGTATATCATTTATTCGGATTCCGGCCATTCGAATTCATCCAGGTAAGTGGTTGACTATGTCATTACTGAATAGTGAAAATAAAAGTGCACTAAGCGGACATCCTTGTTTGACACCAGAATTAGTACTAAACCATTCAGATTTCAGAATAATGCGCTCCATCCCAGACCTTAGCTTCTGTGTTTGTATACATATTCTTGATGACATATAAAAATCTGTTTGAAACAACCATCTTCGAAAGTTTGTATATTAAAGCATTGCGATACACCAAATCAAACGCTGCTTTGAAGTCGACAAACATCGAGTAAACCTTTTTATTTCTTTCCTCAAATGCTTTCACTATCGATGACAGAGTAAAGATTTGGTCAACAGTAGAATAATTGTTCCTAAATCCAGCCTCGAAGTCTGATGATATCTTTTTCTCTTCTACAACAGGAACTCCGCAAAATATTTTAAAATAATCAAAAAAAAACTAATTTGGTAAAGTTATGTAAAAAACAGTTGACATTTCTTTCTATTTAAGTCATAAGCAAAGTATTATGATTTGGTTTAACATCTAAAATGTCTTGACAGAAAACAGTATGCAGTCTTTAATATCGAATTGATGTTCTTGGAATTATAATATGACTAATTGAACGAAATTTCATTTTAAAATCCACCAATGGGATGGGATGTGTTAGACACTCGGGTTCACTCAGCGGATACGTATTTTTTAATCCTTTTTTTTAATTTTCATTGATTTAAAAAAGAGTCAATTTTCGTTCGAGCATATTTTACCTTATAATACAATTTTAAACCATCCATTATTGAAAAAAAAAATAGAACTGATATGCAATAGAGTTCTCTCAAATAAAAACGTTAATTTTATTACCTTACTCAAAACCCTCGAAATTATTTAAAGTTCCATAAACTATTTAGGTTGTTTTTGTTAAAAATGTGTCTGAGTGTCTGAGTATTTACCATCTGCATTTCGAATTTAAGATATATGTATCTATGTTTGAAATTCTTGGCATTACAAAAATTCAACGGTTATTGAGTTATTGAGTTATTTTCAAATACCTACTGCTAATGTTTATATGCATAGACGATTGTTTTATACAAAGCATGTAGAACGTACATATGTACCTACTTAACTCACCTAGTAAATAAATACTTTTCTAAGTAGATCTTGATAATATATAAATATATCGACAAAAGTGCGGATTCCACTTGTGAAGCGGTACATTTACATTATGAGAATTGTTACACGTGTTTTCCAATCACACTCGAGTACCGTATAACCGCACCAAGAGAGTCCTTTTCTTATTCGCCCTTTTGTGTGGAAATTATGGAAAAGGTGCTGAATTGTGTACAAGTGTTCCTGTTCATCATCATCATCAGGGACAAAGAGAGCTCCTCAAAGATTTATATCCTTTTAGTAAACATACTTTACAAATATGTAGATATAAATACTTCGATACATTTTCGTAGAGTGAAAATGTTTTCAAATGCGATGTTGGTGACGAAGGACGATAATAATATTGTCGAAAATGTCGAATCACATGCAAATTTTATATACCTACATATAATATTAAGGAGAGAGCATAAGAGAGTGAAGTATATGCCTCTGATGAGGATAATGATTGCGTGTATATGAGTGCGATTCAAGTGGTTCTAAGGAAAAAGAGGACTACATAGGCAAAAGTTATCCTTCTTCGGTACAAAATCTTGCACTATAGGAGCTCCTGAGCTGATGGTAAGTTCCCCCAAAAGAAGAACAATGAGATAGATGCTTCTATAAGTGTTGTTTCGTGTCACCTGAGAAGCATTTGGACATGAGATTTTATGCCCCCATATCATCTGCGACATTGTTTAAGGTATATCTACTTATACATACATCCCAGTAGATAGGCAAAAAGCGATTCATAGTCGAGTACCTACAGAAGTATATACTTATACGTAATCCATCCAAGCTTATTAGTATACGCAACTTGCATTGCGTTCATAGGATTTTATATTTTTGCGCCTTTTATTGTTATTGGTGGTAAATGGTTTGATGCAAGGATATGCGTTTTCGTTACTTAGGATCATTGTTTTTAGGTTTCGAAATTCAAGCTTAATAAAAGTCACACTGAGCGATACATTTTTGCTACAAATTTTATTTCATTATAAAGATTTTGCTTTGCCAAGAAAGCTTGAAAAATAATATTATTTGACCGGCGGCGGAGTTTAGAAGATTCTCTATCACTTTTTTGCCCACTTCGAAAGGTATCTCAGCCATAATTTGAATAATATATGTTTTTAATGGGTTTAGAGCTCTGGGATTGTTGGGGTAGTAACGTCTTTTACCGTACCTTTCGTGTTGGAAGCACATATCATCTAAGTCATGATCTTCAATGGCCGGCAAAATAAGAGGTGTATAACACTTTGAATTGGTTTAAGCGCTGGTAATTTGATTTATACCTATCATCAATCGGGTTGGGCATAAACGATGATTAACAAGCCTTAAAATATCAGTAATAATTCCAGTTTCTTTTACCATAATCATCGCGAACTGAGTATCTTGAAAACATTAATTTAATATCACGGAAATTCAAGTGACAAACGTCAATTGCCAGACCTATCAGCAAAATGAATAATTCTTTATTATGGACGGATTAAAAAATGATGCCCTTTTATAGATCAAAAGCGGGTTTAGATTGTATATCCCTTGAGAAATCATTATATTTTCTCGAAAATCCATTGACGTCTATTTTAAAATTTCTGACACTCTGACAAAATTTAACTTTCTATAATGCACTTGCAATAAACTTGGATTAATAGTAATCTTTTGAATAAGTTCTTAGCGAAGAAGCTCAATTAGAATTGTCACACCTTTCGTTCGATGCATTAATGCTGGGGTGGAATCGGCTAAGGTTATTGTTAATAAACGACAGTTAAACTAATTGAATTCGATTTCCGTAAGGTGATACCTAAAAACCTATCACAACAAAAATGTGATAGTCATTTTCCTGATTTTTCATGATTGACATTTCATCTACCCTTCAGCTGCAAATTAACAAACTTAATATATTTTGTCAAACGTGGAGTCTCTGCGTCAATACTAACAAGATAAAAATAATGATTTTTGAACCGCGTCAGAGAAGAAGACTCGCAGAAGAAAATTGGTCCCTAAAAAACACTTCTATTGAGGAAGTTCGTTAATTCAAATCTGTTGGAGTTTTGCTGTCTTACAATCTTAATGTTTCGAAACTAGTGAAAGAAAAAAGCACCGAAGTCAAAGTAGCTCTAAACTTGATGTGGCCTAAGTTTTACTCTAAAAAAAAAACGATCTTAAATCCAAATATCGTGTTTTTCAAGCAACAGTAAACTGCTGCATGTGATACGGTACCCAAGTTTTTGGATATTTACAACTGGAGGAGTTTGAAGCTTTGTAAAGGTATTTCTTCAAACGCTTGTTCAGATTGCCTTCTTCAACGCCCAACTGTGCTACACATGTAGATACTGGCATAACACCTCTTTACATTACAAACCTTAAAACCAACTCAGACTACATATTGAAAGTTATGAGGAGGAATGAAAGAAGCCTTCACAAATTCATTATGACAAGGCTTATGTAAACAAACGCGTCCCCGTCTAAGGAATGGAAGCAGATAGCTTCTTCAAATGGCAGTAATATATTCTTTTTTGAGTCCAATTTGAATCAATGGCACACCATGTTCAATCATCTGATCGCGAGAACTGATGAACATATCTTCATTGAACACCTTTCAAGAGCCTCAACAACATTATCAAGAGTATAGAAACCTCAACCACCAAAAAACACCACAGGCTAATTATTTCAGTAATGAATTTTCTCCTGAGGCTATTAGTAACATATTTAGAGCCCGAATTTGTAACACCGGAGGATCAGAAAATATCACACACTTCTTTGCATTGTGTCCTCTACTCTTGTATTCAACGGTTGTATTACGAACTGAGTTTTCTTCCTCCAAAATCGGCTCTATGAAATCCTTAATGGAGACTTTGAATGGTAAACTGTCTTTAGATACTGCAAACATGATCTAAATTACTGCTATTGTTGTCCATAACTCTATAACCAGTTTTTGCAATTGAAGTTTCAAACAAAGTTAATAATAACTATTTTGTGTTTCAAATCATGTAAAAATTGATATATTTTTGTATTTCAAAATAAGGTTTCGTAGCATTATTTATCTTTCGATGACATAAAAGAGAAGAGACTTTTTATATCTTTAAGTTTTTTTTTGGATATGTTTTTAGTTCTTTTCTGAATAACTTGTAAGTCCTGATGAAATAAATTTTTCAGTGTTCCCAAATTGGTTTTCGTCGCTTTTTTAATGATTGAGCACATTTCATATCTTAAATCCCTCGCATTTCTCTTGAATGAAACTTGAAAAAAATCTGGCTCTTCGTATTTAAAAATAGTTTGTTTTGGTGAAGGGTATAGATGTATAGTTTAAGTGGCCTGATTTTGCGGAATATGCTTTAAAATTATCAGCTTGTATTTGAATTAATTTGAGATGTTTTTGGATAGTTCATACTTTTAAGTTGTCGAAATAGTGACAAAGGACTGTGCACTTCCATATTTTGTAGGTATTTGTCTATGACACTATGCACATCTGAGTATACCTCCTGTATAAGTGAATGGCCGCGAATAGAAAACTTTTGGAGTATTGTTCTTAAATTTGCCAACTTGTGGAGAAATTCGGAATTCGTTGGGTTGTCTTTTGCTTTAAAAGTTAAACAGCGATCGCAATGATCTTTTTGGCTTATAAAATGTCAAATTTAATGAGTTACTAAATTCCTTTCGGTACATATTTTCTTTAACCGGATCTTTTGAAAACTCTCTATACAAGTTGTACATTTTTGTGATCTTTGATGTGGCTCTCTCAATATTTTCGGCCTGAACTTGCCCTGCAATAATGCGAGTCTACTGTTGGGAAACTGTTGATGTGGTCGTGTACTTCTTTAATTTTAGTTAGTGGAGTAACCTTCTTAAATTTTCTATCCTCATGTGTAAAATTTTTCTTTTTTTTACATGCTTCCAAGATTTTTTTCTTCTCTGATTTGTTTTTCCCTTCAGCATATTTTATTCTTTTCCAGATTCTCGCAATCGCTTTTCAATGTGTTGTTTCCACAATTCTGGTTTCCGCTGCCGTTTTCTCGTTGAATTTTTCGGATTTTTCATTATCTGTTTAGAGGAAGGTGGGATAGGTGTTTTAAGAATATTACAATTATTTTAGCAAACTTTTACCAGAAGTGTCATACTCAGAATGAATAATTCTCAAAATATTATCCAAATGCCGTGGCATGAAAGATTCAATAACAAAAGAGGGATCTTTAAGAGAACCACCAAAGTCTGAACAGCTTGAACTTGAAGCATAGGTAAGCATCTTCCTGAAATTCAATTTCATTTGGGACCACCTCTTCGATTAATCTAAAACATGTGAACCATTCATTCCATATGAATTTATGTAATTCGTACGAAAGAAGTTCCGCATTCATATCAGGCACTGGAGAATTCATTTAGACACTTCCTCTGTTCACGAGGCTTAGCAGACTTCGGTATTTATACTTTTTTTTTCGATACTAGATAGGCCGGTATTCACATACGGCATTTGAAAAATAAAATATTTTTCGTGACTGTGACGTATGTATGTATATACGATTTCTAAGCTTTATACTGAAATTCGAATGTACTTTCGTCAAAACGATCATTTTATTTTCGATAACTTATGTTCTTTGACAATAAGACGTGCGTCAAAACGATTTGCAAACAAATTTGTTCGTAAATTGCATGAAGAATTTGGCATTTACTTCAAAACAGTACTTGAACTTGTTGATTTTGATGGATATACGTTAAAACCATTCTAAATATCTCAGCAACGAAAAGAGATAGACAAAAATGGATAACAGATTTGAAAAGAGCGCTCTCGAAAATATAAGACTGCATATACCCAGTTCAAAATATGAGTTTTGGTGTATACGGCACTTCAATACTACACTGAGAAAACTCAACCATGATTTTTTTAAACAGAAGCATATTTGACTATATGTTTAAATAATGCAAACAAAATTCTATTCAAACCTAATTAGAATCTGTTTAGATTTGGAAAAACTATTTTTTAATATAAAGTCGGTTTAAATCAAAATAATTCGTGTTTGATTTTTATAAAGCCTGTTTTTCATTTTTCTTATTTAAAAGTATTTAAAAATGAACGAGTTTGTCTTGAACATATACGCAGTTTAAATATTTACAGAAGAAACAAATTATGAAATGTTATAAGTCAAACTTAAATCTATTTGAATCTAACTCAAACGGAGGAAAAAGAAACATACTTATGAATCTATTAACTCAATCGAAAAAAGATCGTAAAAATTAACCATAAAATAATCGTGAACGAGTTTAGCTCAAACACGAACGAAGTCAAAATATTTACGAAAGAACAAAATGAGTAGAAAAATGTTACATTTAAACTCGAATCTATTTAAATAGAACTCAAACGAAGTAAAAGGATAACTGTAATTGTCTTATGCTTTTTGGCGCTATTCTTAAAATCCATTGACTATAATCAAATGAATCTAGATTGTTGTACGGGTAAGTCGACTTTTTCGGAGTAAATTTGAGTATTTTTTAAAATTTTAGTGTCTTTTATAAAGTGACGATCTTATAAAGTGAGTTAAATTTCAGTAATTATTTAAAGTTTAGTGGTTCATTGTATAAAGTGATTATTTCATTGAAAAATGTCACATCAAGAAGTAATAATATTGGAGGATTGTTTGAACACGGTGTACGTAATTGAGACAGATTCTGATGTGCACCCAGACTACAAAGGATTGAAGGATTTGCTTGAGGAGTTGAACTTAATTTCATTGTTTCCAGCTTTCTATGGTAAGTATGTTTAAGTTCTTACATTCACCATAATGATTGTCATTTGATATCAATTTTAACAAATTGTTTAGAAATCTTGTCATTTCATTCATTATAATATATTTTAGAAAGCGAAGTTACTCTTGAAAGACTGAGATTTCTTTCAACTGAGGATATTAAAGATCTAATTCCAAAAGTCGGTCCTAGGGCCGAATTTAGAGAAAGACTTCTCATATGGAAGAAAGAAAAGGTATTTACTGATATATACTAGAAAACAACTGAAAAGTAATCTGTATATGAATTATTTTGAAACGTTTGCAGTTTGATATCGATGATTCAACAATTTCTATCGGCACCAAAGTCTCTAATTGGATGTTCAGTTATAAATCGCCAGCAACATCAGCAAGTTCTTTTAGTCTAGCAGATGTAAGTAAACCAATTTACAATTTACTAGCAATCCTTTACATGTACATACTGTAAATAATGGAAAATGTTATTTTAGAAATAAAGTTTTGTAAAAAAAAATAACTAAAGTGTTTTTATTGTTTACATGGCTTCATTGAAGCTTTTGACGTTTTAAAACTTTTTACAAATTTCGGTAAGTACTCTTTGTATATATGTACATATATGATGTATTTGCGTTCAATTTGAAATCAAAAATTGTTTTTTTTTTTAATTTGTAAAGATGGAATAGTTTAAGAGCCGAGTGTGAACCTTGTGTATGAATGTTAGCACCTATACTGAGTGTTAATACTAATATTTTGGTTTTAGATACATTCTTACTCGAAATTCACACTCAGAACGTAAACTATAACCATAATTTCAAATATAAAACATATTAATTTAAAAAAAAAAAAACGAGTTAGAAATAACTGAAAAGATTCATGTTTGAAATAACTAGGATCTGTTTAAAAAAAGCTAACGTTGAATCTATTTGTTCGAAACAGAAAACGTGTTTCTTCTCAACGACGAACATATTCAAAAAAAAAGAAGATAATTCTATTTGAAAGAACAATAAACGAAGTCAATTAAAATAAACCGAAACATGTTTAAGACAAATTGAAAGCAAAGTTAAATTAAACTAAACAATGTTTGAGCAATTTCAATAGTGAGTTAATAGATTTTTATTAAAATTAAATAGAAACCGCTTCCATGCCAAATCATATGTGTTTGAGTTTGATTTGAACCTGAATATGTTTGAAATTTTTCTCAGTGTAGGGAGACGTTACATTTCCTCTTATTTGTCTATTTAGCGTTTTTTTAACTTGATATAAAAAAATATTTTAAAGTTATTTGGGAATTTCAAAATGTCTTATCTTTTCTCCTAAATAAAAGAGCTTAAGTTTAATTTGTTATATCTTCAATTATGGCAGCGCGCCGTTCAAACAGTGACCCCAGTTTGTTCAAATTGCTTCTTCATACACCTTAAGGCGTTGTTTGACTAGCATGAAACTCTAGCTCCGATAAATCACTAAGTTGATAAAAAGCCGATAGATATCTTTCCATATAAGAGACCTTTTGACGGTATAACAAGGATTCTTTACCCATTTCCGAAGTAACACCAACAGCCTCCTTTGTGGAGGCTACGTTGAATATTTTTAGTTCGTGCTGCAAATACCGAACATTTCAAATGGCAACATATTTTTAAGCCCGATCCAAGGAAATATTTTTCTGTGGCGTAAATCATTAAATCTCACTAACAAATCTAGCGTCCCTTTATATTAAACTTTCAGAAATTGCATTGCTAAAAGTTATCCAACTACAATCTTAAATATTTACCAAACAAAATAAACAGCTTTGACTCTCTTTTGAATGGTTTAAATTTACTGATCAGTTCCGACGGTGCAAAAATCACTTTCTGGTTCGAACTGGCTCAAAATGTTCGTATAACCATCGTAAAATAATATGAATTACTAATTTCTTGTTCAATTACGTGATTTTTCAGGATTCTAATCAAGATATTCATTAAAGATTATAACGATTATCCTTAGCTTGAAACTTCTAAGTTAAGGAGTAAAATCCATGAAATCAAACAGAAATTGAAAATTTCTTAATAGTTTCTTAACTTACATGAATTTTAAGTGGATTTCGTTACCTATCTAAGTTGGTACAGGAACTTTGTATAAAGTCTTAACTCAAAGCGATAACTTCAGAGTGTACAGAGTAACGATAAAGTACCTACCTTCATAACATACTCTAATTTATTTCCCAAAGGACTAAATCTGTGATTTATTGGAATAGGCATCTACCTATCTACATTAAGATCTTCCCACTCAATTACAGTTATTCTTTTTAAGATCATCCCTCTTTAAAATAAAAGAAAATGTTTTACAAACTTTAAATTCATTAGCATTTCCTCTTTTTCTTATTGTATCTTCCTTCAAAAAAAGAAAACAAATACCAATAAACAACACAAGCAAAACCAACATAATCTTAAATGATAAATGTCAAACAAACGACTTTATACCGATAATAGACAACGATGAAATAAATTAAATCCTTTTTTGTCTTCTTTTCAATAAAAAAAAGGACAAAAAACCTGTTATAAGACGCCATTAACACGAACAGATAACCGCAAAACAAGAACCTACAATATCACTCAAAAAAACATCCTTGATATACATACCTAGAAAAAAAGGAGATCTAAAAATAAAGGCAAAACACAAACATCAACAAAACAAAGAATAGAGAACTCCTTTAATCCAACACCATCGTTGTAAAAGGACGACTATAAAGGAGCAATACTACAAAAAAAAAACTCTCAAAACTCCCAGCGCACACACACATTCAAAACAAACTCAAACAAAAAAGAAAATATTGAAACATCAAACCTTGGACAATTTTGAAGTAAAGTGAATAGTCAAAGGACCAAGTATCTATATCCATCTGAAGGTAGGTAGGCATATCTATAGCTACAACAAAAACATGGATGGGTAGATATATTTAGGTTAGGCCACATAGGTACTGCTTATGCGGTACCTATACGCCTATCCCATAGGACTACGACAACAAGCCATAGCTAAGTTGCAAAACACTAAGGTACCGTTCGTCGTCGTAGTCCACGGGACGAAATGCAATAAAAGTACACAAAAAACTAACTCTCTTCCACATCGATACTACATGTTACCTTCCTAAAAATACACAATTCCTTTATGTAGCTACTTTTGTATAGAGTATAGGTATACCGAATAGATCCAATAAGAAGCATATCGTCACCGCCATCAGCTAACACAGCGCGAGCAGTCAAAGTAATCCAACTTCAACCCCATCGTCAGCCTTCTCACCCACCCTGTATCCTGCTGTATCCTGATGTATCAACCCTTCAATACCCACACACAAACCTACAAACGCGCATAAACAATCGCTCTGTGTGTGACTCACAAAAGGACTACACCATGTTCGCCCTGCATTTTCAATTTATCCGAGCGAGTAGGTATACCCACTCGTATATCCTTATGAATGGCCCATGTTCCTGTTTGTTATCCCTTTTGTGGAACACTAACTCTGCCATCGTACACCATATCACCGTATACCGCACTGTAGCTATATCTATTCTACACATAGCTATCCTACCTTTGTATATCCTCTTTCAAAATGTCGCACTCTACCACCACCACCATCAGCATACCACTTACTCACTTAACTCTTCTTCTCTATAACGCCCGCTCGGTGAAGCGTGTACGGTACGGTGACCAGGAAGCAAGCCACCCGGCTGTTGGCGCTCTCAATGACTGTCCTGTAAACCTAAGTCCCCATCAAATCGGGGATATTGCAAGGATTTGTCAATTGTCAGCCGTAAGGACACGCTACTCTAACTGCCTTCTCCTGGTATAAGTTCGCTTCTGTTGCGTTTGGTGTCGTTTCGTTTAGAGCTTTCACATCATAGGTAAGTGTAGTCGAGCCGTAATATAATCATCAATTTCAAACAAGCTCCTGATGTTACCATCTCTCTGCGAGGACGACTGATACACCACCACTGGATCCAACATCCATAAGGATTCGAAACGACGAAAATCACAGCAGTCAAGTTCGAATTCAAATCCAATCTCTCTAGAAAACATCCTCGAAGCTCGAAGAGAAATAACATTTTCTTCTCTCGCAATAATTGAGCGGTAGTCGAAGAACAAGCAGCTTGAAGTGAACGGGATCGGGAACGCTCGATGATGAAAAAGGGGGAGTACAATATCCGAGCCATTTTTAAAACTTCCCCACTACACTCACATTGGATTGTCACTCATTTTGAAAGGCGTGGCCTGCACTCGACACTAGTGTGACAATATGCCACACCCTTCTTGAGATAAGACAACCCATAAGTCAGCTGTTGCATGCCATTACCACCAACGCTCCAACCTCATGTCATCTCTACCACGCATAGCAAACATAACAAACCATCTCTGACATCCACCAATCGCCGCATTGCGCATGTGCCCTCTGCAACCAACAGCGACATCTATCGAACAACCCCGCACGGCCAGAAAGAGAATCCGATATATCATGGCTAAAAAAAGACACACGAGACGAGACGACCGTTGCCTCAGCCGCTGGTCTCTATAGTCTCTTCTGTGGTGCTGGTGCGTGTTCGCTTCGTCGTCGTCCGTCAACCGGCTACGAAACCGGAATAACAACAACTGCTCAGCTCATCTATGGTGGTGGTATGCCCGTATACCGTTGCAAGTGGTGGTGGTGGCAGTGGCACTTAAAGCGTCAGAGAAAATAAGGCGGGGCGGATTGGTTCGGTGAGGCAAAAGATACAAGTATCTCACTCTTGAGCAAATACTCCAGCCAATGGCAGCTGGAATATGAGTGTGTGCAAGGCCACATCCCAGAGAAAACCTGCTCTCGAGTGTAACAGTTTTAGGGCTGCATCCACTGGCAACGTCTGACGAACCAGTTAGTGCTTGAACGCGACTACGTGCGCATCGTTTGACACGCAGAATCTTAGCCCGTTGGATTTTCGTCAATCTCCGTATAACTTGTTGTGTTTTGCCTTCTTATACGAGAAAAACCTATCCCCCTAAGGATACTTCAGTATTCTGTATATTCTCTCAGTCTAGAACGATTTTGTTTTTGTTTTGGAGTGTAGCATGTGGCGTGTGGGTTGTTGAATTGACCTCCTCGTCATCATCATCAACCATCGGTGGCGCAATGACACTAGCAACCCGACTGCAAGGACTATACACATAAAACGCACGGATTCGATTTCGATACAGCTTTTGGGAATAAGATACGCTACTTCGAATCGAGTATCTTTTTGGTGATTTTCTTCCCGAATTTCCGAGCTTCGGATTTTTGTTTCTTTATCTTCAAGGGAAATATTCTCTTCCTTGTTTGTGTTCTTGCTCTTTTACTCTTCGAAAACCCTTCATAATAACAAATACCTACTTGTGGAGGAAATTGATATCCTTTTAGCCGTGTTCATTCAAATTCAGCAACAAAACAAAAGTTTTATAAAAATATCAACCACACTTAAAATAAACAAAACCTTCGGCCTATAGTGATTCATATCTCAGTGCAGTGGAGAGTTCTTCGACAAAAGTGTCCCTTTTAATGGATATTTGAAAATAAAAGTGAAGCAAAACAACAATATTCTGACATTGACAAGGATATTATCCCCCCCAAAAAAAAGTGTTAGAAATGGTGTATTTTTAAAAGTAGAGTAACAAAAAAAAACAAAACATAACCAGAACGGAAACGCGAAGTTCAACACCGTAGACCGTATTAGTACCTACAATAAAATTATTGCACCCGGTGTTCGGGGACCGTGTGTTGTTCAAAAATAACTGACTCCGTTGAAATTTGAAAAATTAAATGCATATTTTAAATGAAACACAAAGTGTTGTGATGACGAATCACTGTTATTTGTCAATCATTGTGATCCAGTTGTAGTGAGACAAAGTTTAAAGCTTCTGATGACAAGAATAGGATATTTTGTTTGTTTATAACATTCAAGGATATAAACAAAAGGAGATTTTCTGTCGGCGGCGGCGAAAGGAGCTTATTTAGTTAATAGTGTAGATTTATTATCCCCCCAAAAAAGAGCTAGTGTAAATAGCATTATTATTTTTTATACACACTTATACACATATAAATATGGCAGCATATGCGCAGTTCGGATATGGATATCCGTCGGCAAGTCAGGTACTTATATTCGTATATTTAAATCCTTGTTTGTTTTTATTATTAATTAAATTTAAAAAAAAATTGTTATTGAAGTGAAAGAGTATATTGAAACTTAATTAAAAGTTTAAAACATTTGTAGGTATTTATACAAATGTTTGTAAACCTATGGATTTAGTGTAGTTTAGTAAAAATGTTCACCAAAATCCAGCGGTCGAACACAACGAGTGATTAATTTATGTCTTGGTTACGATTGATTTAATTATGATACACATGAAAGCTTGTGTCTTGAAACGAAGAACAATGAGTAATTGGCAATTCTTTGCCTGCACTTATTTAATCCTTCCTCGAGTTTTTAACAAATATAATTGCAAACGAATCTAAACAAACTAATTTGTCCTTTTTAATGGATTAAATTCTATCTTTTAATCATTTTCGGAATGGAGACATGTGAAAACAGTGTTTTACTCATTCAATTCATACGAATTGAATTCCCTGCTTTGTTTTTAAATATAGGTGTCACAGTTAGGGACGTCTTATGCCACTTTAACTTTTTCTAAAAAATAATGTTTGCCAACAGATTTACAGATTTAGAATAATACTTTTTTTTAAATGAAAATAAAAATTATTTAAGTTAGATAATCAACACACTTCTGTGTCCTTTTGTCTTCCCAAAAAGTAGTTTATTTATGTGTATTTTTATACAAATCGAAAAAAGAATTCTTTAAAATTTTACTAAATTACAGCTTTTATGTAGCTACTACATGGCTTTCTTCCATTTCTATTTTTTAAATAACTAAATTACCTTCGAATATTGAACGTTCAAAAATGACAACACACACAAATGCCTATGCAGCACAAAATTAAAAGGAAAATTTCTTTTTTTAAATTTTAACAATTTTTGATAAAACAATGAATGATTATAAGGATTTTTTCTCGATAGTCAAATATTGTTTTATTAAAAACTTAAAGTACTTAAAATTTACCAAGAATATATTAAAACAAAAGCTTAATCGAAAAAATATTTCTTTAAAATGTCAATATCCTAATCACAATACTAAATTGTATCTTTTAAATACTTACGACAATGGATATAACATAAATATAGCTACCTTCGGTTTCTAGTATTTATAGAAATTAATTATCTTCAAATATTGGCCGTTCAAAAATTACAACATAAACAATTTGCGAATGTAAAAATTTGTGAGTAATTGCATTGATTATATACAAATTTCTTCTTGATAGTCAACTTTTGTTTAATTAAAAATTTAAAACACCTAAAAATCGCCAAGAATAAATTTAAACAAAAATTATATTGAACCAAAATTTAAATCAATAAAATGGAAAGAAAAGATACGTTTGCTTTCAATACTAGGTTCCATTTTACTAAAATAACAATAAAGTCGCAATTTTTCAAAAGCTTCTAGCTAATGCGCCAAAAAAAATTGTCTTTATTATAAGATGTATAAAAGTTCTATAAATCATTTAAAATGTAATGTAATTTTCCATTGAATACCAACATCAATTTTTTGAAAATTTAACTTCATTGATATTTTGGAGACCTAAGAAAAATTTCGCACAAGCTAAACTGCTAAATTTATTTAACCATTAAAATCATATGTAAAGTTTTCCTTAAGCCTCGTTAGTTAAACAATCTGATCGACGGACCGTATTCTATTATTTAATCCTTATAAAAATTGTAATTAATACCTAAAGAAGATGCTAGGTTTCATAAGAAACATTGAAAGGTTTTATTTTTCCTTATACTTTAGTTTCTAATTGTGTTTAGTGTTTTTGCTGTTCTTTTTTTTAACAGCACAAGAAATACAAAATATCTTATAATCTAAATAGTGCAAAGCTTCTAAACTAAGAAGTCTTATATTAAATTTGAATTATAATTCTTAAGCTTATTACAGAATATTTCAAATCTTACAATAATGTCGGATCTTTTAGTGGATAAAGTGTGCTGAATATCTTACAATCGTCTGAACTAACAATTCTTTGTGAGAACGTTATTGCCACATCCTCTGTTAGACGATGTTTGATGTGGTTGTTTAATGTGTAACACCTGACAATTGCTGACAAGTTTTTAAGTGTTATTTATAATACATCTCTTGACGGGTGAAAAATAGAATCAACAATCATTTTATGTAGCAAAATCTGTCAGTCGTATGAGCGGAAATGCATTTACCTATTATTGGCTCATTGACAATAACAGAACATTGACAGATTTGACAATACTTGAAAATTCGATAATCATCTGTAATCAGGGGTGGAATCGGCTAAGGTGTTTGTTGATAAATGACACTCAAAGTGATCGAATTTGATCTACGTAAGGTCTAAGGTGATAGTCAAATTGATAACTAAAAAATGTGTTAAACATTTTCAAAACAAATATGTTTATTCCGAATAGAGCTACCAGACGCTTACACAAACGACTGGAAAATTTTCTTAGTTCACTTTGTTTCGTTAAAAAACACATTTCTGTGACCGACAAAGCTTACGACATTCGAAAAAAGCAAGAAAAGTAAGAATTGTATTCAAACACAGCCTATTTGATGCTTTTATTTAGATATTTTATAAGAATCAATTTGAAATTTCATCAAGGCAACAACGAATTTTGACAATTTGAATCTGAAATAGTTTAATCGAATTGAATTGAGTTCTATCATCTTACACAGATGGAATGAAAATTATCAAAAAATTGATAGTCACCTTAGCCGATTCCACCCCAGAGTAAAAACAACAATTAGCCTGTTTTAAAGAACTATTAAAAAATCTTATTTTTAGAACATTTTTTTGCTACTAAAATGCTGACACAATTTTCGTTGTTTAAATGCCCGCTCCTAATAAGTTTTTTTAATTGACTTTTTTTTTGGGAGTACAAAAATAACCCATTTTTGATCTAATGAAAAGATATAAGATTGCTCAATTAGTTTAAAATTGGAAAAGTCTCTTTGTAAATCTAGTTTTATACTTACTCGTCTAAATTTACGGTAAAGAATATCGAAATAGGGTAACAGCAGAGACAGTATTTCACGGCTTAATTTCCAGCGGTTTTTAATTCAAATCTTTAAGAAAAAATATCATGTCGAAAAATAAGACTTTCCATTTATTAGTTGCTAATAGTTGATTTTTATTTAAGAATATTGTTTTCAAAGTAATTATCAATTTTCTCTTCTTAAAACACACATGAAAATTAACCAGTTTCTACAACCTTACAGTTCAAAGCTTACTTTAAAAGTCTATTAAATTTTGTTGTAAAATGTAAATAAAAGATTACAAGTAATTAAAATTTTCGAATACCTTAAAGAACTTCGTGATTCTTAAGGCTCAGCTGTAATGTTTAATATTAAACTTTCTCTCCTCTTATAAATGTCAGCAGAGATTCGTAGGGATCGGGTTTGTTAAAAAAAGATTTGTTGAAAGACGTCGCTAGTCGCCATTGGTTTTAAATCAATTTTTAATAATCGTAGTAAACTTTACCCGTGTCTTTTTGGCATTTTATTAATAGTATAGTAGAAAATTCCCAAAAAACGCATTGGATAGATAGATAGATAGATAAATTCTTTTTTTTCGATTCGATGTTGATACAATTATAATCTATAAGCCAAAAAAACGCATCGGCATAGCCAGATGTTTGTATTTAAAAATTGGTACAACTGAAAGAAGACCTGTCAGAATAATATTAAAAAAACACACAAATAAAAGAAAGTTTTGTGAGAGTCAAAAATTAAAATTAACTTCAGTAAAAAAATAAATAAAATGGACAATTTTCAAGAAGAAATGGTAAACAAACATCTGGAAATTGAGATTCTATAAAAATAGTTTATTTAACAATTGCAGCTTTGACATAAAATAAAAACTTCAAGAAGTTGGTTTGTTCGTAGACCACTACATTAACATGTGGTATTGAAGGTTTTCAATTCTTTATATGACTAATTCAAATTGGAATGAGCTTGATTTGACTCGATTCCTGTCGGGAATCGGAGTTGATTCAAAATTTTGGGAAGAAAAAACTGTCTGGAGGAGTTTCTTTTACAGATAATGCATTATAATCTGTTTATTTGCATGTTATTTTTGTATATTTTTGTTTTAATCAAATGAAAAAAAATGCAAAAAATGTAGCATATTCTTATATTATTCTGAACTATTCAGCTCTTAATTGTTTAATACGAATCAAAATATCTCACTTGCACTTCATAAGAATCATCGGAACACCATTTTCATTTTAGAAAGTGCTGTCAAACTTAATCATTTTTTAATCTTCTTGCTCGGTGGAAACACTAAAAAGATTTATTTAATCTTAAATGAGATAAACCTTTGGTGGAAACATAGCTAAACTTCTTTTCTTTTCTTGCAAAATGAGCCTAGTTAGTCCATTTTCCTTAACAAAACTAAATAATATCAACAGTAACAGTAATATCTGAAAAGGACGCAAAAATCTTGGATAATGCTGTGAAAAATCACAAATCTGTACTTCTTAAAAGTTTGTTCAAGGAATACTGTGTACTTAAATATCAAGATTTTTGCTTGAAAACTTTCTGTAAACACACAAATTCTAACTTCCCGCAATTGATATTTCAAGTAATTAACTTTGGTATACCAGCGGTAAATATTCAAAAAAGTATTAGATCTTGAAAAAGACAAGTAGAACGCTTGAATTTTGAATGAGAATGTGCGTTATCGAGAACTGACTATAATGTTATTGATTTTCTATTTCTAATATACGAGTACATATGTTAAAACGATGCGTCTTTTTCTGTTTCTAAATAGCCTTTACCTCAAAATTTGTAAGAATTTTCTTATCATTTCACTCTCTCGTCTAGTTTTTTTTTCTTTTTGTGAATCTCAAACCAGACATAAACAAACAGATAAGCTTAATATTTATTGCAATACTGTATAAGCGCCGTAATCTTTTTGATCGGGTGTATTCGTTTATTTTGAAAAACTAAAACTTGTGAGCGTGACACTAAACAAAATATACTCTTAGTCCAAAAAGACCAAACCAATGTGGTAAGGTTGAAAAAAATTAGTTTCACCTTTTTACCAAATTAAAAAAAAAATATGATTGTGATTTTCAAAATACTTTTCTTTAATATATTGTTATAATAATTATTTTATCTAAGAATCAAAAGAAAAATCAAGCTGCTGTATGGAGACTTTTTGGACTATGTTTGCATATAGCTCGTTTATCAGAAAAGGTCATTTAATTTAAGGCTATTATTTTCTATATGACTTAACATTTATCTGTGGATTTCCTACCCGTTAACATTTTTCATTGATTCATTTTTTAGTTTAATAAGTTAAAATTCTTATCCATTTTTTGTCTTCTACTTTTAATTTAATGTCTTAAGGTTTTTAATTTTTGCATGCAAAGAATTTGATTCTACCTAAGTCATGCAAATCCAGCGTATTTCAAATGCAAACACTTAAAAAATTGTCTGTAATGAAAATGGGTTCATTTAAAAAACATTTTCATGTGATTTACCGTCGCTCCGAGAGCCTTAAGACTATCGTTAAAGAAATGCAAATGACCACTTTAAAAATCATAGTTATGTGACAGATTTTGGAAAGTAAAAAAAAATCTGTTCTGAATAAAATATCAGCAACTTAAGTATCTTGCATGCCGATTATTAGGTTTCGTAATTCAAAAAATTGCAAGCATCTCTTTAGCTTCAGGTTAGTAGAATTTTGGTTGTCAAATACTTTAAGGAAGTTCTCACATAAACATAATAATCAAGCAATAAAACGAGCATTTAACGATTGCCGCCGCATTTTAAACACAAAGTTTAGTGAATTGATTCCATATTACGTTAATTTCTATTCCATGTAGCTTAGCTTTAGGCATATACCTAGATAAAATATTGATGAAACTCAGGTTTGCGAATGTAATGTACTTTCTTTGTTTTTTAGAAATTTAGTAATATTAAAAAAATGTACGAACACACCCTACGTTCTATTTCACCAATTTTTTCTAAACGTAAGAAGTCTTAAAAAACACAACAAGTTCTCTAAAAAGATGCCAAAACTGACCCTACTCTGAAAACCTAACAATTTATTTTAACTGTGACAAAATCGTCTCTAAAAGTAATTATAGTTGAGTTTAATTTTCAAAGTTATAAAAGAAGTATATTGTCGGGTAAGAACAAATTTTTGGAGTTAAGATTATATAACAAGGGCAGATCCAGATCCATTTTTAAAAATATTTTAATTTTCTCAGATATGCAAAGATATGGTAACTCAAAATATTCAAAACCTTAAATGCAAATGACCATCAGTTTGTGTTGAGTTGAAGCGACGGCGACGACATATTTTTGAATTGATTTTATGAGTGTCAAAAAAATTTTCATGTTGAAAAGTGAAGTCGATTCTAGAAAACAAATAAATATTTTTCAATTGAAATATTTGAGGAATATTGATTACAAATTATTTAACTATACCTATATGTACTATCTTAGAGCATGGTATTAATTTTACAGATTGCTAGAGTTAAGAATCAAATTCACTTCGATGAACAGGCAAATACAAGGACGTTAATGTCCTCGTTATGAATAGCGAAGCGAACATTCGCTAAAGTTCAAATGTAAAAGCGAATTTCTTTTTTGATAGTATTATCGTGAGCAAGCTTAAGCCATTCGCTTCAAATATCAATGGTGCCAACATTATATCATTCAAAAAACACAAATGAAATGTCATACAATGACTTTCAATTACAGTATTGTATTTCTCACATAGTAGTACCCGTGGCATACTGGTTACTGCGTTGGGCTGTCATGTCAGAGGTCTTGCGTTCGATCCCTGCATATGCCATCTTAAGTCTTTTCACGGGTACTGCCTTTTGCGAGGAATTGACAAATTCTCCAAGAGTAAATCATGTCAAGAAAAGTGCTTTCTCAAATTAGCCGTTCGTTTTCGGCATGTAAACTGTAGGTCTCCTCAATTCCTGACAAAAAAAAGATCTGCCTGGGTCCCAAATCTGTGTTTGCAACAACTAGAATCGTTCAGATTCACTTGCATTGGAATTGTTAGTCTGTTCTGATGATTCTTGTGGCTTGGTCGCCCTCCATTGCACTTGGCCTGTTCACATGCCTCAAGGTTGATACTAATATCTTGTTGAAGTTTCTTAGAATTAGTAGTCACTTCGGTTGAAAGTAAATCCTGTGAATGAGTACCAAAGCAATTGCTTTGTGGTTTAACTGCCTGGCTCAGACTAAGAAGTATGTCTACAGCTTGCTTCAAAGGATACAAAGACGCCTGGCAGTATGGTTCTCCACCAGTAGCTGTGGAATTTTGTTATGTTCAGCAATTTTTTGTTTGAGTTTTACATTGTAGTCCAACCAAACAAAACTTCTTTAATGGAAACTACAATTTTATCAACAAACCCTATACAAATCTTTTCCTTCACGAAACGGAGGTTCAAGAGTGTTCAGTTCTTCTGCAAAACTCTGCCAATAATGTTGTTGGTTCCTTTTTGATGAACACCTATGGCGCTAGCCATATCGGGATTTGTTTCCATTAATTGCACCAAACTAGCAAATTGATTTGCATATGTCCTTGAAAATATAATTCTGTATTTTCTTTTTTTGTTATAACACAATATATAGTTGCAAATACCTTTTTCTTTTATCACTCTTTTTAACAAACAAACGGAAAACTGTGAATTCACTGAATATTTTGATTCGATAGAATTTCACATTTTGAGTCGTTAAATTAACAAATATTCGATCGCAAGTTCTTAAGCTCGCTTCGCTATTCATAATGAGGGCCTAAACCTGGAACTCACGTGCTCTCAGATATTTAACTATGTGCAAATCGAAAGAAGGACTTATAGTTACTTAGTTATTGTAATCTGCTTTTGTACAGAAATGTCAATTTTTAAAAAGCAAGGCTGAATTATCAAACAACTAAATTATACTGGAAAACTTATTTTCATAAATGCAAAAGAGACGTCTCTCACACCTGAATCATATTTTAACATTTTTTTAAACTATCAAATTCTGCCCAGAGAAATTTGTTTTGACAGATTGAGCGGGATTTTTGTTTGCTCTTTCATGAGCATCATACTATCAAATAATTGAGCCTGGGAACGACTTTAGACAAAAACGAAATTTTATTTTTATAAACAAACTTTTTTCTAAAAGATTTTGTATCTCTACCATCACATCCGTCAGTTAGAATGACATTAAACAAACCAATATTTTTTTTTTGAACATTTAAACGAATTTAACAATAACGATTTTCCCACATCAAATTATTATTTCCAATTATAAAGAGTATCTGTACACATCGCAAATCGACATGCACACAGAACATTATCTGACGAATATGAATGATTTACGATCTTCGTGAAATTTCACCTGAATAATCACACAAACTCATCGCGCATCGGAATCGGAAACTCATCCATTCCCGTATTCTCTGCTGTGATGTGCTTATAGCTGAATGTTGTTTTACCAATATACTCGAACCTATCTAAACTCAAGAAGATAAACAGCTATGGAAGTAAAAACCTGAGCGAGCTCAAATATAGGAAGGTCCAATGAAGGTAAAAAAGTTAAAAAAAAAGAAGCGAACAAAAAAAACAAAGATGTAGGTAAAACAGGAATGCATGAAATGTCATCGCGAATTCCCATCATGCATCGTGATTCCAATAATTTCCATCAACGCAATTCATCTGCGAACTTGTCAAAAGTTTTGATGGAAGCGATGCCAATCTACGCCGCGCTGCCACCGCCGTCGCTAGCCGCACCAATCGATAGTTGTTGTTCTCTGTTATGATGGTTGCTGTTGCTGATGGTTGCGGCAAAGCCATCACTCGATCGATAGCAGCTCTGCTGCCCGCGCAGCAGCTCGCACCCATCAGTTCTCAATGACAATTATGCGCGAGAATCGGAAATTGTGAGCATATCAGCACAGTTTTTTTTGTGTGACGCAGCAGAGCAGCGCAGTACAGTCAAGGGATAACACACACAACGCGTTCGCATTCGCGTTTACAGCATATACTGATCTTGCCCAGATCCCTTTGCCTTTTATGACAGATTCCTGTGTCCAGGGTTTAGTTTTTTGGCCGGGCCGGCGATCGCGCCGCCTTAGACAGAGCCAGAACTCTTTCTGATTGCTTACTTGTTTGGATTGTGAGCTGTGACTGCAGCAACAAACGATTGAGGGCACAAAAACGCTGAAAGCTGACTGATGCATGGAACCGGCCAGTGGTGGCCAGTTTCAGAGGCCAATTCCAATTCCAATTCCTATTCCGCATAGGAAATTTGTTTCACTCGGAACGGTTATGGGAGTGCGATAAGATAAGCCGTATAAGGACGGCAGCAGCGTACGCGACTCGCTTGCTAAGAGCGCGTTTGCCTGTGAGTGCGCCTTTAATTAATTAATAATTCATTTTAAGTACATGCGCAGCTCCGAAACGAGTATGATGATGATTCTTTGAGCAGGGATAACAGTCTGGATGTAAGGTATATTAGTGTACTACCTTCATATATGTATGTGTGTTGTGTACTGTACGGTCATCTTAGCCGCTGCGGCGGTTCCTAGCGAAATCCAGATTGTCTATCCCACATCAGCTTTTGAGAGACTGAGACTGAAGAAGATAAACTTAAAGCCCGATGGAACATTGACAGGGGTCTTATCTTGATGATGGAAGGAGATATCGCACAATCGAATCGACAGACCTGCCAGCCAATCTCTGGCTCAGCGGCAGCATCAGCGTCTGCCGGGTGCAACATTGACTGCTTGGCCAAGCATCCAGCATGAAATTCCGAATACCGAACATCGAACCGATCCCCAGATGATGATGATCATCATCATCGTCACGTTGATGATTGCCAATATGCCAATGTACATTGAGCGCCGGCCCCTGCGCTTTCCGCTGCTTCTGGTTGACCGAGGCTGAGGGTATTCCGAGCTGATCCAATCTCATGATTGCCCATCGTCGTCGTTCTTTCTCCCTTTAATTCTGCTGATGGACGTTTTTTCGTTTTGTTGTGGCAGAAAAGTTTCGCCAAGAAGCATTCAACGGAGGACTCGAACTGTTGCTCAGTTTGGACTCGAGCTGTCAGTTTACGGTTATGAATTTTATGATTTATGTCCGGGCAAATGGATTTTATTATGCCGGGCTTTGGTTGGAGTTGGAGTTTTCATGTCGGTTAGGTTTCGGTTCCTTCGTCTTCGTTGTCGTCGTCGTCGTCATATCTTCGCATCGCTTGTCCGCTCTTTTTTTTTCCAAAGCTCCAATCATCCAGACAGAGAAGTAGATGGATTTTTGACATTCGGGTGACTCTTTTTGTCACTTTTGGACTTTTCCTCCATATTATTCCCCATCATCAGATACTTGATGGGTAATTTATGCTAAAAATTCATAAATCAATAAGGAATCTTATACAGATAGATGTAGCTATGTACATATAATAAAAGCGATCAGAAACGGATGGGGTTTTTGTTGCGTGTGAAATTTTGGTGGAGAATCAACCGACATAACGACACGACACGACAAAAGCGACGAACAAGCGGTCAGTGCGCCTTGCGCGCCTGCTCCCAGCGGCTATCTGACACTTTTTAATATTTATAGATACAAAATGAATCGAAATGAATTTATTATCCGCTAATGAGGTTTTTATTGTTATTTATATATTTTTTAAATCAATGATTTGAATCGGGTAGGGTATACACGGGGATTGAAATGAAGATGAAGATAGGACAGGGATATGGAGAGGAGATTCCTCTTCGCATTCTACCAGAAAACATGTATGATTGTTTTTTTTGTTGTTTCTTTTTTCTTTGTTTGTCTCTGACTGAACGAGTTTTTTTTTTGGTCAGTACCTACCTATACCTGGCATATCTTTAAGATACAACTTAAAAAATTGCAACAAAGATGCTAAAGGTGCATATATTTACGTATTTGTACCTAAGGCATCTATATCTAAAAGCGAAAGTTTATCTATTCGGATGACATGCATAGATATAAAAGTTCACATTATATTTATAACTTAACCTAATCTACACCCACATACATTACTATGAGAAACTATTTTCGCGCTCAAGCCTCGATTATTTTCCAAGGAGACGATGCTCTATACTGATCACGATATTAAAAGCTATATGTGGGGTTGGTTCATGGCATAAAATAGATTTATGCTTGATAAGTTGTTCGAAGTATCTACAAGTATTTGAATTTTTATATTTTCTTAATGAGAATAAAAGGAACTATGGCAAAGTCATAGATACATTGTTTTTTTACACGTCAGAGGTTCACAAAGAAGTGGGATAGATCGATGAACATCTTAGGATTTATAAAATGCTCAATTTGTATTAAATCAAATGTATGCAGCTGATGAGCTCCGCCTCGGCAATTCAAACGTTTTTAAGATAATAAATAATACATCACTACATTTTAAACTTTTTGTGCAAAAAAGAAGTCGAGAGCTTTCGGATACTATCAAGTCGAAGTCTGTTAATAAAAGTCTAATAAATTAAGAACATTTGGATCAACAACTCTTAATATCTCACACGCTTATTTTAGAAATATTGAATTTTGACGGATTAACTAAATTGTTAAAGCCATTTTTAGCAATTTACTAACTCTTGAAGATGATTAACCTAATTTTTTAAACGGCTTTAACATCTTACTATCTTTTAACAATTTTATAAAATTAAAATTACGGAATGACTACTTTAACTTTTAGCAATTTGCTAAATCCATATGACATTTTTGTAAAACTATTCTTATAAAAGCAGTGGATGGAATGTACCACTCAACTGTTCGAAATTACAATCAATTAGGTCCGTCTAAGTGTATTTGTTTATTTTCACGAACGGTCAATTTTTAGACATGTTTGGATGCTTGTTTTTAAATAAAAGGCAATTTGCAATTAACTAGTTAGCAAAACGATAGAAAAAGGTTTACAATTTTGGACACACTAAGTAAATTGCTAAGATTTTAGAAAATTTCTAGTTAGTAAATTGTTACACCCTTTAAAATAGGCTGTTTAAAATTTTGTTTAGAAGAAAGATATATTTAAGTCTTTTTTTAAACAATTCATTACATTTTAAGTCAATCATGTGTTTTTGTCTTAAGGAGTTTGATATTTCTCAATTGTCAATATTCTTCTACTTGTGATAGCAAAAAGTAGAGTCCATCAAAGTTAAAGTCTTCTGTCAAGTAATTTTAAGGCTTAAAAAATGTTAAAAAGTTTTCGTGTTAAGATTTGGTGTACTAAGTTTCTAAAAGGAAAGAAACTTTTGATAAGACACTTTTCCTCCGTTTTAAACCGAGTGTTTGCAAACAACGTGCAGCCGATACCTTCTAAAGAGCCTGAAGAAACTAATCCCCGAATCCGCACCGCACCTCCCAGTAAAGATGAGATCGTTGAAGCATTTAAAGCACTTAAGAACAATAAAGCGGTCGGAATTGAAGGAATTCAAGCGAACTGCTTCATCCGCTCATAAAAGAAGCCTGGACCACTGACAGATTCCCCCATTAGTGGAAGAAGGGAATTATCGTCAAGCTCCCAAAAAAAGGAGATCTTTCAAAGTTCGAAAACTATAGAGGAATTTGCGTTCTACCAGCCGTTGCCAAAATAGTAACTAACGTTATACTGGAACGCATCAGAGAACACCTGGAGGCCACAATCGATGCCGAACAAGCAGGATTCCGCGCTGGATCATCCTGTATTGATCATATTAACACCCTGCGGATTATTATTGAACAGTGCGTTGAATATTGATCACCACTGCTGTTCATCGACGAGAAGGCCTTTGATAGCGTTAATAGGGAGTATATCTGGTTAGCTTTGCGGAGGAGAGGTGCCACAGAAAAACTAATTGCTATTATTAAAGTAGCATAATGATGGATCCAAGTGTCACGTTCTGCACGATGGTAGGTTGTCAGATGATTTTGGAATCCGAAGCGGAGTCAGACAGGGCTCAACTCTGTCAGGAACGGGGGAAACCAATGGACTTTGACATCCTATTTAAGGCACTTGGATTACGCGGACGATGTTTGCTTACTCTATATAAAATGACAACAAGTGTGGAGAGAGAAGCAGAAGTTGTGAGGCTGAAAATTAATTCTGGCAAAACAAAAATGAACAGCCTTGGAACCCGATCACCCTCTCAAATAAATATTTTCTCGCAACCGATGGAAAAAGTGAAGACCTTTTAATACCTTGGAAGCATCGTTTCCATCGATGGCAGAACCGAACAAGACGTCATCTACCGCATCGGCAAAACAAAAGCGACGTTCTGTATGCTGTCAAAAATTTTGAGGAATAACTCTATCAGCTTAAGAAGAAAGCTACGATTTTTTCGCACAAATGTCGAATCTGTGCTTCTTTATGGGTGAAGCACTTGAAAGGGTACTTCAGCCATAACAAGAAAGCTGCAAAGCTTCTTAAAAAGATGTCTTCGTAACATCCCAAGGATTTTCTGGCCAAGCCGTATTTCAAATGAGGTCCTTCATAGAAGGACAGGTCAGGAACCTATAGAATCTATAATACGAAGACGTAAGTGGCAATGGATTAGACATACACTTCGATTAGATAACGACTACATTGCAGGCCAAGCAATGCAGTGGAATCCGCTCACACAAGAAGGAAGAAGAGCTGGACGACGAGAAACACATGGCGCAGGACTGTCGAGGTGGAATCAGCGCACTATGCATTTAGCAAGAGTTGGATGGATCTGAAACATATCTCCGGAAACCGTATACGATGGCGCTTAAGCGTAGTAGAGGCCCTTTGCCCCTTAAAGGGTTCCCAACGGACATTACAGGTCTGAGGATCTAAGTAAGCAAGATTCTTAAGCTTTCTTATTTCATTTAAAAAACTTCAGTTGTGTTCTTGCTTAAGTGTTACCATGTGTCCCTTGAATATTAAACATTGTATGTTAATATACACTTCGTCCAAAAAGTCTCCGTACAACAGCGTAATTTAATTGTTTTCAATAAAAAAAGATGTGAAAAAGGAATAAATGTAAGAACCAGAGTGGTACAGTGAAAAAAAGTTATTAAATTTTAAAAAATTGTGAATGTGATTTTTAAAAACCTATTTTTAATATATTGTTATAGTAAATATTGTATCTCAAATCAACAAAAAGAAAGCTGCTATACGGAGACTTTTTGGACTATGTGAAGCTAATCCAAAATTTTAAATAATTGTAAAATGCCAACTCCTTTGTATTAAAAACAAGCGATTTTTATTAAATCAAACAAAGCTTAATCCTTTAGCAACGCAACTATTAAACTGAAATGTCAAAAAAGCAGAAGTGTTATGGAAATATTACCTCCTGAAGTGTCGAGAGTAGCATTGTTTAACTCAAGCAGTACTTTAAGTCACAATTAGGTCTTGTCAGAGCAAACGAAGTTTTATTAGATGAAAAATTAAGGCAATAAGCTTAAGGCTTTTTTTTAGCAATATGAGTTTTTTTTATGAAGTCCCTTTTCGCATTATTAGTATCTATACTTCAAAATGTAGAGTTGAGGATTGTTTACACCCATATTTATATTTTCAATTAAAAACACCACTTTCAGTATTGTTTAGTATTAAAAACTTATCATTACTAATTGCTAAGCGTCCATTTAGCTTTATTTCTTATGGGAGTAACTGTTTCAGCTTTGATATGAATCTCTTAACATTTAACGAACCTATTTTTAAGGCAGCAATCCTTATGTGCTATACGCTATGCCTATCCCATCACTACCAATTATTTTCCTGAACCTTAAGTTTTTATATCATAATCACTATCATACTTATTTCTACAACCTATCCCTTTCCAAAAAGAACACAACAATTCTACGCCATTACCGAACAACAGAATTGCCCTTTAGACATCCGAAAGTGGCAATTCATTTGACGATTATGAGGCTCCTTTACGCCCAGCAATTCCGCATGATAGCCCATTCTGTAAAATCAGCTCAAAACGCCAATGAAAAAGTACTTCTTAACACCTCGTATCTAATCATCCCTAAATACTATGAATTAACTTGCTGGCCAACCTGCCTACGATGATGGCCACTTCTGATTCGGTAACAACTGTAGCGGTGGAGGTATAGTAGCGGTGCGGTGGATGGTGATGCAATGGAACATCCTCCATCACCACCATCAGCTACCGCGGCATTATGGCAGGTGCCACTTAGCTCTCGGTGGGAGTATGGGTTGAGATTTACGCTACCACCATCACTCGCTCAGAGTATGAGTCGTCGTCGTCGAGTATATTGTAAAGCACAACGGAAGAACGTTTTAGCTTTTTGTGCGCCATAATAATGCTTGAAAATGCCCGTTATTATCAGCACGCAATCCAGTTTTTTAATGATTCCATTCATTCTGGTGTAATATTCGTTCTCTGCGTCTGGGTCTCCTGTGTGCTTGGTCCTGTGTTTCTTGCAACAACACCAACAACAATAACAACTGTTGCCAACACCATCGTCATATACTCTCCAACTCTAAAAACAACAACAACAACTGGGACTTCTTGTAGTCATGTTCCTAACATTACATCCCGTGATATCGCAGCGCATAAACATTTACAACTCCAATTTGGCAGATAACAACTAACATAAGGGTTCAGGGAGGAAGGCAATGAAGGACAATTCGCCTTTGCCATTGCCATTGCCTTAACATCGCCTTCACCGTCGCTGTCGCCTTTGCGCTTTGCCTTCGCCTTTGCCGCCACCATCATCAAAAGACAATGTGGACTGTGGACAAGCATCGCATCGGGACAAAAGTGGGAATAATCTCTTTGGAGAACCCGGTAGCCAGACAACACAGATGACACAAGAGTTTGCGGGCAAATATTTATTTGTCGTCGTCACATTATTATTCCGATGACTCGAATTTTATGGCTTCAGATACGTCCGCCGCAATCCGAGAGTGGATTTTATCGCCTTGCAATTCATTAGGATTCAGCAGGAGCATAGTCGCTGGTGCTCTGCTTCACAGCGTTACCAGCGACTCCAGATCGGACAGGGGCAAATATTATATAAAATCGCTAAACCAACTCCCCGAGAAATCATAATTATGATAATTTCTCGGTAGATTTTTGTATTTTTATCTTTCGCCGGAAAGTTACTGCGCTCCTGCATAATGATTGGTTGCACCAGCAGCATGAACTGAGCAGCGTTAAAGGGTTGCTAGCTAGCTATAGTGCGGCGGCGGTGGCAATGATGGTGAGCTGATGGTTTGTCACCCCCTCACCATCATCCACATCGTCTGGTTCGTGGATATGAATCCTTTCGCGATTTTCACTCGTGATTATGATTTTTTGGAAAAACTTCCAACAACCGGTAATTAGCATAATTTTTGGCCAACATCGATCGATTCTAAGCTGTGTTACTATGGGACGTGATGGCACTTGGTTGCGTTCATAATTAGGCACAGAGGTATTTAAATTCGTTTGCTAATTTCTGGCGCAGCGAATATTATACCTGACTATAAAAGAGCTGGAGGGTATATGATGTATAAATATTGAGGAACAACGCGACGACGACGACGACGATGACTACGACGTGGACGCAATGAAGAGCATAGGCAACCAAACCAAACTAAACCAAACCAGCAGCACCAGCAGCAGCAGCATCGGGAGCGGGACTAGACTTTTGTTACTTCTTGGGGCTGCGAAATGGAAGTCCATCCCATTATAGTAGCTGCTCTGGATATGGTGTTTCCCTTTTGTTCGTTAACGTTATAACTTATACTCCCTATGTAACGCGTATATATACAAAATAATTACCCGGATGGTAGTGTTGCTGTTTTTTAGTTTTTTACGATATAGTGGGCTTGTTCCAGGCGTATTATGATAATAACCGAAGTAGCAAAATGATTGTAATTAATATAATGGCCAAAGATTATCGTTCGTAATTACACTTGGGCGCTGGCTCTTCTGAGTGTTATGATGTTGCGCAAAAACAAAAAAGTAATTCTTTTGTGTTTTTTTTTTGTTTTTGTATACTTGGGAATTCTTCTAAATGTATCGAAAATGTAAAATCGGACAAAGTTTACATTTGACTCTTACCAAATAGCCTTAAGGGAGATTTTGAATGGCTGCTAACAGGCTTATGTTTTTTGAAATTCATACAAATTTATAAAAAAAGACACATAACTTAAAAACAAAATAACAAAGCAATTTAATAGAAGTCTTGCCATTTCCATTTATAAAAAAAAACACAAAACATTACAACAGTTTTTTTGTTTCATTCTTCTTCATTAAAGTTTTGTTAAAAAAATTAAGTGGACCTTGAGAGTTGCTTAAAATATTATAAAATATTTCAATTTTTATTCATCGAGCATTGACAAGAATCGCACAAATTTTCAAAACCTATAGTGATCCTAAATTTGTCTTTGTTTTCAAAATATGCAGATCTTTAATATAAAAACTCAACTCAAAATTTCATCATGTATTTCGCTGAAACAACTTTTATTGAAAGTGTTTTTCGTGTATGAATTATTAAAATTTACAAATATAAAGTATTAATGACTTCGGTAACACCTGACTCACATACTTTCGAAATTTAAAAGAATGTTCCACATACGCCTCATAGACCCATGACTATAGTAGAATAGAATAGAATATAAAAAAATTAGTTATACAATAAATGATTTCAAGTCTTTTATGACCTAGTTTTAAAAAACCTTCGGTCCGATTGACAGAATATGAAATTTAAATTTAAATTAAAAAAGGTCCAACAAAAAAAGAGAAAAAAAAAAAAAAACAAATTCAAATGCACTGGAAAAATTAAAAGCTCTCTATAAGAATTCTTTTTCTGTAAACCATCGCACATTGGAGAAATTTGTAAAGTTTATCCTAGCTTTTTGCTCCATTAAGGGTTTGGGGTCAGCTTCAAATTGGTTCTCCCCAAAAATGTCTCGACGGATTTTTTGGGTTTTGCAGAGTTGGCTTTCGATAGGCAGATCTGCTCTGTAGTTCAGCGAAAGTATCTCACATTTGGCTCGTAAAGTTGAAGAAATCATATCGGTTTAGTTCTTGGCGTCGAAGTAGTTTGATTCTCCAGGATTTAAATCCAACCAACTATAGAAGTTTCTATACTGCGATGTTTTGGCCTGATTGATGAAATTTTGTCGATATTTCTCATCCGATTTCGTGACAAGGGAGTAAAGACTTCCTTTAAAACCCAGTAGATTTTTGCTTGATTGCATTGATTTATGATGATAAATTTTAATACTCTATTGACCAGTCTCGATGAATCCAATCGGATTATCAAACGAAATCGTTTCCACTAATTTCTTAACTAAATTGTTTACAAAATCTGCTACCTTTGTTATTTTACAACAATTATTTTTAACATTCCATAGAATTGGTCCGATTTGTCAAATTGAAAATTTTGACATTTCTCGACGTTTTAAAATCCCTAGATTTTTAGAAGGATGTATGTTCGTGTTTGTACATTTGGGAAACTTTTTTCATCTTTCCAAGCACAAAAACCAGTAGAGATATCGACTCCAAATGAATTTCGTCATAAGGACAATAATGAAGAATGATGCAGAAAGGACTCCTTGGTTAACAAAAAATATCTGAATAACCAATAACGCCAGTGACTTGACTTGATACCAAACAGATATAATTTTGAAAAAACGGTTTTTTTATAACTCAAAAACAGTGCAACAAAATAAATATCAGGTCGAAACAAACAAAAACTATTTTCTTTCCAAAACGTTGTTATGCAACGAAGAATAACGTGTTTGACATCTGGTAAAATTTTGAGAAGAGTTGAATTGACAGTTTCTTAAAAGAAAAAAAATTAAAAAACTAAAACCTTAAAACAAAACATTATTTAAAGTTTGACAAACCGGTTTATGACATAAATATTGTTTTGAAAATTAAAGATATATTCTTAAAACTAGTTTAATGCTTTACAAAATATTGTTATTAACATTCAGTTAAATGTTTGGCAAAGACCGAAATGACAGTTTTTTTTTACAAAACTTAAAATTATTATTTAAACTATAATATCTCTTCAAAAATTTAAGAAATTGGCAATAAACTAATTTCATCTTATAAAAAATATTCAACATTCAGTAAAATGTTTCTTTAAGTCCAACAGTTAAATTATAATCTGCAAAAAAATACAAAAAAATTGATATTCGAGTATTGACTTCAAAATGATTTTATTCTGTTCCAAATTGTCTTAAAAAAATCCAATCTGTAGCAAACAAACACTTTTAAGACTTACTTACTTCCTTAAGGTGGCATTACAGTCCTGTGTGAACTAAGTCCTCGACCAACAAACTTCTCCATCTACCTCGGTCCCTAGCTAGATGTCTCAAATTTCGCGCTCCGAGTTGGGTGAGGTCACTTTTCACTTGTGCACGTCACCTGATAAACTGTCTTTCTCTTCTGCGCTGTCCTGTGGGTTTGGATTCGAAGACTTTCTGGGCTGGAGTATTGGTTTACATGCGGTCTACGTGACCCAGCCATCTTAACCGTTGGACTTTAACCCTTCTGGCTAAGTCTACGGCGCTGTACAGACCGTACGGCTCGTCGTTCCATCTTATCCTCCAATCTCCTTCGATGCATACGGGACCGTAGATCACAAGATGAACTTTTCTCTCGAACCGACCAAAGGTGCTCTCATCCGCTTTTGTCATAGTCCATGCTTCCGCACCGTATAGCAGGACGGGGATGATAAGGGTCTTATATAGCGGGACTTTGGTCTTTCGAGAGAGGGTTTTACCACTTAATTGCTTTCTCAGCCCAAAGAAACAGCTGTTAGCAAGAGTTGTTCTTCGTTTGATCTCAGCGCTGGTGTTGTTTTCTGCGTTTACAGCGGAGCCTAGGTAGACGAAGTCCTTGACTACCTCAAAGTTTCGTCTCTCGATGATGACGTTATGACAGAGACGTGGGGTGTTGTAAGTCTTTTCTTGACGACAGCATGTACTTTGTTTTGCCCTCATTAACCTTTAAACCCAATACTGATAAAAGTCCCATTGACATCACGCTGAGTTCTTCCGATTATGTCAATGTCATCAGCATATGCTAGTAATTGAACAGACTTTTGAAAGTGTTCACATGTGAGGCTTTCACAATTCTTTCAAGTACGCATGTTAAAAAAATCGCATGACAGCGCATTACCTTGTCTTAAACCTTTTTTGATATCGAAAGGTTTTGTTAAGTTGTTTCCAACTTTTACGGAGCATCATGAATTCTCTATGGTCATCAAGCACAAACGGACGGGTTTGGCTGGAAATGCCTCTATACAGCTCGTCTTTGTAGATATTCGGCCTTGAAATCGATGAAAAGACGGTGTGTGTCGATTTGAAGTTCTTGGGTTTTTTCCAGGATTTGCCATAGTGTAAATTTTTGATCGACTGTGGACTTTCCTGGTCTAAAACCAGGTTGTTGACGATGGGCTTTAGATGGCGTTCACATAATGCAGAGAAGATTTTGTAAGTGATGTTAAGTAGACTGATTCCTCTATAGTTAGTGCAGTTATAGAGGGTCTCCACTTTTTCATAATCGGGCAAACAATACTGAGGTTCCGTTCATCGAGCAAACTTTCATGAACTGCTTTTAAATATCATTAACAAAAATTGATTTTGAAATTAAACTATTTTTTCATTATTATGCAAAATGTTTTTGGTATTTCTAAGTTAATTTTTTATAAAAATTCAACTTACAGATTTTAAATAAAACTCGAAAAAGATCAAATTATTCATCTCACACAAAATATTGTTTTTAATATTATGTAAAAAAATTTAGATAAATCGACAGAAGAATATTGATGGAAAGTTATTAACCTCTTTTTAATTTTTAAAATTGACAGCCTAATGAAATCATTTTATTTCCCTTCCAAATGCTCATATCATTTCTTCATTTTTTCTTGCTCCTTTTTCTTAAAATATCAACACTCAAAAAAAAAAAAAAAATAACTATAGCTCTTGCTTACAACAAAATTAAATTTTAGTATCCCAAAAGTTTGCTGAAAATTTCATTTGATGGCAATGTTCAGGTTTACTTTAAACTTTTTTGAGATGGCTTTTTTTAACGTCTCCTAATTTGATACCATTTAATGGTTAAACGGGGATAGAGAAGTAAGGCAAGAATTATTTTGTTTAATTATTGGAAGCAAAATAAAATGTTAGTACTTTAAAACTGATCTCCCTACAATAGTGTAATGTAAACGCCATCTGAATAATATGACCAAATTTGGTTTTAACCGATTTGCAAATCTTAAACCTGCAACAAGATATTTTGCCTTCAAACCAGTTTTAACCTAAAATCTTTAGAAAAATGTGATGATCTTAAGATGACTACATCAGAAATCTACCATACGATCAAAATTTCATACGTTGAAAAATATTAAAATTTCTAAATTTGTCAAACAAAAAAACATTTAAATTTGTCCGAAAAGAAACAATTTGTAAATTCGGCAAGCAGCTGCCTTAAACTGCGAGTATAAAATTTCATACAAAAACCTCCTAAGAAACATTAAAATTTTTAAATTTGTCCCAAAAAAACATTACAATTTTTAAATTTGTCCCGTTTTTATTCTGGTTAAGAAATCTTCTAAACAGTTTTCATTAAAAACTTATACAAACAAAACAAGACATGGAAATCATTTTTGTAGTTTAAGAGAACTGCTATTTTAATGTTCCACCTGATTTCTCCATCAGCTTCTTTATTCTTCCAGAAGTCTTTTTAAAATCAATAATTTATGTAGTTTTCAAAATTATAAAAAGAATTATGAAAAACAGCCACATTACCTATTAAATTGATCTTTGAACTCATACTCAACAAATATAAAAACAAACCCCTCTCATAGTCGTTTGAGCTAAGTAGATTAAATCATAGGTACCTATAGCTTTGGCTTGTTTCGTTTTTCCTTAACTGCAAATCACCTTCAATATGGTAATTGTCTTTTATTTTTTATAAACCAATCAATAGTTTGAAAACTTATCAATATAAAAAAACGTATTTCTGCGCAACAATAACATCAAACATATGTGTTGCCTATACATACATACACATGTGTATAAAACCCAGTTTATTCAATATATTTTGTATATAGGTAAAATTAAATCCTTCGTCATCGGAAAATAAATTCAAACCGACACTTTACCTATATCGTAACATAATAAAATTGACTCATTTTCGAGTGAACCCACCTGCATTTTGTACTCGATCTCGAATATGTGTAGATATTGGCATTTTACGAACGGGCACCATACGGTGGTTTATTTCAGTGGTAAGGTCTGTTCCGTTGTCGTTGTCGTTGCCGTTGCCGTTACCGTCGCGTAGTTTCTGTAGCATAGCATAGTTGTAGAGTTGTCGTTGTAGTTCAATTCCAATCGAAGTATCTTTTCCGCCATTAATCACTCACCGGCAATGGCCTCCATTGAAAACCAATCGGACATTCTACAAAATGGTTAGGTAAACTGTCAAAATCTATAAATACCATGTTTTGTCCGTAGCGTCGTCGTTACCGTCGTCCGTCATCCGTCGTCCGTCGTCGATGGTAGGTCGAAGTGGTGCTGTGTGATGGCGTTGGCGGCGCGGTGATGCGACGGCGCTGCTGCTGCTTCTACAAAACCCCACCGTTAATCCAAAACCATTACGTTGTGTGATAGACAACTTTAGCAAAACCTCAAAAAATGCCAAACCCACTCTAGTTCACTCACTTACTCGCTCGCTCACTCATGCTACATACTTCGACACTTATTCCTACTCGTACTCCTCTATTATCTCTCCGTATCTGCCCCTACACGTGTGCTGTGCTATAACTGTGAAGCTAAAGCTCTATTGCATGGGGTACCTTTACACACTGGGCACACTGAATAAATGGAGAAAATTGACAACAATAATGTCAAATAAAAACAGTAATTATTGTCAACTCAAAATGTAATCCATATTTGTGTCGATGTCGATGTTGTTGTTGATGTTGATTTCGTTTTGTATTTGTTTCGTTTTTGTGTGTTGTACGCTTATTATTGTTCCGGGGTAAATAACGGGAGGGTTTTATTGTTAAACGTAACGGCTGTGGGGGTTGTGTAGTGTAGTCGAGTCGTGTATTGTGTTTGCCTCTTTCGTACTCGTACTCATATTAGTTTTGTGAACGAGATACTTCTATAAAACATGATGTGCATTATTTTGCTCGTATTGTTTGGTGTTAATGTCATTATAAGCATTGTAGTTGCGCATTGAATTGCGGGTTCCATTTGAATTTGACGCGCGTTGACTATGACTGCTCATGGATTGTGGAGGCAGGCAGCAAGATTGCGGGAATGATCTGTTCTCTCTCAGTTTCAGTTTCAGTCTCCCCGTCATCGTCAGTCTCATCAACTCTCAATGAGCCTGTTAAATGCTTTTATGTACTGGTTTACTGTTTTCCAGTGTGACAATGACAACTGACAAATAGTAAATCCAGCGCATTGTCCGATGATATCTACATACATATAGCTTATAGAGTAACGCGCGTATTCAGTTGGGTCTTCGCTTGTGGTTTTTTACGTTTAAGCCCAGCATGGCGGCCATAGCACTCATCCTCGAGACAAATTTTACGGGTTGATGGTTGTTGTACGTCTGTTAGGGTTGTTTTTCGTCAAAAATGTTAGGTTTTGTAGTGGTTTTCCTATTGTAGTCTTGCAAATGTTACATATTTACATAGAATTCACCTTTAAGTCGGTAATACAGAGCAATACAAAAATCAACTGTTTGGGGAGGAAGACCAGAATTATTGCTTTTTTCACGGTCGATCACGGTCCGTGAGTTGTGTTGTCGTCGTCGTGTCGTTCGCATCGCAATGTTGCAACAATGATTTTTGCCATAATTCGATTAATTATTATTTGTATTGCTGTGCAAATTGAAAAATAATGCTAATCGTGCACGTGTGGAATGTGCCATGTTCAACAAGCCAAGCGACGACTATCTATATAGGTATTGAATAATGATGCCATAAATAACTTTTATGGATAGATAGGTATAAGGCTATAAGGCAATAAAGCATCTTATTGGCGATGTGTGAGCAATGGATTTCCGAAAAAAGATAAGTTGTTTTATTGATTGTTTCTCAATTCGCTTATCAATCATATTATGTAAAGGTACGTAGTTTGTTAGGTAAGTTTTGGTCTATATAGAGAATATTTTTGGTTTTACATTTCGAGATGTTTATGGAATTGAATTATAGGTAGGTAGTCACTTTTATTCTAGGAAAAGGAATTTTAGTCTGATATAGTAAGAAGAGGATTCATTTTTTTGTTAAGGTATTTCTTCTTCAACAAAAAGATGTTACCATAAATGGGAGACTTGTTAATTTTATTAAATAATTTTGTACATTTTTTTAATTTAAATAAGACTAAGGAGTTTTGTTTTATGTTTCATTTTTTTCCTACAATCTTCTAAATTAAGAAAATTAAAAAGCCAAAATTAACCCAAAACTTCATCTGATCTCGAAAGAATAAAGACCAATTAATCGTAAAATAGTTTAAAGAATTTGTTATTCTTACTATGAATTAAAGCTTGGTATTTGTAGCCATTTTGCCTACGAAACAAAAGAATGTAGACATAGTCAAAAATAAACTGAAAAACGAGGCTGCGACCCACACTGATAATTTTTCATCCCGTGAGTCGGTCTATTTGTCTAGCTTAAAAATTTGTAGGCTTTCGTGTTTTTTTTAAAAAGTCATCAGTTGAATTGTTCTCAAAAGTTTTAAAATTACCAACTATATTTTACATATAATGCAATAGTTTGAGATTTTTAGTCGTTAACCAATTTTTACAAAATTTTAGTAGCAATTCTTAAAAGTGTTCATTTATAATACAAACAAGTTTTTATTGGACAATTAAAATTAATTTGAAGTTAATTATTATTCACTTGATATCGAGGACCGAACATCAATTTTTACAGATTTTGCGTACTATTTTTTGTTTTAGTTTTAATTAAAATAAAATTAATTTGAAGCATATATATTAAATTTTTGAAAAGATCGATTTTTACCGACTTTTATAATTTTTGTTTATGTATTTATTTTTTGTTAAAAAACCGTCTATTCAATTTCACTCAAAATTTTTTTGAATGTTGACAACAATATTTCTCATAAGATAAAATTAGTTTAAAGGAAATATCTCAATATTTCGAAAAGAAATTTGAGTCGAAAATCAATTTTTACCAACTTTTGTTAATTTTTTGTTAGGCTTTTATTTTTTATAAAAAACTGTCAATTTGATTTTTCTCAAAATGTTGCTGAATATTGACAACAATATTTTTTAAGAGATGAAATTAGTTTAACGCCAATGTCTCAAAGTTTTGAGAAGTTATTTCAGTCAAAAATCAATTTTTGATTACATTTATTAATTTTTTTTAGGTTTTTATTTTTTGCAAAAAAAACTATCGAATCGATTTTTCTAAAAATTTCACTGAATGTTGACAACGTTTTTTCTAATAAAATTTAATAAGTTTAAATCAATGTTTTAAAAAGATATTTGAGTCGAAAATCAATTTTTACCAACTTAATTTTTTGTTAGGTTTTTATTATTTGTAATAAAAAACTGTCAACTCGATTTTTCTCAAAATTTTACCAGATATTGAAAACATTATTTTTCGTTGCGCAAAATTGTTTTGAAGATTAAATCATTTTTAATTCGTAAAATAATCGAGCTGAAACATTATTTTTTCAGTTTCTTAATTTATAAAAAAAACCATTAATTCGATTTTTTTCCAAACATATATTTGTTTGGTATCACGTTAAGATTAATAACATAACATTTAATTCAAGTCTCTAGCGTTTTTGGTTCGTGAGCTATTTAGAGTTAACCTTTATTATCCACATAACAAAGTTCATTTGGAGTCGACATCTTTTCTGCTTCTTGAGCTATAGACGACGACAAAAACATCGCGAACGCGCGCACGCACAGATATCTTCGTAATCTTTTTTATTTCGACCCCAGGGGCCTTGAAATGTCGAGAAATGTAAAAATTTTCAATTTGACAAATCGGACCCATTACAAAAACGGTTTGTATATTTTTGTAAATAACTGTCAATTCGATTTTTCTCAAAATTTGTCCTAATGTTTAAAACTATATTTCTTATAATTAAAAATTAGTAAGAAGCTATTATATCAAATTTTTGAAAAGATATTTGAGGCGAAAATCATTTTTTACCAACATTTATTAATTTCGATATTCAATTTTTAACAACTTTGAGTAGTGTTTATTTTAGATTTTTATTTTTTATAAAAAAACTGTCAATTCGATTTTTCTCAAAATTGTATCAGATAGCAAAAACATTATTCTTCGTTGCACAAAATTGTTTTGGAGATGAAATCATATTTTAATCGTAAAATTTTGGAGGTGACAAATTTTTTATTCATTTTTTTTGATTTATAAAATAAACCCTTAGATGGATTTTTTTTCAAAAAATATACTACTTGGTATAAAGATACAATTTATTATATAAAATTTAATTCAAGTCTCTAGCGTTTTTGGTTCGTAAGATATTTAGGGTTAACCAACATTCATTTTCACCTTTTTTTAAACTGCTATGGTAAAAAAAATCACCCACGCAATTTTCTTGAGAGCCCTTTCTGCATCTTTCTGCCTTATTATCTGTATAACAAAATTTATTTGAAGTCGATATCTCTTCTGGTTCTTGAGCTATGGACGACGAAAAAAACGTTGCGAACGTACGGACGTACGGACGTACGAAGAAACGAGAAATGTCAAAATTTTCAATTTGACAAATCGGACCCATTACAATAACTTCCTATGGGAAGTGAAAAATAGGTTCGCCTGTTATGCTAAGAAATTTAAGCCCTGCCAATATGAGAAATGGTACAAGACTATTGATCAAAGATTGTAGCAACTATCATTACAGGTCCCGCGGCCGGTCAGCTCGCATTTGTTCCGCGGATCTCGATGATACCAACTAATTTGCCCTTATCGTTTAAAAGGTAGTTCCCTTTTAAATATCCTTTAACCCTACCAGTAAATGAATACCAGAGAAAAACTTTTTCCATACTTGGTAACGACTTAAGGAAAGAGTGCTTTTCCCACGGTCAATTGTATGTGTCACTTTCTCGAGTAGGATCTCCTACAAATACCACAGGGAGGCTTTAAGATAAGCATACTATTTTTGTCTTATTTAGAGATTTATGGTCCTTAGCATGCTTATAACTTAAATATCTGTAGCTACTTATGTCTACCCGTGTGAAGCCGGGGCGGTTCGCTAGTATTTAATAAAGAAAATCAACTCAAAAAATTAACAAAATAACTGTTTACTGTCAAATTTGAAAGGACTCCAACGAGAAAATGGAATGAAATTTTAAATGAAATTTGTATTTGTTTTAAACTTCAAAAATGTATTAATGCGTTAGAGCAGAATAAATAAACTTAAAATATTTAATTAAAAAGAGTTTTTAAATAGATGAGTTGCATACAAATTTTTATGAAACAAGACCCGAACATTTCATTAAGATAGAGTCCAGATAAGCGGAGTCGACTGTAGAGACTATAATTGAACAAATTTTCATTTAATTCAATATACGCTTGTTTTTTTTTTATTTTGACGATTTTCGGCAACTTTAAAATCATGAATGTCCTTAGTTTAAAACCATTGCGTTCCATATGAAACCATCATATACCAGGCTAGGAAAAAAATAACACTTTTCACTTTAATTAGATTCATATAACTAATTTTCTGAAAAAGGTTATTGTTGGCAATACTGATACTGGATCTCTTCAAGACATTTTTTTTCAAGAAAATTCTCCACTTTTTTGTCAAATTCTTCTTTTATAAAATATTTGTTTTTTGTTTTAGTTTTTATGTATTTCTTAAGTATTTTTGTTTTTTTTTTTTATTTTGGTTTCGAGGACACGCTCTGGTTCCCATTTTACTTGGGGACGCAAAATGCAAAAACTCCTCTAAACCTTCTACTACCTACCTACCTACAGTAATATACCACAGTTGTTTTGGCCCTTAAACTTCACGGTCCTTTGCCGTGCTTTGGTGGTGTCCTTTATTTTAGTTTATTTCTTTTTTTTTTCTTCGTTTTGTATTATATCTTTTTGGTTTCCTTCTTCTTGTTGTCTGTAAATTTCTCCTTATTGTGTTGGAAGAAAAATCTTCCTACAGTTGTTGCAGCCGTTTTGAATATTGCTGATGGTTGTACTTCTAACAACCGCACCATAGTGTATAGTGACGTAAACATGGACGGCGCGGCGGCGATGGTCGTGATGCAGAAGTTCTTCGCAGGCGGTGGTGGTTACACGTTTTACTTGTAGAAAACTTGAATGTACCCTGCAGTGCTGTATAGTAGGTAGTATAGTTACGTCGTCGTTGTCGTTTTTGTTGTTTGCAACTCGCCAAAAACTAAAGTGAAATAAAAGTGCGGAATATTTGGTGCGAGCGATGCGATGGGGTCACACCAAATTCAATCACTACTATCAAGAAAAATATTCCAGAAGTGACAGACTGAAGAATTTCAACATTTCAACCTTAAGCTAAAAATATTTGGTGTTTTTTTATATTTTTTGTTGGCTCGCGGTCATCAGTCATTCATTCTTTCAGCGTTTCTTCTTTTTTTTGCAATTGAAAGAGAATTTATTACTTCCTCAGGGCAAATGAACACAAACTCTTTCCGAAAAGGACACATCATGGTCTTCAAGAGTCGGTAAAAATTTGTCAAATATATTTTTGACGAATTTATGAACGAGTTCGTGTTTTTTTTTTGTTTCTTGAGTGAGGGATCATTGTTGATGGGGTTGTGTGTTCTTTGAACGAAGTTGCCGACTTCCGTGAAAGTGGTCAGGTATATGCATTTTGAAATGACATAGATGCCAAGTTAGTTAAGTAACCTTAAGAACTAACAACATCCTTAAATAGTAACAATGGTTTAAAGGCATCTATAGTCTTGAATTATTTTTGCGAAGTTGCGAAGTACATTCAGACTATTCAATTCTTCACAACTTTTTTCAATAAACCTATGTCCATTGGGCTTCAATGGTTGCTTAGATATGGACTTCCAATGCTTCAAAACTATCGACACGAGGAAGTGACTTAACACAGTTTCGTAAAAATTAATCGAGAAGCATTTAGTTCTACAGAGTACAGGGTCAGTTTGGTATCGTCTCCAAATGCTGTATTTTAAAATACTGTATGGTCAAAATTCTGTATGATACTGTACGATACTGTAAGGTCATAATACTGTATGGTTAATATTCTGTATTTCAAAATACTGTACATTCAAAACACTGTATCTCAAAATGCTGTATTGTCAAAAAAGTGCGCACTTTTTTAGCCTTATTTACAGCATTTTGAAATACAAAATTTTGATATAAAGAATTTTGAAATACAGAATTTTGAAATACAGTGTTTTGAGTTATAGTATTTCGATCCCAACCCATTCAATTTACATGGAACACTATTGGAAGAAAGTGCCACAAAATTAAAGAAGCCAAAACGGGATTCGTTGTTTTTTTTTTGTTCAAAGTGAATCTCCACATTTTGGAAAAATTGGAAGTTTGTATATCGTTTGACCGTAATTTTAATGTTTTATTTATTTTTTTGCGTTATCGGTTGTTGCATAGGGTGCGTTTTACATCACAAAATATACCTAAACATTTAGGAAAGCCCATAAACTAACTTTTGAACTGAATTTCGGATCGCATCTGTAAAGAACAGAGATTGTTTTACTGCGGCACATCAATAATGTGGAAAAAATTGAATACTTGAATACTCTCTTATTTGTATCTACAATCAAAACTTTTATAAAACAAAGAATAAAAGATAGGGCTTCAATTAGCAAAATCACAAAGATGAAATATTCATTTCTTTGCCTCAACTTACTTATCCTCTGAATTTCGGTACCACTGAAAAACTAAATTGATTTTAACCAATAAAATTTTTCTGTGTGAAATTTTAAAACACATTTCCTTTAAAAATAGAAATATGTACATAAAATAACTACGTATATGATTAAATCCTTCAATTAATCGATTATTTGCATATATACGAGCATCTATAATACCTACACACAGATTCTCCATTTTCATTACCATATCATCGTTAAACCATTTACCAGCCCATAAAATGTTATATTCGCACCCCTTTTCACGTTTTCGTGTCGTTCATGCGTCGGCATTAACGTTCTATTGACGATATGGTTGGTGTGAGTGTTTATTATGCGTATACATATATTCTCGAAGTACGGTATCTATGAAATAAAGTCAACGTTTCGCATTAACGCTCTTTTTACGATCTTACTTTGATGATGTTTACATATTTATGTAGAGATTTTAAAGTCGTTATATTGCTGTAGGTTAGGAAGGAGAATACTCGTATGAACAGACAAAAAAAATCTAACGAATCTAACAAATTTCCCCATCAACATGCGACTCTCTATTAAGCAATTAAAACTGTGGTTATTGCTTTTTTTAATTTGCACTATAAAACAGGAACAAAAAAAAACAAATAAAGATTTGAAATCTTTTTTTAATGCGATGGCAGCACGCACTCTGCCCATAACATAAGTAACTTATCTTATAACACAAATGTAAAACATCTTTGTAATTGAATCACATCCGAGAGTAATCGCTATCCAATCGAAACTTTAAGTTTATTTTAATGTAACAGCGATACATAAAAATAATGATCTAAGAAGTTGAGTTGTAAATGAAAAAAGTATGTTGATTTTTTCTCTAAAATCTTTCAGAACATCGTTAGTCTTGTATAAGAAGTTTCTCACTTTCCTACTATTAAAGCGTGTACTTTAATAAAAAGAGAACTTGGAGAACTTGCAAAAGTTTTGTAAGAATATCCAGAAATAATCTAGTACTTTGTATTGGGTCAAACTGATGGTGATTTTTAAACTATTATTATTTTGGAAACACTGGTTTAAAGAGTTGGCGCACGTTTCGTATTTTGTTTCACTGTCAAACATCTTCAGTTTGGTCCATAATTTATCCATGAATCGTCTTGCACAACGCTTGCGAAATATTGAACTTTATTATCAAAATGCGTGCTCTGGTAAGAAAGTTCATCGCGCCCTTCTTCCATTTTATGGTCAATTTAATCGACCCACTTAAGCACCTATTCCGGCTATTGTGATTTAATTTACATTAAACCCCCAACACGCTTACGTGCGAACTGAAGAAAATGTCGTAGCTGTATCAGCCAGTGTTAATGATGACCGTGTATTATAGATTTGTCGCCGTTAGCAGCAATTGGGGCTCTGTTACTCAACAACCTGAGAAAATTTTGCTGAAGGATTCAGGAGTGATGCCTTTCAAAAATCAGCTGGTGTAAGAATTGAAGGTGAACGACCTACTGCAACCTAAAATTTTTGGTGAATAGGCTCTAGGCTAGTTGGCCGAAGATAAACTATTTTACCGAACAATTGTGTTCAACGAGGAAGCTTATTTTTAGCTCAATGGGTACGTAAATAAGCAGAATTGTTAATTTTGGAGTGAATATCAGCCAGAAGTTTTGCAAGAGCTGTAGCACCCATGATGGGTAGTGCGTTGGACTGTCATGCGAGAGGTCTTGGGTTCGATCCCTGCCTATGCCATCTAAAGTCTTTTTCACGGGTACTGTCTCTTGCGAGGAATTGACAAATTCTCCAAGAGTAATTCTTGTCATGAAAAGTGCTTTCTCAAAATTTGTCGTTCGGATTCGGCTTAAAAACTGAAGGTCCCTTCCATCCCTGACAACAGTACTCGCACACAGCATGGTTGAGATTTGTCAGTCACTAGGCCCTAGCTATCAAACGGACTGTTGCGCCGCCCAATTTATTTATTTATTGCAAGAGCTATCCAGAAAAAGTCACAGTTTGGTGCGGTTTATGGAATGGTGGCATCATTGGACCGTACTCCTTCCAAGATTATGCGAATCGTAACGTAACTGGTTATTGTGGGCGTTACCGTAAGATCATATCCATCTTTTTTTGCCCAAAATGCAAAAGCTTGACTTGCATGACATGTGGTTTCAACAAGACGGTGCCAGGTGAGTTCGGTGAACATTTTATTTCACGTTTGGGAGCGGTCAATTGGCCGCATAGATCGTGCGATTTAACGTCTTTAGACTGTTTTTGTGGGGTATGTCAAAGTTCATGTCTACCTATATATAGACAAGCCCGCTTCAATTGACGCATCGAAAGACAGCATTGAAGTATTTATTCGTGAGATACTAGCCGAAATGTTGGAAAGAATATGAAATTTTGAAATTTGCATGAAATAATCTTCAAACATTAAATTGTATGGACCGTACTATCGATTCAAATAAGGATTTCATGCATTTTTCTGAATTGTATGTGTTTTTTTTTAAACTTTAATATAGATTTTAAAAAATCACCCTTTATGTATTGACAATGTTAAATATTTGAACACAAAACAGTTTCAAATCAGTGTAAAATCTTTTCCCATTATACAACCCTACCTTCTAGATTACTCACGATCACTCATAGCCAAATCTTCTCTGAAAGAAAGTTCATAAACGAAAAAAAAACAAAAAATAAAATTAAACCCAACATGTCTAGCGGTGTTTTAAGTTTCAAAATTAATTTTATCTCGATGTGTTTTGTTCTAACTATGTCTTTCAGTAAATTATATACCATAACCCGCCATATACACACATAGCTTCATAATAAATAAGAAAGTCAATAAAAAAAAGCTGTGATGAAAATCGTTCGGTTACCTTTATAGCTACATTCCTAACCTTAAACTGATTCGATATCGGATCTGGGTGACAAAAGCCAACACCACTTTAAAGATACGAGCCGCATTAGAATTTATTTCTTTTTTATACAAAGAAAACCCAAACTGTTGTCTTCTATGTCATCATCATCAGCATCATCCACGGCTGTATAATATATATAAAAATGTTAGTATGGAACAATTAAATCCCGCCAACGAATGGGTCTATAAATTTTCGAAACGAATGAATGACTACCTGTGCTTCATTAATATAAAATGAAGAAAACAAAAAAAAAAAACAACAACAAAATCAACGACCATTGATTATGACATAAAACTGGACCAGCCAGCCAACGAATTGAAACTTCCTAGAATAAAACTACTCGTCCTTTTCTCCATCCGTGTACTCCTTTGGTCATATTCATACTTTTACCACATCTGCCTGTCTTCTGATTCGAAATTCCTTGGGATGAGGATCATATCGACCGACAGAGACGGCGGCGCGGCGGCCGGCGTTCGTCACCGTCATCATCATCGTCATCCTCATTGTGGTCGTTGTCCAATCCAACCCACACAATCGCCATCATTGAGCTCGAAAACGCACGCGAAGTTTAAAGATTCAAATAAAAAATATTGGCGAATGACAATCATTAAGTAATTTGATATCGGATTTTATATGAATTTCCATTCGAAAAAGTTTTGTATAAGCCACGCTGCGCACTGCACATACGAATACACTATACAGAGTATCCTACCTTTGCCATGATCGCATCTCGTTCAGTCCGTTCGAGAGGATCGAGGATCTTTTTTTCGATTGAAACTCTTTCCACGCCCAGGTGCTCCGCCACCAACACCACGATGACAAACCATCATTTAATTTGTCGTTGGCATTGCACGGTCACAATGAAGATGATAATGATGATGATGATCTTTTGCATGAACGAGAAAAAAGGTTAAAAAAATACAAAACAAATAAAAAGCAAAACACGCGGTCCAGCTGTAATAACGCGACCATTGCGGGCGCATCCACTTCGGCAAGCATATAGAGGGTTTGAGAGTTTGAATTGTTTTTTTTTGTTTGTCATTTGGTCAAATCAGATAATAAAAAAGAAATTTATAATAAAATTGCAGATCAAGGAAAACAAAAACAACAAACAAAAAGAATTATCAATCCTCGGAAAGATCGTGGACCCCGTTTTTTGGTTTTTCGTTTATTGTAAAATTTTGTATCCGATTTTTCGCTAATACATAGGTCAACAAGTCCGTATTTGGATTTGTGAATTTTCTGAGTTTTGATCGAAGAAAGGTCTCTCTAAGGTTTTAGCTTAATTAAGGCCTTGACAAAGTGTAATTTTTATTGAATTCCGAAAACTTAAAAAAGGAAAGCAATTTGCCTTAATTTTGGTTTACTTTTTCCTCAAATTTTGTCTAACATTTCATATTTTAGATTTTATTAAAAATATTATAAATGGCGTATGAATTAAGGCTCTATCTTTATAAAAACGATCTTTTGCGTAACCCCACAAAAAAAGTCCAGATTAATCAAATCGCATGATCTTGGTGACCATTTGCCGCCAGGAAATGTCTCTTGCAATCAATCCATAATTGCTCGAGTTGTGTGAAATGTGGCGCCGTCTTGTTGAAACCACGTATTTTCAAAGTCGTGTTTTTGTTCAATAGCAGGTAGACGGTGACGGTCCCTTCATCGTCGTTTTCGAAGAAGTTAGGTCCAATCACACCTCCGGACCAACAAGCGCACCAAACAGTGACTTTTTGTGAATGTAATGGAGTCTCTGTAGCACCCGTGGCATGATGGTTAGTGCGTTGGACTGTCATGCCAGGGGTCTTGAGTTCGATCCCTGCCTAAGCCATCTTAAATTGTTTCATGGGTACTGCCTCTTGCGAGGAATTGACAATTTCTTCAAGCGTAATTCTTGTCAAGAAAAGTGCTTTATCAAATTAGCAGTTCGGATTCGGCTTAAAAGAGTAGGTCCCCTCCATTACTGGCAACAGTACTCGCACACTGGAATGGTTGAGAGTTATAAGTCACTAGGCTCTAGTTCTCAACGGACTTATGCGCCATCCATTTTATTTATTTATTTAATGGAGTCTCTGCAATTACTTGAGGATTCTCATAACTCCAAATTCTACTACCGTGTGAGAAATGTGCTTCGTCGCTGAAGACATTTTTTTCGAAAAATCCTGTTGTTCAAGCACCCATAAGACGTATGTTGTTCAAGCACCCAATAGACGTATCTACGACGTTGTTAATGGTCAGCTGGCTTCATTTGTTGTGTAAGTTGGACCTTATATGGATGAAGGTGAACATCCCCATGCAAAATACGCTATAATGTACTAAGGCAGTCCTAATTCCTGAGAACGACAAGGAATCGACACGTTCGGGCCTCCGGCTACACGTTTACTTACAGCGCCGATATTTTCAGTGGTACGAGCCAAACGATGCGATGACGCTTAGACCTTACTATATCTCTATGCGTTGTTTGCGTTGTGCAATAGTTAAGCGATCCATTTTCGTAAATGTCAGACTTTCAACTAAAAAAAAAGTTTGACAAAAGTCGAATTCCAACCCTATACTTTTGAAACCTCAAAATAGATAACCCGTTATAAAACTGTACATATTGCATGCATTTTTGTAATACTTAGGCGCCTAAGTTGATCTTTTCTAAGACTACAACCCTGTTTGGCAGCTTTATTTACATTTTCTTAAAAAGGTGATACATGGCGTATGAGTGATTTTTGTTCCAAATAATAAATTAAATTTATATAAATCTTCATATCGCATGAATTTTTGTAAATACTTTTGATAGTCCGTAATTTTTCTAATTAAAGGCGCCTTAATTAATCTTTTCTTACAAATACAACCCTGTTTTGGCAGCCTTATACACAAAATATATACACTAACTCTTTGTTTATCTCTCTTCTTGCCTTTTTTTTGTTCCCGTTTTGATATCAACAGAAATTAATAAGATGCGACGGTATTCATGATTTGCCTTCTTATCCTTCGGGGAAGGGTACAAAAACAAAAATCACAAGAAAGAAAAAATATAAATAAACAAAACCGAAAAAAGAAACAAAAAGAATTAGAGGAAGGTATCTGAATGCGGCTCATTGTTGTGTTCTTATACCTGCCGAAGCCAAAACGAATCACCGGTCATTGAAAAAGTGACAGGAGCTGTTGTTGTGGCAGGAGCGAAGCGGCTGAATTATGCTTTAACTTTAAACTCTTTTTCTCTTTATTTTACTGTGTTTCATATGCCTTTAGTTAAAAAAAAACTTAATATTGTGGCTTTGTTTTGACAAGGAGAAGAAACTTCAAAGAATCGAATCGTTGAATAGTTAATGAAATGGAAATAGATTTAAGAGTCTTATAAAGTTTTTATTATAAGGAAATATACCGACCTACGGCCTACGCCTTCGCTTGAGTCGAGTCAAGTCGAAACTTTTTGTTGCAAAATATTTTGACTTTGTAGTCAGAACTAATCAAGTTTTTAATTTTTAATTGCATAAGATAGAGCGAATTATTTCTGGTCCACTTATGTCTTCATTTTATTTATACTTTTTTTTTTAATTTCAGCTTCTGGTAGGCAGTGGTGGTGGAGGCGGTGGCGTTGGCGGCGGCGGAGGCGGTGGTGGTGGAGGACAATCAACAACTGCAGCCTCGAGTGCCCAATCACCAATATCAGGTGCAAATGCACCATCACTTAGTCCATCTGGCGGTTCAGGAACTGGTGTACCGACTGGTGCTTTAAGTCCTGGCGGAATTTCGCAAACATCAAACGCAGCACCCGGCACCGGTTCATGCTGTGAGAATGGCAGACCAATTATGACAGATCCTGTATCAGGACAAACGGTGTGTTCGTGCCAATACGATTCTGCGCGTTTGGCGTTATCTAGCTATTCAAGGATACAAACAGCGGGTGTTGGCGTCTATGGGACACCGTATCCGTCAACCGATCAGAATCCTTATCCAAGTATTGGTGTGGATAGTTCTGCGTTCTATTCACCTCTTGTAAGTATTTTTTTTTCATGTTTGTGTTTTTGTATTAAAAAGTTGCGTGCTGTTTTTCGTTAGTGTGGGTAGACTTAATATTTTGTTTAGAATACAATTAAATAGAGTAGAAATGGAGTAATTATATGCATAAGAACACCTGTTCCTAATTAGTGGAATTAGGTTTTGCTTCTTAAAGGACAAAAGTTCGGATTCGGCTTGAAGCTGTAGGTCCCTACATCCTGACAACAATACTCGTACACAGGAATGGTTGATAGTTGTAAGTAGCTAGGCCCTAGTTCTCAACGGACTGTTGAGTCACATAATTTATCTATTTATTAATTAGGACTAGAGTAGGTAATGTGTCACTCACGTTACAAATCAAAGAATCTTCTGATTAGATTATCAATCTTCAAATTATGTAAATCTTTGTGACTTAAGAACCATTTAAAATAAGAAAACGCTGTATATACTTTGTATTCCATAGAATTTCTTGATAAAATAAACTTAAAGGTTAAAATGTTGCAACAGAATGAACCCTACTTTTTTTATAATCACACTCAAGGCGATAATACTACCCTTATTATGTAGACATGTGTGAGCACTAGGAAAGGGAGAGAGGGGTTGAAAGGTGTTATCAGTGCACGTTAGTTTTGAATTCCTGAATATTGCAACGGCTGGGAAAGACAGAGTGTGGCAAGGAATTCCACATTTTTGTAGTACGGCTGATGTACGAATCTCTGTACTTGACAGTACGACCGAAGTTGCGCTCGAGGGTATTTTGATGAGCATTTCTAGAAGTGCTTGTATTACGGTTGAACTGTTCAAGGGAAGGAATGCAATTAGATACTTTTTTAACCAGTCTAATATATCGTTAAAAGAGGATGAGACAAGAAACATTTCGACGATGTTCAAGCGACGGAAATGATCTTGATCTACGTTCAATACTGTCCAATAGGCTTAAATAAGTTGCAAGAGCACCAGCCCAGCCTTCACTGGACCTAAAGCGCTCTAAAGACTTGTTATCTCAAAGCAGACTTCATATCAGCTCCCTAATAGGTGTCCTTACGGGACACTGTCTTATAGGCAGACACGCAATACGACTTGGTGTAGCCTTAAATGACTTATGTAAGAGCTGTATGGACGAAGAAGAAGAGGAAACAATCTCTCATCTCCTCTGGCTTGCCCTGCTCTTTCACTCAGACGCAAACTTCATCTGGGAGACTACTCTTTTGATAATCCCAGTGAACTAGCTAAAAAGTATATCAAATATCTTCTTCGCTTTATAAAAAACTCAAAATGGTTCGACTAGTAAGAAGTAGTTCTCTAGATTCATGTGGTATCACAATGGGCCTTTCTTTTGGCCTAAATTTGTGGATTTTAATCCGCAGCCACGTTAACCTAACCTAACCCAACCAGCCCAGAGATGGGAGTTATACTTAAGCTTTGGACTTATATAAGTTTTGTAGATAACAACCAGATCAGAAGGGGAGAAAAACTTCTTGCATCGCCTTAGAAATCCCAAACATCTGGCGGCATTTTTGGCGACATCGCGTATGTGATCGTTCCACAAAACGTGGTTGGTAAAACACATACCGAGAATACCGAGATGTTCAGTCTCCTCGATGCAAGTGCCATCTATGGATAGTGGCAAGAGGGGTATATCTCACTTTAACGATACAAGACAGCATTGGGCTTTTTCGAAGCATTAAAGTCCACTCTGTTTTTTATTCCCCATTGTACAATGCTGTTAAGGTCAGAATTTAATGAGCTTATCATAGTTTGAAGTTGCAGTTCCACATCCGAAGAAGAGGGATGTGAGTTTGAAAACGAATATGAAAAGCTAAGAGTACTATCGTCAGTGAAACAATTTATTGGATTAGAACTTTCAGACATCTTGATCTGCTGATCATTAATATAAATGAGAAATAGTGTTGGAGATAGAACAGAGCCCTGGGGCACACCAGCATTTATTTTGTAGTTTTCAGACTTGAATCCATCCAATACAACTTATATTAAACTATCTGAAAGGTAATTTTTAATCCAATGAAGGAGGGATTAATGAAACCCGAAAGAACGCATTTTTGATAAGAGAGCCTGATGCCAAACCCTTTCAAATGCTTTTGAAATACTTATCCCAAGAACACAAGTTTTGCTTATTTAAAAACACAACCTTTGTATATAAGTTTCATTTAGCTTGACTATGCATATTCTTATAGAAGTCATCACACTTGTTTGTTTTTTTTTTTTTATAGTCAATGTGTCACTCACGTCACAATGAAAAAGTCTCACAAAATAATCCCATAGAAGTTCGTAATTTTGTGTATAATCAGATATCTTAAACAATTATCCCTGTTTTGCGGAAAGTTCTATATCGAAGCTGTTGGAAAAAATGCAACTTTTTTAGAAGCACAGACTTGTGACAAAATTGCAAAAGTCACCGCCCGATTTCGTTGTTGTGAAATGAAATCAATCCACATCACAAGCCGAGCCGGGATATATAATTAAATCAAAGTTTGCATTTGCAACCGCATAATAAAGCTCGCACTCTTCGCAATTTAAGTTGTATCGTATTGTTTTTCTTTTGCTTGCTGCACCCTTCCTTCTCTTCTCGATGCTATTCTGTTTACTCAAAGTTTTACATCTACAACACTGACAGTGTAAACAAAACATGTATTAAAAGTCTAAATTGCCGTGTTGCTCGTAAATAAAATTAGATAGGTATCTACTTATCTACTAATTATTCTCATCAACCGCTAACTCAACCCCTATTTATGTGTTAATATATGTAAAGATGTGTGTGTGAATGTATGTATGCATTCTGTTGTTTAGAAGGTACCTATACCTAAAGTTAACAGGTAAACTGCAATTTTAGCTGTCTCCACGTTCCGTTGGTGTTTTTTCTTTTATTATTCTATGAATAATTTTTCCTTTTGTTTTTCCCTTGCATTTCTCTCGAGTTTCTTTTCTTTTTTTATGAATGCATAACTAAATGTGTGTGTGTGTGCTCAAAAATTCAAATAAGTGTGGCGTGCATCACTGCATCGATGGGCACCGCAGACCGCACCGCCCTCTGTTCGTCAAATATTTATGTAGCAAAGGGAACTTGAGTGCAGAAAGTCTGGTCGTCGTTCTGGTGCGTGTTATTAATTTCATATTGCTTGCCAAGACGAAAACCAGTAAGCTATGGAGGGCGGTAGGGGGGGAGGGTTGGTAAGAGAGGGTGCTCAGGTACAAAGCGCAATGGATGTGACAAAAGTATGCAATGGAAGTACACACTAGTATAGTGTTGTGAATGAATACAAAAACAAAAGTAATGAAAATTCCGTCTATCCGTCGTCGTCGTCATCGTCGCTCGACGTAGTTTTTGCTGTCGTTTTTGTCGTGGTCTCATCGTCGTCATTCGTCACACAAAAAAGCAAGTGTGACTGTGTCGACAAATTATTAATTATCCTACGTTCGTGGTGACACATGTAGACATTGATTCGTAATCGGATCAAATCGTTGCATTTAGCATTGATTTGTAGGTGTATATGTTTGTGTACCCATATCTAGATATCCATTTATATATGTATATTTTTTTTTAAGGAACTATATAGATAATGCTAATTTTAATTTATTATAATGAAAACGATTTCTATAGCTGAATTTTTAGTATTTTTCACTTTAAAATTTAAAATCTATGTTTTATTAAATCAATTTTGAGCTACAATTATTCTGCCATTGAGAAGATCAAGATAAATAAGATAAAGAAGTTTCATTCTTAAATAAAATATTCTTGAATTCTATACCAGCCCACATAAGTAGTCTGCTTTAATTTAAAAAAAAGTCAGTGGAAAGTATTGTGGAACAGTTCAAATTGACATGAAAATAAAAGGTTATTTTCTAGACCAATAATGAATCAAAGAAGCAAACCTTCATATTTATTTTTATTTTTTAAGAAATTTAACGTCAAAGTTTTAAAATGTCTTATTAATATTATAAAACAGGGTGATTCGCTGTGTGCTCACAACTTTTCATTTCTTAAACTTAATAAAACTTGATCATTTTAAGACATGACCAGTAAAAAATATCGAACATACATTCTTGCTCCTGCACACGATTACAGTTTCTTGATTTAAAAAGGTCTTCGAACCCCATTAAAATAGACCTCAAAATTGCAAGACGTGGTGTTATTCCATATTTTATATAAACTTATTGTCAGCGCCAGTTAGCTATCAATTCCCCTACAAACAAAATTACTGAATTTCCATTTTCTTGTTTCATATTATAACAAGATAGTAAAGATATTGTAATCGAGGGTTTTAAATAAAAGGTTTGTTTTGATTAATAATTAAATGGACTTCTGGAAACTTGATCATGTATCCAACAAAAATCCTAATTTTCCGAATTTTTATTTGAAAATCTTTAGAGCGGTTTTTTAAACTAATTTTGTAAGCATACAATTTTTCAATTTTTGTTTAAAATTATGTTTGGATGCAGGTATTTAAAGCTTATTAAAATACGTTTTATATTTAAATTTCGTAAAAAAATGACGACCCATTTAAGCATATTGAATGAATACATTCAAAAATTGTTAAAAAAAAAATATTGAAATCGTGTTATTGTTTTTTGTTGAAAGAAGACAATTTAAAAATAAAAAATTAGCGAGCATTTTAAAGAAAGATATCGATTACTTTTAGAAAAAATTCGAATTTCCGATTTTTTTACCAACAAATTTGTATCTCCACTTCTGTTGCTTTTAGTCTAACAAAATCATACTAATACTATAAACGCGAAAGTACCTCTGTTTGTCGGTTTGTTACTCAATCACGCCTAAATTACTGAACCAATTTGCATGAAATTTGGTATAAGGATATTTTGATACACGAGAAAGGACATAAGTTTTCGGTTTTCATGAATACCTCCTTCATTGGATTAGTAATTACCTTTCAAAACGATCAATACGAGTGGTATTAGATGAATTCATGTCTGAAAACCACAAAATAAATGCTGGTGTGCCCCAGGGCTCTGTTCTATCTCCAACACTCTTTCTCATTTGTATTAATGATCTCTTGTGTGCAACTTCTAATCCAATACATTTTTTTGCTGACGATAGTACTCTTAGCTTTTCATATTCGTTTTCAGATTCTCACCCCTCTTCTTCGGATGTGTAACTGCAACGACAAAATATGATAAGGTCATTAAATTTCGACCTAAACAGCATTGTAAAATGGGGAATAAGAAACCGCGTGGAATTTAATGCTTCGAAAACCCAGTTCTGTCTTGTATCGTTAAAGCGAAATTTACCCCCCATGCCATTATCCATAAATTGTGTATCACCAACCACCTTTTGTGGAACGATCACATACGCGATATCGTCAAAAATGCCGCTAGATGTTTGGGTTTTCTAAGGCGATGCAAGAAGTTTTTCTCCTCCTCTGATCTGGCTGTTATTTACAAGACTTATATACGTCCAAAGCTTGAGTATAACTCCCATATCTTGTGCTTCTGCAACGTACTTAAGCCTCTTGGATAGTATTGAACGTAGAACATTAAGATTGATTGGTGATATTACCATCATAAGATCATTACCGTCACTTGAACATCGTCGAAATGTTTCTTTTCTCACCATCTTTTACCGTTTTAATGGTTTATGCTCTAGAAAAATAGCCAGCTGCAATCCTCCTCTTAAACAGTTCAACCGTAATACTCGCGCTTCTAGGAATGCTCATCAATATACCCTCGAGTCTAACTTCGGTCCTACTGTCAAGTACATAGATTCGTTCTTTAGCCATACTATGCGAATGTGGGTGGAATTGCCACACTCTGTCTTTCCCAGCTATTGCAGTATTCAGGAATTCAAAACCAATGTGCACCGACATCTCCTTTTAACCCCTCTCTCCCTTTCCTACTGCTTGCACTGTGTCGGCATAAGGGTAGTATATCCCTTTGATTGTATGCTTATTATAAAAAAAATAGGCTTTTTTTTTCCCCGGGAAAATGATGCATTCCCATGGAAATATTCAGGTGGGCCGATCGCTTTTACGCCTAAACTACTGAACAGATTTAAATACAATTTGATGAGGAGATAGTTTGAGACTTAAAAAAGAACATGAGTTACTTTTAACCTCGGAAAAACAATGGGAAAAATTACTTTCCGTTGAATCTGATCGCTCACACTACTAAATTACCAAAAATTTAAATAATATTTGAATAAAATATTTTATTTGTAGTGTAAATTTAATTGTTTATTTAATAGTTAATGAATTACAACGTTATGGACACGGACCAATTAACATCATAACCTATAGAGTTTCTTAATTCTTTGGAATTATCAGGGTTGCCCTCTCGTGAGTTGAGATTGAAGGTTGGTGTTCCATTCGTGTTAATGAAAAATCTTGACGCACCAAAGTTATGTAATGATACACGGCTACAGATTACTCACCTAAGACGAAAAATTATAAGAACTTTAATCATTGCCAGCATTCCGATAATTCCAACCAATTTGCCGTTTCAGTGCAGAGTGTAGTTTCATCTGAAAACTGCATTTGCAATATCAATAAATAGAGCTCAGGGGCAAACGCTGAAAGTTGCAGGTGTAAATTTGAAAAAAAAAAATGTTTTTCCCATGGACAATTGTCTGTCGCGTGGTCTCTATTCTTAAACCCACAAAATCTTTACGTTCTGCCCAAGGAAGGAAAAACAAAAAACGTCGTATATAAAAATGTATTGCAGTAACCTATCTCCTTCTAAAAATGTATTAACCTAACCTAACCTATGACAATCACACTTAGTATGGGCTCATCCCATTTCGGCACAGTTCAAACATACGTACAAAAAAGTGCAGCCCCGGTTTCTTTCGCATACTCAAAAATAGCCAAAAAAAAACTATTTAATGCGGACTAAGTCGCGGGTAAAAGCTAGTAAAAAATAAAAAACGTGAATCGGCTCAAAACCTTCATTTTCAAATCTTAAGTCAATAGACCCAATATACTTAGGTCTGTATTGGCCAGGACAGATAGACGGACTGAATCTGCGGACCCACTTTTTCGACTTCTCAACCATCGTAATGTCATGTTTGATTAGAATTTTACAAACATGCCAATTAATTTCTATATGTCGCAAGTAAAAACGAATATTTTTTAACAGAAGTCAATGAATTTGTATTTCATGTAAAAGAAGAAAGTATGTTATTAACAATATCAAATAAATGGCTTCCACAGATACGGTTGCAGCTCCATATCTTTTTCCTGAAATGTTAAATGACCAATTCGCATATTTGGGGTTGTATATATTTTGCTTAACCTCATACATTTCATCTTTTAGGTCTTAAATTAATTTTTATCAGTTGGCATAGACCATAGATCATTGACTTATCCAAGAAAGAAGTGAGTACCTATTTGACAAGGTCAGTAACCTTGTCTTGCGAAACGACTAAACAGCGACTGCAAAATTTGCATAATTTGTGTGGTGTATTTTAATAATAAAAGTACATTTTTGAAGCGTGTATTGTTCCATTTTTGTAGTTCTGTTGTTTTTTTTCTTGGCAGATGCCAAAAAAAGATATCTTCAGAAATGACAACTGCCTAGATAACGGACTATGTTAAATGAAATCTCATATTGAATAACCTTATTTTTTTCAAAATTTTCGAAAACTGTTCTTAACTTCTTCCAGAATTTTCGTTCAACATGACATTTCTAGGTTAAATGTTAAGAAGTGGAGATTTTGTTTAAACTCTAGCTATAGGCTTATTGGACACGTCGAATTATTGGATTTTATTTTGAAATATCAAATCGATAGCAATTAAGAGTTCAGGTAGGAAAATGTCTTGGATGTACACATGTTTTTTTTTTATTAAATTTATAAGATAAACTTTTTAAGATGAATATATTTTCTGTTATTAAGTAAAATATAATATAGTAAATAAAGTAATTATTATTTTAGAACAAATTTAACGTTCCCTTTACTTGCGAAAGAATGGTATTTTTTAAACTAAAGCTATCATTTTATTACTTGTTATTCCTTTTTCTATCTTTCTATATCTTTAAGACTGCCAAGTTTATTAATTCTAAGTGTTATCAATTCAATTGTTTACTTGTTTCAAAATTAATACCTCAAACACGAATAGATTTGATCACTTAAAGTAAAATTATCGACATTTTCAAGAACTCAGAATTAAAATCCATGTCAAAAATTTCAAAAGCACATCACTATAATTAAAAACCCCCTGTTACCTTATCTAAGTATCGAGAGTAATATCATATCGTGATGCATATTAAATGAATCTGTGAATCTATCTCGAATGGATGATCATCAAATATTAGGTTACACTTATTGTTTTCTGTTCTATAATAATTTTGTGTTTTTTTTTTTTTGCATCTTCAATTTTTTCGAACACGAATGAGGGGTTTTTTGTTTTATTATTCGTATTATGATGATGGGGCTTGCAATGTTGTTGTCAGAGTTCTTAGCACAACTAAAGCCTATGTTTTACCTCGTGTTAACAAGTGAGATACTTATATTACCGAGTGCATTCCATTTTATTTGCATTTCGCCTTCTTTTTTGTTCTGCTTCTTGTTCTTCGTTGCTTCAGACTTCTTTTTCTGTGTTTTTCTTTTGTTTGTCTTCATTATTACTCGTATTTTCTTGTACCTACACTTGTTCTGCATTTATTTTTTGCTTTTTGGTCATGTATGATGCTTTCCCTTTATCCCTATAAGCCTTTATCAATACACTCACACTCGAGCAAGCGCATTGGGTTTCAAACTTTTTGTCAAGCATTTGAATGCTTGCACTTCAATTTGTTAGGAGACAATGTGACTGAGTTGGAGGAGGAGGAGCAGGGGGGGGAGAGGGTGTTGTTGGTGTCTAGATAATGTGGAATGGAGGAATCAAAAGGGGGTAAGATGGGTCGATTGATTGTGGATTGTCTTTGAAATCGAATACATCTAACAAATGCGTGCAGAAACTTCAGAAAATTAAAAAAAAATCGAAGCGGTACAGATCAGTGGTACAACATAACCAACCCTTGAGTAACTTTTGCGTTTTTTTTAACTTGATTCCACCATTCACTGCAAAGAAGCTAATTTATATACGACAAGCAACAAAACGATACTATAAAACACGAAAACGAAACCTTTAAAAAATTATTAAGATAGCTTGTCCTCTCTTTGGGTACATAAGGTTGTTTCACAACTTAAGCAATATGCTCGTAGTATCTACTAGATACATGTCGTAACAATTAAAATGGCGTTCAGCAGCAGACACAAAATAGCCCCAACAAGGAAAGGACACATATTTTGATACGAAGAATGAGCACGACTCAAACAGGCAAAAACACACACACACAGAAGTGTACAAACGTTTGGGGATGATGGCTTTAAATAGGGGGTTGGAATGCTGTTGGGTTAGGATTGAGCTTCTCGTAGGTATACGCTTATAGTGGGTGCTTAAACTAGTTACAAGTGCATTAAATATATCTTATGCCAACTTGAGGGTAGATATGTTTATTTGTTGTTGTTGTTATTGTTATTGGGTGGTTGTGGAGATGTAGATGTCGATGTATGCGAGTGAGATATTCTAAATCCAAATGGGGCTAACGCTATACATAAGTACAAACATCTCTGCTCTGCTTCTGCTTTTGTTTTTGCTTGTGTTTTTGTGCGCTCCTCTCGTGTGCACCACAAGGATTAAGCATGCAGCTTAAGTGTGGATTTATGCTAATAATAAACACTCCGCAAGTGCATAAGTGTGTGCTAGGTGTGTAGTGAGGTAGAGCAGGGGCAATACCTACATACCTAACGTATACCGCACACATGTAGTTGGCTTTTATGTTTGTACCTAACTATAGATGGTTAACGTTTTTTTTTCTAACTTTTACTTGCTTTTAGTGTCAACTTTCACCGCACGATGTTATCTAGCTATACAAAAACCCTCAGTGATAGAAATGTGTATGTATAAACATCAGGAAGAGTTTTCTCGCAAAGCAAAAAGTTTGTTGGCGGATTAAGGAAGTTGTGCGGACGATATCCTTCCTCATCACCCGGCCACGATGTGAATTTTTATATATGCGCAATAAATGCATGCACGCGCGAGAATCCTTTGATGTCCTCTTCATTTCTTTTTATTTCTTTGAGTATTTATCTTTCGAGGCGGAAGTATCTTTCTTCACTTAAAGACGATTAATACAGATCAAATTGTCGTTGGTAATAAAAACGTAAAACAGAAAACGGAGGTTGGATCAAAGGTGTTTATTACCACACAGGACATACATCGCGACATTTTATAAGGCTACTGCAGCTTTTCGCATATCCGTCGAATGTACAGGATTGCATGCGCAGCAATTCGTCAATTATTATTAATTATATCATCTCTCTTAACAGCATTTCGCGGATGGTTAACAGCAACAGCATAATAGACATCTGCCATCAAAAAGCTCTGATGTAATGCAACAACCAGTCAAACATGACCTTTCCGTGAGAGGTGTGACTAATCACCCGTTTTTACATCACATTAACTCTGCGGTGTGTGGTGAATACTCGCTACCTAGCTATACTCGCATATTCGAACAGGCCCACAATATGCTCGTATTGTATAAAGCGGGAAAAAATGAGTGCAATTATTTTAATGTTTTATAATTTGCATAAAATTCTAATTAAGACTCGAGAGTATAAAGTGGACTATCGAGGTCCCGCCGCTGTCGCTGCTGCTACCGACCGGCCGGCACATAAACGTTTCCATGGCTGCATAATACATTCTCGATCAATAAAACAGGTCCTTATAATTGCCCTTGTCTCCAATAAAGCTCTAAATGCATATTTAGTTGATTTGTGTTAAAAAAATGTTATCATGCAGCTTAATCTATGCATATTTTAAGTGAACCTATGCAATTGTTGGGAAGTGTAGAATTTGAACTCAAAAATCGAAAGGATTAGATTTATAGATATAAAAGTAGACAAAGTTGCCCCATAACTCCATTCACTGTAGGAACTCTCGCTTTTGTGCCTGCTCCACCATTTAAGGGTCGTTATAGTTTTCGTGCTTCTGTTTTTCGAAATGCTCATTGAACAGATATAGATAGTATGACAATAGATTTGAATACGGGATTAGGATCGAATGACGTGTTGATTAAAAAAACGAACAAAACTCGGGCGTAAATGAAAACAAAATAAACGAATTCTAGGGTATGGTTACATTTGGGTAGCGTTATGACTGCACTGATCCCATTTTATGTTGCCCTTCAACTCTTATATCAATTCCATATGTTTAAAAGGGGGATCCTAGAAAAGTCGAAAGCATTCGAATGGATATGCAATGTGAACATGAATTTTGTTGTTCGTATACTTATAAGAAGTTTAAACCTTTGCAATATGATGTATGTATATCTTATCTATGTACAAGTATTTGTAGCTACCTCTGCAAGCGTTTTATAGACAGTACTTTGATGAAGAAATAAAATGCAGAATTTAATTCCGCACTTTGGTGATAATTGAACAAAACTATTGCATAGTTAAACTTAACAAGGTGATTATCGAAGCGTAAAGAACATAATACCAGAAGTTCTTTCGGAAGGGAGCTGCTGGAAAACTAAGCAAGACTTAAAAAAAAACTTGAAAAAACATGCAATGGTCAGAAAGTGGTTTTGCAAGAAATAAATAAAATAGAGGTGAACAAAAAAATTTAATTGAGAAATTCTTGCACGTACAGGAAGAAGCTTATTTAGCTATTTACATTTGGTTTGTTATATTATTAAAATTTGCAATTAAAAAATCGTATAAATTTAAAATAAGGTGTTTCTGTGTCTGATGTAATCATCTGGTTAGTATATGTAATATTAACCATTTTGTTTGAAAATTAAAAAAAATTGACAACTAGAATAAAATTTAAATGGTTTTAATCATCTGGGTGTATTGTAGTCAAATGTAGATATATAGTGTCTATAATACCTCAACCCTTGATGCCAGCTTTTTTAAAACTCAAACTATAGTTAGAGTGACGCTATGATGCTTTTTTTTAACGTGTTCTTAAGTGCATTATTACAACTTCTAGTTTGTTCTTAACATTTTCCCAAATCACGGCCAAATTAGCAAAAAAGGCATCTGGTAGGACACCGAACCAAGACTGTACATATATTTTAGACATCGTTGGTATGTTTGGATTATATTATTAGTTAATTATTTTTTAAAATACACAATGCGTTAATGTACCAATATTTTCCTGATTTAGCTTTGGAACGAAACAAAATAAATGTTCTTCAGATATGAGCCCAGGTTATAACTCTTAGATCTACAATATGCAAAACAGATTAACAACTAATTAATATTGTTTTTTAGTTAATTTATTTAATCGAATTCTAGATTGATACACTAAAGTGAGGTAACATTTTCAGAACAGCTGAATTTTGTATGAAAGAAGAAAATTTTTAGATTTAGAATTGATTTCAATATTTTAAATACACTTAAAAATATTTTAAAAAAAATTGAAAATCAAAATATATTTATAAGGAAGTACCTTTTAAAAGTAGTGTTAACAGATTTTTTTTCTCAATACTGTTTATCCTTTATTTATTTATTTAAACTTCCATCAGTTATTTCTGACTGACATTTCACTTTATGGAAAGTTTAGTTTTTTAAAAAGAAATTTGAAATGAATTTTGTATCAATAGCTAGTAACTGGATATTATTTAAGTTTGGTATAATTGTAGGATTGTTGGTAAAATTGGGACATTTCAATTTTCTGACAATGAAAATCATTGTCAACTTATTTTTTGAAAACGCATTTGAAGTCAACGAGATGTTTTACTGAAATAAAAATAAATTAGGTGGCGTGACAGTCCGTTGGGAACTAAAGCCTAATGACTTACAACTTTCAACCATTCATGTATGCTAGTACTTTTATCATGGATGGGGAGACCTACAGTTTTAAGCTGAATCGGAACGTCTATTTGAGAAAGCACTTTTCGTGACAAGAATTACTCTGGGAGATTTTGTCAATTCCTCGCAAGAGACCGTAGCGTTGAATAAACTTTAGATGGCACAGACAGGGATTGGCCCCAAGACCTTAGGCAATTCAGTCCAACACACTTTTCTTAATACATTTGTATTAATTCAATCTTACTTAAAACTATCTTAAAGCTAGACAAATTTTCGTAAAAGTACCGTAAATAACCATAAATTACAACTAACTTACTGGTATCATACGGACACCGTAAGGTAAACAATAATACTTAATTCTAATGCCTTTCGGCCCTGAGATCTATTTAACTCAATTCAATTTTAAAATAACTTGAAGTAAATATTCTACCTACAAACTACTTTAAACTAGAACAACCACAGCAGCAAATCTAACTATCTAACATTTCTTGTGTTTCATTTTTTAACTTATTTCTGTTTTTTGTGTACATATTGTACTTAAAACACTAAACCCCAAAACTATAAAAAAAAAAGTATGTAAGCCAGCCAAGGCTTAAAACCCCATCCCAACTACAAACTATCAAGTGCCGATTGAAGCCACAAAAACTGGTTCTCCTATCAGTTCGGTCCCGCTCGGACCTGCCATGACGTCCCTATTGTACAGGAGTCGCCTATCCACGGTTCGTCGTCTGACGTGGTAGATTAGCAGAACTGCCAATCTATCATGTATCAGACCACATCTATATAAAAGATTAATGCCTCTGGTGGAATCAAGCCGCTCAAGAGTACACTCTCAAAATAGTCGTCGTTCGGATAGAACGCCCCGAAATTTAAATTGTTGGTCGAAAACATAGCTCTTGCAATGTGACCTCGAACTAGTTTTATCACGAAATTGTCAATTCTGTTGACTCGAGCCCCGTTGTATAGGACCTCGTTGGAATTGTAATGCACATAAGAAGACTCGGCTGTTCGAAATAAGCCGGTTGAGCGTCGTAAACACTGCCGCTCGAACACCCGAAACTTCTCCATCTGAGAAGGGGTAACGTTGAACCACACCATAAACGATCATGAGGGCCATGTAGCAAATAACCTTCACTCTGGGGTCAAGCCGACTGCTAAAAAACAGCCGTTTCGTCAGAGCGAAGGCTTCTCTGGCCCTGGTCAGAAAAGCATTTATGCGTCAGTCGAAATACAAAAAATGATCTTACTAGATACCGAGGTACGTCACCACACTTTAGCTCGCTAATCGCTGCCCGCGATGATCAACGATGACCATCTTGCTCCAATTCTTGCACGTATCGCTCGCCATCGGAGTCCGGAACAGAATTGTCTCCGACTTCTGGACATTTATTTTCAGTTTCCAGCCGTCGCAATATCAATGAAACTTGTTGAAATCTCAACCTTTCGGGCCTTCGACGTACGCAATTGCCTTTTTAAGGCTACCTATCAGATCACTGGTGAAAATGCTGAAGAGAATCGGTGAATTCACCGCTTCCTTCCGAATTCCTTGTTGAAGACCATTTTAAATTGTTGGATGTTGTGGTAGAAGTTACATCGCCACTTTTGACAACAAACTTTCTACCGTTAAGCATATCATAAAGTATATACAACAATGGCTTGCTTATGCCAAGCCTGCTCAGTTTTAGGTAAAGACCCTCTAACCATAGGGTGTCAAAGGGCTTTTCCAAATCAACCAGAACAGCACCTGTGCATTGTTGTTTTGATTTATTCCATTAGATATCGATAGACGCAGCATGAATTGTGCCATGACCCGCCTTGAACCCGAACTGTTTCTCCGAAATTATTTTGCTGTCCGCAGCCCACTTAGTAAGAGACCTTTTGATGATCTTTTCGAAAACTCTGCTCATGCTCGGAAGAAGACCTATCGACCGAAGATTTGACAGTTTGGAGTTGTCCTTTCCCTTTTTCGGGAGAGGATGAACCACAGCAGTCTTGCAATGAACTGCATTATATCCATTATACAGTCCAAAGCACTAACCACCATGCCACGAGTAGCAATACTGCAATATTCTGACGTAATTGTTTTATCCATTAAAACACTTTCAGTAAACTACGTTATTGAAAACAATGGTCTTGGACTCATATTTTTTTTTGGGTTTTTAAAAATCGTCTTAAGCTGTTTTCGTTTTCTAATATCAGCAATTGTTGAGTGTCTATTTAAGAGGTCATTATTTGTAACTGAAAATTTGTGGAGACTTTAAAGTCGAAAATAAAAACACAGATTACTACACAAAAAAAAGAAGCCGCCATGCAACCCACACTAACAACTTCCCACCCCGTCTGTTGATTTGTCTTGCTTAAAACCTGAAGTCAATATCTTTTTTTTACTCGAGTCGAAAACCATTTCTTTTTGTTTTTTTTTTTGTAGGATTTAGTGGTTTGTTAAAAAAGTTGTCAGTTGACTTTTTGCTAAAAAATTACCTTTACATTACCAACAACATTTTGCACGTGATGAAATAGCTTGATTTCTACTTGTGTTACACAAAACAAATGATTATTTTTAAAATCCAAAATCAATTTTTACCAAGATTTGGTAATGTCAATCCGATTTGAAAACTATTTTTCGTCAGCTTTTTTGATTTATAAAAAAACGTTAATTGATTTTTTTCAAAATTATATTAGTTAGGTATCACTTCACAATATATTTTATAAAACTTAATTCAGGTCGTTAGTGTTGTTGGTTCGTGAAATATTTTGGGTAAGATTGCTATTGTAAAAAACCACCCACTCATTTTATTGAAGTCGATATCTCTACTGGTTCTTGAGATATGGACGATGAAAAAAGCTTCTTTTATTTAGATTCTAAAGAACTTGAAACGTCGACCAATGACAACATTTTCAATTCGACAGATCGGATCTATTTCAATAACTTCTTATGAGAAGTTTAAAGCATACAATCCATTACCGCCTTTTGGTAGTTTAATTGATTGGTTTTCTATCCTAAGTAACTGAGAAGAGGTGTCAAACTTTCACAAAAGAGTTCTTAAAGCTAACAAGTGATGATGGTTTTTCAAATAATGAAATTATGACCTATTTGAAATGATAAATTTGAATTTTATTGATATACCGAAAAAAGCGAAACAATCAAAACATTAAATAATATTACAATTTGAAGTAAAGTTAAAGAAAATTCCAGAAGCACGTTTTTGAAGGGTTTGTAGTAATATAGTTGACATTATGTACATTTGAAACAAATAGTGATGAATTTACAAGTTTTTTTCCTCAATTGAGCAAATTATTGAACATTATTTGTTTAATTTTTCTTATCAGCAAATTTTACTACAGAATTTCGATACGTTTCTCATAACTCATATTCAGTTAACAGATTTATGACTTAGAAGTGAATTGAATCAAATTAACAAAATAAATGATGAAGATTTTTTTTATTTTTTCATGCTAAATGATTCCATTAGTGTGCAATTAAAACAAAATTAATTCCAGGCAATCATCGGCAATTCAGCAGTCAGCTTGGCTGTAGCTGTTTATGTTTCTGCTTCTGCCGCTGCTGGCTGGCGCTTCTTTATAGACTTTTAGCATTATTCAGCTTGCCAAAAGCAAAACGCGAACAGGTGTGTTAAGTTGTTGATGTCGAACTTTCAACATCTATGTTTATGTGTTCACTTTGGCGTAGAGTATAGCGAGAGATATTCTATAGAGCTACATATATATATTTATTATATTTTTTTGTTTTTCTGTGAAACACAAGTTGAGAGTTAAAATATTATATTATAATGCTTTTAGTAATGCGTTCCACTTAATTTATTTGTAGTTTTTCCATTTCCATTTTTCCTATTTTTTGTGCTGTTTTTCTTTTTATCTGTGTAATGATGAAAACTTAATTAGAAGAGTTCACATTGCGTGCGGCTGCATTTTCCACTTACGAGCCTTCGACATGATGGTCCCGCAAAAGTACACATATATAGACATATGCATTTAGGTAAACTCGGTGCACCATCATCACGCACTTATGCAGCGATCCATAATTATTATTATGTTATGATGATATTGAATTGATGCAAAAAGTTGGCTACAAATAGACGAAGATACACACACATTTAATGTAGATGCAAAATAATATTTTTTTCGTCCTTACTCATTATTTTTGAAAGCATCAATCGACGCAAAAATTATCACTCGGTACATTTTTGTATATTAATGAATATTTTTTTTGTTCATTTTATTTGCATGGGGGAGGTGCGTGTTATGCGTTTTAATATCTATGTGAAGTAGAAACAAAAACAAAAAAAACAACTGTGATTCGCTTATAATTAAATAAGTTAATTATATGGTGGTTTTTATTGAAGCAACCAACGATACCTACCGCTACTCTCTTTTTATTATTTAATCCAATGGAAAGCTGCGCTGGAATAATATTTTTTTTTTTGTGTGATGTATCTGTGTTAATTTAAAATTAATTTTAACCACGCAAGCTGTATCCATAGCACTGTTCATTTTTCAATATCTCTATCTATAAATGTAAATATTTGCAAAGCACATTCTATGAAGCCATTTTTTCTGGTAGAATTAAAAAGGCCAAGTATGCACGAGATCCAAATACTTTTTTTTTCATTCAGCTGACATTTTTGTTATGAATAAAAGGTGTTTCAAAAAATGTAAGGTTTGAATCTATCTATTCTAGCTATACAATCATTAAAAACAGGCTGGTAGTACAATTCACCGTAAAAGTCTCACCTGTACCTTTTTAACTTCCCATAGGAAATTATTGTAATGGGTCCGACTTGTCTAATTGAAAATTTTTATATTTCTCAACGTATCAAGGTCCCTAGAGTCGAAATCAAAGATTTTTAGAAAGATGTCTTTGCATGCATGTGTAACACTGTAAGTACGTTCGTACGTCTGTACGTTCTCGACGTTTTATCGTCGTCCATAGCTCAAGAACCAGAAGAGATATCGACTTCAAATACATTTGTTTTACAGACAATAATGCAGAAAGATTCAGAAAGGGTTAAATATCCCACTAACTAATGATGCTAGAGTCTTGAATAAAATTTTATACCATATATTGTAACGCGATACCAAACCAGTACATTTTTTGAAAAAAAAAAAAATCCATTCAAGGGTTTTTTTATAAATCGAAAAAAAAAACTTAAAAAAAATTTATCACCTCGAAAATGCTACGAATAAAATATGATTTCATCTCTAAAATAATTTTGTGTGACGAAAAGTTACGTTTTTAACATTCGGTAGAATTTTGAGAAAAATCAAATTGACAGTTTTTTTATAAAAAAATAAAAACATAAGAAAAACAATTCTCAAAGTTGGTAAAAATTGAATTTCAACTAAAATATCTTTTCATAACTTTGAGATATTGGCTTTAAGCTTCTTTTATCTTATAAAAAATATTATTGTCATTATTCTGTAAAATTTTGAGAAAATTCGAATAAACAGTTTTTTTACAAAAAAAAAACTTAAAACCTAAAAAAATTACTTACACTTGGTAAAAATTGGTTTTCGACTCAATTATCTTTTCAAACATTTGAGATTATTACTCCAAACTTATATTATCTTATACGAAATATTGTTTTTAATATTCGGAAAAATTTTAACTATAATCGAATTGAATCAACAGTTTTTGTACAAAAAATAAAAACTTAAAAGAAAAATCAACAAAAGTTCGTAAAAATTGATTATCGACACAAATATATTTTCAAAAATTTGAACTTATAGCTTCAAACTATTTTTAACTTATAAGAAATATTGTTTTCAGCAATCGAAAAATTGAATAAAATTTTTTAAAAATTGATTTTCGACTCAAATGTCTTTTTAAGATATTGGCTTTAAACTACTTTAATCTTTCAAAAAATATTGTTGGCAAAAAAATACTAAAACTTAGTTAAATTCACTTTCGACTCAAATAGCCTTTCAAAACTTTGAGACATAGGTTTTAAACTAAGTTTGTCTTTAAAAATATATTGTTGTCAACATTCAGTAAAATTTGGAGAAAAATCTAATTGACAATAGATTTTTGAACAATACTACAACTTGGTAAAAATTTACTTTCGACTCAAAAGGATTTCAAAAATTAAAAATATTGTCTTAAAACTTTTTTTATTGCACAGAAAATATTGTTTACGATATTTAGTAGTTTTTTTTTTATAAAAAACCAACAGTCCGTTTTTTTTATACAAAAATTAAATCTACAAAAAATAATCCACAAATTTGGTTAAAATTGATGTTCAGATCTTGATATTTTCAAATTAAACTGTTTCTTGATATGAAAAATATTGGTGGAAATTTTAAATTTTTTAAGAATAATTCAACTGACAACTTTCTTAACCCAACACGAAAACCTACAAACTTTTTAGCAAGACAAATCGACAGACGGGATGGGAAGTTATCATTGTGGGTCACATCTCAGCCTCGTTTTGAACAAGTAATCTCAACGCTGCTGCCAGAAAAATAATATTAAGCTTTCGAACTCAAAAAAAAAATGTCTTCACAAAGTATAATTTTTATATTAAAATATAGTTATTTTTGTACTTTTTAAAAGACCCAATCAGCGAATATACGACAGTAGTGTTTGTTGATTTACTGGCTTGAGGTCTTGTTAAATAAAACACCTTTAGGAATACGTCGCGGTGGGGGCTTCATATTGCTAACATTCTTTTTGAAAAACTAACTGTTTTGGATTAGGCTCAAAACGAAAAAAATTAAGTTATCTTGTGGTCAAAAGTTGAATTATTTACAATACGAATTTTAAGAACACTTAGAACAAATAGATTTAAGAAAACTACTTTAGGAGCGTAGACAAGACACCTTGATACAACCGATTGAATTGTCTCAAAAACCAAAATACACACATATTTTTAAATTTAGATTTTTCGAGGTTAGTCAATAATTCACAAAAATATTGATTACTGGGCAAAATAGTACTCATCTACAAAACATCTTGAAACAAGTTTTTTTTAATAGTTTTTCTCTTGTTTTTAACTTTGGGATGTAAAAATATTTCCTTCTGAGGCTATTTTTAAGTATGCAACTTTTGTTTTTAAATTTACTACTTGTAATTTCTGATTTTCAGAGAAAGTATAGCACAATGATGTTAGTGCTTTCCTGTCTTTGATTTTGTATGTCAACTCTATTTTGCCAAATTGCTTCTCCTGAGTAATATCGAGATAAGCTTCTTATCTTATTTTTGAACATCTGCGTTCTGAAAACCATATGATCGACAGACATAGTTGTAAGCTCATATTGTAGTTAATTTATTTGCCCTAAAATTGTTCAACATAATTATATTGAAAAAACCCTAACCACGTTAAGATTTGACTTGAAGTGCTAACCAAAAATTAAGAATTTCCGAATTTGTAGCAATATCTGCGTCTATTAAAATGAAAAAGGTACAGAAGATAAAAACAATAAAAACAAGTCACTAAAGCTTACCCATGCGGGTATTGTGACCTAAATTAATAAATAATTCACTACTTTCATTCAAAATGATGTCTTTTGTCCCGAAGTCCATTAAATTTCCCTTATATGTATTACAAATTTAATAATTCAGCAATAACTCTATTTATAATTATCATATAATAATTTTTCCTTTCCAGAGTAACCCTTATGCCTTGAAGGAGAGTGGTCCTGGGTCTGATATGAGTGCGTGGACATCGGCTGGCTTACAGCCGACAACCGGATATTATCCTTATGACCCAACACTAGCTGCGTACGGGTAAGTTTATCCAAAAGAATTTTTCTTTTTTTTTTTACAGAAATCCATAAATCTGTTAACATCATATCGATTCAATTCGATTGTCATAAATAACCAAGTCACGTATATACCTCAAACGATTCAGCTCCTATAATATATATTTATTATCAGAAACCGACTTGGAGTCCCATTACATCCCCGAGTATACAATCATGCTTACATAAATATATCTCAGTTAAGAACTCAACGCTTTGGAATTCATAAATCATAACGATTAAATAATTGTAGCCATTATCAGTCGTTGAGATTATTATTGGTCGATTATTCGGTGAGGTACTCGTATATGTGTATTTAATCGAACATAAATTCAATGAGAGGGGTGGCAATAAATATAAACAATACAAACAAACAAAAAATAAAACAAGGAGACTAAATTAAGTAATTTATCGGAGTAACTATAGACTATAGACATAGACATTATAATAATATGCATGAAGAACTTCAATGACCCATATCTGATTAGATATTAATTTATTATTTTGTATATTAATATCGAATAATGTTATTATTAACCACAATTTAGCGCAGCTAAATTTGTATAGTTTAACTAGAGTTGTATCTGTTATGGTCTAAGTATGATATAAGTTGGTTTTGTATTTTTATAAAGATTATGATATAACTATGTTTGCCATATAAACAGGGCTGGACTAAATACTGGAAATATTTGTAAAGGAAATGTATTTCCTAATTTCATCAAAAGAAAGATTTAATGTTTATTCTTGCCTTATGAATAATCCGCTCCTGTTTTTTTTTTGTTGGCCTGGCCAAACACCAGAACAGAAGACATGCCTGATTCCTATAGTGAGGGTGCATTAAATAAGGAACAGCGGCGGCACTTTTCATATTCGTTTGATATCATTTGCTTGTGTACTTATCACTCATATTATGGGTTGCAATCATAAACTTATTATCCTTGTCCTTTGTTCTTTATAGATACTCAATTTTAATGTTTGTTTTGGTTTGAATGTAAACACTTGACCCAAAACAGATTAATTATAAAGTATATTGCGGACATAAAAATTGTACTCTATAAGGTGGAAAATACATACAATTTGTACTGATACGTTGAAAGAATTGTATACATTTTCTATTTTTATTTTATTAAAATATTTGATATTTCGCACACGTAATTTATAGTTTAAAAATGTTTTGTGTTCGTGCAAAGTACCTTTAATTATTGACCTGATTTAAGGTTTGAAAAATGTTAAGAAATTTAGATTCAAATAGTCGGAACCAACTTGAATTTTGTTATACTTACAGCCAATTCCTTAAAAAGGTTCTAAAATCATTTTAAAACTCGATATAATAACTCTGGGTTTTTCTTAAAATGCAGCTTTAAAAATATTTAGAACACGAGTATTTATTTCACTTTCAATAATTTTCTCAGATTTTTGTGTAAGTTTATTATTGAATGTTAATGACTGAGATCCCGGTTTAATAAAAGAATATTCTAACTAATAATAAACTACTTGCAAAAGCACCCGATAGGATTTTTTGACATACATTCTGTCAGGACATCCTATCGAGTAATAATATTGAATGTTTGTGAGTTTTTATTTAGCGGAAAACAGTTTTGTCTTGATTTCAGTTTGACGATTTAATTCATTTTAATTTTTATTTTTCTGTCGTTAGGAATATTGGTCTTTGTATTTTCAAAATTATTTTTTATTGTTTGCTTATAAAATGTCTTGCTTATTCGGTTCTTATAAATTTTCAAAGTTCTGCGGTTAGAATGTCCATGGACCTTAATGTTACAGAAATTGAAAAAGGGTATATGAAACTTTTTTGAAACGTTCATAGAATAGAAGTTACCGTGACGGGAGTAAACTGGTCTCGTCCTTTTTGGGAAAAACATTAATGAAAGTAACACTGATTTGAATCTTGTATATCGTTTTTCAAAACAAAGTATAACTAAATAGATATTTTGGCGTCTTAAAAAGACATAATGCTCACACAGACAAATTGACTTCTTTAAACAAACAAAAAGTCAAACTGTGGACATATTGGATTGAGATTCAAAGTTATTTCTTAACAAATTGACCATGGTTTTATGTCCTCTTGTGTAGTTAGAAGCTCAACATTAAAACATAAATACAGTTGTATTTATAAAAATAGCAGTGCTCTCCAAATAAAAGAAAAAGTCTTCAAATATCAACGTTATAATATATGTCATTAAACTTCTAATAACAAACTAAAATGTATTCATAATAACAGAAAATAAGTATTATCGATTTTTTACTGTATGGTTTGTCATAGTAAAAACCGTTTTTTAAATATATGGCTGTTCATAAAAGTAGCAGTGCATAGCAAAGTACTGGGGCCCTACTATGTAACTCAATTCTACAATGAAATTGCTCGAATCCGAAAAATTAGTAGAATGCATCGGTTTGACTACTTTCGAACCAAAGAAAATCGAATAGTTCTAGTAGTGCCAACTGAATTCCTTTGAACTTTCGAATAAATGAGGAACTAGGTAACTCGAAAGTAGAATTCAAAACAAGGCCAAAGCGAAAATAATCACTCTACATCAAATTTGTCAAAGTGTAAGTAAAATGTTGAATATGGGTTACATCTACCACCCTAATTACACCGGGAATTCGTGACTTTTGCAAAAAATTACGTTTGGACTTTCGTTTTTCGTCCTCATGCATTTCAAAATTCATTATCAGCTCTTTCGATTGGAGTCAAAACTTCAGCAAGTACTTTTGACATGGTTTGCTGTGCAATTCATGCGAACATAAATCCGTCTTTAGAAAGACGATAGCTCTTAACAGAACTAAAACAAAAGTATATATTTTTCATTTCATTTCAAATATTCTACCGTATATATTTGTACAAACCTTTTCTCACTCAGCTACATTATTTTGGTATTACCTCTTATTCTTCGAATTGAAGCGAATTGAACACTATTGTACCGTTCTTCATTTCTTTTTTTGTTTTGTTTTGAAAAATGTCAAAATGTAAACAACTCGATACGCAGTCGAAAGTACAAATATTTTTGAAAACAAGTTGGTACAACCGGCATCCGATTCTACTTTCATCCGTAGTATGATTTGAAATTAGAATCGGAAATGAGTTTCGAATAGAATCAAAAGTAGAATCGAGTTACATAGTAGGACCCCTGCTTTATTTTCAAAGAAATTTGAAAAATATGCAATTAAAAACTGATATGTTAGCTGTTTTTTGTCAACATATTAGAAGCGTCAAATCAATTAAGGAGATAGTAAAAATTTTACTGAATGTCAAAAATTCTTGTTTTTCGTAGTATTTAATTTTATTACAAAATTGAATTTTATTAATATGTATATAAAAATTCCGTATCACGTAAATTAGCTTATTGCCATAATATTGAAAGCACTTAATGAATCTTTTTGAAAGTCTTTCCAGGAGTTTGTGATGTTATTATCTGTATAATAAATTATTTTAAGTCTCTTGGTTCGTAGAAGATGACGGAAGAAAAAAGTACATACCTGTGCACGACTTCATTTAAATGTTAAAAACGATGACTTTTAGTTTTTCTTTTGAGAAATCATAAATTTTGTCATTTGCATGAACTTGTTGTATTTATTTAATTTTAGCGAAAATGGACTCAGGGAGTTTTCAAAGAACGACGACGATATCTTATATATAAAAACGGATCGCAAAATGTGTTGGTTACCGCCTAACTCAACAACGCTTGGACCAATTTAGCCAATTTTTTTTTATAATGTTCGTTGAAGTTCGAGTATTGTTTTAACGGCGAGAAAAATTCAAATAATTGCCGGAAAAAACATAAAAACAGTCCTTTTCTTTTTCCCATACAAATGTTTTCTAACTAAAAAGTAGTCGGCTGAAAGAATTTGTAATTTATATTTGATTTGATCTAATCGTACTGCACAAGCACGTGAAGACCAAATTGAACGTGAAATAATTCGAATATCACAAACGCGTGAAGTGCGAGCGCGACATTTAACTAATGATCGCTCAAGTTTAAATCGATTTCAACATTTCGAAGAACTCTGCAAGGACAAAGGTTTTGCAGCAATGCAAATTGATTGTTTGGGATGAATGTACGATTCATAAGCAGGAGATTTTCGTCAAACATTGCCAGTGATTCCATGATCAAGATGATGAAATCAATGCTGCATTATCTTTCCTCAAAGTTTTTGTCATTTAACGAAATCAAAAGAAGAACTTATTCAGAAGGTGTTTCCAGATGTTTTTCAAAATTAAAGAAACCATGAAAACTCGCTGGATTTGCCAGAATTGCCACCTCACAATCTTCAATTAAAGGTTAGATCAATGGAGTTATAGTGTTGCGAAATATCAATCACCATCGTCTTTGCAACGGAACACGGTTAGGGATAAAAAAAATTACTGAACAACGTGATAGAAGAAACTACTCAAGGGAAAGTATAAAGGAAAAGATGTTCTTATTCCAGGCATCCCAATGATTCCGAGTGATGTGCCATTTGAGTTTAAACGACTATTGTTTTCAGTGCGGCTTGGTTTTGCTATGACCATAAAAAATCATTGAGGGTTTGTGGTATTAATCTAGAAAACCCATGTTTTTCAGATGTTCAATGGTATGTTGCCTGTTCCCGTGTTGGAAAACCATCAGATTTGTTTGTCTATGCGCCAAGTAATCAAACAAAAAACATCGTAAATCACAAAGCACTATAATGACAATAAAACTGATTTCTGTTAACAATTATGATTCATATGATAAACAATAAAGGGATTAGTTACTTTTAAATCGTTATATATATTTCATTTAATTATTTTTTATTCACAACAGGAGAATGTTAAGCCATGACTTTAAAATACGTATTAACAAAAGCAACCACTTTACAAATCTTTATGACATGACGAAGTCTGTAGAGTCCGCTAGTAATATAATAAAAAAGACTTTTTTGATAATTCTAAGAAAAATAAATTTCGTTTAAAAAAAAATGCAAAACTATTAATACACCATGACTATAATTTGTTTTTAATAACTTTCAACCATCCAACATTAATTTTTTCGCACCTCTTTTTTTTTGTTTTTAATTTTTTATTTATTTAATAGAAACATCGTAATGTGTCAAAAACTGAAACCTCTCTATTTATTACTACACTGCATGGAAGTGTTTTTAAATATTAATTTATCCAACTTAATATCATAATCTAACGTCCAATAGCAATATGTTTTTCAACAAATTACCTACCTTAATTTTAAAACTAAGAAGTCCATTAAAATCAATATATACACATGTATATATACAAATATGATGCTTTTTACATATATACAATCATATGTACATAAATTTCAAGTCTATTTAATTAATTAATTATAGGTATCACTTTTTACGTCAGCTACATAACACTTTACTACATTCATATATACATTAACTTTATGTAAGTATAGGTATGCATATGTGTCCTCATCCTCATCTAACCTATACCAAAAGTTATACGACTTCTAATAAATTAAATTGGATTTGCTCACCATAGGCCATGCAAAACCCATCACAATCATCATTAATCAATTTTGACAAATTTTTCATCATTTAAATATGAGAAACTGATTAACGAATCATGAAGAATGTGTAAACTTTTTTTTCCACCCATTTGTCAAATTGCTTACACATATATATCTATACTCTTGAGAGTATAGGTATTCTTTACAAAAGCCTTACGAGATTTATTAAAAAACTTACTTAACTTGACACAATAATTTACATTTGCTACACAAACATTTATAATAAAAGTTAGTTGGAAGAAAAAAAAATTGGTAAATCCCTAACTTAACTTGAAACTTGGACATCTTTAAAGAGTATAGCCGGGTTGGTTAGGTAAGGTACAAAATACTATGGAATGGATATCCGCTTCCATATCCATTGAATTTATCCTCAAGTGCTTGTATGTGTGCGAAAGAGTTTAAACCCTCTTTTGGTTGGTGTATAAACAACTCCGCTGCTGCTGGGGTTTGTATAGTATGTGATACAACTCTGAGCAATAAATCGATTATCCCGTTCCGCACCCGCACTACCCTTGCAACCAGATTCATCGAATTTGCATTTATTTAAATTTAAATTTATATAGCGAGACCTATAAATAGGTAAGTTTAGATAAATGTACGTATACAGTATGTATGTGATATCTGCAGTGGGGGTGTTTTTTTTTGTGGCGGCTGGTACTGGTACACCATGTGAGCTGTGCTCATGTACAACATTTCTCCTCAGGCCTGGAAAATTTCTTTTCAATTTCCAGCATAGTCGGCGGCGCGGCGGCGGGCGCTCTGGAGTCGCCAACCCAACCCATTCAATCGAAAATATCAATCCACCTGATGAAAATGAAAATAGATGTGATGCTGATGTCGATGTCGATGTTGAAGTCGATGTGTGTGCCATTGCCATTTGTTGTGCGGAATTGACGGCTGTCTAGTGTTTGAAATAAGGGTGCATGGGTAAATAACTACCGCCACCGATCAAACTCATCCTTATGCTGATGGGGCACAGAAAAAGGGGTGTTTTTGTGCTTTTTTGTGAAAAATCATTTATTTACATTTCTATACCTCCTACCGATTGTCGTCGTCATCTTCATCCTCGTTGTCGGTCGACGGTAAATGAATAAACGAGGGATCCATCATTCATTCGACGCGGTGACGGCGGCGGCGGTGGCGTCTATCTAAAGTACAAACATACATACATACCCAGTTACCAATAACGAAGTAACATTTTGCATCTAAAACCTTCCCATATGATTATCATCTCTTCATCAGCATCAATAGGTTCCACTGGTACATCGACTCGCATTTTTATCAGCTTCGAGCTATCATTGCCACTGTGACGAATGTTTTATGGGGGGTTTTGTCTTCATGCGGATAAAGACGCATCACATTAAGTGATGTCAATTAGATTGATTTGATCGCGCGCGAAATGTTGGAACATTGTATACGATTTTGTGATTTATCTATCGCGTTGCAATTTATAAGTTTTGTACTCCAATGGAATGTGTGAATGTGATGCTTTGTACAATCAGATATTTCACTGAAAAATTCCTGCAAACACATCTTCATCTGACTTTTGTATATTTTGATTCAATACGTGTACATATCCCATTATAAAGGGAAACGGTATTCCATTGAGTCCTTTTTATCAGCGATAGCATGATGTATGACGCTGAATTCATTTGGTTTGTGTGTGTGTGTGTGGAAAAAGTAACGAATCATAATAAGGAATCCTTTTTGTTTGCATCGAAATCATCATCAGTGAATATTGTCAATTGACATGCGAGGCTGCGTGACGTTTGCGTATCAATCAATGTTCCACCCGTTCTTATAGAGTGACAAATTTGAAAGAACCCCTATCTTGATTTGAGTTTATATTTGATAGATGAGTTTTCTTCTTGTTAATGGGGATTTTCGAAACGTGTTTTTAACATAAATATATAAAATAAAAGTAATACAAAATCTGAAAGCCAAACTGTCTTGCTTTGTATAATCGGTGTATCATGGCTTCTTGAATTCAAACAAAATAAAGAATGAAATAAGAAATTCTGTTTTGATATAAAAGTCCTCGATTCCTTTATATGGGTGATTATACAAAAGTTGGGTAACTCGATGTCATCAACCAATATATACAAAGTCTAAATATTTTTTATTGGGATTACAATTTATTTAAAAACAATGGAAAGACCTTTATTTAGTAACCCATTTTAAGTTCTTCATTTTGAATACAAGTTATTAAAAAAACGTTAATTATTTCTTAAAACGTCAGTCCTTTGGCATGTCTATTAAACATTATCAAATAAATACTACAACTTTTAAAATGCAGTGTTCTTCACTTTACTTTAAAAAAATAACAAATGTTGTGTTTAGTTCCATTCGTCAGTCCGTTGTGTGTTATTTAAATTTGAAATTAGTGTGAAATATCGTCGATCCTCACTCAAAAAATATTCCTGGTAGGCAAAATCTGGTAGAAAATACCAGCAAAAAAACTAGTACGATAGTCCAGGTTTCGTGGTAACTAACTCCAGATTTCATGGTACAAATCCAAAAAACTGAAATATGGTAGAATCTAACAAGACATTTTTTTAACCAGACTTCCTGGTAAAAAAATGTGCTAAAATACTCCAAATTTCATGGTAAATAACTCAAGATTTTCTGGTAAAAAGAAATCTGGTTTTATTTACGAAAAACTGAATTTTTTCCTGGTAAAATGAGAACTATCTGCAATCTGGTAAATAGAACCAGGGGCCCTACTAGTACTCTGTAATGCGTTTCGAAAGCCTAACCGATTCGAATATGATATTCGCTTCATTTATGAATTGGTAATCTGTAAAACGTTCGAATAAAACAATCATCTAGTACTTTAACTAAGCTCTATAAGCAAGTTACTTGAAAAAATAATCAATTTGGTTTCAGACCCTTCCATAGCACCAATCACCAAATTTTGGGAATCAAAAACCATGTAAAAGAAAAATTTTGTAGAAAAGAGTCGACTGACTTAGTACTTTTGGACAATGAAAAGGCTTTCAATACGGTCTGGCACAACGCATTGATTCACAAACTTGTTAAATTTCCAATGGCGACAGTAAAAATTATTCAAAGCTTTTTAAGTGGGAGACAAGTTTGTAGCAAAAGTACAAGACAATTTATCTTCAGTACATAATATTCCATATGGAGTTCCTCAAGGCACAGTACTTGATACCATCTTCTCTAATATATTTGTCTCCGATTTACCAAATCTTGAAAATAATATTGGTATTGCAATGTTCGCTGATGACACGGCTATTTTTACATCGGGCACTTACTTTCAGGACGTCTGCAATACGTTGCAAGTGAGTCTTTCTTCAATAGAAAAATACTTTTTTAAATGGAAGATTAAAGTAAATCCTTTGAAACGCAAGCTATTTGGTTTACAAGGCGTCGAAAATCTTGTTTTCTTCCAAATAATGTACAACTTCGAATGGGCTCTGTTAATATTGACTGGTCCGAACATTATCGATATCTTGGGGTTAAAATAGACAAAAATTCAATTTTCACAAACATATATCTACAACTATTGACAAGATAAATCTATATAAAAGAATTTTGTACCAATTAATATCTAGGAGTTCTAAACTTAGGAAAGAAAATAAAATTTTAATGTACAAATCAATTTTCCAATCTATCCTCATATACGGTGCTCCTATTTGGTACGAATGTGCCAAAACTCACAAACTTAAGCTTCAAACATGTCAAAACAAAGTTCTTAAAATAATGCTTGATTTAACATGGTGCTATTCAATTTACAGGCTTCATGAACAAAGCATTGTCAATCTTTTGGACTCCCTTATCGAAAATTTGACACACAAATTTTATGTAAAATGTTCCTTCTCTGATAATGAACTGATTGAATGTTTATCTCCACTATAAATTTACATATACATATTATGTATTTTGTACTAAATTATGTGTTTTCGATAGAGTCTTTGAAATTGGGCTAAATGAATTTACAAACAAATGTATTTGAAAATATACAATTCATAAACTTAACGTGGGAGTTTTGCAATATTAGTTTTTTTGTAGCTTTCCCTTGAATTATTAATATTAAAATTCATTTACAACTTATTATTTTTATATGTTAGTTTAAATCTATAGTTGAAAAGGAAAATGTTTATCCTAAACCTCTAAAAATAGAATGTTCTTACTAAATGGAAAAGAAATAATGTATATTGCTACTTAAATAAATACAAAAATACAAAAAATCTAGTACTTTTTCTATTTATTGAATAGATTTGCCGATTTTCGAAGTGTTTCTTAAGAGATTTGTCAAAGGAATAATACAAAATTTTGGTATATTTTTACCTGGCAGGTAAAAACAGTCTTCTGGTACATATTACCAGAAATACTGGGAGATCAAAAATTATCTTTTTTCTAGTTAATAAAATCAGGAATTTTTTGGTCTAGTATATATTTTCCTTTAGATAAAAACCAGTCTTCTTTGATGGTGAAACATCAATTTTAGTACAAAATACCTATCAAGCCCTTCCGGCCAAATAATCGTAAACTAAATGGCGCTTCCGATAACTTAGTTTATAGAGAAATCTTTAAATATTTTTCATATCTTCTTTTAAATCTTTTCTTTTTTTTTACATGTAAGAGACGATGTTGATGTGAATGTTTTCTTTAGGAATATTACCTATACCTTATGCGTTCTTTTTAGTAGGAATAATAAAATTAAATATATGCTATGCAGGATTCAGCTACATTTTGAGTAAAAAAAAATCCCTATATATTCTGCCAGAGTTCTAGCACATTTTTACCAGAAATAAATTCCTGGTATATTCTACCAGAATTCTGGTACATTTTTACCAGGAAAAACAAATGTCTTGTAAATTCTACCAGAAATCTGGTGTATTTACGAGGTATTCTTCGAAAAATCTCCTGGTAAAACTAATCAGGATTTTCTGGAAAATTTTACCAAGACGCCTGGTAGGAATCTAAAAACAACTTTTTCTGGATAAATGTAGCGGGAAATCTGGTCACCGGTACCAGTAAGTGTTTTTTTTTTTTTTTTTTGAGTCCAACTTTGAATTTTAATGTTGGTAATGAAGTTATTTGTGGATCGCACAATTTGACAGTCAGCCAGTCAACATTTCAGTCCTATTATGAGTCGTTATTTCTTTTATTAATCTTACATTTATGCATATTAAACTATGATTAGTTAAAATGAAGTTTTTTGATATTTGAAATTACAAAAAAAAACCATAGTCCTGATTACAAACTCAAATTGTATCTTTTTTATCAGTCCATTAGTGTGAAAAAGATGTGTTTGATGTTTCCATGAATCAAATAATAAAAAAAAAACAGAAGTAACAAACTTTATTAAAAAAAGAAAGAGATTTAAAAAAAAGTAATTCTATAATTTTGCAATAAGTTTTTTTATGGAGAAAAAGAAATTATTTTATTTTAAGTTTTATTTTATTGATTTATTAAAAAAATACTGACCGTTTAGTAAAATTACCTCAAAATAATATACAAAATATGTTTTGTAACATTCTAGTATAAAAATGTTAAGAGGCTGTTATGAAGACTGGAATAGTTAACTTTCGTAGTTTTATATTTTAATTGCTCTTCATTTCATGATCATTTATAGTTTTAAAATAAATACTTAGAAATATTTATTAAAACTATGTGAAAGTAGTAAAAGATAAGGGAGTAACGTTACGTTAAATGTTCAAAAGGCTGTTTTGAAGACTGATATAGTATATGTTCTCCCAGTTTTACATATTAATAATTATTTTGAATTCTTTCTAAGTGATTTTAATACTTTTAAAAGACATTTGCCATTATTAAATTTTTACTATTCTTACTAATTTTTATAAAATTTTATTATAATACTTTCAAAACTGTGTATTTTCTCAGTACTATGTTACTTCGAAAGTCCCTGGCAGTCAAATTCTGAAATTTTAAAATATCTTACAATGTACTCAAAAAAGTGGCTGGCCGGATTTGGAACAATAAATTAATTACATTAACCATCTCGAATTTGTAGAAGTTTGATTTGATAACTATCATAAACAAAATGTCCTTAAAAGTTACCTTACTTTTGTATATAATCAACCATAAGTCTAATTATTGTAAATTTTGCTATAAAATTCAGTGTCCTAAAGATTAATTTTAAGCCTTGTTTTAATTCTTACTGTTGCAGACAAGTTTTGGCATAGTAAGTCCATACAACAGAAAAACAAAATGTAAGAAAGTTATCAAAAATTCAATGAAATATAGTAAACGGACGTATACGCCTAAGTGAACCATAATTTTAAATTCTTCGTTAATATGCAACATTTATAGAATTTTTGGTCTATAATGTTAAAAACACATTGTTTTGATATGAATTGACAATTGTTCACTATCTTTCTGAATAATGAATGAATTTAAAAATATTAAACTTAAAATATAAAAGGATACTAGAAAACAAATTTTTGTAGCACTTAAACAAATGAATAAAAAGGATGAATAAATACAAAATTGGTAAAATAATTAATAAATATATAAAAAATGACAGAATAAATACAAAAATTGTACAAGCCTTTTTCAAACCATGGAGCTTTTGTAATTGTGCTGCATTCGGAAGTTGATATTTATAAGAGAAGAAAACCAAATGGAAAATAGATATCAGCTTTTATGTTGAGAAAGTATTGGATATTTATGTCTATTAACTCAAAAATTTTGACAGTTTTTAAAAATTTGTAGATTTTTCTAATTTAAGTAGATATTTTAAAATGTTAACTTCCATTTTATTTTCAAGCAATGAAATGTCTGCATCTGTCTTTTATAACAAAAAAATAAAAAAAACGGTCAAAACTACGTTAAATTTGAATCAGTTATTAGTGCTCTTTTAGATATTTATTCCGTGGCAAAATTCTTGCAGATTATTGGATGACTTACTAATTTCATTAATTTATTAACTAGAGTGGTTCGCTTTTTTCCAATAGACTCAATGAACTTCAGAAGCCAGAAGCCTATACTTCCCTTCTTAGAAAAGTAAAACCAAGCAATTTCTACAGCTCTATTTGCCACAAATGTATCCTTTCTAACCCAAAATAGACCTTATGCCATCCCGCCTGTAGGCACCATTGCAATCATCAATATAAAATGAATAAAAATAATAAAATCGACTGAAATGTATGTTTTATTGCCATAATAAACTCCTAACAGTTCCACAGTGACTTTGTGGATTTACGAGCGACATTCTGCCACCGAACTTTCCTTATTCCTTATAAAATATAACAACAACAAAAAAAGCACGCCTGCTTCCTTTGAACCCTATACAGTTATACATTTACATTCTCATGTATCATACAAAATAATACACTCCCTTTCTCGCGTTCCGGTGCTATAACCAATAAAAAAGAAGTCACCGCACATAAATCTGACAATCAAACCCCACGAACTGGTAACAAGCCAATTCAATTGGATTTTTGATTTATTTTATATTACGGGTATTATCATGGCAGCTTTACCGCTGCCGATTTATGGAATTGTTTTACTATCATTATTGTTAGATTGTTTTTAGGCTTTTATATAGCCTATAGATGGTTTTTCAGAGATGCGTTTTGTGACAATTTTTGTAAAGACTTCTGCAGACTTTTGTTTCATGTTTGATGCATATTATCACTTTTACCACCTTCCTCTGTCCTTGGGATAAATGTTGGTGTTTGTATGTATTTGAAATGGAGTGGCGGCCGTGGTTAAAAAAATGAGGGTGTTATAGTTTCGCGTGATCGGAAAACCACTAAAGTACTTAGTTGTTATGACTTGAGTCTTATTAAGAAATAACTCAGTTGTTCTGTTGTACGAATAAACACCTTTGAGGGTAACCGTGCCGCCGTCGTCCTCATCGTTGCTGCCGTCAATATGTGGGGCTGCGTTCAAACGACAACAACAACTCTTACATACTCTCCGGACAACTTGCGTGACTGTGACTAGCTGTGTAGTTCCTTTTTTCTTTGCTTATCTGGCAAACATTGTTGCATATATCAAAACTAGTATAAGTCTATGTTGCAAGTATTTGCCTGGCCAGGTACTGCTGGTACAGTGACATTGCACTCCAGAGACGATGAAGTTTAATATTTATGTATTATTGTTCTTATAACTGTCAACCGAACCCATATAACAGCCGAGCCGCCACTTAAGTAGTTCGGAATATATCTAACACTTTTGAGAGTTTGATTAAAGAAAATGATGTTATACAAAGCGTTCACTCAAAAGGAGGTGATATCAACGTACATATTTATACGTGTTCATAATAATGTATGACGCGTGAAGTGAAAACGACCATGTTCCGCATCGCTTCTGTTTAAATTAATGATAACAATTATTTGATTATTTGTTTGCACTGCAATGATGATTCTATTTATACAAAGCTATGTCGTTCAATTGAAATTGTTTCTTATTTCTTGATTTTTATTTACACAATTATGACTTTTTTAGGAAAACAAATGTTTCTATCTTGAGGGTTTTTTTTTGCTGAAAGTATCTATAAATTGAGTGCTGAAACACTCACTTCAGTTCGAAGGCAAAAACATTTGAAGTTTCAAGTAAAATGATAGGAAAAGCTCTTATCATTTTACATCAAAATACTTATTTGACGAACTGATTTTTCTTGTTATTCTTGTACTTGAGATATTTGTGTAGAAAGATCAAAAGCGACCGCTGATAAAGAAAAAAAAAACAATCAAATGTAGGTATGAGCGTCCTTGCTCTTGTATAGAACAATTAAGTACCTGGCTTTGTGAAAAAAAAAAACAGAGTTCGATCTTTTTCCACCCCGATCCAGACTTATGGGTCATAAGTTTCTATACATTTGTATATTTATAAACAATGTTGGTACCGTTAATAATTATCAAATTAAAGACAAATTTTGTTTTAAAGTGTTTATTTGAGTTTTTGAAAATATACAAAAATAGACAAGTATACGCCCAAGTGTCCCATTTTATTTTTTATTTAATTTAGGGATTTTCTAATAAGATCTTTAATTTAATTGTCAACTTTTTTTTTACATTTGACAAGTAAACGATACACATACTTTAACATTTATTTAAAACATTTAAAATTTACTACAAAAATGGTGAACATTTTACTGCCACAATTTAGAAAAAAATTAAAGGGTTGTCGCGAAGGACTAATAGACTTCCTACAAACAACATTGCACTGAATTTTGCATACAGCATTTCAAAGTTTCGTCAACACAAGAACTCAAGGTGATCCAATTTTCATCGAAAAATCATCTTGAGTGATGAGCCTCATTTTGGGGCTTGGTTCAGTCAGGAATGACTGTTCAGAAACTTCTCCGTCATCAAATTGTTATTATTTGGTGATTGCTTAGTGAAATTTTAACAGAACTATATGCTTGAAAATTATTATTATTATTGTCGAGTTATTGCACTTTCTCAGCTGCATGAGCTGGAAACATTTTACCGATCCTTGGATTCAGCTCGAGGGTTCGGTGAGGAGGGAATTCATACTATCTAAAGAAAGACCTATTTTCATATCTATTTTAGTACTACTACTGGTTCTATTTAGTACTACTACTGGTTGTTATTTGTACTATATTTTTTATCAGTTCATATTTTGTTGCCAGTTGTTGGTGAATGATTTTGGCTTACTGGCTGTGTCTACCTAGGTACGCGGGGTTAGCTAGCACAGGGCGCCCGGCTATAACGTGTTTAATAGTTCCACCCGGCTTACCGCATTTTCTACATCTATCTGCCACTTCAACTCTGAGGCATTGCTTTTCGTAGTACCTGGTTTTTATTACCTTGTCTTGTATTGCAATTGCAAATCCTTCAGTATCCGGGAATAGAAAGTCATCTGTGAAACATTTTAGGGATCTGATCTTGTCAATGTGCTCCTTACATAGTGCTTTCGGGAACTTCCTGTGGAGACTCTTGTCAAGGTACCTTTCTTGTTTGGTTTGGTCGGGATCTAATATCATTTCCTCCGTTGTGTTTTTCGGGTTCAGGGCCGTAAATTTATTCTTTGGAGCGTGGGCTCTCGAAATGATTAAAGTAGTATATTGGATATTATGATGTTTTAAATTGCCTGCTGCAGAAACGTTGGGAGTAAGTAAGAGTCTGACTTACACCGACCGCCCCCAGAGGGTTTTTATAAATAAGGGTTAAATACTCTGATAAGGATTAAAGTTTTGAAAATATTTTGTAGGTTTTATTCGGAGGGAACCAAAAGGAGATTTTTTTAATTACTTTTAAACTGTTTATTACAAATTACATTGATTTTGGGGCAGTCTGTAGTTAAATGGTTAATGGTCAGCTAGATATTGAGTTGGCAGAGGTGACAGATTGTTGGGAGGTCTTTGTTAAGTAGATGACTGTGAATGAGTTGGGTGTGTCCAATTCTGAACCTGGTGAAGCATTTGTTCATGATTGCAAGCGTAGAGGTGGGGTAGATAACTGGGTTGTAATTTTGTTTGCTGGAAGAATAGTGGTGATGATAGCAAGACCAATCTATTATTTGTTGTTTATGTAAAATAAAGCAAGTCAATTTTGAAATATAGTTTTTGGTAGATTGGTACTTTGATATTGTTAAGTTGCTTTTCCCAGCGGTTATTTTGGCTTTATTATCTGCACCCTTATTGCTTTTGCAAGTTTGATGACGTTATCCCTGATTTTGCCGATGTATAGGATGATCAATTGTTGGCGTTTTCGATGGCGGTGCATATCACTGTTTTTTTCTTGGCTGTGCAGGCTAATTGCGTAGCTTTTAAAACCGCTAATGCTACGGCTCAGAATACAAATAAAAATGTTGGTAGCTTTTCTGAATTAATTAATTTATTGTTTGAGTCAACGATTGCGAAAGAGGTACTTTCCTCACGCTTAGAACTATCGGTAAAGAGAATATTCCAATTATTACTGATGAAAGGATTCATTAATTCATACAAATGCTGAAGATATACCTCCTTCGGAGTTGAATCTTTTTTAAATCGAGCGAGTACGGTACTGATGGATTCCTTCCGACATAGTGAAGGAGGTTTACACTCTTCTTCTTTTTTTTTTTTTTAATTTCTGGTTCAATTCCGTTTTTTCTTGTAAACATTAAAATTATGTTGAGGGCTAATGGTTTTTCTGATGTCTTTAAGCGTTTTAGGATTTCCGTAGAGTCCAAAAGAATTAGAGAGTCATAGGATTCAAGTGTTTTCCCTACAAATCATGATGTAAGGACTTCTTTTCTTTCTGTGATGGACGAAAAACCTCCCTCAGCTAAGATATTTGTTAAAGGACTTATATTAAACGATTTGAGGCTGGCTCTGATTGCGGCGTGATATGCTGATTGCACAGGTTGGATGTAGAATTTTGCACATTTTCGATATTTAACAAGGCCATAATCAGTTTTTGATAATAAGAGTATTATGGATTTTGTAACATTGATCAATTTATTTATCAAACTATTTTTTGATGCTAAATATCTTATGATGTTAAGCCTGGTTGCCAAGTTTGTTCGTAGGAAAATTAATATAAGTAAGTAAGTAATTCATTTATTGCGATACAATTTCCATTGCAACGTATAAGTTAGAATATTAACGCTTTGGATAAACCGTCAAGTCGATACAAAAATTATTTATTTTATTTGAATTGAATAATACTCAGTGATTATAAGACTTCTGAATTTTTTAATTGATTTTACATAAGAAAAAAAGGATTTCCAATCAGTTCCATTGAAAATATTGTTGGCTTTAGTCATTGTAAGTGTTATTTTTTCCGAGATGTGAAAGTCTTTGATGTTTTAAAACTGGACAAATGCTGAAGAATACGGATTACGCCTTCTCTCATCTACATATTTAAAAAAATACAGAATGTTCAAAGCTGTCATTGAGTGTTATGCCATTTAAAAAGAGTTGCTCACATCTTGTTTTCAAAAGAAGAGAGATGTAAGGAATACAGCTAAAATGATCACAAAAGTAAGTTAAAGATGAAAGTTGTGATTGAGCAGCGATTAGATAATTCTGCTTTCAGATTCATAGGCTTCAAAAACATCTTCAAAATCTTCTTTGACTTTTTCAACGTTTTGATGATTCTATTGAATATATACTCCGTCGATTATAGTGAAGTTTTACTATTTAATCAGCTCCAAAACAGTCAAGCAGTTTGCAACAAGTTTTTTCAGACATTTTTTTTTAAAGTTCTCCACTATTTGAAATTCATCTTTTTCTTGGATAAGTTCCTCATTTGAATGTCACGGAAAAAACATTTCTTTTCCATTAAAAAATATACATAAATATTGTTTTTATTTTGTACGACTCATTCAGCTTAATCCAATCAACATAACTGTTTCGAACAAACACATATTTATTACAGCAAACATGTGTTATAAAAAAGGTTTAATTAGTTGAGAAATCAGTAAAAATAATAAATACTGTTGAATCTGATAACAGAATTGACACAAATAAATCATTAAAATCAAATCAAAATATCCTCCACATGCGGTTACTTTTGATGCGTTGTTAGTCCTTGACTTTCAATTTGCAAATATATTTATGAACCTATTTTTGTATATTTTTAACACATACATTATTGGCAGTAATTTGATGCAAAAGGTTAAACAACATTTTATGGGATCCAATAAATTAATTAAAACCGATGAATTTTGAAATCGCTATCGCTAATATAAAATTATTATTCACCTAAATTATTCAAGTATCTATATCTATCTATATTTTATTCCAATTGGTTGTCCGAGAATCATTATTCACCTTTAAGTGGCTTCATTCATCATATTCTATGGGAAGGTGTATGATAATCCACTTTGTCTATTAACATCTTGTTTAGTATTTCCTCGTTCTCGGATAAAATTTTATTTTTTGTCGGCCACAATAAAAGAATCATACTTATACCACCACTTTTATTTCTGACAAGGACTACTGATTTTTAATGCACAGAGCCTTCAGCTTTTTTTCGTTAGTACTTGTTGTTGGCCGAGGCTGAGAACCATAGACTTTCAGAAAAGTACTTTTCGCCACCCACATCACCATTACCGCCAAAAGGTCCATTGGACTTACAGTAAATACGCGCAGATTTTTGTGGGCAAATGGGCGAGCAAGAATAAAAAACAAAAAATTGGCAGCCGGCATAGCATCAGTCGAGAGGAAAATCCTCGAATTCATTTTTTCCATTTGGGTGTTTATTTTTTTATATTGGTTTTCATCGAGGTTGTTGAAGTGTAGTTGTAGTCTTTTATTGCCCTCGTTTGGGGATTGTATCCTTAACCGTTATGATATGATTTCCTCATCAGAGAACGAGAGTGGCGGAACGTGAGTATTTTTGTGTAGTAGTAGTACTTTGGCGGCAACAAAGAAATAATCAACAGGAGGATAATAATCTCTAAAGGATACGACATATCGTCGAGAAGAGAAAAGCAGAGTCCAACGAAAGCAAAAGACCATGGCGGTTAATTTTTTCTTATTTTTGTTTTGTTTTTTGTCCATCAGATGTTGGAAAGGATACAGCCACAGACTATATTCATATCATTGTAGTTTATAGGGTGCATTTGCTTTGTATTTTCATATCCTTTTTGTACTCCTTGAACTTTATTTGAATTTTGTATTTTATTTCAATTTAAATATAAAGGTTAAAGTAAGGTTAGCTTCAAAATTTGTACATTCCACCAATAGTGGTATAAATAATTTGGAACGCAGTTTTAATAATTTTTAAATGAAGCACCTCCTCGGACCTCAAAGGTAAACCAAAGGGAAACAGTACAAGCATTACGAAAGGAAAAAAGAAACTTTTTGAATCCCTTAATATTGCAATGACACGAAAAGATGAATTTAGTAAAATATTCAACATTCGATAAGTACGACTAAAGAACAAATCTCTGTGTATACTGTAAAGCAAAATAAAATTTAAAAGTCTTGTTTTATGAACACGTGAATTTTATAAAATATCCTGAAATTATTGCCAACATTCTCAAGCATAAGATCAAATATTTTAAATTGAAATTCTTAAATTCATGCTCTGTTTCAAGATTGTTGTGTAAGGTTCCTACTGTTGCCGATCGTATGTTTCAGACTTCTTTACTAAGGGATTTTTTATTTAAAATTAAACCTCTACTCAAAAATCAATTTTTCCCAAATTTCCCACATTTGTAAAAATAGGGTAACGTAATACCCTTAAGTTCAAGTTCGAATAAGAACTTTTCAATATCGTTTTTGGTATCTTTCTCATCATTCAGTATGCCACGTTTTGAGATGAATGATGATTCGTTTTCGTTTCTGCACACATCGCACTTTTCATGTCTGCCAGTGTGGATATTCTTGTAATGCCAATTGATTGAATAAGGACAATTTTCCAGGAAGTATAAATGTAAAAGTTCCAAACCATAAGTGCGGCTGTCTGAACTGTTACACTTTCCTCCGGATCTTAAAGTCAAGTGAACAACAGCCTCTTTCTGCTTCGCCATCATCCGGAGACACTCGTAGCGAGGACTTTTGTCGTGTACAGAGTAAGGGTACTTATGTATGAACGAACGTTATGGTTACGGTATCATATACAGAAAAAAGGACATTCACAGAGTTAACGAAATGAAAACAAACAAAACAAGACTATAAAAAAAAGTGAACTCAATGAATGAAAACATCACAAAGGCGGACGGAATGCGATTAGTGGGAGTTATTCCAGGAACAAATAAAAGAAAACATAATAACCTAATACCGTAGAACTCACGTGCGTTATCGTTGTCGTTGTCCTTGTTCGTCGTTGTTGTAAAACGAAGCGAGTGAGCGAAAGTCTTCAGGATTGGGAAATGAAATTACATATTCGCTGTGCAAACTTTTCACATTTCTTATACCGCATAACAACAGGAGAATAAGCACTCCTTGATAGTGTGGGTGATATGGCGAAAAGGCTACGTCGACGACGATGAAGACGTGTTGTATTCAGGATATGTCTGGAATCAAGGGTATATCTCTATGTATAGGTAAGTTTCCAATGCAAAACCAGGATTACCAGATTTACAGAGTTTTCATCCGAATTCCACCACACTAAGCACCACAGGGACTATTGAACAAGTTGGCGAACAGGAGCATTTGGGAATCCAACATCATGGGAGAGATATACGATTCGATATGAATCCGGATGCTGGATGCATACAGACGAATAATTGTTCGTCGTTGTATTTGGTATTGTTGATTTTGTTCGCGTATATTTATACGTACACGTATAGGTACATACGTAACGTGTATTTACTCGTTTTCAATCTCTGATGCGAAGTTTTAACCAACAACTCTGTATGCGGTCGGCAATGGATTGGAATACACAAATGCTTAGGATTTGGATTCTATCTTTTATCCAGAGACGAAATTTATTATCGTTTCTCTGATGATATGTGTGTTTTTGTTGTTGTTTTATTTTGTTTTCGAGATGTGATTAGATGAAAAATTACTTAAACGTGAGTTCATTTTTTTATTTTCACGAATTTTTCGTAGTCTAGCTATTTATAAAATGAGAATGATTGTGGTCTTAGTTTAGAATATTCAGTTTTACTTAAAAATTTATTGAAAAACCCAAATACAACTTCAATTTCAAGAATGGAATATATTGTTTTTAGTTAAAGAAGTCAAAAAAATAATGTACTTAGGGTGAACTCTAAGTTATTTGAGCACTCGAATTTTCTTTGGTTTCAAAATTAAAAAAAAAATTAAAGTTCATGTTATTTTTAAAAGTAACCTGCTTATGTTTCAATAATTTTTTTAACTTTAAATTAAAAAACCTTAAAACTTCGACACTGAAAAATGTTTGTATTTATTTTGACTATAGAAATACTATTTTTAAGCAGCATACAGAATGTTAGGAAATAGTAAACCATAGCATAATAAGTGATTCAAATGTAAACATAATATAAAATGGTGTTGGTCTAATTAGTACCAAGTTTTCGAACTTGAATGCGACATTTTTTCATACAGATTTAAGATCTAAGAGTAAGTACATTATATTTACGTCCATACGTCGTCGTCCATATCTCAAGAACCAGTAGTGATATCTTCTTTAAATACATTTTGTAGGTCTTAAAATATCTCACGAACCAATACCACTAGCTTGATTTCAAAATCTATTTTTGTTACTATTTTTTGTAGATTTTATTTTTTTTTTGTGAAAAAAAACTCACTGTTGGATTTTTATAAAAAAAATTACTGAATGTTAAAAACAATATTTATGTGAGATAAAATTAGTTTAAAGCCAATATTTTTAGTTTTTGAAAAGATATTTAAGTCGAAAGTAAATTTTTACCAACTTTTAGTAATGTTTTTTTAGGTTTTTATTTTTTGTAAAAAAAAACTGTCAATTCGATTTTTTCCAAAACTTTATCGAATGTTGAAAACAAGGTTTCTTATAAAATGAAATTAGTTTGTAGCCATAATCCCAAATTTTTGAAAAGATATTTGAATCTAAAACTAATTTTAAGTAATGTTTTTTTTTTATTTAATTTTTTTAAAAACTGTCAATTTTAAAAACGCTCTTTTTCGTTGCAAAAAATTATTTTTGAGATAAAAACTTTGTATTCTTAAAATATTTGAGGAGACAAATATTTTTTTTTTTAACTTTTTTTTATTTAAAAAAAAAAAACCTCAATTGGATTTTTCCAAAAAAAAATACAAGATTTGAATCACGTTACAATATATAATACAAAATTCAATTCAAGTCTCTTTCTTTCCGAACGTAACATGCCTTCATTAAAGGAAAAAGTGTTGAAACAGCATTTCGCAGTGTTTTCATCGTCATAGAAAAATCACTGAATGACAAGGAACACACCCTTGCAACGTTCTTGGATATTGAGGGAGCCTTCAATAACGTGTAGAGCGAAACAGTGAAGCAAGCCTTGGACGACCAGCAAGAGACAAATTAACTATGAGCTAGCGGAAGAAAGGGTGAGAGTAACCACATCCAGGGGCACTCCTCAGGGTATAGTTCTCTCACCGCTACTTTGGGTTCTTGTTATGAACGGCATACTCTCTAAATTGAAATTAAGTGGAGTAAGGATAATAGCCTACGCTCATGATCTTGCATTACTAGCAACTGGTAAGTCCCTACGCCCTTTCGCTGGTAAGCAAATGGAATAGGAACTGTGGGCTGACGCTGCCGCAAAGAGCTTAAGGTTCTTGGGGCACAGCACAACATTAGACTCTGCTGAGTCCCAGGCCACAGCGATATACTCGGCAACGAAAAAGCTGATGAATTAGCAAGATTAGGGCCAATGCTTGACTTAAGCCAAGCTCAGCTAGTTAGCACCCCTACCTGTTATTTAAAACAGGAAAACTCAAAAAGAATAACTATCAAGGCCGATGAAAGGTGGAACCTTCTTGACACCTGTGGCACTACAAGAAAGATCTGGCCCTGTTTTAACAAACAAAGAACGGAAAGAATTATGCAGCTGCACAAAGGATCACTTCGATCTTTTGTGAGCATAATCACCGGACGTAATCTGTTAGGTTATCATATAAAAAAGATAAGAATCAGTTCAAATGATCTATGCAGAGGATGCGGCGACGAAGAAGTGCATGAAGACACTCCGCACTTTCTGTGTCACTGTCCCACACTCTCCCATCAAAGGAAGAAACTGCTTGGCAACTATTTCTTCGGGGATTTAGAAGAACTCTTTAGTACTCCAGGTACGAACATTCTGAACTTCGTCAATGCCTCTAAATGGCTTGACTAACTAAACACATAGGTTTTTATTATTAGCTTGAGTTGCAATACTCACGGGTATCGTAATGGATCTGTATTGATCTAAGTGTGACGGTAAAGACATCAACTGTCAGCCACTCAACCTTACCTAACCTTCAGAATTTACGGACAACAGTTTAAGTTGGTAAAGGTTGATTTTCGACTCAAATATCTTTTTAAAAATTAAAGATATTTGCTTCAAATTAATTTCATCTCATACAAAAATAAATAAATTGGGTGGCGCAACAGTCCGTTTGAGAACTAGGGCCTACTGACTGACAACTCACAGCCATTCCTGTGTGCGAGTACTGTTGTCAGGGATGGAAGGGACCTACAGTTTTAAACCGAATCCGAACGGCAAATTTGAGAAAGCAATTTTCATGACAAGAATTACTCTTTGAGAATTTGTCAATTCCTCGCAAGAGGCAGTACCCGTGAAAAAAACTTTTGGTGGCATAGGCAGGGAACAAACCCAAGACCTCTCGCATGACAGTCCATAGCACTAACTATCATGCCACGGGTACTATAAACTTATGAACAACATTAAATAAAACTTTGGAAAAGATCAAATTAACAGTTCTTTTACAAAAAAAAAAACACAAAAAACATTTTGTAAACTTGGAAAAATTGAGTTTATAATCAAATATCTTTTCGAAAATTAAAAATAAAACTGAATTCATTTTAGAGTGAATATTTATTACGACATTCAATAAAACTTTTATAAAAATACAAAAATAATTTTTTTCTAAATCTACATTCGTCCACTTTTTCTAACTATTTCAGCTTATTTCCAAATTACTCTAACTTGTAAACTCTTATTAGATATATACTACGTACAAGATTTAAGACTTTTATCAAAGTTAGTTTAGTACCCTTAAAATTGTATAACTTAACTACATTAATCAAAAATATCCTTCACCATAGTGCTTATTTAATTTAAGGATTCATTTTCAATTCACTTAAGGTCTGTTTTCAGAAAGTTATTCGGAATGCTTTCTATGCTAAAAAATAAAAACTAAATATTTCACTAATGAATGCGTATTGGTTCTTCCCTAATTTATCCCAATTTCCATTCCCCACCTTAAGAGTATGTTCAACAAAAGCAATTTCTTTATGAATACTACTTTGATCTACAGAAGTCAAAACTTCTAATTTAAGATTGCTTTACACATCCTCTTCTCTAATTGACTAAAAACAAATCCAATTAAATTTGTTTTGTTTAATTTTTGTGTTTCTAAATAGACAAATATTTAAAATTCAACATGATCGTAAACCCATTACATGCTCGTATATCAAAGTGCAACTTTATACAAAACAAAATATATTATGCCTTTCACTTTTGAAACAAGTGTGAAGTTTATTAAAGACACAACAAAAAAACCTCAATAGAACTTTTCCACCATAAAATTTAAAGCATAACAATAGATTTGACTAATTTCTACATTAATCAAATGTAATTACACATAAAGAAAACCTCTTTCTGTTTTCCACCTGACAAAATCCCAAAAATTAAGAACTTCATAAAATTTTATTCAAAAACAACAAAAACTGACCCATCACATCCAAGACGAAGCTGGCCAAACCAAAAAACCAGCAGGTTGTCCATGGGGTCTGATGTTCAAGTTGAAACTTTAAAAAAATGTTAATAAAGCACACACATCTTTAGTTTAGTTTAAATAACTTAAAAATAACAACAACACAAAAAATCATAGTAGTTATAAATTTTCTCTCCACCCAAAAGGTCGTTAAATTCATTTAAATAAAAATAAATAAATAAAGTTACCTGTATCACTTTTAATGGTCGAGTCGTCGTAGTCGGTCGTTCGCACTATTTATGGTTTCAACAAAAACCATTCAAAACTATACAATTTCGATAAACGCCGATTGGTAATAAATCACGTAACAAACGTTTGCATATGTATAGAACCAGAAACATACCTACACAATTATTCAGATCGATGGCAATTTATGTTGAGGAAGAAATAAACATACAAATCAGAAGTGGAAGATACCTGTGCGTAGGTTTTTGGGGAGAACAAAAATCTTTTTGATTCGACTTTTGAGTGTCAAAGTCGGCATCATGTATAAATTAAATCCCAGATTCGAATGAAAATACCAGTTTTTGATTTTAAATCTTTAATAAACAATCCTTATCAATATTTCGAAAGGACTATATTCCTGGGATGGAGCAGGATTAGATATAGGCGTAGATATAACGGTAGACTTACTGCTGAACGTACATATAGACGAAAACAACTTGCTCAAGTATTTTTGAGTGCCTACGTGAGATAATTCCATCTGTTTCCATTAAAAAGTCAGATGCTACTTTTTTTGGGGGAAGGGGTGGTGGTTGATAGAGATTCAGAGGCTGGTGATGGTAGGTGTTGGAAAACTGGTGGGGTGGAAGTGGCGCATATTACAAATACCCAAGATACCACTTCTCTATTTTCCCTTCATTGGATCGGTGCGGTGGGGTATGGTATGGCACGGCACGGCAGCATCATCATCGGTGTAGTATTCCGCTCTAAATGTGTATGTAAAGTTGGTAATTTTTGGGGCCGAGCACTTAAAAAAATCCAAAACTTTCTATCTTTTTGCTTTTTGACTTTCTTTTCTGTGTTTTTTTTTTGCTTTTGTTTTCTGCTGAACTGTGTTATCCTTACCAAGAAGTCGCACATAGACGGTGGCGCAACAAAGTTTTATCCACCTTACAAGCTTCCCTCTTGGCATCTATGAAAAATATAAAACGACGACGACGACAACCAAAACGACCCTCATGATGAAGTCATGAAGCTGAAAACACTTAAGAGAACAATAATAATGTTTATATCAGGCTCCACTTTCAGGGCGGGCTTAAGGTTAATTTGAGCCTTAGATCATAGAACTCAAAATCCAACTATTTTCTCGAATAAGTGAAATATGTGTTAAATGAAAACGAAAAGAAATATTGAAGCTCGTGAAATGAAATGGAATTTTTTTGATACAAGACCCAGACTCGAGGAATTGCTTGATTGGCCAAATTGATTTTGAATTGAACAACGTAGAAAAGTTTACATATGTAATTTTTTAATAAGAATGATATTAAACAGGCTTGGAGATACAACTGTCCTTGTAGTTCCTCAATAAACCGAGAACTTCGTTAATCTCAAGATTATTATATTTCTTCTTTTCTCCTTCTCGTTTACCGTTCTTTGTTTTTAAATGAATTGTTTATATTTTAAAAAGCCTATCTAGATAGCTGACGTCATTATACAGGCGTCAACAAGAATTGCGTATTCCATTGTTACTCTATTACAGTCTAAGATAGATACTTTCACTCTATTACAGTCTTTAAAAATAATGCAGGTGCTGCTTTACCTTTACAGACTGATTTAGCAAAGCTAAATCAATAAGTGTTTAAGCAGGGCCTCACACATTTGAGATGGAAGACGTTTAGGAATTTAGCACGAATAACTAGTTTCAATTACAGTATGAAACAAAAGAAGTCAATAAATTACAGTATGAGTGAAAGTAATCAGAGTATGACAAGATTCCTAAAAATTGTTGATTTTATTAATATAAGGCCGTTAAATGAGACAAGATGCCTACAGTTTTATACAAGAGACAACAAAAAGCTTAAAGGTGATGATGTTACTAGATTTCCGAATGAGATATTAAGTAAGTAATTTAATTACAGTATGAAACAGAAAACAGCACTGAACTACAGTATGAGCTATAAAACATCTTAAAAATAAAAGTTTTAAGCAATAGAAGGCTTGAACTGAAATGGACGTATTGTCTTTATTTCTACAAAAGATGACAGCTGTTAAAAAATTACAGTATCAAATAATTATTGAAGTAACACTTACCAGTAAACTAAAAACTGACATTTAGGCTCATTTAAAACTGTCTACAAAGGTAATTGGTTTTTAATCAAGCTGCGAGTCTAATATTTCTAATTTCATTTTGAGGTTCTAAGAACTTATTGTTTATTACAACTGAAAAAGTTGATTAAAGTCGGCAAAAGCTTAAAAGTGCGTTGACTTCGTTTTACAGTCATCTTTCACTGACGGCCCTTTAGCAAACACCGCAGGGCCTTAAACCAGACACTGACTTTGCTTTATAAATAAGACCGATTCTGATGCCAACATTCAGCCTCTACCCCTACGGCACAAGGCAGTTGTTATAAAAATATGTATAAAAAGAAGAAGACAAGAGTATACAAAAAAAACAACAACAACATTTTTCCAAAGGGAATTTCGTGTTTGTCCCAAAGTGAAGGTAAGGACTAATTTTTTGATATAAATTTAAACTGTAAGCTGAGAGTGGTGGTGGTAATCTGACACCGCACTTGGGAATCTTTGCAACGAATTAAAAGAAAGCATCACAAACAACAACAAAATAAAACCGAACAAAAAACAACAACAAAATTTTTGCTCTATGAATGGCGGCCAGTGATGGAACTTATTGCCCAGTGATTCCATTTTTCGTGTAAAATGTCTGTTTCATAGTTTTAAGTCTTTTTTTTTGGTTCTTCTTCTGTTTTTAGATCATCATCTCGATATGCAAAAGGATGGATGACACGGATGAGTCTGTGTCTGACAAAAGAGAAAATATCGATTTTCATTTGGGGAACCTATGTTTAGCATATAAACATAGCTTTAGATACATTATTATCTATACATACATAGGTTTGGTGTATGCAAAGTGTTTTGCTGTTATACTCTAAGCGATGTGATATACAAGCTCTTCTCGGCTTGGTCGCCATTTTGAGGTTAATGCTTAAACTTGTATCTCTTGTATAGATAGATAGGTAGGAAGGTATATAGGTAGGTAGATACAGATAGTATAGATATACATGAATGCACGAAAGAGAAGATGTGTCTGCAATGTCCTCCATTCAATCTAGACAAGGATGATATTGTTACAACCTCCTTTTTGCCTCCACTCTAACTCTACTCTGCCGTAACTGCCTGGATGTGGATATGGATGGAGGAACAAGTGATGTTTCCATTATTTTATGTAAAGTACAAGCGTACCAAACCAATTCATATACACAAACCCCATATAGGTATATATACCTCTACACGTGCCTATAGTGCATAATATATACATCTTTATCTATCCAACAAACTCCAAAGTATATATCTACAACAGCAGTAAAATGGAAAATGAAACCTGGGGGTTGCAAATTTAAAGCAAATTTCTAGGCCGGGCCGCCCAGCAAAAGGTTGATGCAGTACTGGGTATTTTGTTTTCTTTCTTTTTTTATTTTCCTTTTGCCAGAAGTTGCTGCACACTCAGTAAACCCTTTAAATTTAGAGCTGATGGTCAGTATACTATAGTCCCAGCATCTCATCACATAGATTGAAAACGAGGAAGGGTCTAAGTTGAAGTGCTGTATACTGTGGAGAGGAACATCTCGAAAGTTTTGTAGAACAATATTAAACTACAGATGTAGACATGAATTTTTGGGGGCTACTTCAACGTCACCGGGCTGCTGTACAGTGTACACGCTTATTGTTGTACCCACCAAGGATACTTACTATACCACCAAAGTGTAGTTCTAGTATAATATACATTGGTCGGGTTTAGGTTTCCCATATCCCATCCAACAGTAGTGACCATCATAGGTCCAGGCCGCTCCGGTCCGGTCCATCCTTAAGCCCATATCGCCACAATACCATTGAGAATTCTTCTCATCGCATCATTCTTTCAGTCATCGCATAGTCGTATAGTGTAGTCTTCATCTCTATCCCCTGGATGAAGGCTATAAGCTCAAACACACGCATACATTTACACAAAATCTTCATCGTTTTAATTTTCATTTTGTCATCGAGGAAGTTTTTTTCTTGCTGCATAGCTTTAGTGTGCATTTTCTATATCTATAGAGCTCAATGTTTATATGTGTACAAGCCTGTTTAAGCAGACGAAGAAGGGTCGAAGTGTAAAGGCTTCTGGAATTTACTTGGTTTTCAAAATTCATCTACATGAACGTAGTCAAGTTCAGATTGGGCAAGCAGATATATTTCTAAAAGTGAAACAAAATTTAAAAGGCCGACTAGAGCAAAGTTTCGTGAATGACAAATTTTAATGTTATGATGAATATTTTGTTAAAAAGAACTTAACTATGTCAGGGACACTAAAAATATCTGACTTTTAATATTCTCTAAAGGCTTAAAATGACGTTGAGCTCCTTTCAATTCGTACCAAACTAAAAATAAATAAGTTTGACAGCCATTTAAATTTATAATAATTTGGTAAATAGGGAAAAGATCTCACCGATGCATTTGATGTCCAAAAAGATTTTAGAAAAGGTGATGCACTGTCATGCGACTTCTTCAACATCATTCTGGAAAGAATTGTGCAAATCTCAACCGTCGACACTAGAGGCACAATCTTCCAAAAATCCATCCAATTACTCGGATACGCAGATGATATTGACATAATTGGAAGATCAAAGCGTGATGTCAGTGGAGCGTTTTTGAGCATTGCGACGGAAGCGAAGAAGATGGGTTTAGTGGTCAATGAGGGCAAGACCAAGTTTATGCTGTCATCAAAAAAGGACATTGAACAACTACGTCTTGGGCAAAACGTCCCCATGGAAAGCTATAACTTTGAGGTAGCTGAGGTTTTTGTCTACCTAGGCACAGCTATAAACTCAGCCAACGACACCAGCGCTGAAATCAAACGAATAATAACTCTTGGAAATCTCTGCTTCTTTGGACTTAGAAGGCAATCGAGTAGTAAAGTCCTCTCTCGAAAATCTAAAACCAACATCTATAAGACACTCACCATCACGGTTCTCATTTATGGCGCTGAGGCCTGGACCCTGTCAAAGAAAGATGAGAGTGTCTTAGGATGCTTCGAGAGAAAAATTCTTCGGGTGATTTTTGTTCCCGTATGCATAGATGGAGAATGGAGGAAAAGATATAACTGTACGGCCTGTACAGCGAAACTGACCTAGTTAACAGAATTAAAGTCCAACGACTTAGATGGTTAAGACCTCAACCAACTTTGCGTGCGAAACTGGAGATAGCTAGCTAGGAATCGAGCTGGCTAGAGACGCATGTTGGTTAAGGCCCAGGTCCGTCCCAGACTGTAGCACCACCCTAAGTAAGTAAGTAAGTAAGAATAGCAATTGGTTATCAGAAAGAGGTTATTAATAAAGCTTTCAGTTATCACTTTCATGAGCTTAAAACTTCGAATTAAATTAAAAAAATAAAAGTGATTCCTTCCAAGAAACTAAAGAGAAAAAAAAAAAGCTATTAGAAATCAATTTTTAACTGATATTTAATCTTGTTCTTTAAAAATTTAATACATGAAGTTAAGAAAAATCTTGATGTTCCCAACAGACTGGAATATTCTCAGTTATCAAAAATCTTATCAATCTATTATTTAAATGTTTATGGTATGTTATTAATTGATACTAATACATTTGTCTGGCATTTGTCAGACGTTTGAGAAATCGCATGCTACTTTCAATCAGAAACTGGTAGATAAAAGAAATACTATTCAGCAAAGGGAAACAAATATCGAAATTTAGAAGTGCTTTATAAACATGCCTATAAAAGTGTAAAAAAGTCTTGAAATTTCACAGAAGATTGTTTAGGAATGAAGTTCTTAAACTTCTCTGATTACTCTCTGACTATCTATGGCTTGGTTTCGATATAAGAGTTCACTGGTTATATCTTGGTTTATCTCACCGAACAGTGGAACACATCTTTACATCGTTTTGGAGAAAGTAAGATTATTGCACTTGATATTTCAAAAGCATTTGATAGAGTTTGGCATCAAGCTCTCTTATCGAAAATGCTTGCTTTTGGTATTAATGAATCTATTCTTTGTTGGATTAGAAATTACGTTTCAGACCGGTTAATTCAAGTAGTATTTAAGTATTGGACGGGTTCAAATCTGATATCCACAATATAAACACTGGTGTGCCCCAGGGCTCCGTTTTGTCTCCAACTTTCTTCCTTATATTCATAAATGATCTTGTGTCTGAAACTTCAAACCCACTACATTTTTTCGCTGATGACAGTACCCTCTGCTTTTTGTATTCGTTTTTAGATTTTCATCCTTGTTTTTCCGATGTGGACTACCAACGGCAGCGTATGATAAGCTCATTAAATTCTGACCTTGACAGCATTGTTCAATGGGGGTTCAAAAACCGTGTAGAATTTAATGATTCGAAATTTCAATGTTGGCTACTGTAACTAAAGCGTAACCCTGCTCCAATCCCACTATCTATGAGTGGTCCTAGGTACGTGCATCACAAATATGTTGTGATCACATATTTGACATCGCTTAAAATGCTGCTTTAGGTTTTCTCCGTCGATGCAAGAAGCTTTTTACACCTTCTGATCTGGCTATAAATTACAAAGCTTTTATTCGTGCAAAACTCGAGTATAGCTCTCATATTTGGGCTGGTACTCCAATAACGTACTTGAGTCTTCTGGATATAATGATTACATGGTTACAGAGACATTTGCTTCTCTTGAACACCGCCGCAAATGCTCATGCCTGTCATTGTTTTATCGTTACCACCCTTAAGCAATTCAACCAATGCCCCTCCGTTTACCCTCAAGTGCGACTTCGGACGTACTGTTAAGCACAGAGATTCTTTCTTTAGCCGCACTACACGAATGTGGAATGCTTTACCAGACTCTATGTTTCTCACTCATTACAATGCGAATCGGTTTCTCCTTTCTAATCTAATCCTCCTTTCCTAATTTCTCGCACAGTGTTTAATCATGATAAGGGTATTAATAACCCCTTTAGTGTGCCCACAATACAAAAAAAAGTTATACAATTACTTTGATTTTCCACTATTTAGAATATATGCGTACTTTTTTTAAAAAGACGTGTGTATTCGATAACAAATTGTATCCATCATATTAAGGAAATAAAAAGCTTTAAAAAAGGTTTTTCATTTTATTTCCATTGCCTTTCAAACACCTTCCCTTGCCTACGTTCATGCTTATGCAACTTCTGCCAAAATCTAAAATCCCCATTTTAAAGACAAAAGTAATACAACACAACAATAAAAGTAGCGCATGTCAGAGAGCTTCCAAAATAAGTATGATGGAAGGTGTTTGAGGCCTGAGGTATCTGCCCGACCGGGCGGTGGTGGTGGTGCTTTCTCTCACTCTACTTTAAGTTCATTTTGGCTCTCACTGTTTTTGGAATAAGGCTCCTGATGTTTTTCAAGAACCATCATCAGACACATGTGTATTGTGTACAAGTGTTTCATATTATTATTTCGAACCTTCTTGTTCATAAGTTGGTTGCTCTTTTGGTTTGTTTGTTTGTTTGTATGGCAACAAACTCATAATAAAACAAAAGGCGAGATGAACTCAAGTAAAGATGCATATTGTTGCAGGTTGAACAAACAATTTATATTGTAATGCCATTCCATTTGTGCGTGCACTTTATTGCATGAAGAAGTTTCATTCACGCTACTAACTCCGGACTTGCTATAGGTCTATGTGTATGCTTATTTCGAAGAGGCTCAAAGTTGTAATTCAATGCCTGGATGCCTGCTGCTGCTGTTGCTGGTGCTAAAACTGCCGCTTCCACTGCCACTGACACCCATTCCCACTTTAATGGCCCAGAGTTTAGAATCTCTATCAGAATTGCACCAAAGTCGACTGCCTATATATATATATGCACATAAACATTTCATATACAAAGCTCTATATGTAGCTTGTTAACAAATGAATTCCATGTTCACACACAAAGTCCAAAGTTATCATTAAATTTAATAACATAATATTGTAGGTATGTGTGTTGCTACCTATAGTTAGATATGGCAGTAATAATGCGGGGTGGCAAGTGGTAATAGCGACATCATTGGCGTTGGCGTCGTCGGTCGGTAACGGATGCATGATGTACCGACTTGAACAAATAATGAAATGAAAGGTTTACACGCCACATTGCCAAAGCCAGGGAGCTTTGTGAATTGTGATTGTGTGGTACACACCATTATACCATTGATTGTACCTTCATCATAGTTTCTTTTGCAGTCGCCGTGGCCGTCTCCATCGTCCGTCCTCCGTCGTCACCGGATGGACATTTGCCTTTATCTTGCACGAATTTCCTTCCCAATTGTTTATTGGCATTGGCAGCTCTATTACACTCACTACCTTGCAACCCTCAATTTTCTGCCTGCTTCTTATTAACATCAAGGCAATTATTGACTGCCAGGGCAGGTGCAATACCAATTTTATAGCTATACCTCATGATCACACAAGTATATCAATTAAAATCGACAAATCCTTGCCAATTAAATCGTAAAAGTAAACCATTTTTGTACGAGTATTTAATTGTTCTTTTTTTATAAAGGAGATATACAATATCACTTACTGTCTTAATCATTTTCTAAATGGTACGATTTCATATATCTGGTCCTTCTCGACGTTGAAGGAGAATCTTTAAGGGTTTGTTTTAACAATGAAATTAAGTAGAAGGGCACGAGGCTTGAGAGTAGGTATACGGAGCAAAGAGGGAAAACTTTTATTTTTTTTGACTTAAGCAAGAACCCATTAAGTTTTGATTCAACACAGCATTTAAGGAAATTCAAGAAACTTTGTTATTCCAGACTTTAAGTCAGCTTTTTTCAACGTGGGGGTCCTTTTTAGAGGGGTCGAAAAGATTCTAACGAGGAATTCCAAAAGGTTGCGAAAATACTGCAATTAAACAAGCCAATAAAATTAAAAAAAGGTTTTTTTAAAGAAAAATGGCGATTAAAGGAAATATTCAATTGTATCAATCAAATCCTTCTTAAACATTTGTATCAAATTAACAAAAAGTTATTCTTAATGCGAGTGTTGCGCTTGCTTTTCAGAAATCAATTTCTCAAAACGTGGCCTGGATCCGTTTTTTACCACATTGAAAAAATCATTTTCCAAATTTCAGCGATTTCTTTCCTTACTTTTAATGTCTGCCATTGATGCAAATTTCAACTCGCACTCGTATGAGAGGTGGCAAATAGAATCAAACACTTCAAAGCCTCTAATGTTAATCCAGGATATTCTAATTTCCTTTGAAACCGAAAGGTGTCCAAATAGAAAGACTTAAATTCCACTTGCAGCATTCAATCGGCAGATAGATACTCGTAGAGCAGACTTTCCTTAAGCGTGATTGCCAATTTTGCCTCAATTGCAGCTGCATTTAAAAAAGGATTAAAGATCCACCTTGGCCCAATATTCTGCGATATCTCTTCCATTGAGAAGTATCGGAACAGTTTTCCTTTCAACTTTTCTAAAACCATTTTCATAACAGGTGTATATTCCTTAATATTTATCTCACATCCGACTTCTTCAACAAAAGATTGTGTCGAGGAAAATGAATCTAAGTGGTTTTGATTAAGGGACGATGACCAAAATTTAATTTTATTTGTAAATTCATGGATTTTGTCTTTGATGACATTTTTATCCCGCCCTTGAAGACATTTATTCAAGATATACAAGCAAAAAAGTTCGAGGTGTCAAAGTTAAAATGTATGAAAGAAAAGCTCTTAGGACTGTTGCCACATTATTTCAATAAAACAATATCGAAGTTCGACCATACCGAAATAAAGGCAAAGGATTGAGGGGTCGCGAAATATTTCTTCGTGCTAAAGGATCGGTTTCCTGTAAAAGGTTAAAAAACACTGTTTTAAGTCATTGTTGGAAATTATATGTGATAGAGTATTTATTCCATAATATTTAATTGTACTTATTATTGCTTCAATTGAGTGAAAATATGCTAGCTTCATCAAGGTGCAAATGACCCACCTGCCACATTAAACGAATCTTCTTCAAAGATGCATTATTACCCTTTAACTTCAAGTGCCTCGGTGTCGTCCCTTAAACGGAAATGTTGGCAGCAATTTCCATTCTTTTCTAGTTGTTAATTTTGATCATTGCTTACTTACTTAATTAAGGCGGCGCTACAGTCCGGGGCAGACCTGGGCCTCAACCAACATGCGTCTCCAGCCAGCTTGGTCCGTATCTAGCTGTCTCCAGTTGTGCCAAGTTGGTTGTGGTCCTCTCCCACCTGGGTGCGCCACCTGAGTCGCGGTCTTCCTCTACTTTGCTGTCCCTCGGGATTGGATTCGAAGACCTTCCGGGCTGGAGCGTTGATGTCCATCCGCTCTACATGACCTAGCCATCTAAGCCGTTGGACTTTAATTCATCTTCTCCCCCATTCTCCATCTATGCGTACTGAACCAAAAATCACCCGAAGAATTTTTCTCTCGAAGCATCCTAAGACTCTCTCATCTTTCTTTGACAGGGTCCTGGCCTTAGCACCATCAATGAGAACCGTAATGATGAGTGTCTTATAGATGGTGATTTTAGATGCTCGAGAGAGGACTTTACTTCTCAATTGCCTTCTAAGCAGCAATTCGCAAGAGTTTTTCATCGTTTGATTTTAGCGCTGGTGTCGTTGTCTGCATTAATAGCGGTGCCTTGAAAGGCAAAGTACTTAACTACATCGAAGTTATAGATGTTCATGGTTACGTTTTGTTCACGACGTCGTTGTTCAATGTCCTTTTTTGATGACAGCATGTACTTGGTCTCGCCCTCATTGACCACTAAACCCATCTTCTTCGCTTCCGTCGCAATGCTCAAATACGCTCCACTGACATCACGCTTTGATCTTCCAATTATATGATTAGTCAATATCATCTGCGTATCCGAGTAATTGGATGGATCTTTGGAAGATTGTACCTCTAGTGTTGAGGGTTGAATTTTGCACAATTCTTTCCAGAACGATGTTGAAGAAGTCGCATGACAGTGCATCGCTTTGTCTAAAACCTTTTTTGACATCAAATGCATCGGTGAGATATTTTTCGACCTTGATAGAGCAGCGTGCATTTTCCATCGTCATTCTGCAAAAACGGATAAGTTTGAAAGAGATGCCAAAACTAGACATTGCTCTGTTGAGATCTTCCATATGGATGCTGTCATACGCTGCTTTATAATCGATAAAGATATGGTGATTATCGATTTGAAGTTCCTGGGTTTTTTTCCAAGATCTGCCGTAGTGTGAATATTTGGTCGATAGTGGACTTTCCTGGTCTAAAGCCACACTGATAAGGAAAAATCAGATTGTTGACGAATGGCTTCAGACGTTCAAATAATACGGCAGAGAGCATCTTATACGCAATGTTAAGGAGACTGATGCCTCTGTAGTTGGCGCAATTTAGAGGATCTCCTTTCTTATGCATCGGGCATACTATGCTGAAATTCTTCTCATCGGGCATGCTTTCTTCCGACCATATTTTGCAGATGAGTTGGTGCATGCTTCCTACCAAGTCATCGTTCGGCAGTGATGCTGTCAGCTCCAACAGCTCTGTTTGACTTAAGTTCTGATATAGCTATCTTCACTTCGTTAAGGTCGGGTTGGCGGAATTGTTGATCTGTGTCGCCTAGGTTGAGTGATTCTATCTCCCTCACAGCGGAATTCGGTTCGTTATCGCCGTCTTATAATTTTGAGAAGTGATCTTTCCATATTCTCAGCATCGACTGCGGTTCTACTACGATGTTCCCCTGATCGTCTTTAAAAGCTTCGGTTCGTGGCTGGTACCATTGGCAGGTTTTTTTTACTGTTTGGTAAAATTTACGAATCTCATTCCTGTTGCGACATCCTTCTATCTCCTCGATCGCACTCTTCTCATGCTCTCTTTTTTTCCATCTAAGAAGCCTTTTGTGAAGCGCTGTTTTGTATGCCTGTTGTTTCGCTGCATGCGCTTGCCGGCATTCGTAGTCAGACCAGGGGTTTCGCTGTGGTGGCCGTGTGAAACCTAGCACTTCAGAGGCGGCATCTCTGATGGCTGCAAGGCAATGTTGCCACTGGTTTTCAATGCTTAATGCAGACAGCATAGGACTCCTTAAGAGGTTATTAGAGACTCGATCGGAAAAGGACATGGCAGTCTCTTGCGATTGTAGTCGTCTAACGTCGAATCTTCTCACATTACTTCCTTGTTTTGACTTGGATCGGGATATCCTTAGTCGTACAACGAGGTAGTGGTCCGAGTCAATGATGGCCCCTGGGAATGTTCGAATATCCTGCATACTGGAGAAGTGTCGTGCGTCAATCGCAATGTGGTCAATCTGGTTGACGGTTCATTGATCAGAAGATTTCCATGTAACCTTGTGGATATTGAGAAAACTGCGTACTAGCTACCAGAACGTCATTTTGATCATTAAGTAACAAAATAAAAATCAAACAAGTTGACAAATATCACCAATGCATACTGCCAAAGCTACCAGCAAAGATTCATAAAACCTTAATAAGCTTACAGAATTTTATCAATAAGGAAAGTTCTTGTCCTCAGGTTGTCTTCTCCTAACTTCTTTTAGTTTCAATTTATGTGAGCTCTCTATTGCCCAGGCTATATGCCTTTAGTTTAGTATCAAAAGATGGTTAAATTAAACAATATGCGGGTTCATAAAGATTAAAAATCTCCACTGCAATGGTCTATCACATAAAGGCTATAAAATTGTCTCCTATATATAGCCACTTTCAAATATTCATATGAAGCTTTAGGAAAATTTGGACTAGATTGCAAACTAGATAGAGGCCCATTGTCCTTTTTTTAATTTTATCACTTCCGTAAAAATATATGAACAATAATTTAGCTTACACCTAACCTGAAAAATGTTATTCCAAGGTCAGTTTATTTGTATTCAATAATTTTAAAAGATTAGAATTTCCTCCGCATTAAAATAACTTTATACAAATAAACACATGAGCCATATGCACATCAATTTGAAGCTAATCCAACTAAGTGCTATATGTTTCCTTGATCAAAGAACAAGCTATTTAGTATGATCTGACAACATTCATCGCATAAAAGAGTATATAGTATGCTCAAGGCCCATAAGCTCATATAGATAACATAACAATGTCCTCCAATTCATGTGGTAGCTGCATCTTATTGAACTCTGGCATTGTAAGTCGTGCGAACCAGCACAACTTCTTTATAAGTACGTAGATACACACAAAAACCCCCCTGCCGTTTTTAGCTCTTTTTTTCATTCAAAGAATTTCAATCTTGTACAACTTGGCTATGGCTCTTGTGCACAAATAAATAAACACACTGAAAAGATATATACCTACTCGACGTCCTTCAGCGAAAATTCTTTTACTTGCGGTGGACCATGTGATAGATGCTAAATTGACTGAACACGCTAAGAGCATATATGTAGGTATGGTACCTTACCTATTGCTCCATAAGAGAGTGCGCGCGATCATAAGAAGCCATGCAACACCAAGTGGTATAAGATTATTCACGAGATAAATAATGTCCAGCCAAAAGGGGAATGCATCAAGTCAGGACTCCCGCCGTGAGTTATGATGTACAAAAACCAAAGAGAGGGACCCCATATTGGTCATTAAATAAAGTTATGAAATATGTCCACCTAGTGCGCGTCACACTGCAGAGTATATACGCTCATGAAAAATGCATATTGCGAGTATCGCACCCATAAGCAATCGATCTTCACAATGAGTTTGATATTCAGCAGTCTATTTGTAAAACTAAATCACTAAACCCCCACCCCCTCCTTCACTTGGGCTCTCTATTTTATAATGTTTGCTTTTTATATTAAATTTGTTTTTGTTTTTTTTGCAGTTATGGCGCCGGTTATGATTTAGCGGCACGGCGGAAGAATGCAACGCGTGAATCAACGGCTACCCTAAAGGCCTGGCTAAACGAGCACAAAAAGAATCCATACCCGACTAAGGGTGAAAAGATCATGTTAGCGATAATTACAAAAATGACCTTAACGCAAGTATCGACGTGGTTTGCAAATGCCCGCCGGCGACTGAAAAAAGAGAACAAAATGACTTGGGAGCCAAAAAATAAAACCGACGACGATGATGACGCTATGGTGTCTGATGACGAAAAGGACAAGGACGATATTGATGCTGATAAAAATCGTGACCATAAAGGTAAGAATACATCATCATCATCATCGGAAAGTATACACATACATATATTTAGCGGCGGTGGTGGTGTATATAACGCTCTAACTGAACTTTTTTTTTGATATCCACTATCAGCATATCACCATCGTTGTCATTGCACCACTCTCTTCCATCAGTCCCACGCCCCCTTCTTCACCAGTCAGCACAGCGCACCGTCACTTTTTTTCCTTTTTTTAAGTCTATATCTACCTTACCTACCCTACCACCCAACCGGCCTCCGACTGGGCTATTTGCGTTTAATTTATGATGCTCCCATTTCAACCCCCTATTATTCATCCTTTCAGTTTCAATTAACTGCTCTTAAAGAGTCGGTTGGCGCAATGAGGCGGCAACAGAGGGGTTAAATGTTGGCCAAGAGTAGAATTCAATAGCCAAATGCTATATACGACGACGTGCTACTGCTACTGCTCCTCATCGTCGTAGTCTTCGTCCTGTTTGCCTCTAATATAGAAAATAGTCCGCCACCGCGCATTGCACAGACAAAAGAGCAATCCATGTACTATATCTTATTAACCCTCGAGCCACCATAAAACACTTTGCATAATACCCACGTATACCGAGCTGACATAATAATAGAAACACATTACCAAAGCAGCCAGAAGCAGTAGTAGCTGTATCTGTTATAAGGACGACAACGACACAAGGACGAGCGACGAATAGACCCACGCTGAACTCCACAGACCACCGAAAGAATGAAAAACCACCACACCGCACCTCAATGCTTTTACCCTTCCGTCCGTCACTGCCTAAAAAACAAACCATCATACCTATACATCCTACACCCTGTACCCTGAACCATGATTCTGAATCAGCCGAACAAAAAGCCTTCTTCAACCCCTTTTGTCGTCGCGCATTACTGCTGCTTTATTATCACGAGAGCATTATTTAAAATATCACTTTAACTCAATATCATTATACTTTAAAGTGCGTTAACGTTTACGTAAACGTTAACGTAAACTATGGGCATAAAACTTATTCTCTAGAGTTTGCCAACAAAAACAAAAACAACTATCAATATAATAATATGAATGTACTTATAGCTAGGAAGCTACCCTTTTGGTGCCTTAATTAATAGTCATCCCAAAGTCACACGTATTCCCGCACTCTCTCTCTCTCTATAACCCTCAGTAGCTCGGCAAATTCTAAGCTAACCCCTTTTGTTGTTGCGCCAAATTAAGTTCAACCTCAGTTGAGGGGTTAATCTATCACCAAAATTTAGACCGTATCATAGCGCATCTTCATTTAGCTTAGCCCTTTGCTTTACAATATTTTATAATTGGGAGGGGGAAAATTCATTATATATCTATTCGCAAAAACAATTCGAATATTCTATTCCTGTCCCATTGTTGGCATCAACACCAAACTAAGCGCCCTCCCGGTCCCACTCACACACCCGCATCCTCAGAAGCACCAACTCTCTGACTCGCATGTAAAATAATAAAGAGCTTCATTGTCATCTATTATCGTGCCGAGGATGCTGATGCTTATAATGTCGGATAGATATTGATACTGATGCCTGTGTTCCTTATTTTCACCAGCAGCGTGGAACGCTCCTTTTCGTAATACCACCCAAGGGGGTATTACCATCATCAGGGCGAAACATATGCGACCCGTTCAAGTGACGGGCGGCGCGGTGGCAGTGGCAGCGCTGATAGTATAGTTGACTTTGACGCTCGAGAGAGGGTTGCACGCTTCAACGCCTGTTAGAGGGCTGTTTTATATATGATGCGACAAACGATGAAGGGTAATTCTTGCAGTTTGTGGGTCTTTTTTTAACTATTAAAAGGGTGTTTCATAACCTGACGTGATTTTGTCAGAAATAAAAGGGCAGTTTAGTTATGAGAAAAAATTAACAACAGTGGGGCTTTTTCGTACATGCCTATAGAAAAAGAATCGCATATCATAACAAAATAATTGTATATTGGTTCAAGCTTTAGCATCTTTTCCAAGGGTTTCAAATCTGTCCTTTACTAAGAAATTAAGATTGGGCTTTGACCGAAATACTGTTAAACCGTGCTAGTCCAGTCAACGAACGTCCAGTCCAACAGTTTTGAAACTTGGCACACTTACTAAGGGATGTCTGGTGATGACAAAAAAAAAAGTCCCCAAGAATCCGACGTGAGCTCTAGCGGCATTTAAGAGAAACATGGCGTTTGGTTCAGTTTTTCACGTTTATGTCGAAAGCTATTTGTCCTATCAAAAAATGTTGCTCCACAAAATTTAAGCTCATTAAATTTTATAAAAAAAAACTTTGCTGATTTTGTTCGTATCTGTTATAGTTTATAAAATAACTCTAGCGGTAGTGAAGAGAAACATACGGTTTTTCGGTTTTTCGCTTTTATTTTGAAAACTATTTGTCATATCAAAAAATAATCTTCTACAAAATTAAAGCTTATTAAATTTTTTAAAGAAATATGATATTAATTTGTTTGTACTTGTTTTACTTTGTAAAATAACTCTAGAATTTCTTAATATTTAGAATTTATTCAACAATTATTGACATATTCATGATTGAGATTCAATCGTATTTCGTCTCAGCTTTTCAAAATCTGAACTTGTGGAATACAATTTAGTCTCAAAAAGAAACACCCTGTACATAATTTCCTCCAACAAAAACCGAACGCACAATGTATTTTTAATGCAGTCACCCAAAAATATAAACACCAAATCTTTAAATCTAAGTAGATAGACAAGTGGCATTCTCACTTCGTCGTTATCCTTATGATGACGAGTCCTCACACTACCCAAAGCGATACCGATGCGAGGGTGTAAAAGAAGTAATTTTATTTCAGCACACGAACCTTTTAACTAATCCCACATAGCTTTTTATATACGTATAAGTATCGATATTATATTCAAGACATATACAGGGCACAGGGCAGGTGACGGTATTGGGACTTATATAGCGAATAGCCTAACCTCCCTGATGCGTCTCATACTCTCCTTTGACTTGGTAATGGATGAATGAATATAGATGAATGAATAGATGGATGGATGGATGGATTGGATGGATGGTTGAGGAGAAACAATGAATGAGCGGTGGCGCTCGGCGGTCTTTTTTGGTAAGGTATATGTACGTACTAAAAACACAATGTAAAGAAATATCACAGCGAAAATGTTTCCCAAAATATTTTAAGTGCTTCGTAATTGATGTTATAAAATATTTATGACAGCCTTAGTGCTGCTGTTTTTGCTGCCATGCCGTTTGGCAACAGGAAGGATCTGAAATTTTTGACAGCCAAATTGATGGAAAGTTCTCATGGAAATTAAAACGACTGATTTTTCTTTCTCTTTGTTTTCCCGCAGCAGAAAGATATGTTATAATTCCATTATAAAAAGAAGGTGGGTTTAGCAAATAATGAAGATATGTCTTTTCTTTATGGTGGGGTGTTTTTGGATTTATTTTTTGAAGCGTAAAAACCTTTATTAAACTTAGAACCAACTAGTTTTTCACAACAATTGAAGTGGGTGAGAAGAAGTTGAGAGTCTTACAGAGAGTGCTTTCACAGATTCTTTGAACTCGTAAGATCAGCTGAACTCTGAATGGCCTAAATGAACAAACGTTAAAAGTGAAAGAGCAACAAATGTATCATACCTCAAATACACAGGATCCCTTTAAGTGGTTTCACTATCACGTTTCTAAGCATGAATGGAGCAGTTTTGGCCTAAGGCCAAATAGCGTAATTTTATTGCTAGCTGTAACATGAATCTGAATTTTTTTAGACTTTAAGTGTAATTTTAAAAAATAATAAATCTAGCCTGTTGTCCATTATCGACTTTTGAATCGAGGCTGATAAATCTGAATAAAGGTTTTTCCGCAAGCGTCTACGCTGCCACCGATGATGATTGATAACTCCTTATTAAGAGCTCCACAATTGACTAGAAGTGTGGTCGTATATAATTTGACCCTAAACTAGTTAAAACTTTCTTTGTTCAAAACATTGGAAACTTCTCCATTATCATTTAAAACGAAGAAGTTATGGAATAAAGTCCTTAAAGTGAAAGTTTCTGTGGCACCTATACAAACAAAAGAAATACTGCCTTGACACTTTTCAATATTTGCACCTCAATTGCAATTTTCTCCTCTTCTATATCCTACTTTCTTCGGTACATAATCCAGCTACAGAAAGATTTCAAGAGGATTCAATTAATCAAGGCCAGAATTCCTTAGCCCTCCGTAAAATTTCAAGTCAAAAACCAAAGCTTATTTCAGTCACGCATACCACCTTAATCCAGAACAAGTGTCACCACCACAGGAATTAGTAAACTCATTCACCATCTTTTGAATCTATTAAGCTTCCAACATCAGCAGCTATCTTCACCTTTCAAAATCTCACCTACCCTTACAACTCGTATGTATACCCTTTATCATGTGTGACAATCCACTCATATTTTGGAGATGATAAATGCTAAAAATAACCCCATACTGTTAAGAATACGTGTCTATATGTGTGTGTACAAGGATACTGCTATATTATAAATTGCAAACTTCAACTCAACAACCCCGTTATTAAACAACTGTACCAAGTACCATCATCAACATCAACTTCATCATCTTCATTTTGAAACCCCTGTCTATATGTTTTTCTTTTCAACTTTTTAACCATTTATTTGTTTGCATGGGATATCATGACGATTGCTCTATTATGACTTTTGATTATGTGCGATCGTTTCACAGTCTCGTGCCTTTCAATTGTAAATATTATAAAGTCGCATAGCTATAATGCGAATATTTGAATTTGAACATTCAATGTTGGCGTTGGGCTTTTGAAAAGTTATATCATCCCCTGCTTTAAGAACAACAACCCCAAAATTGAGTCATACAACGACGACGACGAGCGACGACGAACGATGCGATGTGCCGAATTGCCATTGCCGTTGCTGTTGTCGTTGCCGGAAGGAAAGATATGTCAAATAGAAGCCCTTGGGCTCTAATACTCCATATATGCCTATGCCTTGCCTATATTACGTACCTTGCTTTCTGTGTGTACACCATGCTTCCTCCCGCCGCATTGTTATGGAAATTTAAATAAGATTTCGCCTTCCTCATATTTCAGAGATACAGAAAGGTATACTTCCCATTTTCTCACGTAGATTTTTCATTATTCTGGGGATTTGCTTGAGTGTGTTGCTGTGCTGTAGTGAAGGTATATATAGTGTGTACCGCTATCCTTTATACGACCTGGTGGTGTGTGCTAGTTTTCAGAATATTTTACAGCTCCTGAAATGTTCGCTTGCCAACAACTGGCACCTCACAGCCGAGAATTCCCTATAGAGTGTCTGTGGGGTAAATTTGTCAAGCTGTCATTAGGTATCTGACCAACGTATCTGGTGCGTGTACACGACGTTGGAATTTTCCTTTCAACCAAAAGAGGAAATCTCAACAAAGACTCGGGATTTAGAATTCCATTGTAAATTGTGTATTCAACACCTTTAGAGGCCTATACCTTTTTTGTGGGTTGGTGCAAAAGGGTGAAGGGAAAGTTTGGTTTTTAGTTTTTTTTTTTGAAAAAGTCATCAGTAGAGTTTTGGGGTTGTTGCTGATGGTTGAATGAATGAACACTGCTCTGAACACGAACAACATACATAGACACTTAGACTTGGTTCTCTTTTAGATTCAATGCACCATGTGAAGTCTGAGCATGAAAAGGACGACGATGATGACGACCTAACCGACGACGATAGGAAGCCTGAAAATCTGGGAATAGTTGGAGGGCATGTTGGCCATCATATGAATGCCCATCACCACCATCACCCGGCGTATCAGCATCACCATGCCATGTTAGGTGGTTACCCCGGCATCAAAGACGAAATGAGTGGTCCAAAAAACCAGATAAGCAGCGACTGTGGGGTCCCGATTCCAGCAACCAAGCCCAAAATTTGGAGTCTGGCAGACACAGCCGCTTGCAAAACACCACCACCTTCGGCGTTTCTAGGACACCAGCTACACCATCACCAGCAACTGCAACAGCAACAGCAGCAACAACAACATCAGCAGCATCACCAGCAGCAGCAGCAACACCATCAGCAGCAGCAGCATCAAATGCAGCAGGCTTGGATGGAAAACTATCAACAACAGCAACAGCAGCATCAATCTCAACATCACCATTTGCACAACACCACCACCCAGCAACAGGCGGAGCATGCTCAGCAGCTCAGTACCAATCCGAGTGGTGGAAACGGTACGCGAATGATAAATATGCAAGCTCCTATGAACAATATGGCAGCTGGTATGACACAACAGCAGCAACAACAGATGCAGCTTCAGCAGGGCACACAGTTGCAGCAGCAACAGCAGCAGCAGCAGCAACAGCAACACCATCAAATGAATCCGATGAACAATTTCGGAAGTTCGCCTTATACTCGGGGGTACGGGGGGTTTCTAGGGGTTACGGCGGGTGCCCAACAGGGGGCATATCCTACGAACAATATGACAAATACACATCTTCAAAGTACGCCTACCACCCCTACTACAGCGGCTATTCCGGGGAATACGAGCGTAAATCCTACGCAGCTCCAACAGCAGCAGCAGCAGCAACTATCCCCACAACAACACCACCAACAGCAGCAATCGAACCAGATGGGGTTTCCCGATGTCCAAACCGATACGCCGCCCCAAACTCCACCGAATATGAAACTGCCGAGCGTGGCGGGGAGCCTTCTTACCGGTTCAACAACCCCTACGACAGGTACCTGCTACAATAATTCAGCAGTAGGCGTCGTTGGATCGACCAACAATTCTTCCAACAGTAACAATAGCTACATCGGTGACTCGTCGCCAAACAGCAACAGCAGCAGTAGCAACAGCAGCTACGTTGGCAGCTTTACCCGCCTACAAGATCATTCGCCCGGCAAAGACTACACCCAACAAATGATGGACAGCCCTCATAATCACCATCACAGTCATCAAGACAGTGTTGCAGCAGCTTTTAAGCCGTTTTTCAAGAGGTGACAATCAACTTACATAAATATTCAGTTATTTTTGGTTCTTAGCCAATTGCTTAAATTCAGTTCTAATCAAGTTCCTTTCCATTCCATGTGTTGCAGTCAGCAAATCTCTACAGGATTTGTGTCACCGGTTTAGGCAGTGTCATCGTAATCGTCATCGTCATTGTCATCGTCATCGTCGTCGCCCAGTTACAATCAGGGCTCTACCTTCTAGAACTCTCGCGCAGCATTATGAACTCTCGACGCGCTTCAAGGTGAGTTGTTGATGTTAATTTGCATGAAACTCCCCCTCATCCTCTTTTTTTTCTTATAATTTCCCTCAATTAAACAAAAAACAAAATGGTCCTTTCTGTTTCTTATACTTTTATTCTCTTTAATTTCGTCCTTTCTGTATATAATTTCACTTCTTCTTATCCTTCGTCTTGGAAACAGAAATAGATAGAGGGAGAAAGAAATCCTTTTCAATTAAGTTCATCCACAGAATTACTCACTTCATTAACCTTCTGACTTGAGATGGGTCTATTTCACTTAAATCCAACACACCGGCTACAACCACCACCACCACCACCGCCACCGCCACCGTCGTCGTCGCCGCGCTGTTAGTTTTACTTTTCTTCAAGGGCGACCCTTTAAAGAAAACAACCCTCCTCTGGTTGTTGGTTGTTTGAATAACGATGAGAACGGCGAAGTGGAAGTCATCTAGAAAATTGAATGAAATAATTAAATCTCAATCAGAATCCATTAGGATTAACCATGGGGAACCCCCTTTTATTTTTTACGTTTCCACTGGAATTTCCAAAACGAAAAAATTGCAATCGTTTAAACGAGTCAAAAGGGATGAAAAACCGCGAGCATTAGAAAGAAAGGGGTGAAATTTTCGCAACCCTTTGCAAGGCAATTGTATATCTAATAGTGCAGTGCATTCTTATTGAATTTAGTATACGTACACCTTTTCCAAATATTTGCCAAACTCTTGGCTCAACTCTCAAAAGACTCTCCGTCAGAATTCCTCTTGGCTGTTTTTTTTTTTTCATATACTGCTGAAAACTTAGGAAGGCTCAATGTCTTTAGCTTACTGTCTCTCTTCTCTAATAAATTAAATCGTTTCGATCTGATTAGACGATGAATGCCAAACACAGAACAAAGTAGCTGACATTGGAGGATTGAATGGGGCGATAAGTATCTAGGAACGTCGTCGTCGATGACGACGGACTGAACGACAACAAACAACGACGACGGCTATGCGATCTCGATGATGATGATTCGTTTCCCAAAGTAAATCACAGGGAATTCATAGCAACAGCCGCATCTTCCTCCTTCGTTGGTGTTGTTGTATCGTTCAGAGTTGAGTTGAGGCTCAATTAATTAGCAGGAACTGCTGCGCGGTACCAATAATTTAGGACATCCTGCATCGTGTGGTGGTAGTGGTGATGATGATGTTTTTTTTTTTTCTTCCAGGGTCGTTTGACTTGAAAATGAGTATTTGGTGCACACTATCGTTAGCAAGGGCGCTAATATTATTGTTACTTTTATACAATTTTTCTTTAAACGGAACTTTTTGCCTTAGTTAGAAGAACACTCAGAGACATTTTTTATAAGTTAGTATTATCATAGAAGGTGGGTTTTCTATAGCACATTTTATTCCTTCAAGAGGTCTTACCCTCGTTCAAAGGGGACCTATCTCTAGATAGTTGATCAATCACTCTTTATTCACAAGAATCGCTGAAATTTCCCAATATGAGTTTTCATTTTAACATCTCCCACTTCTGCGCTTGCGGTACAACTTTCTTTAAATGAAATGTTCATGACTTTACACTTCAAGGATTCTTTTTTAAGACTTAAATAGATTGTGCATAACTGGCATAGGCCTTACATTTAACAAGGCTTCAAATAAAAAGACTTGGATAGATAAAACGATCTTCAAACTTTTCTTTTACAATCACGACTATTTCTTCTTTGTTTGGAACGCAGTGCCACACCGTCTTATTGCAAATAAACTTGTCGTCCATATCAATATCATTTAATTACGGTCATAAGAATCATTTATTATGGTTTGTTAGCTTAATTATGTACCGTACCGATGGTATGTCGTTTGTGGAATGCCTTATTCAGAAGATCGACGGAAAATTGCCACAACTTAGGTTTTTGTCAACACTACGTTCTACAGTAGTACCCGTGGCGTGATGGTTATAGTGCGCAGGATTGTCATGCAAGAGGCCTTGGGTTGAATTCCTACCTCCGCTACTTAAGTTTGCGAGGAATTGACAAATCCTCCAAGAGAAATTCTTGTCATATAAAGTGCTTTCTGAAAGTTCGGATTCGGCATAAAAACTATTGGTCCCGTACATCCCTGAAATGACTCGCACACAGGAATGATTGTAAGTCACTAGGCCCTAGTTCTGTATAGGCTGTTGCGCCACCTTATTCATTTATTTTATGTTTTCTCGGAACAACTTATCCGAACTTATTAAATTTGTTCTCCTGTTTCACTATTTTCTGGTATTCTAATTTTTTCCTAAAACTTCTATCAGCAGTCACTGATATTTTAAGACTTATTAGCCAAGTGGTTAAAGACAAACATCATTTAAACAACAACCCAAATGCGGCTCTGAATCTGAAATAAAATTTTGACCGGATGTCTTTTATCTTTGAGGACATCTTCTCAATCGGTGTTAGCTTTTTTTTTTGTTTGTTCTTTTATTTTATTGGATTCATTGATTAAGTTTTGCGTAAAAGCCTTTTTCGATTCACCACGTAAGAATGCCGCGCATACCTTATCACCATGAAATGGGAACTCATCAATCAGGTACTTTACCAGCGGGCACTCTTTTTATAAGCGAGCATCATGAACTCCAGTCAAACAGGGCCTTATGTAGCTAACCTATAGGCATGTATATAAGTTGTGCTAACGCCTACGTTTTTGTGCAAATATTTTGACATTTCGAATAAATTTTGCAAAGTTTCGTCTTATTTATATTTTTTTTCGTGAAGGTCTTCAGTTTTTCATGAATGGGGCGTTCGCATATAAAAAAGTTCCGATAAATGTGTGTGTAATTTGAGATTATAAGCTTAAGTTTTGAATATATACTACTACATATAAGTACGCCCGGGTATAAGAAGTATAGATGAAATACCTGTTTAAAAATGTCCGAAGACTCGTTTGTATTCCAATGGCCAAGACATTAATATAATTTGCCAACGTTTTACGTTGCTGCATTCAGATCTTTTTTTGCCTGAACCTATATTAACCCCTCTTTGGAGCACGCAATCAAAGTCAAACGTCATCTGCATATCGTCCGTGCTAAACCGTCCGATGCGATTTCATTGGTCCGCCAGTGATTGTGTATATCTTGAGGATTTCAAATCTTTACCTTTATGTAAATACATATATACTCATATGGAAATATGTAAAAATACACACGTGCAACCTGTTGTTATCTGTCGACAGTGATGGATGAAGACCAGATTGGATTTCATATACCTTTTGCTGCATGTTGCGCACCTGAGTTGTTCTTATGTCGGCAGCCACCATCAGTAGGCCGGCAGGAAGGCAGGCAGGCCATCAGGCATCACCATTGAGACCAGTTTTTCTTAGCTTCGAAAAAAGCCCCACTTACCCGCTTTCCTGATGGGATGGTGGAGTATGCATCAGCTATATGGACTGCACTGTAAAAGCGCACATTGGATTGCAGCAGTGGCCAAAAATATTGTTAGGTATGTTGCGCATCCGCTTTAGGAGTTAAGTGAATGAATGGGTTCCTTATACACATGTATTTAAGTATAATATGATGGTTGAATGAGTCCAGAATCTTAATGCAGTTCCCGATGCTGCGCAGCAGATCGATCGTCGATCGTGCAACATTAACAGTCTTTGCCACCAAGGTGGCTAATTAATTAATTTTATTTACCAATTCGCATTGCAATCCTTACGAAATCGAAGAGTGATTTGAGAGACAGTTTTTTGTTTTTGTTCCGAAACAAAATTCTTCTGAGTGCATAATGGGAACATGTTGTGATACTTTTTACAAATAAATTGTTCTGCATAAAGTTACAGTTGAGTATTCTTCAAGAACTATGTAGTTGAGTACATAGTTCTTGAAGAATTTAAAATACCTAATTTGTTTGAAGACGTATTTGGTGCGTGGATATGGACATTTGCTCATAATTTAAAGCTGCAACGTTTGGCTTTGATAGACTCTTGTACTCAATGATCATATTTTATACACCAATGTAAATATCTTCAAGTTAAGCTTGATCAAAAGTGCACAATAAAAATGTATGTATGTGGAAATAAAAACATTTAGTAAGCCAACACGCAATTATATATCGTACCCTGTGTTTAAATAGCAAATCTACCTATAGGCATCAGGCTTGTTAACCTAAATTAACAAGTTAGCACGTAATATTTAATGCCAAAAATAGATATATGTATAGGGGTTTTATGGCTTTACAGTCTACTAGATATCGATAATTTATTTTAAATGAAAATAGTGCTTTTATGCCTCTAAGGAAACTATTATGAAAAATGTTTAAAACATTGTTTTGCTGTCGGTGGTTTTTACCGATCGATGTAATTCAATTCGACCATTTGGCAATAATTTCATATTTTTTTATTTCCGTTTGCATGATTTATATCAATATGTGCAGTACATTTATCATTGCCCATATTTTACTTACATAAAATCCATCAGTTACGTTCCATTTCGTTTGCGTAAAGTGATGATGAGAGTGTTAAGTTTAACATTTGTCTAAATTTCATTGAGCATGACCGATTTCTATATCTGCCTAAGTTTTAATTAAAAAAATATTAATTATTACACAATAAAAACATGTTAAATAAATTACAGAAAAACTCAATTACTTTGATAACTACGTATTAATATTAATTTTCAATTTTATCTGATTGAGTTTTGTACATATTTTCACTTATTTAATTACACAAACCTTCACAAGTCCCTATTTTATGCCAAAAACCAATGTAGTTCCTATAGCAAAAGTTTCATGCAAAACAACCTAATTCATTTTCTTTTTTATTTTTGTATTTGCACTCAATTTGATGATTGCGCTTGAAAAAGGACTTTAAGTAAATATAAGAATAAAATAAAGATCTTTTTGTCAAAATGATCCTTAACTAACTTATTTTTCTCCTTCTATTTCAGATTACAATTACCAGCAACACAGCTACTACCGCTACAACTAGCCACCGGATATGTGGGCTAAATTAATTCCAGTGACATTAGTATACGATATCAAAAATAAATATCCTGTCAGATGAAAAAAAATAGTTATTAAATTAAATTTTCTTTGTCGAAGAGCTTTATTCAAATGCAAAATAAAAATACAAACAAAAAAAAACTAAACAACCACATAAACAAAAATAAAAAAACACAAATAACAAACACGTTTTATATGGGCAAAGTGCAACTAACAAAAAATGATGAAGACTTATTGCAATATAATATCAGAAAACGTGCATAAAATATTTTATTTTTAGTTTCCCCTTACCTTTCTATATATATAAATAAATATTTATAGAAATTTAAAAAAATAGCAGCTTAAGCAATTTGTTTAATTCACACACACACATATATATTAATTAACAGAAACAAAAAAAAAACTAAAAACATTTTTAAAATATTTATAAAACAACAAAAAATTTACTTAAATATATATAAGTATTTTATTCTTCTTCTTTTCTTCTCTACCTGCATAGTTTGTAAAAAAATTTAAAAAAATAACAAAAAATTAAATAATTTAAATCTTATTAATAATAGGCATTATTAATATAGTCATTAAGATAAAGAGAATTCAAAAACAAAAAATTAAAACAAAAAAAAAGAACAATATCATTAATGTAATTTAAAATTTTAAGAAACTAAAAAAATTAATGGAATTAATTAAATATAAAAATTATTATGTAAAGCATTTGTAATCTGTGATAAACTTGAACATGTATTGTAAAATAAATAAGAAGCATAATAATTTTTTTTTCTTGAATATAATAATTTTAAATTAAAAACAAAAGGAAAAAATACCAACACAAACATACATAATACAGTGTAAAATTTTGTTTGGAATTAATAGTTACAAAAAAAAGTGTATTCTTTTGATTGTTTTATAATTAAATTTGATTCTACAAACAAAAAAATTGTTAAAAAAAGATACAAACTTGCAATTGAAGGTTTTTAACATATTGTTTTTTTCTCATAAGTAAATCAAGTTAAAAATATAAAGACAAAAATATTGATGCCCTGAGAATGTAATAGTTTTCACATAATTAGTGAATTTTATTTGAAATAATTGAAGAATGATTTTTTAAAAGCTAACAATGTATTCAAATGTTAAATGTTTAGAAGATAGTTTTAGGTGAAATCTAAACATTGAATTTATTTTCGAAAGGTTAATTTTAAATTACATCATCGACTTAGAGCTAAATAATTTCTGAAACCTTTCAAAACATCTCAAAGTAAAGAGAGCTTTTAAAAAAGAGATTTGAATGTTTAAAACAAAACCAAGTAAAATCAAGTACTGCAAAATACCATAATCTTCTCACTTTTTTTATAACTATTTGGAATTTTTTTAAACTAATGCGATGAAAATTAAATTGTTGTTAAATCAGAACAAAAACATTAAACTTCTTCTAAGTAAACAAACTCTAAAAAACAGTCTTACTGAAAAGATCAAAGTTTTCAACATTTATTTATGAAAACCATGTCCTGATTACGTACGTATCAAGAAGATAGGAATACTATATTTAAAAAAAAATTTATGACATCGACGTATTTTTGTTATTTTGACATATTTATTTCGTTTGTTTGAAGCTATCAAAGCTTTGGTCATGTTTTAACTCTCAAATTTTAACTTAATTCTTAGACGAAAATGGAAAATGTTTGACTTTTTATTTATTTATTTTATTCTTTACATTTTTGAAAAATGTTCAACAAAATCCAGTATTCGAAAGCCGTTGTAGGAAATAAATGTCTTAACACGCAAAGATTGGGCTCGTGTTTAAAATTGTCTAAAGCTATAACATCAACATTTCCTTCTAGTTTTTGATCTGATTAGTTTTACATCAAATTGAAACAATGGGCGCATTCACAAAGCTAGTGACTCCGTATTCAAATTTCGACTTTGTGAATACGAAATTGCAATACAAAGCTACTCCATCCGGAACTTTCATATTAGTGACAAATACAAATATATGAAATAAGAAACATTTGTGTTTTCAGAACTTTAAATGTTTTTTTCTTCATTTTAAATTCAATAAAACCAAATAGAAGATATAATATGATCGATTTATATTTTAAATACCAAAAGGTTCATTTCGATTTGAATTCTTGTGTCCTTACCGAGCAGCTGATTGTGAAACTTCAAAACCAGTGTGCATTAACTTTGTAGCCGAAATTTGTACTAAATAATTTTGTAGTTATATTTATTTAGCCAATCAAAATCCTTTGACTACGTAGCCACTAGCTTTTTTAATGCGACCAATAAATTCGATAACAAATGCGACATTTCGAAATCGTAGATCGAGATCGTTTGATGGAGGATTTTGAAATGTCACTTTTGTTTACGAATTTCTAAGTATTTATAACCACACATTGAAACTACCTTATATCAAGCTCTAAAAAGACTTACAACTTTGGATCCATCTTGAATTTGAATTTTAAATATAGCATAGAAAAGTAAACTGAACGAAGAATATCAATAAAAAGATATATTTAAAATAATGGACAAAATTCCAGAATTGGCATAAATTCATTAAAATATTTTACAAATATTAATTGTAGTGAAATATTTCTGAACACATTTTTCGATTGAAAATGTCAATTACTGGAATTTCAAACAATAATTCGATGTTTCTGAATAGTTCTATCTTTTGAAAATTTTTAAAATGTGTATGCACAATATTTATTGCCGGAAAAGAGTTTATTTGATCTATACTATTTCACAAAAAAATACTGCTTGTGTCACACAAATGATTTCGAAATTTACTCCTCCATTTTTCAGTCCTTCGTATAAAATAAAGAATTTTTTGTTCAAAAATATTCACAAAATGTGACGAAAATTAAAGAATAATCGTTTATAGAAGAATTATTTAAATTTTTCTTCTTTACACATATCATGTATAATTTTCCTATTTTGAATCATATCTTATTCAATTGATATATTCTAAATTTGTCATTTTCGAAATGTATACGCTTGAAATCCATGTTTTTCTATCAAAAGACACTAATTTTGAATACGAACTACAGTATTCAAATCAGCGACAAGAAGATCTTTACATTATGATAATGCAAACTTCAAAATAAGAAAATCTAACTTGTTCTTTACTTAAGTAATATTGAAAAACTTCGTAACTTTTCTTTGTTTCCTTAAAGTACTTACAAAAAAAAAAACAATATGTTAAAAACAATTAAAAGATTGAAAACAAAAATTAACCTTCATTTTTGTTATAGATGTTAACTTTGCAATATTATTTCGTAAATTATTAGTAATCATTGTAAATACAAAACAAACAAAAAATATTTAAATTTCTTAAAATAAGATATGTATTTGTATAATGTATATGTGTATTTCTATGTTTTCATAACAAAAACAAAAAAATGAAAAATATTCACACGAAATTGCAATCAATATAAAAAAATTAACAACTATAGTTTGTGAATTTATATTTTAAATAAATTTTCTTTTATTTTTATTTTCGTGTTGAATTTTTTTTTTCGTATTCAAATTAAAAAAAATGAAACAAATCATTTTGATAAATAAAAAAAAAACTGTAAATTTTGTAAACACCTTACATCACCAACACACATTATATATACCTAAACCAGATAAATGAAATGAATTGCAATAAGAAAACACGTAAGACGTAAGAGGGAATCTATATAGAGAGTATATATAGATGGCAAAACAACAACAACAAAAATAAGTAAAATTTAAAAAAAAAAAGAAAACAAAATTATGTACTTTATTATTATTATTATATTATTATTATTATAAAATTTTAATAATTATTATTAAATAATAATGCGAATAAAATTTTAGTATACAAAAAGAAATATTATAAAAACTAAATTATATCGAAATTATATGATGGAAATATTAAAATTGATGGTTGAATTATATTTCATTTTGAGTTTTTGGAGGACCAATGTTCCAATTCGATAAGTTTGATACGTAACTTAAAATGTTTTTTTTCGAGAGCTCCACTTAGTTCACTTTAAATGTTTGTTTAATTAGGTTGTAGTCAATTGATTCAACTAAAACTACACTACAAATTATAAGAAATAGATGAAGAGCAGGGAACTCAAGAGATTCGCTGAAAATCTGAAATTAAAAAACTCTCAAACATGTGGAAAGTGCAACGTCAAATGTTTGATGTTATTTGAACACCATCTTTGGCTACTCTAGTAGGACTCTGTCATTTTTCTCTTCTTTTAGTAAAACGAAACCCCGATATTATGTTGGTTATAAAAATCGGTCGAGAAATAGAAATTCTTAAGATATTATATTGCGGATTGGTCTGAGTCGACCTTTTTTTATAAAATTTTCAAGCAATCTACTTCAAAACAACTAAGCAACGTTAAAACCGAACTAGTTCACTTTGGCGTATACGTTCTTTTTTTTTAATAGTCTTGAAACAATAATAATGGAGACCAGGAAATAAGTTATTTGTTAATAATAAGTTTGTATGTCTTACCCGTGGTGTGATGACATACTCGTACTATGTTGGTTAGTGCGTAGGACTGTCATGTGAGATGTCTTGGGTTCTATCGCTGGCTGTGCCACCTAAAAGTTTTTTTTATGGGTACATTGACATTGCCTCCAAAAGTAATTTCTTTCTCAAATAAGTCGTTCGGATTCGGCATTAAAACTGTAGGTCCCCTCCAATCTTGACATGACAAATACACAAAAATGGTTGAGAGTTGTTAGTCAATAGGTCCCGGGTCCTTACTCTGTAATGCGTTTCGAAAGCCAATCCGATTCGTTTATGAATTCGTACTCAGTAAATGTTCGAATCGAACAAAACAATCATCTAGTACTTTTGCTGAGCTTCGAAATATTTCTTATGAGATGGGTCAAGGCAAAAATACAACACAAAAAACCACAAAAAAATGAGGAAGTTGAAATTAATTTTTAAGGAGAAAATAGAGAAAGAAGTAAAGGAGCAGAATGTTGAAGGACCACCGCCTGTAACAGACATTCTCATTTTGTTTTTCCTCAATTTATTTTAATGTGGTCTTTGTAATCCAGACCTATAAAACTTAAATAATTTAAAATTCATTTTTAAAAAACAGTTTCAATACAATCATCCTTGTTTCCAGCCGACACCGTCTCGCATTGGTTGTCCTTCCGCATTTAAAGATGTAATAATCCTTCCCAGAAAATGTTTAAAGTGTTTCAAGTTGGTTTTGTTTGGTATGCATATTTTTCTCTGATGATTTCGTGTAATGACATTTATTTGCTTAAATTTTAAATAAAATTATTATATCTTTACTTATATTTTGTCTATTTCACACGACTTAACACAATTTTCCTTTTGGGTCCTTTAAAAACGAACTTCGAATTGCAATCCGTTACGTCTCTTGTATGTTTTCAAACGCTAATGACATTCGGAAACGCATTGCGAGGTACGAAAAGTCCGACTTCATTAGAAATAGATAGTGCAAAATATTCGTTTTCGAAAATATTTGATTTCCAAACGCATTACAGAGTAAGGGCCCCTGGTTCTCTAAGGACTGTTGCGCCACCCAATTCATTAATTTTATTTATTTATGTTTGCATGTCTGTTAATTGTTTGTGTTCTTCAGTTAAATTGGTCAAATATTGGATAGTTATTCTACTTTTAACTTGGTAATGCTTTGAACAGATTCGAACTAAATTCTAAGAGATTTCATAAGTTCTACAGACAATTTTTTATTTGTAAAAACTAACATTTCTGGTTCTTCTTTGTTATTTAGACGAATTGGTGTTTTCAATACATTATTCTTCTCTTCAAAGTCTTTAGAGCAATGTCTTAAGCACCAAGCTTAAAAATCGTTTAAGTTGTAGATTTAGACCAGGGGCCTGATTATGAAGTTCGTGCGGATCATTTTTAATTCGACCTTTCAAATTTGACTCGTGTCGTAATTTCTCATTATGGAATTCGCGGCGAAGCGAAAATAGTTCTTCCTATATTCCAGTGATTTAATTTGACACTTTTGGTTTAACTTTTTCTTCCCATATTCCAGTGATTTGACAAAAAAATTGTTTTGTTTTGATTGAATTTGTGGATTTATTTGAAGTTTTATATTTTTTTGTGGATTGTGGAAAAATCATAAGAATATTAAAATAAAGCTAACTTAGCTTTTTAAATAATTACGATAAAAAACGAATCCACTAAATCTTACAGTAAAATCTTACACTCTTTCGCCAGTGATTCGCCTCCGAATTTGTTAATAGGTCGAATTCAAAAACGAAGAAGGCGAAAGCAAAAGCAATAATTGAAACTCTCAAACTCGCTGGCAAAACTTGAACAATTTCGAAAGAAAAAAACTATACATTATTTATACATATGCACATATGTAGAACTTAGAATCTACTTGCAATGTGTACGTTTTTAAAGAGTCAATTATAAATTACACTGATCCTCAAGGTGTTCTTTCTGTCATTAAAATTCCACTTTTCCAATGGGCTTTGATGGACTTAATTTAAATCCGACTTAAATTTTATTGTATCACGTCAGGTTTTTGAAATTATTGCTTTTGAAAAAAAAACCTACATAAGGCTTAAGCATAAAAAGGCCTATTTCCAATCAAATTCGTAATGGTTTTCGAAGTCTACAATCCTTTCCTTCAATATTCAGTTGAAATATCTATAGTATCAAAAATGTACATAACAAAATATAAAAATAATGTTAAAACGGCTATTTTTAAAACTTGAGCAAGTAGTTAAAATAAAAGTTTGAATTCGAAATCATCACATAAAATTAAGTCCAGAATGTATTTGGCAAAACTATGAAAGTATCAATTTCAAGTCAAGGTTTTTTCCTTCAAAACTTAGTCGAATAAGGACTCCAAACTAATTAGAATTTCTAGACACTAAGTAAAATTCTAAAATTATTTGAAGTTAGAAGAAAAACAAGAAACAACAAAAAATATGAATTTCTTTTGGCCCTAACAATATGGAGCATATCAGTGAATTTTGTGAGAAATATGGAATGTATATGAAAATTTATTGTTTTCATTAATTTCGAAAACAAAATACACAAGTAGGAAATGGTACGAAAAATATACTTTATAAAAAAGTCCTTACTTAAAAAAAAATAAAAATAAAAATATGGAAGCATTATTTTCATTGTATCCTAGAACATCTAACTACTTATTTTGGGCACAAATTAAACTTCTACATTAAAGTAAAAGTAAGCTCAAATCAGCTTCGATGTTTTGGAAGAATTTAGATCTTTGTTTTCGTAAGTTTAAAGTACAAAACAAAAGCATAACAAAGGGTGGAAATACATTTATAGTAATTTCCTTAAAAGTAATGACTGTTATACATATGTATGTACGTCCATTGGTGGGCTTATTTTAAGAACAAAACTTGCTTACTATTTAACACCTAATTAAAATCGTTACATATATATTTTGTATCCAAGCCTATAAGCTCTAACTTAAAAAACCTTAGTTTCAAGTAATTTTGCATAAAAGTCGAATGTTTTAAATTTCTTTCAAGTTTCTTTTCATAAAACTAAAATTGAACCGATAATCCATAATTCGCTCACATATGTATGCATTAACCTTTTTTTTTACGATCATTAACCTTTTAATGCTCTAAATTGTTTTTATTTAAAGTTAAATATTTGAAATCATTAAAATTCATTCACTATTTTGTCCTGTCGACCAACTGAAATACAGATGAAAAATATATGTTGCATACACAACTGGCGTTACAAGATATAAAGCAAAACATTATTATTAATTTATTCGTTATATTCGAATTCATATCTTAGAAAATGATAATTCAAATAAACTAAGACATTTTTAAGAAAATACATTCACTAATTTCAAGGTTTCTGAAATAAATAAATAAAAAGCAAAATTTGGACTTAACTTTGCTTTTGAATTGCCTAAACAAATATCCCCCTAACTTTTCTGTATGAAAATCATTGCATATATTGAGGCGAAGTGGTAAATAATTTACTTGAAAAAGAAAGAAGAATAAAATTGTTTGTAATTTATTGAATCTAATAAGAATTACTTTCTAATTAGAAAGTTTATTGAACCAACAAGACTTTCAATGAAATTCAGATGGGAATTGATTGTTAACTACACTAACTTCTCTCATGAGAGATATTATAGATCTTTATAATACATGGAATTTGATTTACCGAATTTAAACACAAACCCCAAATACTTAGAAACAAATCAAGTGTTAATGTTTCTTGTTTTTGATAAGACCCTAATTCAATCGGAAATATTTAAGTATTTTAAAGAATCCATCTATTTTTGTTCTTCTGTTGAAGAAATACAAAAAGAAACAATGTGCCCTAATGTCCCCTTTTAAAAAACGTGCAATTCAGTTTTGAATATAAGAAAATATATTCATGCAAAGAACAAAAAAACAACAGCAATACAAATTTGCAACGTGGTCAAAAATGGGAAACAGCTCTCGCCAGGGGGTCTATAATGAGATGCAAACATGGAAAAGACCACAGTTGGCGCCACCTGTCATGCGCATTTATTTAAAGGAGATATACGCCGCTATGCACGTATGTATATCAGTTCACAACTGCGCTTATGAATAATAAAACTTTTTTGCTGATTCTGGTCCATTGTTTAAATTGGATAACGTTCTTTAGAGTCTTTCAAAAAAAGAAAGAAAAAAACACAGCAAGGTTATTCGAAAATACGTATTGAAATGTACGAAATGTCCTTTAGCAAGAAGCTAGAAGAACTATTTGCCAGGGAAACTAAGGGAAGATACGCAATCAACAAAAATTAAAGTTAAGTATACTCGTATAGGCAATAAATCATTTTGGATCCACCCACAGTGTCAAGTTCATTGGTAAAATAAAGTGAAGACAACTGAGACCCAGACAAACACCCTCACCATCTCATCAGAGCATCAGACGTGTCAAAATACGAGTATAAATATGATGACTGAATGCATTGGAAAAAGTCTGTATGTCAAAATCTTTCAAGGAAAAAACTAATAAATATTCCCCAAGCACAATGTGTCACAATCACAATCAGCTTTGAAATTACTTTTAGCTTGAAAGCTATAGTTCTTCATTCTTCCCTTCAAATGCATCAGGGATGATTTATGATATGAGTATAGAGAAGTGTTTTAAAAGTACTGTCATATTTGTACTACGACGAAGAACAACGTCGGTCAACCCTCTTATATCGTATATGTCACTTATGTTCAAGTCTTGTAGACTTATACATAATTTTGTTTGCACTTAGCTTGACATAATTTTGGGGAAGTTCAGCAATTATGTTATTTTTTTAGACTTTCAATATTTGCACCAAAAAATTTAAGTAGAAATAGAATATTGATATTATTTATTTTAAAAAAAAAACACAGTAACTGAGTATACCTAAGGCTTCACGCCGTTTTATGTCTAACCTTAAGCATAATTAATAATTTCCAATACTTACTATGGGTACAAGTTCTTTCAAGGACCAGCAGTAAGCTTTTGATTAGTCGTTTACGATAAAATTTATTTTGGCGCTTACGATAAATTGGCGGGAAGGGCTCGATTACTTCTGCCCTGAGGGTATGTGCTCACCTACTTAAAACAAAGTGCTATTGCTATTCGATATTCTTTGTCTCGTTTTCGATTGAAATCAAGCCCGGATCCAAAATTGTAAAAAAAATATTTTAAAAGATTTATGTTAAATACTCTTTATTGTTTTTCTTTATATTAAAATATTATCACAATGTTTTCATTACAGTTAGTTTGCATTCAATAAAATCTTTTTTTTTGCAAACGAGTTTTCCTAGCTTTCTGAGCCGCAAACAACTCATAATTTCATTGAAATTCAATTTCCTTGCCAAAGGTGCTTCAATGCATAGTGTAACAAGTCCGGAAACACGATCTTGTGATGAGCACGAATGATGAAAATTTTTCGTTCTGACAAGGTCGCTAAATGAGCGTTCGGCGCTAGCTACGGTTACAGGTATGGTGGAAAACACACAGTGAGCAACACAAATGTTGGGGAAGATCGTCCAGAAATAAATATCATTGAGCAAACTTAATGGCGAAAGTTCTGCTTCAAAATTGGCTTCATAAATGTGTTTCAGATGAATTATTTCTTCTTTCGACTCTTGAGACACATGAGGGTTATAGTTTTGGATGAACCTTGTATCGGAAGTTTTAATCTCAATTTTGTTCATTGTTGAAAACTGCCATAAAAATGAAAATGTAGCATTCAAATTTTTCATCGTATCGAACAAATATATGAATCAAATAGAACGTAAAAGGTGTTTCTCTTGAAATTTATTTCTCCGTCTGTTTCAATTTATTCTCCGGCTCCTCGATTTTCTCCAAAATGTCTCTTTAATTGCCTTTTTCGGTCCATCCCCTAATCCATTAGCAACTGCTTTGCATTAAGATAAAATTTGATAATATTGTTTCAAATTATGTTCAAATCGGAGATCAACTCGTCGCGATTTCGAATTTCAACGTCAATAGTCATGTTTCTGGCTTGAAGAATGAAACTTCTTTCATTTATAGCGCTAAGAACCTTGTACCAAATCGAAGACATCAGGACGCATTCAAATTTGTGCATATATTTTAAAACGTCATTTGAGCTTCAGCACTTAAATTAATATCACTTAAGGCTTCTAATGATATTCTAAGGTTTTTCAGATGATTTGCAAATAATTTCACTGCCTCAATTCTAACTGACCACCCTGTATCGGAAATTATGTGAAAGGATCCGGGCATATATATACACACTTTGAAGTGATTTGATGTCCTTCAAATCTTTAGTAAACAATTTATTCAAAATTTTGTATTAATTAAATTACGGAAACCACAATTGAAAAACGTTTGCGTGGGATTTCCCGGTCCCCCGAAACTGAATCACAAATTTCGTTCCCAGCAGAAACAAAAATAGAAGAAACAAAACTTTATAGAAACAGAAACCAAAATGTATACTTGTGTTTTGTTTTAAGTTGCCGGGCCCCTAATTTTGACTTTAAAAATTTTCAAAATAAAACAAAATTGAAATGTACTAAATAGGAAAAGCGGAACAGTTAATTATAACTTTCTTTAATAGTTCAGAGTTACCCAATTTTTCATTAAATATTTACAAAAATGTACGCCAATGATAATCAGGGGCACAGATCGGCAAGCTTGTGACTGATAGATTGGTAGATAACATGAAAATAGTTTCCCAATTGCGAAAGAATAAATGATTTTAAATTTTCGAGCACCTAAAAATAAGCAGGTATGTTGATGATATATATGAGTATTTTAAAAAATAAAACAATCTCCTCTAGAAAATCCCATGCCAGGGGGGTTTCCTTTCCTTTCCCTTCCCCGACGGAGCTGTTAGATATTAATTTAAGGAAATTGTCATTATTGGTGTTTTTGGGAAATTTATAATCTTGAAATTCGTGGTTAAATCTCAGTTCTCAGTTCTCCTCGTGGCCCCAAAAAAAAAAAACAACTCAAAATGTGCTCAGTTACGACATCTTGCCGCCTAGTTGTGATCACCGCTTCGGGAAATACCACGGTCAGGAACGTTTTCATGGCAAATTGTGAATGTTTCGTTGCACTTTGCAACACGAAGCAAATTCGCCCATATCAATATCTTCCTGTTCCAATTGTAGCAAGAAAAAATTCCAATTTGATAACTTCCCATTTGTTTTCGCCTGTCGTTTGACATTTTGTACAAATTGGATTTTTCTAAAAAAATACACCAAAAAGTTATGCACAATATTTGGCATAGGAAAAATAAGTTCCTATGTCTATGTTTGTTTCAAAGATTTTTGAATTGAAAACCAATTTTTAGTAGTATTTTTGAAGGTTTATTTATAAAGATGAAACAATTTTGAAGGTAATACTTTTATTTATTCCCGAGATAAGTCTTTAATTATTTGCAAAAAATGGATTCTTATCAAGCTTTTAGTAGTATTTTTTTAAGTTTTTACTTTCTGAAAGAAATTCTCTTAAACATTTGATTTGACAAATCGGACCGATTACAATAACTCTATGGGGACACAAATGTATTAATCCTGGCTCGTAAGCGCAATCCAAAAATCCAAATGTAAGCAAGACCTCATCTAGCTCAGAAACCTCACCAAATCGTGATACCCTGTGATTTCCTGAGCCATAAATGTCACAATTCTGCGCATTCACGTAGCATCCCAAAATAAAATGCGTATAACTTTGATACATTTCAAGGGCCTAATGAGCAAAGATACGACGTTGCTTGCGCGAGTGACCGTAATTTTGTTAACTGAACCTTTAAAGTTCAAAAGTCTTCATGAGAAATTTACAATGCATAATTCTAAAAGTCGTTCTTGACTATTCACATTATTAACTTGTCCCAACAGTTCACGTTTTTCCACTTTTTTTCCCTACCCCCCCTAAAGAAGGAAATGCATCACGAAAACCGAAAAGTGCTTTAGTTCTTTTGTAGCTGCAAAATGTTTACAATTCTTGCAGCGGGTCTTTCTGAAAAACTATTTAGATCAATGATAATAAATTTTCTTATATTTACAGATGCAATCATTTCTGGGTTTGGGATTTGCCAATTTTCTCCATTTATATGTCGTTTCCTATTTGCTCTACTTCGACACATTATATCCAAACTGTTACTTTTTCAGAGAGTCCTCATACTTAAGTCAAACCCACATAGCCATACCGAGTTTTGCATTCTTAAAAAAAATGTCAATCAATTTAGAAAGTCTTAAAAATGTACCAACTTTTCAACCAGTTTGTCAAAAAAAAAAAATTTCATTTCCATTCAAAAACTTTAACAAAATCAAAAATAAATAACTGTCAAGTCAACCATTAACCGCAGACAAATCTGTCATGATAACAAAAATTGAGTTCAATATTTTTTGATGGTCAAACAAACTGACGCACTGCAGATAATAGTTATATGTCATGTAAACCACAAAAATTTTACCTGAACAAACAAAACCTACATAAAAATTAAAATTTAAAAAACTCAACTGAACTGCAATCCAACATCCGATACTTTGCCAAAGATTGGAATTTTGTTCAGCAGTGATTTCTTGTAGGTTGATATAAGAGTTAACATGAGCAATTATTGTCTTTGGCTAGTAATCCTCTGGAACCACAAATCTGCGCTGAGTTGAGCTGAACTGAGACAAGGCAATGGCACCAATACAAATCATGAATCAGTTTGCATTTAAACTCTATCATCCATTCTGATGGTGATGCCTGACTTCGAAGTCGGACTTTGGAGCCATACCAAGAGTCATTCATTTCTCTTAAAAAAAAGGCATAGTTGCAACAACAAAAAATGTTGTATATGATCGCATGCCATATGATCATAAGACATCTTATATTTGGTATATCGTGTGCTCAAATCCACGTCAGTCAGGTATTAATAAATGTCAAAACACAACGGCACTCCCCACTGGCATTTGGGATATAGCTTAATTATAAGCCAATTCTCGAGGAGGCGACTCCCAGCACTCTTGGCACAGCTGGATTCTGGCACATGATCCAGTTTATGGTTTGCGTTTGGTTCGCATTTTTTTTTCTACCTGATGGAGGACTCGAATAAAGATTTAAGACAACAAATTCTTGTTTCGGTTTCCACCTAATGACTGAAGTCTTTTTATTCAGTCTTTTTTGTTTTGACTGGAGACAAGGGGATAAGGTTAAGTTAGGTACAAATAAATTGGATTTGTGGTTTGAAAATCTATTGAAATCACTTTAAGAATGAAATAACTTGAGTTACCTAAAAATTGACCACTTTGTTACTTATTTAGATTCCGAAGATTAATGGTGTGGTAAAGATTTAAAGAAATAGAAGAATTTTATAATGAAACCACTTTATGATGTTACTGCACGCAATTTTTTTTACAAATTAAACTTAAAATAAACACTAAATTGTATTCAATTTTCTTTGTGAATTTTCAGCATTATCATATCATTTACACATTTTGCCAATAAACATAACTGTTTCAATATTAGGAACGCTATGAAATGTTCTGTTTTACATTATGCATTTTTATTCGATGATGAAGAATATATGACATTTTAGAGTTCTGTCCGCATATTTCTCGGAAGTAGTAATTTATTTCGAACTGGAAGCTTTTTAAATCCAAAAATGGTAGTTGTTTAAAAAAAAGTTTATCTTTTATGTATGATAAAAAAATGGGTTTTATTAATAAGGATTTTACACCTTTTTGGCAACTAATTTGGGAACGCATACTTTAACTAAAATCATTGAATTGCAATTGTAAATTTTTTCAGTAAACTCATAATTTTCATCACAGTGAAGTACACGACCGTCTGTGAAAAATGTCTACCGGATTTCTACAGACGGTAACAGTCAAAGGGTTTTAATTTACATCAAGTTCAAGATCAAGTTGAAAGAAGAATTTAAGCCGATAGAACATTTAAAGTGAGGTACGTTTACTAAATGGTCAATTTGTCAAGTTCTTATTGGAAAACCCTTATTATACAATTTTGCATGAAACAAATGAGAACGCGTATTTTTGTTTTTAATTAATTAATTTCGAATTTACTGGCCAACGAATTATTCGATTTATTGAGAATGCTACAGTTTTTGCATTGAAACAAAATTCAATCTCAAATTGTCAACAATGAAATTTTTATAGATAAAAATAAGAAATTGGTACTTAATGTTGCTGTAACTTGACTCCAAATAATGCAGTGCCGACACTAATGAGACTAGCCGGATATTTTTAATTAATTGAGCTAAAGGCATTGCTACTTAAAAAATAATTTTATCATTGCTTTTTTTTGAGGAATCAGTATGAAAAAATTATTTTTAAATTAGTTTACTCAATCAAAGTCTAAGATTGTGATGTGATCATTTTTGAGCCTTTTGAAGCTTTATAAAGGGTTGACAAAATTTTAAGGGCCGATGTTGAATATACCCGAGTCGAAATTTGGCCCTATTTTCGTCCCCAAAATACAAGGTTCTCTGAGGTTCAAAGAGATTCAGAAGAGGATCACTTCCTGTTAAAATGTTGCTCCTCATTTGAACCTTATAGTGGCAGTTATCGGATAAAATACGATGTTTAGGATCAAAGGAGGACGTCACCAAAAAGCCTCAAATGGACTTTTTACATCTTGACCATAGCTTTTTTTCTTTGTTCATTTACTCTCTCTCTCTATTTCTTTTTCTTTCCTTAAGACTAATTTATTATACTAAATCTCGCTCGTTTTCTTATTTTCTGTCACTTTCATTCATTTTCTATATTAGGAAGCTTTTTTTAAAAAATAATATAAATTATATTTTAATTGTAGGTATTCTTTTTTTATTCCTTTAACGTTTTTATTTACATTATTGATGAATTTAAAAGTAATAATTCGTCGTTGGTGTCGTCGACTGTACCATTTCCTTGTCATTTCCACAATCATTGTTGTCTTTGTCATCATCTTCAACTGTGACATCATTCAGAAAGGACGATATCTATTTTTTTGTTGATAAACCTTCATTTAGGACGAAATGAGATTCACAAATTATGCGTAGGAAAACGGAGAGAATTGTGGACGAAATGAGGAGGATGGACAGTCATTTAGAGTGATATGAGGAGCAAATGAAGAGAAAATATCCTTGTAAGGATCAGAATAGGCCCACAATTTCGACTCGGGTAACCCAAATCTAACCGTCAGTTTTTTCTACATTTCATTTGACATTTCTCATATACAGACTAATTCAATTTGAACCATGGAAAGATACACAATCGAGTAGCACCACCATCGTTCAAAAATGTGTGCTACCTAATCTGTTAGAGATGTGAAAACACATGCTCGTACAGCTCTTGACCGTTCCAAACGTGTTCTGTTAAATTCTTTGTCAAAAACAATGTTTTGCATAATTATGATGAAACAGTTTGATTTTCAAAACAATTTTTGTTAACGAGATTTTTATTCGAAAACCAATTTCTACCAATTTTAGTAGAACTTCTTATTTTTTTTTGGAAACAAATATAAAATGGTTTTGATGTCAATATCATCTTTTATTCAGGAGATATCGAGAATCGAACATCAATTTTTACCAATTTGTTGTACTATTTTTTGTAGATTTGAAAAACTTTTTAAAAAAAATTTACTGAATGTCGAACACAATATTTTCTATCAGATGAAATTAGTTTGTAGCCAAAATCTTAAAATTTGGAAAAGATATTTGAGTCGAAAAATAATTTTTACCAACTTTTAGTATTATGTATTTTTTTAGGTTAGGTAAAAACGTGAGAAAAATATATCCTTCTGAGTTTTCAAAATGGAAGCAACACTAGAACGTACATCATGTGCTTTCAAAAAAATATTCACTCCATTCAACGCCATGAACATTTTTTACAACTCCTTTCAACGTCATGAAAGGTTTTTACAACTAAATAATAAACAGATGTCGCTGAGTATTCCTTACTTTGCTTGCCATTCCGAAATAGAATTGGAATCATTTTATTCAAATTTTGAATGGAAAATTCATAAACACAGCATGATTAGGTACTTACATTTTGAATTTGAATTAGTGCGGTTGCAGTGAATTTTTGTAAATAAAGAATAATGGCAGGAATTTCTTCGAAACTAAAACGAAATATATCTTATAAAAAAAAAAGATCATTTCAAGACGAATATGAAACAGAATATTTTGTTGTGCCAAGCAAAAACAACGCGGCTACCTGTTTAATATGCCATGAAAAGGTTATTTTAAAAAAAATATAATATTGTTTGTCATTTACGACAGCAACAAAATTTGATGTCCGCAGCATCTTACAAAATTTGTTTTACTCTTGGTAAACTTATGAAACCGTTCACCGATGCAGAAATTGTCAAATAATGTTTCGTAAGTGAAGCCAATATAGGTACTGTTTGATAAATTTAGAGACGAACAAAAATTTTTTCTGAAATAAAAAATTTACAGCTGTTTGTTCAACATGTGTGAGACGTATTAAAGACATTTCCAAATATATTCGTAAAAATTTAATAGAAAACTTAAGCTACTGTATTTTTTTTAGCTTGGCTTTCTCTCATCTCAATGCTCGGGGTTTTTTAGATAATGCACAAAATTGAATACAATTTCTTGATACAATTTCAAAGTTTCTAGAACAGAATGATATATAAATCGTGAGTGTATGTACAGATGGCTGTCCACCCATTACTGGATCTGATTTATCTTGTTTAAAATAAATATAATTTGACAAACTTTATAACATTTCATTGCATTATTCATTAAGAAAACTTGGCACCGCCAATTTAAAAATCTATGCTGTAACGAAAATTGTAATGATTATTGTGAATTATATTCGAGCGAGAGAATTTAAAATCCTTTTGGAAGAATTGGGAAGTGAGTATGGTGACGTTCTTTTGCATACCTCTATGCGATAGCTTAGTAAGGGAAGGGTTTTGGAAAGGTTTTTTTTTTCTTGTGCCACGAAATAATCCTATTCTTACAAAAAATTAAAAAGTTTACCCAGAATTGCAAGATGATCAATGGTGGTGTCTTTTAGCATTTTTATGCAATATCACAGAAAAACTAACTAGCCTCAATCAAAATTTACAAGAATAAAATAACATAATTTCACAGATGGCAATTAAAATATTTGCTTTTGAAGAAAAGCTTAAAATTTTTCATGAAAAAATAAGAAGTAAACAGCTACAAAATTTTCCAGCAATGGTAATGGCTACAAACGACCTCATCGATATCTCTTAAGAAAACTGCTCAACAATATTGAAAAATCAGCCCTAAATCCGACAAACATACAAAATGGATTTAAGAAGACTGGAATCGATCCCCTAAACGAACACATTTTTCAGGATTATGATTTCTTGTCGGCGTTTGTAACTGATCGGCAAAATCCAACAGAATCTGATAACACACTTCCTTGTGTGGGACAACAAGCTGAAACAGGAGGAGCAACCTGACCAAACATTACCTGCAGTGGCACAGTCTTCAGTTGCTGAACCTGTTTTATCATTGGACCCTGTTCCGATACCTACATGTTCACCGGGACCATCCGGATCCGGACTACAAACAAATAATTTCACACCCGAGCATATAAGGCATAATATAACGAGTAGGCTTAGAAAAGCGGCAATTTTGACGGATACACCCGAGAAAACAGCCATTTTGGAGGAAAGGAACAACGTTTTGGCCAAAAAGAGAGCCAAGAATGGAGCTAACAAGGGCCCTACGAAGAAACAAAAATAACAAGTGAAGAAAAAGGTATTAGCCTCTTCATCAGAAGATGATGATGACCAACATAATTTGTGTCTCGTTTGTTGTGGGGCACTTTCTGAAAGCTTGCCAGTGGAAAATTGGGTTCAGTGCACACTATGCTAAAAGTGGGCCCACACCAAGTGCGTATGCCTCAACTGTGACATGGATAAAGATTCTTCTTCCTGATGGTAATATATTTTTTGATGAATAAATTGTGATTCTTTATTATTTTGCTTTGAACTTATTTTTTTTTTAAATTAAAACTAGGGCTGTTTTTTACAAAACATATTTAAATAATATATTTTATGAGTTATGTTTTATTCTTATTAGATTTTAAAAAATAATAATGTTCATTAAAAATATTTCTTAGTTTTTTATAATTCGTGTTACAACTTACCCCTACTTATGTTACAACTAGTTGAAACAACACGTTTTTCAATGTAATATCTAAACATCTTTCGAGCATACTTTGTTTAAATTTGTTTGTTGATCTTGTAGCTGAAACATGGTTCTTAAATTTAAAAAAGTTTTGGCTGACTTATTTTCAAAATGTTAGAAGCTACAGAGGTTTTCGTAAAAAGTGTTACTTTAAGCCCCACTCTTCCCTACACATTAAAATGAGTATTATTATTTACGATACAAAAATTTTGTGTGGACCGGGGTAGCGTTATAAAGTTATAATTGTGGCCCATTAAAAAAAAGGTTGAGTATGGCTGCTCTAGGCAGAATTACTAGATTTAAAATTTCAAGAGTGATTGTCGAAAAACCAATGCACCCACATAAAGAGACTGGTGCGGCTTATCGGCTGGCGGCATCATCGGGCGTATTTTTTCCAAAATGAGGTCGGAAAGGCAGTTACTGTGAATGGTATTCGCTATCGCGAGATGATAACTAACTGTTTTATATCTCGTGGTGGAGTTGTCAATTGTCCGCCAAGATCATTTTATTTGACGTTTTTGGACTTCATTATTTGGGGTTATTTCAAAGCTAAGGCTAAAGATTGAGGCGTGCCACAGAAGTGGCAGCGACCGTTTGGCCGATATTTTGTTCAATAATAAAAAGAAAAGACAGTAATTCCTGATATACTGTGTGTTTTATTTAAAATTCAAAATCGGAACCTAAAATTTATCGTAAATACGATTAAGGTTATTTTTACATCCTTCTGCTACAATCATAAAAAAGTACCTATACATTATGAAATGTTTCAGTATGACAAATGTTTTTTTTATAAGGTGAAAAATTATTTAGTTTACTAAATAATAGTTTAAGTAATATCGCTGTATAATAAAAATTAAATAAATTAATGTTTAACTTCTTAATATTGTAGCTTTGAGGCAAAATTAACATGCAATTTTGATATATCGAATCCTTAAAATTATCTTAGCAATCTAAGCAAACTTAATTTCTGAACTGTTTGTAAAAGTAAAAAATAATTTTTATACAAAATACTTGTTTTAGAAGGCCCAGGAATATTGTTGGATATTGTAGCTTATGAATTTCATTTTTTTTTTTTGTTTAATCTAATAATTGATTTTTCTTCAGTTCAAAAATACTTTCTAATGCAGGTCGCTAAAAAGATTTTTTCACATTCATGTTTTCGTTCAAAAATCTGTTTTTTGTCGCATAATTCACAAAATTTAAAGTACAGAGATACGATTTTACAATAGTTATACCACTTTGATAATACTTTATTTTTCTAGATTATAAAAAAGCGATTAAATAAAAAAAATTTGAGAAAACAACGATTTAAAACCCCAATTTAAATAAATGAGAGAAATGTGGGGTACAAGTTTAACCAATTTAGAACAATCGTTATATTAACATGCATTTATAGTTTCAATTCAAATGAAAATAAATTATTTCCGAACATAAATAGAAATAGAAATTTCCCCAAATATTGATACAATTGTAAAGTAATAACAAATAGAAAATTACATCTTTTCCAAAACCTTTGTTTTATGTTAAAATTTCACAAATATTAATAGATTTAATAATAACAAAATATCAAAATCATGTAAACATTAATGAGATATTTAAACTTAGCACTTACGTTGGCGTTTTCGTATTTTTGCCTTATACTTTTTTTTAAAATCCTTAAAAATAATATAAAAAGAACAAATAATTCCTAACACCCTGTAGAAGTTGAAAATATACTAAAAAAAAACGTATCCCCGCATTTCATGTGGAAAACAAACCAATAAAACGATGTTTCTTTATGATTGTTTGAGGTCGAAACGAAACGAAACCGAATCTAATCGTGTCTGCAAAAATTTACACATAAAGTTATAACGTGCTAACAAATTGTATCTTTATAAAGATATATAATACGCCAAAGGGCACATGACTACAAAACATAACCTGACCAATGGTGAAATTTAATATCAGCGACATAACTTTAACCATGTCATTCAAGATATTAGTCATGTTAACGTATTAGGACGAACGAACGAAGTGTGGCATGAGGCATAAATTTCCTCGAACATTATTAATAGAATTAAAAGAAAATACTGAAACGTATTTAAAAAGGAATAAATCTACAAATCTTAAGAACTTTTATGTATTTTAATAAAATATTTGCATACGCATTCGTGATAAATCAATGGACATTTCTATTTAAATTTAAATGTGTTCATATTTAAAGATACTACTATTCTCTGTAGACCAAGTTTATAATCTTTAATGTATAATTTAACTTCAACTCTGTCAACAGAAGAAGCTCTACACTTTTTTCATCGATCTTAAGGCTGCTGTTGATAGCAATTGTACAGGAATGCTCTTATTTAAAAGCTATCGACTCTGGTAATATCTTCGAAGATATTGACTACTATAAAAAGCCTCTTTATAAGGATACTACTGCAGCTGTTTGGGATGGTTCGTGTTTGTCAGACTTCTTCCCCAATAAGAAATGTGTTCGTCAAGGATGTGTGCTAAGCTCTCTTCTTTTCGTTCTGTTTTTAAATGATCTTCATACGGAACTTCCAATCAGTATTGTTTTAGACGATCTTCAAATTAACGCCTTCTTATATGCGGACAATATTGTACTGTTGTCAGATAATCCTTCCAATTTGCAACAGCTAATAGAGGGTTTTAAGACTTACTGCATTCAATGGAATCTTAAAATAAATCTTGATAAGTCGGAAATAGTAATATTTCCCAATGGTTGAAGAAGAGTAGCCTGCGCAAAATGGTTTTACTATAATTCTGAAATAAAGGCGTCTAATCAATAGAAGTATCTTGGCGTAGTGTTTAACTACAATATGTCTTGAAGTGAGCATCTAACAAACAGATTAGGAGCATTTAAAAATTCCATTAATGCAACGTGGTAGAGACTGCTGCGAGACAATACCTCAACAAAGTTTAAAATAAACAGAACCGCCTCAAAAGCTATTATGTTGTACTGTGTTCAAGTTTGGGGTTACAGAAAATACAACCAAGTCGAAAAATTGCAGCGTTTCTTCATGAAAAGACGCTTTTTACTGCCCGATAATACACCTAACTAAGCTCTGCATTGAAACAGGTTTACCGTAGGGTTTTCTAAGGTTTCTCCAGCTCGGTACCTAGCTAGATGTCTCCAGTTTCGCGTTCCATGTTGGGTGAGGTCGCATTCAACTTGTGCGCGCCACCTGATAAGCGGTCTTCCTCTACTGCTCTATCCTGGGGGTGTGAATTTGAAGACTTTCCGGGCCGGAGTATTGGTTTCCATGCACTCTACGTGAATCAGCCATCTTAGTCGTTGGACTTTTACCTTCTGGCTAAGTCTATGTACCTGTGCAGCCCGTACAGTTCGTAGTTCCATCTTCTCCTCCACTCCCCTTCGATGCAAGCGGTACCGTAGATCACACGAAGAAGTTTTCTTTCGAAACGACCCAAGGTGCGTTCATCCGCTTTTGTCATAGTCCGCATTCTTCTGCACCGTATATAGTGACACTTTGGTCCTTCGAGAGAGGGCATTACCACTCAGTTTGCTTTCTTAGCCCAAAGATTCGTTTGATCTCAGCGCTGGTGTTGTTTTCTGCGTTTACAGCGGAGCCTAGGTAGACGAAGTCCTTGACTACCTTAAAGTTACGTCCGTCGATTGTGACGTTTTGACCAAGATGTCAGTGTTGTAGGTCCTTTATTAACGACAGTATGTATTTTGTTTTGACGTGTGAGCATTGCATTATTCTTTCAAGTACGATGTTAAAAAAATCGTAATCGTAATCGAAAGGTTGTGTTAAGTTGTTTCCAACCTTTATGGAGCAGCGTGAATTCTCCATGGTCATCGTGCACAAACGGACGAGTTTGACAGATGTGCCAAAACTAGACATGGCTCTATACAGCTCGTCCCTGTAAATGCTGTCATATGCGGCCTTGAAATCGATAAAAAGATGGTGGGTGTTGATTTGCTGCTCTTGGGTTTTTTCAGGATCTGCCGTGATGTGAATATTGGATCAACTGTGGACTTTCCTGGTCTAAAACCACACTGATAAGAACCTATCAGGTAGCTGACGATGGGCTTTAAACATTCACATATTACGGCAGAAAAGATTTTATAGGCGATGTTAAGTAGACTGATACCTCTATAGTTGCTGAATTCAGCCTTGATGCGTATGGTCATGAGGCTCTCATTGATGCACCTATCGCTCAAGATTTCTTGCCTAAGTCTGGCTCCAGTGACGAAGCCGCATCCAAATAAGCGCTGTTGGTTATCGCGGTAGCAGTCACCCCATCGTATTTTCTGGATGGCGGTGATGTCTGCTTTAAAGCAATCAGGGCCTCCGCAATGGTCTGTTAAGGGACCTAACATTCCACGTGCATATCCGAAGTTCATTGTCCTTAATTCGTTTGCGTTGGTTATCAACAGTAAATCCGTCCGTATCCGAGGCTTGTTGGTGCTTCGCAACTATGAGGCTTTTATACGTGGCACGACAGCACAACCCCCAACCTGGAGGGCCAGATCCTAAGTATAACTCCAAGGATGGGGAGCCGGACCTTATAGGCCTGGGCTTCGAATAAGTTGAAGAAGCCCTATAAGGTGTACACTTAGTAGTTCAACCTTACTGGAACTGTAGACGCCATAGTTGATCCCATCTTAGGAATTCCTCCGCTGCCGTCTGGATAAGGAGAGGTGCCTTAGTGGAAACACCTCTCCCCCTCTCTCGTCACCCAATCTCTAGTTGTGGTACTAGGCACCAGATGTTCACCATGGGAGGTGCGAGTAGGAGTTCATAGACAGAGGTGGGTTTTGAGAAACACCTGTGGACGCTTGTGTCCTCTTGAATGCACATTTCTACCATTTGAGCTTTAAAATATGGCATATTTAAAAAACTGTTGGAATCTTAAAATGCTTTCAAGCCTTCCTGGATAACAGTGTTCTAAAATAAATTGATGCCAATTTAACAATTGAAATCTGTTAATGTAAGGTTATTGTGTTATTTAAATTTTGTGAATCTCCTTTACAAAACATTAAAGGACATTTTTAGCGGTGAGTAAAAACTCATCTAATCGTGTGACTTAACCATCCCACCCCCCCTCTAGATTAAAAGTCTGGATCCGCCCTTGATGTTAATACTTTCGACGGGAAAAGCAATATCCGTAGTTTGTCTTACACAAAATTAATAATTCTAAATTTACTTCTAAAACTAAACAAGCGAAATGTAAACCAATTTGTACATCTAGGCGTATACTTCTCTTCTTTTTTTTAACTAATGGCTTAAAAAAATTTATTCAAACAAAAATTATAATTTTTTTTTTTAACACGAGTATAGGAAATATATGTATGCCATGCTTGCTATGATAAAATGCAAGAAAGTTTTTGTAAATCTGTTTTTATTAAAAACATAGCAGTCTAGAAGTAAGCAAATATTAAGAATAATTAGTTGTTACTAAATAATAATTTCAATTTTATTTTAAAATGTTAACAGTTAATTAAAAATGTTTGTTCGCGTGCTCAATCAGATCGAAGTTTTATAAAGGCAAGATCATCAATTTTTCAAAGTTCTAATCCAGTGATCTCTCACTAATGAACCAAAATATAATTCTTATCATGCTTTCAGCCCATCTGTAATTTAAACATAACTATTTTAACTAGTTTAACACAATACCATTAATTACCTGATATGGCTTTTAAAATGTTAATCTACATAAAACTGATAAGTTTATCAATCCAAAAATAATTAACATAAAGTTATCAAAACACAAAGTATAGGTATTTTAAAAGTCTTATATTAAAGTAAATGTCGTAGACATACAGTTGAATGTTTTATAGCCTTTTAATATCACACCTTTTAACTGAATATAAACTTATTACCATATATTCAAGATAATCTATATAAGTTCTATTTTAACATAAGCCACTAATAATCGGCTGCTTTTTATCTTAAATTATCTAAAATCTCAAAGCTAATTCCCTTCCAGTTCAAAATAAACGTTATAATTGATTGCTTTGTTCCACAAAATACAATAAAGCCAACGTTTATGAGACTTGTAGCTGTTAACACAGAAAAGCCCTAGAGAGTCTTCCTATTCGATTTTGGATCGATGTGCAGGGCACGCAGACGCATAGATTGGTAATGTGTGTAGGTATAATCTTAACTAGTTCTCATATACAACCAGCATTTAAATTGAACATAGAATATAGATACTTTTTAATACCTATGAAGATATGGTGAGTCGTTAATGCGACAACACTGAATTTAACAGCTACAACAATTTTTTCCCAATAGTCCATTATCATGACCCAAATGCTGGAACAACAAATCCTTGCTCATGTCATCCAGATACCAACAGACACCTTCAGAAAGAAAGCATCCAACCGAACAGAATCCCAAGCTATGCCTGAGCACCGCGCCGAAAACAATAATAAAACCCAAAAGGCATCTAATTGATGTGTCGCTTTACGTTTTGTTAATTCTCGACAAGATTTGGCCATTAAGACAACCCCGATATCTTTACCTAAATCTCTGATAAAATTCCCCAAATAAACTAAATCAAGAAGAAGAAGCGGCCAACGCGGCGCGGTGGCGGTGTAGTGTGGTGCGGCTTCGCTATACGAAACCTTGGAAGACTTTAACAGAACAACAATAAAATAAAAAAGGAACACCGACTTTTGAACGAATAATTTCTTACCTCTGAAAGATTTTCATGCCAGATCCATTTTGAAAGGCCTCTTACGCTTCATGGCTCCCAACCCAAGTCTTTCGGCACCAATAACAGAACAGATTTTTTGGGCAAAATACCAAACCAAATTAAATATAAAAAATTAAAAAAAAAAACGGGATAACGAATGATCAAGGAAAGACCAAGGCGATAAGGCTCTACGCGAGGATCACCAATCCTATATATTTGACACAACTGCCAAACCCAGGCCCCGCCGCGCCGTTCCAATGGCGTTGCAAGATCTATTTATAGGAGCGAGCATATAAGACGCACAATATTTATGGTTGTTTCGCCTGTTAAATGTGGCACCTCTATATAAAGTGGATATGCGAATGCAATCTCATACTCATTCTCCTCCCGTCCTTGGCGTCGTCGTCCCGGCATATGAATGAAAGTCATCCTGCGCTCTGCCCAAGGCACATCCTTCCCATTTCCATACCAATTCCAACCCAACCGCATGGCGATGACATAAATCTTTAATCGCTGGTAGATCGACTCGTATCGATGACGCAGTGTATTAATTGAGTCGGCATCGGCGTTTGATCGATTTGGAAAAGAGAGATCTGGAGGATCCTCCATAAATATCCTCATCATCATCAAGAGTTGACGTTATCTCAAGCCTTGTGCTTCATGTGAGACTTATAAAGGAGTATACAACCTCGAGAACAGCAACATCAACAGTCAGCAACACAACGCGACAACAAGCAAAGAACGTCCCTTTTGCATCGGTTACATCTTTTTGATCAGATTTTGATAGGATGCATGGAGATGCAGCATCCAATTTACGGGATTAATTAATTCAAGTCAGATTCCTAAGGAATTGATGGCGTCTAATACATAAAATAGGTCTCTCATACCTACCTCTTACCTTTCCCTATATTTTTTATGTCTTTTGGTGAAATAAACATCAGCGCTTGATTAAACTGTTTCAGTGTATTAATTAAATGAGCACCATTTTGAATTTTAGTATTTTTTAATATACTCATAGAATTTTACAAGACATGAAAGCGGACAAAAAGTTTTTGATGTCATTGTTTCAAAATAGGAAAAATCTAATGAAAAATATCAACTAAATAAACTAATTTAAGGCTCTTAAAGAACCTTCAATTGTAATTCTTTTTCAATTCAATAGTTTTAGAAAAGAGAATGTACATGTACACCTCCCATACGCCCCAGTTCGTATACCCATAAGATTTGTACGAAACAACGCAACGTGCTGATTCCCTCAAATTAAATGAAATTTGACCGTGCGGGGAGGCGGGAGAAATAAAATTCCACTTTTTTCCTATGTTGGTTGTTGCTGATTGAACTGGTCCTTCGAGCCGGACTGTGCCGGTTGCTGGTTCATATCCGGTTCGAAGGACCAAATGTTTCGCCGATAAGTTAAAATAAAAGACGATCCTTTCTGTATAACGTTATTAAGAATAGTTATTTATTTTTCTTAAATATTATTGACACAAAGAAGGTGTAGTGGTAAGTGCAACATATTAAAAATGAAACATGACTAGCAAATTTGAACTTGAGATTTACAATTAAAACGTTATATAAACAAACAAATTAAAGGCTAGGGTGGCGTTCTCTTTTTCAGCTGAACAAAACGATTTTCTTGATTATTACTACTCCAACTTCAAGCTCAAATATCTCCAAATCTTCCTAAACAATTTTGAAAAAAAAGTAAAAATACATATTAAACAAATCATTATCTTTCATTTGGTACCAATTTCAAAGATGTACGCACTGGGCCCAAAAGCTTCCATTGTCCTTTAAATTGTTAAAATCCATATACATACAGTGATATGTCTCTTGGATAAAGAATTGTAATAGATAACTTATTAGTTTTCAAAACAAAAATATTAAAAATCAAGTCCAGTTTATATTAAATTTGAATACGTAATGTGTTAAAAAGTAATACAATAAATACAAAACCGTACGTTCAAGGAACGAAAGATCGGCCGAGAACATCGCCGCGGTCCGTGAAAGTGTAAAACAGAACCCAAGGCAGTCTATTCAATCGCAGATTTCAACTTAGCGAATTTTGCGTTTGGACTTGGGCCTGCACCCGTACAAGATCCAACTGACCAAGGTGCTCAAAGTTCATGACCATAGCAACGCTCGCCGTTTGTTAGCTTTTATAGTTAGGAAGATGACCGTAATTTTGGCCGAAAAATTATCTTTAGTGACGAGGCTCTTTTTTGGATGAATGGCTGTGTTAACAAGAAAAATTGCTGGATATAGGACGACACCAATCTACGCGAGGTTTGCCAGGTGATAATGCATCCCCAAAAAGTTACCGTTACAGTGAGATAGTCACCGTCAACAGCGGGCGCTTCATAATGATGATAACTAATTTCTTATGGGGTCCAAATTATTTACCTAGACGACATGTAGTTCCAGCAGGACGGCGTTAAATTCAGCCGAATCTAGGCGAAAGAGTCATTGAATATTGGACCACTCGGATCCGTGAAACCGTAAGAAGATGAGGCGGGCATTTGAATAATGTAATATTCCACACTCATTGGCATACTCGTACATGCGCCTTTCGAAGAAGTAAAAATTAATTTAAAAAAAAATTAAGAAGCTGAAATTGGTTTAGTTTTTTAATTGATTTTCGGTAATTGTTGTGCTCCTTTTGCGTGTTAATAACATGATTTTTAAATTGTATGTTGCAAATTTTGTTAAGTAAAACAATTCAATCTATTTTCTAGAACAGCTTTACAAAACCCGGAAACCCAAAAACGTAACTGCCGATCTGCTGTAAAAATTAGACCTTTAACTTTACAATTAACTCCTAATTGCTAATTATTGAAATCAGTCCGATTTATTCATAATGAAATTATTTTTATTTCTCAAGGTTTCAAGATACCTAAAATATAAATCCGTGGTTTTTAGAGAGGTTTATGCGTGAGCGACCGTTCGTCTTCCATATCTCAAGAACGAGTATAAGAAATTCAGATAAGGTCTTTTAAAAAAATTATTTGGCGGGTTTTTAATAATAGCGATATAAAAAAAATGAGAAATTTTACCACAAACAAATAATATCATAAACTTCAAATAAATTCATGACATTATGCAAAATTGGAGTAAATTAAAAAAAAGGCAGATTTTGGAAATATGTAATACAAAAGTAGTACTAAATTGGTTCTCTATGTTTTTGTTCTATGTATTAATGTTTTGTTAAATTACATCTTGCCAGAATGACAAAAAACAGCAATTAAGTTTTTAGACTCATATGTACCCAAATTTGAAATTTTTGACGTTCTTTTATGTTGAAACATTTTATAAATACCTACAATACTCCCAAAAAACATTCAGGATATTTGAGATATGTTTTCATAGAGAGTTTTAATTTTGTAGTTTTTAAATAAATTAATTGTGGTACTTAAAGTATAAAGAATGATCGTAATTTATCTAAAAATAATCAAAATTCGAAGTTATTTTAAATTTTTTGATTTGACCAATCCAAAAAATGTCTATGAGTTTCATCGAAATCTTTCTTCAAAAAGGAAACGTGTAGTTTTTTAATTTCTATTACTTGTGTTCCTATTTTTTATAGGGAAGTATTTTAATAACTGACATCAAAGATTATTTACTTTATATATAATTAATAATGAAATCGGAATCTTCTGTGTTTGTTTTGCGGGTTTGGGTTATACCCAAACCCGCAAAACAAACACGCTTAATGAGAACAATAAATGTCTGTATTTTTTGCGAAAGAAAGAAAGATATTTATTTGTCTTGTTTTCATTCTTACTAACAAATAAAATGTTTAGTATTTTTATTTTCCAACACTGAGATAGAAGATAAAGGGTTTTTAACTTTATCTATGAAGCTAAGTTTATTATTTAAACATAGATGCTCTCTTTCGCCCTGTTTCTTATGGCTAAAAATGAAAATTTGAAAACAGAAAATGACCTTGTTGTTTGAAACGATCTCACGACCACTTATGACACATTTAAATATCAAAACACCGAAAAGTTGTTCGGTTCGTTAATTTAAGTTTTAACTGTAAATCTTAAAAAAATCTATTAACTTTACTTTTTTCATTTCTTGAATTGTGACACAAGAATATTTTAAAACAAAAACAGCAACCCTGTTTGGCTTTGTCGCTTTTTTCCCTATTTTTCAAGAACAGGAATCAAATTAATAATGAAAGTTACGTGATGTCTCCTAAATTCAATATTTTTAAACCTTTAAATGCGTTTATGCATTTAAACATACCTTAATGTAAGACACAAAATAATATGGGCGTTATTCATATTTTAAACCAGAGTTTATTTGAAGTAGAGTGTACATTTAACATATACATAGGTTAGACACAGCTGCTATTCATAAAGAATTTGAAAGCTCTGTTTAGTTAGAAACAGGTTTAAGGCATATTCTACTACAATTTTGAAAAATTTCACTTAAACCTACATATACAAAATGGCTTGTAGAGGGTAACAAAAAAAATTGCGTTGGCTAGTGGGCAAAAATCTTTAAAACCCTTTAAACTACTTTATTTGCTGTTAGTTGAGACATTTTATGAAGTCATGCTGGTGGTTTTAAAACTTCGAAGAACGCAGAATTAGCAAACATTTCATTGAATTTCGATCTATAATATTTAGAAGGTCAATCACAAACTTGACAGTTTTTTTTTCTCGAATTGATACCTATTATACAAATCGTTTTCATCTATTTCAAAGGGGTCAAATCGGGTTAAGCAGAGTTTTCGTTTTTTGTTAGTTGGTGAAATATCAAAATATTGATATATGCTTTCGTCTTTTGACATTTTAATTTTTAAATAAAATATTTCTTAACTTAATTAACTCAAACAGTTTTTTTTATTTTTGACGTTTAATAGATTTAGAAACAGCTTAAACATGGGTTCCGTTGTGTTTATTTTTAGACTCCAGATTATGGTTTTAAAATGGGTTTTAATTGTCTATGAATAACATAAACAAAAGACAAAATCAGAACTTATCAAGAAACTATGAATATTGCCCTATGTCTTCGGTCTAAAGGTTCGGAACGCATTCAAAATCATTATTTCTAATATTTTCATCATGAGTTTAAGAAAAACGTGTTTGACAACTTCAAAATTCAATCTAGCAATCTACGGTAAATTTGAATACCTATATTCGAAAACAAACAAAAGACAACTGTGAAAATAGAAAAATCTCACCTCATCTCCCTCCTTGTTTCTGTAAATCACATTTATTCATGTGTGAGTTTAACCTAAGAATGATGGGATCGAAAACTTCAACTAGGAAATAAGTCGTACAAGCTTATATTTAATATATTATTTAAAATAAGAAAATGATATAATATATATTTTTTGAAACCAATTACACCTGCCCCCCCCCCCCCAATTATTTTCTGCGTTCGCCCATGCAACACTGTACCTAACGTACAAAAAATTGTGTTTCTTCAAAATATTTTTTCAGAAGCTTCTTAAAAGTTAAAAATGTTTTTAACATTCAATTTCAATATTCCAAAATATTTTAATAAGTAATTGTAAATTTTGAAAATTGATTTATCTTTCATGTAAATTAAGTATACAATTCATATTATTTTAATTGAAAATATGTATAAAAAAACTTATTAAAAATTTGGTAAACTAATGAATATTAAGTTGCTAGAAAAAGTTTTGTTTGTATTTAATTTTGTGAAGTAAACTTATTCGAAAAGCCAATAAAATCTAAATGGCTGTTTTTTTTTAAAATTTACGAAATCACACGAAATATTTATTCAATTATTTAATAAAGAATTATTTGTTTTGTTCATTAAAGTTATACATTACACTACATTACGTTTATGCATCCAAGTTCTAAATATTACGTATTGACTGAAGAAAGTATACCTGACCCTGGCAATATCCATAATACAAGATGGATTTTGAAACAAATATTGTGGTTTGGTTGCTTTGCTATCAGCAATTTTATCTTAAGGTTTTCTCTAACAAGTTCCTAGACGTAACTAAATGTACCTGAATATTTACTTATATCAGACGACATAAATTCCTCTTTTAATATGTCATGTTTCCTGATGGTTTCAAGTCGTCAATCTTATCTAATCTTCGTATATACAGCGACATAAGGACCTTTTACTAGCCATGATCCTTTTTTGACCAACAACAACTCAACACACAAAAAAAGAGCCAATCGACTTGTTAAAATGATACTTTGTCGCCGTAATAGTATCTAACCCAAAAAAAAGAAGGAAAGTACTTGCTCGTACCGAGCACAGCGAGTCGTTAACAGATTTATATCTGGATTTGTGAGCGTAGGCGCCACACCGTATCATATCTTCCTCGGACATTTATACAGAGTTATGAATGAAGAAAACAACCATCAATGCAATGTATGTCGTCGCGTCCGTCGCCATGAAACTAATGGCCTATTGTTTTAATTGCCAAAGCCAAATCAACAAAGACCTGAAACTGCCTTAGTCCTGAACTGAAACTGATGCAAACATGCGTATTGCATGTCATCCTTTTTTAAAACAAAGATAATAAACAGGTTCACAACAGAAATACAGAGTATCTATATAAATGGGAGTGATATTGGATTGTTGTTTCCTGATGCGGCATCAATGTTTTGCCTACCTGGATTTTTTCACATTTTTGTAGATATTTATAATCGAAGAAACAAGAGTCCTTGATTTATGGATTGTGGTTTTTATTTTTATTATGTTCCCAAGACTTCATGAATATTCGTTGACATTTGTTGACTTTGTTGTCTGTGACACAAAAAGTATATCAGTTTTGGAATCCATCAGTCGCAATGAGATTTTGAGGTTTGATCATGAATCAACATTGAGAATAAAATACAGCAGATTATAATAGAAGCTATAAATGAATGTACATATAAGTGCTACAAAGGGAAGGTTTGAATTGGTTTAATTAAAGAGAGATCATTATTGAAATTGCCACAGTGGATATGAGAAAAGAGGATCTTATAAAAAACCATGGCTAAAGTTCTGAATATGGTTTTTACAATAGTATCTGCAATGCCGAAGCTTGTCTGCAGAAGAATATTTATCAATTATATTAAAATAAAAGTAAGCAAAATTTAGGATTTTATATTAAGTGCAATTTCAAAGTTCCAATTAAAAAAAATAAGTATCCATTATTATAAAATATATATAAAATTTTGATTTGTATGTGGGTTTTAGCTGCATTACCCCAAGAAAGAGTAATACACTTCTTTTAAAACATCGTGGTTAGTGTGGTATTTTAGGTGAGATAGTGGAAGCATCGCTTTTTTTATGTCCATCCTCAATTTGTCTATGCGTTTATCCCATAAAAAGTGACTGTCTATTGTATTTATAAAATAAATACTTATAGTTGCTTACTAATTCGATGCATTCGTTTTGCGTTTTAGTGCATTTATCATTCTGTAAAAAAATCGTTTGGTTTGTCGGGTTAAATTGTGAAATTCTGGTATGCATCATTTTTTTTTAAGCATTCATTACCAAGCCGTTCTTGTCGTGACACCATCTAACTGCCATGTTGAATTCTTCTTGAATTATCTTTGTTGCCGAATCAAGACAACTATGGCGAACGACAATAGCCGTATCATCAGCAAAAGCGAAGGGAAGACTCTGTTTGAAGATTCGTAGCAATTTGTTAGTGTATAAGTAAAACAAAATTGGACTCAATTTAGATCCCTGTGGAACTCCATATCTCATCACTTTTTTCTCACTCACACCATCTTTGATTTTAACAAGAAATGTTCTGTTTTGCATAGATTCTGTCAGCCAATTAGCCATGGAGCCACGAATTCCAATTCTTCTTAGAGCTTTAATAAGATTTGAGTGATTTAATGTGTCAAACGCCTTACTAAAGTCCATGAAGATTACTAATACGTGATGTTTCTTATCTAAACTTTGGTTGACACAATTCGCAAACTCACCAAGTAACTTTCCTATACTGGCTTCTATGAATCAATGTTTTTTTGTCAACAAAACCTTGCAATCACACCTTCCAAATATTTTTCAATAACAGGAAGAATTGGTATATGCCTATAGTTGTTTAGTTGGTCCTTATTGCTCCTTCTTAGTAAATCGGCCTTACAATTGCTGTTTTTAAGGTATGTTCCTGCAAAACTTACATTTCCAGATTTTTTTTCTTACTCCCCTAGTTCTCCATGATTTTCCAGAGACTGTCGTGCATTGAAAGTGCAATTTGCGCTTGCATAGCGCACACTCGGCTAAATTACCTTTAGCTTGCTGAGACTCCGCACAAGAACCGCAGGCAGACATTATAAGGGAAAAAAATAAATCTTAAAACAATTTCAAAAATTAAGAAGTTGAATATTTACAAAAAAAGGACAAGGAATAGTGATATTATTAAATAATTCACTATTTTAAACAGTTAATAAATATTTAAAATAAAATTCAAATAAATTGTTTGTTTTAGTTTTATTTTTAAAATTTGAGAAGTATTGAAACTGATCGATTGGAAAACACGTCCGTACACTTGGACCCACTTACTTATTCATTACATTAAAAACACAATCAAATTTGGCCTTGAGCTAATTTTCAAAGAAAATATTGGTTCGACATTCAATAAATTTCTTACAAGAATACAATTGTTAAAAATTGATGTTTGGGTTATCGATATCTCGTGAACAATAGAAGATATTGACTTTAATTTAGTTTCATTCGTCCAAGTGATTTACTTATTTCTTCCATTAAATAACTGCAATTAAAAGGCTATAGCCTTTAAAAATGTTCGTACTAAAAATTTCTTCGAACATAAGTTTTAAGTCAAAATTTGAAACAAAATATTGTATTAAGAAAAAAGTCTTGATCTACGTTTTATGTTTGGTTAAAGGAAACTTGTGTTTTGTAAAGCTGGACACATATGACAGAGGAAATTGTGTCCAAGCGTTTGTGCTTAGTGCCATTTGCATTAAGTTCAAATGGAGTCAAAATTTGGCAGGCATACACGACCGAGCCACAGCCATTTTAACAGATAAATAATTTTAAATATTTTTGATCATCAGTATATGGAAAAGTATGCTTATCTTGATAAAATCAAACTTGACAAAGAGTTTTAATAAAATTTTTAAAATTCAGAACCATATTTTGAAATTACGAAACTTGTGAGCAGACCCGGTGTCAAATTCAAAATGTACTCTATGAGTCATTTGACTCCAAAATGTTCATGGTAGCCACAACGTTGCTTTGGAGGTCTTATAAAAAAAGTAGAGTCAAAAAATTCAATTTTTTAAATTAAACTTCACACGCCACGTGGAAGCTACAATGAACGTGTAAAAAGAAAAAAAAAACTGCTCCTTGATAATACAATAAATTTGATATTTAAAAAGATTAATGTAAACATAACTCAAAATTATTGTGTGGGAAATTTTTGTATACTGAAGATAAATTTTCCCGAAGCATTGGACTAAAATATCTTTTTAAAAATAATGAAGGTATTGGTTTCAAACTAAATTTATCTTATAAAAAATACTGTTTTCGACATTCAGTCAAATTTTGGGGAAAATTAAATTGAAAGATTTCTTACAAAAACAAAAAAAAAAAACATAACTAAAAATTGGTAATAATTCATTTTAGGCTCAAATATCCCTTCAAACATTTCAGATTATGGCTTTACACTTATTTTGTCACATAGGAAATACAGTTTTCAACTTTCAAGAAATGCTACTTGAATGGTTAAAAATTGGTTTTCGTCTAAAAATCTCGTTTATAAAAATTGATTTTAAAATCGAACTATTTCATCATATGCAAAATATTGTTGGTAATTTTTAAATTTTTTAGAACAATTCAACTGAGAACTTTTGTAACAAAACACGAAAACCTACAAACATGATGGGGGATGTTATCAGTGTGGGTCCCATCCCAGGGATAGATGTCTTGTTGATTAAGAAAAATTTAACTCCATGTTATCAAAAACTACAAACAAAATTGATTGTTGATTTCAATCCTCTGGTCGACTCTATTTGATTAAAATAAAACACAAAATGTTGCATTATTTCACTATCAGGTCGTATTATAGTGCTTTTCTTTGAGGCAAAGGGATTAAAAAGCCGATTTTTAAAGTAGAAAAACTTTGAAAATTTTGCATTGTTGTAGTTTCATGCTAAAAAAGAAACAAAAAAGCATTATTTCTTCATACACTTCTTAAGAATAATAATCAATAACTAAGTCAGGCTGTCATGCCAAAGGTCTTTGGTTAAATCATTGTCTGTAGAGTGTACAACCTAGGGTACCTACTGCCTTTTGTGAGGAACTGGCAAATCTTCCAAGAAATATTCTTGTCATGGAAATTGCTTTCTCAAATTATATGTTTTGATTCGGCATATAAACTGTAGTTTCCTTTCATTTCTGAAATTACTTCCACACAGGAATAGCTGCGACTTTTAAGTCGCAATGTGCTAGTCCTCTACGAACTGTTGCGCCACCTAATTTATTTATTTTAAGTCAGTCATTGAAAGCTTAATTCCCCGCCGAAATTGTATACTTGAGAAGAAAAGCTAAATAGAAATTTAATATAAATTCCTTAAATGGTGCCTTGAAATAAAGCCAAGTAAAATACGAACAACTCTTAAACAAAAGTTAAATAAGGCCAATTTAAAGCACTTTGAATAAGTGAAAAAAGAGGCTGGGACGCGAACCACATTTCTATTCGTGCCCATCTATGGATGTTTCTTAAAGTTTTTCAAAATATTAATAAAAACATTTTGTGGAAGATAACAAAAGTTCAAAGTCATAATATCTTTCTTTTTTCTCATAATAATAATAATTTGCATATAATTATGATAAAATCAGTTTGTAGTCAAACGTCAATTTGTTAGTAGCATTGTTTCAAAGTTTCTATTTCTTATAAATATTTTGTGTAGATTTTTAATTTAAAAAAATGACAATTCAATTTTTCTAACAATTTTGCAAAATGTTAAAAACAATTTTTTTTTAATTCAAATGGACTTTATTGTTGCAATTCCAATTTGTTATTACGTCACAATGTATGATATAAAGTTTAATTGCATTCGCTGCTAACGTTAATGACTCAAAATATTTCTAGTCAACCAAGCTGTTCACTTGTACAGTCTCAATTTTTTGTGTCATAAAGGATTGTATTTTTTGACGTCATTATCTGTGCAACAAAATTTGTTTGAAATCGATATCTTACCTATGACGTTTCTTGTAATATCTCCGACTAAAAAAGGTATCCCGAAAATAGGAATATAAAATAGCACCCAAACATTTCTCAACAAATCTTTTTCTTGGATTTTAGGGACTTTGAAACGTCGATAATTATTAAAATTTGTAATTCACCGTAATAACTTCCTGTGGAAAATAACTAATGTCAAATTTTTTAAGCAATAAAGTGAAATCTTAAAATTTAAATTTATTTAAGCAATGAAGTAGCCAGGTCAAGACCGAGTGCCATATGAGTTTCTTACCAAAGCCCCACAATCAGTAATAAATATATTAGCTAAATTATTCATTCGAATGCTTGAATGTGGAAAAGTGGAACTAGAAATAAAAAAAACTATTATTTTCCCAATTTACAAAAAAGGTGATCAGGACATCGTCCAAAACTATAGAGGGATATCGTTTATGGACACTATTGCAAAAAGTTTTGCCGGAGTTCTATTAACAAGACTACAGCAATGGAAAAATGAACATAGTATCCTAAATGAGTTCCAAGCTGGATTTAGAGAAGGCTAAAGTACTTCTGATAATCTGTTTAACCGCTTCTATATCATAAAACTTCAAATGAATGACAACAAGAAAAATACTGTTTCTTCATTGACTTTAAAGCGGCGTTTGACTTTATCGTCCGAAAACCACTTTTATAAAAACTGCAAATCTTAGGGATTTCTGAGAAACTCATCCGAATTATAAGAGATCTGTATGATAAAACAACAGCACCTGTATGGGATGTGGAACAATTGTCAGACTGGTTTGAAACAACGATGGGTGTTAAACAAGGTTGCTTGCTGAGTCCACTATTTTTCGCATTCTATATAAATGATATCCATTTATACATAGGAAGGGGTATTTCGCTGAATGGAATGCAAATTCGATTGCTAATGTATGCAGATGACATTGTGCTAATAGCTGATAAGCCAGACATACTACAAGAATGGCAGAATATTGTCTACGGTGGAATCTTGTTATAAACCTAAATAAATCAAAAGCGATGGTATTTAGAAAAACAGGTGGTAGACTTAGCCAACAAGAAAATTGGAAGCTTAACGGAGCAACATCGAAGTTGTTAGCAAATACAAGTACCTTGGTATATGGCTTACTTCTGACCTAAACCTAACGAAGAACTTTAAAGAACGATCTAAAAAAGCTGGACAGACCTTAAAATTTTACGTGGAATAGGTTTATCACCAATAAAGATGTCATATTAACTTCTAAGACCGATATCTTCAACGCGGTTACCAGGGCTCTTCTCGTTTATAGAGCACAAGTATGGGGGGACTTACAACATGATGAAGTGGAAAAGATGCAAAGATACTTCAACAAAAAAGTACTGGGTCTGCCAAGTGTGACGCCTAACTATGCCAACTGAAACCTGTCTTTGAATACACGATGAGATGTCATATGTACTATGTGGGAAGAGTTCTCAGTGCTTACGCAAATAACAGGTTGCCAAAATTTTTGCAGATAATTGAAAAGACGATTTCCTGGTTAAGGAGTTGGGAAAATAACCTCAATCAGGAAGATGTAGAACAGTTGAATGAGATCGTGACCAACGAAAAACTCTGTTTAAGCTGTTCGTGGATGGCGTAGCAATTAAAATAATCGAGTACTTAGAGTCTCTGCAAAGAGCATAACAAACTAAAACACACAGCTTATACCATTTGCTTGATTATACTGCTGGTGAATCTAACTTCTTGGATGACTGGGATGTCTCCAAAATTCGCTGGATACTGAAAGCAAGAGCAAGGCTCATTATGCTCAATGGAACACGAAGGACAGAAACTGTAAAATCTAAACTGTACTCTCTGCAATTCAAACGAAGAAGAGACCCTTGCACATTTCGTGGGAACTTGCCCAATTTTAAGAAGTATTCGCATAGAGACATTAGGAAGTGGTTCACTTGATATGACACTATTATAGATTTCTTAAATGGAATAAAGGATTGGAAATGCATCATCAAATACTTACAAAAAGCACTGAATTATCGCCAACAACTCATAAATGAATTCAACAACTAGAATTTGCATGTATCATAATTATATTTTTGCCTTAAAAATAATTATAAATCTATGGAAGTTTTTAGAAAAAACTGAATCTCTTTGTTTAAAGAAATAAAAACACATTTGTTAAATTATTAATAATTCTATAGGAACTGAATCAAATCATAAAAATATAAGAAACAATTTAATGTATGGATAAAGTGAAATAAACAACATTACTTACTTACTAAAGTGGAATCATAAAAAATACAAGATGCGACATTTTAATTTAATAATGTAATTTTAACAATTAGGTTGCGCAACAGTCCGTAAAGAGCCGGGACCTAGTAGCATCTCGCCACGGGTGCTGCTAAATTTCGAAACCATATTTACGAATATTTAAGAAAAAGATCAATAAAAAGAGCAAGACTAAACCTTTGATTTAATAAAAATTTTCAATTTTTTTCCTATCAGACTCATTTCAGTTATTTTATAGAAAATGTTTATCAAACAAAAATCCAAGCAAACTTACCGATACAAATTTCAAACCAATCGGTTACCCCTTTCATAGTCTTTAAAGGTTATGCTGTAATAACATTCCCATTATAAAATTTCCATTTCGGGTTGAATTATTATCCTCTTACAATTCTGCTATATCTGTGTATATAATAACCTTACGTTGGTAGTATGCAAAACGAGCCAATAAGCCAGACAGGCGCATACTCACACACCATAAAAGAGTTGACTTTCATCGAGACCGAGACCGAGACTGAGACGACGACGACGACTACAACAACGACGATAATAATTCATCAATCATAGCTAATTGACATGGCAAGCCTATAGTCGTATGGCCCGCCCTGTATCTGTGTATCCATTTCCATAGTTGCTGTTAATCTTTATACCCAAAAAGATACAAAACAAAAAATTGACGGATGATCCTTTCGCGAATACCAAAAATTGTATATTTCTTACATAGGTTTCCATCAAAGGAAATCGCCCCTTAACCCTTAATGGAATTTGCATAGAATGTTTGTGAAAGGTTTTTTTGCATAGATACTCGTACGTACATTCGTTTATATTTTGTTCTTTTTTAATTTATCCAGCTGATCTGTTAATAAGGGTTGCGTGTCTTCTGTTAAAGGTTGAAGTGGTTGTTCTTGTTCTACATAGGTACATTCATGCAGATGTTGGACTTAACGACTTTACCTACTACTAGAAGTTTTATGTTTCCAATTTCCATAAAACAGCGATGTTAAGTGCGGAAAGCGGAACTGACTGACAGTATAGCTGAAAGTGACACATTTAAATTTAATTTTTTTTTAAATAAACCACGAATGCATTTGACATTTTGAACTTGATGGATTAGAGACATAATTATTGATTAAACAGCATTTAGTATGTAAATTAAGATTCACCAAAAAAGGATTTTCGAACACATGTTTCAAGACTCATTATAAGGGCTGTTTCATATTTTTAGGGGCTTTATAATGTTCGTTGCATTTTAAAGATGTTTTAAAAATCAATTAACATCCTAAAGAAGAAGATCATGTTGAGTTAGGACTTAGTGGTGATGTATTCCACTAACATACAAAATTGAATGTTCCTAAAAAACTGCCCCTCCAAAATTTGTTGGACTTTCTTCAGGGAAAAAAAAACACAGATAGAAATCAAATGTTTAAATGAATATCTTATACAATATCTAAAGTTTGACCGTTCAACATAAAATGAAAAATTATATACCTACCTACCTAACCTACTCGCATTTAAACAAAGCGAATTAAGTTGACACATGAAAAACATAAATAAATAGACCAAAAATAAGGCAATTAATCAAACAGTAGTCTTCTACTGGTGTGGCATAGAAGTTCTTGGCCTTGTTTGTAATTTTTTGTATTTATTTTAGTTTCTAACAACTGGACTTAATGTCAACATAAGGACGTTTTACGTACACAATAACAACCTGTCATTCATGCTTATAACATAAAAAAAATACTCAATGAAAAATTCAACAACAAAGAGAAAAAAAAAAGTGGAAAATTGGTCACACACGGAAATAGTTAATAAATTAGCAAATGGTCAAGTGACCATAAAATTGTGACTATTGGACAACAGACAATGTGAACATCAATTTTGGTCACTGTCACTTTTTACCCTCATTTTCGATTTCAATTCTTAGGTTTTTGTGTATAGACAAACATTGGGTAGGTAAGGTATACAAAATTGTGTGCACACCAGTGGCGGACCTAAGGAAAGCAGCTTGGAAGGGGATAATTTATATTTTATAAAATATTCACAATGCATTTACAATTATGTATTTAAGTACACATTTGTATCGGAAATATTCTTTTACATAGTGACTTGAAGATTGTTTTACAATTACATTCTTCTTTTATGTGTAAAATGAACACTGTGAAAATATCAACCTCCACAATATTTTTACAAATCATTTAACATTTTTGACATTAAATGTCAAGTATTAATAGCAATTGTTATTATTTTATTTAAAAAAAAAAAAAAAAAAACTGAAATAGCTAGAACTTCCTTCCTATTGAAAAGTATGTCAGTCCGCACCTGGACAAGCATACCAATTTTAATTTTTCATTTGCGATACGCGAGTATTTAAAAAGATTCATCATATGATCAGTGATCTGTGTTCACTTCATATACCAACTCAACAATGCAATGTTTGTCGTATTAATCATAACCTATACCTTGCCTACGTTATTTGTCTTTTTTTGACAGCCTTAAGTAATTTGTCTGCACTTAAATTTCGTCACAACAAATACACAAATTTTAAAAGTATTTTTCAAGAAAAGACAAATTTCTTGTCACAAGTTTTGTTTGCAAGTGTTGTTTAATTTTTTAAAACTGAAAATATTGGAAACTAGATCATTAAAACTATCTACAAATTTTTATGAAAATAGACGAGATTATCGTAAACTTTTGTAACTAATGAGATGATTTCACAATTTCACAAAAGTCGTTGCTTGAATAAAATATCGTCGTATATTTTAAAAATTGAGGTTTTCAGATTAACATTAAATTAAAATTTATTATGCGAATTTTTCGACAACCAAATGAAATAAAATTTTCGATATCCGAATTAGATTTTAAGATAATATCGTTAAAGTATTGTTTTTCTCAGTTTCAGATTAAGTTTGAAAATATAAACAATTTTACAAAAAGAAGTTTCATTTTCAATAGCCCCAAATTTAGGCAGCTATCATTTTTGAAGCTGTCGTCTTTTAATATTTTTTTAGTAAAACTACTCCATTATTTGAAATTGGTAATATTCACCTTGAAAACGAAACCATAAGTAAAGAAAAGTTTCCTGATCGTGTTATTTTAGAAGACATGTCGTCATATCACAATCAGCCATTCGACATGATGTGATTAAGGACAAATTTAACATCTGTTTTCATGGAAAATTTCGTCATAATGATATGGAGCTATCACCGAATAGCTGTGGTAGCCGTTTAACTGATATATTAATCCATAGTTAATGACATACCTTCATGATGATTTTTCTTTAAATACATTTTACAAAAGTAATGATTCGAAAGAATTTAAACAATAAAAATGATGTAACACCAATATAATTCACTCATGGCTCTAAAGTTACGTTTTGCAGAAACTATACGCCTTCACCGATTTCAAGTTAAACAAAGTCACTATAAATGTAAAAGGGTTTTTCAATTGGCGCTGATAGATTTTGGAGCCCATTTTGCTTTGGTGAAATCTGTCATATCTTATGTTTATTATTCAGTTGCTTATGTCAAATCATCATGGCCAATTACACGATTGAACAGCACGTTTAAATGATAAATCTTTATTATCAAAATAAGTGGTCGTTAACGCAAACGTTGAGCGCATTGCTCCCATTTTACGGTAGACGTGGTGGTCTTTGACAGTCCACTCTTCCACGTTTGGTGGGCAAATTTGCTCCTACAGCCGTACAAGATTCAACTGACTCAGGAGCTCAAAAGTTCATAACCATAGACAACGCCGCCGCACAGTGGCCTGTTTTGCCTTTTTTGGTTGCAAAAATCATATCTCCTAAACGAATAAAGATATTACCCGTGTTTTGTTGGGAAATCTATCCATAGTAAAGTAGGATTTTACACGAATAACAAAAACAATATCCATAGTGAGAATAACACCGATAAAAGTAAGAGTAGAATCCCACTATGGATAGGTTTTTGACATTTATACGAGCCTCGAATGGATCTTATGTGATTTCGTTCTCAAATGTTGGTACGATTGATATTGCATTTGTATCTCGATGGCTGTGTTCGTTGAGTAGTTCTGCATTTCGAATAATGTGTGTTTCCCATTGCGGAAAAAACGAATCTATTACTGTTGATATTATGTTTCCAAAAAAGGTTTATCTCAGTTTAGAATAGATAAATCTCAACTCTATTCAGGTATATAAAGAATTGAGGCGAGCTTCAAGCTGGCTTCATCACCATATGTTAATGTAGTAGTCTACGAACAAACCCCCTTTTTGAAGTTTTTTATTATTATTTTGACAGATCTTCTTTCAGCTGTACTAATTTTTAAATACAAAAATCTGGCCACTGCGGACCGTTGTTGGGAATTTTTCACTTTACTATATATGAAATGCGAACAAAACGCACGTATTGCTTTAATTTTTTTTTATCTTGAAAGAAATTTCCAAGGCTATACAAATTGTGACTTTCAAAAATACAGGGTATTTCAGAAATTTGTGTTAAAATAAGAAGTTTTAACAAAGTTGATCAACATAACGGTATTTTAATATACTATCGTCAAAATCATTTTTTTAAGTAATCTAAGTAAATTGAAACAGTAGAGCAAAAAGAAAAAGGGCCAATTCGAATGAAAAAGTGAGAAAAAAAGTATTTTTTTTTTAAATTTTAAGGATTTTTTTTTTATTTTCCAGAAGAAATAAAGACAAAACAAATTAATATATAAAAACAAAATTTCTTGAAAACTATCATCTAAGTCCGGGGAAATGTGTAATAAACTCATCATTTGTGGAGAGTATCGTTCTTTCAGATCTTTTTGGCTCCTCACATGCTTTAAGGAAGAAATAAGTGGATCCGAAGAGGTTGCAAGCATGTTAAATAGGTTCTCATTCTGACGAATCCTTGAAACTTTACACGTATTCTAATATCGATATTTCTTGTAGTCTTTATTGTTGCATTCCTGGGCTTCTTCTGACAGTTCTCCAAGTGGAAGTGTTTGATATTCAATGATATTTTGACTATGAACCAATATGTTGTGTAGAGTAGGTGTGAGTAGTTTTTCAGGATACTTTTGTTTAAAAGCTCTGCCGTTTTCTTAGTACATTCCCCAAATTTAACTGCATTCACTACTTCTCTACAATTCAAAAGGTTCAATATTACTTTGAGCCTCATTACTACTTTTCCATTGACTCCAACTCCATTTATTCGAGCGATTGCATCTGACTGTTCAAAAAATCTTCTTGCAGTGTTTCCAAACCCTTGCTTTTGTCTTTCCACATCAAGGCCAAGCTTATCGCGAAAACGCCTTTGGATCTCTTGTTTTCTTTTTTTCCCGCCTCCTTGGTCCCAATCGATTCATCAGTACCTTCTCTTTCTTGTCGAAGAGTATACACAAGCTTCAAAATAAATTGCATGCATCTGATTCTAGCGTGCAGTGGAGAGATTCCATATTAGTAATTATGTTCGTACTCAATTGATTCATCTTTATTGAAGTTTTTTTTGTGTCCTTTTGCATATCGGACATGACCGCGTAGACTTTGTTTCCGTTAGTTCGTATAAATTTTGCTCAATAATTGTAATAGAATGAACAAACATTCGTCCATTTTGACATTTTGTTCACATGTCATTTTTGTATTCGTCGCGAATGACGTAATACCCGTGGCATGATGGTTAGTGCGTTGGACTGTCATGTCAGAGGTCTTGGGTTCCATCCCTGCCTATTCTATCTAAAGTTTTTTTTCACGGGTACTTTGCTCTTGCGAGGAATTGACAAATTCTCCTAGAGTAATTCTTGTCATGAAAAGTGCTTTCTCAAATAAGCCGTTCGGATTCGAATTTAAAAATTGTAGGTCCCCTCCATCCCTGGCAACAGTACTCGCACACAGGAATAGTTGAGAGTTGTAAGTCACTAGACCCTAGTTTTCAAATCACTGATGCGCCACCCATTTTATTTTTATTTATAAGAATGACGTTTTACTTTGGCAATGCACTTGATTAGTTTCGAAATCATTTTAAAAAGTGTTTAAAACCAGTATGAGGTCTTCAAAATAAAAGCAATATTTTGTCATCCTTCTTTTTTGGAATCTATCTGAATATTAACGTTCGGCCTTGTTTTACAATGATGAATTTGCTTCCACTTCCAAAATGAATCTTTCATCAAATTCCTAGAATTATTAGGTAACATTAGTTCATTGTTTTTAAATTTTAAACATTTACATAAGTTTTTATTGAATATAATTTACCTTTTCATCCATGTTTGTTTCAGCCATTCTCAGTCACCAAGGAAACAAAAACAAGAAAGATTTTGAGGTTATTCGTTAGCGAATAATTAATTCGTTCCAGGGTGGATGGTATGTGGAACGCGAATTGAGTTTGACAGTTCGTAAAGATCAGATTGATATTCGTGACGACCAATTAATTTTTCGAATTTCACTTATTTTAGCAAATAAAAAGCATATTTTAGTATATTTACATGAATTTAATTAAGTTTTCTACGATTTTGTTTAGTTTTTGTGAAGGATTTAGAAAATCTCATGTCCTTAAATGCAGTAACCCTTTACTTAAACTTAAAACCAACTAAATAATACATGGGATAGTATATTTCTTACTTCGGGGCAAAACAAAGTACATGCTGTCGTCAAGAAAGGACATACAACACCGACTTCTTTGTCAAAACGTCACCATCCACAGACGTAACTTTGAGTTAGTCAAGGACTTCGTCTACCTAGGCTCCGCTGTAAACAGAAAACAACACCGGCGCTGAGATCATACGCAGAATAACTCTTGCTAAACGCTGTTTCTTTGGACTAAGAAAGCAATTGAGTGGTAAAGTCCTTTCTCGAGGGACCAAAGTGTTGCTATATAAAGTGCCTTGCACATAGAACAAGAAATGGACGAACACACGTGATTTTACACATTTAAAAAAGTCAATTTCAAACAAAAACACATTTAAATTATGAGCAACCAATTGATACTTATGTTAGGATAATAAAATTTGCATTTTGTTCTCTAAAACAAGAAAATTTTGTAAAAACAATTTGGTAGTAACGAATTGCAGTGTGGTTGCTACGAACTGTCAAACTCTATTCGCGTTCCACATACCATCCACACTCTAACGAATAAATTGTTCGCGCTCAACTTAACCTTAAATTTATACCACTTTTGCTTTATTTGTTGAAAACTGTAATTATAAATTGACAATTCGTCGCTGTCTGCGAATAGAAATAAAGCTCAAAATATGCGAACATCCACAGTTCTCAGTTCGCGGTTCGTAGCTCATGTGCAAGATGCTTAAGACCCTTATCATCCCCGTCCTGCTATACGGTGCAGAAACATGAACTATGACAAAAGCGGATGAAAGCACCTTAGGACGGTTCGTTTGCATCGAAGAGGAGTGGAGAAGAAGATGGAACGACGAGCTGTACGGGCTGTACAGCGACGTAGACTTAGCCAGAAGGGTAAAAGTCCAACAACGAGGATGGCTGGGTCACGTAGAGCGCATTAAAACCAATGCTCCGGCCCGGAAAGTCTTCGAATCCACACCCACAGAACAGCGCAGTAGAGGAAGACCGCGGATCAGGTGGCGCGCACAAGTGGAAAGTGACTCACCCAACTTGGAGCGTGAAACTGGAGACATCTAGCTAGGGACCGGGTTACATTGAGAAGTTTGTTGGGTGAGGCCCTAGCCCACACAGGACTGAAGCGGCACCTTTAGTAAGTTAAGTATATTTCTTACACTTGCACAAGGCTTAACATTTAAAATGCATGCAAACCAGGGATTATCCAAGTGTGGATTGGGTAACCCTATAAATATGGTTTCATATGACACCAAAATCAATTTTGTATTAGATGAGGGTATATTTACTCGGCGACCCTCCAACTAGAAAACCATATTTTTGTATTCTTATGTTGTGGTTCTTGAATATATGTATGTATTCGCATGCCCGATTTTCGTAAATACCACATAAATGTCTTTGAACCCAAAAATGCCCTTTTAATTTGCAATATTTATCACCTTTTTATATTTGATGAAACATCGGTCTAATGACAGATGAGGGAAGACATTGCAGAAAATCTGCACTAGTGCAATCGCATTTCTTTTCTTAAGCATTTTTGAACACACTCCCAATGCAGAATATCTGCAGTAAACAAAGAGGTCTGACCTAATTCGAACTCTGTATGTAAACATAGTTCATAAACGTCAGAGAAAAATGGCTGCCAAACAAATTTGTTGAACTTGAATTTTGATTTGCTTTCCGAAAAAGAACAGAAAATTTTAATTACTTCTGCAGCCCAACAAATTCAGCTGCACAATCTGCCCGACGCTGACGACAGTCTGACGTTTATGAACGGTAGGTACTGTAGTTCGACTGTTAGTTTGATCGAAAATTTGACTTTATGAATACAGTTAACGCAGTTCTTAGTAAGGTTGACGTTTATGAAAATGAATACACCCATTCCTTCTGGGCTTCTTGAAGTAAACTCAAACATATTAAGTTTGCCAGCTTCTGTAGATAAAAAGTAGGTGATTAGTAATTACAAATAAACTTTAATACCTACATGATCCAGATAGATTAATTAGAATACAACTTCTCGCAATTAGGTAAGTAAAGTAGATTCTTTTGCAATAAGAGAATTATAGTGCCATTCAATAGCTACAATAGCTTCTTTCTACTTAAACAAGTTTCTACCTTCCCTATTCACTAACTCAATAAAAGTAGTTAAATAGATATGTACATCGATTTGCAGATAGGACCTTTCAAAAAATCAAATAAAATAAAAGCTTAACCGTCTGTGCTGCACTCTTGTGGGAAAATAAATGCAATTGCAACTTTTCAACAGTCCAATTATATAAACTGAAGTTCTTTTATACTTTCTTATGGAATAGGTTCCCACAAATACAAACACATAAATACGTATGCCTATGGCGGGAAAAGTTATTCGAAAAACAAGTGCTGCACCCTAACGGCAAACAATTGAACTACAAAATCAAAATCTCTCTCTTCAATAGTCCACTATCAATATAAAAGCTATCAACTTATTCCAGTTCCAGTATATACAACTTAAGGCTTAGACTACCCTTCTAAAAAGCTCCTACTTTATTAACTACAAACAAAAATAAAACATGTGTGCGTTAGGTGAATGCAATGCATAACAGAATTATCAACAAAAATAATGGTGGCATGCGCCCTAAACACGCCTCCTAAAAAAGCTTTTAGAGATATGGCTTCTTTTCATTCAACTGGAAAATGTCATTAAAAATGTCCCAATTATTTTTCTCCACTTATTCTTCTCTTCTTCTTAAACATTTTGAAGTTGAAAAACACACAGTCAAACAACTTATTCCCAGTATTTTTATATGAACAGGAAATTATTTATAGGTTCCGCCCCAAGTGATCGCAAAGCAAACATGAAAAATATTCCCCTAATACCATTATTCTTATTGTTAAAGGTGCAAGGAGTACAACTCTATAAGTTCTTATTTTCTTAAAAGGCGATGGTGTGTGTGTGCGATTTCCCCTCACACCAACACTACTGTTTAAATGGGTTTCATATATTTATCACTGTTTGCTCTTTGTAGTGACATTCGTTGGAGGGTAACAGTGAATCTTTTTTCATTCTGCTTTTCAATTCGTATCGATTCGTTGCCTTGTCAAAATGGAATATCATCATTGCGCTTATGTTTGGACTCGGAATTGATTTTCCTATTGGTGGCTAAAGAAAATTACAAAAGATTTGGAAATTGTTAAGAATGAAAGTTCAAAGTTTTTTATTTTTATAGGTTTATTTATTTTCGAATTAAAACATATTTGTTTGAAAGTGCATAAAGTTATTTATTTAAAATATGTGCAGTTGGTTTGTGCTTAATTCGATTAAGTAACCTTTTGAAGATCTAATAGGTGTTGAATTTTGTTTTGTTAAAAACATTTATACCAGTTGTTAAAGCCTTAATGTATTCTAAAATTTAGTTTGAATGTCGGAAAATTCAAAAGCACTGAAAAATTTTGAAATCATGTAGGAATGGGTAGGTTTGTAGTTGATTTTTTAGATAACAGAACAATTATTTACAAAAATTAACAGATAGTCTATCTACCAAAGTATTTAAACTTCACATGATCTATAACTACTGGTTGCAGTTCAAACATTGATTTTGTAAAGTTTCTAGTGTAAGTTGGGTATACCTATGTTCCAAAAAGCGTTAGCTTATTTTTCTCCAAACTTTTAACGTTGAGTCTTAAAAAGTAATATTAAAGATACTCCTGTTCAATCTTAAAGATAATGGAGATGTTGAAATGTTATCCAGAGTAGGAATGAGGTGATTTTTTAAAATTGTTAAAAACAAGGACAGCCGTCCATTTTGTTTAAACTTAATTAAAAAAGTATTAATGTAGAAAGGGACTAGATAGATAAACAAAGGCATAGATACTATTCTTATAAATTTAGTTTATTAGGCTAAAATTGACTTAGACTGAAATTTTTGGTCGAAAAAATTACGTTTTTTTTCTGTTGCACACACAAAAGAATCCTTCTTTAAACGTCGTTGATGTCGACGACGTCTTAAATTTGATTTTTCTCTAAAATTTGTCTATCAGGTCAGGTTATTAAAATATGCTCCTTTAAAATGCTATAAAAGCAACCAAAAACTTGATTTTTAAGCCTAAGTTAAAACTTAAAGATTTTCATAACAATAAATTGTACCTATGATGATTTCGAAAAGTAAAAATCTTTCTCTTTTAGATACAATTTCAAGCATTTTCGTATCTTACTTAGTTTCTGAAAATGTTTTATTAGTTACCTATGAATTTTTATATGAAACTTAATTAAATTTAAAAAAATATTGAATTTGGTGCTTTCATAGTTTTGGAAAATACGTTTATTATTTGCTGATTTCGAATAAATATTCTAATTCTATCTACTTCAAATTTTAAAAATACCCGTTTAACATTATTTTGATATTTTAAAATATACATATTTCAAAACTTAATAGGTATATAAGTATAATAGAATTGTTTAGACAACAGATTCGTTACAAGACAAAATTTTTCTTTAAAACCGTTTTGCATTTTTTCTGTTTAGCGTCTCTTTTAGATTTTTGTAAAATATAACAAATTTTGAAGTTTTTTTCGAATATTATATGAAATAATATTTCAACTGAATATTGAAGAAAAGGATTATGTATATAGATTTGGGAAATCATCACGGATGATTTAGTCTTAAAAACCTTACATAAGTTTTTTTTAGAATTTTAACAAATGATAATTTGAAGCCACCAAACCCTGTCGACCAGTAATTTTAAATAATAGATAAGATAGATAGATAGATAGATTCTTTATTTTTCCTTATTAAAATTTAACAATAATTCTTACTTAAGAATGAGGACTTGGCTGCAATTCTGCCGTCTGCCTGATTTGACATTTCATAATAAAAGAAAAACGTTAAAAGTAAAATAGTTGAACCAAGTAATTAATTTAAAATTTCAAAAATGTTAAAAATTTGAATAAAAAAAAATACAATTTGGTTGGATTGGTATACTAAAATAAATTAGGTAAGCAACAGAAAAAACTTGATAAGGAATCATTAACAATTTTGATATGATTTGAAGAACAAAATTAAAAAGTTTTAAATAATGGTAACTGGCCGAATGATTAGACTTTACGTTAGGAAACTATTTCGGAAATGTAGGACGTGCTTACAGAAATTATATAGGGTGAACCATCCTAGCGAATCATGTAGTATCTCATGAAGTCTGTTTATAGTGAGATGGCTTCCATTTAAATGTAATCGACGAATTTCCTGTAATATCGGGAATACCGCAATAAAATGATGTATATCTTCTATTTCTCTCTCTATTACATAAATTGCAAATTTGTGGAAGATCAGTTCGATGAGGCACATAGTTAAGATTTAAAAATTTCAACTCGTGCTCTAAAAATTTAACTTTTAGCTTCGGTTTGTAATTCATTATTGAAATAGTTAGCTTCTGATGGTAATTGGTGATTGAGGTTCCCATAGGTGTTCCTGGAGGATGTTGACGATGCTTTAGAGAGATGCTGGTTGTAATTTCTTTCATCAATTTAAGCAGTAACATTTGCAAACATAGAGCTCCATTTATCTATGTTTGACTGCAATAAGGTTAAGTTAAGTTAAGCTTCATGTGAGATAGCTAGCTGATTCCATTCTTTAAAAGGGGGTTTTATGTAGACTTCTTTCATCCCTCTTCATCACTCTTTTTAAATAATCCGAGTTCATTTTGAGTTTTTGAGTATATACTGTTGTTAAACCAGACTTCACTTAAATAGCATAATTTGGTGTTGAATTTGGTACCTAATCTAAACATTTGTTTAAAAAAAAGTCTTTGAATATCCAAAAACTTGAGCACCGTAACACATACAAGTGTTGATAGTTTGCTGGAAAGACCCGATATTTTGGCAGAAGATCGGTTTTTGGATTGGCAAAAAACTTTGGCCGTAATAAACTCAACGCAATTTTAGCCTCTTTACCTTTTTTGTTTGACATGATTAGAAAAATTTAAATTATACGTAAGCAAAACTCCAAGATATTTGAACTCTTGTACTACTTCAATACGTTCATTATTGAGTGACCAATTCTCTTCCGGAAGCCTTCTTTTTTGACGCGATTCAAAAATCATTATTTTCGTTTTTTTTGTGTTAACATGCAAGCCCAACCTTTCGCAGAAGGAGTTTAACCTGTTTATTTGGAGGTGCAGAGTGCGAAAGGATTTTCAGCTTAAACAACTAAATCGTCCGCGTATAGTAAAACTTTCACTTAGATATCGGCGAAAAGTATTCCTCCTGGAAATTCATCACAGATATCGTCGATAAGCAAAGAAAACATTATTGGGCTTAAAATGCAGCCTTGTGGAACACCCGCTATTGTTTCAAACCACTCCGAAAACTCTGATCCATCCCATACAGAGGCGCATGATGACTCCAAAAATTTAGAATACATCATCAGGAATTTTAGAGAGATCCCTAGTAATGAGAGCTTATACATCAAAGCCTGTCTGTTGACCTTATCATATGCTGCTTTGAAATCTACAAAACAAGCATACAATTTCTTTTTTTTTTAATAGACTTCCTGGCAATACTGATAAGTGCAAAAATGTGATCCATCGTTAAAAAACCCGACCGAAAACTAGCTTGAAACTTGCTTAGACGATTAGTGTTCTCGATCAAACTTGTTTTAATTCACTGACTGTGAAGTTGGTAAGGGCGTGAAGAAATAATGTTGATTCTCATGGACCGACAAAAGTGTTTTAAAATGAACAGCAAGTGTCTCAGCTCCGAGACACCATATTTCTATTACGTCCACCCAATTCTCAAACATTATTGCAAAATTCCTTTGAGTTCTTGCAGTAAATGAGTTTTTTTTACTAGGTTGTTAAATTAATCCGTTTTTTTCGTTGTACATAGTTGTTTGTATTCATTGTTGACATGCAGGTAAATATTTTTGAAAATTAAAGCGTTTGTGGATCCAAACAATTTTAGATGCACAAAAGATAATTTATGTAATCTTTTGCAATCGCTATTGAAACATACCTTTCTAAGATTAAAATGTGAGTTGGAGTTGTTGTTAAGTGATGGAGTGCTCTAATCTGCTTAAAGAATGAGTAGGAAGAGTTTTACACTGTGTATTTAAACGAGATTTATAGAATTGAACATTTTCCTCATTCGAATTCAATTTCAAAGATTTGTTTAAGTTACTTTGTGAAACATTATTGATGAACTGATATTCAATTACTATAGGCAAGTGTGCTGAAAAATACGCTAATTCCACTTTGAAATCTGTAATTGTACTCCACCAATCTCCCGCTCCGATGTCAATCACGGATTGTCCTTGACCACTGATAAAGGTAAATTCGCCGGACGTTTCACTTCTAGATATTCCATTCAACAAAGACAATCCAAAGTTTTCCGAAAATTCTGTTAGAAGTTTACCATTGCGAGTAAATATATGATCTTTGGAGTTTCTAATTTCATTAAATAAAATCGCGTTCTCATTCGGGCATTTAAATCCCCAATAATCATTAAGTTTTCCAGGCCACCATAATTAAAAAAATCAACTAAACTTTCAAAATCATTCTGCCAGTTATAACAGTTTAGATTTACTGGAATAATGAAATAATTTATACTGTTCTTAAAAACTTTAAATATAATTATAAATAATACGTTTAACAGAATGTAGATTAATAAAACACCAATCAAACAATTTAAATCTTAGGTTAAATGATAATTTTTGTTGCAAACCAAACGATTTTAGTTTACATAGTCATTGAATACCTTACCGACTTAGTTTGTTGAATTTTCCACTAAAATAGGTTTTAATTTAGCGGATAAAATCTAAAGTTATGGACAAAAGATTTGGTCGATGTTAATTCAAATTTCGACAAAATAAGAATGAAGCTTTCGGCTCTCTGAACTAAACCAGCTAAGGGACTCCAAAATTTGCCTTTTATTTAAGAAAGAGCATCCAAACATATCTTAAAAGTGACAATAAACAAATGAAATACGCTTAAACGGCCCTTTTAGTTGACCATTGAACCATTCCATTCACTGCTATTATAAAAATAAATGTGCAAATGTAAAAAAACATGTTTTGACAAGTTAAATTAGGTTTCTAATTAGAGAGTTTTCACTTAATACACATTTTCTAGAAAATTTTGTATTGAGAATTTCAATTTTCTTGTCTGTTTTTGCACATAGGCTTGGTTTGAAAAATGCCAGAGGAGCTTAAGCATCATGTTTAAAATTTTGTTTTGAAGAATTTGCAGTTTTTTAATATGAAAAACGACTTTAAAAATTATAAGTTTATTGTATTTGATAAGTAATTACCTTCGGTTAATAAGCGGATACAACATTTTTATACCGACATTTAGTTTATTTGCTGCCATTTGTCACAAACTCAATGTAAATGAAGGTCAACTTCTTATCTAAGTAAATACCCAAGGTATATCACAGTCATTAACGTTGATATTACGTCTGGGTAAAAAATAATCCTTTCTTTTTCTGGTGAAAAACATAGCTTGACTTTTCCCAGCATTAATTTTAATTTTTAAGTGTTTGTGATACTCAAAAACAATGTCTAAATCAGTTTGAATATTGTTTATTATATTGTCAGGGTTAAATTAAATACATTTTCTATCACTTAAGAAACTTTTTATAATTTTAATCAAAAGGTTGGACATTAATTTATATTGAGTGTGTGAATGAGTGCATTTTGCCAAAAAGTGTTAAAAGCTTATTTCAACATCAAGAAAAACTTATCCTGATGATGTTTTTTTTTCTCTAAATTTTTCTTTTATGTGTCTACAGATTCTTAGAATCTGTTGTGACGTGTAATGTTCTTTCCCGAAACCAAATTGCTGTATTGGTATGATATTCTTTTCATTCATAAAATATTTTAATTTGCAGGTAATACATTTTTCAAAAATCTTACTTATACTACTCAATAGGCTTATTGGCGTTTAACTTAGTGGATCACTTCGGGTGTTTCCAGATTTCAATATTAAAACAATTTTTGCCATCTTCCATTTTAGTGGCAAATATTGAATTTTGAAACAGGCATTTATTAGAGAAGTTAAATAAACAAATCCACTCATTGAGTTCTTTGAGGAATTAATTTAGAATACCATCCATTCTAGTTTCACATATCAAAAATTCAATGTCTTCAACAGAAATTAATTATGCTTATTGAATGTAAATTTTGTTGATCTACAAAATACGTATGAAAAGAATGAAGACTGCGTAGATTGATGAATATATTCATAAATGAAACAAAATATTTCATTAGCGTACAAAACTAAATTTTAATGGATCCATACACATTTTCATAAATTACATGTACGAAAAAAATTGTAAACTCAATCTATTAAACAGTTTAATGGACTCAGCTAAAAGTATCATTAGAAAATTACTCTTCCTTTATTAACCAATGCTTACCCCTAAGATAGAAATCGTAAACAAACCATAATTTTCCCATTGATGAATGAGGCGAAAACTTAGCAATGCGTAAAAGACCGCAGTTTAACTATTTTTGTGAGTATCAATGACAATTTTTTTACTCTGATGCAAAAATTTCAAGCTGAAAATTTCACTAACGTAAATATTCACTTAATTATACAAAATCTCTGTTGTTTGATGAAGTGACGATAACTTAGCCTCGTTGAAGCAATACTTTTACAGTCTTAAAAGTAATTAAATTTTGATTCCCTGAACGAACTTTTTCGTTAGATATACATACCTACGGAAGGATTTGACTAAGTGCAACTTTTGAATATCAACACAAAAGCTGAGGTTTTTGCAATGCTAACTTATTTTTAAGAAGAACATTTGCTTTATGTCTTTCTTAATGCAAACAAAACCTTTTACATTTCAATCTATCTGAAGAAAAAAATATACATTTCAATTAAATATATCTAAAGCACTCAACACTGTTAAAATAACTCAATAAGATTAAGAACTATTTAGATAGTACCAACCTACCGACCTACCAACCCGATATAATAAAAATGGATAAAATAATTATACAAATACCTCATCAACGGTAGCGAAATATGTGGCCTTAAGCGTACTGTAAACTTAAAAAACGGTTAATTTCACAACTGATAATGAGCTTTGATTTATTAACAAACATACCAACTTGGTGCTTAAGACAAAATCTTTTTCTTTCCAGTTAAATGTTTTTACATATCCACTTATCTAGACTCAACTGATGGAATAATATTAAGCTAATAAGGTCATTAGTTTGCGGTGCAAGCCACCTCAATGCTGCCGCTTCTCTTTGAAAGTTTTTCCACTAATTATAAATTTGTTCATAATTATTTCAACAGTAGGAAAACTTATGTTTGTAAATGACTAAAACAATCATAAGATCAAACTGATTGTATTCATCAACTAAACACTAATTCAAGTTGTTGTACAATTTATCAACTTGACCCTAAAACAAATGCGTTTGCGCGTTTGATTTGAATTAAAATTCAATTAAAAACAACCAAACAAAAAAAAACTAAAATGCTCATCTTACTTAGTTTCTTTCTATGCTTTGTTTAACAATATATTTATGATACGAGTGTATATTATTTCTTTGTGCAACAACCGTGAACAAAAACTAAGTAGGCTATCAGTTTTGACTAAATAGCTAAGCTATATATACTTCAATATACCTTAACATACATTCCTAACTATACGTATACATTTATAAATTTAAAAATATTTGTTGGGTAATTTGAAGTTAGATATTAAAAAACATAACTTATATCGTCATCAATTTTATCAATATAATTGCCATTTATGCAAATGGTATTTTTTTATTTTTAAATAACTTATGGCTAGGAATTATTTACTCGTTATTGTTTTCTTACTTGAATATGATTTTGAATTTTTGTTTTATCAAACTACACTCACCTTCAAAAGTTTGAAGAAAGTCTAAATCTGATTTTTTTAAAAAAGAAATAAACGTTGATAAAAATTAACCACCAAAGTTTGAAAAACTCTTTACACACACGAGTTTAAAATCGACAAAAAATAAAAACACATTTAGGGTTAATAACACTACAGATGATTTCAAAACCTCTGTAAATAAAAATATTTTGCCAGAAAAATAAGATCATATCCATGATAGATTCTTCACCATTATTTTTAATAACATGACCAACTAACTACTGACAACTTGGCCAACTTCGTAAATAAAGTAGTACTTATCCCACTTACTTATATTTAAAACTATTATTACCACACCTTTTTAGAACATTAAGGATTGATATAGGCACTAACAGTATTGGGTAGAAGAGGTACACGCAAATATCAGTGGTCTTCAATTTCAACATTTTTAAATATTATTTCATTAAATCATACATCGTAGCATAACTTTTTGCTTAAAATTAGTTTGGAAAGAAAAAAATTCCAAAACCTTGTTTTACTTTGATTTTTCTTAAAGGGGGTGCTAACGTGACAGTCGTTAGTTTACAAACATTATTGAAAAATATTTTCTCCTTACTTCAAGCGTTTAAATGTCAATAAGCAGGCATCTAAATAGATAAGATGGTACTTTCATATTCCAATTTAATTTATAGAAAGCATACCTAGTAAAACTTCTTTTGTATTTTTTCTGTTCTAGAAGAATGAGTGATATAATAAGGGCTCCAAACTATGCTGCAATATTCCAGTATTGATCTAACAAGTGCAATATATAATAATTTTTGGGTGTAGTGTTCGGAATCCCTAGAGTTACTTCTGATAAACCTTAGCATCCCATTAGCTCTACTGACTATGTAATCGATGTGCTTATTAAACGAAAGCTTTCCATACAATTTAACTCCCAAATCATTTTTGCCGTAACCCTATCTAAAGTCGTATTGTTGAAAGTATATTCAAATATGATAGGGGATGTTTTTCTATGGCAAGTAAGGGTCTGACATTTGGCAACATTCAGGAACAACTTGTTAGATTCACACCATTCAGCCAGTTTTTGAATATCCTCTTGGAGATACAGACAGTCTGTAGAAGATTTTATAAGCCGGAAAATCTTGACATCATCGGCATACATAAGATACTGCCAATATTAACCGGAATGTCATTTATAAAAAGGATAAATAGCAAGGGGCCAATATGACTTCCTTGCGGAACCCCTGAGGTTACATAAATTACTTTTGGATTTTAACTTTCCCAATTTTACAAATTGAACCCGATTTTTTAAATAGGAAGAAATCTATTTATGCAATTATAGTGGAAACCAAGTTTTGAAAGCTTAAAAATTAGTATACTATGATTAACTCTATCAAAAGCTTTTGCAAAATCTGTAAGGATAATATCAGTCTGTAAACCATTTTCGATCCCGCAAAGTACAGAATCTCATTGCAATCAAAGGTTTGTAGCAGTAGATCTTCTAGAAACAAAACCATGTTGGTATTCAGATATTAAATCCTTAACAACAAAATTTAATTTTTTACAGACAAGCATTTCGAACATTTTTGAGATCATTGATAATTTGCAGATAGGCCTATAATTGGTGACATTTTGCTTCGAGTCAGAATTAAATATTGGAGTTATATAATAGATCTTCCAACAGTCCAAAAACTGGTCACTTTTTAAAGATTGATTGAAAATCAAGCTGAGCGGTAATGCCAAAGAGGGGGCTATGTTATCTGGCCCAGCACTTTTATTTACATCAAGATTAGCTAGAGCTTTAAAATCATTAGAAACAGTTAAGTCTATACTTCCAATATCAATAGCATAAGATGTCGAAAAATCAGAGGGTTCACAAGGAGCAGGAGGCAAATAAACAGATTTAAAATGATGGGCAAATAGCTTTTGTAGTTTTATAAGCTTTATACGCTTTGTTTTTCTATTTTTCAGATGAGATAATCTTCTGTTAAACCAGCGTGGATTTGAATTGGGTTTAACTATTTCTTTAGGAATATACATATCAATAGTTTCATGTAGATACATTGCGAATTTTTCAAACGCATGATAAAGGCTTTAATAAATCAAGGTATTATACGAAAGAAATGACAACAAAAAGTTATCGATTACAACAAAGTTTTCATTTTTATAATCGAAACTAAATTCTGGTACATCAATTGTATCTTTTATATAAGTTCAGAATCCTCAAATCATCAAAATTCTATATGATACCGTTTGGGCATATTTCTGTATATCTTACATTATGTGTTTCAAAACACTGTCTATTTGAAATCCGGAATACCAAAATCCTGTATGAAGAAAATTCTGTCTGTCATAATACTGTATCTGCAAATATCTCATCCCAAAATACTGTATCTGCTTTTTTTACTTCTTCTACTTTAAAAAAAAACAGCATTTAATTTAAAATATGAAACATTAATATCGTACAACTTAGATGGCGCAACAGTCTGTAGAGAATCAGGCCTAGTCCTATTGGCTTCTAAACTCTCAGGCATTCCTGTGTGCGAGTGATGACAATGATAGAGGGGACCTACAATTTGTGTGTCGAGAAAGTACTTTTTATGACAGAATTATTCTTTGAGGATTAGTCTGTATTTCTGGTTTCTCGCAGAACTTAGAGAAGATGGTTGTCAACAGTCATCTAGGTTTGACTATATCAGTTCTTCAACCAGTTTCAAAAGCTTATCGTTTCTGAATTTCGATAACATCAATGGTGCGGTTGTTTAGTTAATTAGCATAACAGACTATTTTAATAATCGGAAGTGGATTTTCAACGGTAAAAATAACAAAACCACTTGCTTTTTTGGATGGGTTTTAATTTTGTTTATGTTAAACCGATTTGACATCTTAAAAGACATAATTATGGAGAATTGTGAAAGACTTTAATTGAATTTAATGTCATACAAATGTTTGTATGATCTGACATACATGTCTTTTAACCTGAAGTCGACTTAAATACATTACCTTTTCAGTTGAAATGAAATACGTATCAATTTAAAATTTATACTATAAGAATGGTTTCAATTTAAAGTTCATAGTTTTTTCAATAATTTAATTAGCGCCGTCATAGTTACATTATTTTATCAATGTCGTTCCATATTAAAATTAATTTAATAACTATTTTCATTACAATGGGTTCTAAGGGTTGACATATTTTTTCTACACAAAAGCCGAAGATTCACACCTTTTGCACCATTTAACAAATAAATGTAATATCTTATATATTATTATTAACGAATACTTACAAATTTATAAGTATTTTCGGTTGATCTAGTGTGAAAACTTGACAACAACTTTTTTGACTATAATATCGAGCTGTCGGTTTTGTACAACATCGTCTTGGAATTACATATGTACAGAATTGCAGGTGCTGAGAAAAAAAACATTTTAAATGGAGTTCTCAAAAATCTACGAACAACACATTATAATTATTTTACAGAATTACCCAATGATAAATATGTGATAAATGGGCAGATATCATCTTAAAAAGGTAACTGTGAACTAATTTTAAGCAAAGAGGGATAGGATTAGAAAGGATATATTGGAAAAAATTGCTCCTACTATAGCATTCCATATTCGTGTAGTCCGGCTAAAAGAACAATGTAAAAATGGTAAAATTTACTTAACAGTAGAGCATTGAAATTAGCCATAAAACAATAATAGCCATAACACCTTACCCGTTGTTCAAGAGTAGTTAATGTCTGATAAGAGAAATTATCCTTTCAGTTCTATCTAAGAGACTTAATTACGTTATTGGGGTAGTAGCCCAAATATATGAATCATACTTGAGTTTTTTCAGTTACAACCAAATTCTGAAACATCTTTTATTCACCAAGCTCTTTTACCAGAATCTGCGAAAAGCTACATTGAAGAGTTAACAGCAATTTATAATTTTACCGATCGCTCATTGTAACTTCTTGGTATCCTCATGGGTCTTAAAAATGAGAAAAATAAATGCCCTTCTCTCGAGCTTATAAGAATATTATTTCTTACATGAATACCTGGACATTCTTGAATCAAGGGAAATGAGGCAGCAGACCTTGCAGCAAGAACTGCTACAAACTATCTACTTATTGTAGAGTATCCCAAATTGTATAAGCTCCTACGCAGAATTTTGATTCAAGATCATAAGAAAGAGCTCATCGAAAGTTGACAAAACTCTGAAACTTTTCTAAAAAAAAACATCAACCTACTTACGTGCCTATACCATACAATCGGTCTCTAAACATAGAACATAGTATACAACTCTCCCGAATAAGAGTTTGGAAAGCTAAGATCCTGAGCAATGTTCGAATTGTGAAACGATACTCTCCGTTTGGCATATCCTTGTCGAATGTCCTATATCTCGCCAGATTGAAGTATCAACAGACAACATAACCGAAAAACTTGCCGAAATCTTGAATCCATCCGATGAACAATCCATCCAGTATATAAAAGATTCTACAACCACTCACCAAAAATTTGATGAAATATAATTATTTTTTGTCACTTTTTAATTAAACATAATTAGCCTTCCCTAAATTATTTTTTTTATAATTTTGTTTTACTTTTAGTAACCTGAAATATAGAATTTGATAATTAAATGCAAATACGTATGGTTGAGAGAATAAATAAAAAAATTATAGCCAGATCAAAAACTAGTCCAAAACTTCTTGCATCATCGAAGAAAACCTAAAAACACTTACAACTGAAAGCTGTTTAGTTTCCTCGAGGCAAGTAGGTACCACAAATGGACAGTGGCATTGAAGGAGGGTTAGGCTTTTGCGGCCGTATTCGATATATTTGATTTTTAAAGCCTTAAATTCAACACGTTAAGATGAAAATGAACTTAGCGTACGTTGTCATTCCATTGGTAATCCACATCCAAAGGGCTAGGATGAGAATCTAAGTACAAATATAAAAAATACCGAAAATGTCGGTGACAAAACGGAGCCTTGCGGCACACTAATCCTTATTTTGTGGATATCGGATTTGAACCCTTCTAAAAATACCTCAATTGAACAGTCCCCAAGATAATTTCTATCCCATAAATAAGAAAATATTCTTCAATTTTCAATAAGACTAAGAGAGTTTAATTTATATACCTACTATATAAAGATTTGAAATGTACCACGAGATCACCATTACACTTTTGTCATATGTTCAGTTATTACAAAGCTTTCGTTCTTAAAAGTATTTCATTTATGTGAAAATATGCGTAACACAGTATAGTCAGGATATTAACCCCAACCTACCTACTGATGTTTTTTTTATTAAAGGTAAAACCAAACTTTTGCTATTATCTCTTAACCATTTTAATGAAATCGATAAAATAAAAAAATCATTAGATCAATATACCGTTAAAATAAAAACAACAATATAACATGAAATTAAATTTAATAATAAAAACGATAAAATCTAACTGAAAAAGAATTTTCGAAAAAAATTAAAATTATCACAATCAAAGTATTAAAGTATCTAGAAAAAAACTTTGAGTATTGTGTGCGTGAAGTGGCTCATCTTTGTTCGCTAAATAAATTAAACAATGGCTGGCGTTTGTTGTCCTTAGAGTCCAGTAGCAGCAGCGGCGGCGCGCAGTTGGTGTTAGTCATTGTTGACACAAAGTCATATCTAAGCTTTTTGACATGGTCTTCTCAGCACATACCTATACGCACTTTTATCAGAATGTCGTAGTCCTATAAAGAACGAAAGAAGTTTGTACATAGCAGCGAGGAGGACACACATCAACGATCAGGCGTCGCGTACAAGGCGCAAAGATAAAAACACCTTCCACTTTCAAGTTGCCGCGGATAGAAGTTATATTGAGGTATTTATATTTGGACTGGAGTATATCAGAAACTCGTCATTGTTGATGATTAGATGGCAGATACATGAACAACGCATTTTATATCTGATGGTTCTTGCTCCATTTCCCTTACCCAACCCCCCGCCCACAGTCCATCATTGGGATCCACCGAAATGCATCAATTTGCTATGCCGCGCTTTATAAACTGGCACGACTGCCCTGCCTGGGCCGGCTATTCCGCAGTGTGGCGTCAGTCTGGCGGCGGAAATAAATGTTTTATATTTGCTTTTTTTGTTTTGTATTTATTTAATTTTTAATTAAACTGACGATTCCAAACTGATAGATTTTTATCTAACTCTTTGTGGTTCAACATCACTGGAAGCCCTGTTTTGCTCGTGTTTTGGGTGGTAGAGCAGGCGGGTGAAGGTGGATTGACTTGCGATAACCGTGTGGACGGAGTCATACTTACATTCGCCATCATATAGGAGGAGGAACTTCATTTGCCCTGAAAACGATGGGCCATACCTACATACATGAGTATAATATTTTATCTAAAGAGTGCTGCATGCAAGTGGCGCAAAGTGTTGCACATCGCTAGAGTGTGGCGCCATAAAAAGGATTCTTATCAACTTATTTATTTATTATACCTACCACTGTTTACACAGGTTGGACTATGCGAATTGCTCATAGACACTTTTTAACTAGTTCAAGTGAGTTTGGCGCTTATGATAGTATTTTTTTTATTTGATTATCTGGAGTAGGTTAGCGTTAGGTATGTTTTTAAAATGGTTTCCAAATATTACATTATGTATTTATAAACATATACATTTGACACTCAAGGCAAGTCTTTGAATATCTTGCAATCATAAACCGAAAAACATAAATATAACTTATTTGTCGTCTTTTGTAAGATTAAGACCCTGGAAGCTTTTACTTTTTTGCTGGTTAATGTTTCAGTTAGTGAGGAAAATGAAGATATTTTTCATTTGCAAAAGGTTAATCAATTTTTGTCAATGAAAATTGATACTTTTAAAATTTTGACTTTTCAAATACTATCATTCTCTTTATCTAAATTGTAATTTGCTATAGATAAATTTCTTGTAGCTGGATGAAAATTGAAATGGTTTTTATAGGATTTCTATAGATCGAAATCAAAAAAGTCCTTTGCTAATATATTGAGCAAATAAGAATTTGTTAAAATTTTCAAAGAAGAATAATATGTATCTATTTATTTTGTTTCTATTTTGAACAGAAAAATACGTTAAATTTATTTTTGTAGCTCAAACATATTTTTTTTTCTTTAACAATCTTAAAAGGATCTTAAATATATAAAAAGCTAAGTAACATAAGCAATAGAAAAAACAAGGCTTATAAACGTTTACGGATTGCAGAAAATAAAGATGAACTACAAAATATTTATATCCAATTGGAACGAGAATTCGATGTTCTTAACAATTTTGTATTTCAAAATTATATTTTGTCGATTGAATCTAACCTACAAAAAATTGTAAGTCATTCTTGTCCTACATCAAGAGTAAACAAAATTCGATTGGTATTCCCAGGTGTATGAATTACCTTGGGTCAACATTTTCAAATGTATCAAGTATTTATGATTCCTTCGCACACTATTTTGAATCTAGTTACGCTAATTCGAATGTAAGTTCAGCATGGACAGCCGAATATTTGTCTTTTGAATGTAAGACAGATATTGGTTGTTTAGAACTAAAGAAGATGGTCTCTTGAGTTTAAATGATGACAATAAACCAAGTCCAGACGAAATTCCCCCTATTGTTCTTAAAAAATATGCTGCTTCTCTAGCTGAACCGCTTTTCCTAATTTTTAATAGCTGTTTAAAGAACGGCGAATTTCTTGCAGCATGGAAAAATTAATTTCTTTTGAATTTAAGACAGAAATTGATTGTTAAGAATTAAAGAAGATGGTCTCTTGAGTTTAAATAATGACAATAAACCAGGTCCAGACGAAATTCCACCTACTGTTCTTATTAAATGTGCTGCTTCTCTAGCTGAACCGCTTTTAATACATTTTAATAGCTCTTTAAAGAACGTCAAATTTCTTGCAGGATTTCCTATTCAAAAATCAGGGTCTAAATAGCAAATATCCAATCACCGTCTGATTAGTAAATTGTCGTGTATTCCAAAACTTTTCGAGAAATTTATATATAAAAACTAAAAATTTTAGTTAAGGAACACATGTCACCGCCACAACATAGTTTTGTTGCAGGAAGATTAACAACGACTAATCTTTCTATTTTCTCCAATTTCGTTTTAAATAATCTCGAAAAAGGACATTAAATGGATGTAATTTATACCGATTTTTGAAAGGCATTTGATAGAGTACGTCACTCTATTTTAATTAAGAAATTAAAAAACTTTGGATTTCATTCTAAGTTATTGAAATGGTTGGAATCTTATCTTAGGGGTCGAGTCCAATTTGTTTGCATGACGAAGTTCTCTCAGAACCAATTTTGGTTTCAACTGGTGTGCCCCAAGGTAGCCATCTTGGACCCCTTCTTTTCCAAATTTTTATAAATGACTTACCTAGTATTTTCCTTAATTCTTGTCAACTTCTTTTCGCCGATGACTTAAAGTTTTTTCGTTGCATAAAATCTATTAATAAATGTCCTCACTTACAAGACGATATTTCGAAATAATACCAATGGTGCACGAAAAACCAATTATGTTTTTCTTTTTGCAATACCTTTTCTGAAATCATCTTTGAATACAAAATTGAGAATCAAGTCCTAGAAGCAGAAAGGGAGAAGAAAGATCTTGGTATAGTTTTTAACCCTAAATTTAACTTCGCTAAGCACATTGAATTTAGTGTAACCAAAGCAAATTCCATGCTCGGTTTTATCAAACGGAATAGCATAGACTTTAAAGACCCCTTTACTATCAAATCGCTGTTTACCTCATATATGTAAGACCAATCTTGGAATACTGTTGTGTAATCTGGAACCCTTTTTATAACATTCAATCTAAAAGAATTGGAATGGTCCAAACAAAATTTACAACATTCACTATTCAAAAATTTGTGTGGAACATCGAAACTCCATCATACAAAACTATATACCAACTTTAAGCTATTCAAAAATCAAATGGGGTGGCGCAACAGTCCGTTGTGAACCAGGGCCTAGTGACTTACAACTCTCAACCATTCCTGTGTGCGAGTACTGTTGTCAGGAATGGAAGGGACCTACAATTTTAGGCCGAATCCGAACGGCTAGTTTGAGAAAGCACTTTTTCATGACGAGAATTACTCTTGAAGGATTTGTCAATTCCTCGCAAGAGGCAGTACCGGCGAAAATTATTTTTTTTTAATTAAGGTGGCAGAGGCAGGGATTGAACCCAAGACCCCTTGCATGACAGACCAACGCACTAACCATCATGCCACGGGTACTTTAAGCTATTCAATCACTTAAAAATAGACGTAAAATGTTTTCCGTGCTGTTAATAAGTGATATTTCATAATATCATATGAAATGCCTTTTTTTGTTGTCTTTAATAAATTTGTATGCTCCATCGCCACAACTTCGAATACGTTGTTTGTTTCGAGAAGATGTACAGATGTCTGAAAACGTTCTAGTTCGTCCTGCAAATCTTCCACCATTGGTTCGAGCATCTTTAAACGTTCAAGATAACCAGTTAAATTCTCAATTTGTTGTTGATTTTGTTTCATTGCTGCCGATCAACAGCTTCTTGTTCACGAAACGGTAGAAGACTTTTTAATTTTTCAATTTCAATTTGATGAATTTTTTGAATTTTTCTTGCTCCTCCGAATGAAGGCTTATTTGAGTTTGGGCTAATTTAACCGATTCCATTAGAGTTGCATTGGTTTTTTCAATGCGATTTTTCTCTTCTTGAAGCGATTGCAGTCTTTGGGTGAGATCGGTGACTTTTGTTGATAAATCATTGCATTGGCTGCGTAGGGTTTGAACTTCAATATCGTTAATCTCTTTGAAATGTTCATTATGTGAAATGCTTGTCTTAAAACTAATATTATTCTTTTCAAATTGGTCCACTAATGCAACTTGAGGATTTGATTTCTTCGTGTAATTAATCAAAATGTGTTCTTTTGAACCACAACGAAAACAGGAACCTTTTTCTCGCTTTGGATTTGGACACGAACTTGAAACGTGTCCTATTTGTGAACAATTAAAACAATTTAGTTTTTTTAATGCCGTCATTCTTATTTAATGAATACGAAGAAGATGGATTTATTTTCTGATTTTTAAAATTCCGTTAACTTCGTAATTGACCATAATAATGTGACAATTCCTTGAGTTGTTGAAAAAATTGAATAACTTCTTTTTCATCCGTTTGCTTGACCAGCAAGTTCTTGCATTTTCAGGATATATCCAATAATTGAAAGTTTGGATGAGCAATATGTTGTTTTTCGGAGTTCATTGATTACTTCAGATATGGTGTGCTTTCGACCAAAATTCGATAAAAATTTTGTCGAAAATTGGAAAAATTGGTAGAATCATCACTTGCAAAAGCAATTCAGCAGCAGAGTTCATTTTCATTAAACGTCGGCTAAAAACATAATCCGCACTCAATGAATCACAAACACGTTCATCTTTAAGCCACCTAGCCATCATAAATTTCATCAAACGGATTCATCTTCAAAAATTGCACAGCTGACTACAGAATTTATGGTTAACTCTCGCTGCAATTGTTGTATACGTTGTCATAAGTAAATAAATATAAAATTCACATCTTCAGAGAATCTAGGAAGTAGAAATGTAAACATTTTTGTTATGACAGCTTCTAAGCTATCAATTGGATACATAAACCAAATTCCATTATTTTGATTGTCAGTTATCAACAATCACCTTAGCCGACGGCAATTTTTCGAGCAATATTTTTTTTAGCTACGAAGCACAAATCTCATTTGGTGGGTATGTTAATAAACAAAATTGTCGTATTAGGGTTCTGACAATCCTCAAGTATTTGAAGAGAGGCCATTACATCCACAAAAAGTCACTGTTTTGGATTCTCTTTGGTCCATAGCTGTGATTGGACCTTACTTCTTCGAAAACGACGATAGAATAACTGTCACATTCAATTCGGAGCGTTTTAGTCATATAATAACCGACTTTTGTATGCCTGCTGTTGAAGATTACGACTTGGAGTATATGAGGTTTTAACAAGAAGGTTCAACATACCACACAACTAGAGCGAATATGGCTTTATTACAAGAGACATTTCCTGTCCGCGTAATTTCTCGTCGTGGCGATATCAACTAGCTGCCAAGATCATGCGATATGACAACGCTGGACTTTTTCGTGGAGCTAGGCTAAAGACTGTGTTTAACCTTTAATTCTTGGGTATTTTTAAAAACCAACATTCTTCAAGTTATGGCTGAGATACCGTCCAACATGTGTCAAAAAGTGGTCGAAAATTACATCAAAAGGATAAATAAACTTGCGAGGTGGTCATTTAAATAATGTAGTGTTTTCCATATACATAATGTCAACGTTTAAACTTTATAATAAAATGAAAAAAAAAATCAAAAAATCAATCAAAAATTTTGTATGTGTTTTATTTTCGTTTACTTTTGAAACCACAAAATGGATAACGCTGTATATACTTGGTGTCGTTTGCTACTCGTCGTCTAAAATTCTTTTTTAAGTACTTTCATTGTTCCTCTGAAGTCTCATCCTAAAGAAGAATAGTATAATATTTCATGAACTATGTTAACTTTATAAACAATAAGAGCAAATTGTGATTGACTTTATGATAAACAGGGTGACATTAGGGTTCTTGAACTTAATGTTTAAAAGATGCATTTGTAGTGAAAAATATTATCATTATTTAATATGTATAAATGTTTAATCTTAAAACAAGATGGTGGAGATCTTAAGATGACAATATGAACAATTTTGACAGCAATATCGTCTCATATAATTTTATCATCATTATCAAATATGTATAACTTTTTATAAATTAATACAAGATGGAGGTTGGAGATCGATGGAGTGTTGACATCCTGGTTTGAATACTTGTTTTTAGACCAACTGTTGAAAACACTTGCCCTCTAGGAACTCCTTCATTTCTGGCCTTATCTTGTTTTCCCAACAAGTCCTTCATTTATTATTTACAAAGTGTGTATTAATTAATCAATATTTTCCAATGATTGAATTATTTCTTAGACGAAATTCTATATAGAGAAACTCAAGTAGACCAATTCAAAAATTAAATTCAATATAATAAAATAAATAAATCAACAAAGTAATGCCATGAATATACATTTTATAAATATATTCTTTTTAGAAATTGATACAAATATACATAAATACATTTAAGTGAATATGAATATAAATATCGACACCACTATATTCCTTTATATGATGGCACATGCCAAGAGGCAAGAGCAACCCGGATGTCATATGATGGGCCACTCGAATACAATTTTGTTAATTAAATGAAACACTCGATGTCGGGTGCTCTGCATTTTTAATTTGGAAACAAAAAAGTAAAGCGTGACACTCTGTGACTCTGTGGTTTGATGTTCTCTTCCATGGCGGTCGCGGTAGCGGTGGTCCCATCCGTCCCGTTGCCGTCGCTATCGTCATCATCATCGTCTTTGCATCGCCCATAGTAGGCCGCTGCGCCGCGCCATGCCGCGACAACACATCATCTCGGTCCTTTTTTAATTACTGCGAGCCTCCCCCGTTGCCCTTCGGCAGAAGGCAGCCAACATTTGTGAATTATTTATGAGCATTCCATCCATCTGACCACAATATATGCAAAGCATAGAGTTTCGAATGCATTTCGATTTACATTAATTAATTGTTCTTTAGATTCTAGTTTAGTTTTGCTTCGTCGAGCCACGACTACCCATCGAAGTAAAGGCGACGGACGACGACGTGGAGTATGGAGTGCAGTCCTAATATTTTAATTAACTGCCAACTACCATAAGCGCTGCCGCTCCAGAGGATGTCCGTACATGTTCATTTGCGCCCATTGAACCGGAAAGTGATTCGTCCATAAGCCTTATTGTTTGCATAGCAATATCCAATATAGGTATATGTCTTAGACCATGCCCCAAGAGCCAAGAAATGGAGATGGAGAAGACTACGCGCCAATATAGGTACAACAAGGTAATCGGTCGTGATCGTTTTACGCTATACGCAGTGAGTTTCATGCCAAAAGATACCTAAATGAAACCTAACTCCTAGGTCGAGAAAAAAAAAAACAAATACTAACCTAACTTAGGGCTCTAGTTTGAGAAAAAAAATTGTCGAACCAATAACGACATTTTTGGCTCGGGCAATGCTCCGGTAATTTAACCTTTTTTTAAAAAAAAATTAGACGAAGCATGTGTTTATAGGTAATGGACCTTTGATTGGCACGTTCTATTAACTGAAATCAAATCCATCAGGGCCCTCGAACGTGTGGCTGAAAGCAACCATTTATGTTACAGAGTCTAAAATTTCTAGCACTAATACGATTTGGGTTTGTCTTGCATATTAGAGTTATACAGAAGGTATATCTTTCATCATGTTTTGGAAAGTATCTTAGTTTAAATAAAAATTAAATTCCATTTTTAAGAATATTCTGTTATAACGTATTTAGAAAACAGTGAGGCCGTGTTTGTCCATAGTGTGCTATATTAGCTACTTTCGGATAAACCATATTTGAGAGCAAACGTCAATACTTGTGGTTTTTGCTGTCATCAGGTAGGAAAATTCAAGTTAAGATTAAAATAATATTGTAGGATTATTGGAAGATTCAGAACCGGATTTGAGAGTAAAGTTTTGTTAAAAATTGTAGGGCCCTTTATGAGAAGAAAGTCAGTTTCGTATGCAAACGCTATCTGCCTACAAGAAGATATTGTTTTTGGGACAAAAATTAACAGCAGGTCAGTTCAGCTTGCCTGAGTAAAAAGAAATCAGCTCGGAAGGTGACCATGCTTATGCTAGCTGGATTGATGATGGACAGGAATAAAAATCTTAACGTATTCAACGTAAAGACGCCGCTGGCCGTTGCGTCTTGGTTATAGGGAATCTCGATAAAAGGGAACGAAACTCTGATTTTCGAGTCGATGAAATGTGAGAAAAACTAATTTTTATTTAGATAGCAACATTTTCGACATACAAGTTTAAATGTCAACACAACCTAGTTTTAAAAAAGGTAATGCAATATTAGTGAGAAACGTTTTCACTGTAAACTGTTTTTTTTTGAGAGTGTAGGGAGATCACCTCAAATTTGATTCTTAGCTTTTAATTAGAAAGAAGTGCAATTCCTGTTCAGACGATTAGAAAAGTTAAGAAAGTTTTGGGCTTTTCACTACTTATAGCCAAAAGAGCTATTAATTGTCCCTGATATTTCTAAAAGGATGGAGTATCGAGGTTTTCAATAAGAGCGCTACAAACGTTTTTTTTTTTAAATAAAACAAAAAACGGTTATAGATATCAATGAAATTCTTTATTCCTGTGAAAGTACGTTCGATGCCATTTTTTATGGAACTCGATTTCTTTTGCATGGGCACGCTCGCAGAAGTCCAGACACTGAACCCAATTTTCGAAGGTTTTCAAGCATAAATCGGCCGATGCTGCTGCAATTTCACGTTCAAAATTAATACGAGGTTTATCAATTGCTGCTAACTTGTTTACATAGACCCATGAATTGACGTAGCTCATAGGAAATAGTCTAATGGCGTCAAATCGCACTATCGATGCGGCCAAGTGACTGGACTATTTCGTAAGATAACACGTTCTCCAAACTTGGTTTTTAATAAATTGATTGTGACATTCCCTGTGTGGCTTGTGGCGCCGTCCAGTTGGGGCCAAAAATATTCGGTTATCATTGAACGGTAGCGATTCACACTCACAGTCACATCACGGAAAGAGTACGGCCCAATGACGCCTCCAACGACGGCCCATAAACCACACCAAACCGTAATTTCTCGGGATGCAATGATAACTCATGACGTATGGATGGCTGCCTGACCAATACCGCATACTTTGTTTATTGACGAAGCCGCCTTAATGGCTTGAAATAAAGCCTCTCGCTTAAGATGATTTTTCGATGAAAATCCGAATCCCAATTCACAAACATACCACGCTTCTGTTGGTCAAGCGGTTTCAGTTCTTGCGTCAGTTTAATCTTGTTAGGATGACCTTGCCGCTAAATTTGACACAAAGACGTCACAGAGATGCCCATCGCTTGAGAACGAAGTGTGAGAGACACATTTGGGCGGGAGCAATATTCTCGACACTACGGACACTGACTACGAATTTATATATGTTAAAAACCCTGGATCTCAATTTATTACTGGTTTTGTGATTTTAAAGCTTTTCAAGGTTATAGGTATACGTCTTCAGAGTTTTTTTTCTGCTTGGTATGTAACCGAATTTTCTTAAAAAGTCATAACCTCAAATCAAACATCAACGATAATTTTAATAGTTTGTCGGTTGTAAATTTGAGGTTGTCGCCTAACTCTTTTCTTTTGAAAAAGAATTGTTTAGCTGCGGTGCAATTACTTTTTAAAATAAAGTGTGATTTTCTAAAAGCTACAGGAAAGTTTTTCAAAAATAACACATATAAGTCAGAAAATTGCATAAAATCTTTAGTTGAATCGATACTACGGTCCATATAATTTAATTTTTGAAGATTTTTTCATGGAAATGTTCACACCGACTGGGCGTCAAATAGTCGCTCCGCTTAGTCCAATTTTGGCATACTCTTTCCAACATTTCGGCCGGTATCACACGAAAAAAGGAGTTTCAATGTTGTCTTCCAATGCGTCAATTGAAGCGGGCTTGTCTGTACAGACAAGAGCTTTAACATAGGACCACAAAAAATAGTCTAAAGGCGTTGAACCGCACGATGTAGGTGGCCAATTGACCGGTCTCAGACGTGAAATAAAATGTTCACCGAACTCGCCTATCAATGAGCCCATTGTTGCGCGTGCTGTGTAGCATGTAGCACCGTCTTGTTGAAACCACATGTCATGCAAGTTAAGTTCTTGCATTTTGGGCAAAAAAAAGTTGGATATAATCTCACGGTAGCCATTCACAGTTACGTTACGATTCCCATCATCTTTGAAGAAGTAGAAGAAGCATTGGTAGCTCTTGCAACACTTTTTGAAATTTACTCCAAAATAGACAATTCTGCTAATTTACGTAGCCTTCAGTGGGTCGATTAAACTGACCATAAAATGAAAGAGGCGTGCGTTGAACTTTCTTTACAGAGCATTTTGATAATAAAATTCAATAATTTGCAAGCGTTGTTCGTTTGTAAGACCGAACTGATTATGTTTAACAGTGAAATAAAACACGAGACGTGCGTTAGCTGTTTTAACGAGCGTTGTCAAAAAGGTAATAGCTAAATCACCCTTATAAATGCACTGTTGTATTCAGTTAGAAAAAATGTAATTCTTTTAAAAAAATTGTTTCGTAATCTTCACAAATTATTTCGGTTACAAATTTCAAGTGTATTGTCAACATACTACTACTTTACGACTTTATAAAACCTACGACAAACTTGTTTTTGAAGATATTTTGAAAATTTTACCAAGTTTGTGCGAAAAGTTTTTAATAATAAGACTTTTGACTTCTTCCTGATTTTGACACTTCTCTTTTTATACATTTAAATCCATAAAAATGAAGGAAAATAAAAAAGATTAAAACCGATGGGCAATTATTTCTTCGACTGGAAATTAAAATCAAATTGTTTATTTAAATAAATATTAAACTTATTTCTTATTTAAATACGAAATATGGAACTAAAGAAAATGAAAAGCTTAAATGTCGAAAAGTGCCAACGGAAATTTAATTTTAATACTGCAATAAATAATTCCTGCATTTGTAGCCATCTATCACTTTCTTATAGATATAAGCCATGGTCATTCGCCTTACTTACCTTTTTTAATTGAGCGAAACTTAATTTATTATTCCTTTACACTGAACAACATACTTAAATCGAAATAAACTTTGATGGTTATACGAACATATACTTCTTTCAACGAACAAATAGATTGATAAAAAATAATTGCATCAACTAATGCGAAGTAAAGTTATTACTTTTTCCTAGAAAGCCAATCCTTGAACAAGCTAAAATAAAATTAAAATCACCCCTCTCTCACTTTTCTACTTTTTTAAGGTGACTATTCTAAGATTCCCCATAAAGGTAGCACTCTTAACATCGACTTCAACATCGACATCTTCAAATGCAGGCCAATTAAAGGTAAATCAAATCAAAACCAAGCCAAACATCCAAAGTAGCGATGATGGCCGACTGATAAGTCATTTAGGTTTGTGTGTAGTATCTATACCCTACCTTACCAGGCTTCAAACTCAAGCATATACTTACCACTATCTATTCCTGCCTTAGAAGTATAGTGAGCAAGTATAGTAATGGCATCTATACCTGCTTATAGTGAGCACTCCACCACTCCCCCATTATTTTTTATTTCAAAGTTATTGTTGTACTTAAACTCATTTATTTTTATTTTGTAAACCACCAACCCTTACAAGACACTACCGGGCGGTCCGACATTGCACCCGTTGCTACAACAAGCACCACCAACCATTACGCTGCTTGCTTACATGCAGTACTTGGATGTTAGGTAACTGGTTTTTAATGTAAACACAGTAAACGAACAATGGCGTATAATACCCGCGCCCCCGTGTCACGCGGGTCGTAAAGACCCACTGATGCAACTACTTACATCCCTGCAAGACGAGTCCAAAACTTTCGATTTGTATAGGTACCTTCCAAGTAAAGTGTAGGTAGGTAGGTGTATTAATGGAAGGGGGTAAGAAAGCCGTATAGCCCAGAAGAACGCATACTGTAGGTCCATATATACATAGGTACTTTAAGAAGCAGGCTAAGATGCTCTTTTTCGTATAGCTAACCACCTAACCTACCACTGCTGCTCCATTAACAGCAAAAATCTGTTGGATCAAACTAAAACACGCGCGTGGAGCCATTTCTGCGCTTGGTAGGTACTTGATACTTGGAACTTGGTATTGCTTTTGCTGTAGTGGCCATAGTTTGTGCCTTGTGTGTTTTTATACATGGCCAGGGCATTACATCAATTCGCAAAACTACATGTGTAGCTACAAGAGTGCAGAAGCAAAAGATTGGGGTATTGTGGGGTATGTATTCCTACCTATCTAACGATGGTAGTATAGCTGTTAAGTGTATATTGTGGTGGGATGTAACCACCCAAGCCCCAACCATTCTCACCCCACTTAAGTTGCAACCAAAACCTACCAAACACCAATTGTACGAAGCTACCTCAAAAGCAGACACTGCAATCGGCCATCATTTTTATTGTATCGCTGCTTTTCGAATGTAACTGTGTGCGAACTGCCAAGGCACCATTTAAAAATATAAAAACAAAAACTTAACTGGAACTGGTTTCGCATTCGCATAAAAGACGAACAAAAAAAATCAATCCAAATATACCAGATTTATAAAGCTCCTACTATAGGGTTGCCGACGTTAGTTTTCTGTTCTTACCTAATGAAAACAGTGGAGAAAAAATGGTACACTTTAAATTTTGGATGGAATGGTTGTTTCCTCATCTCCTTTGGACCTTGTTACTATAATATAGCTTTATGGTGTTAAGAATTAAGGAAAAGCAGATGTTAAATGATGAGGGGGTATAATATTTGAGTACTTTAAAAATAAGGATATAAAAATGTAAGTATATACAATTAAATTCGAATATAGTGACTTCGAATTTAACGACAGTTCGGTTATAACTACGAAACTTAATGGTTAAGTTTGGTTTGAGATTAAATTGTTACTAATATCATCCGTTGTAACAACTTAAGCTATAACAACCATTTTGGTTATAACAAACACTATTAGGAGTGTCGTTTTTCATAAAAATCCAAAATAATGAACAAAAACAAAATACAAGAGAATGTCTAAACATGATACAGTTATGTTTAATTTAAAGCATCAAGAGTTGTTAAGCTTGCAGACTTTGAACAAAGATACATTTGAAAAAGAGGACTCAACTCTTTCTTAATACATTGCACTGAGGGACAATGCAAACCATATTGCATCAAAAACAGCATGAGCGGAGAATTTTGATGACGACATCTAAGGGCTGTCGAAAAAAATACAGTGCATGGGAACTCTGACGACGATGATGGTACCAAAAGCCCTTCAATAGCTGAGGCGTTCAATGCGAAAGCATTGTTAACAACTTGTGTTAACTTGTGAAAAAAAAATAGAAATTCTTTTCAACAAAAGCGAAAAAATAGTCTAAACAACTTCTTCGAGTTTCAATGAAAGACAAAAATTATGAAAAAGTGCGTATACGCCCAGGTGTACATAATATGACCACTTTCGCACAAATCGCAACAATAGAATATTAAATAAATAAATTGAATTGAATTGAATAACTTTCCTACAAACTCATTTTAATTTGAAGTCAAAAAACATTTAGATGCGTGTGTAAGGTTTAAAGTGCAGTTTTATTCAAATCATTGGAATTTATGAGTGGGACTTTAAACCTTACGGAATTCTGCACAAAAAAATGTGGCACTTTAATAAAGAATTAACATTTTTTTGACTTTCTTACATATTTAGTTGAACATGTATTTATTTTAGTAGTATCTTTGTTGAATTATTATTTTCTAACGATTCTTGAGATAAAATTACCTATACCAATTTTATATCTATTCAAGAATTTGATATACTGTCAAACACTAGGAATCCAACCACATTTTCGAATCGATTTTTACTTTTCTAGCTGGTGGAAGTGTTGTACTCAGGAACATTTACTACTTTTGAATAGGTACATATTCACCATGACAAATTTATAAAACTAAATGGTAAATTAGAATAGAGCGTTGGAATTCCCTTAGATAAAAAATAGACTACTCAAAAATGGTATAAAAAAGTGCGTCAGTAGGATGACCCCAAAAATGCAAAATTTTAGAAAAAACGAAACAAAATAAAGACATTTTTACATTTTCTGGTCTAACAAAATTTGTTTACAATGAAAAATCCTTTTTTTTTAATCACAGAGAAATTTGAACCAGAAATTACGAAAATCTTCGATTAAGGTGTCATTGTCTTCAAATTGTCTGTCAACTTCATAAACTGGCACAATTTCCACGTCTTCTGGTTGAATTCAACTTCTAACAACCCTTGAAGTGTGAATGGGGCATTATCCTTTTAGAAAATGAAGGGCAAAGGTCCAAAAATGCTTTTTTATTTTTGGTAATGACGCTTCCAGCTACTTTTAGTATTTTTCGTTTATGATTGTGGACAAAAAGTAAAATTCGATTGGGCCAAAGTAGGTTATAGCTCCCCACGCCGATACACCTATACGAGAATATCCATTTGTAAAATCGATCATCTAGCGAAAGTTATTATTTGAGGCCCAGGAGCACAATGCGCTGTAGCGCCAACTAATGTAAGTAAGTAATTTCTTAAAGTTAATTTTGATATTTATTCACTTAATCTTCAGTCTTATAGAAAATTATATGTAATTATTATTTGAAATCTCTATTATATATGTGAATTGAATTTGAAATTGTATATAAGCATTAAATTATACTAATACCAACTTAAAGATTTCGGAAAAACTGTTGCAAATAGTCTAAAAAGAAAATTCGCTTTGACATAGTGAACAAATGTTCACACTTTGTTTTGAATCCATTTTCATCATTTTTTTAAAGGAAATATTTTTAGAATATGGTATCAACACAATTTTTCATTATTTCTAATTTGCAAAACATTGCAGACAGTAACACGTATTAATATGTTTTTTTTATTTCTTAATTCTGCACGTTTTAAAATCCATTTCTGCTCTGTAATTGATCAAAATCAAACGAAAAATAATATATAATATAAATGAAGCGAAATATTCTAAATTCAATCTCTCCTGCCTTATAAGCCTTCAACTTAATCGGAAAATAAACTGTATGCGTTTTTCATAGATTTGAAAGCTGCGTTCGACAATATTAACAGAAACGCATTATTCTACAAACTGACACAGCTTGCTATATCTACAAAAATGGCATTGATTCTTAATTATTATTAATTAAGGTGTAAAACAAGGTTGTGTTCGAAGCGCTCTGCTATTTATCTTGTTCTTAAACGACATTGATTCTGATTTGCCGTGTGAGTTACTACGGAAGGAGTATGGGTAAAAGCTCTACTTTCCGCAGACGACATAGTGCTATTCTCAGATAATCCTGCTTCCTTACAGATAATGATAAACAGCTTTGCAAATTATTGTTCCAAATGGCAACTGCATGTGAACCTAACAAAATCAGAAATAGTTATTTACGTCGAGCAGCTGAAGAAAAAATATTTTTTATAATATAAAGAAAGATAAATGTCATTTTCATACAGATTTTCATTATGCGGACAGGGTTTACTCGGGAAGAGTATATTTGTCCGGCAACTGAAAAAATAGTCTCAGTGTCCGGACAGCTTAATTTATATGAAGTTAGAGGTATTTTTATTCATTTAAGTAGCTAACCTACCAGCCTAATTTTTGTATAGGATGAATGCAGACAATTTAGCACAAGCCTTAAATGATATAAGGACGAACAACAGCAGCATAAGGCAAGCAGCGATCAAGTACGGAATATGCCGCTCAACTTTGCACGACGGATTAAAGGGAAAGAGACTAATCACCGAAAGGGCTACAAAAATGGGCCCAGAACCATATTTGAAAGCTGACGAAGAGGAAAAAATAGCTCAATGGTGCGCGGATTTGTGCAAGTGTGGCTTCCCCTTAAAAATGGATGATTTATTGAACACGGTTCAGAAAATTATAAAAGACTCGAAGAGAAAAACTCCGTTCAAAAACGATCGTTCAGGAAAGGCATGGATGCGAGCCTTTTTTAAAAGGAACCCCTCTTTATCTTTGCGAGAAGCGGAGACCATCAATAGCCGTAGTTACCAAAGAGGCTATTTTAAAATGGTTCAGAGAATTTGAAGATTACCTGGAAAGCATTAAGCAAGCACAAATTATGGAAGACCCAAGAAGAATTTTAAATGAAGATGAGATTAGCTTTTGCCTCTGTCCAAAAACTGGCAAAGTTATTGCTCCAAAAGGCTATACAAATATATACCAAATTTCAGCTCGTTTTTTCTGCTGATGGAACCCTTTGAGCCCATGGTCGTGTTTCCATATTTGCGCCCACCGAAAGATATCGGCCAAAGTATGCCAGAATCTTGGTTTTTAGGGAAAAGCGAGAGTGAATGGATGAGGAGCGAAACCTTTTTTGAATATGTTGCCGACTGTGTCCACAAACGATTACTTGCCAACAGCGTTGGGCTACCCGTTGTATTGTTTGTAGATGGGCACAAATCGCATTTGACTTTAGAGCTCAGTGAGTTCTGCAGCCAGAATGAAATAATTTTGTATGCGTTACCACCCAACACCACACATATCATGCAACCCTCCGACGTAAGTGTCTTTAAGCCACTAAAATCAGACTGGAAAACAATCCGCGATTGGCAGTCAAAAAATTTATGACAACAACTCACCAAACAAAACTTCTGTCCACTTTTGAATAAAGCAATAATGAGGAATAAAACATGGTGAACACTATTAAAAACGGCTTTAGAAAATGTGGATTATTTCCTTTAAATCCGCAAGCAGTTGACTTCACAAAATGTGTTTAAAACAACACTGAAAACTTGTTAATTGCTCAAGTTCCTCAACTGTCAGACGAAGACTAACCTTTAGATATCCCATGACTCAATAACGCTTCAGGAGTGGTAAAGGCTCTCAAAAAGCAATTGCAAGATGTTGGAGTAGATGCTGACATCGTTTTGAAGGTTTTTGAGACTGCAAAATCAAAAATTGCACAAAATGATTCACCGGAGGATATAATCGTCGACCCAGATACCTTAGGCATCCTTGGAGGATTAGGGGACCTAAGCGTTGGAGTGTATAATCTCAATGGAGAGGGTATTCTAGAGAAAGAAACTTCAGAAGCGGATGGCTTAAGCACAATTGAACCCGAGCCTGTACCGACAAATATTTAATTTATTTAAATAATTCATGGTTAAATATTAAATAAGTGAATTAATGTGTTTTGTTCCTTTTGTGTTAATTTTTAAAGTTTTTTATAAACCTTATTAAATATCATTTGCCTTCATATTTTTAATAAATATTTATTTTATAGTTACTTAAGTAAAAACTAAAAAAAATATCTTACTTTTTACCAAAAAATTGTGATATTTCATTTGCTCATAACTCCAATGTAGTACCCGTGGCATGATGGTTAGTGCGTTGGACTGTCATGCAAAGGGTCTTGGATTCAATCCCCACCTTAATTTAAAAAAATAATTTTCGCGGGTACTGCCTCTTGCGAGGAATTGACAAATCCTTCAAGAGTAATTCTTGTCATGAAAAAGTGCTTTCTCAAATTGGCCGTTCGGATTCGGCCGAAAATTGTAGGTCCCTTCCATTCCTGACAACAGTACTCGCACACAGGAATGGTTGAGAGTTCTAAGTCACTAGGCCCTGTGTTCACAACGGACTGTTGCGCCACTCAATTTAATTTAATTTAATTTTTTCATAACTCCAATAAACTTCTAAACTCCATACAAAAATTCTTTGTCCGGACACTAAAATTCATTCGTCCGGAAACTGAATTTTACCGTCCGGATACTAAGTCGACTTTTTTTTAATTATATTTTTTCTAATTATTGCAGTAAATTATTAACAAATAACAAAAATCGAAAATTATCGGAGAATATCCAATATTTTTGAACAAATCAAAGTACTCGAGGTGGCATTGATAGCTTAAAACCTATTACGAATCAAAGTTAAAAAATACGTTAAGTGTCTGGATACTAGTGCCTTTACCCTAACTGGCGCCTTACACAAAAAAGAAACCCCCAATCACTTTTTTTTAATAAATAAGCACACTGGCAACCATGTGGCACAGCTATTTACGTATACATACATTAAAAACAATTTAAAATCATCTCTAAGCTTCTTGCCAAAGCACTGTAAAATGTGCCAATGAATTAAATATAAAAATAATTCTTGTAATATTTGACGTTTCAACTGTCAATATAGTTACATAGATACTGTTACTCCGACATTAACCAGTAAGCATCTTCAATAGTTCATTCAACGAGAGCAATATCACGAATTGCTTTATTTTTCGTTACTCTGCCTGCTTGCACCCAGAGTCCCAGAATAAATTGGAATGAAAAAGCTTTCCCATATGATGGCTTCCATGATTATGGTGTTCTGTGCTGTGTGCATAAGAAGTACCTACTATACTACGTTACGAGTATGTGAGTTCCATGGGAAGGTGTCATGCTTTTTCTTTAATTTTGCTTCTTCTGCTTCGCACGCTGTTTACAGCAGTTGTGGCGCTGTTAGAGTATTGGTGTCTAGTTGGGGTTACCTACATTAATAATAATTGTTAATACAACTACACTATAGTCACTCGATGGGGAACGATCCGTTGGACAGACAGCTCTTTGGATAAAAGAGGTCGCTGGTGTGCAGTTTTCTTATGGAAAAAATGTCTCTGTCCACCAGGGGGCGGTAAAGTGAGGAAGGCGAATGCTTATACATTACGTAGGTACTTCGCTTCGACTACTTGCTTTAGAGTAGAGAGCTATAAGCAACAGCAGCAAAGCAACGCAAGCAAAGTGCATGCTTGCGAACAGCTAAGCCAGTTTCCTTTGGTTGTTGCGATGTTTAGCAGATGTTTGGCCGTTTTTTCGCTCGACCGTGTGCCTCGTCTCGTTCCATTGGTCGCTCCGTAGTGGTTTGAGATTTTGATTTTTTTTCCGCCCGTCCGTCTTGGTTTGACGTTTGTCAGGCGAATCGCCGACGACGACGCATCACATCGAGTGATAGTGTCTACCCGGACCGGTAAAGTAGTTGGGGCGATTGTTTTGTACCTATTTCAATCTTTTCGTTTTCGTTTTTTTTTGTTTTCATTTTTTGGTTTTTGAAATAGAATTTGTGTATCTGTCTGTCACTGTTATTGTCGTCGTTGTTTTTGTTGTTGTTATCTTCTTATCGCATCCACCTTTCGTGTAAATGAAGTTTATCTATGTACAGTACATCATCGTGGTGTCGGTTTTGTTTGGTGTTTTGCCGTCGCTATAATTGCGATCATAACGGATTACGGCAATAATTTGCATGGTCGACGGAAGTTCACTGTTCACTTGCGAATTGCGATACGATACGAGAACGTGTAGACGTGAATAAATAAAGTACCTATAAAGGTGTGTGTGTGTTTTTTCGAATTAAAAGACCACAAGCAACACGAATACTTTTAAATATCCACCCGTTGCCGTTACAAAGTGGAAAACATCTTTGACGACGAACGCGACGAGCAGCGAAAAAAACGAAGACAACCCAAGAACACATCCATATCAGTTTTATATCGGTTTTACGAGCAAAGAGCAAACATACATTGCACTTTGTGTAGAGATAGTAGTTAGCCTACTACCTATAATTGTTGTTGTTGTTGTTGTTGTTGTTGGTGGTGTTGCTTCTGTTCAGTGTAAGTTGTGTTATAGTAGTTGGTACTTAACTGTGACTCCTCTCTAATGACAACCAATCGACGGTAGGTGTGGTTGGGGCATCATACATCGTGTGCACTGTCTGTCTAGCTTTTGGTTTTATAGTGCTGCCGCCCCCTTTAACAAGTCGTTAAAACAGAGGAAAAAGAAATATAAAAAAAAAAAAAAACAAAAATGAAAATGAAAAGTATTACAGCGTCTATGTTTTACTTAGTTGTAATCGATGTCGTTTGGTCGGTTATCGGACAGGCAACCAATTAAAAAAAAATCAGCTAATGAATCGCGCGCTTGAATTTTAAAAACCAACCCCAAAATTTTTTACGTGCGTCGCGTCTTGGGGGTTAGTTATTTGCTCCATATTTGTTTTTTTGTTTGTTTTAAAGCAAGGGTTAACTACTTACCTGCCCATTTATTGGTTGTGAAGTGGTATTTTGAAATTAAGTGAATAAAATTCATGTTAAGTTGTTGTAAAAGGTGTAGGTTTTCAATCTTTCATTTTAGCCAACCAAGCAATACTCTTACAAAACTTACCTCTCTTCTTAAATTTTGGGTAAATTCACCTTAAATAATAAGTAACGAGAGAATAGGTACTCCACACCGCTTTTACCTACAATTTAAGGTATTGCTACACGATATCTACTCAAATAAATTTGTAGAAGGAATATTTTTAAAATACCATTTGAATGGTTGAGACTTTGCGCTGCGACATGTCACATTTTTCGCTGAGAGGATCACCAAATAATCAGGTAGGTCAAAAGACTTTATTTATGTACATATTTTGAAAGTTACCGAAAAAGTAAACACTTCCGGTGCCTATTATTTAAGAACAATCTACTAATGTCACTGAAATTCTCAACTCATAATTTAAAGTAATTGATTGAGACGCCTTTAATATTTAACCACAATTGAGATGGAAACCTTAGAGTTCTATTTTTGAACTCGGTTTTTTATGAAAATCATTATGAATATTTAACATATCATTCAAATGTCTTTTTCTTACATGATTCTTTTGTATATCTTTCACTGGAATAATATGATTTTTATAATTGGAATTTTGGAATATGGAATAAATTAAATTCTGCCTACCTATTGGCTCTTTTTTGTGTTTGGTCAAAATTTCTTCATATCACTTGCCGTCAAGGGCGGATTCAGACTTTTCATCAGGGGGGGGGGGTGTTTCACACACTTAGATGAGTTTTTACTCACCGCTTAAAAATGTTCTCTAATGTTTTGTAAAGGATGCTAACAAAATTTAAAATTGCTAAAATGAAAACTTCAGTAAGTTATGGTCTAACTATTTAATTTGGATGACTCATATGAAAGCATTCCAAGATTCGAACAATTGTCTAAATATGCCATATTTAAGAGCTAAAATACAATAGCTTAGAGGGTTTTTGGTGCATTTCGCGCAGAAATGTAGGAAACTATTTGAAACGATTGGTTTTATTCCAAAAACAAAACACACTTTTCTTGATTTCATTTCTATTAATGCGAAGAACGCTGCAGAAATTTAGAAATCCAGAAAATGAGAGAGGATCTGTTATGTAAAAATGTTGGGCTTTTTTTTTACGTAGTTTTTCCGAACTCAATTTCCGGGAGTCTCTCATTACTATCGTTATCAATCTGCTTAGGCACTCGTATTTGGATCTTATAAAGGCGTCAACAAAACTTAAAAATTGTAGAGACAAGAAGGTTTGGTTCTTGAATTTGAGGAAATTAAATTAAAACAAAATAAGGTAAGTAAAAATAAGTTGGGAAGAAAAGTTTTGTAGTACTCACAAATTACACGTTTCAAAGCTTTTATATCAATAGATATGAAACGTTTATTATGTTTTTACTTAGCCATTAGTTTAACAAAAGTGTCACTTGATTTTTTGCGACATTTGTATTATTGAAATTCATGCTTGAATCTCAGTTCTAGAGCATCCAAAGCTAATTCACTTCAAGAGTAGATTTATTTAATTTTTTAAGATCTTTTGTATTCAACAGAAAACCAATTTTAAAAGAAATGAAATGCAAGACTGGGTCGAAAGAACTTGATAATTTCTTCCAAAAAGTCTGTTTAAAAATATTGCCTATAGGTAAATGTACCCCCAAAATAAGTTTTTCTTAAAAATTTAAATGCAATTTTTTTGTCAAAAAATCTAGATTTTTTTCGAAAATCATTTTAAATTTTGTCTTAAAAATATTTTTGGTATAAGCACTAAAAAAAGAGCTTATAAATATACATATATACATTTTACATTTAAATTTCGTAAAAAAATGTCCCCTTTCTGAGATATCGAGTTTTGTAAACAAAATTAGTAAAAAAAAATAAATTTTTGATCATAAAAAATCATCATCAATTTGATCATTGACAAGAACTTGCACAGAAAGAGAAGATTTTTGAAATAGTTCCATTATTTCTTAAGAAAACTTAAAAACAAAATAATGATGTTTTTGAGGGGTACCCTTCTGTAGTAATACAAAAATATGTTTTTCTTGTTAAAATAAGCCAAATTAAGAACACAACATTTTGAGAAAGTTTTAGAAAAATCACATGTTTGAACCAAAAAATTTGTGTGGGGACTTCTGTTATTTTTTGTATTAATAAAATGATAAAAACTCCCTTCACTAATCAGCTGAAAATCTTAATTTCAATCAGAACAACTGTTTGGACTGTAGGGGCTAGGAAAGACAGACAGACGGAAGGAATCGAGGTACCCACTTTTTTCAAGGTTTCTTCTTAAGAACCTGAATATTTTCTCTTTTTCTTACAAACAATTTTTATGAAAATTATTTAAAGCATAACTAAAGATTTTTCAAGTTCTAAATTGAGCGAAAATCAAAATTTGAGTTGTTTCATGACCCCTACGACCCCCCCCACTGGAGCCGCCATTGCTTGCCGTGTTTGTATTTTATGTTAGTACATTAGGCTCGGATCTATCGTTTCTAAAAGAGGTTTCCAAAAATTATGATATTAATTTGTTTTCCAAAACGAAACTTTATAAACGGAAATTCTTTAAATTTATTCAATTACGTATGAAAACTTTTGTAAATATTTTATTATTAAAACTATCAAAGATTATAAGATTTTGAAACTTTGGGTTGAATTATCATTGGATTTATACAAGATAATATTGTTGATCTTTTTAATACAATCAAAGGGTCAACTATGGTTTACGAACTACTTACAAACATTAATAATCAAGAGAAATAAGGCATATAAGGGTTGGGAACGTTTTCGATCAAATGCGATATTAAATGTGTATAAGGCTTTGAGAAATAAGGTTATTTATAAAATAAGAGAATTTAAAAAGCGGTTTTATGCTCCACGGCTTGATCCATCTATTGCCCGCCACAAACTTTGGAAAAACGTAAAAGAAATTGGAGTTGGAAAGCAAACAAACTGCATAACTACAAACATTGACTGCAATGAACTAAACAAGAACTTCTTATCAACACCTAATATTCATTCAAACTCTGACAATACTCATAATGAACTAAGAAATACTCGTATTCCTTGTTCACAAGCAATAAGAGATTTCAACTTTGAAAGAGTAGAAGAGTCTGATGTGTTGGAAGGTTTTGTATCGATTAAATCAAATTCTGTTGGATTCGATAATATACATCCGGTTTTTGTAAAGGCTATTCTTCCTTATGTTCTTAGGTATATAACGCACTTGTTTAATACCATTCTTATTAGTGTTGTTCTTCCTACTGCTTGGAAATATGCAAAAATTGTTCCTGTTCCCAAGAACAAAGATGAATTCAAGCCTATTTCTATTTTACGCTTTTTATCTAAAGTATTTGAAAAAATTATGATAAGAAAATTTTTTCATACAAATCGGTTACTTTGCCTAAACCAGTCTGGCTATCGTCCAAGGCATAGCTGGACAACAGCCCTAATAAGTGTAGTAGAAGATATTAGACAATCGGTAGATAGTGACAACATTGCTTTTCTCACATTGTTAGATTTTTCTAAAGCATTTGATACTGTGAACCATAGTATATTATGCAAAGAACTTAAAGAGCAGTTCAAGTTTTCATCAATGTCAGAAATGCTGATTAACTCATACCTTCAAGGTAGATCTCAAGCAGTTGCAGTTGGTGATTGTATTTTTGACTGCTTGCCTTTAAGCAGGGGTGTCCCTCACGGATCAATTATGGGACCACTACTCTTTGTTATATACATTAATGAGCTTCCCTCATGTCTTGTAAACTGCTCCATTGATATGTATGCGGATGATGTCCAAATTGCGGAAAAGTTGTCCTTTAGGTCTTGTAGAGAATGGAATAGGCGAACTAAATGATAATCTCAATCGAATTTTACACTGGTCAGAAATAAATGGACTCTGCTTAAACCCAACAAAAATGTTTAAAAATATCACGTAGGCCTATTGATATATCAATGCTTTACGAATGCTTTACGTCACACAGAAGATAACACCAGTTAGAACTAGGATGATTCTCGCAAAAACATTATTAATTCCGTTAAAGCTGTTTGGCTGTGAACTATTTTCGAACTGTAGTTATGAGCAAAAACGAAAACTCAATGTCGCCTATAACTGTATTGTGCGATATATCTACGGACTGAAAAGAAGAGAACATGTTTCATCTTTCGCTAAATCAATATGTGGCCTCACTTTAGAAAGTCTTTTCAAGTTTAGGACTTTAATTCTGCTTCATAATGTGATGCAAACACATCAACCCTCCTACTTTTACGATAGAATCCGTTTTCCACAGTGTACGAGATCCCGAACGATATACTTTCTTATTATCTGAGCGCCATTTTTTTCATAAATGCCATCCGTCAATGGAATTCCTTACCCCGTTTTGTTAGATTAATAAGCTGCTCAGCCATGTTCAAACTAAGGCTTACGCTTAAGGAATACCTAGGGACACTTAATTAAGATGGATGTTCATTTTAAATAACTGTTTTTTTTAATAACATTTTAGTTAATTTTTGAGTATCATCATTAATTTTTTGAGTATATCATTAAATAATTAACATTTCTTAAATTTTGCTTTGTTAAATCACTCCTAAAGTAGCACACGAATTTGAATTTGTATATAAAGCTTGCGCTATAAAGAAGTTATTGTATCTTACTGTATAATGTTATTCCTTTTAAATAAAGAACTAAAATTAGTGTTTAGTTTTTAGTTAAGTTCAGACTTGTAGCGTTTTTTCATTTCACATTCTAGCGAGTATGAAACACAAAGTTCAATCATAAGATACTGGAACGCTAAAGTGCATTTATAAATTTCAGCTATAAAAAAGTTCACACTATAAAGAGATATCACACCATGCTGACAACTAAAATATTATTTTGAATAAACAATCTTAAATACAAGATATTGTATGAAATCTTGGTTTCTTAATTTATCAGTTAAATTATGATAGAAGACTGTAAATTGTGAAATGTGTGCAGTTATTCAATTCAATTCAATCTTTTTTTTTCAGTTCGTATTCTACAATAACATATTTTAAGAAAATTTTACAAAGTATGGGAATATGCCGCCTGTCATAAGGAAAATACCATTGAAAATAAAAGTACAATCAGAAAGTAAGGTTTTACAAATAAATAATAAACTAGGAGGCTCAACAGCCCGTTGAGGACTAGAGCCTAGTGACTTACGACTCTCAACAATTCCTGTGTACGAGTTATCTTATCAGGGGGCCTACAGTTTTAAGACGAGTTCGAATGGCTCATTCGAGAAAGCAGTTTTTATGACAAAAATTACTCTTGGAGAATCTTTGAATTCTTCGCAAGAGGCAGTACTCGTGGAAGAAAAATTTTAGATAGCACAGGCAGGAAGCGAACCCAAGACCTCTAGCATGACAGTCCAATGGACAAACCATCATTCCACGGGCACTAAAGGTTTTACAAATTAATTCTAATTTAATAAGAAGTATTTTTTGCATATATTTACCAACGAAATTTATAATATTAAACCTGTGACTTTTAGTTTAGCCGAAACAAAAATATAAAATAGTAAAAAATGCTTATTGTTTAGCAAAAACGAAAACAAACTGTAAGTTGACCTTTTTAACGTACAAAGGAGTAGTGGTGACTTACAACATGTTCAAATAAATATGAAAAACGTATCCTATAAATGGTTTCCAACCACGTTCAGCAATTATAATATTGGACACAACTCTAAAAAGTGTATTACATTTTGCTACTCATCAATATTGTAAATAGAACAAACAAGATTCAAAACATATATTTACAGTCTATAATTTAATGTTGGTATATTAGTTCTGACTCTGAAAAAAGCTGATTTCTTAAACTGAAAACTCATCTCTGAAATAATTGTTTTCACCTAGAGTAAGACTTAATTGTCGATAAACACTTCTTGACGTTAAAAGAGAAAGTCTTTCCATGCAATTCTGACATAACCCTTGGTCCAAGCGAGCTATGCAGTAGTATAAAGACATTTTAATTCTTCGGAATCGGAAATTCATTCAAAACAGCTGGATCATACCAGTTTTTTACTGGGCTTTAACCACTATCAAAGCTTATCTCAAGAAATAATTTTTGAAGAATTGATCGACTCATTACCTTGATAATCCGCATTTGCCTTTAAGATTGTTAAAAAAATGTAAAGTAAGCCAGACTCCGTATAGTGTTTTTAGGAAGCCTTAAAATTCGTTTGAAAAATATCTGAACATTTTTAAATTCTTCTAAATGCTCATAACCGTATATTTCAGCTATTCAATGAAGAACTGAAGATTTTAAATTTTGAAACTGCATCAACAGTTTTTACTAAATAAAAAAATAGACCAGAAGCTAATTTAAAGCATCTTTTTTTCTTTAGCATGTCCATGAACATTTAAGTTATAAAACCAAAATATAGCCTAGTTTCGACGATAACCTATAGATCTGTTGCTTGATCATAACACCATCATTTTAAACTTCGAGCTATTCATTTTGTTATATCACTGTACTTTTGTAACTTGTTGATTTGAAACTGTAGAGAAAACGGGTTACCTAATATGATAATATCAACATCAACTACCGTAATATCTCCTGGGATGTGATTTTTAACATTATAAATAACGAAAATAACAACGGACTTAAAACACAGCCTTGAGGAACTCCTATTTGACACTTGAAGTCTCTCCATTTGTTTTAGCCATCTAAGACAAATGCAATTATGTTCTTAAGCAACTTTTCATACAATGGTATGAATTTGGTTTATAATCCTATTATTGAAAGTTTGTAGATCAATGATTGACTATAGTCACTGTAAATTCACGTAAATAAAAAAAGTATGAAAACATTTCTTTGTAAGAATAAATCGCTTAGCCAAAACTTAACACAAAGATTTGATCAATAGTTCAAAGGATTGAACAGAAGCCAGCTTGGTAGAAACGTATCATATTTTTTTGTTCAACCTAATTCGTTAGCTTAACGTAAAGTAATTGTAAAGACAAAATTTCTCAACGAAACACAGTAATACTCCTATAGTTTTCTCCTCACTATATAATATTCTATTTAAGAAGCTTTAACTATAAGAACTTTGGAGTGGCATATTTATAGAACTCAACATATAGCATCAGGAACAGACGCTTTGTTATTAACTTCCCATAGGAGTTATTGTAATGGGTCCGATTTGTCAAATTGAAAATTTTGACATTTCTCGACGTTTCAAGGTCCCTAGATTCGAAATAAATGATTTTTAGAAAGATGTCTGTGCGTGCGTGTGTACGTACGTTCGTACGTCCGTACGTTCGCGAAGTTTTTTGTCGTCGTCTATAGCTCAAGAACCAGAAGAGATATCGATTTCAAATAAATTTTGTTATACAGATAATAAGACAGAAAGATGCAGAAAGGGCTCTCAACAAAATTGCGTGGGTAGTTTGTTTACCATAGCAGTTTAAAAAACCTAACCCTAAATATCTTACGAACCAAAAACGCTAGAGAATTGAATTAAATTTTATATAATATATTGTTACGATATCAAAGAAGTTTATTTTTTGAAAAAAATCCATTTAACGTTTTTTTTTTTTATAAATCAAAAAAACTGAAAAAAAAATTTGTCACTTCCAAAATTTTACGACTAAAATATGATTTCATCTCCAAAACAATTTTGTGCAACGAAGAATAATGTTTTTGACATTTTAAAAAAAAAAATCTAAAAAAAACATTACTCAAAGTTGGTAAAAATTGAATATCGATTCAAATATCTTTTTAAAAACTTGAAATTTAGGCTTCAAACTTATTTTATTTTATAAAAAATATTGTTTTCAACATTAGGACAAATTTTGAGAAAAATCGAATTGACAGTTTTTTTTACAAAAAATTAAAAACCTAAATAAAAATTAACAAAAATTTGAAATATTGGCTTCAAACTAATTTTTATATAAAAATCCAACAATCCGATTTTTTATAAAAAATAAAATCTACAAAAAATAGTACGCAAATTTGGTAAAAAATGATACGAGTACATACAGACAAACTTTAAAGCAAGACAAATCGACAGACGGGATGGGAAGTTTTCAGTGTGGGTCGCATCCCAACCTCTTTTTTTATCAGAGATGATTTCAACTCCATCATTGTAAATGAGGATCCTAATTTTGGGATGGCCATATTTGGGATCATTTTTGAAATCGGAATGGCAATAAATATCTATCGTAATAAGTCGCGAAAGCATTTACCTTAATTGAAAGTGCATTTTGAGCAGAATCTCAAAAAGCTTTTGATTCTTTACACATAGGTACTGAGTTTCGAAGCTAGGTCTTGTAGGTACTTATCTGTTTTGTTTAAGTACAGAGTCGTTTATATTCTTGATTTGCTTGTAGATAAAAATATTTTATTTAAATAAATAATCAAAATTTTAGCACAAATAAGGTGAAATAAGATCAAATTAATGCTTGTCTATAGTACCTAATTTAAAGCCGTGACCAGAAACTAAAACAACAGGATTTTGCGGCCTGCATTAATCAAAAAATAAAAACTGTTGCCCCACACTGATACCTTCCCATTTAGAATGCCCACTAAAAATGTTCAAATTTTAATTTGTATATAAACCAATTAAATTTTTGTATTTAGGGAAACTAAAAAATGTTACTTTAAGCTGGTTTCTATTGAGATATATTCAAAGAGTTTAATCAATAAAGTAGTATTTTTGTTTGGGCTTTGGTTTTTGGAAAGAAACCCTTCCTTGAACAACATTTATATGGGAATTACCAACTTTAAAAGAAACATTAAATGTTTAATAGTTTTTTTTAGTATTTTATTCTCAACCGGATTTTAAAGTTTTACAAAATAAAAATAACAACATGAAGCAAAAATAGTCGAATAATCATTCTAACAAATTTGTATTAGCTTGTTTTTGTAGTCATATTTTTTGTAAAAAAAAGAAAACTGTTACTTGAATTTTATAAAAAACTTTAGCAAACATTACTTTATAAACAACTAGCAACCCGCGACTTCGTCCGCATTAGATAGTCTTAGGTTAGGTTAGGTTAATACATTCTAAGAAGAAGATAGGTTACTGCAATACATTTTTGTATATAACGTTTTTTGTTTTTCCTTCCTTGGCCAGAACGTAAAGATTTTGTGAGTTTGAGACTCGTGAGCACGCTACTTATAATTGTCCATGGCAAAAACAGTTTTTTTTTTCAAATTTACAACTGCAACTTTAAGCGTTCGCCACTGAACTTTATTTATTGTTATTGCAATTGCTGCTTTCAGAGGAAACTATTTTAAACTGAAACGGCAATTCGGTTGGAATTATCGGAATGCGGGGAATTAAAACCCTTTTTCCTTTTGCTATTCTTGTCATGATAATAGCATTTATAATATTTCGTCCTAGGTAAGTAATCTTTAGCCATGTACTATTAAATAACTTTGGTGCATCATGGTTTCTCAATGATGTTGTTTTCCCGTAATACCAATTTTATCGAAATATTATTCAAATCTTTGTTAATTAAGGAGTGAAAGCGATTAGATTCCCCTGAAAGTAATTTTCCCATGGGAATGCGTTGTTTTCCCGACGTCAAAAGTAACGCATGTCCTTTCTTAAGTCTCAAACTATCTCCTTACCAAATTTCATTTAAATCTGTTTAGTAGTTTAGGAGTAAAAGCGATCGGCCCACCTGAATTTTCTCATGAGAATGTGTCATTTTCCCGAGGTAAAAAGTAGCTTTTCCTTTCTCAGGTATCAAAATATCTACATACCATATTTCATGCAAATTGGTTCAGTAGCTTAGGCGTCATTGAGTAACAGACAGACAGACAGAGTTACTTTCGCATTTATAATATTAAAAATTATGGATTTTTTGTATTATACATAAAGTAAGTTTGAAGCTTGAAGTTCTCAAAATACTTGAATCAAAAATCAATGTTTGACAATTTTAAGTTCTTTTTTGAAGGCTTACCTTTTTTGTAACAAATCAAAGTTAAATTTTAACAAGAATATTCTGCGTAATATAAAATAGGTTTTATTTTTATAGTTTGGTTGAAAACCAACTCTTACCAACATTTAGAAGTATTTTCTGTAGAGTTTTTTATGTTGTTTTAAGAAATTAATAAAGAAAATTATACTTAATAAATTATTAAATAAATTGTTTGGCGCAACAGTCCGTTTGAGAACTAGGGCCTAGAGACTGACAACTCTCAACCAAGTACTGCCTCTTGAGGAATTGGCAAATTCTCCAAGAGTAATTCTTGTCATTAAAAGAAAATTATACTTTGCATAGAATTAAATGAGTTTGCAGTCAACACTAATATTTTTTCACAATACATTCTAGAAACAATTATTTTTTAGCAATATTTATTATCTGTATAAAGAAGAAAACCCACTCCATCAAATTTAAGCAATTTCTGCATCTTTTGGTGTCATTTTCTGCAAAACAGAATTTATTTGAAGTCGATATCTCTGCGAGTTCTAGAGATATGGTCGTCAAAAAAAGGTATAACGAATGTACGGACAAACAACATCGCTCTTCAAAAATAATGACTTTGTTTAGCCGAAAAATGTCAAAATTTTCAATTCAATTTCAATGGCCATACAAAATTCTCTAATTTCTATTTTTACAAAACTAAATAATAAAAACTAACTTCTTCTTCTATTTTCGAAAGTTTTAAGAAAATTATAGAATATTTAGATTCTATTTAAAACCTTTGAAAATTGATTTATTTAAAATAAATCCATTTTTAAATGTTTAAAATCTTATTTAGTTAGCTTACAATAAATTTTTAAACTTTAAATCAAAAATTATCAAAAAGCTATTATCCACGTATTTTATTAAGTGTATTTTTACCTCAGGTTGTGATAAACTATTCTTTGTCCCTAGAGACAATTCTCTTTTTTTCGCTATAATTTAATTTAAAATCCAAATATTTTGACAACGAAAATGATTCCACAGAGTTGCTTATCATCGATAAAAATTTAAAACACAAATTTGACACAATATAAAATTATTTTATAAAATAATTTATAAAGGTGCTCCATATTGGCTTCGAACATTTCAATTAAGGGGGTATTCTGGTCTAGAAATTAAAAAAAAATCGATTTTTTTTCTTTTCATATTTTCATAGTTTAACTATTTAAGAATATGTCTACGAGAGGATTTTCCCAAATTCAAATTATTTTCGGAGAAATAAGTATTTTGTTGAGCAGCCGTCCAAATCTGTTGGGCTGCAACTAATAGAACAAAAGACATAATGGGGTACTTTAAACGCGTTTTTCTCAGAACTGTCTTTTTGAATCTGATACCCACGATTTCTCAGGTTCTGCCATCTACTACGGCCATCCCCCAATTTTCATTTTTAATATTTATAACAAATCGAAGAATTCAAAAAAATTGTATTTTTTTTATTTTTCTTTAGACAGTCGCCATTTTGTAAAAAAAATGTTTGTAACTTTTCCGTAGTTCCAGACATTGCGACATTACTGTAGATTAATTATATTTTTTAGTTTTTGATTTCAGATTTCTAGGAGAGTTAAATTCGTGGGTATGGTCACGCACCAAATTTTTGAGACGCACCGCTCCATCAGCTGATAACTAACGGAATTTTGATTTTTTTTTACTTTTTTATTTTTTTTTGTATGCTTCTAATGTAAATAAATAATTTATACAAAAATTGATGGTAAAATTGTTGCTTGCTTTTTTCTACAGCACTTCAAAAATTACCTAAGATTCATGTCTCTAGACCAGAATACCCCCTTAAGCTTGTAAATTCAACTTTTGCATTCTTCTTTTGTTGCGTTTGTTGTTCGAACATTAAAAATTTCTTATACATAATTTTTGTATAATCTATCAATTTCAAAAATTTGACACAAAACGAATAAGCATCTTAGATATGATAAAACCGTCAAAGGTCAAAACATCTGGCATCAATTTGATGTAATTTTTTGCTTTGATACATTTTAATCTCAGGATGAACGTGATAAAAAATATTTGTATGATATTTTGTTATCGAATAAAAAGTCAAATTTATTGTTTTAATTTACAGTCAATCAAAATCAATCTGATTCATAATAAAATTCAATTCAGAATCAAAAACTTAGACAATCTATAGTAAGTAAATTTTCCATGTTCCTCTGTGAACCTTACTAATATTATAACATCAATTTTCATTAAAACTTGAGTTAAATAAACTTTCAATTAAATACAAATATAATAAAACTTATCGAGTTTTTAATATTTTATCCAACGATTACTCGTTTGCATATTAAACGACATTGATTTCTTTTGACCTCAGCCGTCAAGCCGGTTAACTTCAACTTTAAAGGTTTGCTACTGGAATTGTTAACATGCTTCATTAAAAATAGAGGGGACAAAAATCCTAAACATATTGTATTTATTAACGTGAACAATAAAATTCGGTGTGTATGGGAAAATTCTGAAGAATTTTTTAATAAATTATTATAATCAATATTATTTTTTCGTTTGTTTGCTTTTGTGTTTTGATGCGTTGATTTTAATGTTTTTTTGGCGCCATATAGGTGGTATTTATGTTGGTGAGCAGGCTTTGATATTTTTGAAAAATGCTTAATTTAAACAACATTACTTAATGTAATTTATGCAAAATAGTCACAATCATGTTTTATTTTTAATTAGGATACTTAATGTGACACACAACAAAAAGCTTCCTCAACGCGCGGGTGAGAGTTACAGTTGTTTGGGTCGTATTGGTGAAGTCTTATCATGTATTGTATGTCTTTGAAAAGTTATCAAGGAACTAACGAAGAACCCAAATGAATTTCAATGAAGCCGGTTCTATTTGTTATAATATTTACGTACATATGAAGAAAAAGTCTTTCAGAAGATTTGAAGGAAAAATTGATCTTTGGCAAGATTTGGTTTCCTTCTTGGTGTTTATGTCTGCTGTCTTGAAGCTATAAATTGAACACTTTTCAGCATATCCAAGTCATAAAAATGCTATTGAATCCAGTAGTAGTCTACGAAACAAAAATTATGAATAAATGAGATAAATTTTGACAACCAAAATGCAAACTAGCAAATTGTTTACTTATTCAACATTAGATGAATTGTAAAATTAAACATTTTTAACTTCTCAAAAGTGTATTGGGTTTAATTTGTAGAATTAAAAATGTTGATATTTCTCCACATCCCTAATAGAATATCTGAGGTAGTTTACCTTCGTTCGCACGTCTGTACATCCGAGAAACATATGTTCGTCGGCCATATCTCAAAAGCTGTCATTTTGACTTCAAATATATTTTATTAAATTCCCACAGGAAGTTATTGTAATCGATGCAGTTTGTCGAAGGTTCCTACAGCCTAAATATCTTTTCAAAAATTTTAGCTTATAGCTTCAAACTAATTTTATTTTATAAGAAATATTGTTTTCAACATTCAAAAAATTTTGAGAAAAATTGAATTGACAGTTTTATTACAAAAAAATATCAAAACCTAAACAAAAAACAATACTTAAACTTGGTAAAAATTTACTTTCAACTTAAATAGCTTTTCAAGAAATAAAAATATTTGCTTCAAACTTATTTTGTCACACAGAAAATATTGTTTCGACATTCAGTAATTTTTTTTATAAAAATCCAGCAGTCCGTTCTTCAACACAAAAATTAAATCTAAAAGAAATAGTACGGAAATTTGGTAACAATTATTGATGTTCGGTTCTCGATATTTCGTGAACAGCAACTTTCACTGGTCACTATGCTTCCTCGATAATGACCTGGATTCCAGCGCAGATATGGTTACTAATCTAATTCTTTTTGGAATGAGAAATTTAATCCTGAATAGGGTAAAATTTATCAAACACAAAGAGAACACATGGTCAAGTAAGTTTCCGTTCATAGAAGATCAACCCGACAGAGGAAAACCGGAATAAGTTTAAACAAGCTGGAACCCTTGTAATCGTCATATTCGATGAACCAAATTTTTGCATGATCAGATATTAAGGCAAGAAATAATGCAAAAAATACCAAAGGTAGTAAAAATGTCTAGTCATTTGTAAAAGACGAACGAAACACCACGCCATCCTCGGTTCTAACGCTCGTCCACAATGAAAGCCAATTCGCTTGCACCATATAGTTTGCTGTTAATTTGACGCTACCGGAAAGTGTAATGAGTCCTCCTGTTCTTGAGAGCGTAAACAATTCTATGGAACGAATCTTTTTTCGCACTCGTTCAGTTGCAAGAGTACTGAAAGATCTTGACATACACAAATAAAAATCCGTTGGCCTAGATAGTATATCCGCAATTGTTCTGAAGAAGGGTTCTTCAACGCTGACAAAACAACTGCGTAAAATTTTCCATCTTTCTTACTCTACTGGTCTCTTAGTTGGTAGGTAAGATGAAGTGTCGGTTAGGGTAGAGCGGGGTTGTCCGCAGGGGTCGATTGCAGGTCCATTTATTTGGAACCTGATGATGGATCCCCTGCTTGTCAGTGTTAGCACTGAATTTGAGGGCGTTAGTTGTAGCGCTTTTGCTGATGATCTCCTTGTTCTTGTTGAAGGCCAATCTCGTGCCATCATAGAGCGCAGGGGCACAGAGGTCATGAGTAGAGTGCGTGCTTGGGGCGAGAGTGTAGGTCTTGAAATAGCGGTCGATAAGACGTCCATGATGTTGCTCAAAGGCAAATTATCGGACATAAGAAATCCTATTGTAAGAGTTGGCGAAGTTTCGCTAAGCTATGTAAAGGAATTTACGTATCTTGGTATCACCTTTTGTGAGAGGTTGAATTTTCTCCCACATTTCGCCCGGGTGAAAAATAAACTGAACGTGCAGTTTAAAGAGGAATGAGCTTTGCTACAACTGACTGGGAAGAGGCTTCAGGTGCTGTAGGTTTGAGAAGTAGGGAAGCGAAATTCTTTCTCCAGGAGTGTGTCCTTGCTAGATTGCAATCTAGATGGACTAGTTGTGAGGAGGGAAGGACCACTTTTGAGTTCCTTCCCAATGTTAGGCAGGCATTTGGTAGGAGGAACATTGGTTTTTCAATGTTCTTAGGTTTTTTGTTGACAGGGCACGGCTCATTTAATGCATTTTTGCATAAAATTAATCGTGCTTTGGCGTCTGGATGTTCCTGTGGAGGGGCGTTCGAGAATTGGCTACACGTCATTACTGAATGTTCCCACTACGAGGATATAAGGGATCTCTCTGCTATGGGAGTAGAAGGTTCCGATGGAAGCTGGAATTTCAGTGGCATCCTCTTCAATGTGGAGGCTACTGCAAATCTAGCAGCATTTGCCAATGAGGCCTTCAGGAGAAGGAGGCTTGTTAGGTTGATTTAGGTTGTTCTAGGCTGTATCATGTAATTGTCGCTGTTCTCTTTTGTTGTTTATTTGCGGTGTGATGTTGTCCTGCATTACTACCAGTACTAAACTGGTGGTCGAGCAGGATAACATGAAGGCTGCCAGGCCTTGGACTGTAAGGAGTCTATCTGGAAGTAACCTTAACGGTTGCGAAGCTCGACTTGAAGCTATATTCGGGTACCACGGGAGACAGGAGCCCTGGTTCTTGTTGTTCTAGTGTTCCATATACACTGGGCGACCTGATACCACCTGTCTGTGAGGTAGGCCCCCTTGTGGGAGCATCGTGGTGGCTGTGGTTGCCGTATGCGGAGCTAAATGGTGTTCTAAAGGATCTGTTTAACACCTATGGCCCTTAGAATACAAGAGGTGCAAGATAGACCTCGGTCTATAACAAGGGGTGCAGTTCATGCCTTACACATGACTGTGAAAATTGTACTGGGGTAGTACTTGTACTGACCTGGGGTGTTGACCAACACTCTTCTTGGTCCTGATGTTGTGGGTAGGCCCACCGTGAAATGAGTCCTAAACGGAAGGTGTTCACGTTAAGCATGTCTATAATATCTACTGGTCTCTTTCCGAGTGGATGGAAAATAGCATTTGTCCAGTCTGTCCTTAAAAAAGGCGAATCTTTCTCCAACTTTCGTCCAAAATCACTCAATTCCCTTCTTGCCAAGGTCATGGACACGCTGATTAATTACAAGCTCAAGAAAAATCTTGAACAGCGAAAGCTTCTTAACGACCGACAGTATGGCTTTCGTAGCTATAGGTCCACTGGTGATCTCATGGTTTCTCTGACCGAACAGTGGAACAAATCTTTCGATCGTTTTGGAGAAAGTAAGATTATTGCACTTGATATTTCAAAAGTATTTGATAGAGTTTGGTACCAAGCACTCTTCTTGAATCCGATTGCGAAATGCGTGCTTTTGGTATTGTTGAATCTTTTTTTTTGAATTAGAAATTACCTTTCTAACCGTTCAATACAAGTTGTATAGGATGGTTTCAAGTCTGAAATTCATAAAATAAATGCTATTGTTCCCCAAGGCTCCGTTTTGTTTCGCTGCCCTCATATTTTCATATTCGTTTCTAGATTCACATAGGATGTGGAATTTAAAGGAAAACGTTTAAATTTTGATCTTGACAGCATGGTCCAATGGGGAGTCAGAAACCGTGTAGAATTTAATAGTTCGAAAACTCAATGCTGTCTCCTGTAGTTAAAGCGAAACACACCCCCGATGCCGATTTTTATATGTGGCACTTGCATTCAGGAAACTAATCAACTGTCAGTACTCGGTACGTGTATCACAGATCACCTTTTATGGAACGATTACATAATTGATATTGCCAAAATTTCTGCCTAGTGCTTAGGATTTCTCCTACAGTGCAACAAATTTTGTACCCCTTCTGATCTGGCTGTAATTTACAAAGCCTTCATTCGTCCAAAGCTTGAATATAATTTGGATATCTGGGCAGGTGCTCCTAAAACAAGCTTAAATCTTGGATAAAATTAAAAAAAAGGGCTTTAAAAATGATACGCGATAGAACTATAATCGAAACATTTACTTCGCTAGAACACCGCCGCAATATTTCATGCTTTTCGTTGATTTATCGATATTTTTTCAAACAATGTTCTGTCGAATCAGCCAGTTGCATTCCACGCCTTTAACGATTTAGCCGTAATACTCGGACTTCCAGGAATGGTCATCAGTTTACCCTTCAGCTTAATTTCGGGCGTATTGTCAATTATATAGATTCTTTCTTAAATCGCACATTAAGAATGTAGAATCCTTTGGCCAACTCTGTTTTTCCCTCCCATTTTGATGTTCAGAACTTTAAGACCAATGTGCACCGGTATCTTCTCTTAAATCCTTCCCTATTTTCCTAATGCTCGCACCATGTTTAAAAATAAACACATAAACGGTTCTTATAACCCCTAAAGTGCCTTTTTATTATAAAAAAAGAAGATACTGACTTAAAATTAATTTCATTCATCCAATTTGTATTTTTATATAAGAAATACACATTTTTAAGAAATGCTTCTAAAATGTGCTTTCTCAAACTAGCCGTTCAGATTCGGCCTTAAATTGTGGGTCCCTTCCATTCCTGACAACAGTACTCGCACACAGGAATGGTTGAGAGTTGTTAGCCACTAGGCCCTGGTTCACAACGGACTGTTGCGCCACCCCATTTGATTTTTTTCTAAAATGTTTAAAAATTTTTAAACGACTAAAAATCTCGTTAACAAAAATAGATTTTGAAATAAAACTTTTCCAATGCATGCAAGTTATTTTTAAATTGTTAAGAATAATTCAACCGACATTTTCGGTCGGTTCACTGCATCTTTTTTATTTTTAAAAATTATTTAAGGATATAGGACGGCTTTTAATGGATTAAAGTGTATTTCTGGCTTAAAGAAAGCATTTTTGAAGGAAGGCGGGAGTTTCCATTATTCTCAGTTCTTTGATTTGAATGTTGACTTATTTATTCGAACAAATTTCTTTCCTCCTTATCAGGAAAGACATTATAACTACTTTTTTCCTTACTTTTTTTATAAGATCAAAAATAATTTAGAAGCCTTAAAATTATATTCATAATAGTAAAATTTCGCGATTCTACTATTATTATTTATTTATTATTGATAATGCTACGTCCAACGATCCCTGCTAAAATGCACGTCTATGCAATGGGCTTTCTTTTCTACAACTTAACGATTATTCGAACAATTGACTTCACAAAGTTAATTTGGTGGGATCGACTTTTTATCTGCATTATCTGAAGAACTTTTTCTGAATTGGATAAATAAAAGACATGAAATATGTAGCATGTTAAGGTATTATTTAGAGTTATTGTTTATGTAAGAACTTCGTAGAAATAAATCTTTACAAGATGCACTATGCTTCTGGTTAATCATACCCAACCAAGCATCCTCAATCTTTATGTTATAAAATATACCCAACTGACACATATCAAGCCTCAATATCCATGATTGCACTTAACCCTTTAGTTTTGTGATCTAAGGCGGCTTGATTTAATCGAATTCATATCTAGCTCAAAATCATAAAACGTCTCTTATCTGACGATTTACAAAATTTTGTTTTGATCATTATTAATTGGCATAAGTTTCATAATTAAAATTCAAAAACAAAATTCAAACACAATAAATCATAATCTCGAGAAGCTTTTGTTAGAAATTCCATGCGATTCAAATGTGTACAATGTTGCAACAAGAATTTCCTTAAAGGAATAGTCGCTGCCGACTCGCCCCTAAATCACTTAGCATTCCAAACTTTTGAACATTCTATATAGAAGAGCCTTATAATACCACAAGATGGTGTATACACACATATAAGACCCATTGTATAATATTCAACAATTCTCCATAACAAATGTGACTTAGTGGTTCGGTTCGCATTAAACTGGCATTTGTATACGACCCCAGGTCATGTTGTTGCCAAGTTGTAAGACTTGTGAAAATAGCTCCAAGTGCTGTTTTGCATTCATTCGCCATCGCCTTTACCATCGTCTGCCGACTTTCATCAAGCCAAAGAATATATAAATGATTGTATGTATGTAGGAATGTACGAGAGGAGTATATGTGTGTTCAGTACCGGCGTTAGGGTAGGGCGCGGTTGGGCGACCGCCCAGGGGCGCCGGATCAAAAGGGGCGCCGCAGGCCGCGGCGCCCATTTTCGTCCGGCGCCTCTATCTGATTCTTTATAATTTTCCACAGGCACCCCCTTATTGTTCCCTCGCTCATTGAGCAAGGCCCACTAGGTCAAAAAAAGACAAGAACCGTGAGGGATTTTTTTTGTTTTCAAGTTGCCTCACTGTCAGCATGAATTGAAAGGAAACTCAACATGAAAAATATTATGGTAAAACAGAACAGCATATTATTTTATAGCATAACAATAATTCGAGTTTTTCCGTATTTAACTACACCTATCGATAATTTCCCATATTAAAGCAGAGGTTTACTATTAGAGTTATTTTTTTTTAATACATGGTAACAGTCATTTAACTTAACGACAAAAAATATTATATAGTTTCTTGTCTTTTTTCGCCGACCCAGCCTACTTACTTGTAATTTTCCCAAAATTTAGGTAAAAATTGTAAGTTGGCAGCACTAGAACGTTGTGTTCAATCGGTTTAATTTCTCGGGAATCCCCGACTTCCCAAACATACATACCCTGGTTACAAGAGGAGATCGAGGAATCGAATCGAATCGAATTGAGATTTCGATCCAGGTATATGGTGGCACTGAATCGAGGAATCGAATTCAAATGGAATCGAAATGACATTTGGGTTTTATTTGTGTGCGTACTGCTACGTGAATAACTTTCAAATAAATTTCACATTTTATAAAAATGCTCTCAACACAAAGACGCGCGCCAAATTAAATTCAGCTTAGAACAAACAAGAGGGAAAAAAACTCATCGCACGCACACAAGCAAAACCTCACACACCAATAACTCGATTCCCCGATTCAGGTTTACAAACAAATTTTCGATTCGATTCACCTCTTTCAGTGGGATTGGATCGAGTAATCCTATTTCGATCCGATCCAGGTCTATACGGCGTTAAATCCTGATTCAATTCGGATTCAATTCTCCTTGTAAACGCGGTAACAGAAACAATGTGTTTTTCTATGGTCGGGGATTCCCCGGGATCTATCTGTTTTTAATTTTTGACGAAACAGAACACAATCATCTTCTTGCTTGACATAAGTGGACGCTCTTAAAATAATTATTCGATTGTTTTAAAACAAACAAACACAGTAATCAAACGTTTAACGCTACGTTACGATGCTCTTGTTCCAACTACAGAGTGACATTAGTTTTGCCTATTTAAAAAGTAGACAAATAAATAGTGTATAAGTAGGTGTTTAATTTTTGACGGATCACATCAATAAGTAAGTACAAATTTATTTTTACTATCTATACTACACACTCCCTAATACTTAAAGTATATAAGATGTTAAAATAACAGGTTAATTATTGAAATTGGCTCCAGGCTCTCTATCTTTGTAACACCCTAACAGGGTGTCACATAATTGTTTTATATAACTTTGTGTAATTGTTGTAACTTTGAGACGTGCAATGTAAATAAATAAATACTATGTTTTTCGGTCTCTGCTATCTATTAATATTTATAAAATTTGTTTATATGTTTATACGTTTGGGCAGCATAATCTCTGGAACGTCAGTAGCGTTGTAACGAAGTTTTATTGCAATCAATTCATTTTTATAAATGTTTCGATATTCGATTGATACAGATTTAATTTGTTGCAGATTTTATTTATTACAACTAGAAGGTACAAAATGTCTGAACAGGGTGATTTTATCAAAAGAAAACCATCTGGGTCAGAATATAGGAAACGGAAAGCGGAAAAAGAAAAGGAATTTCAAAAAACAAAGAAGTTTATGAATATAGATAAATATATCAGAACAAAAAATCAAGAGTTGAATGTGGCATCTACATCTGCAATACAAACGAATGCATCGGCAGTGGAGCCTCTGTCTGGCAAGTCCGATGGAATAGCTACTCAAGAGATTGTGGATGAAAAATCCCGAAGTGAGGGAGCAAGTTGTGCTACGATTACAGATGCTGCTCAAGAATCTGTTATTGATGTACAACAAATACATGTATTAGATGATGTTGATACTGTTGTCCCGAATATAGCGGATCCAGCTACTTGGCCACCTATTCGAAATAGCAAAATAATTGATTATATTATAAATACCGGCCCACTGCAAACTCACTGTGATGATTATCCGAAAAATGATACAGGGCGACATTTTTCTAATTCTCATTTCATAAAAAAACTAGCAAACAGTGAGACAATTCAGCGTCGTTGGTTAGTATACTCCATTTCCAAGGATCGAGTTTATTGTTTTTGTTGCCGGCTGTTTGATAGTAGCTCAACGTCGAGTTTAGTATCTGAAGGATATAACGACTGGAAACACTTGTCTGAAATGTTAAAAACTCACGAGAATAGCACTTCACATAAGAAGTTTTACCTTTCATGGATTGAAACTGAACTACGTTTAAAAATAGGCAAAACAATAGATTGCCAAGAGCAATATTTGATTAAAAAGGAAACTACAAGATGGAATAATGTTTTATCTAGATTGATGCATATTACACTTTATTTAGCTGAAAACAATATGGCGTTCAGAGGTAATTCTGACAAATTATATACGCCAAATAACGTATGTAATTGAATTGCAGTTAGGGGGCGCCGAAGAATTCTCGCCCAGGGCGCTAGTAGTGCTAAAACCGGCACTGTGTGTGTTTGGGCAAAAGGAACACCTTGGTTCAATGTGCCTACTGCATAAACATCCATTAAGGACGAAGGCGGCACATCACGCAAGCCTTATAAATCTCGGAGTGGGTTTACAATGTTCGCAAACAACAAGTAATTAATTTTACCACTACAAGGCCTTAATGGCTCCTAAAAACTTTCAACTTTGTGTTGTTTTTTGTCGTCCCTGTTTGCTAGCTTGCTTTCGCTTGCTTGGGCCTCTGGCGTTGCTAGCGGTGGCTATGGCCGTGTCGGTTATAACTCTGTTTTCTTTTTTTTTTGGGTTCCTAAAATGCAAGACTCAATGGTTAAATATACATGATGGCGTTATGCCACAAGAGAAACTTTCCTTAGAGCTGTTCAATGGAAGGGCGCGGGTGGTTCGTCGGTGGTTAGGATCGTAGTGGAACAACATTGCTGTTAAAGCCGCCACTGCCTAAGCTAGCCTCAGGTTGTATATAGATACCTTTGCATGGAGCAAAGTTCCACGCCATTCACCACGTGTTAATGTCTCCCTCACATAATCATCATCTCTGATGATGATGATGACGACAATTTTGATGAATGCCAAACGTTTCCCAAATAGAAGGCGAGGCTCATAGCTAATTCTCCCAACACCACCTCACGAACAGTCAAATCACGCACGAGTCTTTTTCGTTCGTTCGTTTGTTGGGTTCCTCGTTGTTGCTCCGACATTATACAAAGTCAAAGTGTCAAAACCTATCAATATATACCCAGTAGCTGGGTGCGACAAATGTACTACATACGACGAACGACGATGACGGGTAGCTGGGAGCTACCAGGTACCGCGCGTACAACAACACTCCAACATTGCGGATTAGTTCCCTGTTAACTGATAACATCAACTTCGGGCCATGTTTTGTCAGGGAGGTTTTTGCAACATACTTTTTAGACACAAAAAAAAAAACATATTGGGTTCGCTTCGAAGTCGAGGCATCGCTGGCTATGGTGGCTGTGATGCAGGAAGAAACTGGGTACTTATCGCTGCTATAGGTGTACCTGGGATAATTGGAAAATTGTGCTTTTTTGTTATCATAACGAGTATGGTTCTGCGATAAGCTTTAGGTGAAACTAACATAAGTTTAGGAGACAATGGAGCAAATTGTACCACTTTTAACAGTAATAATTCGAAAACCGTCAGAAGTGTCTTCTTAAACAGAACCTGACATCAAAGAGATCTGTAAAAGGCTAAGCATTTATGGTAGTCTACCGACAAAGACTTGAATTTTCCGAAGAACACATGGAATCGTCTTTAAAATAGTGGGGGCTCTTCAACTATTAAACTTGAATTTTCCGAAAAGAATAAAGAATGGACTTTAAAATAGTATGGACTCTTCAAATATTAAACCTGTGCAAGCCTTCACCTGGAAATGGTCGATGCCAGGAATTTCATTGTTAACTGGAGAACGATATTCTCAATATTCTCAGTGTAGCTTAGAAGACACTGTAACTTATGAAGAACGGTTTGGGATGCATATCGGAATTATTACCCGTGTAGAATTATTTGCTTCCAAAATTCATTGATGTCTCCTGTCGTTAAAGCTTAACTCCCTCCCCCAAATGCCGCTATCCATGCGTGGCACTTGTATTCAGGAAACTAATCAACTATCAGACTACGTTTTATGAAATGATCACATATTCTACATTGCGAAAAATTGCGATTTCTTCGGCGATGCAAACAATTTTTCACTGCCGCAGTGTTTATTTGCCTTTCTTCCCGATATTTTAACAAAATATGCTCTATCGAATCAGCTAGTTGTATCAACCCCTTAAACAATTCATACTTAAGATTGCTCATCAGCTTACACTGAGCTCAATTTTGGGGCGTTATGTCAAGTATATAGAGATTCTTTGTTTAATCACACATCGAGAATTTGAAATACTCTGTTTTTCCCTTTTGTTAACCGGGATCTCCGATTTAATCCTTATTTTTTCCCTTAAGCTTGCATTTTGTTTAAATTTTAAACATGGTTGAAGAATTTATAGCCCCTTTTAAACTTTTGTTTTAAAACATTTAGATGTTAAATATACTTGCGCCTGTAACAAGCAAACTGCTCCAACCTTCTAAATCTTATCGTTAGACTTTGTTGCGAAGTTCTTGACCACGTTCCAACAACTTTTAGATGACGAATTGAACCGAGTTAATAACTGTTCACTCTTCTTCTTTTTGCGGTTTTAGCTTAATATTCGGCACCAAAATTGATTGATGAGCAGAACTTGTGCTATCCCCTCAAATGGAAGTTCCTCATACCAACCTTACTGAAGTAACCGGGATGATATTTGTTGAAGTTGCTGCTCTGATTGCTACTTCCAGGGTGCTTGCGGTGATTACCAATACGACCATACCACGAAGCTTTATGGTCTTCTTTCTCTTCTGATTCGATATTTTGCAGTTTTTTGAAAGAAGTTGTTCGTCTAAGTTGTAAACGACATATTTCTTTCCGCGTAACACTGATTTCCCGTCAAGACTTCGAGTTCGAAACAGATGACCACTAGATGTAAAAATGTTAAAATTCTACAAACCCTACATACCCAGAATTCCCCTAAACACATGTGTGTTCAGACAAAAATTGTCATGGTTATCAAGTATTTTAATTCAAGTTTTCCATTACAGCTGTGCGTGCTACAGTTGTCCTACCTTACCTACATATAAGAGTATAGCATTACATTATTTTTGTTGTGATCGAACTAACAAGTTGTCACTTTTTTTATTATTATTTTTTTCATTCAACTTGTATCCAAGCTTATCACAGGTGAAACATTTTCGAAAGTTATGGATACACACAATATTAGCTAGTAGACGCGATATCTACTTAATTGATCATAGATGTCGTGAAGTTTTGAGATGGAATTTGTTCGTTAATGGATGGAATATGGATAGTGTTGTGTTTTAGCATGTAGCAATATCAGCTACTGTGTTTGCGTACCTATAACCAACTACAAGAGACTGGTTTTATATCGATTGTCGTACAAAATCCATTTTTAACATGTAATTGGTTATGGATAGGATATCTGTCAAGAGTTTTGTACCTCTATAGAAGACTAATAGTGTATACTCCAACTGATAAAGGTTGTTGTTTTGTTTTCATGCTATTAGTACAAAAAGGTATAAATGAAACTTATAAGCTTATCTAATGTGACAAGGTTTGGTATCGCCTTAAATAGAAATGAGTGTGATTTGATACACAAGCTTCAACATAATCTGATACCATTTTTTTCGGTCCCAATACGAACAGACATACGTACACGCAAAAATGCTAAGTGAAATTTAGTTTGATCACTAAATGATAAGGTTAGTTACGGATATATACGAGTGTAGTTGGTTTTAGAGGTGTTAACATTTCGAGCTGAAACAAATTTCCAATATTTCTTATAAGTTAACCAAACTTTCAATTTTTTCAACAATCCCCAGTAACTATAGTGGCTAATATAATAAAGGTACCTCTTTTAAATTAAATTACTACAGAAATTACAATAATCTTACTTGCCTTCTAAAATAAAGATTGGATTTTTTTTAATACAAAAAAAGACAAGTTTCCTTTAGAAGAAACGAAAATACACGTTGCAAAATTTTAATCAAGCTTAATAAAAGCGAAACACAATACAAAAAAATTATTACAAAAAATGAAACATGAGATTTTGCGGCTCTTTAAAGGTACAAAGTCGAACGTAAGTTTCTGGGCTAATTCAATTCAAAAACTTTCCCGCAGACATGGCCGAGTTCAAAACAATAATGCTTTGTTAGTTCAAACACCTTTTAAACATCATAATCCGATATATGAAAAAAAATCGTCTAACATTTCCCCCATATCTTTTAAGAAAACAAAAACAAAAGGAACCTTCCAAGTCCAAAAAAGTTGTAGCTTTCGAGAGTGGTTCTTCATTTTTTTTATTTTCGTTCTCGATTAATTTTATGGCGTGAAATGAGCGGCCTTTCAAGTTAACCTATAAACAGCAATCCGACCGTGGCAGGCATCAGCGACACTTTTGGCATTATTACCGAACCAAAAGTTGAACATGGTTTTGGGTATTGGGATGAAATCAAAAGACGCATCAGACGCAGAGTCTCTGATTATAAGACCGCATCATCATAATAATATAATAAAATGTCGATTTTAAAAGCCAGCTATATAAACTGTTGGTTGCCGCCAACGTCCGCGAACAACTCTAAGCCAATTAGTGCCGAAAAGAGTATGCTTTGTCCATTTGCATGGAAATCCGACACCGAACCAACCAGCCAGCTAGCAGCGGAACCCAGCGGACCGACATACAGCATTTGTACAGATACACTGTGGTTTTTAAGGTCCTTATAAAATGGCAATTCCTTAAAATTTCGTAAATCAAACCACTTATGTACATTTTACGAAACGAAGGATGATGGGGGGTGTACGTCGAAAATGCACTAATAAAAATCTAAGTTAACAAAAAGGAACCCAAAACTAGTGTGCACTGTGCATGTAAGAGTCACCTCAAAGGAAGGCGTCCATTTCTCTTTCTTCTTCGGTGGACATAAAGTTATAATGAATAAAGGTTTTGTTGAGTCGGAAAAAATCAAGTAGATATAAAAGATAGTTTTTATATTTTCAAAGTAATATTTTAACATTTCGTTAACGATCTGTCCTAGAAATATTATATAAGGAATCATTTTATGTTAGTAAATTCGAGGAATTATTTCCGATTGGATGAATTTGCAAATGGCTATATTGGAGTTTAACATATCGATATCAAATTTTATTTCCTAACTTAGCTCAAAGCTGGCTTACAACTTTTTGAGTGAATAACATTTTTCGCTATGTTATAAACTAAAAAAATATAAATTAGAAATAGAAATGAAAGCGAAAGATAGAGGGTGGTTAGGCGTTCTACATTCAAGTAGTACATCTAAGGAACGAATATCTGTACTTCACAGTACGTCTGAATTGATAACTGATGGGAATTCCTAGAATCGCAAGTATTACGGTTAAACTATCGATGCTGGCTAAATCATCTGACTGGTTTTCAACATTTATCAACATAAAACAAGGATGCAATATTAGCTTTTTGTGTATATTGATGAAATTTTTGATACTCTATAGCTGGAGTAGTGGTTGAGTAGATTTCGGAGGATCAAAAATCAAGGAATTGTTTTTTGCTGATGGTTTGGTACTTTCTTGCTAATTCTTCTAAAGCTCTGCAAATGATGATCAACCGGCTACATATTCATTGTTAAATCTGAGGATTGTCTGATAGTTTTTAAAAAAAGAAAAGCTTTAATTTTAAGAAATGGTGGAGGAATGTATTCCAGGACGGAAACATATTAAAACATTGAAGCACTTAAGCCTTCACAATAGCAAGCAATCTTTATAAGTCAAAGCATCCAAGTGAAAAGCTTACTGCGTCAAAAAACACTTTGAATGTTCCTGGAAAAGCTGTCTTTAAAATAAAAGTGTAAAGTATAGAATATAACGAGCCACTATGGATTCAATTATGTTCTATTCGTGTGCGCCGAACAGTGGAGCAAATCTTTACATCGTTTTGGAGAAAGTAAGATTATTGCACTTGATATTTTAAAAACATTTGATAGGGCTTGGCATCAGGCTCTCTTATCGAATTAGTAATTACCTTTCGGATCGTTCAATGCAAGTAGTATTGGATGGATTCAAGTATAAAAATCATAAATTAAATGCTATTGTGCCCCAGGGTTCTGTTCTATCTTTCTCATTTTTATTAATGATCTCCTGTCTACAACTTCTAATCCAATACATTGTTTCATATTCGTTTTCTAACTCACATCCCTCTTCTTCGGATGTGGAACTGAAACGACAAAATATGATAAGCTCATTAATTTCCATTAAATTCCAACCTAAACAGCATTGTTTAATGGGGATAAAAAACACATGGAATTTAATGCTTTAATTTATCCATTATCCATGGATAGCACTTGCATCAATGAGACTGGACATCTCGATATTCTTGGTATGCGTGTCACAAACAACCTCTTGTGGAAAGATCACATACGCGATGTCGCCAAAAATGCCGCAAGGTATTTGAGTTTCCTTAGGCGATGCAAGAAATATTTTACTCCTTCTGATCTGGCTGTTATCAACAAGACTTACATACGTCCAAAGATTGAGTATAACTCCCATCTCTGTGCTGGTGCTCCTGCAACTTACTTAAGCCTCTTGGATAGTATTGAACGTAGAGCATTTAAATTAATAGATGATAATATCATCATAAGTTCATTTACTTCGCTTGAACATCGTCGTAAGGTCTCTTGTCTGACCCTTTTTTACCTTTATTTTAAAGGCTTATGCTCTAGTGAAATAGCCAGTTGCATTTCTCCCCTTAAACAGTTCAACCGTAATACTCGCTTCTAGGAATGCTCATCAGTATACCCTCGAGTCCAACTTCGGCCGTAAGTACTGTCAAATACAGAGATTCGTTCTTTAACCGTACTACGCGAATGTGGAATGCCTTTACAACACTCTGTCTTTCCTAGTCATTGCAATATTCAGAAAATCAAAACCAATAGTTCTTCCTAGTGCTCACACTGTGCCTCAGCATAAGAATGATATAGTAATATACCCTTGAGTATGTTTATTATAACAAAATTAAAAAAAAAATTCTAAAAGAACTTTCGGTCTACCATCAACATAACCGAAGTACATACATATCTGCTGCAGGTAGAAACTGGGCTTCCTTAGATCTTTACGAAAACATTTAAATTGCAGTTTGACGATGTCATAAAAGTTATGCTTCTTTCTAATGATAGGCTGTCCAAAAAAATTGTACTATTTGCTTTACAACGAAAACCATTGTGGTTCGAAGAATGGTGCAACTTAGCAATGGTATGTGTACTCCAACAGGGGTCATAAACCACTTTTTCCCCCGGAAGATAACTTCTTACTAATGGGCTATCCAGAGGGGTCATATGAGCCATTAAGCTCAGTTAAGTTTTATAAGTAAACAAATGATTTGTGAGTAATTTAACGACGTTCACCAAAAAGGTACTTTGAACTTTTCACTTGAGTCCAAGGACATATACAGTTGTACACCGATTTGCCAAACATTAGTACATCCAGTGACGTTGTTGTTCGACTGCCGAAAACTATTCCCGACGGATTCAACTACAAATTTTTCTTTGACAACTGGTGCACGTCCTTACCGCTGTTGAGTTATTTAGCAAAGAAAGCGATCTTACCGCTAGGAACCATAAAAGCCAATTGGAATCCGGGTTATAAAGTTCCTACCGAAAAAATTGAAAAAAAGGAAGAAGTGCAACTATGGAAAAACTGGCGAAAATTGATTACCAGGAGATTTCTGTGGTAACATGGTTTGACAACAGAATTGTGATCCTAACTTCGACATATGTCCTAAAGTCTAATGTTCTAAAGTCCATCTTTTCAACAAAAATAGACCTACCTAACTGTATTATGTCCAAAGGCAGCCATGACATATAATCGGAATATGGGTGGAGTTGATCTTTTGCTCTTCTTGACAACTATAGAATACAAATTAGATCACAAAAATCTTACTACAGAATATTCTTACACATGATCGACATGACAGCTGTGAATGCGTGACTATTGTACAGACGAAGGCTTGATGATTCTGAGGCGTGGCTGCCACTAACAGATTTCAAGTGCGCGGTAGCCGAAGATCTATGCCATGCCAGCAAAACTAAGCACAACTAACAAACGTAGACGACGCATTGAAAGGAACCTATTGCCATAACATCATCGCAGGACGTTCGATTAGATCAATTAGATCACCTTCCTGTTTTGACCACAAGGCAACGGTGTAAGGTTCCAGACTGCCAGGGAAGATCTTATGTGGAGCGCCGAAAATTTTAAAACATAAGAAATATTTTTAAACAGAATTTTTGGAAGAAATTGGTAAGTTCTAACGACGCAGTCGTGTATTTTATCTCTTTCGAAATTGATTTTCGAATTAAAATAAAAATAAATTAAAGAAATCTACTTTTTGAATTGAGTTTGCTTTAGATGTCCTAGAACTGAGATTTAAACACAAATTTCAAAAATATAAATGTCCCAAAAACATCAAAAGTGACACAATTTTAAACTAATGGATAATTGATAAACACAATGAACGTTTCATATCTATTAGTATAAAAGCTTTGAATATCTTGAGAACTGACGTAAAAAGAGATTTTGAAACGTGTAATTTGTGAGTGCCGTACAAAAATCCAACTTATTTGCTTACTTTAATTTGTTTTTATTTAATTTTTACTTAAATGCATCTATTTCCTTAAATTGAAGAACCAAACATTTTTCTCTCTACAATTTTTAAGCTTCCTTGACTCCTTTAAGATCAAAATATTATCTGGCATCAGCTCCAACCCACTAGTAAGCAGACTGATAACGATAATAATAATAGACTCCCGAAAATTGAGGTTGAAAAAAAACACGTAAAGAAAAGCTATAAAATTCTTAATATCGGATTCTTTCTCATATTTGGGTTTTTGAATTTTTGTAGCGTTTTCCGCTAGTGACAATAAAAAAGAATATAACAACAAAGACCCTCTAAGCTATTTTGTTTTAGCTCTTGAATATGGCATGTTTAGAAAACTGCTGGAATCTTCGAATGCTTTCAAATATAGGAAGTCGTCCAAATTAAATAGTTAGACTATACCTTGATAGACAACGGTGTTCTAAAATAATTTAATAACTAAAGTCGTAGCCCTTGAAATTTGTAAATTGAAGGTTAATATACAAAATCTGTGATTTAAATTTTGGTAGCCTCCTTTACAAAACATTGAAAAACATTTTTAAGCGGTGAGTAAAAACTCATCTATATGTTATGATTAAAAGTATGGATCCGCCCTTGGTTCAATGTATAACTTCATAAACTAAGAGAAGATGTCTTCAATTTCTTGAGCGTGTGGCGGTACTGCAGGAAATCAGAAGGGTTTATTTTAAAAAAATGTTTTAAATGAATTTAGAATGTTAAAATACTAGAATGGAAGAGATTTTGAAAGACTATAGATATATACACTTCAAAAGCTGCAATGAGCTATTTTGAAAATTAAACAAGCATAAACTTTAAACAAGCCAAGTAAAACTGTGTACACAATGTTGATTTACATAAATATAAACGGGTTTTCAAAGTAATACCCATATGATTTATCAATGTAAGGTATAAAAATCGGAACAAAATTTGATACAAGAAAAAAAACACATGGTTATATGTTTGCTATCTGAATCATGTGATTTTTATTTTTGACACAAAAACGTGTGAACTTTTGTCAGGCTTTGGTATTCCATGTCTAGAGGACTATTCCTATTAGCTTGTTTGCTTACTCTATTTTGGTTAGGTATATATTTCACTCCATAAAATGTATGTCGACTCTTATACTTACTTAAATATAAAATGTTGGAACCCATGGCCATCTTCATATAGATATACACTTCAATGTCTGAATTTTTACTTAAATGTGCATTATTGTAAGCTTATTGTACAAAATACTACAACAACTACAACTTACATATATTTATTTAAAAAATATTAAATATAGACAAAAAACGAACAAAGGGTATACTATATATACTATTCCCAGTTGACCTAAGTTAAGAACCCACCCATACATCAATTTTTACGGAAATCCTAAATTTTGCAAAATCTGCAATCTTGAAATTTTGTTTACCTAAAAAATCAAAAAAATAAAGAACTAAAATGCAATAATTACAATAATTTCGCCTCCATAAATGCATATGCACAGTTTTGAGTGTATGGGCGGATGTAAAAATAATTGTACATGGCATTAAATTATACATAAATATGTGGGTTGAAAATAATAAACAATTGAATAGCCATATGTAACTTATGTATGTATTATTATTATAAAAATACATGTTTTAATTTTTTTGGAAAAAAAATTAAAGAGTTTTGCACAAAAACGTGTGCTTTTCTCATGGTCGTCTTCCTCTCCCATTGACCATGAACTTTTTTGCGTGATAAAAATGTAATCTTTTTTTTTTAATGCTAAAATATTAATTAAGCCAAAGTTAATGAGCAGGTAAAGGTTTATAGATGTAGACACTTTAAAGTAGGTCAATAATTCGTGATGTACCATGGACAAATTTAACATAACTCATATTCAACAGTTGTCAACATTATCTGAAGGCCAGTAACTTCTTTATTAGTGCATTCAATTTTATTTAACTGTAGTGTAGGCGTATAAAGACTATTTGCTAACAACAAAAATAAAGGAAAAGCTTGCGAAAAAATTCAAGTACAAATTTTAATTTACCAAACACTTCTGCAGACAGTTTTATGTACATGTGTATGTGGTTCGTTAAGAAACAACCAAAAATCACATAACATATTTTATACTAATATGCATTGCCCTAGCGTTTAACGTTTTCATCCAAAATGATTGAAGTTTTGCTACAAAAAATTATTTGTTGTCAATAAACGTTTTTATTAAAAATAATTAGAAATAAAAATCAATTACTCAATCAAAGAACTTACGTCCTTCTTTTGTACGTATTTTGTTGACTTTTAATAATTTTCTTATTTTTTTATATTTGAGTATTGAAGTGGTCACAAGAAAAGATCTGGCCTAACCTAATCTTTGGTACAATCGAAACAAATTTATTTAGATGGAATTAAACATTTATTATTTTTATCTTTGAACATTCGTTGATGTTTTATTATTTCTTTATTATACTTAAAAATAAATAACTTCTTAAGACAATTTGTATTGTTTCTAAATAAGATCAAAAGTTGTTTTATTTTACAAACAAAATAAATCCGTGACACTTTATTTAAAAAAAAAAATAAATTCTTTAATTTAAATAAAGCATTTAGTTGCGACCAACTTTGGTCATACTTCGATCTTAAAAAGACTATTGTACCGCAATTGCATGAATAAAAAAGGCTGAGATGAGACCCATACTTATAACTGCCCATCCTCTCTGTCGATTTGTCTTGTTTAAAACTTTAAGTCAATACCATTTCTAAAGTAAACAGTTAAATTTTTCTAAAAGATTTACTTAAAATTACCAATAATATTTTGAATATGATGAAATTGTTTGATTTCAACTTCTGTTTTAGCTAACGAAATTTTTAATCGAAAATCATTTTTTACCAATTGAAGAAACATTTATTATACATTCCTCCAACACCCTAAACTTTGTTTCTTACTTCTGCCTCTAGGAACATCAGACCATTATATCGTACCTGGAAATTTTTCAAGTGTAAAAAACCCGGTTATGGAAAAAAACCTATTAGAACCGTTTGGCAAAATGAGAAAGGTAACTGGGACGGTCTAAATGAATTCTTCAGGAACTTTAACTGGTCACTATAAAAGATATGGTTAAAAATTTAATTCTTTGTGGAATGAGAAATTTTATCCCGAATAAGGTGAAATCTAACAAACCCAAACAAAGCTCATGGTTTGATTCGAAATAAGTTCAAGCAAGCTACAAGGACCTGTAATGGTCATATTCGACGAACCAAAAGTTTGCATGACCAGAAATAAAGGCACAAAACACTACAATGTCCCAAAGGTAGTAAACATTTTTAGTCATTTATAAAAAACATTCGAAACACCACGTCATCCTCGGTTCAAACGCTAGTCCACAATGACATTCTTCATAGCTCGATTGATAATGCCAATTTGCTTGCAGCACAATTTGCCGTTAATTCGACTATGCCAGAGAGTGTCCTGTGTCCTCCTATTCTCGAGAGATCTAGAATCTTGAAATTCACAAATCCGCTGGCCCGGATTGTATACCCGCTATTGTACTGAAGAGGTGTTCTTCAACGCTGGCAAAACCACTTCGTAAACTTTTCCATCTTTTCTATTCTACTGGTCTCTTTCTGAGTGGATGGAAAACTGCAGTTCTTTAGCCTGTCAATAAAAAAGGCGAATCCTCCCTACCCTCTATCTATCTTTCAATAGCACTCACGTCCCTTCTTTTGATAGTCATGGAAACGCTGATTAATTATCAGCTTAAGAAATATCATGAAGAACGGAAGCTTCTTAATGACCAGCAGTATGTCTTTCGTAGCAATAAGTCCACTGGTGATCTCAATGTTTATCTCACCGAACAATTTAAAAAATCTTTACATCGTTTTGGAAAAAGTAAGACTTTTGCACTTGATATTTCAAAAGCATTTGATAGAGTTTGGCACCAAGTTCTCTTATCGAAAATACGTGCTTTTGGTATTGACGAATCCTTTCTTCGATGGATTAGAAATTACCTTCAATACAAGTTGTATTAATTCATAATTATAAATTAATATTATTATATTAATTCTTCGAATGTGGAACTTTAACGGCAGCTCATTAAATTCTGATCTCAAGAGAATGGGAAATCAAAAACAGTCTAGAATTGAATGCTTCGAAAACTCAATGCTGTCTCCTGTCCTTAAAGCCACCCCCGATGCTGCCATCCATGAGTGGAACTTGCTTCCAGCAAACTAATCAACTTTTAGTACTCGGTTTGTGTATCACAGATCACCTGATCACATATTCGATAATGCCAAAAATGCTGCTATTTGCCTAGGATTTTTCCGACGGTGCAAGAAATGTGTCACGCCTTCTGATCTAGCTGTAATGTACAAAGCCTTCATTCGTCCAAAACTTGAATATAACTCTCATATTTTTAGATGCCCCTATAACAAGTTTAAGTATTTTTGGCAAGATCCAAAAAAAACGTTGAAAATGATAGGCGATAGAACTATAAACGAAAAAATTATGTCACTCGAACATCGCCGGAATGTTTCATGTCTTTCGTTGTTCTACCAATATTTTTATAAACAGTGTTCTGTCGAATAAGGCAGTTGCATTCTCCCCCCCCCCCCTCAAAGAATTTAGCCGTAATACTCATAGCTCAATTTCAGACGTACTGTCAAGTATAGAGATTCTTTTTTTAACCGCACATCGAGAATGTGGAATGCTTTACCCAGCTTTATTTTTGCCTATCATTTTGATATTCAAAACTTTAAGACTAAAGACTAATTTGCAACGGTATCTCTTCTTAAATCCTTCTCTATTTTCCTAAAGCCCGCACTGTGTTTAAACTTTATACATGTAAAGGGTATTAATAATCCCTGAGTGCCCATTAATTATAAAAAAAAAACAGAATCTTATAAAAGTTTTGCTGAATGTGGAAAACTATGTATATTATTTATAAGATGAAATTAGTTTCAATCCATAATCTTAAATTTTATGAATATTAATTTTTAGTAATTTTTTTAGTTATTAGTAATGTGGAATCAAACTATCCAGGATCTTTAAGCTGTATTTTTTCCAAACTGGTGCCTGATATTCTGAAATCCTTGTGATTAACTTGTTACACAGAATTGGCGTATAAACAGTAGATTTGGAAATGAGTTTTCAATATTTTTTTAACGTTGTTTAAGGTAATAATGTTCATTGTTTTTGTTCGCTTTGTAAAACATTGTTAATAGGTTAGGTTAAGTTGGTCAGCTGGAAGTTGGTGTAAGTGAAAACTTAAAACTTTAAAAATAAACAAAACTAATTTATTTTTCATTTTTCACATTTCGAAAACTTGAAGTACTTCACAATTGTATGGCATTAAACGGGAAAACTGAATAAGTTTAGTTAAAGCGTACTTACATGTTTTAAGGGACATCATCAATGTGGTAAAGATCATATTCGCACTGTTTCCATAAAAGTTGCTATACAAAAGGCTCTTTTACAATAAATTCATAAATTCATAAACTAAAGCGCCAGCAAGGAGTTTTATAAATTTTGGATATATAAAGATCATGTAAAGCATTCATACGTACAGTATATAGGTACTCATCTATAGCTAAACTATACCAATTGCTGGGGTTGCTCCAAAACAACCGACTTTCAGCTTATGAATCATGAAAGGATCATTTCTTGAAGTGTCAGTATCTTTTATAACTTGTAGTATATGAAGCACGATAAATGTTTAGGTTCTCAGTTGCATCACACCACACACAAACGAACATGGACAGCCAAAGTTCTTACCTACCGCGCTTCCAATTCCACTAATCGACACTTTCATTCGATTGAGAATGAGATTTCTCGCGACCGACCGGATGTGCCAAAACAGATTGTTTGTTTTTTCAAGGCATTTTTTTTATTTTGATTTTCTTCGTTTTCCTCCACATAGAATCCAAGAGTAAGAATATAAAGATGAGAATCGTGGACGCCTGCCACTCGAAGCGACTCGACTCTACTCGAATCGGATACCTGAACCTGTGCCAAGAGAAGGGTATGAGGTTATACAGATGGGTATTGGACTCCTCTTGCCAATTCTTTGACATGTCGAAACGATTGTGAATCAAATGTGGCTGCTGTAGCTGTAGTTGCACGATGGGGATTTGGATTTTGGATTCGGACCGATGCGATGTATGAATGAATCGCTTCCAAAGATCCAAATATTGCCAAACACAGGGGACAAACTGAAAAAAAATATCCAAAGCCAAAAAACAAAAAAAAAATGAGCAACAGAAAAACAAACTTCAATTCAGAGTGTTTCTGTTTCTTGAATGAAAGATAGGAGCCTCGACGACATGAATGAACCATTGTTTCAACCTCGCACCCGAGGTGTTCTTATCGAATCTGGACAATCTCTCCACAGCCAGCACAGCAAGCTAGAACATAAAGGGCCACAAGGCAGCCAAAAAAAAGAAAACATCAACTAAAATTCGAAATTGACTGCTACATCGCCTTCGTTTCGTCTTCTCAAAGAACCCATATACGGTTGGATCGAAATGTCGCGTCGTCGTTTTCGGTGGGTAAGTCGTTGGGTCGGCCGGTCGATGTGGCAATCGAAGTGATGGTGGTGCGAGTATTTCGGGGCTGAAACTGGTCGAGTTGGCTCCAAATTGCAATTTCATTTCAATTTCCAGAATGTCTTCTCTTCGGTATTCAGAGCTCTATGCTCTACGCTTAAGTATTTCTGTATGTCTGTCTGTCTGACTTTGTCTGGTTGACGAGTGATAATCTCCAAAGCAAGAGAACGTATGTATATCAGCAAAAAGAGCTTTAAGAAGAATTCTACTCGTACACGTATAATGACAAGAAAGATTTTCTTTGGAGCCCGATTACTTACAGAGCACAGGATCTTGAGGGATTTTGTATCGCAACACAATTGCATTTCCTAATCATCAAAATGGTTATGTTCAACGTAACATATAATCTTAAAGACTGTACTTGCGGAACTTAAGACTTATTAAAATCTATTTGAACGAGTTTTCTACCGATATGAAGATGCATTTGAACAACAGACATCTTGTCTGTTACATTATTATTCCATGAAACGTTGAAACCCTATTGTAGGTAATTAGCCATTTAATTCACGACTTTGCTCTTGCTCCAAATAATTAGGAAACGATGACATTGCAACCAAATTAAATAGAAACCATATCACATGTGTTAAGTTAATTTTGTGTTGCTACAAAATAATTAACTTATGTAGGACAATTGTTAAACACAATAAATATCTGATTTCGTTACTTTTTCAACTCATGTAGTTATTCGAAATTTACAAAGTTCCAATTAAAAACAAAACCTAGTTCCGCATTTCTTGTTAATTTTTCTAAAGAGGTTTTTCATTGCCATTATACTTTGAAAATTTGATGCACAAACATATCTACATAATTCGTAAAAACTTGTCGATTGAACATGTAATTTAACGTGTCACTTGATCCACTATACACACAAAATCAAATTTAACATTGGACATTTCTTATAGTCGTGGTTGAAATGTTGGAAAATAGTTGAAGTTTGTCTTTTTTTATTTTAGTTGATAGTCTTTCTACAATATTCAATAAGACAAGACTTTAAAAATGATTCCTTAGTCAAATAAAATGCTTACCACCTAAAATCAAATGAAAACTATTTAAAATAGTCTATGTCAGTTTTAAGTCGCATCTTGAACAAAACTTGTGCCATCTTGAAGTTCCCAAATTTACCAATATTATTTGGTTCAAATTATAAATACAAAAGAATCAAACTTTTGTGTTGTTGCTCAATGAAATTAATAATATTAAAATTATTGCAGTTAGCAGCCATTTAAGCCATTTTTTAGAAGAAAATTTTAGTTCAAAGCAAATTGACTTCAAACAATTAATGATATTACTAGAAAACTTTAAAGAAATTGTGTGACAGTAATCTTCAACTTAATATTACAATCTTTTATTTCCGAAATTTCAAGAAACAAAACAAACATTATCAAGCCAGAATTTGGCATATTCACTTTCCAACACCTTTTTTTTATATAATAAGCAAAGACTAAAACGGTTTGATATACCTTAGAAAAATAGGGAAGAGTTGGATAGAAGGTCTTGGTGTACATTTTTGTTGAATTCCTGAACATTGCAATGATAGGGAAAGATAGAGCGTGGCAAGGCCTTCCACATTCGTGTAGTACGGCTAAGAAATGAATCTCTGTACTTCATAGTATCGCCGAAGTTGGGCTCCAGGATAAACTGATGGGCATTCCTGGAAGCGCGGTTAAATTGTTTAAGGGGAGGAATTCAACTGGCTATTTCGCTAGAGCATATGCCGTTAAAGTAGTACCCGTGGCATGATGGTTAGTGCGTTGGACTGTTTACAAGCATTTCAATGACGATTCCTTGGCAAATGCCATAATCGCCGAGCAAACGGGACCAAGTCCCTTGTTAGTGACGAAGGTTGAGTTTCAGCTCATCTTCAACTTAATAAAAAATAAAAGGTTAGCAGGTGTCAATGGTAAATCCCACGTTGTACTAAGACATTTACCGGTGGAGGTTATTGACATTTACACCACACTCTTCTATATTCCACTAAATAATGCATATTATCCAGTGCATTTTTTTTTTTTTTTTTTTTATAATTAGCAAACACTAAAAGGGTTTTTTATACCTTTAATATGCCAAAGACACAGTGTGAGCATTAGGAAAAGTGGGAAGGGTTGGATAGGAGGTGTCGGTGTACATTGGTTTTAAATTTCTGACCATTGCAATGACAGGGAAAGATAGAGCGTGGCAAGGCGTTCCACATTCGCGTAGTACGTTGGGCTCAAGGGTAAACTGATGGGCATTCCTAGAAGCGCGGGTATTACGGTTAAATTGTTTAAGGGGAGGAATGCAACTGGCTATTTCACTGGAGCATAGTCCGTTAAAATAACGGTAAAAAAGGGTGAGGCAAGAAACCTTGCGTCCATGTTCGAGTGATGTAAACGAGTTGATGATGTTAATGTCACCAATCATTTTAAAAGCTCTTTTTTGAATACTGTCCAAGAGGCTTAAATAAGTTATTGGAGCACCAGCCCAGAGTTGAGAGTTATATTCAAGTTTCGGACGTATATAGGTTTTGTAGATTGTAGCCAGATCAGACGGAGAAGAAAAATTTCTTGCAACGTCTCAAAAAACCTAGACATCTTGCGGCATTTTTGGCAACATCATGTATGTGATCGCTCCACAAAAGGTGGTTGCTGATGCACATTCCGAGGATGTCAAGATTTTCTGTTTCGTTGATGCAAGTGCCACTCATAGATAGTGGCAAAGACGGTTTATCTCGCTTTAATGATACAAGATAGCATTGAGTTTTTAAAGCATACAAAATAACAAAGTACAACTTTTTAGTTAGAAGTTGAAGATATTTAATATCATTTTCAGAATTAAACAATTTGAGCCTGAAAACTTTGCCAAAAACATTCGATCAATTTATCCACTCATTAATTCAACACATTTGTAGCTTATTAATCTTATATATTATAATAAAAGTTGGCTCCGAAATTCATGTAATCCAATTTTGAAAAGCTTAACATTCATATTACTGAAAAATTGTTCAAAACTTTGAAAATAAAATAAATTTGAAAAACTAATAAAAACTTTTTAAATAGTCGACTTAGAAATGAATTTACAAGACCAATATTTAGACAAATATTTCTTGAGTATTAAATGAAGCCAGATTTATAAAAACAAAATTTAATTTGTCAGATTTTTTTAAAGTTTCATTTTAATTTTCATTTGTACCGTAAATTTATAAGTTTTCAAATTTAAAAATTAATCAAAGTTCTGTAATTATAAATAAATGAGTATTATTTGTCATTAAGCTGCTTTAAGAGGTTTTATTAAAGAAAGAAACTATTTAAAAAAAAAACCAGCAGCTACCTCCCTTAAAATTACAGAAAAAATAACAATGTGTGCGTAATATTTTAAAATAATATTAAAATATGACTCTTTCAAAAGTTACTCTATCAGAAAACTTTTAATGCAATTAACATAAATTAAATTAAATTAATTTTAAAAACTCAGATGATTTTTAAATTCTCTGTTTATAATTATCTGGTGGCATCAAAATGTAAGTTATAAATTAATAGGAACAAATTAAAACTCTAATCTTTTAAATTAGAAAACAATAAACTGAAAATTTCTTTATTTTTCAAAGTTTTGCACTCGATCGAAGTAGAAGTGTGTGGATTTTAAAATGCTTTTTTAAACTTTTACATAATTGTGAAAGTCTATTTAAAAATAAATAGCATCTAGTGTACATTTCTTACTTCGAATCAAAACTAGATGACCCGATAAATATTATTTAAGCAACAAACGAAATGAAACGAAGTGCACGACTGGGTCGCACGAACTTCCTCCTCTATCCAAAGGCCATTTTCACAAGTAGTACTTATATTTAAAAATTTAAAAATGTACCTATAATATAAGATTGTCTTCAAAAATTCAAATGACATTTAATAAATAAAAAAAAACTTGCATAATTATTTTTTTTTCGAAAATCGTTAAAGCGTATGTATGTATACAATTTTTCAATATTTGTTTAAAAATATTTTTCGTATGCAGTTATTTAGCACCTATTAACATAATTTTAATTTAGATTTTAGTAAAAAAACACCGATTTTTGACATATCTTATTTTAAAAATATATGATGATTTTTAATCATCGGATTTTTAATCATCGGTTATCGGTTCGGCCTAACCTTAAAATTCCAGGTTCCCTCCATTCCTGACATCATTACTCGCACACAGGAATGGTTGAGTTTTCTAAGTCACTAGGCCTTAGTTTTCAATGGGCTGTTATGCCGGGTAATTTATTTATTAATAATAGTTTGTGCACAAAAAAAGGTATTGAAATCGGTAAATCAGTGCTTGAAAAAACTTTAAATAAAACAAAAAAGTTGTTCTATGATTGATACCCTTCTGAAGCAATACAAACATATTTTTTCTTATTAAAATAAGCCGAGTTAAGAACAAATATTTGAAAGAAAATTTAATACAAACCTTTGGGTCCGTTTTTCAGAAAATTCTCATTTTCGGCTTTGACCAACAAATTTGTATGGGGACTACTATCAAAGGGTGATTTTTAGCCATTATCTTTTTGGTAACACTGGTTTAAACAGCTGACAAACGTTTCGTGCTTTGTTTCACTCTCAAACTTTTTTAGTTTGGTCTATAATTTAATCATGAAATGTGTTACAAACGAAAAACGCTGGCAAATTATTGAATTTTATTATCAAAATTCGTGCTCTGTTAAGATAGTTTATCTCGCGCTTCTTCCATTTTATGGGCAGTTTAATCGACCCACTGAAGCGGCTATTCGGGCAATTGTGACTAAGTTTCGCACCAAATTTACATTCTTGGACATTAAACTACCAGCACGCTTACGTAGAGTGCGACCTGAAGAAAATATCGCAGCTGTATCGGCCAGTGTTAATAATTACCATAAATAAACGATTCGTCGCCGTTTGCAGCAATTGGGCCTCTGTGAACGACAAAGTGAAAAATTTTGCGGAAGGACTGAAGCCGAACGACCTACTGCAACGTAAAATTTTTGGTGAATGGGCTCTTGGAAAGTTTTGGCTCATTGGGTACGTAAATAAGGAGAATTGTCAATTTTGGAATGAATATCAGCCAGAAGCATTGTAAGAGCTACCAATGCATCTAGAAAAGTCACAGTTCGGTGCGACTAGTGGCATCATTGGACCGTACTTCTTCAAAGATGATGCGAATCGTAACGTAACTGTGAATGGTGAGCATTACTATGAGATGATATCTAACTTTGTTTTGCCCAAGATGCAAGAGATTGACTTGCCTGACATGTGGTTTCAACAAGACGGTGCCACACAGCACACGCAAAAATGGACTTATTGAGAGGCGAGTTCGGTGAACATTTTATTTCACGTTCGGGACCGGTTAATTGGCGGCCTAGATCGTGCGATTTAACACCTTTAGACTAACTTTTTTTGACACACTGGAAGACAACATTGAAGTATTGATTCGTCATACACGGGCCGATATGTTGGAAAGAAATTGCCAAAATTGGACTTAGTGGATGGACCATTTTATTTGCAGTCAAGGTCAATATTTGCATGAAATAATCTTCATGTCATGTTCGATTAAAATTAAATTTCTTACGAATGCAATACCTTTAGAAAAGTGGGAGAACCACTTGTAAACTGCTATTTTTAAGTAACATTGACAAAAAAATGTCTCCAATGGGTTAAGCATACGGTCTTTAAGGAGAAACACAAATTAATATTCAAATTAAACAAAAACTAAGATCAATTTAAAATGCAACGCTTTCTCGCTGACTATGTTATCTTCAGTTTTCTTATACCTTTACGCTGTGATTCGACCCCACTTTTTGTATTTGTTATGTGTCAAGCCGACTTTTTACCGACAGGAAATCGCATAAATTATATTTAGGTCTCCAACAAGCGCTGTATGTCAAGTCAGCCACTTTGGCGTTCTTCTGCCCAGTCCTTTATCCCGAAATTCGCTTATCGCACCAGCCCGCGTTTCCTCTAAGCCTTATAGCAATTTGGCATTATATATTGTATCTTCAAGCTTTGCTTCTTTGCTTGAACCAGCAAAATGCCGCCAGTAAAAAAAAAATCAAAAAAACAACAACCAAGACCTGCGTTCATTCTTGAGTTCAACAAGTGACACAAAAGCAATAATAATCGCCTTGCCGGTCGTCTCAGGTGACGGACCATTCATGGATTCGGGTTTCATTCATCAAACCAAAAACCCGAATCTGATTGCGAATTTATACGAATACGAATAAACTGCTTTCAGTGGGTGAATGGTTGATTGCAGTTGGATTTCGATGACTCTTTATCGACACGAGAATGACCAACGGCAACGTTCGCGGTAGCGGTCGCGGTCGCCGCGTCATCGGGTGTTAATGTTAATCGTGTTTAATTGGTGTCCACCGGGTGTTTGACAATAATTGTTGTTATTTTGACAAAATTCGAATGCTGCGATTGCTTTTCGGATGCAAATTTTTGTTTTGTTTTCAATTTTCAATGAAATCGCAAATATACACAAAAACGTGTGTGTTTTTGTGCGTTTATGGATATTAATTAATTTATATTTATTTTTTTGATAATTTATTGCTTGCGATTGCTGCAAGATAAACTTTTTTCGTTTTTTTTTTAATTTTCCGTTTAATAAATTCGATGAGCCAGCTGTGCTGATGATGGCTTGTATTGTTTTTTTCATTGAAATTTATGAATGGAGTTGTATTTCCGGTATAAGCACCGGATTACGTTAAATTATTGTGCATTTGATGATTATTTTTTTTCATCAATGAGCTGAATATTGCTTATTCGTGTATTAATACTTAATTTCATAATATATGTATGTACCTCCTTCTTAACTGGGGTCACTGCATGCGTTAATGGACTTTGGGATTTATTTTGTATTTTTTTTTACTTTCTACAAGCTTTTTATTTTTAGAACATTAAGAATTAGTGAGTTATTTGATGTTACGAGCATATTAATAACAAAGTGTTAAAGAATTTTAAATAACGTTTTGAGACACTTGAGTTTTTACTACTTTCTTGATTGGTAAAACAAAAGAGAGACTTAGATTCGACCCACAGTAAAAACTTCTCATCCCGTCTGTCGATTTGTCTTGCTTAAAACTTTAACAAATCAGTTTATTGTTGTTTTCGTAGGTTTTCGTGTTTTTTTTTTAAAGTTATCAGTTGATTTTTTCCAAACGATTAACTAAAAATTACCAACAAACCAAGATGAATTTAGTTTCAAGCCAATATCTAAAATTTTTAAAAAGATATTTGAGTCAAAAATCAATTCATACCAAGTTTTAGTAATGTTTTTATTTTTTGTAAAATAATTTTCAAATCCATTAAAATTTTACTGAATGTTAAAAACTATATTTTGTTATCAATTTTTAAAAAGATATTTGAGTCGAAAATCCATTTTTATTAACTTTTTCTTGTAGGTTTTTTTTTTGTAAAAGACTGTCAATTCGATTCGCTCAAAATGCTACTTGATATTAAAATCGTAAGTTTTTGTTACATGCAATTATTTTGGAGATAAATCATTTTTTTATCACGTCAAATTATATAATAAAAAGGTTCGCGAATTGTTTTCTTGAGATATTTTGGGTCAAACGAAATGTTCACTTTTTTTTAAATTTAATTATTATGTTTATAATAACATTTATTAGAAGTTCTTAATATATGGACTTCGAAAAAAACTTACGAGTTATTTCAACAGCCGAATAATAAAAATCCTTTATTCCGCTTACTACACCATTATTCCGCGACTTTACTAAACCAGGGAATAAGAGTAAAGCTGAGGGTTAAAATGTTCGATGTTTACCAAAAACCCCTTAAGAAAATCTTCTACAGTCCGTTGAGAACTAGGAAGACTTATAACTCTCAACTATTCCTGTGTCCGAGTACTGTTGTCATGGATGGAGGGGAGCTACAGTTTTAAGCCGATTCGGAACGGCTAAATTGAGAAAGAATTTTTCATGACGGGAAGTACCCGTGAAAAAAAAATGTTGATGGTATAGGCAGGGATCGAACTAAAGACCTCTGGTATGACAGTTAAACGCACTTACCATCATGTAACTCATGTAACGGGTACTACGATTTCTGTTTGGTAACTTGAAATGTCCTCCAAGTTCCTCAGACTTGGGTTTCTTACGTATGGTTTTAACCAGCAAATTGTGATACCCTGTAACTAGGAATTCTTTTGTTTATAAGTTTTTGTCAAAATTATTATCGTTTTTCAATTGTTTGTACTGTGCTTATTTTCTCATTTGATTTTATTTGTTTAAATGGTTAATTTATATTTATTCGAATGTGGGTGCCGTTACTTACGTCAATCACGGTAGGAAATCCACGTACGTATATTTTAAAATTGTTGGATGGTTGATAAGTGTTCAAAAATTGATTGAGGAATTTTTATAAACTTTCTTGCTTTCGAAGCAAATGCTGAAATTATGCCTAATGCATACCGACCAAAGCAGTACATATCAGAACAATCGTTTTACGCCTTATTATTTTAGTAATTTTAGATTTTGATTATCGAAATTCAATAATCGTACCTCAATATGACCCCGGTATGGAAGCCATAGCCGCAATATGTTTCCTCATATTTTCCTTGTAAAACCTAAATTGCTTCCTAAAATCCTCCTCGCTTAGCACTTACACTGACTGAGACCATACATCGTTTTATATATTTTTTTCTTTTTCTGTTGGTTGATGGCTGATTGTTCAATAACCATATCAGCAAATTTCTAGTGTAAAAACTCTTCAGTTAAAAAAAAGAGCTCCTAAGAGAACCGTTTGGCAATACTAGAAAGCCAACTGGGACGGTCTCAATAATTATTTTAGGATCTTTAACTGGTCACTATGCTTCCTTGATAGTGACGTTGACGCCAGCGCTGATATGATCACAAGTTTTTATCACGAACAGGGTTAAAAGCATCAGACCTAAGGAAAACGCATAGTTCGATGCGAGATGTAAAGAGGTTATTATGGTTAAGAACGTAAGTAAAAGTTTCAAATCCAATCCAACTGAGGAAATCCGGAATAAGTTCAAGCAAGCTAGGAAGGCCTGCAACGCTCAAATTTGACTTACCAAATTTGTACATGACCAAAAATTACGGCAAAAAATACTGTAATGTCCCAAAGGCAATACAAATTTTTGGTCATTCGTACAAAACATAAGAAATTCTTCTTCTTCCTCGGTTCCTAAGCTCGTTGGCAATGACACTCTATTTGTTAGCTTTCTCGAGAAAGCTAACCTCTTCGCTAGGCAGTTCGCCGCTAATTCAACACTGACAGTGAGTGTTATGACTCCCCCTGTCATTGATCGCGTTAGGAATTCTATGGGGCAAATATATTTTCGCACTCGTACTGTTGCGAGAGTCCTAAAAGATCTCAACATACATAAATCTGCTGGTCCGGATGGTATCCCCGCTATTGTTCTGAAGAGGTTTCTTTATCGCTGGCAAAACCACTGCGTAAGCTTTTTCATCTGTCCTACTCCTCATGTCTCGTTTCGAGATGATGGAAAACTGCATTTGTCCAGACCATTCCCACAAAAGGCTAATCTGCCTTACCCTCTAAGTACCGACAGATTGCACTTACGTCCGTTCTGTTTAAAGTGATTGAAACACCGATTAATTATCAGCTCAAGAAATATTTTGAAGATCGAAAGCTTCTTAATGAGCAGCAATACGGCTTTCGTAGCGATAGGTCCACTGGTGATCTCATGCCTCATCTCACCGAACAGTGGAGGAAATCTTTACATCGTTTTGGAGGAAGTAAGATTATTGCACTTGATATTTCAAAAGCATTTGATAGTGTTTGGCATCAAGCTCTTTTATAGAAAATGCATGCTTTCGGCTTACACGAATCCCTGCTTCATTGGATTAGCAATTACCTTTCGAATCGTTCAATACAAGTAGTATTGGATGGATTCAAGTCTGAAAACCACAAATTTAATGCTAGTGTGCCCAAGGGGTCTATTCTATCTCCAACACTCTTTCTCATTTTTATAAATGATCTCCTGTCTGACCCAATAGATTTTTTCGCTCAGAATCAGGACCAATCTATGAAAGATCGACAAATGATTTTTATTTCTTAATTTTTAAAATCGCATTGGGGGAAGTTTAAGGTTATAACACTTTCCCGTAGCTTTTAGCCCATCAGCTCATGAGGCTTGGTTCTTCTTAATCTCCGAACATTGTCTCGTACATTTAATACGGTCTCCATTTCAGAGTTAGTATGACTTTGCAGCCGCTTATTGTGTGATACAGCGTGTTTCTTAACCACTTCTGTAACCATTTCAATTTGAAGGTCACGATGTAGATCGCTATTTCTTATATACCAAGGGGCATTTATTATTCCACGAAGGACCTTGCTTTGGAATTTTTGGATGGGTTCAGCATTTGTTTTCTTTGTACAGCCCCATAGTTGGATGCCATATGTCCAAACGGGTTTCAAAACTTGCTTATATAACATTAGTTTGTTCTGGATAGATAGGTCAGAGTTCTTTCCTATTAACCAGTACATTTTTCTGTACTTCAAGTTTAGTTCTTCTCTTTTCTTTTTGATGTGTTCTTTCCATTTAAGCTTTGCATCCAAATTCATTCCAAGGTATTTGGCGGTATTGGAGTAAGGTACTTCTGTACTGTTTATTAATTGGAACATTGTTTATGTTTTTGTTTGTAAAGTTTATATGCGTCGATTTTGTTTCGTTTAATTTGATACGCCATTTGTGCGTCCAATCACTAACTTTATCGACTGCATTTTGCAATTTTTGTGTAGCCTTCGTAACGGATTTATCTGGCACCAATATTGCAGTATCATCAGCAAAGGTGGCCATGATAGCGTTGATGTCCACTGGAATATCCCTTGTATATAACAGATACAGGGTTGGTCCTAGGACACTTCCTTGTGGTACACCGGCTTCAATTTTCTTAAGTTCCGAGTAATTTTGGTCGTACCGTACTCTAAAGAGTCGGTTCGTAATGTAGGATTTCAGTATTTCGTAGTACTGCCTGGGGAAGTCCCTATGCAGTTTGTACTCAAGTCCCAAGTGCCAAACCTTGTCAAAAGCTTGAGCAACATCTAAGAATACAGACGAGCATACTTGTTTTTCTTCAAGTGCCTTTTCCACAACATCCGTAATTCGATGCACTTGGTCTATCGTGGAATGTTTATTTCTAAATCCAAACTGATGGCTCGGAATTAGTCTTCTTTCTTCAATTATTTTGTTAAGCCTTTTAAGTAGCAGTTTTTCAAAAACTTTTGCCATGATTGGTATAAGCGATATTGGTCTGTAAGATGTAACTTCTGTTGGTGGCTTACCTTGTTTAGGTATAACAATGACTTCAGCAATTTTCCAATGATGTGGCACATATCTTAGTTTAAGGCATGCGTTTATTATAAATTGGAGTTTCTTGAAGGCTATAAGAGGCATTTCTTTCAGAACCTGAGCAGTTATAAGATCGTACCCTGGTGATTTTTTGTTTGACAGCTTATGTTGACACATGCTTCTTACTTCTTTGAGCGTGACAAAAGGTATTTCACATTCGTCGTTTCTGTCAACAAACTGTAAGGGATCTGTATCTGTGCTTGCTGGGAATGGCTTGAAAACATTCGCGAGATGTTCAGCAAAGAGATCAGCCTTTTGTTTCGGGTTTCCGATCCATTTACCATCTTGAGATTTTATCGGCGGGTTTTGTGTCTGAGGTCTTTTTAGGCGCTTAGTTGCTTTCCATAAGGAGTATTCTGTAGAAGCATCCGTCGTCAGACTTTTCAGGAATCTACTTAGTGAATCATTTTTAAACTCACAGATTCTTTTTTTTAATTCGTTGTTAAGACGGTTAAAAACTACCTTATCATCTGGGAATCTCGTGGATTGCCATTTTCTTCTAGCTCTTCTTTTTTCCAATATCAACTCCTTTATTTCGATAGGATATTTTATTTCTTTTTCTCTCGCATTCGAAATAGTTTGAGTACTTTCTTCTGCAGCCTGCTGCACATCAGCAATAAATTGTTCTACTTCATGATCAATTTGTTCAATTGTTTGCATAGGGGATCTTAGGTTTATAAAATTTTCAAGTTTGTCTCTGAATTCGTTCCAGTTTGTTCTGTTATTCACGAGCTTGGGATTACTTTTTTCTATTATTTCTGTTTCGCTCAGTGATAAAATTACTGGAGTATGATCTGATGATAAATCATAATTACCTTCGACACTTATATGATTTCGTTTAATACCTTTAACTACGAAAAAGTCTATAAGGTCTGGTATTTTGTTAGTATCAGATGGCCAATATGTTGGCGAACCAGAAGAATAAAATTCGCAGTTGTATTTTCGGCCTGCTTGGTATAGCCGTTTACCTTTTGTTGTTATGAGCCTAGATCCCCATTGGGTGTGTTTAGCATTGAAGTCGCCACCAACAAGGAAGTTATGTCCTAACAAATGTAGGAGTTCTGCATAGTCTTCTTCAGTTGGAGAGCGCCTCGGAGGGCAGTATATAGCTGCTATTTTGAATTCTTTCTTTTTTATACCAATACTAATTGTTGTTACTTGCATGTTTTCTTTAGTAAACTTTGGTTCTTCAAAGTGTGTTAAGCACTTTTTTATAAGTATTGCTGATCCTCCCCTAGCTTTGTCAGCTGGGTGCGGAGCGTGATAACATGTATAGTTTGGTAATTTATTATCAAGATTTTGTTCAATAGCGAGGTGGGTTTCGGACACCAAACAAATGTCTATATGCTCTATGTCTAAAAAGATGTTTAGTTCTGATACATGCTGTAAGAGACCGTTTGCATTCCATGTTGCGATTTTGAGTGCTCTGTCCATCATTGTTTTTTAAGAGCGACTTCTTCGCTTAGCTGTTTTATGTTTAAATCTTGTTGGTCAATCCTTTTCAGGATGAGTTCCAGCATTTCTTTTATAGAAGTTTCCTCATTCTTCCGCACATTTTTTACAATCTGGGAATAGGATTTATTTTCATCACTTTTGCTTAGTGCAATTGCTTTTCCCGGTTGATTTTTAGTAATGTTATCGACCGTTACTTTTTTGCTTTCAACTACTGGTTTTGTGTTGGTTGAGTTTCTAAACTTGTTCCCAGTTTTGTTTTTTCTTTTTGTGTCTTGGAATTTTTTTGCTACTGGACATCCTCTGTAACTTGCAGGATGATTGCCTTGACAATTAACACATTTCGCTTTCTGTTCTCTGCCCATGGGACAGTTTTTGGTTGCATGTCTGCCTTCACATTTAACACAAGCGAACTCGCGATTGCAGTATTTTTGTGTATGCCCAAAGGCTTGACAGCGATTACATTGTGGAACACTTTTCGACTTTCGCAGTGGTTCAATTTTGACAACTATGCCCATAATTGATTTAATACTGTAAATCTTATCGAGACTTTCTTTATTTTCAAACGTGAGCATAAATAAAGGTAGAGATCTCTTTTTTGTCGTTGATACCCCAGTGGAGTCTTTTACTATCTCATTTTTAATAAGATTATTGGCATCGAGAGCTTGAAAGCCTTTTTGTATAAGGTCTTCGACAATTTCTTTGGCAACACATGAAGAGTGAAGGCCTCTTGCTACTACTTTTATCGATCTTGTAGCTTTATTTTCGTACGAGTGCCACTGAATTTTCTTTTTATTCAATTCTTCAGTGACAGATCTATACGCATCGGCGTCTTCAACAATGACTTTCCAATTGTCTTTATTGTATGATGTATATTTACATGCCTTATTCGTGCATTTTTCTACTATGCTCTTTAGCTCGCCAAACATTGCCAATCCGGAGATCATAATTGGGGGTGGGGCAGTTTGCCTGGTACCTTTAACGTGAGACTTATTTTGGGGTAAATCTCTTATTTCTTTATTGGATGCTCTCATTTTTGTAGCAGTATCTGATTTTGAACCTGTTTGCTGACATTTTATAACAGCCTCTGGGCTACTCTCTGCTTTTCGTTTCTTTGACTTACGTTTATTTCGGTTTCCTTCAGTTTCAAGGAGGAGCTCTTCCTAATCAGTATGAAACTCATTAGCAGTTTTTTGTGGGCTTTTCACTACTGGTGACTTTTGACTTGATATATTGTCTTTCACGGACTTTTTATCGAGCAAGCTGACTTTTTCTTCGAGTCTCTTCACTTGTTGCTGAAGACTTTCAACTAGGGCTTCAAGTTGTTTTCTGGCTAAGATTTCTATTTGCCATTTATCGAAATAATTTTCGGATTCAACTTGGTGGATCTCGTTGTTTTTTGTGAAACACTGCTGATCTTTTGTTTCGATCTTTTCATGGATGGTTCCTTTTTCGTTAATGACTTCTATGTCATTTGATTTTTGCGTTGGGGGTTTCGATGGAGTAACCCTTGGTGATATTTTTGGTGGAGTTCTTAGTGTTTTTGAACTCCGACGACAAAATATGATAATTCATTAAATTCCGACCTAAACAACATTTAGCAATGGGGATTAATGCTTCGAAAACATCCATGGATGGCACTTGCATCGAGGAGACTGAACATCTCGATATTCTCGGTATGAGTACCACCAACCACCTTTGTGGAACGATCACATACGCGATATCACCAAAAATGCCGCAAGATATTTGGGTTTTCTAAGGTGATGCAAGAAGTTTTTCTCCCCCTCTGATCTGGCTGTTATTTACAAGACTTATATACGTCCAAAGCTTGAGTATAACTCCCATATCTGTGGTGGTGCTCTTGCAACTTACTTAAGCCTCTTGGACAGTATTGACTGTAGAGCATTTAGATTGATTGGTGATAATACCAATCGAATCTAAATTCTCTATCATCGTTGAACATCGTCGTAAAGTTTCCTGTCTCACCCTCTTTTACCGTTATTTTAACGGCTTATGCGCTAGTGAAATAGCCAGTTGCATTCCTCCCCTTACACAGTTCAACCGTAATACTCGCGCTTCTATTAATGCTCATCAGTATACCCTCGAGTCCAACTTCGGTCACACCGTCAAGTACAGAGATTCGTTCTTCAGCCGTACTACGCGAATGTGGAATTCCTTAAGACATTCTGTCTTTCCCAGCCATTGAAATATACAGGAATTCAAAATAAATAATAGAATAAAAAAAAACATGTGGATCTTTCTTCCTTCGGTGATACACCTGCTTTGGTGATTTTACTTAGTAAGCGTCACTTAGCAAGAATTTTCTCTCTTTAACTAAATTAACTTTTTCAACTAGTTTTAATATGTGTTATATTTGTTTTACTACGAATTAGTGTTTTTCGCTGATACATTATTTTTACTTTTGACATGTGTGTACGAACTTTATGGCAAGTTTTGCATTCGTAATACTTTCGAGCTCGAGATTTTAATCAAACATGATTTTATGATGGGAGAGAAGTCGATAAAAGTGGGTCCCCTGTTACAGTCCGTCTGTCGGTTTGTATTCGTCTCTACAGCCCAAGCCATTATCTTCAAACTTAGAAATTAGGGTATTAAACAGATTCGCGTGAGGCATTATTTAATTTTGTTCTTAAAATAAAAAAATTGTTGGTCAAATATTGAAAACTCGAATTTGTTGAAAAACAAATTGATAGACTTGTATTAAATTTTTTGTTTAACTTGGCTTCTTTTAATAGAAAAAAAATTGTTTATATTGCTCCATAAGGGTACCCTATATATATTTCTATATTTCCTCAAAAACTTATCATCCGATTTCAATAATTTTTTTTTAAACAAATCTCATATTTTCTAAATAATGTTTGGTGATAACGATTTTCAAGAAAAAAATCTGAAAAATGAGGCAAAATCTAAATGAATTAAGAACTTTAATCTTCTATAGGGTATGGAAGACGGTATCATTGGAATACGTGGCAACAAGACCACTTTTCCTTTGAACTTTTCAATTAAAGAATATTTCAATTGATCTTTTTGATGACTAAACGTGAACCATTGAATAATTAAGGTGGATTCAAATTATGAAGGAGAATAAAAGGTGAACCAATCTTTAATCGAAGATAATGTGGTGGCATTCCAGGTATATCTACTGAATTTAAAAACTCAATTGGGAAATGTACACTCTCATTTATATTTATAACAATATCCATTGATTTAAAAGACATAAGTTTGCTTTGCGAATTTCGTCAACATTTTTGGCTGTCAATATAGCCTGATGACTCGGCCAGTTATGATTCAAGTAACTACACTGTATATCCGGGAAAAATACTCCCCATCAATTCATTTTTTCCTGAAGAACATTGCAGAAATTGTCTGGAAGTTTATTACATTGCGTATTTGGTTGTAATATATTCACTATAATAATTTTCAGTCTAAGTAACACGTGGCCGACTGAACACCAAAAATTGAAAAAGTAAAATTCACTGTATTTCGTTTACTTCAAAATACATGTAGCCTATACTTTAGCCTCAGCAACATGTGAAGGTTACGCTATTAAATTGTAGCTTATATAAAACGTTTGGAAGTTTGACATAACGCCATCTATTGAATACTAATTTTAATAAGTCAATATACGGGAACGCTTTCAAACGGAATAAACAGTATCCTTTGCCCTCCTGGCTCTAAGCTACCAACCCACCAATTTTCAACCACATCGGTACAGCCCTTCTTGGTTGTAAATAAACGGTGATTTTTTAAGAGCTTGAGAACTTTTTTTTAAAAAAAACGCATACAATTTGCAAAATCTCATCGATTCTTTATTTGAAACGTAGATTGGTCCATGACATTTACTTTTTGAAGATAATTTCATTTAAATGTTGACCGCGGCTGCGTCTTAGGCGGTCCATTCGGAAAGTCCAATTTTGGGTAACTTTTTCGAGCATTTCGGCCGGAATAGCCCGAATTTCTTCGGAAATGTTGTCTTCCAAAGCTGGAATAGTTGCTGTGTAGACTTTAGACTTTGTGTAGATTTTAGACTTGACGTAGCCCCACAAAAAATAGTCTAAAGGCGTCAAATCGCATGATCTTGGTGGCCAACTTACCGGTCCATTCCTTGAGATGAATTGTTCTCCGAAGTTTCCCCTCAAAATGGCCATAGAATCGCTAGCTGTGTGGCATGTAGCGCCATCTTGTTGAAACCACATGTCAACCAAGTTCAGTTCTTCCATTTTTGGCAACAAAAAGTTTCTTAGCATTGAACGATAGCGATCGCCATTCACCGTAACGTTGCGTCCAACAGCATCTTTGAAAAAATACGGTCCAATGATTCCACCAGCGTACAAACCACACCAAACAGTGCATTTTTCGGGATGCATGGGCAGTTCTTGAACGGCTTCTGGTTGCTCTTCACTCCAAATGCGGCAATTTTGCTTATTTACGTAGCCATTCAACCAGAAATGAGCCTCATCGCTGAAAAAAATTTGTCGATAAAAAAGCGGATTTTCTGCCAACTTTTCTAGGGCCCATTCACTGAAAATTCGACGTTGTGGCAGATCGTTCGGCTTCAGTTCTTGCACTAGCTGTATTTTATACGGTTTTACACCAAGATCTTTGCGTAAAATCTTCCATGTGGTCGAATAACACAAACCCAATTGCTGCGAACGGCGACGAATCGACATTTCACGGTCTTCAGTAACACTCTCAGAAACAGACGCAATATTCTCTTCTGTACGCACTGAACGCATTCGTGTGGTTGGTTTAATGTCCAATAAAGTAAACTGAGTGCGAAACTTGGTCACAATCGCATTAATTGTTTGCTAACTTGGAAGACCATAAATCGGACGTAAAGCGCGAAACACATTTCGAACCGAACACTGATTTTGGTAATAAAATTCAATGATTTGAAAGCGTTGCTCGTTAGTAAGTCTATTCATGATGAAATGTCAAAGCATACTGAGCATCTTTTTCTTTGACACCATGTCTGAAATCCAGCGTGATCTGTCAAATACTAATGTATGAAAATCCTAACCTCAAAAAAAATCACCCTTTAGTGTTACTAACACGACTTTCTTTTATAAAAAAAAATGAAATATAGAATTATTTTACATTGGAACTTTGCTGTTTTTGTTTATCTCTTAATTATTTTTGATATACAAAATTTGTACATATTTCCAATGAATTTTTTAATAAAGTCAAAAGTATTTTTGTAATTTTGTAATTGTTGCCTACTTGAATATATCCATAGAATAGATTTATGATTGCAATCAATTCACAATACATGTGTACATTTAGGTCTTCTTGTATAACCCTTACCCAAACATGTTCCAAACACAGCTTTTTATTCCTTTGAATATGTTTTATCTTTTTTATTCAAAAACGATATTCCTAACGATCAATTTAACCGAATTGCAATAACAATCAATTTTTGTTAGACCTGGAAAAATATATGTTCATCACTGAGCATACAAAAATATAATTGAATTGAATCTGAATCTCTTTCCTCAAAAAAATGTCAACTCCAAGCCCCCAAAAAACACATAAATCGTCCTCCTATTGAATATAGCTCTTCGAACAAAAGTCATTCGCCTTGCAGCTATAAAATACCTAAAGCTGGTATAGATTTCAGATGAAATAACCAAATTTCCAATGTTGTATAAAAAAATCTCCAAAAAGTCCACTCGAAAACCTACAAGGCTATTCTCTAAGGGTATATCCCTATACTCAGGTGGTCTCCTTGTTCCATAATATCTACCTATAATACCCCAATCTCCTGAACTGCACCTATATTGTGGATTGTTTGTATTTTCTGGATCCATGTGCATGTACAGTCCACTAAGTAGCCATCGGGCAATAATTTTTCGATATAACGCACGATAAAGCGGCCAGCAAAAACTCCAAATTGAAATATGGCGCCCGGTCAGTATATAAGCGCAACCCTATACAGTTGTGTGGATGGCATGGCCTGGCCATAGCTATCGACGACTATGACTATGACTACGACGACGAACGACGACGTCACTCCACAGAAACCACCACGCTGCACCATGGTCTCGGCTGCAGCAGTATCCATTTGAACACTCGCAAGGAGCAATTAAATGCTAAATCGGTTCGTAAATTAAAATTTAACAAGTGCAATACAACCACGCACGATAAAAGGCGCAGAGCAACATTTTGTTGCATGTCCGTTCACTTCTCTCTACAGATAGGGTGCACCGTGCACGGTTAGCCAGCGCGCGAAGTTAGAGGTGGAAATGGAGAGGCTCTAAGAGTCCAGCTCGACTCAGTCCGGTCTGAGCTCACTCTCTCCCTTGTCCCTGATCCTGTTGATGCCTCTGCCACCGCTCCGCCGGCCGCCACAGTTTTATAGCACTGTTGCTGTGCAGTGAGTAAATTATTTTGCTTTGCGACTGCGAGGCAGTGCAGTGCGCTGTTTGCCCTCAAATAAACATTTGTTAAGATTAATGTTTTGTTTATTGCGTGAATTAAATTGCACTCGATTGGCATTGTCTGATGTCCATAGGCGTAAAGAAAGAAGAGCAGCAGCGCACCAAGTTATGCGAACGGCGCGGTGGCGGGGCGTGGTATTGGGTTATGGTTATATCGGTCTATCGTAGAAATAAGTGAATGCAAACTGCTTCTTTGTGGAGCATCCAACACAGTTACGGTGCGGTGGTGTATAAGCCGTGCTTGGTCATTGAGCACGTGAATTCAAAATTGAAATTCATCGGACGTGGCAATCGATCCTTAACTGTTTATTAGTTCACCCTTTAATGTTGACACCCACTTAAGTATTTCCGTCGAATACTGGCACAGGTGTTCAAACGCGGGAATTAGCATATTTCCATAATGTTCGAGTAGGTACATAGCTGTGGCACACCCTGTCTGTTTTGACGACCACATTCGTTCGGCAGAGGTTTTAGAATGTTTTTATCAATTCGTCATATAAATATAATATTTTTATTATCAAGATCCGCCAAACATCAACAACATACACTTACCTCTTAAAATATGCATATTTAAGTTTGACGATTTCTTACAGACCCAAAAATCTACAGTGCAGTGCAAAAGAAAAATTCCTTTTCTCTGATACTGATTCGATGACAAATTAATAGTTCATGAGGTTCAGTTAAATCAGATATGTGAATTAGGATGAACATCAAGGATGTAAGGACGAAATAGAGAAAACAAAAGATTCCAACTTCAATTTCGGGTTTTTGTGTTACAATACTTTTTTTTGAAAAAAATTATAAATTTTAGTAAAATGGCTTTTGGAAACAATTTTCTTCAAAAGAACTAAAATATAAAATTTTGTTGGTCACTGATTTCTGCAGAAGACAAATTATTTATTGCCTCTTGCGATGAATTGACAAATTCTCCAAGAGTAATTCTTGTGATTAAAAAGTATTTCTCGAATAAGCCGTTCGGATTGGGACTTTAAATTGTAGGTCCTCTAAATCCCTGTAAATACTCTCACACAGAAATGGTTGCGTGTTGTAAGTCACTAGGACCTGGTTTTCTAAGGACTGTTGCGCCACCTAATTTCTATTATTATACGGGGTCATATTGAAAGGGACGTTATTTAATTACAAAAAAAACTGATTTATTTTAAAGTTACACTTAGGTGTATACGCACTTTTTGTTTGATAGGAATCGTTTATAGCTATCAGTAAAATCTTTCAGTAAAATTTTTGTTTCACATTTTTGAACATTCTTAGCTAGTTACTTAAGATGGTGCTACAGTCCAGGGTGGACCTGGGCCATAACCAACATAACTCTCCAGCCCGGTGGGTCCCTAGCTAGTTGTCTCTTATTTCACAAGCCAAGTTGATTAAGGTCCTCTCCCACCTTCTTGAGCCACCTGATTCGCGGTCGTCCTCTACTGTTGCGCCGTCCCTCGAGAATGGATTCAAAAGCCTTCCAGCCTTCAGTGTTAATGCCTATTCGATCTACATGACCCAGCCATCTAAATCGTATGGGACCAAGGCCACATGAAGACTTGTTCTCTCAAAGCATTCTAAGACGCTCTGATCTTTGTTTGACACGGTCCAGGCCTAAGTACCATAAATGATGGTGATTTTAGAAGATCGATAGATGACTTAACTATTTTGTTGCCATCTAAGTCCAAAGTCCTCGGTTGTACCTAGGTACACAAATTACTTAACTACCTTAAAGTTATAGCTAATCATGGTTTTATATCATTTTTAGATGACGACATACCATATATACTTGGTCTTGCTTTTATTGACCACTAAAACTATCTTCTCCGCTTCCGTCGCAATGGTCAAAAAGGATCCGCTGACATCATGCTTTTATCTTCCAACTATGTCAATATTACCGGCGTATCATACCTTTGGAAGATTGTGCCTCTAGTGTTGATTTTGAGTTTTGCGCAAAATTCTTTCCAGAACGTTTTTGAAGAAGTAGTATGACAGTGAGATCTATTCCCACCTTAATGAAGCAGTGTGCATGCTCCATAGTCATTCTGCACAAACGGATAAGTTTGCCACGGATGCCAAAACTAGACATTTTAAAGCTCTTCCCTGTAGATGATATCATACGCGGCTCTAAAATTGATAAAGAGGTGGTGGGGATAGATTGAAATTCATGTTTTTTTTTTCCAATATCTGCTGTAATGAGAAAATTTAGCAATGGTTGACTTTCCTGGTCTAAAGCCACACTGATAAGGACCTATCAGGTTGTGGACGAACGGCTTCAGACGTTTACATATTACAGTAAAAAGGATCTTATATGCGATGTTGAGGAGACTGATACCTCTGTAGTTCACGTTTCCTGTCTTGTGTAATAGGAAAGCTATGTTGGTAATTTACTCATCGGGCATGAGGCAGACTATACTTCACAGGATCTTCTGTAGTCAGTCTTCTCTTACTTTTGAAGAAACAATATTATTAACATTTTTGGAAAAAAAAAACACAAAAAATAAATAAGGTAGCGCAGCAGTCCTTTGCGAACTAAGTCCTTGTGACTTACAACACTCAACCATTCCTGATTACGAGTGATGTTGTCAGGGATAGAGGGGACATATAGCTTTAAACCAAATCCAAATCTCCAAACGACTATTTGAGTAAGTAATTTTCATGACAAAATTACTTTTGGAGGATCTGCAAATTTCTCGCAAAAGACAGAACCCATGAAAAAGACTTAAGATAGCACAGGCAGGGATTGAACCCAAGACCTCTAGCATGAGAGTATTACGCAATAGCTGTCATGTCACGGGCACTTCGATTTTTTGAACATGAAATCAACACCAAAAAAACTGGTGCGAATCTTTTGGTTATTTAATACCAATGGTAATTTAATGAAGTAAATTCAGATTCATCCTGTTTCAATTTTTATTGAAGGATTTTACTGATAGCTGTTACTTGTCCCAAAGAAAATTAAAGGGATCATAAGTGATGAAAGAAAATTATTTTTAACTAAAGCTCAATTAAAAATGGACATAATACGGAAATATGGTTAACTGAATCAACAAATAAAGAATTCTTCTATAAGTAAGTTTATTAATAACAGTTCCCATTTGTAGCAGGATTCGTTTTGAAGCTTCCATCTTTTTACCACCAAAATAGTCGTCGTACATTCTCGACTAAAAAGTAAAGCTGGTGGATAAAATTGAGCTATTAGGACAAGTCAATTAGAATAACTTAGAACATTGTTGATGCAGTGTACAGTTTTGTCGAAAACCTAGTCGATTGTTGATAAATCAATGTTAGTCATAAAAGCTTTGTTAAAAAGCAGAATTGTTGCATTTGGGCTCGAAAAATACAAAAATTATTATTTAAAACACTAGCCATAGCGATGGCGCTGTTTCTTATTCTATTATAAGATTAGTTCAACTCCTGAAATAATGGTGCTATCGATTAAATATTTTCTAAAAAGCAACGAAGCACTACATACGAGTTTATAAGTAAAGTTTCCTAACCGTGTTATTTTTCGATTTCTTGATACATGAGATTTTTTCTTTGTCTATGTCAATGCTCCACAATCCATAAAAACTTTAACAAAGGAATTTATAAAGTTATCGGTTCAAATGTGAAAATTGGTTATGAAACATTTTATGAAAAGTAAATGTTTCCGTGACGGCCATTTTGTTAGTAACGTTTTTTATTGTTATTGACCCTCATTCTTACAATGAAATAACTATCCATTGGGTTTGACTTAAAAAATACTTGCAATATAAAAATGAAGATTTCACTAATTTGATAAGTCTGTATCAGTCTGGTTTCCGGGTGGGCCTTTCAAACGATTGATCAAATTTTTGCTCTAACTAGCGTTGCCAGGCGTTTTATCGACAAAAAGATACCCCTATATACACTTTTTTCGTCGACTTTAAAGCTCCTTTTGATACCATCAACAGAAGATCACTTTTATATAAGCTAGCAGTTATTGGTCTTTCAACCAAATTTGTTCGGATTTAGAAACAACTTTAAGTAAACACGCTGCAATGGTTTGTAATGGTGTATCTATGCTTCTGATATAATTGCACCAATCCTTGAGGCAATTTTTACCAGCTGTCTTTACCTGGTCCATGTTCCCTCGGCATGGAGAGAAGTTAAAGTTGTTAAAACAGCGTTACACACTTTAGTACGCACCATCGAATATTCCCTCCATCATAAAGAGTTCACTATGGTTGCTTTCCTTGACATCAAAGGTGCTTTTAACAACGTGGACACATCTGCAATCTCTTCTGCACTGACATCTCTAAATGTAGAGAGTTCGCTTCGGGAGTTTAATGCTTCATTTAATGCTTACTAGCAGAATAATTAATTCAAAACTGGGCAACTCTTCTAGCAGACGATTCGTTAGTAGAGGGACACCGCAAGGTGGTGTTCTATCCCCTCTCCCCTGGAACCTAGTGGTGAATGAAATCCTAACTAGTCTGGATGCGGAGGGTTTCAGAGTGATAGCCTATGCGGACGACGTTGCTATAGCAGTTTCAGGAAAGCATCTTAATATCCTAAAAGAACTCTTACAAAATGCCTTGGACAGACTAATACTCTGGGCTGATCGGTGTGGACTGGGTGTTAACCCACACAAAACCGATCTGGTCTTATTTTCGAGGAGATACAAAATTCCATTTGTCAACCCTCCTTACATTAAAGGAATCCAATTAAAATTCTCAGACGAGGCCAAATACCTAGGTCTTGTCTTAGACAAAAAACTAAATTGGAAACGCAACGTACAGGAAAGAGTCAAAAAAGCTACTGTAGCTCTCTTTTCTTGCAAAAAAGCTATTGGTAATAAATGGGGTTTACAACCCAGAATCACGCATTGGCTATACACATCGGTAATCAGACCGATTTTATGGTACGGTGTAGCAGTATGGTGGACTGCTTTAGAGAAAGGTATAAACAGGGATAAGTTAAATAAAGTTCAACGTTCAGCCTGCCTATGTATAAGCGGATCGCTTCGTACGACCCCGTCTGCGGCACTGGACACTTGCTCTACCTTACACCTCTTGATATATTTAGTAAACAAATAGCTGCAAGCTCTGCTATTCGCCTCAATGCTTCGTCGCAGTGGACTAACAACAACATTGGCCACTCCGTAATTCTAAGGTACTTAGAATCAATTCCAAAGCGCACAGACTACACCATCCCCCAACTACAATTCGATAGGAATTTCCAGATTTCTATACCTACCAGATCTTTTTGGGATGATAGGACATTCTTAGAGGATGAGTCAATCCACTTTTACACAGATGGCTCAAAGACCAAAGAAGGGGTTGGTGGTGGTGTGTACTCTGAACGACTGAAATTAAGTCTCTCATTCCGCCTTCCCAATCATTGTGGCGTGTTCCAGGCGGAACTTTTGACGATTAAGGAAGTCTTGTCTTGGCTCAAAGAAAACGTGATATCAACATCTGATATCCGTATTTTCTCCGACAGCCAGGCCGCTATCAAATCTCTTGACTCAGTCTCTACAAACACTATAACAGTCCATAACTGTCGATCATCTCTAATGGAGATGGCGCAACAGTTTAATATTCACCTTTGCTGGGTGCCGGGCCATAGAGACATTCCAGGTAACTGTAAGGCAGATGAACTCGCCAGGAACGGTACAGTACAACCCATCCTACCAAGTTTGGCAAGTACTGGCATACCAATCGCTACTTGTAAACTGCTACTAATGCAAGACGCTGTGAGGAGGGCAGGCACCAGGTGGACCAACATCACCACGTGTCAAGCCACAAAAAACATCTGGCCAACACTGGATTTAAAACGTTCAAGACGCTTGCTCTCTCTAAGCAGATCGCATATAAGCTCGATAATAGGTGTCATAATCGGACACTGTCTAATAGGAAAGCACGCCACGAGACTAGGCGTATTCTCTAATGACTTTTGCAGAAGCTGTACGGACGAGGAAGAGGAAGAAACGGTTCTTCATCTTCTCTGCACATGCCCTGCTCTAGCTCGAAAACGTAAGAATTACCTAGGAGAATTCTTCTTTAACGATCTAAACGATCTAAATCATATCGGGATAATCAGCCTCTCACGTTTCGTAAGGGACTCTAACTGATTCCATTGAGCTTAGGAGGAAGCCTCAAGATTCATGTGGTATCACAATGGGCCATTAAACTGGCCTAAGTGTGTCCGTTCCATCTTGGACAGCCACTATAACCCAACCTATCTATGTCAAAATACTTTCAAAAACCGAAACAGGTGTTCCACAAGGCTGTACATTCAGTAAATTACCAAAAGGCGTTAAATATGGCGGTTTATCTTTGAATATTTTGCTCTATGCTTATGATCTGGTGGTATTCTCTGATAATCCAGTGATATTGCAGCTTCATATAAATAAACTTAAGCAATATTGCAATTCGTGGGATCTCTAAATCAACATTTCTAATTCTAAAATTATGATTTTTAAGCCTCAAAACTGTTCAGTAGAAATATCTTGGTTTTAATATCACTCTTAATTTTAACTACAAAAATCATATTAAAGAGAAACTGGTACTATCCAAATCAGCAATAAACTCGATGTGGTCACTTTTTTTCAAGAAGCTTCGTGGACCCTACATCGAAATTCAAGGTTTTTGAGGCTACCGTGAACAGTTGCTTTTCTTAAGTGTATAGGTACCAATTTCTAGAGGATATGGAAGTTATTCAAAGATACTTTTTCAAAAGATTCTACCGGCTGCCACGTAGCGCGCCTAATTACGCCATATATGTATGTTGAGTCCGGGCTTCCGCAAATATATGTTAGAAATTTAAAGTCCAACGCAAACTATCTAATTAAAGTTATGCTTAGACCTGATAGTAATCTGCACAAGCAAATCCTAAATTTTCTGTTATTTCATTCCTACAATCATTTTTTTTAATTTACTGATTGATATCTAATATAAAAGTGTACATTTTTGTACGTAGATTTATATGTTAAACCAATATTTCGTAATTTCTAATTTAAATTTGATTTAATTTTTATTTCACAGTTCTGTACTATCAAAATTATCATGATGTTTTCTGATATTATTTCATTTTCTTAAAGAAACATTTACTTATCTCTAAAATTGAGAAGGGCTAATTCCTAATGATAGACTTAACCGCCCCCTCGATAAAGCAATTTCACAAAAACTGGTATATTAAAAACTCAAAAAAAAATCAAACTTATACAATTTAAATTCAAAGCCGATAGAAAAAAACACGAAAGTTTAAAATATTCAACAATAAACCTTCGAAATTATAAATTTTAAGACACCTAGATCTTCTATCATAAAAGTCAGGAATTTATTTATATTTTATTTATTTATAGGTTCTGTGGTTATATTATTTTACATTTTGTGTGTTTATTTAAATCGTCGTCAGCACACTTCAGCATTAGTCATAGCCATAAGTTGTAGAGCTTGTTCAAAATTGTTATTTCTGAATACAAACATTGATAGGTAGGTATACATTTTTGAATAACTTTTAGGTTGGCTGATTAAAACAACGACACCAAAGTCAATATCATCTGAACTTCATTCAAAACAAGATCGGAGAGTGAGTCGTTCTTATAAGAAAAACAACAAAATAATGTAGGCTGCTGATTTAATGAGGGCTTAAACAAACAAAGCCTATCAAAATAATATACATTCGAGTTTATGTATATAGTAAGATGATGATGGTGAAGCCCAGAAGTTACATCCTCTATTCCTCCAACAGACATACCACTTAAGCTATTAAAGTACGTATTTCGTTTCATTCACATTTTGATTCTTCTAAACCAAACTTCGGATGTCGATTATGACAACTTCATCGTTGTCGAAGAGCATATAACACATTGTCGCAGTGCGTCGTCGTCATAGGAACGTCTCGTCGACTAAGGTGTACCTGATACGATAAACGATGATGATTTATCCCACTCTTGGTTTATAGCGTCATTGGTTTTCAATTACTCGATGCAAATGTTGTTGGCGGACAACGTTATAGCGCCTTCTCGAGGCGTCGCGACTCGTCGCTTCGCGTCGGTCTTCGTCATCAATATAAACACTTAAACCTTCAACGCATTCCATACTGCTCTTGTGTCGCACTTGTGTTCCTATAACCATAATATTCAAACCCTTGAAGAAGCTAAATTGGAACGTGTTAAGTGGTGGACGTAGCTCTTGAAAAATCCGCTTTAAGCTCTATACAGCGAGTGTCTCGGACTCAATGGGGTACCTTAACTCTTGTATCATTATTATCCATGCTAAGAGCGGATGATGATGATGATGGCTATAACCAACAACTGTTTGTGTTGTGTATGCGGTATACCGTATGGTGTATAGGTATATCTGACTTCTGACAACGACCTGGTTATATGCTGGAAGGCGTTAATAACCCGTTCGCATGTGTTATGATTAATGATTGAACAAGAAATTAAATTAATAATGTAATCAGCTACTTCTGCGATCATCTGCACTTTCTGTAATATAGCATCGGCAGTCCCTTGCTTTTTCGTGCTAATGCTTCTGAACGGATGCTACATCTTACGCATGGATACAGTGTGGATGTTGGAAGGATGTTTTGGTTACATTAGTTAAAACGGCACTCCTTCTGCTACTTGATGGGATTTGACTTGCACATTGTGTATCTAACTTATGCCATAGGGAGTGTTTCTATTCGGTAGCGTATAGTGTACCCATGTTAGGTTAAGTGAATGAATGGCGGTAGTAACTGCTTTAAGTAATGTTTTTTGAATTAGTCATTCAAAAATGCATTGCATTTTATTATATTTTTATATATACTTTTTAATGAGGTAGGAAAAAAGAAGTTTTAGCAACACAGTTTTTCAAAAGTCAAGTGTCATGAAGTACATAAATTATTTTAGGTGATTTGATTTTAGTCCCTTATATTTTGATTATTCGCAAAGGTTTTTACATTCACTCAACCTCGCAATTAGCCTAAATCCTTTAATTGTTGATGATGTCCTTAATTCCGTTAACAGGTAGGAAGATATATTAAATATAGACGACGAAAGCCAACAACCCCACCCTCCGATGTAAAAATTGCCATATCTAAGCTGAAGTCTAACAAAGCCGCTGAAGCAGATAGCTTGAATGCCGAGCTCTTCAAAGCAGTTGGAGATGTTTTGGTTAGGAGCATGCACCAAGTTTTTGGAAAGATATGGTCGGGAGAAAGCATGCCCGATGAATGGAAGCTCAATATTGTTTGCCCGATTCTGAAAAAAGGAGACCCTCAAACTGCACCAACTGAAGAGGCATCAGTCTACTCAACATCGCTTACAAAATCTTCTTTGTCGTAAAATGTGAACGTCTAAAGCCCATCGTCTACAACCAGAAAAGTCCTTAGTCGATCAAATATTCACATTACGGAAGATACTGGAACAAACCCAAGAACACCAAATCCAATCCCAACCATCTTTTTAACGATTTCAAGACCGCATATGACAGCGTCTAGAGGGACGAGCTGTGTAGAGCCATGTCTAGTTTTAGCATCCCTGCCAAACTTGTCTGTTTGTGCAGGATGACTATGGAGAATTAACACTGCTCCATACTGGTTGTAAACAAATTAACAAAACCTTTCGATGTCAAAAAAGATTTTAGGCAACGTGATGCGCTGTCATGGGATTTTCTTAACATTGTACTTGACAGAATATAGTATCCGTGGCATGACGGTTCATGCGTTGGACTGTCATGCCAGAAGTCTTGGCTTCGATCTCTGCCTATGTCATCTAAAGTTTTTTCACGGGTACTCCGCTGTAAACGCAAAAAAGAACACCAGCACTAAGGTCAAACGAAGAATAACTCTTCTAACCGCTGTTTCTGTGGGCTAAGAAAGCAATTGAGTAGCAAAGTCCTCTCTCAAGGGACCAAAGTGTCGGTATATTTGAATTCTGATCATCCCCGTCCTGCCTTACTGTGCAGAACCATGGCAGGAGCTAAGCACCTTGGGTCGTTTCGAGAACAAAGTTTTTCGTGTGATCTACGGTCCTGTATTTATCGAAGGGGAGTGGAGGAGAAGATGGAACGACGAGCTGTACAGCGATGTAGACTTAGCCAGAAGGGTAAAAATCCAACGACTAAGATGGCTGGGTCACGTAGAGGGCATGCAAACCAATGCTCCGGCCCGGAAAGTCTTCGAATCCACACCCACAGGACAGCGCAGTAGAGGAAGACCGCCGATCAGGTGGTCCGCTGAAGTGGAAAGTGACCTCACCCAACTTGGAGCTTGAACTGAAGACATCTAGCTGGGAACCGAGCTATATGTAGAAGTTTGTTGGGTGAGGCCCTAGTTCACACAGGACTGTAGCGCCACCTTAAGTAAGTCAGTATATACGGGGAAATGAAATAGTGAGGAGATTTTTCGGCAAAAATTGCGTTTTAAGTGGTGCCGTGTTTTTGAAAATACTTTTCCTCGTCCATATCATTTTTTGAATTCGGCAAATAGAATCATTTGTAAGGAAGTTACAATTACAGCGCCTTCGCTAGACCGAAACTCAAATTCAACAGTGACTTCAGACTTGGTCTGAGGTTTAAGAAGCTTTAATTCAATCGTTTCAGATATTCCGAACCTCAAATGCTACATTTCCTCTTTCCAAACCGAGATAAAAATAGGCTTCATCACTGAAGATGATTTCTGATCAACATCTAGATTAGTTTGTTGCATTATAAGGAAACAATGAGCGAAGGTTTGACGTTACTGATAATGGATCAGCTTCGGTTTTTGTTGTAATCTGAATTAAAAAAGCATTAAGAGTTCTACTGTTATCTGAATTTTAAGACTATTAAGACCTAAGTCTTAATGCAAAATGCCTCCTTCCATAGATCGACGAGGAACCTACAAACTTCAATTTCCCCAATACTAGAGACAGTAGCTGCAGAAATAATCTCACAACTAACTTGTCCCAACAGCTCAAACTTGTCCAACAATAGAAGAGTCCGAAAAGTGTTTAAGTTTTCTAAAATGCTCACTACTGTTCTACTTGATTTGAACAGTTTCAAGGCGTTCTTCAATTTATATTAATGGTTTAGTTGTTACTTGTGAAACTTCTAAAAATGTCCCTTTCAAAAGTAAAATCTGCTCAAATATTGGACAATGCAAATTCTGTGTAGCCTATAACTTCTTAGACCATAAGCAGTATTGTGTTTGGCAATATCCCTCAGGAAAGTTGAATCGATCTTAAAAAACTTACCTGTATTTAGAAGATTATACAAAAATATTGGATTTTCCTCCGACAAAAAAAATATTTATGAGAATGGAATAAAATTGCATTCAATTTCTGAAAATTTTGACATTGATTATGATCTGTTCTAAATAAGTCACGTCAAAATTTGACCAAATCCTCGAGATTTGAGATCATTTGTAAAATTAAATAGACATACAAAATTTGCTGTTCTGCCAAGCCTCTTGTTCAATCTCAACCTCAAGTGAAGTCAAACTTCTTGTTAACGAGTGTTTTACAATTTGCCAAGACTGATGTGCAATCAAACAACACTCATTATTTTAGATGTCGACCAATTCTTTGATAAGGACTCTAAGAAATTAAGTATATGGCAGGTGCTATCCTGTATAAAGCCTAAAAATGTGGGGTGTAGACAGATATTATGTTAAACATTCAAGAATAAATGAAAAATGCGTCAAGAAAAAAAAAACGCAATTCGTTTGATCAACGTAGGTTTATTTGTCGTCTTCTTGTTCAACAACTTCAACCATCAGCACAGAAGAGACAGGCACAGGATTCCTATCAGCAACTCAACCAGACAAGCAATTTGTATTCAAAAGCAACGAAATAAATTACAGCTACCGAACGCGATTTCTGCATCAGCGACAACCCAAGACAGCGATTCAATGATAACACGTCCATATGAAAAGTCAATGCTATCCAAGAAAAATCCGACGGTATAATAATTAGCTTCATTAACCCTTAATGCGACCGTATCAGCCTGAACCTCAGCCATTATACACACTCGCTTCTTGATTCAAACTTCTATCGGTAGCCCGGTCAAGCACCTTCGCTTGGCTGTTGGCTGTTGGCTGTGCTACCGCATCGCAGTCACAAGGCACTGTTAAGTGGGCTATCAGTCCTCTCCGCCTACCCACTAACATGGTGTCCCTTAAAAATTATTAATTATGTTTTCTATCCGCCTGTCATTACTCAATGGTAACAACTCTTCACGTGAGATACCCAAATGGTCATTTAAGACGAAAATAAGAGGTTCTCCTCCTCTCCTACCGTTCCGTAATCCCTATACCTTCGTCGCCGTCTATATTATAGTCAAAGTGAGTCGGTGGCATCAGTCGAAGTCGAGTGAGTAATCGTGTGTGTGTGTGGGATCGGACGCAGTGAATGGCAGCAAATTGAATGGGCATGAATCGGAAAATGATATCCAAACAATCCTCGCCAAGAAGATAGATTTCTATCTTCCAAAAAAATTAAATTGATGTGCTGCTATATGCTAGAGAATGTAAGACCCAACAACAACAACAACAACTAACAACAAACGGCTGAATCGCGGGAAATAAAGGAGGTATAACCATAACCGCCACCATGCGTCGCTCGTCGCCGCCGTCATCACATCATTACAATGCCTAATTAAGGGGCTGACAAAGGGCATACACGGCTTGGCCAAATGTTATCGTGTAACTACTTCTGAAGTTGAAAAATGAAAACGTGACGTCGAAAAGCGGTGTTATAGAAGCTATAAGATGTAAATTCATTTCTGTTGTTTGTTGTTTTTGTTTTGTCTTCTATTTATTAAAAAGAATAACGAATGGGTTAAAGGTATAAATACGCTACGCGGAATGTCTTTCCTTTATAGCTTCTATTTTTAAGCTATGATTTTACCTTTTATACTTAACAAACCCGTCAAAGCTTTATATAGGACAGACAAATAATACGAGTTTGGAAGTGGATAGGTCTTGGAGAGTTTCGTGATTGAAAGTTGAATTTCAATTTAATATAATATTCTTCAAGTGATTTAGAAAATGCTTGTATGCAGATGTATCACTTGGCAGATTAGTAAAAAAACGTCTTTTAACTTAGTCCAGTTAAAAGTTAACACGTTAAAAGCAGACTACGAATTAGATTTTATATTTGCGAAGCTTACAACTGTATAAAGAATCTACAGAACATTCTACGGTTAAGTGAGATATTCATAACAGCAACGCACCTATAAAAAGCTCATGCGCCACGGGAATTGGTTCGTAAAATACGTCTTTAACAGTTTTAGGTTATAGCAGTTGAAAAGCGTAGGTACATACAAAATTACGTACGGTCTGGAAAATTGCATATGCTGGATTTTAAGTTATTATTTTTGAACCTTCTCCTTTAAGAGAGGTACTCAATCTGATTAAGATAAATTCAAGAACATATGTTCTCAAAATTTCGAGTCTTTTTTTTTCATAAATATCACAATTTTCAAATTGAAATTTTATTTAAGGAACTAAAACAAGGAACTGAGATTTTCAGCAAAGAAGATATTACGATGGTAGAGAAGTCGAAAAAAATGGGTCCAACGATCTGTCTGTCTGTCCTGACTCCTACAACTCAAACCATTGGGTAGATTGACTTCAAATTTGGAAATGAGGGTTTTGAGCTGATTCGCGTTAAGCGTTTTTACCTTCCCATAGGAAGCTATTGTAATGGTCCGATTAGTCGAATTGAAAATTTTGACATTTCTCGACGTTTCAAGGTCCCTAGAGTTTAAACAAAAGCTCTTTAGAGAGTTGTCTGTACGTCTGTAAGTTCGCAAAGTTTTGTTCGTCGTCTATAACTTAAGGACCAGTAGAGATATCGACTTCAAATAAATATTCTTCGGACTATTATACAGTAAGATTCAGAAAGAACTCTCGAAAAAATTGAGCAATTTAAACGTTAGCCCACGAACCAATAACGCTGGTGACTTGAATTAAATTTATATTATACATATATTGTAACTTGATACCAAACATATATATTTTTGAAAACAAATCCAATTATCGATTTTTTATAAATCAAAAAAAAAACTGAAACACAATATTTGTCTCCTCGAAATTTTATGAACAAAAAATAATTTTATCTGCAAAACATCTGTTAAAATTTTCAGAAAAATTGACAATTTTTTGTGTAAACACAAATCAAAAAAGGCATTACTCAAAGTTGGTAAAAATAAAAAAAATAGTTGTCAAGATTCAGTGAAATTTTTAAAAAATCGAGTAGACAGTTTTTTTGTAAAAAATTAAAACTTAAAAAAAATTAATAAAAGTTGGTAAAAAATAATTTTCGGAGGAAAAATCAAAAAAATTGGCTTAAACTAATTTAATCTTATAAGAAATATTGTTGTCAACAACCAGTAAATTTTTTAGAAAAAAACGAATTAACAGTTTTTTACAAAAAATAAAAAATATAAAGGAAAATGAATAAGACTTAGTAAAAATTTACTTTCGACTGAAATATCTTTTCAAAATCTAAAAATATTGACTTCAAAATATTTTTATCTCACAGAAAATATTCTTTTCGACATTCGGTAATCTACTCATACAAATCCAAAGGTCACAAAAACCTACAAACCTTTTAAGTAAGACAAATCGACAGACGGTTTGGAAAGTGATCAGTGTGGGTCGCATTGCAACCTCTTTTTATTAAATTTTTGTTAAGACTTAAAAGAAATAGAAGTCTCCATAAAATTTTGTTGGTCAAAAACCGAAAATTCAAATTTTCTCAAAAAGAAACCGCTACATTTTTTTATTTGGCTTCTTTTAATATAAACAAATATTTTATGTTTGTTTTTTTAAAAAAATATTTCCTTTTTTTTAATTCGATATTTTGAGAATGGCTCATCAGTTTTTTACGAAATTGAAATATAAAACGTATGGTAACAAGCTCTAAATAACTGCTGCCAAACAAAATGTTTTAAAACTAAGATTGGAAATTTTGTATATAGAAACAATTAATTAAAAAAAAAACCGTTCTAACGATTTTCAAATAAAAATTTTTGGAAAATATAGTTTATTTTTGAGAAATCAAGTAAAATCAATGCAATTTTTTAATCTTAAAGTACAGGGAATAATTTTTAATAAACTCCTTCGATACGTGAGCAAGTTGCTTATTTGTAAATAAAACGCAAAATAAATTTAATGGAATCCCTACATTTTTAACTTCAGCTAATATAAAGGGTGATTTTTTACAAGCTATAGGAGTTTAAAAAAACACATACAATTCAGAAAAATGTATGAATGCTTTATTTGAATCGATAGTAAGGTCCATACAATTTAATGTTTGAAGATTATTTCATGCAAATGTTGACCTTGACTGCGCCTCCAATGGTTCATCCGCTTAGTCTAATTTTGGCATACTCTTTCCAACATTTCGGTTGAAATCTCACGAATAAATCCTTCAATGCTGTCTTCAAATGCGTCAGTTTAAGCAGACTTTTCTGTATAGATATTAGCTTTAACATAGCCCCACAAAAAATAGTCTAAAGGCGTTAAGTCGCACGATCTAGGAGGCCAATTGAGCGGTCCCGATCGTGAAATAAAATGTTCATCGACCTCGCTTCTCAATAAGTCTATTGTTGCACGTGTTGTGTGGCATGTAGCACCGTCTTGTTGAAATGCAAACAGTCCATTAACCGCACCAAACTGTGACTTTTCTGGATGCATTGGCACCTCTTGCAATGCTTCTGGCTGATATTCACTCCAAAATTGACATTTCTATTTATTTACGTATCAATTGAGCCAAAAATGGGCTTCGTCGCTCAACACAATTTTTCGGTAAAAAAGTGGATCTTCGGCAAACTTTCCAACAGCCCAGTCACCAAAAATTTTACGTTGCAGTAGGTCGTTCCGCTTCAATTCTAAATCCTTCAGCAAAATTGTCCACGTTGCTGTTGAGTAACAGATGTCCGACTTTGGGAACATCTGAAGAGCCTTAAAAAAAGGATTGTACAAGTGGAGATGGAAACCAAAAATAAATCATTTTTGCACTTCAGGAAGGTGTTTTAAAATAGAAGCTAGAAGTGCAAGAACGGAAGCTCCACTTAGTAAATTTGAAAATAAAGGCTGAAGAGGAAAAAGTGGAGTAGAATTATAAGACAATGATTCTTAGTACGATTCTGTTAGATTTTACGGATGATTTATCTACCAATGGACAAGCATTGTGCCTTTAGATGAATTTAGCTTCATTTCCTTCACTGAAAGTTGATTGGTAGATAGATTGCCTGTTAAATCTAACTGAATCATACCAAGAGTCATTAATATTTTATTTTTAACAAACTGAAGTATTTTTTTTTTATTTTGTGATAAGTACATAAGTACAAATACTATTTTGACATTAGTTTACTAGCATTATATTTATATTTATATTTATATATTTTTTCGAACATTTTCTGAACTTTATTTTTTTTTGTGATTTTCTTTGTAGCATTTTAAGTAGAATAAGAATTTAATTAAGTTTTAAAACATGAACTAACGTTTGAACCTTTTTTAAAAAGTCATTAGTCAATAATTGTTATTCAAAAATTTGTTTAGTTCTTATTTTTTCTCTCAAAAATTTCGAAGCATTTATTATTTCCAACTCTCAATAACTCGTAGTGATTTCAAAAAAAAAAACGAAGTTTCAAATTAATTGGAGTCGACTGTAAATGACAGTTTGAATTAAAAAGCAAATTTCGAATAAAATATGGCTTTAGTTTTATTTTATTATCTATTAAAATATTTTTGAATAAATATGTTTCTATAATAACGCCCAGTCAGTCTTCGTCCTTGCACCAAGGCATCATCATTTTGGTTATCATAATTCTGATTTAAATCACCATTAGGCATAATTGTATCCGAATAATCTAAGAAACCCACTGTTGAAAGAAAGTCATAAGTACATTTTTGTTTGATTATCTTTTTGTTCTATATACCATTCGAAGAACCCTTTGAAATGTTTTGAAGAATACAGATAGCAACTATCGAAGCCTTAGCAGTTTCATAGTTCAGTTGTATTCCGTTGAAGCAACATCGAAATTTATTTTTGAACTGCCCATACAAACATTCTATGTGGTTCCTAGTGCGTATATATGGCTTCTATTGTACCGCTTATATTGCACACACACATTGTGGAAAGTCAGCAACATCAAAAAACTTTCTTTTCACTGACCGAATCTCCGAGGGATCACTGGGGAATTTGATGAAGTCCCTTTCTTCAGAGGCCAAGGCTCTAACAAATTTCTTAACACGATTACTAACAGATTGTTGAGAAATATTGTGGCAAGCACCTGAAGAAGAACAACTTTTCGAAACATTGCTCATGTATTTCATAATTTAAACTTACCAACATCCTTCTGGAAAGATCCTGCAGCAAGATATCTCAGCCCTGTCAATATAATTAACTTACTTGAAATTGCACCATATCTGTTGGTAGCCGAGGCGATGTCTTCCTGCAAAAGATCAATATTGAATCGAGCAGTTGTCTTATCAAATCTTGAATTTATTTGTTTTATTTTTTAAGTTTATGCCGGAAAACAAAAATATTTACCTATAGTGCCGATAAAACTCGGTACCGTCATATTTTGTGAATGGTTCAATTTTGTTTTTGTATACTTTTTGCCTCCTTAGTTCGGTCACATCTTCCAAGATATTTAAATCTTCCATTATTGAACTGTACGAATCCATTTCAAAATCCATTTTAATCGAATATTTTTGTTTATGTTTGCAAATTGTTCTTATGTCAATTCAATGTTGTAATAGAAGTTAAATACACGTAAATTAGCTCCATGTTAAAATTTAACTCAACAATACCCAAACGTGTGTTTAGCGATTTATTATTGGTAACGCCCAATAGCTAAGAAATCACTCTTTCTATGTATAAACCTTTTCTCACTCAGCTTAATTTTATGTGATCTCTCATTCTTCTGCGTTCAATTTGCTCGTATCATTCTTCATTTCCTTGCAAATTAAACCAAAATCAAACGGTGTAAATGTTTGTAATAATTATTCTTGTACAAAAATTTGATGTTTTATTTATTTTGTTTGAAAGTAGAATGGGAAATGAGTTTAGAATAGAATAAAAAGTAGAATCAAGTTACGTAGTAGGGTCCCAGGAGTTTCCAAGGTCAGTCATTTGCTACTACCGAACTCTTTATCTTCTAAGGTAATAATGATGTATCGCTATGTTTACCCAAAAGTTTATTTTAAGATTTCTTAGGCAGTTGTAAAAAATATATGGAGAGAGAGAGAGAAAATATATGAAGGAGGTTGGGCAAAGCCCATTATTTGGCTATCAGAAAATAAGGACGATATTTTAGAAAGGATCCATGCAAGAATTGTCAATAGCAGCTTTCAGTTTGCTTAAAAGAAAGAAACAAAATAATTAAAATGCAGGCATTTCGTCTGCTTCAAAGGCCAGTCTGTTTGGGCATTAAGAAGCCATAATGTTCATTTGGTCATATTTTTTTGTTGATTAACGATATACAAGTTTTAATGATTATATCACGGAATAAAATCTATGTTCCTCTCTCCTCAAATAAAGTCTTCCAACCAATGAACTTAACTCCTTCACCCTCGCCACGATGACTTTACATTTATCGTCATTTTTTACAGGGAAAAATATAAATGAAATTCTTTTAATCGACACATTATTTGATAAACTGAATCAATGACAAATCAAACCATAACTACTACTAAATTATTTTTTTATAAGCCGATAACTAAGTGCTTAAAACTTAATAATAAATTTACAGAAGTGAAATTTGTAGAAAGTGAAGAAAAATTCTAGTTTTAAATAATTTAAAAATAAAGTTTCAAATATGAACCAAAAGTTAATAAATCTAGTTTTGAATTGATTTTAAAACTTTGTCAAGGAATTGGCTGATGTAAAAGTATTTTGTTTTCTTTTTTTGCATCATACGCATTATACCAATGTGAAAAACGTTGCATTCGTTTGGCTTAACTTATAAACTTTTCAAATAATGAAAGAACAAAAATTTGCAAATAATTGCGATCATAATAATTGACCAAAAAGGTTTCAGTCTCAAATAAAATTTAATGAATGTAATCGTTTGAGTTTGCATTCAAATCAAATGATTTCTTTCTTTAATAAACTTTCTACAGTCAAGTATCATTGCTAGGTTTGAATTTATTTTCTTATTTCAAAATTTGCATAAATAAAGACACGTAAACAGATAAAAAATCTAATACCAAAAACTTCTAATTTTTATTATATGCAACCAAAACAGAATTAAAATAAAAAACAGCAACTTTAAGGGAACAAAAAACTAAACACACATGTTGTGCTCCCTATCATCACCTAACTCAAGTTATGATTAATTTAACGATCAGCACAATTAAGATGAAATGCTACCGTCCTCCTTTCGTCCATCTCCGCCCTAGTTACTCACCAAAACATCGCATTCACATCACTTTACGACTCCACGTATTGTAGAATACTTTGCTTAATTGAAATAAAATTCCCGGTATTAGTTGGGAATTTTTCGACAAGAAAAAAAAGTGGCATTACTATAAGACGTTTGTTTCTTTATCTTATTAATTAACATTTCTATGCATGGCATAACACGGAATGGTATCACGGGGCCAGGCACCCTCCATGGCCTTCCTTGAGATTGCTGCAAGCATTTTATATTTAAAAACAATAACTATATCTACTTAAACAAACTCATTTTCTATACTTAAAAAATATATCTGACCAATTCATCTCAATATTTCATTTATTTTCCAGGTAGGCCTTTTACTGCTGGTTCAACAACGCGACGACAATGCCGACGACGACGTCATAACAACAACAAACCAAAAACCGTCCGTCAGTCCCTTAAATATTATTATAGCGCTAATATAACGATCTGGAGATTTACAGCCGACCCACAGGAAGATCCAAAATAAAATAACAATTACTGTAGCGGGACTATCCTAAATGAGAGCGTATAATGTAATTTTCCACCTGCTTTATGCCTCAATTATGTGCGTGTTAGGGGTATCAAAGGTGCTTCGGTCTGAGCCTCTGATATTTTATAAAGAAGAAACCTTCGTGGATGCTCTCTCTAGACTCAAGCTGCTGTATTACGAGTATATGTAGTTCTACACTCTGTGTCAAGTTGATAGTTCATCTATATTAACAGTTTTTTAATTTATTTTTTATAATTTTTTGAACAATGGTTAGAACACTTCTTAATAGAAAAATCTAGAAATTACAAATTTCGAAAATAGAGTTGATCGATTTTTTTTTTAATTTTTTGATATTTGAACATATAGACCAAATATATTAAGAATTTTCAAGGAATCGACTTTCGAAAAAGAGGAGACTAAGTCAAAAATAGTTTTTGGGGTTTAAAATCTCAATTCAAAAGAACTTAAAAAAAAAACAAACAAACCGGGAAGAACTTGGGAAATTTGGGAAAATGAAAAAATTGTGCTGACTTTACACATTGCATTGTTAGAATTCGCTACTTGAAAATGTTTTTTTTTTTAATTTAACTAAAATGATCCGTTAAAATTGAGTCTTAATTGCTTGGGAAGGATTAAAGGATAAAAGGTGTAAATTGAACTTCATTAATATTTTTAAATGAGTTCTAAACTAAACAAAATTTACGACCTGATGAGCTGAGCCTCACCAAACAAACTTATCCATCTAGTTTGGTCCTTAGCCAATTGTCCCCAGTTTCACGCTCCAAGTTGGGTGATGTCACTTTTCACTTTTGCGCGTCACCTGATCCGCGGTCTTCCTCTGCTGACAGCGCAGTGGATTCGAAGACTTTCCAGCCGGGAGCATTGGCTCTCTACGCAACCCAGCCTTCTTAGTCGTTGGACTTTTACTCTTCTGACTGAGTCTACGTCGCTGTACAGCCCGTACAGCTCGGTGTTCCATCTTCTCCTCCACTCCCCTTCTATACATACAGGACCGTAGATCACACGAAGAACTTTTTTCTCGAAACGACCGCTTTTGCCATAGTCCATGCTCCTGCACCGTATAGCAGGACGGGGATGATAAGGGTCTTATGTAGCGACATTTTGTTCCTTTGAAAGAGGACTTTTCCACTCAATTGCTTTTCAGTTTTTTTCAGAGTTATTCATCGTTTGATTTCAGCGCTGGTGTTGTTTTCATCGCTTATAGCGGAGCCTAGGTAGACGAAGTCCTTGACTACCTCAAAGTTACGTCTGTCAATGGTGACGTTTTGACCGAGACGTAAGCTGTTGTAAGTCATTTCTTTCGACAGCATGTACTTTTGTTTGCCTCATTATCCGTTAAAACCATTTTTTCAGCCTCTGTCTCAGTACTCACAAACGCCCCATTGACATCACGCCGAGTTCTTCCGGTTATGCCAATTTCATCAACATGTGCTAGTAATGGGACAGGCTTTGAAAGATAGTGCCTCTAGTGTTGATGTGGGACCTCTGAACTATTCTTTTAAGTACAATGTTAAAAAATCACATGACAGCGCATCACCTTGTCTTAAACCTTTTTTGAAGGTTGTGTTAAGTTGTTTCCAATCTTTATAGAGCAGCGTGAAGTCTCCATGGTCATCCTGTACAAACGGACGAGTTTGGCAGGTATGCCAAAACAGGATATGGCTCTATAGACCTCGTCCTTGTAGATACTGTCATATGCGGCCTTGAAATCGATGAAAAGATGGTGGGTGTCGATTTGATGTTCTTGGGTTTTCTTGCAGGATCTACCGTAATGTGAATATTTGATCGACTTTGAACCACAATGATAAGGACCTATCTGGTTGTTGATGTTGGGCCTTAGACGTTCACATATTACTGCAGAGAAGATTGTGTAAGCAATGTTCGGTTCACTGTTGCCTCTATAGTTAGTGCAGTTTAGAGGGACTCCTTTTTTCAGAATCAGACAAACAATACATTCCATTCATCGGGCATGCTCCTAACCAAATTATCCCCAGCTGCTTAGAGGAGCTCGCCATTCAAGCCATCTGCTCCAGTGGCTTTGTTAGACTTCAGCATGAATATGGCAATCTTTTCTTTGTCTAGAGGATTTGATTGTTGGCTTTCGTCGTCTATGCTGAATGGATCATCCTACCTGACAGCGGAATTCGGTTCGTCGTCGCCGTTATACAGTCTGCGGAAGTGGTCCTTCCATATCCTAAGCATTGACTGCGGTTCCACTATGATTTTTTCACTCTCGTCTTTGCAGCCTTCTGTTCGAGGTTTCTTTCAAATAAGTTTGTGAAAAATTACTTTTCAGGGTAGTTTAACCCTTAATTGAAGAAATTGGTCTCAAAGAGCAGTGAAATGGATCTTGGATCGAATGTTGTCAACCATTTAAGTTAATAACAAGTATAAGATAATGTCTGGCCTAAAAAATCCTAATACCTTTTTTGTTAACTATTTTAAATTCTTTTCTTATTTGTATTTACCAAAAATAGCTAGTGTCTGCAATCAAATGATGTTGAGTGTTTTACTTCCGTGGTCAAGCAGTATGGATTGGTCAGTCAGTGTGTCTAGTAATGCTGGACGCTGAATTTGAAAGTACAAAGTTAAAGACCTCATAGAGCCTCTACAGAAAAGTACTAATCGTGATGGTGGGCGCGCGCATGTGTTTTATATTTTGTTACAAAGCTAAAATAACTCAACAACAGACTTTTCTAAGTAAAATATGTAAACCATGTCCGTTGGAACAGAAAACATGTAAATGAGACGTTCCACGACCACCAGCACCACAACTGACCGTCAGTATATATACCGCCACAGAGTTACCTTTCCTTATGCAAAGGTATACATAAAAGAATGCTACGCGCTAGCAATTTGTGGGAACGCATTTGGCCGGCAAGTACATGGCATTAAAAGGTCTATTACTGCATTGTAATGAGAAGAGAGGTCACGTTGTGTTGAAAATCTTAAAAATGTCAATTTCGTTTGTTTCTGATCGAGTCAGACCGATATGTAGATATCGTAATGTGTCAGAAATTGTCGGTTAAATACAAAACATGTGCAGCAGCAGCAGCTTAATCGTGCATTGAATTGGAATTTTAATATCTTATGGGATTCATTTTGGAGCGGCTTGATGACAGAAGTTCAAACTCTATATATCTATTTTTTTGAGGGGGTTTTTACCGAACAAGAGTATAAAGAGACTTAATAGATCTTAACCTAATTTATTTGTTTCGGACGTGTGAATGAATTTTTTGGTTAATAAGACCGATAAAATTCGTATTTAATCGAACTTTATGGAGACGTTTAGAGGAAAAACCTATCAAATATGCTGCTTTGGTAGTACAAAACTTACAAGTTCAGTAATAATTTATAGCAATCTAGTCGTGGTGGTAATTGTTAAGAAGGAAAGTTGTTTCGTAGACAGTCTTCAAGCTTAAATATGCACTCAAAGAAATGTGCCATATTTATACAATGTATTTTGATATAATTCTCAGGCTACATTTTAGACACCTTTAGTCAAGAAATGCTTTGAAGTGAGTTCTAAGTTCATGTGTCGCAACAAGGTTTTATGCAAAAATTGTTTTTTTTTTTAAAGGTTTTTACAAAAATTAAAGAACTTACTTGACACTTCTCTTCCTCTTAACTAAGATTTTGACGATTTTATAATTGCAGCATTTTAAATATATAATTTGCGAACTTTTAATTGGTAGTTTTGGAATCTAAAGTCAACTTTAAAATTAAAGATGATAACATGTTTTAAAACCTCACGTATTAAAGGATAATATTGTATTTGTAGTCATATATAGCTATACAGAAAATGAAATAATTTAAAACTAAACGTTTTTTAAAATACGTACAAACATTATTTTCAAATAATAATCAAAACACAAGAACTAAAGAGAGGTTCGTTCGTAGATTGTGGCCTACGTAAAAAGGATAAACTGTCATTTTTAGACGCTTACTTTTAGCAAACCACCAAACAATAAGACTTACAACCAGAAATCAATTATGTAGTATAAAAAACTCAAAGATACCCGTGAAGTGATAGTAAGTACAAAGGACTGTTATGCCAGAGCTCGTGGGTTCAATCTTTGCCTGGGGGTAACTTTCAGATTTTTAACGGGTACTGCCTCTCGCAAGGAATTGAAAAACCCTCCAAGAGTAATACTTGTCATGAAAAGTGCTTTTAAAACTGTAGGTCCCTTCCATTCCTGACATCATTACCTTGACACAGGATTGGTTGAGAGATGTAAGCCCCTAAGCCTTAGTTCTTGAACTGTTGCGTAACCTACTTTTTAAAGAACTCAAATATTGATTTTATATTGGGCAACGTTGAGGGCCATTGGCGTGATAGTAAGTGCAAAGAATTATTATGCCAGATATCTTGGGTTCAATCCTTGGCTGTGAGCAACCTAAAGTTTTATTTTCACGGGTACTGTCACTTCCAATTAATTTAAAAAAGCTCCAAGAGTATCGGAATATCAGAGCACATTTTCAGTAATGCCTAATGTTTTGTTGTGCACTAATCTACGAATACAGCTATCAAGTGTAAAACCTAACAACCAACGTCTAAGAATCAAAACCGGAAAGGCTGCTGTCTATTTTCGAATAAAAGTTAAATCTCTATCGACATCGAACATCATTTGACTTCGAATGTGAACGTAGTCCACATCATTATCTTCCAATTATAGCATAATGAATTATTATAGCTCAGTAGCGCAAGCCACCTTTAGAAACCAGATGCTTTCAACAATGGTTCTTGGATACTCCAAGCCTGAAATACTTGAATTCTGAGACCCACAGGCGCTAGTTTTTGTGTAAACTGAAATAATGTCTCATCTACTTTTTTTATGCCAACTATTTTTCGGTTTTTATAGCTTTTGCCTACTATCGAAAGTCTCGTGAACGTTTCAACATGATTTTTTCAACAAGACAACATTAATTTTTGTATATGCTTAATCACTTATTGACAACTTGAGTTTTGAAAGAAACCCAATATGTATTGCGTTTTTTAAAAAAAGCTGTACTAAATATGATTTATTCTTAAACATTTTAAACGTGATATATCTTTAAGAGCTTTAGACAGTTGCGATTGCTTTCCTTTCTTCCCATACTTACTCACTTACTTAAGGTGGCGCTACAGTCCTTGGCAGACCTGGGCCTCAACCAACATGCGTCCTTAACTACCTCAAAGTTATAGATGTCCATGGTGACGCTTTGTACAAGACGTCGTCGTTCAGTGTCCTTTTTTGATGACAGCATATACTTGGTCTTGACCTCATTGACCACTAAACCCATCTTCTACGCTTTCGTCGCAATGCTCAAAAACACTCTACTGACATCACGCTTTGATCTTCCAATTATGTCAATATCATCTGCGTATCCAAGTAATTGGATGGACCTTTGGAAGATTGTGCCTCTAGTGTTGATGTTGAGTTTTGCACAATTCTCTCCAGAACGATGTTGAAGAAGACAGTGCATCGCCTTGTCTAAAACCTTTTATTACATCGAATGAATCGGTAATATCTTTTCCGACCTTGATAGAGTAGCTTGCATTCTCCATCCTCATTCTGCACAAACGGATAGGTTTGACAGGGATGCCAAAACTAGACATTGCTCGGTAGAGCTCTTCCCTATAGATGCTGTCATACGCGGCCTTAAAATCGATAAAGAGATGGTGGGTACCGATTTGAAGTTATTGGATTTTTTTCAAGATCTGCCGTAGCGTGAATATTTGGTCGATAGTGGACTGTCCTGGTCTGAAGCCACACTGATAAGGACCAATCAGGTTGTTGACGAAAGGCTTCAGACGTTCACATAATACGGCAGAGAGGGTCTTATACGCAATGTTAAGGAACAGGAATTGAGTAGTTCGGCAGTGATTCCGTAAGCTCCAGCAGCTTTGTTTGACTTAAGTTTAGATATAGCTATCTTCACTTCGTCAAGGTCGGGTAGGCGGAATTGTCGACCTGCGTCGCCGATGTTGAGTGCTTCTAACTCCCTTACAGCGGAATTCATTTCGTCATCGCCGTTATACAATTTGGAGAAGTGATCTTTCCATATTCTCAGCATCGACTGCGGATCTGCTACGATGTTCCCCTGATCGTCTTTACAGGCTTCGGTTCGTTGATGGTATTCTTTTGATTTTTTTTTTACCTTTTGGTAAAATTTACGAACCTCATTCCTATTGTGACATCCCTCTATTTCCCCGATCGCGTGCATCTCATGCTCTTTTTTTTTTCATCTAAGAAGCCGGTGTTCCTATCTCCTCTTCTGCTCGTAGAGCTCGCGAGCAGCTCAAGTCCTTTTGTGAAGCGCCGTTTTGTATGCCTGTTGTTTCGCTGCGTGCGCTTGCCGACATTCTTCGTCCAAGCAGGGGTTTCGCTGTGGTGGCCGTGTGAAACCTAGCTCTTCAGAGGCGGCATCTCTGATGGCTGCAAGGCAATGTTGGCACTGGTTTTCAATGCTTAATGCAGGCAGCATAGGACTCTTTAAGAGGTCATTAGAGACTCGATCGGAAAAGGACATGGCAGTCGACATAGCGTCGAATCTTCTCACAGTACTTCCTTGTTTTGGCTTGGATCGGGATATCCGTGCTACAATGAGGTAATAGTCCGACTCAATGTTGGCCTCTCGGAATGTTCGGATATCCTGTATACTGGAGAAGTGTCGTGCGTCGATCGTAATGTGGTCAATCTGGTTGACGGTTGATTGATCAGGAGATTTCCATTTCCCCTTGTGGATATTAAGATGCCTGAACTGTGTACTAGCTACCAGAACGTCTCGCCCCTCAGCGAAATCGACCAGTCTGAATCCGTTGTCGGAGGTGGTGTCGTGCAGGCTGTATCTCCCGATTATGCCACCAAAGATGTCTTCTCTTCCTAGCTTGGCATTAAAATCTCCTAAGAAAATTTTAATGTCATAGCCAGGGCACTGCTCATATGTCTTGTCCAAGAGCTCGAAGAATATGTCTTTGGTGTCTTCATCTTTCTCCTCTGTTGGGGCATGCGCGCATATTAGGCTTATGTTGACGAATTTAGCCTTGGTTCTGATTGTAGTGATGCTATCGCTCACACTGTTGAAACGACTTTTTGCCTGAGTATAGTTCCAAAAACAAACAACGGTCCATCCCATCGCACTTCTTGGATTGCGGTAATATCTGCCCTGCAGCAGTTTAGGGCTTCCGCTAATTGTTCGGTTGCACGTGGTCTGTTAAGGGACCTAACATTTCACGTACAGATACGAAGTTCGTTGTCCTTATTTCGTTTGCGTGGGTTGTCAACAGTGAATCTGTCCGTATCCGTAGCTTGTTGGTGCTTCGAATCTAAAGGTATTTTTTTACGTGGCCAGGAAGTCACCCCGACGGCACAACCCCCAACCTGGAGGGCCAGATCCTTAGTATAACTCCAAGGAAGGGGAGCCAGATAAACCGCTCCTTACAGACCTGAGATCCAAATATATCGAAGAAGCCCTATAAGGTGTTCACTAAGTAGTTCAACCTTACTGGAACTGTAGACGCCACCGTTGATTCCATCTCGAGAATTCGTCCGCTGCCGACTGGATAAGGAGAGGTGCCTTAGTGGAAACACCTCTCCCCCTCCTTCGTTTGCTGTCCCCAACAACTTTCCACTGGGGTTGGAACCCAATCTCCAGTTGAGTTACTAAGCACCCGATGTTCACCGCGGGGAGGTGAGAGTAGGAGTTGATAGACAGCTTCGAATAAAAGTAAAAATCTACTTTACTACCTATGTGAAAATTTAAAATGGAGCAAAATTTAAAACAACCTGGTTTGAGTTTAAAAATTTTCTAAATAGTAGGTTGCTTAATAATTACCAACTTTCCAATGGCCTCAAACATTTCAACTAGGAAATTGCTAATTGCTTTTAATTAAAAAACGAGCATACAAAAATGTCTGAAACGTAACAGTTCCTGAAAACAAACAATGCAAATACGCTTAAACGAATCTATTAATTGGAATACCCACCTGTTAACTAGACGATTCCATCCAACTCTCTTATAAAATTAATTGTACAGATGTCATATGGATTTAAGAAATTGCTAAAATTTAAAGTTGTAGTTTTTGGAAATTATTTAAGGAAGTACAGTGAAAAATTAACATAAAAACGATCCGCAGAAGTCCGGTTTTATATTTGAAAGTTGATACAATTAAATATTTGCCAGAAAAAAAATGCGACCATTGAAAAATCGTGTAAGCGGATTTTTGATAGATGACTATTAAAATGAAGAAAATATGTCTGTGTAATGTGAAAGTCGATTTCAAAGTTTTAAACAAAAAGTGTGTCTTCAAAAAGGGGGCTTGTTTGTTCGAACTAAACTATCTCACTTCCACTTCATACGAAACATCGAAACACCATTTTCATTTCAGAAAGTGCTGCCAAACTTTATCATTTTTAAATCTTCTTGTGCGATGGAAACACCAAAAAGGTTTATTTAATCTAAACTAAGATAAACCTTTGGTGGAAACATAGAAAAACTTAATTATCTTTTCTATTGTTTTCTCTTTGCAAAATAAGCCCAGATAGTCTATTTTCATTAACAAAACTAAATAATATCAACAGTACCAGATTGATTTCTTCGCCAATGGAAAACACATGATTCCAAATGCACTACTCTCAACGAACACAGCTATCGAGATACAAATGCAATATCAACCGTGCCAACATTTGAGAACGAAATCACATGAGATCCATTCGAGACTCGTACAAATGTCAAAAGCCCATCGATAGTAAGATTCTACTTTTAATTTTATCGGTAGTATTCATACTGAGGATATTGTTTTTGTTCGTGTGATAGATTTTCCAACAAAAAAATTAGAAATGTCAAAAGTATTTAAATATTTCCATAAAACAATATTGTGTGCAGTTTTAGAATATTTACTTTTTGGTAAAGAAAAATCAAGTACCTACCAGGAACTGCTTTCAAAAATGGAGTACATTTCACAGCGAGAACGTTTTTATTATATTATAACTTTATCTATTTTTCCCCATAACTATAAAATTTCAATGCAAACATTCAATAAAAGTAATATTAAACAAGAATTATTATTTTTCCATCTCTTAACATATTCTATAACATATTAAAGATTCATAATATTTGTTAAAACATATCCATAAAAGTAACGCCTATTCTTCATAAGCTAGCTTAATTTTCTTTCCAACACAACTTCTGCTTAGTTAGTTATGCCATTAGTTATTTTTCTTACAACTTAACTTCATCTTTTTTTTCGCTGATAAATTGCAGTAATTACATTACAAACATTATCATACTGTATATCCTATATAATAATGGAACACACTCACTATAAAAACATCACTTAATTCTATAGGAATTGTGATTGATATCTTTGTATACAGCAATCTGTTCTCTTTTAAAATAAAACTACTTCAATCTGCATAAATTACGATAAGACATCTAATAGCATATTATGCTACCGCCTTCTCCACCTACACTGAATAAAAAATATAATAGACTTATCATCTTATCGTGAAAGACATAAGTTTATACACTGTGGAATATTAAATATTTAATTAGTAATAAAACATAATAAGATAGGATATTGTAATTAACAATAAAAAAAAATAAAAGTTGAGAAACAACAGTTTTGTTCCAGTAAAAAACTTGCATTTTGATATCTGTTAACTTTCTTAAATTTTTCAATGTTGAAATAACTTGAAATGCTGTTAATTGCTTCTGAATCTTATCATATAACAATAATATACTTTTTTTTTAATTTTTGAAATATTTAAAAGTCAAAAATTTCGCAAGCATTTTCTGGCTACGGAAAATAACTCCCCAAGAAATAATCGCCAAAATTGGGACATTATTGTATTACCTATGAAATTAATCCCCAAGATCGAAAATGAAATAAATGATGCCGTGAAATAAAGTAAATTGAAATAAGGCCGAATTTCAGAAATTGGCTTTTGTAAAGTGTAAAAAAGCCATCTTCCAACAGTTGGTCTTATTACATTTAAAAAAAGCGAAATAAAGCCAAATTCGTTTTATTTACATTCAACGGTATTGTTTGTTTTAAATACAGAGAAACTTTACATGCACTCACCCCCGCACTTACCCCAAATCGAGTAGTGTGGCCAAGTGGGTGGTTACATGCCTCACCGTAAAAATAAGTTGGTCTTATTTCTCAAAAAATTTTGGCCTTATTTCACTTTCTTAAAGTGCAATATGACCATCTGCTGAAGATTATTGCAATAAGCAAGGTTTGATTCAGACTTTTAATCAGGGGCGGGAGTTTCACACACCTAGTTGAGTTCTTACTCACCGCTTCAAAATGTTCTTAAATGATTTGTAAAGGAGGCAAACAAAATTTAAGTCACATAATGTGGATCTTAACCCTACATTTACAGATTTCAATTGCTAAAGTGGCAACTTTAGTTATCAAATTATTTTAGATTTTAGAACACTGTTGTCCAGCAAGGTGTGGTCTAACTATTTAATTTGGATGACTCTCTACATATGAAAGCATTTCAAGATTGAAACAGTTTTTTAAATATGTCATATTTAAGAGCTGAAACACAATAGTTTTACGCAGAAATGTAAGAAATTGTTTTGAAATGTAGCTTTTTTCGAAAAATAAAATATACTTTATCTTGTTTCCGTATTTATTAATGCTAAGAACGCTACATTTCTAAAAGACGATCTGATATGAAGCACTGTCGGGCATTTTTTGACGTAGTTTTTTCAGACTCAATTTTCGGGAGTCTATTATTATTATCGCTATCAATCAGCTTACTCGTATTTTGACCTTAAAGGAGTCAACAAAACTTAAAAATTGTAGAGAGAAAAATGCTTGGTTCTTAAATTTGAGGATATAGTTGCATTCAAGTACATAATTTCTCTAAAAAATTAAATTAAAACTAACTAAGGTAAACAAATAAGTTGGGAAGTTTGTGTGGCACTAACAAATTACACGTTTCAAAATCTCTTTTCACTCCAAATCTAGAGAGATTCAAAGCTTTTATATCAATAAATATGAAACGTTTATTATGTTTTTCAATTAGCTATTAGTTTATTAAAAGTATCACTTTTGCTGTTTTTGGGACATTTATAAAATGAAATTTGTGTTTAAATCTCAGGTCTAGAGCATCCAAAGCAAATTCACTTCAAAAGTAGATTTATGCATTTTTTAAGATCTTTTGTATTCAACAGATAATCAAATTAAAGAAATAAAATGCACCACTGGGTCGCTAGAACATGTTAATGTTTTCCAAAAAGTCTGTTTAAAAATATTTTCTTTATTTTAATATTTAAAAATGTTACTTACTTTTTTTCGAAAATCATTTAAAATTTTGTCTTACAAATATTTTTGGTAAGTACTAAAAAATTGCTTATTGATATAAATTTTACATTTAAATTTCGTTATCAAGTTTTGTAAACAAAATTAATAATTTTTAAAAATATAAAAAAATGATATTTTTGATCATCAAAAATTATCATCAATTTGATCATTTGATCACCGACAAGAGCTTGCACAGAAAAAGAAGATTATTGAAGATTATTAGTTCTTGAGAAAAATTAAGGAAAATGAAGGTTTTATGAGAGTTACACTTCTCGCGAAATACCAAAATATTTTTTTCTTGTAGAAAGCATCCAAATTAAGAATACAAAATTTAAAGAAAGTTTTAAAAAACACATATTTTTAAATTGACGATTTTGTATTCAAAAATTCTTCTTACGAACCTGAATATTTGCTCTTTTTCTTAGAAACAAATTTTATGAAAATAATTTAAACCATGACTAAAGTTTTTACAATTTCTAATTGAGCGAAAACAAAAATTTGAGTTGTTTTGGACAGCAAACCGCTTTTTGGTGAATGGCGTTAAATTACTTACAAATCTTAAAATTAAATCTTTACTTGTACAACTTGACTGTTTAAGCTTTATGGCTCATATGACCACCCCCCCTGGATCACCGATTTATCAAAAGTTGTATGAAATTGTGATGTTTTTTGAATAGGGCTGAAATTCGGATACATATTATGTTATTGGTCCTATTTTCAGTCAAAGTTAGTAGCAACAAAGTTTAAGGAACAACTAATTAATAAATCAAAATATAATGGAGATCATGTCCTGTAACCCAATACAATTTAAAACAATTTCTTCGAAAAAAAAAAAAACAAAAAAAAATATCTCCCCTGGCAATAAATCGAATTTTTGAAAGTGTGTCTTATTTAACTTGGCCTTATATCACGGCACCACCACATTCCAAAAAAGGCTTGAAATAAATACCAAAACAGAATTAATACACTCGTAAGCCCCCTTATGAATTATCTTACAATTGTTTGAAGAATTAGGCATTTCATATTTTTTCTGGGGGGTTATTTCTTGGGGAATTATTTCAGGGAGCCATACTTTCTTTTCGGAAGTTTGATTTTGTACCGAAGTATTTTTTTCAGTGCATTAACACTTTTAATAAAATACGAGCTGCAACACTTTTTTTGCTACTTATCATTTGTTCGCATGTTCCATTTTTCGTAAAAAGTCTTGTTAGCAATTTACATTAAAAACAAACAAACAAAATACAAATAAAAATAGGAAAGTTTGTTGTAAGATGTTATGTTGGCGTGTAACTTGGTCATAAAGCTCCTCGCGAAGTGCTACAACCATAACTCTTTGTTTCGACCCTCATTTTCATTTTTAAATCCATATTGCGGGTTAGCAAAGTGTCTGTTGTGTTTGCAATGTTCGCGCGCCTCGAATTCAATAGTGGGTGACGGTGACGGCGACGATGACGAGAGCAAGCCATAGTCAGCCCGTTGCGTTCAAATCAGTTGATGTGAACATAGCCTAAACGTTATAAGCTTTTTTTTTGTTTCGAATCAGAGAGCGATGCACTCAGGCGACATTGTTCGAAGTACGAGTACCAGTAATAAAACAACTAACTCATTTTTACAGTCCGCAACGCGCAACGCGATGGCGACGCTGCAACAGAGATCACGAGGGTAAAAATTATAAATATTGTTATTTGCGGAACTGTTTGAGCAGCTTTTGCTTTTGGTGTCTTACCTGCCCACTTAGCTGCCATTAAGAGTGCGGAGAATTTGTTTGCTTATGTCGGCAACTCAGGTGTTTAAATTCTAAAAGGCAAGAAGCCGGCAAAGCCAAACGAAACGGTATATGAATGCGCGAATGCGCCATCTGTGATCATCAGCGATAGTTGTTCGATGTTCGAGTTCGAGTACCAGCGATCAACAAGCGATCAGAGTCTATTTTAGTTGGGTTATTGTTTGCCCAAGGCACTTATTTGGCGTTGAGATTATGTTTATACTTCGTATACACATTTAACGGATTATTGAGTTTTGTGTGCGCACTCTTCAGCGGTGCTGAATGATGTCCCATGCTTCGTCCCTCTCCTATATTGTTGGTATTGTATTATGCTTGCGCTGTCAAAGATGACAGCAAACATTGGCCTATGTTTTCTGGTTTTGTTGTTAATGTGACAGCGGCTTCTTTCTCTGATAACGCTGATGTTTAACTGACTAGGTTGGATGGCTGGACGGCTGGCTGACTTCGGTTATGGGCTGTTGATGAGCTTCATTTGACATCGAAATGAGAGATAGAAGACAAATAATGCTGTTTAAATGGGTCTTTGGATAAATAGATAGAATATTATATTTGTTTTAAGTTATTAAAATACATCAAGAGATGTTTGCTTAAAGGATTTCTGGTTGAAGGTATGATGTGATGAATTTCGTTGTTCAAAACCGATTTTTGTGGGTTCCGCTCTAACTGAAAAATATATAGTTACTGTTTTCATTTCATATGTTGGTTTATTTGCTTTTAGCAATTTTCAAACAAAATTTTGTCAATTAATATTTATTTAGCGCGTACGCCGCTGTCACCCGCCAGGGTGAACTTCAAAGGTTTTATTTCCGTCGAAGATTCTCGCTATTGTAGAGAAATTTTAATAGATATTAAAATCGAAGGGAAAATTTTAGATTCGAAAAGTTGACTTTCTTGTAAATTTTCAAGACTAAAGGCAAATACCTATTTACGGAAGACAATAGTTGATTTCGATTGCTAATGTGACAAGACGTTTAAATGTCGCATAATTGATAGCGACACACTAAGGAATGTAGACAACAAAGGTTATCTTGGTAGCATGTATAGTCTAGCACGAGCATCTTTGCTTTAATTATTTTGTTCATATAAAACTAAGAACACACGCTCAAAATCTAAGGTTAGTCGAGATTTGTTAAAGATCACACAAAATCTCACTAATAAAGGTTCCCGATGGATTGGAAAAACAATTGGACAACTTATGTTTAATTCTGAATTGCAGCAATAAACATAATGTACATCAAGTACTTTTGCAAATTCGACTGATTTCTTATCTTAATTTCTTTTAGATTTTTCGTCTTTATTGTGGACGAAAACTATGGTTTAATTAATAATTGGAGACAAAACAGGAGGTGTTGCATACAAAACAAGATTATTTGTATTGTTTTATGGTATTATTGTAGTGAGTGCAAACATTTATTATTTACATTAGTTATGGAACACAACGTTGCTCTAGTGGCTGCCTCCAATCTTCCGCCTTAATTTTCTTATGCTAAGATTGCCTGGTCATATTGTACTCGTAGTAATAATTTGAATTGCTTCCGGATTGTAAGCATGACATTTATAAGGGGTCCAAAAAGCAGCTCCGAGGTGACTTAATCGCATCAACAAAACGGCTAAGAACACGTTTTTTAATTTAGTGCGTAAAATATCGAATGTGCAGGAACCAGATCTCGACCAAAGGCCTTTCTTCAATTTCGTTAAAAAAAGAAGTCACCTAATATAGTTCCGTAACGCCCACCGTTAAGCAAAACGTTGTTCCCAGCATTGACGGATTCAGGGGGGAGGGTTGTGGTTAAATTCAGGGAATTTAAAACTTATCGTATTGCGTTACTGGGTATGACAACCTTATATTAGTAAGTATACATTTAAATACGAACACGAAATTTTTATTTTACTGTTTAACTACTTTTTTTACACTTCAGAATTTCAGAAAGTAGTAAGCTTATAGCAAGCGTCAAACTAAGATCAAAGGCTCATTATAAGTGCATGTGTTAGTTGTTGGTAAAAAATAATACAATTATAGCCTAACACACGCACAAAATACAAAACAAAATTAACATTTAACAAAAAATAAAATGAAAACGCTTACGATAGTGGAGCACTAGTTCTAAACAATAATTTTAATCCCACTTTATTTAAATTTAAATCTATCGATGAACAGTTTAAGTTATATAAAATACTCATTCGACTTGAAGCTTCATTCTTCCCATAGTTAGTTCTATGGAAGTCAATATTTATTAAATCAAATGTTCGCAGGTGAAGAGTTCCGTCTCGGTAATTCAAATGTACACAAGATAGCAAATAAGGTGCATCAATTTCACCATTAATAAGTTGATGAAAAAATACTAAGTCATTATTAACACGCCTTTGATGGAGAGATTGCATTTGAAGAAGTAGAATACGATGTTCATAGGGAGGCAGATCATAGGGATCTTCCCAAGGAAGACCTTTTAGGGCAAAGCGAATGAAATTATGTTGAATTGATTCAATACGTTTTCTATGAATTTCGTAATAGGGAGTCCATACCTGCGAAGCATATTCAAGATGAGGACGAACATGGCAACTATACAAAGAAAGGGTAACATAGGGATCATTGAACTCCTTTGCCCAGCGTTTTATAAAACCAAGCATAGAACTTGCCTTATTAACAATAAAATTAATGTGATGTGTAAACTCTATGGAATGTACACCTAAATCTTTAAATGTGGACACGACAGAGTTTTTGCTGTGATATACAGTAGTCAAATACGTTACTGATTAGTTTTTAAGTGAAAGTTATCGTCTGGCATTTGAAGGGGTTGAGTAAAAGGCTATTTTTCCTACACCAAAATGTGAAACTATTAATGTCGGCTTATAAAAGAATACGTTCATGGGTGGACTTTATAATTTTTAAAATCTTCATATCGTCGGCAAAAATAAGAAGTTCACTTGAGCGTAGACATGACGATACATCGTTAATAGACAGGATGAACAGAAAAGGGCCAAGATGGCTTTGCTGGGGAATACCAGATTGAGCAACAAAAGGTTCAGAATGACAATTTCTAAATTTTAATTCGTAGAATCTGTTTTCAAAGTATGACTTAATCCAAGCTAAGAAAAATGTTGTAAAACCAAGAGCCTTAAGTTTAAATAAAATAATTCCGTGGCTTAGTTGGTCAAAAGCTTTAAAAAAGTCAGTGTAAACACAGTCAACATCATAACCTTGTTCTAAAGCGTTTGAACATATGTTTGAGAATGTGAGGAGATAACGGTTGATTTTTTTTTCACAAAACCATGTTGCTGTTCGCAAATGATATTTTTACTAAAATATGCTACGCTTTCACAAACAACTTGTTCAAATAGTTTAAGAATGCAAGAAAGCTTTGCAATGGGCCTGTAGTTGCTTATATCCGACTTGTTACCATTCTTGAAAATTGGTGTTAGAAATGGCTTCTTCCATATACTGGGAAATTTGCCTGTTTTTAGAAAAAGTTTGAATAAAAACGTAAGGCGTTCAACTAAAGCATTACTATACTTTTTTAGTACTATCGGGGGAATACCATCAGGACCGGCTGAGATCAAGGACCGTAGTCTGTAGCACAGGCATGTGATTACAGCTAGTTTGCGAAAAGGTACTTTTAAATAACAACTGGACCTAGATATAAATATAGAATATAAATAGGAAATCCAATCGTATTCAGACCACGCAGCAAACAATTAAATACAAAAACTTTTAAGATCTTAAAAAATCTACTTATTCAAATGAAATCTTTAGATGCTCTAGAACTGAGATTTTACCACAAATGTCGAAAATATAAATGTCTTAAAAAAGCAATAGTTACACTGTTAAAACTAATGGCTAATTAAAAAACTATGAAAGTTTCATATCTATTAATTTATTATAAAATCTTTGAATCTCTCGAGAAGCATGTAATTTGCGAGTGCTAAACTAAAGTTTCTTCCAAATTTATTTACTTTCTTACTTACTTAGGATCCCAGACCTGTTCAGTCCGTTGGGAATACATTAAGGAGCATAGGGCCTCAGCTCCCTCCAACTCTTGCCTAGTGACGCTCATTCCGCCTCGACTGTCCTGCGCCATGTCTCAGTCGTCCAGCTCTTCTGCCTTTTTGTGCCAGCGGATTCGACCGCATTGCTTGGCCTGCATTGCAGTTGTTACCTTTCCGAGGAGTTTGTCCAATCCATTGCCACTTACGTCTAATACAGTCTATAGGTTCCTGACATGTCCTTCTATGAAGGACCTCATTTGATATACGGTTTGGTCTGAAAATCCTTTGAATGTTGCGAAGACATCTATTCACGAAGGTTTGCAGATTTCGTGTAATGGCTGAAGTAACCATCCAGGTGCTGCCTCCATAAAGAAGCACAGATTCACCATTTGTGCGAAAAAATCGTAGCTTTTTACTTAAGCTGATAGAGTTATTCCTCCAAATTTTCGACAGCATAATGAACGCAGCCTTTGCTTTGTGGATATGCCAGATGTCGTCTTGTTCGGTTCCGGCTTCGTTGGAGACGATACTTCCAAGGTATTAAAATCTCTCCACTTTTTCACCAGTTGAGAGAAAATATTTATTTGAGAGGATGGTCGGGTTCCGAGGCTGATCATTTTTCTTCTGCCAGAAATAATTTTCAGCCCCAAGACTTCTGCTTCTCTCTCCACACTTGTTGCCATTTGATGGAGATCCATTATCCTATGGGAGAGTTAGCAAACATCGTCCGCATAATCCAGGTGCTTTAAAAAGTATATCAAAGTCCATTGGATCCCTCCGCTTATCGCTTATCACCAACAAAACAATATTGGAGACACAATAGAGCCCTGTCTGACTCCGCTACGGATTTCAAAGTCACACTTGGATCCATCATATGTTTTTTAGTTCTTCTGGTACGCCTCTCTTACACAAAGCTAACGTGTTGTACTCCCTGTTAACGCTATGTTAACGCTGTTAAAGGCCTTCTCGAAGTCGATGAACAGCAGGTGCATGTGTTGCTCGATATTCAATGCACTGTTAAACTTATTTTTTAACATAAATTTGTTTTCATTTGATGTTAAGAGAAATTATTTACTTAAATGCAGCTAATTCCTTTAATTCAAGAACGAAATATTTTTCTTTTTAAAATTTTCAAGTTTTGTTGACTTCTTTAAAATCATAATATTTTTAAAAGGTTAGCGCAAAACAGTTTTTTTTAGAATTCGTCTTCTAGCATCAGCACCGGTCTTCAAGTAAGTAGACTGATAACGATAGTAATAATAGACTCCGGAAAATTGAGTCCAAAAATAAATATTTCTGCGTGATTTGCACCAAAAACCAGATAAACTCCGATATTTTAGCTTAAATATGGCATATTTAGAATATTAAATTAAATAATTAGGCTATATCCTGCTGGAAAACAGTGTTCTGAAATAATCTTATAATCAAAGTTGCCACTTAAGCCCTTAAAATATATAAATGTAAGGTGAAGGAACACATTTTTTTGTCCGCCCCTCCTTTAGAGAGCATTAAAGAATATTTTTAAGCTCTACTCAAAAACTCATGTTTATTTTAAGTGTGGACCTGATTAAAAGTCTGGATCCGCCGCCCTTGCTCCGTCCAGCATCAATGTCGAATTAATATGGTTCGCACAATAGAGTCACTCTCTGAAGAAACATAGGATTCTCGATTTTAATTGTGGACCTAGCTGTCGAGGTGATTCAGAATATATGTTTTTTTGACCCAAAATCGTTTTGCTAACTATACCAAAGTACCAAGCTATAGTTTTGCACCTTCAATGGCAATGTTACATTTTTTAAGGCGAATAGACCGAGATCCTTGTGCAAAACTCTGCTCAGGCCAATTGCTTAAAATTTTGAGTTGTTGAGATCAATATTGAGTTGGTGTTCAGGTATTGAGACTCAAACTCTGGTCTTTGCGCATCGTCCGGTGGCTGAGGCCGTGAGTGTTGTCCACTAGCATTCCATCTCACCACAACTTGTGTAAAACAGGCATGATTCTAGTTACTATTCCTTTTATATTTGAATATAGTAACCGTGAAGTTTTGCCCAAAAACATATCAAGTTAAATTTCGAGACACCAAAAACCTTTTAAAATATGAATGTTTCTTTTTAAAGTGATGCTGTTTGGGTGCCCCTTAAAAAAATGTCTAACTACGCCAATGGTGCTACATGAAAAAAATACACAAGACTTAAGTCCAATGAACTAAAAATAAAACAATATTATTGTTTTAATACACTTTTACTGAAACATCATGTTCTTAAAATATACTAAGTAGATGGAAACATGGTGTTCCAAAATAAAAATTGTTTTTTTTTTTGTATAATTGTATTAGAATCAAACGGGAAGTAAACGATGTGCAATCTTGAATAACTTATTAACCTTCTGACTGAAGTAATTTCTTTTTTTGCAAAATCATATTTATAATCAAATACTTTTGGCAATTATCTCATAGTTATTAAATATAGAGCTTAAAAGAAACACATATACGATCAACTTTCATTAAATGATTTTCAAAGAGGGTCAGAAGTTTTGGGGCATAACAAATTCTTAAAATTAATAGAGGTACTAAATTTTAATTATGCGCAAATTTGGATTTTCTACAAAAATTGGCACAGACAAATTAAAGAAGGTAACAAAAAATGTCTAAAATTTTGAGAGTAGAAGGTCAAAGGTTTAAAGTTTGCTATGAAAGGCGGATTAAGAGTTCTCTAGGCTTTCGAAGCGTACGTAAATATTTTTGTAGTTATTGACGACTATTAAAAATTGAAACTGGTGATTGCGATCAAACTCCTGCAGCTATAGTAAAATGCATGCTTCACAATAAAGTCTATCTGTTCTTAACCAACAGATGGTGAATTTATATTATCGTAAGTAAACTTAATTCTTTAACAATTTGCAAAGTACTTGGCCTTCAAAAATTATTATAATAACTCATTTTGTTTGACCTTTATGATGAAATATTTTCTAATAATTAATTATAAAGCTGATAACGAATTTCAACAATCAGTACAAATTTGCACATCTGTTTAACCAAAGCAGTTTCTAACTTTAATTCTTAATTAATATAATTAACCTTAAAAGGTTTAACTGATAACTGATTTCTAAATCCAGGACATTAAAAACTAAAACCTCGTTTGGGAAGTGCGTAATCTAAACTAATTTATATGCAAAACCTTTCAAAAGGAACGGTTTTTAAAATAGACTGTATTTATAAAAGGTTTTGTAAAAATCTTGAAAATCTATATGCCACTCAGGAAAAAAAAAAATAGACGAGCAGAGAAGATCGTTTGTTGACGATTTCAAAGGCATATGAAACTTTACCACCACCAAAACGACTTGAATGAATATATAAGGTTTTTCATAAAGAGGTCTTATTCATGATATTTTCAATTAATAATATCTATGTAAGTGTGCGTAGGTTCGTATTTTCGGTCGTTCGTACGTTCGAGATTATTTTTTCGACGTCCATATCTCAAGATCCAGTGGAGATATCGTCTGCATACAGATAATCACGAAAAAAAAAGATGCAGAATAGCAAAAGAAAAATCGTTAATTTGTCAATTGAACTAAAAATGAAAATAAATAAAGACTTATAAAAAACATTACTAAAACTCGAACGTATTTTCAAAATTTAAGGTATTAGGTACCCGTGTTTTTTTGGAATTCTATAAATAGTAAAGTAGAAAATTCCCAAGAAAGCGCATAGGCAGTAGCCAGATTTTTGTATTTAAAATTGGTACAACTGAAAAAAGATCTTTCAGAATAAAAAAACACACAAATAAAAAAAAGTTTTGTGAAAATCAAAAGTTAAAATTAACTTAGCAAAAAAAATATAAAAATAATAAAATGGACAATTTTCAAAAATAAATGGTAAGAAATCATCTGAAAATTAAGATTCTATAAAACAAAGTTCATTTAACAATTGCAACTTTTGCGTGAATTGATCGAGTCCAGTGCCAGCAGAAATGAGGTGAAACTCGCCTCAATTCTTTATATGCCTAAATCGAGTTGATATTTATTTATTCTAAACTGATATAAACATTTGGTGGAAACATAGCAAAACTTAATTATCTTTTCTATTGTTTTCTCTTGCAAAATAAACCCAGTTAGTCCATTTTCATTAACAAAACTAAATAAAATCAACAGTGACAGATTTATTTGTTTCCCCAATGGAAAACACATGATTCCAAATGCACAACTACTCAACGAACACAGCCATCGAGATACAAATGCAATATCAATCGTAGCAACACTTGAGAACGAAATCACATAAGATCCATTCGAGACTCGTGTAAAAGTCAAAAACCCATCCGTAGTAAGATTCTACTTTAACTTTTATCTGTAGTACTCATACTGCGGATATTGTTTTTGTTATTCGTGTAAAATACTACTATCGATAGATTTTCCAACAAAACACGAGTATTGACTTCAAACTAATTTCATTTATAGAAAATATAGTTTCCAAGATTCAATACGATTTTCAAAAAAAACTTTAAAACCTTGTGGCGCAACAGTCCGTTTGAGAACTAGGGCCTAGTGACTGACAACTTTCAACCATTCCTGTGTGCGAGTACAGTTATCAGGAAGGAAGGGACCTACAGTTTTAAGCCGAATTCGAACGGCAAATTTGAGAAAGCACTTTTCATGACAAAAATCACTCTTCTAGAATTTGTCAGGGAGGAAGGGACCTACAGTTTTAAGCCGAATTCGAACGGTAGATTTGAGAAAGCACTTTTCATGACAAAAATCACGGGTACTACTATTATTCGTCAATTTTACTAGCAATAAAAATAATTAAGGACTTGTACAAAATATTACTAAAAGTCGTTAAAAATTGATTTTCGACTAAAATATATTTTCACAAAAATTACAATCTACATAAAATAGTACGCAAAATTGGTAACATTTGAAAATGTTGATTTCAAAATGTTTCCATTTTGTACTAAATTTTCTTAGAAAAATCCAATCTGTATTTCATTATTTTAGAAGTAAAAAATTTCAAGAAATGCTACTAAAATTTTTTTAATTTGTTTTTCGACTAAAAATATCGTTAACAGAAATAGATTTTGTAATCAAACTTTTTCATCATAATGTAAAATATTGTTAGAAATTTGTAGGTTATAACGAAACACGAAAACCTAAAAAATCAAAAAACTGATAAGAAATGGTTTTCGACTCAAGTATCAAAAAAACAACGAAAGAAATTTACTTCAAATTATTTGTATCGCACAAAATATTGTTATAAATATTAATTTCCCATAGGAAGTTATTGTAATCGGTCCGATTAAAATTTTGACATTTCTCGACGTTTCAAGGTCCCTAGAGTAAGTCTGTAAGTCTGTAAGTGCGTGTGTTCGTACGTTCGCTACGTTTTTTCGCCGTCGCTAGCTCAAGGATCAGTTGAGATATCGACTTCAAATAAATTTTGTTATACAGATAATAATGCAGAAAGGGCTCTCAAGGAAATTGCGTGGGTGGTTTTTTTAGCCATAGCTGTTTAAAAAAAGTTGAACATTTTGGTTAACCCTAAATATCTCATGAACCAATGCAAAGACTAGAATTAAATTTTATATTATATATTGGAACGTGATACCAAACCAGTATACTCGTATGTTTGGAAAAAAGCGTTTTTTTATAAATCAGAAAAACTGAAAAAAATTGTCACCTCGAAAATTATACGATTAAAAATTGATATCATCTCCAAAACAATTTTGTGCAACGAAAAATACTTACTTACTTACTTAAGGTGGCGCTACAGTCCGGGGCGGACCTGGGCCTCAACCAACAAGCGTCTCCAGCCATCTCGGTCCCTAACTAGCTGTCTCCAGTTTCGCACGCCAAGTTGGTTGAGGTCCTCTCCCACCTGGGTGCGCCACCTGAGTCACGGTCTTCCTCTACTGCGCCGCCGTCCCTCGGGATTGGATTCGAAGACCTTCTGGGCTGGAGCGTTGATGTCCATCCGCTCTACATGACCTAGCCATCTAAGCCTTTGGACTTTAATTCTGCTAACTAGGTCAGTGTCGCTGTACAGCCCGTACAGTTCGTCGTTATATCTTCTCCTCCATTCTCCATCTATGCGTACGGGACCAAAAATCACCCGAAGAATTTTTCTCTCGAAGCATCCTAAAACGCTCTCCTCTTTCTTTGACAGGTCCAGGCCTCAGCGCCATAAATGAGAACCGGGATGATGAGTGTCTTATAGATGGTGATTTTACATGCTCGAGAGAGAACTTTACTTCTCAATTGAATTCTAAGTCCAAAGAAGCAGCGATTTGCAAGAGTTATTCTTCGTTTGATTTCAGCGCTGGTGTCGTTGTCTGCATTAATAGCGGTGCCTAGGTAGACAAAGTCCTTAACTACCTCAAAGTTATAGCTGTCCATGGTGACGTTTTGTCCAAGACGTCGTCGTTCAGTGTCCTTTTTTGATGACAGCATATACTTGGTCTTGCCCTCATTGACCACTAAACCCATCTTCTTCGCTTCCGTCGCAATGCTCAAATACGCTCAACTGACATCACGCTTTGATCTTCCAATTATGTCAATATCATCTGCGTATCCGAATAATTGGATGGATTTTTGGAAGATTGTGCCTCTAGTGTTGACGGTTGAGTTTTGCACAATTCTTTCCAGAACGATGTTGAAGAAGTCGCATGACAGTGCATCGCCTTGTCTAAAACCTTTTTTGACATCAAATGCATCCGTAAGATCTTTTCCGAACTTTATAGAGCAGCGTGCATTCTCCATCGTCATTCTGCACAAACGAATAAGTTTGACAGGGATGCCAAAACTAGACAAAAAACTTTCTTATGTATCGGGCACACTATGCTGAGATTCCACTCATCGGGCATGCTTTCTTACGACCATATTTTGCAGATGAGTTGGTGCATGCTCCCTACCAAGTCATCGCCTGCTGCTTTGAATAGTTCGGCGGTGATGCCGTCAGCTCCAGCAGCTTTGTTTGACTTAAGTTTAGATATAGCTATCTTCACTTCGTCAAGGTCGGGTAGGCGGAATTGTTGATCTGCGTCGCCGAGGTTGAGTGGTTCTATCGCCCTTACAGCGGAATTCGGTTCGTCATCGCCGTTATATAATTTGGAGAAGTGATCTTTCCATATTCTCAGCATCGACTGCGGTTCTACTACGATGTTCCCCTGATCGTCTTTACAGGCTTCGGTTCGTGGCTGGTACCCTTGGGAGGTTTTTTTTATCTTTTGGTAAAATTTACGAACCTCATTCCTGTTGTGACATCCCTCTATCTCCTCGATCGCGCGCTTCTCATGCTTTTTTTGTTTTCCATCTAAGAAGCCGGTGTTCCTCTCTCCTCTTCTACTCGTAGAGCTCGCGAGCAGCTCTAGTCCTTTTGTGCAGCGCCGTTTTGTATGCCTCTTGTTTCGCTGCGTGCGCTTGCCGGCATTCGTCGTCAAACCAGGGGTTTCACTGTGGTGGCCGTGTGAAACCTAGCACTTCAGAGGCGCAATCTCTGATGGCTGCAAGGCAATGTTGCCACTGGTTTTCAATGCTTAATGCAGGAAGCATAGGACTCCTTAAGAGGTTATTAGAGACTCTCAGGCTGTATCTCCCGATTATCCCACTAAAGATGTCTTCTCTTCCTAGCTTGGCATTAAAATCTCCTAAGACAATTTTAATGTCATAGCCCAGGGCACTACTCATATATTTTGTCCAAGAGCTCGAAGAATATGTCTTTGGTGTCTTCATCTTTCTCCTCTGTTGGGGCATGCGCGCATATTAGGCTTATGTTGGCGAATTTAGCCGTGATGCGGATTGTGGTGATGCGCTCGCTCACACTGTTGAAACTCAAGACGTTTTGCCTTAGCCTAGTTCAAACAACAAATCCACACCCAAATAGACGCTGTCTTTGTTCTCGGTAGCAGTCGCCGTAGTTGATATCGCAGTCTTTTAGTTTGCGTTTGCCCGGTCCATCCCACCGCACTTCTTGGATGGCTGTAATATCTGCCTTGCAGCAGTTTAGGGCTTCCGCTAATTGTTCGGCTGCACGTGGTCTGTTAAGGGACCTAACATTTCACGTACATATCCGAAGTTCGTTGTCCTTATTTCGTTTGCGTGGGTTGTCAACAGTGAATCCGTCCGTATCAGATGCTTGTTGGTGCTTCAAAACTTAAGGTATTTTTACGTGGCCAGAAAGTCACCCCGACGGCACAACCCCCAACCTGGAGGGCCAGATCCTTAGTATAACTCCAAGGAAGGGGAGCCGGATAAACCGCTCCTTACAGGCCTGGGCTCCAAATATGTCGAAGAAGCCCTATAAGATGTTCACTAAGTAGTTCAACCTTACTGGAACTGTAGACGCCACTGTTGATTCTATCTCAAGAATTCGTCCGCTGCCGCCTGGATAAGGAGAGGTGTCTTAGTGGAAACACCTCTCCCCCACTCTCTCGTTTGCTGCCCCCAACAACTTTCCATTATGGGGTTGGAACCCAATCTCCGGTTGAGGTACTAGGCACCCGATGTTCACCGCGGGGAGGTGAGAGTTGGTGGGTTTTGAGAAAAACCTGTGGACGCTTGTGTCCTCTTGAATGCACAGTGTCTACCATTTGAAACGAAAAATACATCTGATAAAATTTTGGGAAAAATCAATTTGATAGTTTTTTTTATAAAAAATAAAAACCTAAATAAACATTACATAAAGTTGTTAAAAATTGAATTTTGACTGAAATATCTTTTCAAAACTTGAGATTATGGCTTCCAAAACATTTTAACTTATAAGAAATATTGTTTTTAATATTCGGTTAATTTATGAGAAAAATCGAATTGACAGTTTTTACAAAAAATAAAAACTAAAAAAAAATTCAAAAATTAAAAATATTGGCTTCAAACTTTTTTATTTCATAGAAAATATTGTTTTCGACATTCAGTATTTTTTTTTACAAAAATTTTCGGAAGAGTCAGTTTTTCGTAAAAAAATAAAATCTACGAAAAATAGTACACAAATTTGGTAAAAATTGATGTTAATTTCATTCATCCAGTTTGTAAAAATTTAAGAAATGGTTACTAAAATTTTTAAAAATTTGTTTTGGACTAAAAATCTATTGAACAAAACTATAGATTTTCAAACTAAACTATTTCTTTATATGAAAAATATTGTTGGTGATTTTAAAATGTTTAAGAATAATTCAACTACAAACTTTTAAACAGGACAAATCGACAGATGGGATGGTAAGTTATCAGTGTGGGTCACATCCTTGCCTCTTTATAAATGCTTTTGAAAAGTTTGAAAAGACATCAATGGATTTTAATTTATTTCGTTTTTAAAAAAATACTTAAAAAATGTTTTAACACATGCAAAATTTCACCCAAATTTTTACTATTACTCGTGTAGAGAAGCTATTTCATAAATTTTTTAGTGGAGTTTAACTATTTCAGTGTATTTTTACACGTTGAGTAATGGCATCTACCCAAACAACGCGCTTTTCAAAAAAGAAATCTTTTATTGGAAAACCCTTTATACGCTAGTTCACCATACTGTGATGTGTTGTTATAATGAGCCTCCAACTATACTTCCGGAAAAAAATACTATTATAATTGACTTGTGTGTATTATTGTGAGTTAAAAAAAATATAATTAGAAACAAATAAATGAATTATTATTTATCCGCACGAACACTTCCCGCAGAGAAAGAAGTCTGTTAATGCCTTGTAAACATTTTAAATGCATTTACTTTTGTTTTCTTAGGTTGTTATTTTATTAATTAATTTTTTTCTCAGATAGGTATTCACGCCAATTACATTTTAATAATCTTTAAAACAATTTACTTTTGTTTTCTTAGGTTGTTATTTTATTAATTTTTAAACAGGACAAATCGACAGATGGGATGGTAAGTTATCAGTGTGGGTCACATCCTTGCCTCTTTATAAATGCTTTTGAAAAGTTTGAAAAGACATCAATGGATTTTAATTTATTTCGTTTTTAAAAAAATACTTAAAAAATGTTTTAACACATGCAAAATTTCACCCAAATTTTTACTATTACTCGTGTAGAGAAGCTATTTCATAAATTTTTTAGTGGAGTTTAACTATTTCAGTGTATTTTTACACGTTGAGTAATGGCATCTACCCAAACAACGCGCTTTTCAAAAAAGAAATCTTTTATTGGAAAACCCTTTATACGCTAGTTCACCATACTGTGATGTGTTGTTATAATGAGCCTCCAACTATACTTCCGGAAAAAAATACTATTATAATTGACTTGTGTGTATTATTGTGAGTTAAAAAAAATATAATTAGAAACAAATAAATGAATTATTATTTATCCGCACGAACACTTCCCGCAGAGAAAGAAGTCTGTTAATGCCTTGTAAACATTTTAAATGCATTTACTTTTGTTTTCTTAGGTTGTTATTTTATTAATTAATTTTTTTCTCAGATAGGTATTCACGCCAATTACATTTTAATAATCTTTAAAACAATGGCTGTTGAATAACGAGTATCAGTTTGTAAACATACTCAATTTTTAATGAGCGTAGAGCAAGCAGGCATTTTGATTTTTATTTACTATTCATAAATATTTAATCATTTATGTAAATATATAATATGCATAAGTATTGTATGTACCGCACCTTTAGCCTATAAGGGAATATAATGATAAGGAAAGCAATTTGAAGTGTTGATAAAATAAGTTCGGGGTAATAAAAGTCTTAATAAAAATGGCTATCGACGATAAGCCTACAAACTAAATAATTTATTTAGACCACCTACAAATATCCGTCTCATGTTTAAAAAAATAAAAGTTCCTTGAAATTGATTAGCTACGGACTATACACACTTTGGTTAGTAATATACGAGATTTGAAGAGTCCTAAACGAATACTCAGGCGATAACTTTGGACTTACGACCTATACCAAAAGCCTCCATTCAGCGACTTCTCGAATTCGACATCTCAGTTCAAGTTCTGTGATGGTAAACAACTTTCATGTTGCCAAGGCGTGAATTCCAATTTCCCATGGGAGATTGATTTTCTCAATCATCATCAGGTTCACATCGCCACACTTGCTCGGTTAAGGTACGAAATAGCTTGTATGTTGCTTCATTCCTGATGCCTAAGCCATCATCAAGTGGAGTGAAATTATTGTAATTGCATCTGCAAAAAGAGAACTTAAACATACCAAGAACGACTTGTAAGGTGCAGCGTTAATTAGTTTGCAGTGTGTCTGAGCAAATGCGTATCTTCCGTCTGTTGCTGCTGTTGAACGGTTGCACTGTTGCATTGGTTTTGTTTTGAGTGCGTTTTTATTTCATTTTTCTATGCAATTGACGTGTTGTCGGTGACGCCTGTTTGTTATGCGTTAATTAGTGCATATTCGCATATTTTATGCGGGCAATGAACGAAGTGTAATGAATTTATGGTTGCAAACAAGATTGTTAATTGCGAATCTATAAAATGTGCATTGGAATTGATGTTGCTGTCTTGGGGAATAATATTATGAAAAATAATGTAAGTTCATAAAAAATTCAATTGAATTTGATGAAAAATTATTAATAATAAAGCGGCTTACGCAGAATACAAGTTAGCAAGTTATTATATAAAATACGAGCTTTATATTGAAATAAGATGTTGTTAGAATCTAAATTATAAATTGAAAAAAGTTCATTGCGTCGATTTGATTTGAAAATCGATTAAAAGGGATTAGATACTTTTTTCTTAGGCCAGAGTTACATGTTAATGTTTCACCAGTGCTGACTCGACCTTTGGATTCATATTATTTGTGGTGCATTTTGTTAAAGTTAGTCCTTACTTTGAGGGAATATAAGAATTTCTTTTATAACGCAGATAGAGTGCAAGTATCGAAATGAAAAGGAAATACAGAGTATGGTAAAGCATCCCACATTCGCGTAGTTTTGTTAAGAAACAAATCTTTGGTTGTGACAGTACGATAGAAATTGGACTAGAAGGTATTGATATTCCTGAAGGCAGAAGTATCACAGTTGAATAGATTAAGAGGAGGAATATCATTGCAAAAAAATGTTTGGTATAATGTACGGGAGTTGTGTGGAAACAATCGTATGTCTTCAAGTGTATTACAAGCTGAAGTTATGGCGTCCCATTTCTGATCCTTGTTGACATGTCAAGATGACTTGCACTCGTTTCATTACGCTTGCCCAGTCGATAATTTGCTTGGTTCTGCAATAGTCCTTGATGAACTTTAACTTGCTCTTTTTAACATGAGAAACAATAAGTCCATAGGAGTTCCCGTTGAATTTTTAAAAAAACTCATCTTCTTTCTTTTAAAAACAACTTGTACTATTCCGTTTGCGTTCGCAAGAGCTTTAATATAAAGATGTTATATTTTCAATATTTAAGAAAGGTGATGCTTGCTTACCTAAGAATTACAGAGGTATTTCAATATTATAGATTCCATTAGAAAAGTATTTGCTAGAATCCTATGGAAAAGACTTATTAATTGGGTAGAATCAAATAATCGCTTAAGTAGGTTTCAACCTAGTTTTCGTGAGGGCTTTTCAACGCTTGACCATATTTTTGCTTTATCGAGTATTGCTAACAAATTTGTTCAAAAGGAAAAGAAGATGTATGCTTGGTTTTTCGACTTAAAAGCTGCATTTGATCGGTCTAATCGACAAGCTCTTATTTAGAAAATGGCCTCACTTGGTATATCTAGAAATTTTCTAAATATCTACGAAAATTTTGTGTGTAGCCGAGGCCAAGGTTTCAAATTGGTTTTAAACGACTGCAGGTGTTCCCCAAGGATGTATCCTCGGCCCTCTTATTTGCCCTCTACATTGATGATGTTTCAAATAATTTACCCGGTGGAGTTTGTTTTTCTGATATTCGTATAAAAGTTCTTCTTAACGCTGATGACTTGGTTATGTTATGTACGCATCTTATCTTCAGCTACAAATCAATACAGTACAATATCTATTAGTGTTGAAGTCTACTAACGGTAGCTTCACTAAACATATTCTGCGTAAGAGTAAAGAAGCTTAAGTAGCTCTCAACATAATGTGTGCAACTTTCTTCTCAAACAAAAACATAGACTTTGGATCTAAATACCGAGTTTTCCAAGCAACCAATAACACTTGCTTGTCTTACGGTATTCAAGTTTTTGGTCACATTTATTTTGAAGAATTTGAGTTGATACAACGCCTCTTTTTCAAAAGATTATTTCGGTTACCTAATTCGACTCCAACCTATGCAATTCATCTTGAGTCTGGAATGGCGCAAATCTTTAAATACTAATGCCACAAATTATTTTAATAAAAGACTTTCTGAGAGAGCTATAGGTACAATTTTCAGAGCAAGGGTTGAAATATTAAACTTCCGCATCGGTCAGATCTACCTCTCCTTTGCAATTATTGCTACAGAAATGAGCGTGACGATATTTAAAATTTCACTTTGGGCTGATCGGTGTGAACTGGTTGCCAACAAACACAAAAATGTAATAGTCCAATTTTCGAGAAAATACAAAATGTCAAAATTTAGCCTCCCCTATATTTCAAACGAATTTCTCAGACGAGGGTAAGTACCAGGGTATTATTTTAGACAAAAAAAAACTAAATTGGAAACGCAATATGCAAGAAAGATTTAAAAAAAACTACTGTAGCAAAAAAGCTAATTATTGGTAACAAATGGGGCATTGGTTATAAACATCGGTAAACATACCGACGGCGTGCCAGCATGGTATTTGTTTTAGAAAATGCTGTAAACCACAACCAACTAAATAAAATCAAACGTTCAGCTTGCCTATGCATAAGTGGATCGCTTTGCACGACCTTAACTGCGGCATAACACCTACATTACACCTCTTGATATATTTAATAAACAAATAGCTGCAAGCTCTGCTTTGAACCTCAAAGTAGGTTTACAACAACATTAGCCACTCCTTAATTCTTTAGAATCAATTCCATGGAGCAACCTAAGTAAGATTGGTGTCTGCAAAGATATAGGATCTCAATGTTCACTGGACCCGGATGAGTTCAATGATTATTTCCTTGGAGAGTCGGTTTCTGTTGTTGATTTTGAAGCAAATACTACATTTAACTCCTTGAACAATGTGCCTAGGCTGGAGGATTTTGAAGTTGTTAGTGAAGATAATGTTCTAAAATGTGTGAAGGCTATCAAGTCTGACTCTGTTGGTGATGATGGAGTACCTATTCGTTTCGTTAAACTCATACTTAAATTAATTTTTTTTATTATCCATTTAACTAAAATTATAAACTGGTGCATTGTCACTTCTACTTTCCCTCAAAAATCAAATCAAATGGGGTGGCGCAACAGCCCGTTGTGAACCAGAGCCTAGTGACCTACAACTCTCAACCATTCCTGTGTGCGAATACTGTTGTCAGGAATGGAAGGGACCTACAATTTTAGGCCGAATCCGAACGGCTAGTTTGAGAAAGCGATTTTTCATGACAAGAATTACTCTTGAAGGATTTGTCAATTCCTCGCAAGAGGCTTTCCCTCGCTCTTGGAAAATTGCAAGAGTTCTTCCAACGGTTATGAATCGTGACTCTAATTCTCCGAGTGATTTTAGACCGATAAGCATCCTACCTTGCCTCTCTAAGGTCTTTGAGAAGATAATTGAGCAACAGATCTTAAGTCATATTTCACTTAACAATTTGCTGTTTAAAAAACAATCGGGCTTCAGAGCAAATCATATCTGCTCTACTGCAATTGTTAATCTTCTTGAAGATGTTAGGGTGAACTGTGATAAGGGTCAAATAAATCTTCTCTGATTGTTCGACTTTACAAAGGCCTTTGACAAAGTGAATCACAGTATTCTAAAATTTAAACTCGTAAACTTCTTCGGCTTCAGTGAGCAGGCATGCTCGTTAATTGGTGACTATCTATCTGACAAATCACAAATGGTTTTTTCTGGGGTGAAATGCTCAGCTTTTAGATCTGTTACGCAAGGAGTCCCACAGGGTTCGATTCTTGGTCCAATACTCTTTTGTATGTTCATCAATGATCTGCCTGCGTGTTGTTCGCACTCTTCGGTTCACCTGTATGCTGCTGATGTTCAACTCCACCTTCCCACGCGTTTTCATTAGCTTAATGAACTGTCCCTCTCCATCAACGAGAATCGTAACCAAACCTAATATTGGGTCAAGTGATCGTTTCGCTAGAAGTATCACCATTACCCCTCAACTCGGTAATTATCAGAACTCGTCCCGTTTATTTTTCATACGTGCTGTTAAACTCTTGAACTCGCTCCCATCTCAAATTAATTTAATTATTAACTATACAAGATTTAAAACTGCATTATATTCCCAGAAGACGAGTCAATCCACTTTTAAACAGATGGATCAGAAACAAATGCACGGGCTGAAGGTATTTACCCTGAAGTTCTAATTCCGCCTTCCCGATCATTGAAGCGTGTTACAGGAGGAACTTTTGGCGATAAAAGAAGTTTTACCCTAGCTTTAAGAAAAGGTAATATTAAAATCTGATATCGATATATTTTCTCTAATAGTCAGGCCGCTATGAAATCTCAGGATTCTGTCTCTACAAACTCTATAGCAGTTCATAACTGTTGATCATTTCTAATGGAGATGTCATAACAGTTTAATAGTCATCTTTGCTTGAGACATTCCAGGAAGTTGTAAAGCAGATGAACTTCCCAAAAATGGTAAATACAACCCCTTCTATTCTAATGAGGTCAAACATTAGGAGGAAAACATTACAATATGTCAGATCATAAAAAACAACTGACCTACACTAGATTTAAAGCAAGCCCTCAAGGTGGTTGCTATCTCTAAGCAGATCGCTCTATAATCGGGTTCACAGCCGGGAACTGTTTTATAGAAAAGCACGCCACGTGGCAAGGTGTATTCTTAAATGACTTTTGTAGAAACTGTTTGGATGAGGAAGAACAGGAAACAGTTCTTCACCTCCTCTTTACATGCCCATGTTTAACTCAAAAATTACCTAGGAGAACTCTTTTATACTGGTCTAAATCATATTAACACAATCAACCTTTAGCGTTTTGTAAGGGACTTTAACTGGTTCCATTGAGCCTTGAAGAAAGCCTCAAAGTTCATGTGGTATCACAATAGGCCATTAAACTGGCCTAAGTGTGTTCTACCCCATCACTGACAGGCACTTTAACCTTACCTAATCTAGTGTCTTCTTTGAATGCTGCCCAAGTTACTGAAGCATGAACCTATAGTAAAGGGAATTCATACTTAGAAATATGTAAGTTTTGTAGATGCATAATATGAAGATCACAATGTCCTAATATAAAAGGTAAGTGAATTAGTAAATTTAAAGAGAATTCTGAAAAAGTTTGTATGGACTCAGCCACACGACCATCTGCTTCGTTATCGGTCCTTAAGCAAATTGGATTGGAGAAGGGCTTTAAATAAATTATCATCTTTTATAAGCAAGTGTATTTTCATCTCTGTATGTATGTTAACCTCTACTTTCGAAGAGGATCAGTTGACAGGCCATACAACCACATTAGCATAATACCGTTGGTTACCTCGTTAGAGACAATTTCTTCTTGCTTTTCTTATAATATACTGTGTGATGATTTTAACTGCAATCTGTTGGATAAGCGTTTAGCTAAACATTTCTTTAATGTATTTAAGGCATTGAATTTGAGTCCCGTTCACTGCTCTACTGCTACCGACTTCACCAAAGAGTCTAGTTCGCTACTAGATCTGTATCTTGCAAGCGATGTTGGAAGGTTATGCTTTACAGCCAGCTTTTAGCACCTGGTTTTTCCAAGCACGATTTACCTTTTGTATGTTTGGATTTAGTTTTTTAGGTTGATCAACAATTTTTTCAATATCGAGACTTCAAAAACTTATAAAAACATCTGACTTAGTGCGTGATTTTGACTTCGTAGAATGGAACTCACTGTATCATATGCAAAATGTGAACGATCAAGTCAGGTTCAAATTATGGAAAAACCTGCGTGAAATCGGTATTGGTAAACAATCTAAAAAGCCCATTAGTGACGTCGATTGTGATGCACTCAACAAAACATTTACGTCCATGATCTTAAACGTTGTTTCACCCGTTCATTCCCTTACTGAGGAGGAACCAACTGCTATCAACAGCTCTCTGAGTTTTATAAGAATACAAGAGGAAGACATTATAGAGAAAATAATATCGATTTAATCTAATGCTACTGGCCTGGACCAAATGGACCCTAGGTTCTTGAGACTACTACTTCCATATATAACCTATATATTTAACAGCATATTGACTACTTCCAAGTTTCCAACAATATTTACAATCAACAACCTAAGCGCAGCTGCAAATACGCCTTACTTTTTGTAACAGATGAAATAAGAATGGCAATGGACAGTGATCATGTTACATTGCTTACACTGTTAGATTATTCAAAGGCTTTTGATACTGTTAACTACTCAATTCTTTGTAGAAAACTGCGAATTAGAGTCCTGTAAGCTTTTTTTTGCGTATCTCAGCGGAAAGCAACTATGCGTGGTGGCCAATGGGTACTCGTCCACATTTCTCAAAGTTTTGAGTGGAGTGCCACAGGGATCTATCCTTGGACAAATCCTCTTCTCACTTTACATAAACGAGTTACCACAAGTTGCTAAACATTGTTAAATTCATCTTTATGCTGACGACCTTTTAGGGCTTAAAATGATGCCGTAGCTTTAATGAATGAGGATCTGCTCCACATTTCACACTGGTAAAAAAGTACGATCTCCGCCTTAACCCTTTCAAATCAACATCCCTCCCCAACTATCGCAAAAAATTTGATCTATCGGGTTTAAACCTATTGAAACTTGACGACAAAACCATTGAATATGTTAGCACTGCTAGAAACCTAGGACTAGTATTCAATCGCACTATCACTTGGGATGACCACCTTAAAAGTGCCATTGTTAAAGTCTATTGGAGTCTCCGCCTTCTTCAAGCCACTGGAAATTTCATCCCAATCAAAACTAAACTGCTACTTGCTAAGGCCCTTATACTACCAATTGTGCTGTATGGGTGTGAAATCTTATCTTGATCTTGGAACTGTGCAACGTTCTTTTCTATAATTAATGTATTGATTGCTCTTATAAAATAATTTTTGGAAAATACCCTGAATTCTAAAAAAATCTTTTAAATTTAACAGAAAAAGAAACTCATTGCATTTCTAGGGAAAGGCAAATAATATTTTTTGCTTCAAAAGCAAGAAAAAAATCCTTAAAATAACTAAGGTCCCAGAAGTGCGAATCATAATTTACCTACAAAGAAACTACAACTATTTTTAAAAATTCAATTTAAGTATTTATTATTTATGCTTACCAAAAATCAGTCAATTCAATCTGCATCTGAAAACCATATTGTATATGTGTTTGTATTCCTTAACAAATACCACAGCCGGTGTTCTTACAAAAAGTTATACAAAAGCTATACTTATACCTCTCTTAGCTTAGCTGTTAGCCTATTGTCAAAAATTGTCATGACCATATTAACGACTTTGATTACGACAAAAAGGTAATGTCATTATAATGTTAATCACAAACGATTGTCATATTATATTCGGCAAAAAGAACATGCACACTTATACAATACATAATTATTAAATTATTATCATTATTATTTAAGAATGCAAAGACACCATTGAACATTTGGTTTGTTTTTTTTTTCGGTTGTGTGTGCATTAAGAATTAAAAATGACAGTTCACGCAACTCGCTTATAACACGTCTCAAAAGGAAAAAAGATTGTTTATTAGCATCGCAACGAGTGGTTAAGTTTTGTGTGACAAAAAATCAACTTAATGAAAAATCAGGTACGTGTTAATAGAGAGGGAAATCGAATGCTTTAACGTCCTTCTGAAAGCAAAGTTATCAAGCAAAATACTCTAGACTACGGTGCATGACAAAATCGTCTTGGTATGCTATTTTTAGTGATTGTGATATCCTAAAGGCAGTACAAATTTTGTGGTCATTTGTAAAAACGGATGAAACACCACGTCATTCTTGATCCCAACGTTCTTCCACAATGACATTCCCTATCTTAGCTCCATTGATAAAGCCAATTTGTTTGCAGCACAGTTTGCTGTTCATTCGACGATACCAGAGAGTGTCCTGACTCCTCCTGTTCTTGAGAGGCTATACACGATTTTATGGGACCATAACACACATTTCGCACACATGCAGTTGCTAGAGTACTAAAAGATCTTGACATTCACAAATCCGCTGGGCCGGATAGTCTCACCGCTATTGTTCTGAAAAGATGTTTTTCAACGCTGGCAAAACCACTGCGTAAATTTTTTCATATTTCATACTCTACAGGTTTTTCCTAGTGGATGGAAAATAGCATTTGTCCAGCCTGTCCCTAAAAAAGACGAATCTTTCTCTCCCTTCAACTATCTTCCAATAGCACTGACGTCCATTCTCTCCAAGGTCATTGAAACGCTGATCAATTTTCAGTTTCAGAAATATCTTGAAGGACGGAAGCTTCTTAATGACCAACAATATTTGCAATAGGTCCACTAGTGAGCTTATGGTTTATCTTCTCGAAGAGTGGAACAAATCTTAACATCGTTTTGGAGAAAGTAAGATTATTGCACTTGATATTTCAAAAGATAGAGTTTGGCACAAAGCTCTCTTATCGAAAATGCGTGCTTTGGGTATTGATGAATCCCTTCTCTTCTTCGTTGGATAAGAAATTTCCTCTCTAACCGATCAATAAAAGTTGTATTGGATGGTTTCAAGTCTAAAATTCATAAAATAAATGATGGTGTCCCACAGGGCTCTGTTTTGTCTCCGTTTCTCTTCATGACCTTTTGTCTGCCACTTGTAATCCATTAAATAGCTTCGACAGTACTCTCAGCTTTTCATGTTCGTTTCTAGATTCACATTCTTGTCCTTTGAATGTGGAACTTAAACGGCAACGTATGATAAGGTCATCAAATTCTGATCTTGACAGCATCGGGAGTCAGAAGCATCAGAAACAGCATCAGATTAATGCTTTGAAAACTCAATGCTGTCTCCAGTAGTTAAAGCGCAACACGCACCCGATGCCTCTATCTTTGAGTGACACTTGCATTTAGGAAACTAATCAACTGTTAGTACTCGGTACTTGTATCACAAATCACCTTTTATGGAATGATCAAATATTTGATACTGTCGAAAATGCTGTTAAGTCTTTTAGTTTTCTCCGACAATGCAAGAAGTTTTTTACCCCTTCTGATCTGGCTATAATTTACAAAGTTTTAATCGTCTAAAACTTGAGCATAACTCTTATATTTTTCCTGGTGCTCCAATAACGTAGTTGAGTCTTTCGGATAGAATTAAAAAAGACCCTTTAAAATGATTGGAGATCGTTCTCTTACCGATATTTTTGGTTCTCTTGAACACCGCCGTAAGGTCTCATGCCTGTCATTATTTATCGTTATTTTTATAATCGATGCTCTATTGAAATAACCGATGGCGTTTCTCACCTTAAACAATTCAACCGTAATACTCGTAGTGCTAGAAATGCCTATCAATTTATCCTTGAGCCCAATTTCAAACGTATTGTTAAGTACAGAGATTCTTTCTTTTACCGCACTACTCGAATGTGGAATGTATTACCAGGCTCAATGTTTCCCACTCATTACAATGTGCAAACATTCAAAACCAATGTGCATGGGTTTCTCCTTTCTAATCATATCCTTCACTCCTAATTGCTGGTACTGTGTTTAATCCTTATGAGGGTATTCATAACCCCTTTAGTGCGTGCACATTATACATATGTAAAAAATCCATTAGTGCCCATGTTAGATGTTCTCCTACTATTGCCCTTTAATAGTTTACAATAATGTTATAAAACAAACAACTTTATCCACAGCAAAGCGTGAACAGATCAGCTAGTAATATATAAAAAGAAGTGACTAGATTTTTCTTAAGTTATGAGCGGCCTGAGTTAATCCAGGTGATAAACCGTGACTCGGGTTGACATTAAAATGTCAGTTTTTGGGTTTCCACATCCTGAAAATAACAACTGAGATTGATTTTTGAGTAAAAGTTAAAACTGTTCTGCTAACTTACGAAAGGATATAAAAACTGAGACTAACTACAGAAGGATTCAAACATATGCAGAATTAATTTTGAACTTTAAAATAAAATTTAGACGCTAGTTATAATTATTTCCATTTCTATACGATTGCATGTTTTTGTGGAATAAATAAGTAAAATGTCTAGTTTACATTAATAAAGCAATTAAACACAATAATAATTTTTAATTACATTATTTAGACGTCACGGGGAATGTTTAATGAATATTTTAAGCTAATAAATTGATACTTCATTTTAGAAAGCTATATACGAAAATTGATTAAACAGCTTAAGCCCCCTCTCCTGAACAGCCCTGCCTTACCCAGCAACGTATAAATCATCAAGTAAAACGCGCTCAATCCCACATTGACGGCAAAATTGATTGTGACCATAAAAGGTGGCAGCTTTGTACTGCTATTACTGATGGTGGTTGTTCTTTTTGAACGCATTCAACAAATCAGCACCACATCAGTCATACGAAAATCCTATCCTATACAATCAAAGTCACTGATGTTGTTGCGGGTACGTCCCCAAAAAGGCGATCATGCCAACAACGCGCACATCGCGATCGCGATCGCAGGGCAAGAAACAATTCGATTCAATTCAATTTTGATGGGAGTTTTTGTTTTCTTGTTTTAATCAAGTCTTAATTGATTCCGCTTTTGTTGTCAGATAATGTTGATTTTTGTGTTTTTCTACCAGGCTACACAACAAATTTGCACATACGACAGCCTTCGGCATCGGCAACATTCAATCAGAACGAGTAAAGTAAAAATCTACTAACCAATAATTCGATTTGATTCTCAGTCGAATCATGTAAAAGCAATTAAAAGCCATCGCTTTGCGGCTTTGTTCTCCCGATCTTCACTCGACTTGAGTTTAAGGTAGTAAGTTGACGTGAATGGTGAACGCAGGTGCCGCAGAATTACCTGTCCATAGATGACGCAAATGTATGCTCGGGACTCAATTAAAATAATAATTAATTAGTGTTAACCGTTGCCGCCCGGGCCCGAACATTGAACACCGAACATCGAACACCCAAACGGAAATGTTTCAAATTATAAGCACGCAACGCGCAGTTTATTAACAACGACCGAACACAATCATCTCTGCAGTGTGCTGCTGATGGTGGTTGAACGTCTTGGCCGGGCCGCGACAGGGCCATCTTGGCAAATGGTAATCAATGTCGTGATTGTCGCGCATTGTGTTTTTTATGCAATACCGGAAGTTGCCATTCTTGTCATGTACTTTGTATATGTGGGGGACCTCTTTTTATAAGACTCGCGTGCGGATTCCCTTCTTGTGAGTCATTCATTTTCCTAAGGTTTAATGTTTAAATATAGGTATAAACATTGTATACCTTGACAATGACTTGAGACTCATTAATCCATTCACTATATGATCACGTACATAACACTTTGTTCAAACACTCACTAAGTCAACCAATGTCCCCCAAAACAACGGGAGCCTCAACTTATATGTATATAAAGGGCCTATCATGCTCAGCTCAGCGCAGCTTATGTGAAAACGTGATCAAACATTTCATTTGCAGCTTTCTTACACGAAACATATGTTTAACCAAAGTCCAATGAAGAAGAAGAAGAAAAAACGCATTAGAGTTGTTTGTGTTTGCGATGCCAATGAATTCCAAAGACTGAATGAGGTTCTCTTCATTTAGGTGCAAAGTCCACAATAATATGGATTCCGCCAATAAATTTATGCATGCATTTTATTGTGAAGTGAAGGTATCTTGATGTTTTGAAAGTATACAAAGAACACAACACAACAATACAACAGTTTTCAAATTAATTTCAGTTTTGTTTGACAAAAAAATAAAAAAAAACAAGGGTTGGCAAAGGAAATTATAGACAATGACATTTTTTACGGGTCTAAGAAAAATAATTCTCCTGAATCAATGTAATTTTCTGAGTGACAATGGACTTGATTTTTATGGAAGCCGTGTAGTTTTTTTTTTATAAATTTACTTAACGCCAAGCGAAGGGCTCCTTAAAGGTGCTCATAGGAATGATAGACTAGTTCCTTTTGAAGGCTTTTGGCTAACTTAACTCTAGACTAACACATTTTTGGGTTCTGTGCAGATCTATAGTTCTTGGGTTTTTCTGCAACTATCTAACAACGACAGAAAACTTTAAATTTTGATTGTAAACTAGCGATTTGTTAAAAAATAACAACAAAAAAGAGGCTGGTATGCGACCCACACTGATAACTTCGCATCCCGTATCTTCCGTTCGAGAGCAGAACATCAATTTTTAATAACTTTGCGAACTATTTTTTGTAGATTAAATTTTTTATGAAAAAACAGACTCTAGATTCTTATAAAAAAATTACTTAATATCGAAACCAATATTTTTTTGTGAGATAAAAATAGATTGACGCCAATATTTTCCAATTTTTGAAAAGATATTTCAGTCGGAAATCAATTTTTCCGAACTGTTAGTAGTTTAGCAAGTTTTACTTTTGTTTTTCTTAGGTTTCTATTTTTTGTTTAAGAACTGCCAATTCGTTTTTTTTTTAAATTTTGACTAAAGTTGACAACAATATTGCTTATAAGGCAAAACTTGTTTGAAGCCATAATTTTTTTTATTTTGTTTTTCGTTTTATTTATTTATTTCATTAATTAGAAGGTTCGTATACATACAATAGGGAGGATAATAAATTTAAGTGCAAAAGCAAGTGTTTATTCGGCTTCAATTTTAATTAAATAGGTTTACAAAAGGATATAATTTTTAACATGTGTATTTTGGAAAGCTTAAGTTTATTTTATTTTTTATATTAAACCCATTAACAATTTTTTTTTTAATTAAATAAAATTAAAATTAGATAAAATACAATACTTACTAGTTTAGTCAGGCAAAAGCTCACCTATAATAGGATTATCAGAAAATATAACATCTATCAAAAAACTTGTTTGCTAGGGAGTTTAATTTATCTAAGACAAAATCAACGTTTGACATGTTGTGTAAGTCAGTGGTGGAGAAATGCCATGCTAGGTCAAGAATCATTTTCAGAATTTTATTTTGCATAATTTATAATTTTTTAATATGAGTACGCGCGCATTTATGCCAAACCGGGGCACCATAGACAATAAGGGCAATATTACTTTGTACATTATGAGCTTATTTTCCAAGCTTAGTGTAGACCTTCGGTTTATAAACGGGTATAAGATTTTAATCAAAATTCCAGTTTTGTTTAACACATTACCTATGTGGTTCTTATAAGTGAGGGTTTTATCTAAGATGATGCCAAGGTACTTAACATTATTTGTCCAAGGGATACTGCAATCGTTTAAATGAAGCAGATTGGTAGGTAGAAATCTAGGATATCTTCTACGTGTAAAGAACATAGATTGAATTTTTGATTCGTTTATTTTAATTTTCCATTTATGGAAATATGAACTAAAAGTGTGTAGGCCTTGTTGAAGATTCGAACAAATATCAAGAGAAAGTTCATTCGAGCTGTACATAGCGGTATCATTAGCAAAAATTGACGAACAACAGTAATGCAAATTAGGAAATTCTGCCAAGTATATATTATATACAATAGGAGCAAGAACCGATCCTTGGGGGACCCCTACCGCAATAAGTTTTTCATTTGATGCAACAGAATTAACATGAACCTTGAAACTGCGATCACTCAAAAAGTTTCGAATTAATGCCGTTAAGTCCATGGGAAAATTAAAGTTTATCATTTTGTGAATTAAAGCATCATGCAAGACAGAATCAAAAGCAGATTCGATGTCAAGTAACACAAGGCCAGTAGATTTTTTTACAATAAAGTTCGATTTTATATGTCTAGTGATTCTTAAGATGGAATGACAGGTATTATGCCCAAATCTAAAACCAAATTGTTGGTTTGATAGTAATGAATTTTCATCAATGAAATTTGTTAATTTTCTTTTGACAACTTTTTCAAAAATCTTTGCAAGGTTACTCAAAAGGCTTATAGAACGGAAGCTAGAGGGATCATCAGGAGGCTTTCGGGATTGGGATTAATTTTGCAACTTGGGGAAAGTATTTCAACTTTATTCAGGAGTTGATTATTTGACTTAGATAATTAAGACCTGCTCGAGGAGGTTGGCTAGACATAAGTTTGAAATGCCATTAAGTCCAGGAGCCTTTTGGACACGAGATAATTTTACTATGCTTTTAATTTCCTTAGCTTGATCAAACTAATCAGAAGGAAAATCTTCAACAGGCGAATTAAGAAGATTTACTGAAGCTTCAACTAAATTAGATGTGACTGGGTTACTAAGGTTTGAAGAAATTCTAAAATTGGAAGCAAATTGAGTAGAAAAAACTTCTTCCTTTTGACTACATGTAATGTATTTAACATCATTTTGTTTCATAACCGGAAAAGGTGTTCGCTTATTTTTAACTATCCTCGTGACATTCCAAAATGGTTTAGAACATTTGTCCATACCTTGAAGCAGTTTGCTCCATTTTAAGTTCCTATTTTTTTCAATGAAGAAATCCATAAGCTTGTTAAGATACCTTAGTTCAAGTTTGTAGATTGTCAATCTATAGCGCAACCAGTTTCTACGGGCTTTATTCCTCTTCGAAATAGTATCATGAATGGTAGTTTGGATTTAATTGTGACAGAGGGAAGACGGGGTACAGCAACTTCAACGCTTTTTTTGATGACATTTGTAAAAATAGAGATCATAGAATCAATATCGGAAGTTAGTTATATTTCTGAAGTGTTGGACCAGTTAAAGTATTAAATTTTATTTTGACAGTGTTTTTAAATGTTGATTTATTCATAGCTTTATAGTTGTATACAATATTTTCTTTAAGAATTGCATTAGTAAGAAGATCGATAGTTACTGGCAGTTGATCAGACGACAAATCATTTATAACTTGAGCTTGGGATACAAAATTGGAAGAGTTTGTTAGAAAGAAACAAGAACAGAGGAATTGGTCCTTTCCTTTTTAGGAACATAAGTAGGATCTGAAGAATACGACAATGAAAAGCGATATTTTGAATGTAATTCATGTAAAATATTTCCCCATATATTTGCACGGAAGCTACAATTGAAGTCGCCACATATACATTGAATAGACCAGATAGACGAGTTAGTTTTTTAAAATCATTTCCTAGATGATATTTTGTCCGATTACCAGAGGCCCGACCTGGAAAATAAGCACATACAATCTTAAATGGTTGATTATTACCGGTGATAACTTCAACCCCTAACGCTTCAATAACTTTTGTTTCCATTGAAGGTAAAAACTTCAGTTAAATTTCTTTTCTTAAGACAATTGCTACTCCGCCACATCTGTCACTTTGCCTATCTAGCCACTAGGGCACAGTGGGTCCGTTCATTGTTGATCACCTACACAATTAGCACATTTGTTAATTTCCTTAGTAGTGCACATTGAAGTCTGATGCTCACCAGAACAGAATGAAGCCATAATTTTAAATTTTTGAAAAGATATTTGAGTCGAAAGTAAATTTTTACCAAGTTTTTTTTTTAGGTTTTTATTTTTTTGTATTTCGATATTTCTCAAAACTTCACTGAATGTAGAAAACAATATTTCTTGTAAGACAAAATTAGTTTGAAGCCATAATCTTAAAGTTTTGAAAAGCTATTTCAGTAGAAAACGAATTTTTACGAACTTTTAGTTATTTTTTTAGGATTCCATTTTTTGTTGAAAAACTGTCGATTCGATTTTTCTCAAATGTACTCCGAATGTTGAAAACAATATTTTTTATAAGACAAAATTTATTTGAGGCCATAATCTCAAATTTTTAAAAAAGATATTTGAGTCAAAAATAATTTTGTTTACCAACATTTAGTAATTTTTTTTATGTTTCTATTTTTTATAAAAAAAACTGTTCATATGATTTTTCTCAAAATTTTACCCAATGTCAAAAAGGTTATTTTAAGTTGCACAAAACTATTTTGAAGATGAGATCGATTTTTGCTCGTAAAATATTTGGGGTGACAACTATTTTTTTTTAAGTTTTGATTTATAAAAAAAATTAATTGTTTTTTTTTCCAAAAATATACTAGTTTGGTACTGTTACGTTACAATACTTAATTTAAAATTTAGTTCAAGTCTCTAGCGTTGTTGGTTTGTGAGATATTTTTGACTAACCAACATTTTCACCTTTTTTAAATTGCTATGGTAAAAAAGCCCCCAACGCAATTTGCTTGAGAGTCCTCTCTGCATCTTTCTGCTTTATTATCTGTATAACATAATTAATTTGAAGTCGATATCTCCTTTGGTTCTTGAGCTATCTATGACGAAAATTGCTTTGCAAACGTGTGGACGAACGAACGTACAAAAATCTTTTATTTCGACACTATGGACCTTAAAAGGTCGAGAAATGTCAAAATGTTCAATTTGACAAATCGGAGCCATTCCAATAACTGCCTCTGGGAAGTTGACAAAAAAGGTGTTATAAATCATGTAGAAAAATTCACCTTTATCAAATTTATGTTATAATATAATTAAAATTAAAAAAGGCCACCCCCTAAAAATTAAAAATTGCGTGTACGCCTGGGTGTACGAAATAAAAATAAATGTTGGGCGTTTATCGCATTACAAATCATTGAATGCATTGAAAATTCAAAATCAAGTTTTTAGTGCATGAGGTGCTGAACTAAACTGACAAATCGATGTCGAATTTATATTTATGAATAAAGCCTCACAAACTTGACTAAAAAAATCTAATTTTTTCCAAAGCTGCTTTTCAGTGCCATATCGAAGCTAGGATACTGACTCTCTGTCAAGATATCATGCAGCTTTCAAGTCAGTTTTAAAATAACACATGATTTAAAAAATTACCACTAATAACCCATTCTTGAGATGTGAACCTGTTGCAGTTTAAAGCGGTTCTTATGAGATAAGTATCTAATGCAAAATCTTGTCCAATGACTTTCTTAATAATTACTAAAATTCTTAAAATTGAAATGTACATAGGAAAAACATAACCTACCGACACCTAAACAATAAATCGGCTAATGAACTTATTCAAATCGAATCGATGACTATTAACACTCAATTGAATAAACATGTTCTCAAGCCTACACGTTTTTGAATCTCCTTTATGTAAGTCAAAGTATAACCATGGAAGTATGAATAAAACTATGTTAAATTTATTCAAAACAGAAACAACCGGAAAATGTACAAATCCGACACTTTGTAATTATTTTCATTTCCAAACACAAAGGTTAAAAGGGCATATGTGTACCTTTCTTGTAGGCTCTACATCTACATTCCCCGCTCTATGGTATATTTGAGTATATACTCGTAACTACATAATACTTCATCACAATTTATGCAAACGCGTGGAATGTCAAATTGTAAGACACTTTGCGCATTAAAATAATTTAAACAAATCGTATGCAACAATAATAATGAATCGCTTGTTACAAAATACTTTTTGTGTTCGCTAAATTGACTAAACATAAATTCTAGCTCTTTCCTTACATTCATACAAATGTATGTAGGTAGGTACGCGTCAATATCGAAGTCGACAGTAAACCACTAATAGTGAATCACGATTTTCGAATCAGAGAAAAAGTTGAAGAAAAAAAACAAAAAGTACAATAACAGAAGCTTGAATTAGAAATATTGTGAGCAATGTATCTATGCCGGTTAATTGCTAGCGCGCATACTCAATGAGGCTTGATGGTTTTTGTATGGAAGTTTTCAGCTTAAACGAGTGTCTAGAGTTGAGTTGATAATATAGCGAGTGGAGTTATAGGGGCATAAAATTAAAACGCTTAGCATGTGTCAACCGCGAATACACAATGGCATTTGACAACAATTTTGATTCTTAAGTGCGAATCAATCGATCGTCAACACGTAGCCATGGACAAGCAAAATGCTCATGCTCCGCTCAAGGCGAATTCCAAAATTAGTTCGCAGAAAATTATAAAATCAATATACGTTATGGATATCATTCTCAGGGAGTGGATAATACATCATCTTCTTCATACATATTTACGAAACTATTTTATGAATGACATGATTTTATTTATAGTTTAAGAGGGTTACCAGCGGTGCTTCGAAAATAACTGCACTCTTAGAAATATTAAAAAAGAAATCAACCAACAAATAGGTAAAGACCATTGAATAATGAAATTCTTAGATATAATGTAGGTCTTTAAATGGTACACAGGCCAAAATTCTTAAGATTCGGTTGGAAGTGTTCAAACAAAATTGTTATATTTTCGAACATTTCTTTATATTTTATTTGCGCACCTTCAATTTTAGTTAAATACCACGACACTCAATATTACGTTAGATTCTCTAACGTAACAAACAACTTAAATGAAATTTACTAAGATTAAAGGTATTACTCGATTAGGGCTTTTATAAAATCCTAAAACACACTGATAACTTTAAATCCCGTCTACCGATTTGCCGTGCTTTAAACTATAACAATATATTTACAACACATTCTTGGTTCTCCTAATACTTGAGTCGAAAACCTATTTTTTATCAGTTTTTTGTTTTTTTTTTTTGTAGGTTTTAGTGATTCGCTAAAAAAGGTAGCAGTAGAATGTTACTAAGAAATTTACTTAAAATTACCAACAATATTTTGCTTGTGATGTAATAGTTTGATTTCAAAATATATTTTTCTTAACGAGATTTCTAGTAGAAAATCGATGTTTCTCAATTTTAGTAACATTTCTTGAAAATTTGTATTTGTGTTTATAAAAACAAATACTGACTTGAATTCTGTAAGAAAATTTACGAGACATCGAGAATTGAACATCAATTGTTACCAATTGTGCAGCGTACTATTTTTTGTAGATTTGTATTTAAAAAAACTGAACTGTTTTATTTTTGTAAAATTTTACTGAATCCCGAAAAGTAAAAGTATCTTCGGTGTTGGCAGTTGAAAAACTTGCTGATCACTTCAAAGTTCTCCTGAACCCATTATCGGTATACCAAACGTTTGAACATGCTCTACTTTTAGTTAAAATCCCGGAACTTGATGGGCCAATTTCAATGAAATAGTTGAAAGATACTTTCAAATCAATGAAAAATGATAAGTCTGCGGGAATTGACGGTATTCCCGTTGAATTTTACAAACACAAAACAAACAACAAAACAACAACAAAATGTTTTGGTTCTATTAATTTATTCTTTAACATCTATTCCGAAACCATTTCTAAGAGCATGGATTTGCCCAATATTTAAAAATTGTGATCCACAGCTACAGGGGCATATCAATTTTACCGTGCCTTCAGAAAATATTCACCCATCTTCTATATCAACATAAGTTGACGAATGGGTTGAAGACAATCAACTATACTTAGTATTTTCCAAGCCGGTTTTTTTTAGATATTTTTAAAGAATAAAAAAAAAACTTTACGTTTTTTTGTCGATTTAAAAGCGGCATTTAATACGGTTAACAGGAGTGCTTAAATTTATAAAATGTCTACCCTAGGCTTATCAACAAAATTTCTCAACTTATATAAGCATCTTATAACCGATACCTCTGCTGATGTATGGAATGGAAGTAGAATGTCTAATTTCTTCAATACAAGTGCTGGTGTTCCACAAAGTTGTGGGTTAAGTCCGTTAGTATTTGCAATGTATATTGATGACGTATCCAAAGATTTCTCTGATGGTATTGAGGTTGCTACATGCCTGCGCTAAGCAAATCAAGCGTTAGGTTATCAAAACTTAGAGGAGTTGGAAGTTATCAACGCTCATTTTTCAAGCGCATCTCTAAAATGGATAACTCAACACCTACATATGCAATCCAAAATGAATCCAGTGTGCCACAAGTATTTAAAAAAAATCTAAAATCAAATGCTGATTATATAATATAAGTTGTGAAAAGGCCTGACTCAAATCTTCAAAAACAGTTACTAAAATATGGACCTGGATGTTAAATATCGCCTTTCAAAGAATGAAATGATCTAGCTTTTAGACACAGCGTAGACTTCCACCTCAATAATACAGCCTATACCAATTGGCAGGACTTGTTCTACAGCTATACAGCTAAAATAGATGATTCCCTGTATTTGCAATGTCTGAATAGAGCGCAAACATCGACAACTAGGCTTATATATAAAGAATTAAACTAGGCTTATACATAAGAATTAAAATTATTTTAACAAAAAACACTCTCTTAATCAAATAAGTGCTATCTTTAAAGCAAGGACTAAAATTCTTTGCTTGATCTGACTTTCGCCCAATATGTAGTTTGTGCAACCGCAATGAAACCGCTGTGTGCCCAATCTTACTAGAAGTCCGTAGGCTTTACTTCTCAAAGAGTTTCCTTATACACTTAAAGATACAAAGGATCTTTTAAATGGTTGCTCAGGTTGGAAAATTCTTTGTCTCTATGTGAATCATGCCTTAGGTTACCGTAACAGTTTCCTCGATTGAATTCTAAACTAATTTAAATGATGATTAAATAAAATGTTAATCTCTTTTTCTCTTACATGTTCTTTATTTTTTTTTATTTATTTAAAATTTTTTAAGTCTGATATAATAATTTAATACTCATATATTTTAGTAAATATTTTATTATTTTTTATATGTATTTATAACTTTAACATTTTCTTTCTTTTTTAATTAAAACTCGAAATAAGTCAATTAGGCAGGCTTCAAAATGTTTGTCAAGCTTTTCAATTCTTATATCAATAAAATGTAAACAATCATCGAGAAATAAAGTATATATTAATAATAATAAATAAATAATAATATTTGCTATAAGATGATGTTTGAAGCCAATATTTTTAATTTTTAAAAATATATTTCAGTCGAATACATTTTTTCCAAGTTTTTGTGAAAAAAAACTGTTATTTCGATTTCTTTTCAAAAATTGTACAAGATTTCTATGCTTCGTTGCATACGAATATTTTGGATATAAAATCATTTATTGTTCGTAAAATATTCGAGGTAACAATTATTCTGTGTCAGTTTTTTTTTGATTTTAATAGAAACATTATTTGTTTTTTTTTCTTCTTCAAAATGATATCAGTTAAGTGCGCGTCACATAATATTAAAATTAATTCAAATCGCTAGCGTTATTGGTTGTGAGATATTTTGGGTTAAATTGCTTTGGTAAAAAAACACCCACTCAATTTTTTTAAAAGAGTCCTTTCTGCATTTTTTTGAATTATTATCTGTGTGACAAAATATATTTGAAATCGATATCTCTACTGGTTCTTGAGATTTAGACGACGAAAAAAGCTTTCCGAACGTACGAACATACTCTCTAAGAATCATTAGTCTTAACCCTAGGTACCTTGAAACATTGAGAACTGTCCAATTTTTCAATTTGACAACTCAGACCTATTACAATTATATATTTCATATGCTTAACTTAAAAAACGTTTAATAAAGGGTGCTTTTTTTGAGGTTAGGATTTTCATGCATTAGTATTTGACAGATCACGCGGGATTTCAGACATGGTGTCAAAGAGAAAGATGCTCAGTATGCTTTGACATTTCATCATGAATAGACTTACTAACGAGCAACGCTTGTAAATCATAGAATTTTATTACCAAAATCAGTGTTCGGTTCGAAATGTGTTTCGCGCTTTACGTCCGATTCATGGTCTACATAATCGACCAAGTGAGCAAACAATTAATGCGATTGTGACCAAGTTTCGCACTCAGTTTACTTTATTGGACATTAAACCAACCACACGAATGCGTACAGTGCGTACAGAAGAGAATATTGCGTCGGTTTCTGAGAGTGTTGCTGAAGACCGTGAAATGTCGATTCGTCGCCGTTCGCAGCAATTGGGTTTGTGTTATTCGACCACATGGAAGATTTTACGCAAAGATCTTGGTGTAAAACCGTATAAAATACAGCTCGTGCAAGAACTGAAGCCGAACGATCTGCCACAACGTCGAATTTTCAGAAAAGTTGGCAGAAAATCCGCTTTTTTATCGACAAATTTTGTTCAGCGATGAGGCTCATTTCTGGTTGAATGGCTACGTAAATAAGAAAAAATGCCGCATTTGGAGTGAAGAGCAACCAGAAGCCGTTCAAGAACTGCCCATGCATGCCGAAAAATGCACTGTTTGGTGTAGTTTGTACGCTGGTGGAATCATTGGACCATATTTTTTCAAAGATGCTGTTGGACGCAACGTTACGGTGAATGGCGATCGCTATCGTTCAATGCTAACAAACTTTTTGTTGCCAAAAATGGAAGAACTGAACTTGGTTGACATGTGGTTTCAACAAGATGGCGCTACATGCCACACAGCTCGCGATTCTATGGCCATTTTGAGGGAAAACTTCGGAGAACAATTCATCTCCGGTAAGTTAACCACCAAGATCATGCGATTTGACGCCTTTAGACTATTTTTTTTGGGGCTACGTCAAGTCTAAAGTCTACACAAATAAGCCAGCAACTATTCCAGCTTTGGAAGACAACATTTCCGAAGAAATTCGGGCTATTCCGGCCGAAATGCTCGAAAAAGTTACCCAAAATTGGACTTTCCGAATGGACCACCTAAGACGCAGCCGCGGTCAACATTTAAATGAAATTATCTTCAAAAAGTAAATGTCATGGACCAATCTAACGTTTCAAATAAGGAATCGATGAGATTTTGCAAATTTTATGCATTTTTTTTTTAAAAAAAGTTCTCAAGCTCTTAAAAAATCACCGTTTATTATGTAAGTAAGTTATTCATTTATTTACCGAAAAAGTAGCGTCTTTGAGTTTTGAATATTGAACAAATACCAATGAAGTGTATACAATCTTCTTTTGATTTGACCATTATAAGGACTTCCATTTATGTTTAGAGCTAAAAATTCACAATGGACCCTTGAGGTCTACGTGTGTCAATGATATCTGGACAGCCACTCCAACCTAACCTAACCTACAAATTAGGCATATCTCTACATGACTCAGTGAATCCGTAAAATAATTTCTGGAACCAAAATTATAGTTGAGCTTGCTGTAGATTATTCTACCGAATTAGTCTTGAGCTGTCTTCGATGCTGTACATTTATTCTTTCACATGGTTTTCATTGCTGAAATCATCATCCAATCTCACTCCACACAGATTGCCATCTTTCAAGCCGACGGTCCTTGTTTCTCAGCTCATAGAAAAGAAGTTTTTTTGAAAGTCTAGTGCTCTGATGGTTGCTACATGCATTGATGATGTAGTCAGCTTGTGACTTCAAGGTACGTGTTAAAAATCTTGGAAGTCCTTTTTCTAAACATATGACATAACTAGTTGCGTTCAGAGGTAGATTGAAAAGTTTCTTTAAAAAATGTTTCCATTTCTTCATATTCTTCTGATCCCCAAACCTGAGCAGCATAGGTAAGGTTAGGTTATAGTGGCTGTCCAAGATGGAAACGGGCACACTTAGGTCAATTTAATGGCCCATTGTGATACCACATGAATCTTGACGCTTCCTCCTAAGCTCAATGGAACCAGCTTGAGTCCCTTACGAAACGTGAGAGGCTAATTATACCGATATGATTTAGATCGTTTAGATCGTTAAAGAAGACTTCTTCTAGGTAATTCTTACGTTTTCGAGCTAGAGCAGGGCATGTGCAGAGAAGATGAAGAACCGTTTCTTCCTCTTCCTCGTCCATACGGCTTCTGCAAAAGTCATTTGAGAATACGCCTAGACTCGTGGCGTCCTTTTTTATTAGACAGTGTCCGGTTATGACACCTATTATCGAGCTTATATGCGATCTGCTTAGAGAGAGCAAGCACCTTGAACGTTTTAAATCCAGTGTTGGCCAGATGTTTTTTGTGGCTTGACACGTGGTGATGTTGTTCAAACGTGGTAGGATGGGCTGTACTGTACCGTTCCTGGCGAGTTCATCTGCCTTACAGTTACCTGGAAAGTCTCTATGGCCCGGCACTCAGCAAAGGGGAATATTAAACTGTTGCGCTATCTCCATTAGAGATGATCGACAGTTATGGACTGTTATAGAGTTTGTAGAGACAGAGTCCGGAGATTTGGTAGCGGCCTGGCTGTCAGAGAAAATACGGATATCAGATGTTGATATCACGTTTTCTTTGAGCCAAGACAAGACTTCTTTAATCGCCAAAAGTTCCGCCTAGAACACTCAGCTGCATATAAGAGAATAGATTTCACTACGGAATCAAATATTTTGTATTTTGTAGCTAAATTAATTTGTTTGTTATAAATTAAATTTTTCCATGTTAAATTTATCAAACTTTGTAAGTTTTGGGTTTCCTCCGATAAAAGAATTTTGAAATTCAATGTTGGATTCAGTATCAAGCCTAGATATTTGATTTCTTTTGTTACCTGAAATTGCGTACCATTATATTTCCAGCTTCTTCCATTATTTTGAATTTTGTTGTGTTGGTAGTTAGTCCCCGTCTGTTACAGTATGCAGATAGTCAATTGATCATCAATTTTCAAACTTCGAGTGATTGAAAGTATAACAAAGTCATCGGCGTATAATAGCACATTCATGGTGCAGCTAGTTATTCTTATTCCTGCAGGAAGTTCATCCGCGACATCATTTAAAAATAACGACAACAAAAGAACGCTTAGTGGGCATACTTGTTTGACTCCTGTGCTCATGCTTAACCATTCTGAAAAGCTCGCTTCATCCCAAACAGCAGCCTTCGTACCTTTTTACTTTCAGAAATTTTGTAGATATACCAATTTGTGTTAGCTTAAAAATAAGAGCACTAATTTCAAAAGCAGCTTTAAAGTCAACGAAAAATGCGAAGCTATTTTTGTTACGTGCTTGAAACGCTATTTCTATGGATGATAGTGTAAATATGCGACCTGTAGATCAGATAAAATATTGTTCTTGTCGATCCATTTTTGGAGCCTTACAACTAGTATACTTCAAAATATTATTGCAATTATATTCATGAATGAAATTCCTCTAGTCTAGTGAGCCTTTTTGTGTATAAGGAAAATATGTATTTTTTTTAACAATGAAGCTTTGCCCGCATTCATAAAGATTTTATTGATTTTTTTTAAATGATTCAGAAACATAGGAGTTGTATATTTAAAAAAATCGTAAGGAATCCCAACTTTACCAGGTGCCTTGTTGTTTATTGCTTTAATTTCTTCGCTTTCAATGTATCCATCTAAATTTGGTCAGTGATTAAAGGATCCGCACTGAAAGTTGTAAAGCTAGAATCATTGAAAAGAAGAAGCTTAAAGTGAATTAATGAACTCCATGTATACATCTCAATCTTAGCTGTCTGTTTGCGGTTCGTTATTTTCGTATTCCGAGCTAATCTTCAAAAGTCATCAAAAAGCTAAAATTAAAAGTCTACCTATTAAAATGCCAGATTCTCGTCAAAAAGTGCAAATGTCACAATCCCAAGTTTATAACAACCCAACCGTGTTGAATTTTTTAATAACAAGATAATAGAACTTAAGTGATATTGTGCCAAATTAAAATCTATACCTTATTCGATTAATCACTCTATTGCAATTAGCCTGCTTCTTATCAAAATAAATAATATGATTATTTGAAACGTTAAGTTTTTTTGCATTTGTTTTAAACTATCAGCAGCTTTTGAAAAACAGTACTATTTACTGTCAATAAAAATAAGATAGAGCTTAAGACACTAATAAAATGTATTTATTTTGTTAAAAATTGTTTAAAAAAAATTAATTTGTTTGTTTACAGCTATAGGCTATGAATAGTTTTCATAGCAGATTAAAACGTATCATTAATTGTATTTTGTAACCTTTAGCTCCCACTATCGCAATCAAAATAGTGAATTTGTCTCTCCTAGACCATACAAATTTTATAAACAGTTCTTAAGTCTCAGTGGGGTAGATACACTCCGGTTCATTTGAAAAAAATGAAATAAATACTGAAAGTCTAGCGAACAGTTAGTCATGTATATCTTTATGATATTAATTAAATTCTATAAAAAAATAATGTAACTTTTTTCAAAGCTCTCTGGGGTAGATTTGGTCAAAATTCGATTATATGTATCCTCAATTTAAGCTAACTATACCCTCGCATGGAAGACATCCAATCTTTACTTATGTACTTAAATAATTTCACAACTGTATCTATTCATAATGATTCGAATTTTATTTCTCTTTATGTACAAAATTTTACAAAAAAATGTCCCCTTAAACAAATTAATTTAATAAAAATATTGCATAAAACAAATGATCAGTAGTGTACCAATAAAACATAAAAACAAAACTATCAAAAACCTTACAGTTTTTGATATTGATATTTTTGTTTTTGAGTCTTATTGGAAGAAGTTAGGTATATTTTGGTGTTTAAGTAGTTCCTGTTTTTTTGTACTCTAAAGATTAAAAACAATTTGTATGTTGATTATTTTAAATGCGGTGATACTTTTTAATAATTAATTAAATATGCAAGGCCATGCTAGGTAAAGGTCAACATTTTATTCTTATTTCTAGATGACTTAAATTTATCAAATGTTATGAAATTCAAAAAAGTATTTATGTAACTTCTGTATAATAGAAACAATAACTAAAAACAACTGAAAGAGAAAAGAAAAAAGTTTTTAATTTAGGCTAGCAAGTTGGCACCAGTTCAAGACTATATATGATAGTATGGAGACTATTTAGAAGCTGAAAGTGAAAAGTCGATAGAGCAACTAATACGGTCACCACACATAAAAAAGATATGTATAGTTAGATTTAGCCAACTTAAATGTTGAAAATAACTACACAAAAATTAGATTTGGTATAAATACTAGTACCCGTGTCATGATGGTTAGTGCGTCGCTGCCTATGGCACCTAAAGTCTTTTCATGGGTACTGCCTCTTACAAGGAATTGACAAATTCTCCAAGAGTAACTCTTGTCATGAAAAAGTGCTTTCTTAAACTATCCGTTCGGATTCGGCATATAAACTGTAGGTCCCCTCCATTCCTGACAACATTACTCGCACACAGCAATGGTTGAGAGCTGCAAGTCACTAGGACCTAGCTCTGTACCTTAACCCTAAAGATCTACGACCAATTAGCCTATAATCCTTCCTTCTTAAAACCTTGGAAAGATTGATTGAAATTTACATCAGACATAACTTAAAACCATGTCTCATTTCCACAGCTCAACATGCTTACTCTAAGGGAAAATCAGTAGAATCAGCACTTAATTCGCTGGTACGTATTATTGAACATTCCCTCGAATACAAAGAATATAACTTAGTAGCGTTCCTAGATATTGAACCAGCTTTCAACAACGTCAGTTACCAGGCGATCACAGCAGCAATGGATAAGCTGAAATTAGAGAAATCACTCATAGATCTTATAAGTCTCATGCTCAAAAGCAGGGCAATACCTTCCAGCATGAGAAGTTTTACTACCACCAGATCGGTGAATCGAGGCACCCCCCAAGGTGGGGTCCTTATGCCTCTTTTATGGAATATTGTAGTAAACGACCTACTTACATCATTGGAAGCAGAGGGATTCAGGGTGATTGCCTATGCTGACGACGTTGCAATATTCGTATCTGGGAAGCACCCCCAAGTTCTCTCGGAACTCTTACAAAATGCCTTAAACAGGCTAACAAAATGGGCTTAGCAATGTGGTTTGGACGTCAATCCAAATAAAACAGAATTTATACTCTTTTCGAGAAGATATAAAATTCCTCTGATTAGCCCACCCAAGATTAAAAGAATACCATTAAGCTTTTCCGACCAAGCTAAATATGTAGGCCTCATTTTAGACAAAAAACTAAATTGGAAGGCAAATATTGATGAAAGAGTAAAAAAGGCTACTGTAGCGCTTTTTACTTGTAAAAAGGCCATAGGATCAAAATGGAGCTTCTCCCCAAAAATAACCCACTGGCTATACACTTCGGTAATCAGACCGATACTCATTTATGGAGCTGTCGTATGGTGGACTGCACTGGACAAGATGGTAAATCTAAATAAGCTCATCAAAGTCCAGCGGTCAGCAGGTATGTGCATCACAGAAGCACTTTGCTCAACACCAACTGCAGCACTGGAAGTGCTTTTAAACCTAACACTACTTGACGTCTTCTCCAAAAAGGTGGCTGTCAACTCATGTGTAAGGCTTAGAGTCACCTCTCAATGGACCAGTAACAATACTGGACATACTACTATTCTAGACATTTTCAGATCTATCCCAGATCGCTTAGACTATACCACCCCAAAAATGGTATTCGGTAAAAGCTTCCATGTGTCCATCCCTTCAAGATCCTCCTGGGAAGAAGAGAGACCCCTGGAAGACGATGCGGTACACTTATATATACAGACGGTTCAAAGACCGATCACGGAGTTGGAAGTGGTATCTATTCGGAACAACTGAATCTCAGTGTATCCTTTAGACTTCCCAATCAATGTAGTGTATTCCAGGCAGAAGTAATGGCGATTAAAGAGGCATTATCCTGGCTCAAATAAAACGTTTTATCTTGAAAGGATATACGAATCTTTTCGAAAAACCAAGCCGCGATTGCCGATCATCTCTGAATGAGATTATGAAACAGTTTGATATTCACCTCATTTGGGTGCCAGGCCACAGAGACATTCCGGGAAATTGCAAAGCCGATGAGCTCGCCAAAAACGGAACACTTCTGCCTAATGTTAGACATAACATAACATAGGAACACCACTTGCTACATGCAAATATCTTCTCAAGCAATATGCTCTAGAATCAACAAATGCTAGATGGTCACAGAGTACCACCTGCCTAAAACGGTCAAAAGGCTTGATATCCCTGAGCAGACAAAGTATAAGCTCTACAATTGGAGTAATAACAGGACACTGCCTAATAGGAATATACATGCTCTGAGGCTAGGGGTCTACACAAATGACTTCTGTAGAAGCTGCATGGATGAGGAGGAAGAGCAAACAGTCCAACCCCTTCTATGTACATGTCCAGCACTCTCCATTAGATAATATTTACCAGTGACTAGCAACAATTGACACAAAATGTCTCTCTAATTTTATCAAAAGTACGAAATGGTTTGTTTAAGTTCATTACTCTCCCATTAATGACCTCATTAGTGGTATCACAATGGACCCTTGAGGTCTACGTGCGTCAATGACATCTGGACAGCCACTCCATCCTAACCTAACCCTAGTTCTGTACATAATACTGTTGCGCCGCCCAATTTATTTATTTTATTTATAAATACTAAAATACGGCCTTTGCACAGGATTTAGAGATGATCACTAACGACAGAAAAATATTTTACAATAAAATTAGTTATTTAAATCTAATACATTTAACATCTCTCTCTACCTTATGGAATTAGCACCTACATATTCGACATTGCCAAGAGTGCTACATAGAATTTCTCCGAAGGTGCGAGAAATTGGTCACTCCTTCTATTCTGGCTATTATTTACAAAGCCCTCATCCGCCCAAAGGTTATAATTATAGGGAATATAGCTCTCATAGCTGGACAGGTGCCTTAAAAAGAGGTTGTATAGAATTCAAAAAGGAGCTTTAAAATAATGTTTACAACCCTTGAACACCGCCGCAATGTTTTAAGCCTTTCGTTGTTTTACCGCTATTTTAACAAACAATGGTCGGTCTAATTAGGCTTAAACAATCCAACCGTAATACGTGTACTTCCAGGAATTCTTATCAGTTTACCCTTCAGCTCAATTTCGGGCGTACTGCCAAGTATAGAAATTCTTTCTTAAACCACACTTTGAGAATGTGGAATGCTTTGGGCAGTTCTGTTTTTTTTTCTCTTCAAACATTCCCTATTTTACTTACTTCTGGCATAATTTGATAACGAATATTGAAAAGTTTGTTAAGATGTAACATTTAACGAAAAAACTACCATTTTTCATTGTTGTTTCTGTAATAAACCTTTTGTTTCAACTTTTTGACTTTATTATAAAGATTGCACAAATAAAAGAACATTCAGATCTTTGGTGTATACAAAAGGCATTTGCAATCAATGCAAAGAACCAATACAATTCAAAGTACTAATGCTTTTTTTGGAACCCTAGCTGTAAGCATCACCATCAGCAAAGCATATTGTTGCTAGAACGATAAATTTAACGTCAGATTAGTCAAGGCTATTAAATACATTAAACACATTAAACATTAAATATACAAAATTGATGTTGTTTATACAACAGTGAAAACCACGAGCGTTTGTGCGTATCCTTAATCGTGTTATTCTATGACCCCATCACAGAAATAGCTGCATGCATCACACATGCGTTTCTAATCATCTGCTCCGACAAAAGCATTAGAGCCCAAGCTGGTAAACATTAGTGTTTGTCAACAAATAAAAAAGGACCCATCAAAAGGATATAAATGTTAGTATGTTTGCTTCACACGCACGCAATGCGCTGAAGAGAGATAGCATGTTACCAAGCCCCTGAATCTGAACTTATAAAATAGGTATCTACTTAGGATATAAAATATGAGACCATCTAAGCAAATATAATATCCTTTATCCTAAACCTTACCATCTACAATCTGAATCTATTTAAATGAGAATTACAGATCACACACATCATCATTGTCATCGGCATGTCCTTAGCGCACCATCTGATGCTGGCTGTGTATATAAGGAATAAGACTCAAAACAACAACAAGAACAAAAAATACTAACTGAGCTGAAACTGAACTCTATGACATCATAAATTATCGATAATCACATTTTGTTTTGACAGGATGACTTTTCCAATCGATCCATTCCATATACAAACACACATCGCACACACATTGAACACATATAAAATACATACATAAAAATAGAGAATGAATGAATTTTTCATCATAGAATACGATGCTATGCGAAATCCTCAAAATAAGAGATACAAAACAAAACACAACACAAAAGGACACCCATCGAACACACAGGATAAAATTTATCGAGTAACATCAATCCTTATGGGTTCTGCATTTCCGGCTTCAAAACAATGCCACTCGTACTCTCTCACTCACTTCCCCTGTCCTATCCTGGATCCCCAGACAACGAGAATCCTTCATCCATCCATCCATATGCAAACAGACACAGGACGATATGCAGTGCAAATATTATACCTACAACAATACAAAATAAATACATAAAACATTGCTGGCGTTGTGAAACCACAAAGCAATGAGACAATGAGATCACCACAGGACCAGGACGACCGACTTATATCGGCGGCGCTATATAGCATCATCATCATCATCATCAGCCAGCCAGCCAGCATCATCGCTATCCACCCCGATGTGAACCATCAAAATGCAGTTTTTCGTTTGTTCGTATCTTTAAGAGTGCATCCCAAGCCCAGCTTCCCAGTCTCCGGCGAGCAACAACACGGAATCTGTGCAAATATTTGGAATAGAGATACAATGTGCGCCTGATGTGATGATTCAAAGTATTTCCACAACGATATGAATTGAAATGAGATGAGATGAAAATGCTATACCATTGGCAAGGACTTGCAAAACAAATTAAATGCACGACTGATTTGTATACAAAATATAGATATTAGATATGAAGAAAAAGATACTTGGTAACTTGGATTTCAAAACTTCCATACTTATTCTCGTTCGAAAAATTTAGGAGCATGTAGTACATGTTACAATATGCATGGACAACACGTATACGTGTTCGTATATGAATGATCCCCTGAAATTTTGAGTATCTTCGAGTTTGTTGAAAAGAACTTCCCAACCTTTGTTGCATATTTACGATGTTTATGTGAAAACATCAATTTCCTCATCTGTAATTAAAAAATATACAAAACTAGTTGAACCTGAACTGCATACATAGTTTTCTTTCAAAAATATTTTACCATTAACATTTCAATACAAAAACTCTGAAAAATATTTATCCGAAAAATTATTTTTGGAGTATGTATGGTTCCGGAAAGTGATATAAAAAATGGAATTACTTTTCGAAGAAATTCCGACAAAAAACTGAAATTTGTTAGAGAGATTAAAGGTATGTGCTTAGAGCTTCCTTAAATGTAAAGGAAAACAAATATATTACGTCAATCTTATCAAAAGGGATTTTGCCATTTTTAAGGTACAATCGATTAATTTCTTGAAAAATTGTGTTGTGCATTTATCAAAAAAAATATTGTAGTCAAATTATCTATAGAGATGGAACATACGTACTAAACTGAGACAACAACAATTTACAATTTATGTTAAAGTTGAGCATATTGTAAGCAAAGACTACTGAATACAACTTTCTTCTAGATACTAACGGTTTTAAGTCATTTAAAGCACATCTGGTCTCACAATGGGCATATTTGAAAAATTATAAAGCTTTCGTAAAGAAAATTTTGTTAATCAATTCTGGACCTTTTCAATCCTTAAAATCCTTGATTGTGTAAAGGGATTATATATTATGCAACAATATTCAAGTAAAGGTCTTACAAGGGATACAAAAAGAGTTTTTAAAGTATAAGGATCTTCGAATGACTTAGAAGTTCTTGAAATAAATCCCAGCATGGCGTTAGCTTTTGAAATAACATTATCAATTCGGAAAGAAAAATTCATATTCGAGTCAAAAATAACACCAAGATCCTTTTTATTTGTTAAGAACCGATTCTCACTTTTGTAATTAATACATTTCGGATCCTTTATTTTAGAAAACGTAACGGTACTACACATTTTTACATACAAATTTAAACCATTTATGAAACATCACTTGGTAATATTATCAATATCCAATTGAGTTTTACGAGCATCTGATGAAGAACTTACAGAACTAAAAATCTTGAGATCATTAGCATATAAAAGATATCTGGAACTTTTAATACAATTTGGTTTATCATTTATAAATAAAATGAAAAGGAGTGGACCAAGATGACTACCTTGTGGTACACCGGAAATATTTTATTTCAAAAGAAAGAACACTACCAATTTAAAAATATCGTCTTCGCCCAACCAAATAGCTTCTGATCCATTTTAGGAGATTCGAGTGGAAGCCAAGCAATTTAAAATTTTCCAAGAGAACATTATGTTGTTCCCGATCAAACGCTTTGAAAAAATCATCCACTTGAGTTCGGTTTTTCTAAACAACCAGGACAGTAATTTGTAAAAATTGCTAAATTTGGTGCAGTAGACCTACCACTCATAAAGCCATGCTGATGCAGGGAAATAAGGTTTTGAACTAAACTAAAAAGTTTAAAGGTTATATTTACAAAATTTCAAAACTAAATCGTGCGGTGTGTCAGAGAAACTGTTATCAAGTGCCAATAAAGCATTCAATACATCAACTTTTGATAAAGAAAGGTTACCAACATTTATGTTAGAATTGAAACTAAGACAGATCTTTCCCAGATCTAATAAATTGTTCACGAAAAGAATCTGAAATCTTAATTTTTTTACGAACTTTAGCTAAGAAATTTTTTAACCTAGACAAACTTTTATTAAACTAAATTGGTATCTTTGAATTTTTGAATTCTGCATAAATTAAATAATAAATAATGGCAATTATAAATAATTTTCGAATTTTAAAATATCGGTTCATAGCAACAAAATCAGTATTTTTAAAGCCATATTCATGAGCTACAACATTGGAACAAAACTGTGATTCAATTAAAACAGAAACATTAAATTTAATATCAAGTGATTTATGATGAACACTATTTTCAATCATAAGGAAACTAGCCTCATCTAATTGAGCTTCTAGATTCTTTTCAATAAAAATTAGATCTAAAATTCGACCAATAGAATTTTGAATATTATTAATTTGATGCATTTTTAAACCCAATGACATTGCAATCAAAATTTTTAGTTACGTTATAATTATATCATCATTTGAAAATATCCAATTTACATTAAAATGTCCAAGGATTATAATATAACAATTCTTATCAAAGGTTTTTGCAATATATTTAACATTATTTATATAAGAATATTGAGATAATGGAGGAATATATCAAATAAAAAAATAAATATGAATAGTACATAAATCTACACAAATACACTTTTGCTCAATATCTTTGTCGTATAACAAAATTTCTCTACAAATGCATCCAGATCGGATGGTAATTAAAACACGGCTGCCTCTTTTTAAGCTTGCACTCGCGATCCTTTCGATAAACATTAAAATCTGATACAAAATATTCGGTTGAAAGAAAACTATCACTTAACCATGTTTCAGTTAGAACGATAATGTGATACGAACAGACTGCAGCAGGATTGTGATAAAAAATCGTAAAATCAGTAGAACTTTTCTTACCTTCCATATCCGTGTATTTAATATCGAACTTGAGTCTCTTGATCGTTGTAGAAGAAATATAATCTTCATAATACAATATACTTAATAGAAGACCAATCAAATTTGTTTTTAAAACAATGGAATATGTCTGGGGCAAACTTATTACAAAATGCAGGTCATCTTAAAGTTAAAAAGTGACCGGGATGCGACCCACACTCATCACTTTCCATCCCGTCTGTCAATTTGTCTTGCTTAAAAGGTTTGTTGGTTTTCGTGCTTTGTTAAAAAGGTTGTTAGGTGAATTATTACCAACAACACTTTGCAAATTATGAAATAGTTTGATTTCAAAATCTATTTTTAGTCGAGAACCAATTTTTACAAATTTTAGTAGCATTTTTTAAAGGTTTTTTTTTTCTTATATAAACAAATAAAAATTGGAAATTTGTTGTTGGGTCGAGAACCCAATATCAATTTTTAACAATTTTATTAAGATTTTGATTTTGTGTGAAAAAAACTGTACGATTTTTATAAACAAAATTATTGAATGTTGAAAACAATATTTTCTGTGAGACAAAATTGGCTTGAAGCCAATATTTTTAGTTTTAGAAAGATATTTGATTGGAAAGTAAATTTTTACCAAGTTTTAGTATTGTGTTTTTAGGTTTTTATTTTTTGTATTTTTTGTACAAAAACTGTCAATTCGATTTTTCTCAAAACTTTGCTGAATGTTAAAAACAACATTTCTTATATGACAAAATTAGTTTGAAGTCAATATATCCAATTTCTGAAAAGATATTTGAGTCAATTTTTACTAACTTTTAGTTATGTTTTTTTTTAGGTTTTTATTTTTTGTAAAAAATACTATCAATTCGATTTTTCTCAAAATTTTGGCACATTTTTTTGGAAGTATACTTGTTTGGTATCATCTTACAATATATAGTACAAAATTTAATTCAAGTCGCTAACGTTTAAAGTGCTAAGGTAAAAAAACCACAAACTCAATTGCTTTCAGAGTTCTTTCCGCATCTTTCTGTATTATAGTTTGTTAAATAAAATTAATTTGAATTCGATCTCTCAACTGGTTCTTGAGCTATAGACACCGAAAAAACTTCGCGAACGTACAGCCATACAGACATCTCCCTAAAAATCTTTTATTTAGACTCTAGGGACCTTGAAACGTCTAGATATATCAAAATTTTCAATTTGACAAATCGGACCGATTACAATAACTTCCTATAAGGATAAGCAACAATTTTAACCATTAAATAATTAAATTACAAAAATACAAAAATAGAGTGACATTCATAATTCGGTTCTATTATATTTTCCAGGGCATATTAGAGGGAAATACGTCAGAGATTTTTTATAATTATTTCCTTTTGTTTATGTTTAACAATTACATATGACATTTTGTCCTTAAATATGGAGAGTTGATAAATATTTTTTAAATTTGTTTATATTCTTCAAAATAAGCTTTTAGTTGAAATAGAATTTGCAACCTTAAATCGCTCTATTATTGATAAATTCTAAGTGATAAAACACTGAATATTCGTTAGAATATCTAACTCGGGATTTTAATCAAAGTGGGATGGGTGATTCCGTCGGCCATTTGGTCGATCAAGGGCGGATCCAGACTTTTAATCATTTAGGGGTTACACTTGTTACCATTAAGAGGACTTTTTGGGAGCTGCTTTAAAATGTTCTTTACAGCTGACAAAATTAAAATAACATTTTGCGTATCTTAGCCTTATACACATATTTTGTAACGAACCGCTGGTGAAATCGGTTGGATTCCCAAGAGAATCCGACCTCTCCGTCCTATACCACCGTTACAACCCCAGGCCTACAGATGCAAGAGGCTGATCCGGGCAGCAGGAAGGAGAGGGTGTTCAGGCTACGGTAGCTTGGCATGCTTGCTTTAGCACGATCTAGCTCGTCGGTGGTCGGGGTTCTTGCTACCGTAACACTGAACCGTTGTTACGCAACTTCATGCCGGAGAGAGTATAAACGTAGTATCGGTGGTTCAACAATAAAAAAAAATCGTTGAGCCCGAATTCTTCAATGTGGGAACCAGGGGTGTGTGATTCAGATAGGGGGAGGGTTAAAGTTGTTAATAACCCCTTTTTGGAGGTTTTATCCCACCCTATGTGACCTGGGCCACCAAACCTTGGCTACTGCTTCCTCCGTATTATGCAGTAGCCCCTAACCGGATAGAGTTTCCAGCTTACCAGATTCTAATCTTCACCATCGTCATCCTTCAACGTGTCACTCCACCTCTGACTTCGGGTTTAGTGCTTCATGCTATCCTAAATGGGAAAAAAAAGCAAATAAAAAAAAAAGAATTACACTTCCCAAGGACATAACTCGATTTCACTCAATCCATACCGCTCAATGGACGATAAAAAGAGGGAAGATCAATTTTAAATACTATTTTTATTATGGGCGAAAAATAACAATAAAATTCAAAAAATGGTAATATCAATCTAGTTATTTAAATTTCGATGGAAAACTAAAAAAAAACTATTAACTTTAAAAAAAAAATTTAATAATATTTATTTTTGTCAGTTGGCAACCATGTGATGTATTCTATATTAAAGTCTTTTGATTTTATTCTATTTTTATTAACTTTCCTAAAAAAAACTTGAAATATTCGAACAATCGTTGGCAACCATGAAAGAATTTAAAAGAAAACTTTTAATATTTTGTCGTCGTTGGTTTATCAAATTGAAATTTGTTTCTTTTCTTCTTAAAGCATCTCTTTTTAAATGTTGTTATTTAAATGAGATTTACTTTTTGTATTTAGCTACTATTTATTTCATTATATTTTTTCTATATAAGTGTTCCAACAAAACAAATTAAAATATTCTGATGATATATACATATAAGTACTTAATTGACTTACTTGGATTTGTTGCCGCCAATGTAGTGCACCACCTTGGTTTCCTCCTTTTATTTTTCACTGGGAAAGAAACTAATTCAACAAAAGCAAAGAAATATTTTAATATGTTTTGATGACACTTTTTTTTGTTTACTCTATTATTAAATTCTTTTTTTTTTCGATTAATTTTAAAATTCTTTCAGGTAAGTACAGTTTATAGCTATACATATTTTTTTCCCATTTTTTTTTTCAGATTAAATTTTTTTTTTGTTTGATTAATTATTATATATACAAATTCTATAATTTACACATATACACCACGTCGTACAAGCAAGATACATAATACAATTAGGAAAAGGGGGGGGGGAGGTACGCAGAAAATCGAAAGGTAGGGAGGTGAGTATCACAAGGGAGAAATTTCACAGGGTTGTTCCGGTTGGTGATCCTCCAGGTGAGTACGATGATCACAGGTAAGTAGGTAGGTAGGTATTGGTTGTTGTTTCCTAATTGGTAATTTCCGATTATCTTTTTTTTTGTAGGTAAGTATCCCTTTTTTTTTTATTTTAAATGGTTTTCAGCAGGTAAGTATCACTGGGTTTTCTTTTCTATATATATTTTTTTTTACTTTAAATTTTCTTTAGGCAGGTAAGTATCAATTTTTTTCCAGCAGGGAAGTATTCATTTTTTTTTTTTGCAGGTAAGTACACTGAGTTTTTTTCTATGTTTTTTATTAATTTTTTTAGCAGGTAAGTACACTGGGTTTTTTTCTGTTTTATTAATTTTTCAGCAGGTAGGTAAAAGGGTTTAATTTTTCTTTCGGCAGGAGAATATCACTGGGTTTTCTTTCTATATATTTTTTTTTTTTATTTAAATTTTCTTTAGTCAGGTAAGTAATAATTTTTTTTTTTTTTTTTTTACCAGGTAAGTATTCAATTTTTAACAGGTAAGTATTAATTTTTTTTTTTCAGCAGGTAAGTAGGTACACCGTTTTGTAATTTTGTATTTTTATTTTACTATATTTATTTTTTTTTCAGGGTAGGTATTCATATATTATTTTTAACTTAATAAATAACTAGGTTGGTAATTAAAACCAAAACTAATCTTATTTTCTGTTAATTTTTTGTTCTTTAAAATTTACGCACTAGTTTGTCTTTGTCTTTATTATTTTTTTGTTCTACTTTTATTACCAACAAGAATCGCGTAATCCTCTTATAATAAAAGGATTTACCAGAGACCGAACCGCACTGCTTTATATTTCAAGATCAACTGTCTGACTCTTAACTAATTATAGTAACTGCAGGTTCTAATTTTCTTCACTCTCACTCTTGCGGGATAATCATCCCACCTACGTAGCGGTCAATTCCTACAGTTCGAGGTCGTGGTATATAAATCATGCCATCAATTCTAACATCAATTCTAACAGTTAGACTGAGTTATGTACTAGCTAATATGTATCGTATTCATAATGTATTTTCTCAGTTAAACGGAGGTTTGGTATAGAGACAAAAAATAGACTTAGTTATATAATGAGTTTAGGTGTGCAATATTATCATTGCGTTATTATATTTGCTATCTATTATTATAGTCTGGGCTATAAAGTTCATTATTTTGTTATGTGTGTATTATTATTATTATTATTATTATTATTATTATTATTATTATTATTATTATTATTATTATTATTATTATTATTATTATTATTATTATTATTATTATTATTATTATTATTATTATTATTATTATTATTATTATTATTATTATTATTATTATTATTATTATTATTATTATTATTATTATTATTATTATTATTAATATTTTAAATATTATTAGAGATTATTATATTAAGGTATTATTATGTTAGTTACTTTTTATTTATTCTTATGGGTAGGGTTGCTAAGTTATTCAATTGGGTATTAATTGTTTTAAGATTTTTTTTTTGTATATATATATATATTGCGGTGCAGTTTCCTACAAAACTTGTCCTTTTCAAGAGAATTTGTTCAAGTGAAAAGGAGAAGGAAAGAAACAAACCACTGACAATATTAGGTGACATTAGATTACAGATTGAGATCGAACCGATACTTAACTATTTATTCTCCCTGAGCCGAGTTCTCATGCACACACTGAAAGCCGGGTATCGTGTGATTTTACTTTTTCAAATCTTTGCAATGGTAAACTCCCGCTTTCCTGCCATTTAAGTCTTCAAGCTCATATAGGTTATTTCCAATAACTTTGCATACTTTCATTTGTACGAACTTTGGACTAAGTTTCGCACAGAACCTCTTCGAAGCATCACTGAGGGCAAAATTTCTTCGAAAGACTATGTCACCAACTTCAAACTTTATTGCCTTGCTACGCAGGTTATATGTATTTTCATACTGAGTATGTGCTTTTGCCAGGGAATTTTTTATGTAAGAATGCATAACATTCATTTGTGCCGCCTTAGACACAATGTCCACGTTCGCATTGTTAAGACCATCAAGCTTACGAAGCAGTTGGTAATCGGATCCATGTTCCACACAACTTTGCCCAAAGAGCGCTTCGTAAGGTGATACGTTTATCGCCGAGTGTACGGTGGTGCGAAGAGCACTGGCTATGGACTGCAAGTGGGTATCCCAGTTCCTCTGGTCAGGTTCGATGTAGGAGCGTATCGCAGCGAGTATGGATCGATTTACCCTCTCGCTAGCATTCGCTTGCGGAGAGTAAAATGCGGTTTTGACGTGGGTTACACCAAAAGACTTTAAATATTTTTCGAATTCTCGACTGGTAAATTGTTTGCCATTATCGGAGAGGATCGTCTCTGGTACTCCAAAGATACAGAAGACTTGCTCCTGCAGGAACTTCACCACAGCGTCCGTTGTTGCCTTCCGGAGTGCCTTTACCACTACAAACTTTGTCAACTGGTCCAGCGCAATCACAATATGAGTATTCCCATCTCTTGATCTAGGGTATGGACCTAGAAAGTCGATGTATAACATCTGAAAGGGTCTTTCAGCCAAAAATGCTTTACCCATTGGAGGTCTCAGGGTTGCATTTGAGGCTTTAGACGCCTTACAGATGTCACACCTTCCAATAAACGTTTTGACCTGGGCTGCCATGTGAGGCCAGAAGAATTGACGCTGGAGCCGGTACAATGTTTTTGCAATTCCTCCATGCGAAGCTCGAGGCGGCTGATGAGCCAAAGCTATCAGACGTTCGGTTAGCGGTTCCGGGACCCAAAGCTTCCATACTAGGTCATCCTCTATGGGATTCCCTGTGCAATGTTTGACCTTCTTATAGACGAAATTGTTCGACACTTGAAGGTCAGGTAGCTTATCTTTTTGTTCTTCGATGCTGTCTATGAGCTTGCAGTAGTCCGTAGATTTGAAACTAGGATCCGCAAGATCAATATGCAACACATCGGAGGGATCATTCAAAATCGAAACATCGCAATGCAGAGCGTCGACTCCATACACTCGTGAAAGTGCATCAGGTACAACGTTCTGTGTGCCTTTGCGATGTTCGATGGTGAAATCAAATCCCTGAAGCTTTAAGCTCCATCTCGCCAATCGACCGCTGAGATCCTTCTGGTTCATCAACCACCTTAAACTCGCATGATCTGTCACTATTTTAAATGCATGTCCCTCGACATAGGCGCGAAACTTCTGAACTCCCATGACAGCAGCCAGGCATTCACGTTCGGTCACATTGTAATTGCGCTGGGCCGAGTTGAGTTTTTGAGAGTGGTAGCATATCGGACGTTCACTTCCACTTTCGCCCACCTGGCTCAATACGCATCCGATGCCGGTGTTAGACGCATCGCATTGTATGATAAATTCCTTTGTGAAATCAGGGTTCACAAGCAGAGGTGCGGAGGTCAAGGCTTTCTTCAGCTCTTTGAAGGCTTCGTTTGCTTCATCCGTAAACATAAACTTCTTCCCTTTTCTCAAGGTGGCCGTTATTGGAGCTGCTAGTGATGAGAAGTCTTTCACGAACCGACGGTACCACCCCGCTAGTCCCAAGAAGCGTCGAACTTGTTTGGGTGTAGTGGGAGTGGGAAATTCAGATATGGCGATCACCTTGTCTGGATCCGTCTTTAAACAGCCATCTCCGACAATGTACCCAAGATATTTTAATTCTTTGAAGCAGAATTTTGACTTCTGCACATTCATCGTTAATCCCGCTTCCTTCAGTCGACCGGCCAAAATCTCTAATAGTTCAATATGCTCATCGAACGTACTCGACACCACCAACAGGTCATCCAGATACGGGAAGATTTTCTCTCGCAGTTGATGAGGTACCACTTTGTCCATTAACCTTACCATGCGTTGAGGCGCATTGCAAAGGCCAAAGGGCATAACCGTAAACTGCAACAGGGGCATGCCAGGCACAGTAAACGCAGTTTTTTCCCGTGACGATTTCTCAAGCGGAATCTGCCAAAACGCATCTTTCAGATCCACACTCGAAATGAAATGTGTATCAGGAAGACGCGATAGCAATCCTTCTATATGAGAAAGTGGATACGCATCTTTCTTAGTCTTGGCATTAACTTTCCTGTAGTCTAGGCATAAGCGATTTTTGCCGGGCTTTCGCACTAAGACTACAGGAGAGCTCCACGCACTGGTGCTTTCCTCGATCACTCCGAGTTTAAGCATACGTTCCAATTCCTCATATAGCAGTTTCTGTACCGCTGGAGAAATCGGGTAATGACGCTGCTTAATGGGCTCAGCATCTCCTGTGTCGATGGTATGTACCTCTAGCGTAGTTTTTCCTAAGCCTTGTACAGCAGAGGATGGAAACAAGCTAATGGCATCTTTTAACCGCTTGGACTGTTCCTCGTTAAGTGTGTGAGCATTCGGGTCTGTTTCATTGTGTTTAATATCATTTGGACTAGGTCCTAAAGAGATCTCGGAGATCAACTGAGGAGCGATATCAAACTCCCTCCAGAAGTCAATACCCAGGTACAGTCTCTGCTTCAAAGACGGAACCAGGTAAAGGGGGATGGTTTTCGTCTTCCCTTTATAGGTGATCTCCACATAGATCTTTCCCACTATGGCTTGGTGTTTCCCATCAGCAGTCTTGACGTTGGAAGAGATTTTCAAGAAATGTTGATCGTGTTTTCTTAGAAAATCAAAACCATCTGCTCCCAAGCAACTAATGCTGGCCCCACTATCTAGAAGACCTAGAAGAGGTTCTCCAAAGATATGGACCGTTGTATAGGGGCGTGGATCATCTGCGCTGCATAATGTTGTTGATTCAATGGCTTTGTAAGCTTTCTTCTTCTCTCTGAATTTCTCCCTTAGCTTAGCGACCTTCTCGGACACAATGGTGTTCTGGTTTCCGAAAATTCGTTTTCTAACATCAAGGTAGTTTTGTAGTCTTTCGTGCAATGGTATGAGTGGTCTAAGTCTTGGTGGAACAGGGGGTGAATAAACATCGGCGTGACTGGTAACGCAAGGTCGTTTCAGCATTCTGATGGCGGGTATTGGCGGGTCTGTGGGAGAAGTGTTGTTGTAGTTTGAGTTCGAGCTGGAAACGGATTCAGAATTACTGATAAGGGAAAGGTCAGTTGATCTTATTGTGACTCCGGGTTCTTCTCCAGAGAGCAATTCCCCCGGGGCTTTAAACTGCTCTTCGGATCGTTTCCCGAGCATCGAGGACATTGCGGAGTGGTGATATTGTCCCAGCCACACTTAAAACAGAACAGGGACCTCTGAGGGTCAGGGCATTTGAAAAACGAATGACCCTTACCCTTGCAATTCCAACAAGTAAAGTTGCGAGTGTCCCGTTCTTTTTTTGGGTGGAATGCCTCTAACTCGGGCACGAAATCCTCTCCCTCTCCTTTCTCAGCAACAAGCTCGGAGACAGCACTTCTACGAGGAGGTGGTGTTGGTCCAAATCTTGATTTTTGTACGGCGGCTTCACGGTCGAGGATGTATTTTTCAACCTTCCGACAGACATGGACCATCTGCGCCAGGGTGCTGGTATCGAAAGTGATAAGCAACAATCCCATCTGCCTTCGGACGTTGTTTTTCAGTATATCGATGATTTCAACATCTGGTTTTCGAATCCTCAACCTTCCATTCAACTTCTGGATTGCTGCGTAGAAGTCATCAAAGGTTTCGTTCGGGCCCTGATGTCTATCGTACAACCTCCTCGACAGTTCCGAATCCGACTCCAGACTCCTGAACTGTTCAATCAGAGCGTTCTTCAATACTGGCCAGGTCACATTTGGATTCGCCTTCAAGTAGGTCCAATACCATTCCGCTACTCGGTCTGTGACAAAATGGTGGAAGTTGATGACGACTTCTTCCCACGAGGCCTTATGGCTTTCCCTGATATGGTCCAGCTGGAACAGGAAGTCATCCACGGATTTATCTCGGTTGTCGAACTTCAGCCCCCATTTGTGGAAGTTCTGGTACCTACTTGTATGGCTTGATGGACGCGGGACCGATTGAGTGTTATTGACGGGATCACTCAAAGTCAGGTCGTTTAACCGTCGCAGAAATTCTTCAACATTGGAGGTATCAACAGCAGCACCACGACGTGGAGGTGATCGAGTTCGTGAAGGAGTTACGTTCCTTAGTGGTGATTGGACTGGTGATGATCGGGCATGTGTAGTAGTAGTACGGCCCCGTAAAAACGCTTCATGCAGGCTCGATCTCCTCTCTGGGGCCGTTCGTTGAACAACTGGCGTTGGGGCCGCAAGTGTATCACGCATCACGTTGGCAACTTCATCCCGGAGGGCCGCTCTCGTCCGTTCCATCTCTCCAGCGAAGAAACGCAAATCCTCAGCTCTACTCGCTCCAACAGCTGCTGTGACTACCTCATGTATGTAGCCAGTAAGGTATTCTTCATTCCCTCTTAAGGAATCGCGATTTCTAGGAGTAGGTTGCGGAATTCTATTCTGAGAGTCTCCGCCCACAGCCCCTTGGTTGTCTTTAGCTCCATCCAGTGAAGATCGTGGATGTGGAATTGGTGGTCCAATTGGAGGAGCAAGATCCGCAAAGGAATCTGTGAGGAGCCGCGAACGTAAATCTCGGCTTTTCATTATACCCTTACCTCTTCCTCGAGTTATACGACTTGGCATGTTCAATGGGTTAAAATTAAAAGTTAAATGAAGAATAAAAAAAATGCAACTCAATTGAAGATAGGCGAAGAAAAAAGAAAAAGTTAAAACAGACGTTAACCGTTAGGTATTTAAAAGAAAGATTTTAAAATTAGGAATATAGTATGAGAAAAGAGAACTAAATTCAGCGTATTATATGAAAGAATATAATCCGAAACGTAGAGAAATAAAAAGAGAAATATCTTTAAAGAAGCCTAAACAAAATAAGTAAAAATTCAAATTAAAATTCAAAAATATTTGTTTGTTATATATGTATATAATTAAAAGAAAATGTTTATCTAAACTAAAACCAAAAAATATTAATAGAACTAAAAAATTGTTTGCCAGAGAAAAATAAAATTTTATAAAAGATGATCCAAATATTTCATATAGTCGAGGTGAAGTGACTTGCTGAGCGGCGAATACTGACGACGTATGAAGACCAGTTCTAGAACCCCTATAGAATCACAAAAGTTTGATTCGGAAAGCTCAACCATACTACATCCACAACATTGTATACTTAACTTGATTTGTTACGCTACGACAGGCTGCGCTTGCTATGTTCAACTAGCTTATCTGCCAAGCTGACAGTCAAGCATCTGAAACACTGTGCAGATAGTTCTTTTTAAAATAATTATCTGTTTACAACATGAAATTAAACAACTGTAGCAGAATGAAATATACCTCCAAACTAAGGCTTTAATGTATACTGTAAACAGGTATTCTGTTTTAATTCATTATCACGAAACGCTACAGCCTTAATGCGGGTGGGTAAACCCATTAAGCGGACGTCCGCAAAAACAAATTAATAATCTACAAGAGAAAAAAAATCTTGGATTGAAAAAAAAGTCTAACACTAAACAAACACAAGTCCGAAATACAACATGTATCTGCAGCATAGTCATCGCTTATGAACTCCAAACCAAACTTCCCACAAGGTGTTAAAATTTTTGAAGAATTCGGGCCCCACGTTGGGCGCCATCTGTAACGAACCGCTGGTGAAATCGGTTGGATTCCCAAGAGAATCCGACCTCTCCGTCCTATACCACCGTTACAACCCCAGGCCTACAGATGCAAGAGGCTGATCCGGGCAGCAGGAAGGAGAGGGTGTTCAGGCTACGGTAGCTTGGCATGCTTGCTTTAGCACGATCTAGCTCGTCGGTGGTCGGGGTTCTTGCTACCGTAACACTGAACCGTTGTTACGCAACTTCATGCCGGAGAGAGTATAAACGTAGTATCGGTGGTTCAACAATAAAAAAAAATCGTTGAGCCCGAATTCTTCAATGTGGGAACCAGGGGTGTGTGATTCAGATAGGGGGAGGGTTAAAGTTGTTAATAACCCCTTTTTGGAGGTTTTATCCCACCCTATGTGACCTGGGCCACCAAACCTTGGCTACTGCTTCCTCCGTATTATGCAGTAGCCCCTAACCGGATAGAGTTTCCAGCTTACCAGATTCTAATCTTCACCATCGTCATCCTTCAACGTGTCACTCCACCTCTGACTTCGGGTTTAGTGCTTCATGCTATCCTAAATGGGAAAAAAAAGCAAATAAAAAAAAAAGAATTACACTTCCCAAGGACATAACTCGATTTCACTCAATCCATACCGCTCAATGGACGATAAAAAGAGGGAAGATCAATTTTAAATACTATTTTTATTATGGGCGAAAAATAACAATAAAATTCAAAAAATGGTAATATCAATCTAGTTATTTAAATTTCGATGGAAAACTAAAAAAAAACTATTAACTTTAAAAAAAAAATTTAATAATATTTATTTTTGTCAGTTGGCAACCATGTGATGTATTCTATATTAAAGTCTTTTGATTTTATTCTATTTTTATTAACTTTCCTAAAAAAAACTTGAAATATTCGAACAATCGTTGGCAACCATGAAAGAATTTAAAAGAAAACTTTTAATATTTTGTCGTCGTTGGTTTATCAAATTGAAATTTGTTTCTTTTCTTCTTAAAGCATCTCTTTTTAAATGTTGTTATTTAAATGAGATTTACTTTTTGTATTTAGCTACTATTTATTTCATTATATTTTTTCTATATAAGTGTTCCAACAAAACAAATTAAAATATTCTGATGATATATACATATAAGTACTTAATTGACTTACTTGGATTTGTTGCCGCCAATGTAGTGCACCACCTTGGTTTCCTCCTTTTATTTTTCACTGGGAAAGAAACTAATGTCGATTTCCATTGAACCACATGAAATAGACGGCCCGTCGCTACTAAAAATCAATATTTTTTGGTTCCAATGGAAAGAAAAAACGTAGCAATATCTTTTTGTAAGTGTATTAGTGTAGCAGCTGTCAGAACCATACTAAAATATTTACAGTAATAATCCCGCGTCTCGTCTATTGTTTTGGTCTGGTGTGAATTGATGTTTCCCATGTCGGAAAGAAAAACAGCACAAAAAAAACCGAAAACAAACAATTACCAAAAAGTAAAAATTTTCAAATGGGATGATAACCAAACAAAATTTTTGCTGCATTTGTATGGAAAATATATGGCTTCTTCAATTATTTTTTCCACAAACAATAATTTCATTTGACGCTTGCAAAACTGTGAAGTTTTTAGTATGTGTTCAAATGAGTGTGAAAATCTGTGTAGATTCTTCTCAAAAGACGAATTCAAAACGAATCAATTCGCCGGGAAAAAACATCAATACTTTTCCCATTGGAAAACGTTTAAGAAAAAAATATTGCCGGCCCGTCGACGGCACATCAATATTTTGGTTCAATGGAAAACCACATAATTCAACAAAAGCAAAGAAATATTTTAATATGTTTTGATGACACTTTTTTTTGTTTACTCTATTATTAAATTCTTTTTTTTTTCGATTAATTTTAAAATTCTTTCAGGTAAGTACAGTTTATAGCTATACATATTTTTTTCCCATTTTTTTTTTCAGATTAAATTTTTTTTTTGTTTGATTAATTATTATATATACAAATTCTATAATTTACACATATACACCACGTCGTACAAGCAAGATACATAATACAATTAGGAAAAGGGGGGGGGAGGTACGCAGAAAATCGAAAGGTAGGGAGGTGAGTATCACAAGGGAGAAATTTCACAGGGTTGTTCCGGTTGGTGATCCTCCAGGTGAGTACGATGATCACAGGTAAGTAGGTAGGTAGGTATTGGTTGTTGTTTCCTAATTGGTAATTTCCGATTATCTTTTTTTTTGTAGGTAAGTATCCCTTTTTTTTTTATTTTAAATGGTTTTCAGCAGGTAAGTATCACTGGGTTTTCTTTTCTATATATATTTTTTTTTACTTTAAATTTTCTTTAGGCAGGTAAGTATCAATTTTTTTCCAGCAGGGAAGTATTCATTTTTTTTTTTTGCAGGTAAGTACACTGAGTTTTTTTCTATGTTTTTTATTAATTTTTTTAGCAGGTAAGTACACTGGGTTTTTTTCTGTTTTATTAATTTTTCAGCAGGTAGGTAAAAGGGTTTAATTTTTCTTTCGGCAGGAGAATATCACTGGGTTTTCTTTCTATATATTTTTTTTTTTTATTTAAATTTTCTTTAGTCAGGTAAGTAATAATTTTTTTTTTTTTTTTTTTACCAGGTAAGTATTCAATTTTTAACAGGTAAGTATTAATTTTTTTTTTTCAGCAGGTAAGTAGGTACACCGTTTTGTAATTTTGTATTTTTATTTTACTATATTTATTTTTTTTTCAGGGTAGGTATTCATATATTATTTTTAACTTAATAAATAACTAGGTTGGTAATTAAAACCAAAACTAATCTTATTTTCTGTTAATTTTTTGTTCTTTAAAATTTACGCACTAGTTTGTCTTTGTCTTTATTATTTTTTTGTTCTACTTTTATTACCAACAAGAATCGCGTAATCCTCTTATAATAAAAGGATTTACCAGAGACCGAACCGCACTGCTTTATATTTCAAGATCAACTGTCTGACTCTTAACTAATTATAGTAACTGCAGGTTCTAATTTTCTTCACTCTCACTCTTGCGGGATAATCATCCCACCTACGTAGCGGTCAATTCCTACAGTTCGAGGTCGTGGTATATAAATCATGCCATCAATTCTAACATCAATTCTAACAGTTAGACTGAGTTATGTACTAGCTAATATGTATCGTATTCATAATGTATTTTCTCAGTTAAACGGAGGTTTGGTATAGAGACAAAAAATAGACTTAGTTATATAATGAGTTTAGGTGTGCAATATTATCATTGCGTTATTATATTTGCTATCTATTATTATAGTCTGGGCTATAAAGTTCATTATTTTGTTATGTGTGTATTATTATTATTATTATTATTATTATTATTATTATTATTATTATTATTATTATTATTATTATTATTATTATTATTATTATTATTATTATTATTATTATTATTATTATTATTATTATTATTATTATTATTATTATTATTATTATTATTATTATTATTATTATTATTATTATTATTATTATTATTATTATTATTATTATTATTATTATTATTATTATTATTATTATTATTATTAATATTTTAAATATTATTAGAGATTATTATATTAAGGTATTATTATGTTAGTTACTTTTTATTTATTCTTATGGGTAGGGTTGCTAAGTTATTCAATTGGGTATTAATTGTTTTAAGATTTTTTTTTTGTATATATATATATATTGCGGTGCAGTTTCCTACAATTTAAAAGGTTTAAGTGACAATTTGTGTTATTAGATTTTTTTGCGACTTATAGGATCTGTATGGAAAGAAGGTATTGCATTCGTAAAATATTTCGAACTCGATATTTTTAATCAAACATGGTATATCGCTGGTAAAGAAATAGAAAAAAAGTAGGTCCCCCGATTCCCTCTGTGTGTCTGTCTATCCACACCCCAACAACCTAAACCATTTGGTCGTTTAAGTTGAAAATTGGAATATAAGGTTTTAAGCCGATTCGCGTTAGGGTTTTTTCTTCTGTTTTTCTTAGACTAAAAATAACATTAGTTCTAAAGAGGAAAAAAAAAGTTTGCCAGAAAAATTGTATCTTTTTTCCTAAGAAAATGAAAGGAATGTTTTTTTTGCGTATTTTCGTCGATGCAATTTTCGGGAATCTAGATTATTACTACCATTTTCAGTTTGTTTACTAAGTTAGTGCGTTGAGCTGTCATGCTAGAGGTCTTGGGTTCGATCCCTGCCTGTGCCACCTAAAGGTTTATTCACGGGTACTGCATATTGCGAGGAATTGACAAATTCTCCAAGAGTACTTCTTGTCACGGAAAAGTGCTTTCTCAAATTAGCTGTGCGGATTCGGCATATAAACTGTGGGTCCCCTCCATCTTACTTACAATTACTCGCCCACACGAATGGTTGAGAGTTGTAAGTCACCTGGTCTGGTTCTCTACGGACTGTTGCGCCACCTACTTTATTTATTTTTTTATATATTAATTTGATAAAAACATTTATTATATTTTTCAATTAGCCATTAGTTCATCGAAAGTGTCACTTTTGCTGTTTTTGGGACATTTATATTCTTGAAATTCTTGTAAACATTTAAGTTCTTGACCATTCAATGCATGTTCATCGCTTATTATTTGATTTATTAAGTTCATTTATTAAGTTTATTGATGTCATTTTTTTAAGGTTATTTATAAGATAATAGATTTTTTTTTACAATCTTTTTGTACGTCAACAAAATGAAATTGAATTTATCACTATTTTTTGGGATTTAAAGGCAATTTAATTTGTGTTAAGAAAATACAAAAATGTTTCTCTTTTCTCAGAATATATGTAAATCAAATTGGCGATCTCTTGTTCTTGTTATTTCTAAAAATCTCAATATTTACTCCTTTCTCAGAAAAGAAATAATTACAATAATTTAAAGTACTAATAAAGTTTTTTTTTAAGATTGCAAATTTAGTGAACACCTTTAAGATTATTATAAAGATTTTGTTTTGTTTTTGACAGACAACCCGCTTTTTTAACTTCCCAAAGGAAGTTATTGTAATCGGTCCGATTTGTCAAATTGAAAATTTTGAAATTTCTCGACATTTCAATGTCCATAGAGTCTAAATAAAATATTTTTAGAGGAATTTCTGTGCGTTTTTACGTTCGTACGTCCGTATTTCTATACGTCCGTACGTTCGCGAAGTTTTTTCGTCGTCTATAATTCAAGAACGATATCGCTATCAAATAAATGTTGTTTTACAAAAAATGTAGAAAGGATTTTTAAAAAAATTGAGTGCGCGGTTTTTTAACATTGCAATTTAAAGAAAAGGTGAAAATTTTGGTTAACTCAAAATATCTTACGAACTAATAATGCTTGCATCTTGAAATAAAGTTTGTATTATCATTTGCACGTGATACCAAACAAGCATATTTTTCGAAAAAAATCTAATTACTACTAACGGTTTTTTTTATAGATAAAACAAGTCCTCGAATATTTTACGAACAAAAAATGATTTTGTCTCCAAAATAATTCTATGTATAATAACGTTTTTGACGTGTGGTAAAATTTTGAGGAAAATCCAATTAACAGTTTTTGTACAATAAATATAAACCTAAAAAAAAACATTACTAAAAGTTGGTAAAAATTGATTTTCGACTCAAACATCTTTTCAAAAATTTGAGATTATGGCTTCAAACTAATTTTGTCTTAAAAGAAATATTATTTTTAACATTGGGTAAAATTGTGCTAAGAATCGAATTGACAGTTTTCTCTGTATCGTAAAGTGGTTAAAAGTTGATGATGTCCAACGGATTGCAATATTGTTCGATTTCCGATTAATTTTGTTCTTGGTCCACGCCTCACTGAAATACAAATTGTATACTGATATATACAAAATAAATAATTTCAAATATAGGGGGGTCAAAAATAAAAAATAAAAAAAAAATACTCTCCCCTAGACCCACTATCGAAGAAAATTTAAAATTAAGGTTTTAAGGAGATTCGCGTTCAAACCAAAACGAACAGCAGGCCAAAAATCTATTATTTGAATTTTCTCAAAAGCTGATACATAAATAACTGTATCTTTATTATATCTAATTGAGTGCAGCTATAGGATCATAGGCATAGGCTAGATAAATATTGGAGACATCTTGACTCCTCAACATTTTTAGGTGAGCAAAACATTGCTCAGTGCTGCTAGAGTTTATTATTTATTTATTTAATATTTAAAGAAATTTGTAATCCAATTTGGAACGAACATTTTAAGTTTTTACACTTGTTTTTTTCTAAAATAAGTTTTTTTAAGTTTGTGTACATGTTTTTAAAAGAATTTAGAAGACCAAATAGTGGGGTGTAAAATTATTTTCGAAAAAAAGCAGCAAAATGGTATATTTTAAACTCAGCTTATTGATTACGTTGATAACTTTTGGGGCAATGGTGTTTTTTGGTTAATTGGTACAGACTTGTTATTTAAAAAAAAAAGAAGTCTTACGGAGTTAATTGTCCTACTATAAGACCGTTCATATTAACTTACGAATTTGATTATTTTATTTCGCATCTCAAACACAGTTTTGTCATCGCATTCTAGGAATTAAATGTTCTTTTCTGTTTCAATACATCAAATTAATTGTATCGTCAATAAAACAAATTATATTCTTGTTCTTTTTGAAACAGGTGCAAAGGAATTAAATGATAACTATGTTCCTCATTCTTTGTACGATTGCTATGGTAGCCCATGAATATGTTTCAAAATTTTGGACACCATTTTACTAAATTCATAAAAATCGTATTGAATCAACTCCACATATACATAGCTAGGTTCTGCATTTCACTTTCATTCGAAATGAAATTGAAACCGTATCAATATACAAATTCCAGTTTTGAAATTCACTTTTTTTCAAAATCAATTTCAATTTTTCAAACTTAAATCGAAGTGAATTTTCGTGTTCTACATTTCGATTATTGCAAATTTCATGTGATTTCAAGTTGACTTAAATAAGTTGATGTGATTTGAATTTGACAAGAGAAAGTTATTGAAAAACAGCAATAAATCTACTCAAAGGAAATAAACATCAACTTTTGTATGAAATGCATTTGATTCGTGAGAAGTCAACAAACATTTAAACTGATTTTACAGCACACAAAATGTCTTCTCTATAACATTTCGAACAAAACAATGTCACCTCAAAAACTCTTAAGACTGATTTAGCCAATGTCATCAGAGCCTTTTCCAAACGATATTTAGTTATAAACTTCCAGCTACCAAGTGCATCAAATAAATGCAAGTAAAAAACACTAATATTTTATACTTATTTTATTGAAAAGCACAAAATAAATGAAAACATAAGAAATTATACAAATTATGACAGTCAGCAGAATTATTTATTGGCTGATGTGATAAATGTCAGCTGTTTTCATTTATTTTAAAGTGATTTCCAATGATAAAACTCAGATAACAATTTCGATTTCATAAGCTATTGCAAGGCTCGCATTCGCATGAGTCTACTAACGCCAGTTTTTTGTTCACGAGTGGTTTTCAATCTGTCAAGTTTGTCTTTTTGACAGCTGTCACTTGAGTAGACGTAATTTTAAAAAACGTTTGCAAAACGGGAAATTTATAATTATGAGATTATTATTATAAAAGTGAACCTCGTTTCTTTTTGGACAGAAAATGTAAGTTTATTTTTGACGCGAATTCGCAGTTCTTTATTTCGAGTTTAGCGAACTAGTATTTGTTAGTTAAGTTCTTTACATAAATGTTTGAATGCATACAAAATAGAAGGAAAATAACAACTAAGTGTATGTAATATAGGCTAAGTTCATTAATGTATAAATGCAGGAGAAATGCAAGATTTGCGTTCATAAATGTAAATACTGCAATACTGCAATTGGTAATTCCGTTAAAAAACAGTCTGACAGCTGAAATGCGATCAAACCTGCAGTCGATTTATTTCTGTTGCCGTTCTGCAGGAAAATGAGAAAACAAGGTAAAATAATTGAATATTTATTAAATTGTTGGCACCAAATATAATGATTTGCTATTAATAAGTTGAAATATAAAATGTATACTTTATAAAAATGAATTAGTAAATGAATTAGTTCCATTTAAAACATTTAAAATAAGTCTTATGCCCATGTTCTGCATTCACTTATTGTGAATACACTTTGCGAAATTGAATTAGGGTGTTCCACAATTCGTTATAGTGAATTGGATTTTCGAACATGCAAATGGATGTTCTGTATTTCGGTTTGTTCCATTTTTTGAACGCATTCAAATGACTTTTTTTATTTTTGTCAATTGATCTTTGATAGAAATCGGAGTGTTGCAGCAAGTTTTTGAATGAAGGTATTCGAAGAATTTATTAAAAAAAAGTTTTATTTCCCTAAGAACATATGAAAAAGCGTCTTTGCTTGATCTAAAATTACAATGAAAGCTTAAAAGAGGAAATCAAGAATTACTTTATTTATCAGAACAAGTCTACATAATTTTTACACACATTCTTTCAAGTAAATCTTATATATTTCATTTGTCTCGAAAAATTCGTCTTCATATTTTTTCACTTGAATTCTGCTTCCTTCTATCACTTAAAATTGCCAATAACATTGCATCCATGTTCGCGACAGCAAACTTTTTACTTCAGAATCAAAATAAAAATGGATAATCCTTCAGTTCTCACAGTTCGAAGCAATTTCGGAGTTTTCGAAATCGATAGAATTGAAGAACATGCAATTACATTTCACATGAAATTGAAAAGTGATCTCAATTCACTTTCGATCGAAATTTGGAACATGGTCATTAATAAAACATTTTTATTGGTCATTTTGAAAGAATTTTGTTAAGACACTAAAAAACCAAAACCCGCATAACTCAGTGAAAAAAACTTAAATATTTCTGTCACACTTTTTTTATAGGCGCCTACTTTGATGACATTTATGAACTGGTTTTTGATATTGTATATCTGCCGCATTCTTGCAGAAGTTTTCTGTTCATAAATCCATTGCATGAATTTTGTCGGCATGGCTTGTGCAACTAGTGGTTGCATCCTTGAACTCACCCATATTTGTGAACCAAACAAAATTGCGACTTTATTTGGCAGCCATCTTGAATTTGAGTAAAATCTGTTCATTTAATAGGTTTTATTTTAAAAGATTATTATTATTATTATATGCTTTTTATTGCCTTATCATTTTAAATACATTTAAATACATCTATAGATACAATTTTTAAATTTTTTAATTAGAACTTTTACAAATTATTTAAAAAAATGATGCAAATTACAAATATAGAATTATTAATTAGTTAATGGAAAAGTAAAATAATTGATATTTAAAAGTTTGGTTATTTATTTTTTCAATTTTTATTATTAGTTTTTTTCGTAAGCGGCCCATAGGTATCGATTTTTCGCCTCACTATATCAATTTTCGTTTATTTGGCAAAGATCGTCGCTCCAACTCTTGTTCGGTCGGCCTGTTCGTCTCTTGCTTTCCAGTCTCCATTTTGTTGAAAACTTTGTCCATCTTTGATCCTGTAGTCTTGAAATATGTCCTGCCCAACTCCATTTTTGTCTTTTGGTTCTATCTATCACGTCAATTATTCGAGTACTGTTTCGGATGTCTTCATTTCTTATCCTTTCGCTGGGTCTTATTCTGAGGAATTTTCTTTCCATTTTGGGTTGACAGATCCTTAGCTGGTCAAATGATTTTGTATTCAAGCTCAGGGTAAGTAGTCCATAAGTAAGCACCGGCGAAATAGCGGAGTCGAAGAGATATTTTCGTGTTTCTGCACTTTGGTTCAGTTCTAAAATCTGTTTGAGGCTCCAGAATTGCTTCCAATTGTTTGTGATGCGTTTGTTGATTTCTTTTTTCTCTTGGTCCTTAAAAAATTTTAGTTGTCCCAAGTATATGTAGTCCTCTATGTATTCTATTTGTTCATGGTCCAGAATTAATCTTCTCTGATGTGGTTTGTCATCACTTGTTGATTTGTAGTCTATAGTTCTTGCACAAGCTAGTACGTTCTGTTGTCATTTCTTGTATATATTTAGCTTTTGTAGATATTAGTACTATATCGTCCGCAAATCTTAGGTTGTTTAGAAGTTGTCCACATATCCTTATACCAAATTTTGTCTTCCAGTTCATCTTTTGAAAAATATTCTTTAGGCCTGCACTAAATATTGGTGGTGAAAGCGGGTCTGCTTGTCTGACGCCTCTTGTTATTTTAAATTTACGTCCTGTAATCTCTGTTTTTATGCTTTACTGAAGTCTATGAATAAAAACTATATTGGTTGTTGAAATTCATTGCACTTTTCTATCAGTTGATTAATCGTCTGTAGGTAGTCTGTTGTTGAGAAACCTTCTCTGAATCTTGTTTGATGTTCCTGCAGATTGTTTTTGAAAACAGCTTTTAAATTGTCGAAATGTTACTCATATATTAAAAGATAGTTGCTCAAAACTTAAGCTATAAGCTTTGGTCTTAAACGTTTTTTCCTAAGACTAATATTTTTGATAATATTATTCAGAAAAATATACTCACGTGTATATTCATGGGAGTTCCCATTTTTCGTGCAATATTCTCATTAGATTCCTTATAATAATATCAATTTTGAGAAACATCTTCTTGAATCTAAAAAACTAAAAAAGATTTAAACAAAATGAGAAACGAGAATGAGTAAGACTTTAAATCTATTAACATTTTCAAATCAACCATTTTGATTTAGAACATCCTGCTTTTCGGTATGGTTTTTATGACAAGTTCATTATATTCTTGACTTATGGAGAAACGTGATACGAATTTAATAAAAGCCAAAACTTAAAAGTTAAATAAAAGCAGAAGACATCGATTTTCCCACAATATACGATGGTTCTATTTAAAGTACATTATGTACATATACGTAAAATGTATGTATATAAAAACTGTTAAAAGTTATTGAATAAAATATTAACCAAAAACCTATAAATAAGTCAATTTAAAATATAAAAAATGTTATGTTATCTCTTAAAGCAGCATAAAAACATAAGCACACCAAATAGATGATGCCTTATGGCTTATTGTCCGTGTCCGTTGCCTCTCTAACCAGCAAAAAAAAAACAGCCCCCATTACGATTAAATCGACGCTTCATAATGGCGCAGCTCCGCTCCGCTCCGACATCGACAACGACATATACATCGAATTCGATTTGGATTTCGACATCCAGCAGTCATCAGCCATCGACCACATATATGTACCTAGTATCTATATTGTCGTAGATAGGTAAAGTATATATTATTTAAGCCATAAACCTGACCGGGTCTTATCAATACTCCATGTTGTTGGATGTTGTTTGTCTTGAAATATTTTAAGTGCCTGATATGTGCGAGGCATAAAAATAAATTTGTGGGAAACAACATCATCTTATGCGAGTATATGCCGCATATTCTCATCATCAGAGACACGATACGACAACGACAACGACAACGACAACACACTGCTACACTATTCACGAGGCGCACGTCATTAATTCACAAATCAAAATCTTATCGCCGACGAATTAAAAGTCCTCTCTCTTCCAATCCAATGGATGCGGTGGCGGCAATCGCGACGCCGACGACTAACAGAGGCGGTCGTGGTGAATGGCGGTGGCGGTGACGGTGGCGGAGCAGCGGCATTGCTTTCTACATTAAAATCAATGAGAACACTGATTCTGCGATTTCTAGTGATGGCTTTCGGCTACTTACATACAATTCCGAACAAAACCTTATGGAATGAGAATTCTGTTTGTTATATTTATCTCATAAATAATTGCACATTAATGTGGTTCCAGTGAACGATCAAGCCAGCGAGCGGTACATTCCGATATGTCGGAGATAAATCGAACATGGATTTAAATTTTAAAGAATTGTGAGCTCGATCTCAAGCTTCGACCAACCAAAGAAGATTGGACGAGTATATTTAAGTATTTAACATATAATCTTACAGGAATTGTATGGAAGAACCCTTTTTGACCTCGAATTGTTAATCAACTGTTTACATATAGTTAACTGATGGAAGAGAAAGTGTTTAGCCCTAATAAAGAAAAGACAGATAGACATATGTATACATATAGAGCGCCAGTCTTTTGTGGCATAGTTGCTGGTTGATGAAATGCCGACGACATTTCATAAATTGATAATATTGAGACCTTGTTTGGTTTTGGAGGTGGTGACAGAAAAGTAGAATTTCTGATGTGATTTAACAAGAATCTTATCACGTCACTCAAAATTTTCCATTTGGTCCTTTTTGTTCATGCCCATAAATTACTCTCGAGAATTGAATAGAATAGAGAATACATCTGTTTTTATTTTAAAGAGAGTTTGTGCCGACAATTTATACGCTTAAAACAACATAATGTTTTTAAACATAAACACCGATTCCGGATTACATTTTTAGTTATAAAATCAAAAATTTAAATTTCACTTGGAGTTTTGATATTTCAAATTTAGTTTACGAAAAGAATAAAAAAGTTAACTTGTGTTATGATCTTAATATACAAAATGCTATTGCGAGCATTTTATGCAATTTTCCAACGCCTTGTTAATGGTTTCGAGCTGCAGTATATGTTATTTGCAATTAGTCCTAATATTTTTTCTGAATTGTTCGCATAATATTAGTCCTTCACCGATTACCACAAAAAAGTTCAAAAAGGTTAAGAATGTTCGATAAAAAATGCTCCAATGATACTTTTATTTGCTTCTTTATTTATTTGTTTATTTAAGTAACCAATCAAAATACCACGAATAAACATGACACTATACATTTTTCTTCTCCACTCAAGAATTTGTATTCGAAGTAAGAGGCATTTCGAATTATAAGAATAATGGAAACCTTCTATTCAAAAATAGGGCTCTGGAAAGACTTTAGCAGCTACAGAAAGAGCAATAATAGATACTTTAAAGGATTTAGAATTCTCAGGACGTGGAGTAGCAAAGAAACTTAACAAAAACAAGAAATTTGTAAGTAATCATATAGCTGATCCACAAAAATATTTTCAAAATCAAAAAGGGTACTGGCAAAAACAAGAACATCTCGAGAAGGGCGGTTAATTATACGGCTTGTCTCATATTTCACTCCACCAGTAGCTAAAATAAGGGCCAAAAGCTGAGTATCAGCCAGAATAACAATGGTTCAAAGGATAATACAAAAAAGTGGTTCTATCCAGAGAAGAAAACTAAACAATTAATATGTTTTGAGGAAGGTACACAAGAAGCATCTGATAAATTTTGCAAGAGAGCTTTTACTTAGAGCAGTGAATGGAAACGCGTTGCCTTTTTGGGATGAAACAGTTTAAGCTTAACGGTTGGTTACAACTCATACAGGGCTTTTTAGCAGGGACGCTACAAAATCAGAACGACAGAGGCAGCATACGACGCCATATTTTTTGCCGCTCTTTTGACATTTTTCTTCAGTACGGTCGAAATTATTACTACCGAAAGGCTTCGAAAGTCAGTACCCTCAACGTTAAATGCGCAACGTCCAATTTATGGTCGTCAGAATCGTCCTAACAGATCAACAATTGAGCGTCTAGTGGATTAATTTTTTTAGCAGTAGTATCGGGAATATTGCTGCTGCCTAAATGTGTCTCTCACACGTCGTTCTCAAGCGATGAACGAAAAGATCTTTGCCTACATCTTAAAAGATTAAATTGACGAAAGAACTGAAGCCGCTTGACTGCCAAAAGTGTCTTGCAAATAATTCGGATTTTCATCGAAAAATCATCTTCAGCGGTGGGGTTCATTTCTGGCTGAATGGCTGCGTCAATAAAAAAAATATGCGGTATTGTACAGGCAACAATACACTAGATATCCATGGGCCATCATTGCATCCCGAAAAAATTACGGTTTGGTGTGGTTTATGGGCCGGCGGGCGGCGTGGCGTCGTTGGGCCGTACTTCTTCCGTGACGATCAAGACCGGCAGGATACTGTGAACGGGGATCGTTTCCGTTCAATGATATCCGAATATTTTTGGCCCGAAAGCACGTGGTTTGAACAGGACGACGCCACAAACCACACAGCGAATATTACAATCAATTTATTGTAAACCAAGTTTGGTGAACGTGCTATCTCACAAAATAGTCCATTCGCTTGGCCGCCTCGGTCGTGCGATTTGACGCCGTTAAACTATTTCCTGTGGAACTACGTCAAGTCTATGGTCCATGCCAATAAACCAGCGACGATTGATGAACTTCGTACGAATATAGAACATGAAGTCTCAGAAGTAGGGGCTGATTTACACTTTAAAACCGTCGAAAATTGGGTTCACCGTCTGGACTTTCGCAATCGTGCCTGTTGTGGCCATGCAAAAGAAATCAAGTTCCATATTTTCACAGGAGTAAAGAATTTCATTGAATATGAAAACCGTTTTTGTTTTATTTAAAAAAACTTTTTTAACGCTGTTATTGAAAAACATGATCTTTCCATGGTCTGAGAAAAGATGAGCTTATTTTGGAAAGAGATCATAGTCTTACATAAGGTGTATTGGTGTGGGGTGCTGTAACCTACTATTGCACAATCGACTTTAAGTTTTTGTCCACAATAATGAACGGGAATAACTATAAATTTCTGCGGCTGGAACGGTCATTTCAAATAAAAGCATTTTTTGACCTCTGCCTTGGATTTTCAAAAAACATAATGCCCCCATTTACACTTCGATGGTTGTTAAAAGTTGAATTCAATCAGAAAACTTGGAACTTTTGCCATAGCCAATATATTCACCTCATTTCATTATTGAAAACGTTTAGCTATGGCTTTTTCATAAAGTTTATGAAGTTGGTAGAAAATTTGAGGACAAGGTCACCTTAATCGACTCTTCTTGTGATTTCTGGTTCCAAATTTCCTGTGAATGTAAAAAAAATTGGATTTCTTCATTCCAAACCGTCTTAAAGTTTAGTTTAGTTTATTTCATCAAGCAGAAAATATAATATAATAGCACTAATAATAATAAATATAATAAATATGTATAAATATTTAGAATCTGCGTTAGTAAATAAATAAATAAATATGAAATTAAGTAACTATGTATTGATTAGATAGCAAAACAAGCATGACATTTCTTTTAAAAATATCTCTTGAACAGAGTTGAAATATATCAATGGAATGTAAACTCTATTTGTCACTTTGATGCAACAGATATGGGTTCATTACTCCTACTGTAGTTGCTTCTAATAAAATCATCACGTAGGTAGAAAACCATACGGAGACTTCTGCAAGGAAAATACAAATTAATACATTTAAGCAAATAAGAACAATTTATGTGGTTACTTAATATATCTTTTACCATCATTACTGAAAAATATCTCCTTCTTAACTCAAGCGTTTGCATACCAAAGAGCTGACACCTTACAGGATATGGAGGTCTATCAATACTCCAATTAAGCTTATTTAAAGCATATCTAGTGAAGGATTTCTGCACTTTTTCTATTCTTAAGGAATGAGTGTTATAGTACGGATGCCAAACAACACAACAATACTCAAGATTTGATCTGACAGAGGCTGAGTAAAGGCATTTGATTGCGTAAAGATCAGTAAATTCCTTTGTGTTCCTTCGTACAAAGCCGAGTATCTTATAAGCTTTATTTACAACAAAATCAATGTGAAAATTAAAAGAAAGTTTATGATCTAATATGACTCCTAAGTCTTTTTTTTTAGTAACTTTTTCCAAAACAATGTCATTAATTGTATGATTTTCTCCTAAGATACTTTAAACTTTGACACTTAGAGACATTCAGAAAGAGTAAATTTCTATTAAACCACAATGCCAATTCATTTTGATCCTCTTGCAATAATAGACAATCATCAACAGATCTAATGGTTTTAAAAATTATAACATCATCAGCATACAAAAAATAATTAGAAAATTTAAAAGCATCAGGAATAAAAAGTATAAAAAACAAAGATCTAACATGACTCCCCTGTGGAACACGTGATGTTACTTTGATAGCTTTAGATTTGAATTTATCTATTTTGACGAATTGGGTCCGGTTGCTCAAATAAAAACTTATCCATTTTAAAAAATGAAAATGGATTCCCAGCAAGGAAAGCTTATGAACAACAATTTCATGATTTACCCTATCAAAGGCCTTAGCAAAATCTGTGAAAACTCTATGTCTGTCTGAAAATCCTTATCAAAACTTTTTACTACGGAATTACATAAAACAGTGAGATTAGAAGTTGTTGATCTGCTTGACACGAAACCGTGCTGAGATTCATTCAAAAAAATAAAGTTTATCACAAACAATCTTTTCAAATATTTTTGGAATTACAAATTGGTCTATAGTTACATACTTTTTGTTTTAATCCTGCTTTGAAAATTGGAGAGATAATAGATGTTTTCCATTCATCTATGAATTGACCAGTTCGCAGGGAAATATTAAAAATAAAGCAAAGGGGTATCGCGAGAGATGTTGCATATTTTTTAATGATCTTAGGAGATATACCATCCGGTCCAGCACTTTTATTTTCATTAATACCTCTTAAGGCTTCAGATACTTCCATTATGCTAAAATTGATGCTGTTTTTCGTTTTTCTCTCAAATTTTGCATATGGTCTCTTCCTAATGATGCACTTTTTTGTACCCTTTTTAAATAGTTTACGTTTTGATCTTGGGTAATTCCAATTCCCTTCAATTTAAAAAAATTGTAATGCCATAATACGTACCTTTTCTCAGGTAGTACAAAAATGTCGGTTACCTACAACACTTCCACCAGTTATTTAAAAGCGAAAATCCGTTCCAAAATTTGTAACCTCATCCTAGTGATTGGGAGTGTATAAAATATGAGTTATTTTTGTTTGGTTGAAATTCCAAAATATATTTAAGAACAATTGAAATAAATAAGCCAGACACGAACATGTTTTATTGAATATATTTTCAAATACCCTTATTTTATCCTGGCATCACTGTCTCATTAGTTACCTACAAATATTTTAAATATCTTTGAGCTATAATTTACAGCATGCACTCAATTCTTATTTTTATTTCAAAAAATGTTAGGTATGTTTACTAGACGTCGATTAGTGTATTTCTTCCTACTGGCATTTCAAAAACTTCATATAAAAGACATCCATGTAAATATATTTGAACTAAAACTAGTCACTGCATTCAAAATTATCTTTTAAACAATGAATACATTTTAATTAATTAAAAATACACTCACTTGTAATACTAATCGTTTATGGTAGCATCAGGTACCTGTCCAGAAAACATTATTTTTAACATTTATATATACGCATACGTATGTATGTATATGTCACCCTATATTTGTAAGTACATACGTTCGCTGAAGTTATCGCACAGCCTTATCTTAAGCCTATAACATTTAATTTAAGATCTTCCCAAACTATTTTGACAGCCTACTTTACACTACTATGCTACTTTATTTCGTTTATCGTGAGTTTACGATCAAAAATCTGTACTGCCATCCCAAACATTACAATATAACTGCACAACACGAATAGTAATTATTAAAAATAATTCCATTCCCACATTTAACAATAGTTACAACCAAACACAGCTTAGCACAAAGGCAAAAATAACAATATAGCTATACCAAAGATAGGAAGCTATATGAACATAGACCATGCTGAAGCTATATTGCTGGATGCTGTATAGCTGCTAAATGACATCAAGAACTGGTGTTGAACCAACGAGCGTGCAATGTCGATGGGGAATCCTTATTGAAAATGTTTTAATCCTATTATGCGAATAATTCAATAATAACAACACATGTCATATATATTTGAATAAAAAGGACGAATGTTGTATAGGTAGTTATATAGGTACAGCATAAAGTGTTCGACCGTTTAGCTGTAGCCATTTACCAGCCCAGCCTGCGCGCACCGAATCAAGCGATAGGATTTAAGGATTTAACTTATTATTATATTTTTTTTTGCTGTTGTTCTTTTCGTCCTTGTTTTCCCTCATACAAGTAAACTTTTCTCCCATGACTGACTGACAGCCAAATATAAATACATTCACAGCTAAAGACTTATATAAATACCCTCAAAATGTCAGTTGATGAAAACAAAAAAGGACAACGCATTCAGGAACTTGAAAAACGAGGCCCATTGATACACTCAATTAGAATAGCAAAAAAAATACACACCGTACAACTGAACAAACATTAAATTTGTTAATTTGCGAGAACTGATGAGATGAGTAAGGACTTCCGATCCTGATGAATAGAGTTGCCATGTCTTTTTGGACCATCATCGTCAGTGATGATCTGAGCAAAAGAAGATGAGCCGTCTAATGCACAAAAGAATTTTGCAGATTAAACGCTTACCATTTGCACCTAATGTGTGAAATTAGTATTGTTTGGATGTCTGATGGTAAAATCGGCTTAGTGGACAATATTTTCTTCACAAATTAGAAAATTGGATTTCCAAACATGAATTTGGGTTTAAAATTAAAAAATAAACAATCTGCTTATAAATTAAGAAAATATGTTGGTTGGCAGTGTAGGTAAGGTACGTATTCATTCATTGGTTCAAATATGGAAGCCGCTATATGTAGTTCCCAGATGTGATGGGTTTCTTAACCAGTATAAATATGCACACATTATAGTTGTAAATTGAAGCAATTCCTAGTTTATATTGGCAATTACGAGCGCACGTTCGACGCCATTATGTGAATGATACTGCCCATATAATTGAGCAATTCAGGGTGTTCAAATTTGTATAGTTGCAACCAATCCATCCAATGGTGGTGCTTTCCATTTAGCAGCCAAATGCAATCAAATCATCTGAGGGTATCCTCATCCGTCCGTGCTCCGTGCTTCGCGATGATGCGTACTCGTCGGTCGTCATCAATGAGACAGCGGCACTGGAGGCGCTGCCATCCGTGGCAGTCGAACGCCGCTAGCAGCTGGCGGCGATGTTTTAGTAAAAAGCCTCCTCGAGGAGTGTGCCATCGGTGATGATGATGATGATTAGGTAAATTACGGGTAATTGATTGGTGGTGGTTACTCGCTCGTGAGCTAACAGATATCACAGTTAAGAGATACATAGTTATAACCTATCTTCCATGTTTTCATGTGAAATTCCATTCAGCAAATTAATTTAATGTATTCTCACTCTATATATAGTCAATAATTTCATTGATACTCGCGTACTTCATTTATACGAATTGCCCGATTGTTTTCAAATAAATTTTGATGAAAATAGTTTGGCTCGAGGTTTAATGATGATAAATGGCTTTTCTCCACTTGAAAATATTTACAAAATGGTTTGTAGGTATTTTAAAATAAATTCTTTATCATTTATTGTACGTAAAGTATTTTTTTATTTTTATTAACAGTAATGGAAATTGTTCAATGTAACATTAAAAGAAATATTTCAAAAGCCATTGAAGAAGTTGACATAAGAAAAAATCCTTCATTTTATTTTACCAGGGATTTTGATGTTTTCAGAAAAAAAAATTATATTCAGAAATGAAGGTGAAAAAAGTGTGGATTTTGAAAAGGCATAGTAAGCTCACGTCTCATAAAATACGCGATTTAAAATACATTGCAAAGTAATCAGTTTTCAACGTCTAAGGTCGACTTTAAAGTAATGAATTTGCTTTAGGAAAGAAATTTATTTTAAGCATTTCCTCTTTATAAGTCCAAGAAAGTCAATGACTGTATCTGTCAATAATAGATTTTTAGTATTTTTCATGTTTTACATATAATAGGGACCGCAAAATAACTCTTTTTTTGAAGATGCTATAAAAACATCAATTCCTATAATTTCAGCTGTATAGCAAGTAGCGCCGTGCGTCATGTTGAAACCAAATGTTGCCAATATCCTCCTTTTCTGTGCATAATCCGGTCGGAATCGTACAATTGATTATTGCAAATGTTTTATACAAAAGCGGCGCAGTTTTTTAATTTTTGGCAGGTAAAAACTGAATATGAAAATGTACAAACGCCAAGTTTTGTTTGATGTTAATATATTAACCTTTTGCCTTCTCATTGATCTGAGAAATAAAATAATGAAATATATTTCTGAATTTTATATAATACTAAATTTTCTAAATGTTGATAAATTAATGGCACGTTTTTTTACAACCAAAACTATAACCTGAGCTCTTACTTTTCTGACAGCAATCTTATAGTCTAAGCGATAGCTGAGAACGATATCTTTAGAAGTTCGCTTCACGTAGCACTTCTGCTCTCACGTCGTCAATCGTTCTTGCTGAATTAAATTGACAGACGCTGAAAAAACAAGCCTGTTTGATAAATTCAAATTTTCATCGAGTTTTACGGAATCGAAAATTTTGCAGAAATTTGTGGATATTTATCAGATATTTCAATTACAAAACTTATGATTTCAGTATTTGAAAGTAAGTCACTGCCTAGGATATGTCTTCTTATTTCTCTCAGTGTAGCACATCGCCCAACAAAATGAAAAACATCCTCGCGCTCTTACAGTTGCATAAAATCGACAAGTCATCGCGGTGAGGAAAGTAGCTCAGATTAAGGAGTTCTCCTCTTAGCCGGAACATGCACGAAATTTGATCGATAGAAAATTTCTCGTGGAATTATAGTCTAGTTTACTGTAAATCATGCTGTGCAGTGGGCTTTTGGCTTGCTTCTTTTATTGTCCTCTTGAGGCTTTATCCAGACGAGCTATTAGACGATATAAAGCTAGTTTTCAAGAGGCAAGGCTACTGTAGTTTTAGTCAACATCCACCTGCTCGGCAATTTCTATCCAGTCTTCAAAACATCCACTTCGGGATTGGTTTGTTTTAAGAACTTCTTTCTTTGGGAGACGATTACTTGGCATTTCCAGAGCATTGAGGATGTAATCGGCCTGCAGCTTGAGTGTTTTTATAAATAATAGGCGATGGGCCTGATTCCAACATGATCATGTAGTTTGGCGTACTCGAGAGAAGGTGAAAAATAGGTTTAATGTAGAATCTAAGCAGTTTTCCAACTTGTTCATATTTCCGAACTCCCAAAGCTTGCGCCGCATAAAACATAACTGATTCCGTTACAGCTTCAAAGACCCTGAATTTACTGGAACGCGTAATTTCCTTATTATTAAAACATTGCTTTCATGCTACGTTTATAGCTGTTTTCGACTTAACAAGTTTGTCAGTGAGATGTTTTCCATGCTCAAGTTCTTAGTAGTAGTAGCAGACTCCTAGATATTTGTATTCTCTCACAAACTCTATACTCTTTCACCATTATAGTGCCATTGCTCACTTGCACCCGATTCATAAAAACCATCACTTTGGATTTACTTAAATTTACCACGACTGTTGGTAATACTTCGGCGATATCATCAATGAAGAGCTCAAACAAGCTTGGACTGAGTGCACAGCCCTGTCTAACTCCTGATTTCGTTTGGATTCACTTCTATTAAGCATTGGCCATTCCATACTGATGCTTTGGTAGTCTTGTATAAATTTTGCAATATTGTACTGAACTTAAGCGACATTCCCAACTGGAAAAGCTTGTAAAATAGGGCATTGCTATCTACGGTGTGGAAAGCAGCGTCAACGAAGAATGCAAATACTTTCTTATTTATCGCTACAAAAATGTGATCGACGGTGGAGTATCCCGATCTGATTCCAGCTTGGAGCTCCCTGAGCAGATTATTAGAGTGTATCCATTGATTTAAATGGCTGAGCAGAATTGATGTAAATATCGTATATGACGAGTTCAAAAACGAGATTCCTCTGTAGTTTTCCGAAACTTCAGTCCTTCGCTTCTTGTGGATTGGGAAAATCAAGACATCGCTGAACTGGTTTGGGATGGATCCTCCCTCTAAGATCTAATAGAATACTGCTATTAGAGATACAACAAGAGTATCGATACCATATCTGTTGAATTCTGTGGGTATACCATCTGAGCCCGTAGCCTTTCGGCTTCGGCCACGCATTGAGCGACCGAGTGACGAGTCGCTGAGCGACCAATATGAGCGATGGGTGCCCGTTTACTAAACGACACGTCGCTGAGCGATTAGTTTGGAAAAATGCCATTGTCAAGTGCGGTTCGTCATAGCTTACAAGTTAAAAGTCGCGTTCATCTTTATAGATTTGTAATAAAATCGAGAATCCGTAGATTTGTTGTACAGCCCATAAATCGTGAAAGGGAAAATTATGGTGAATTTCATCATTTATATCTGAATCTTCCAAGATTTCTTATCTCAAGTTTTTCGAAATTGTTAAATTTTGCCATAAATGGCAAGAGACTTTTGAAAAATTTAAGGTCTTCACTATCCTCTTCTTTTTTTGCTACCTCTTGCTTTAAAATTTGCAGTTTCTTTTTCTATCTCGAGAAATTCTAAATCCCGATACTGGACGGGGAGCTTTAAGAACCCTTTATTGGACACTAGCGTTCTCATATGGGAACAACTTTTGGAAAAATATATGCCTATACCAACAACTGACCACCTTCGAAATGTTATTAACGATAACTACCGGCGCTGGAAATTTCCTAACTGTTTGGGCAGTATTGATGGTAGACATTACGAAATTCAGGGTATAGCAAATTCTGGGTCTAGAGATTTTAACTACTGCACTATTTTTCTATTGTACTTCAAGCTGTAGGTGATGCTGACAAAAAGTTTCTAACAATTGAGGTGGGTGGGAGAGGAAAACAAACTGATGGTGATATCTGGATCTACTTTGTTCAAATTACTTGAAGCCGATAAATTTAACGTTCCACCCCCACTAGCATTACCAGAATCAAACATTGTTCTTCCAAATTTATTAATCGGAAATGAGGCTTACCCCTGAAAAATTGTTTATTAAGACCTTGTCTAAGAAGAAACTTAAATGCTCAAACATAAAATTTCAACAAAAAACTTCCAATCGCAAGAAAATGCATTGAGTGTGCCGTTGGCATATTAACAAAGAAATGGCGGTTTTTACAAAAAAAAAATCGAAAGGAAGCCAAGCTTGTATAGTGCACAATTTTGTAAGAGAGTGTGATGGTGGCAGTGACCTTGATTATATATGTACATATGTCTGCAGAAATGGCTAATGACTTAGCTCAAACAAATACAACCGCCCAAGAAGAACAGCACCATTATAACAGAAGCTCAAGAAATGCGTTGAATACAAGAAATGAGCGTGCGCAATATTTTTCGGAATTCGGGCGTTGAACAAAAAGCTCTATTAAAGATTAAATAACTAAAACTTATCCGAGCAATAATTAATTTGTCCAACTTTTTCCCACTCTTTATCGGTGACATTTTTATTTTTGTAATCTTTGTGGATGTCCTGCCTTAGCACTGAACGGCTTTGGACAGCTGAAAATAAACTTTCAGTGTTTATTGTACACATCTTTTTTCTACGTCGATCAAGCTTAGCCATCGACTGAAAAATTAAAACAGATTTGATTGCAGAGCCACGTGTCGTCGCTCTGTCGCTTAAAAAATCGCTCAATCGCTTACGGCTTATGTGGGCACCTTCTTAAGATTTCATGTGTTCTAATTGGGCTGGGTTCGAAATACTGTATGGATCAAAATACTGCATTTAAAATACTGTATCTCAAAATACTGTACGTACAATACTGTACGCATGTATAAATGCTGTAAATAAGGCTAAAAAATAAAAATCGTTTTGATAATGTAAAAAAGTGCGATTTGTAAGAAGCAAAAGCTCAATCGTCTACTCGATACCGTCAAGTTTAGACGATAGTTGATTTTTATCCTAACGTGGAGCTTTCAATGACGACATGAAAAATTCTGATCTAGGTCGTATATTATTGAAAATTTTTAAAGCCACGTTGAGCACATCATTACGAAGGATAATAAAAAGTTCTTGAAAGTATACAATTCCATAAATATTAAAGGTTTTCCATATCATATTTCTGTTTTTAGTTTACAGTAAAATTGGTTTTTGACCATAATGTTTGTAATTCAAGTGTAATTTCTTAAGGCGCGATTTCCGGAACTGTTCAAGTTCGTTTTTTGCAAAATCGTAATCTTTTATAAAAATGTTAATATTGCTTTGAGATTAAATTTTCATAAACAAGTCTAGACTAGGAATTAATTATTTTAAATTATGTAAGTAGCTCTTTCAACTTTAAATTTTAAGCTTAAGCCTTGGAAGAGCACATTTTTTTTTGTTGGGTTTTTATCCGCTTCCTAACTCGTATTTTGAATTAAATATTAGTTTTAGTATGTTTCTACGGAAACGAAGATCACCATTCAGCATTTCAAAAGCTAACAATTGTAATGCCGACCAGAATTGATTTTTGTCAAGAACCATGCAAGCTTTAAGTTCTTGGTTGCCTTCCCAAATAAAGCATTTAATTATTTATTTGACAACAAATATTTCACCAAAGTATGGGACGTTAGATATGTATGTTATTAGTAATTAATCGTTCATAAAATTTAACATCAATGTTCGAAAAAAAAAACATAACAATGATCGATGTAAAATACATAATACCGGAAAATATTCCTTCATAAGGCTTAAGGTGATTTTTTAATGACTCTTAAATCAAAATGGAAAATAGTTGTAGGTAACTAAATAGTCAAAATCCCTTACAACATTACTTGCAACCAGGAATGGTCGGGAGTCGTAAGTCACTAAACCCTAGTTCACATCGGACCGTTAAGCCACCTAATTCATTTAGATAGTAAAAATTCACAACTTAAAAAATAAGTTGTAGCTGTTTGGCTTTAAGGTGACCTAAATAGTATACAATCAAAATCTTCCCAGGACATGCCTCACTATGTCAATAATTTAATAAAATTAATCCGGTTCTGTAGAAATATTACAACACCCAGCTAGAATTATCTTTATATGTATCTAATCTACCTCTCTTCCTTCCTTTCTACTGCATAAAAAAAAAAACTTTTTTGTTTTATTTCTAAAAACAAATTTATTTCATTGTTGATATAAAATAAGCCCCGTGACGTCCTCAAAATATAATGCAACACCATATCAGAGTTTTACGGGTGAAATGTTTCTATTTTTCTCTCCATATAAATATCTACAAATATACATACAGACATACAATTACATAGATACATACATACATATATTTGAACGTCAGAGAAAGAAAAACAAATGGCGATCATGCTTACATGCGTGATGTGTGCAGTATGAAAATCTCAAATCGCTTTTCACTTTGGCTGTCTTCTATTTTTATTTATTATGCCAACATCATCCGTATAAACCGTTAATAGTGCCAAGTAGCGTAATATTTATATAAAAATTACGCACAATAGATATAAATGGTATAGGTATAGGAAAGCGGGCAGATGGTTGCCTATATTGCCTTAAGTCGTCGCTTGTCGTTCGGTCGGTCGTCTCGTCATACATTATTACAACAAAAGGTTCAAGAGGGTTAGATACAAAATGTATGCTTAAAAACCCGAGCTATTCGTGCTAGGTTAGGTTTATAGATAGACGTTCACTCGCTCGTTGTTTTTGTTATGTTTCTCCGGTACGTATTTACGCGCTTCCCTAATCGCATTCGAATTGAATCACAGAGCCACAAATTAACACACTGAGTATTAGTATAGGTAGGTTTACACAAACAATATCTATAGGTAGAAGATCCTGGCAAGGAGTTCAACTATAGGAAGGATATTTGTTTTTTTTTTTTTTTTTTTATCCATACCTATTGCTGATGTTACTGGCTTTATGTGCGCTGAATTGTCTCTCCTCCCCTAGGGTGTTCTATAGCACACCTTTTGCTCATTTCGCCCATTAATAAACTGGCGCGAGTAATGGCCGACAATTACTGTTATTACACAAGGGTATTTATACATATACATGTGTAGGTATCTACATTTTATTTTTTATATCCTTGCCGTTGTTCCCTTAACGTGTTTGATCGATATACATATGTACCGGCAAATGTACATATTATACATTTTGTACAGCAAGACAAACATATGTAGAAATCTAGCAGTCAGTCTCGTAGGGTAGGGTGGGAAGGTGTCACAGTGTCGTGCAAAAAAAAATTTAAACTAAAGTTAATATTTTTTTTTATAAGCGCACACTCAAAGGGATATATTACCCTTATTATGTAGACACAGTGTGAGCACTAGGAAAGGGAGAGAGGGGTTGAAAGGAGATGTCGGTGCACATTGGTTTTGAATTCCTGAATATTGCAATAGCTGGCAAAGACAGAGTGTGGTAAGGCATTCCACATTCGCATAGTACGACTAAAGAACGAATCTCTGTACTTGACAGTACGACCGAAGATGGGCTCGAGGGTAGATTGATGAGCATTCCTAGAAGCGCGAGTATTACGGTTGAACTGTTTAAGGGGAGGAATGCAGCCGGCTATTTCTCTAGAGCATAAACCATTAAAATAACGGTAAAACAGGGTGAGACAAGAAACATTTCGACGATGTTCAAGTGACGTAAATGATCTTATGATGGTAATATCACCAATCAATCTAAATGCTCTACGTTCAATACTATCCCAGAGGGTCAAGTAAGTTGCAGGAGCACCAGCCCAGATATGGAAGTTATACGCAAGCTTTGGACGTATATAAGTCTTGTAAATAACAGCCAGATCAGAGGGGGAGAAAAACTTCTTGCATCGCCTTAGAAAACCCAAACATCTTGTGGCATTTTTGGCGACATCGCGTATGTGATCGTTCCACAAAAGGTGGTTGCTGATACACATACCAAGAATATGGAGATGTTCAGTTTCCTCGATGCAAGTGCCATTTATGGATAATGGCAGGGGGGTATATTTCGCTTTAAGTTGGTTTAATTTGTTGAGTTTTCTTATATGCAACTTTCTACTTGACGTTATTATAGTCTTAAGTATAAAAGGGTCCGTCATATCCTATTTTTACATTGATTAACTCCGCCATTTTGCGGCGACTTTAATTTCTTCTGAAACGTCGATGTGGATCATTTGGTATTAAATAACATCAAAGATCTTCAATGAGCATGTTTTATCTAATACAAAATTTATGAATAGTGGATAAGGTTAGGTTAGGTTAAAGTGGCTGTCCGCGATGGTGTAGGGCACACTTAGGCCAGTTTGTAGTCTAATAGCCCATTGTGATACCACATTAATCTTGAGGCTTTCTTCTAAGCTCAATGAAACCAGTTTGAGTCCATTATGGAACATGGTAGACTGATTATGTTAATTTGATTGATAGAAGAATTCTCCTGGGCAATGCTTGGTTTGTTGAGCTAGAGCAGAGCGTGTACAGATGGGGTGGACATTTTTTCCTCCTTTATCTCATCCTTACAGTTTCTGCAAAAGTCATTGGAGATTACACCTAGCAGAGTGGCTTTCCTATTAGACAGTGACCGATTATGACACCGATTTAACAAGCTTATATGTGATTTGCTTAGAATAGCAAATAGCTAGCACCTTGATCGCTTGAGATCTAGTGTAATCCAGATGTTTTTTGGCTATGCTATTCCACCTGATGTTTGCCTTCTTCATAGTGTTTTGCATAAGCAATAGTTTAGATGTAGCGATTTGTATGCCAGCGAACGATTTGTGATTTCTTTGCTGAATACTTTGAATCAAACTATGCAAGTACCATAGGTCACCAACAATCTTTGTATGGCAAAGACAATCCGGTTACCGAGTTCAATGTTGGAAGATTAGTTATTAGCAAGTCTGAAGTTGTAGAAGCACTTTTAAATGTGAATAATGACTATCGTCTGGGTCCAGATAGTATGGCTCCAATTGTTTTAAAAATGTGTGCTGCCCCTTTCTAAAGGTGACATTGTTTCTGAATGGAAAAAATCTTTCATAATTCCCATTCATAAAGAAGGACCCAAACAGGAAATATCTAACTACCGCCCATCTGCAAATTGTCCACCATTCCAAAACTTTTTGAAAAACTTGTGTGTGATAAGTTTTAATTTTTGCTTAAGGAAGTAATATGGCCTTTCCAGCATTGATTTGTATCGGTCAGGTCGATAACTACTAACCTTTCCATTTTCACAAACTACATTCTCAATAAAATTGAAGCAGGGTATCTGGTTGGCGCCATCTATACCTACTGACTTTGCAAAAGCCTTTTTGGAATGGTTGAAATCTTATCATATAGGACGCATTCAATTTGTTTCCATTGGTAATGTTCTCTCTACATCACGACACAGGAGTCCCTAAAGGTAGTCACCTGGGACCCTTACTATTTCTTATATTTATTAATAATTATCTTAGACTTTTATTTGCTGGCGGTCTTAAGTTTTATAGATGCATAAAACAAACTGATGATTGCTGAAATCAGCAGTAGTGTTCTTGAAAGAGTCAATGAAAAGAAAGATCTTGGTGTTGTTTTTGACCTCAAACTCATTTTTATCAAACAAGTTAAATATGTTGATTTTTTTTTTTAAGAAACTCAACAGACTTTTCAGATCCTTATACTATTAAATTTCTTTCTAAGTAAGATCTATTTTATAATATTGTTGTGTGGTTTGGAACCCATACTATAGAATTCATTCATTAAGAATTGAAAGAGTCCAAAAGAATTTCGCTAGGTTTGTTATGTTAACTTTGATGGAATATTAAAGTTCCTTCATATGCTACGAGATGCAAGCTTAGTCACTCGAAAATCGACGTTAAATCTTCTCTGTATTATTTATTCGTGATATTCTGTCGCATCATATCAACTGTCTATACCTTCTATCTTTAATTGAGTTAAAAATACCTTCTCGTCAACTTAGAAATTATGATCTATTCCACGTAAGTTATTTATGGGTTAATTACGCAGTTAATGAACCTATAACTCACTGTGTTAGGGAAACCAATTCTGTCTCTAATGTAATAGACTTTGACTTCCATTTAAATAAAGTCACCTTAAAAAATAAACTTGTGTTCCATTTCCTAAATACTTACTGTAATTTATTTATTCTTTGCTTTTGTTTAAAGATTAATTTAATTTTAATTTTAAGTAATCTGTAAGATGATTAATGTAATCCCTACTTGATGAATAAACTAAATTAAACATTAGCCAAACGTCGTAGAGTAGTTTGTACTGTGCCATTTCTGGCGAGTTTGTCTGCCTTGCAATTTCTTGGAATGTCTCTATTCTCGGCACTCATCAAAGTTGAATATTAGAGATGATCGACAGTTGTCAAGCTTGTAGAGACAGAGTCCAAAGATTTGAAATCGGTTCGACTGTCTGAGAAAATACGAATATAGAATGTTGATATCACGTTTTTTTAGTTAGCAACAGACTTCTTTTATCACAAAAAGGTCCGCCTGGAACACGCTACAATGATTGGGAAGCCCAAATGAGAGACTTAATTTCAGTCGTGCAGAGTACACAACTCTACCAACCCCTTCATTGGGGATAAAGCTCTGAAGAATAGTTACGACCATGGTCCAACAAAAAAATCAACTACATAGCACGTCAAAAAATCGAAGAATTAGGGCTCCGGAATTATCAATTTTCAGTTGGAAACTTTACTGACTTTTTTGAAATATTGAAAAAAACAGTGAAAACTATTTTGAGTAGGGTCTTCAGCCTCATTTTCTACAATCGCAGTTTATGATAATGCCAATGATGCCCAAAAGGCGATCTATATAGTTCTCCAACTACCGTATTTAACTAACTGAATTACAACCATGTGACCTTTAGCCATTAGCTTAACAAAAAAAAATGATCCTTCGAAACAGTTTAAAATCAATTTAAGACAAGAAAAGAAGTTGGCACATTGGTGTTGATATTGTATCCTTTGGGACTGCTTTGAAAGAAATTAAATGAATTTAAAATAATAAATAAGGATTTTTGGTATTTTTCTATCCACAGCCATAATTGTAAATCTCCACAAATCTAATTCTTATTCTAAAAAGTAGTTAAGAACTGTTTATTTGGACTCCAAGTTCGTTAACCATATTTGATCCTGATAACATTTTAAGATTGCATCAATCTAGGTTTAGAAGTACAATCAAAATTTTTTTCCACAGACCTGTAAGTCCCTATATTAAACAAAAATATTTTGTTGCTCGAGGTATGCATCAGTGAAGGGGCTCAGTATAACAAAAAAAATATTGGATGTTTGTTCTGAAATTATTATATGCGCCACTAACTAAAAGCGATCACGGTTGAGTGCGTTTAAACTACTGTTCCTCTACTACCGTACCGACGACGTTATGATGTCGATGTCGATGACGACGACACAACGACAACGGACGAACGGACGGACGCACACCCACTCCGCAAATATGCGGCTCGTTTATATATTAAAAGGGATAGATACTCTGTACTCAGGATCCGTTCCGAAAAAAGAAAAAACGCAACCAGTATTTATGAAAATGATTTTATGGACGAATAACGTTTTGACTGCGTTAAGGTTCCCATAAAAATTACGGCTCTGTCACGCCTTCTGATTCACGAAAAACAACATCCAACAACAATATATACACCATGTACCTATGTATACCTATTTATATATATATTAAAAGTATTGCGTTCATTAAATGATGTGATTTAAAAGCATATTTAGGTGTATCTTATGTAGATAGATATAATTTTTGATTGGGGTGGCTTATAGGTAGGTTATAAATATGTATGAAGTTTTATTGTTAAATAAAATCATGTCACAGAAAAATTTATAAATATATGTTAAGGTATCGAAAACGACATACCTACGTACATGAATGATGTGTGCTCTTAATTCAGCAGTTTGTCACTCAAAAATATAGCTTTCATGCATCACGAAGTATATCAACACTCAGTTCAATTTAATATAAATAAATAAGTACCTAGGTAGAGGTATTTTTGTATCTTGAAACAATATGTTAAGTTGTGGTGTGACATAAATTTTGGTTTTTATGTAGTTTTGGAATTTGGAGGTAAATTTATGGACGAAAAATATATGAATTCGATGAACTGCTTAAAATAAAGGTACAAAATCTACGTAACCTCAACATACATCCATAGTAATTTGCTCCTTTAAAGATACATTTACAGTGAGACTATTATTTTTTGGAAGTAACATTCAACATTTTAAGAATTTTTAAATACGAATAGGACATCGTTCGACAGTATCTTCAAGGTTGTATCCTATCTGAACATACATAACTAAATTAACTAGATTACATAACTAATCAACATATATAAACTTATAAACTTCAAACTTAAATATTTAATTTAAAATTTTCAATAAATGTGCTCTCAATGCTGCATTCTAAGTAAGAATCGGTTTCGGTTTGTTTCAAACTGTTTTGGGAATACAAATGAAAGCTTCACACATTTATTAATAGCTCTCTTTAGATGCCGCTATTCATATTCGGTTAAACATTAGGGCATAACCTTCAGTTACACAAACGTTTTCACAAAAGCCTAATTGAAAAATAGTAAGATTTGTTAATATCAGAGATGTTACTATTGACTATTGACTAAGACACTTTTACAACATGCTTAGCAAAATATAAATTTAAAAAATATAGTGCCGTAATCAGGCTATTTTGCATTTTATGCTCAGAGAGAACATAATTTCCATTTGGCAGTTTTTCATATGGAATATTTAACTTGAGGTCCTTAAGAATAAAATTAAGGAAGTAATTTCGTACACCAATTTTCAGGAAAGGTAACAAGACTGAAGACAGATATAACAAACTACAAGCCCATTGCATAAATTTCTTGAATTTTAAAACTGTTTAAAAAACTTGTTTGTAAGACTGAAGCATTTTTTTGTAAGAATCTCATTTGCGAACAACAACAAAGTTTCGTAAAAAAAGATCAAACTTTACAAATCTCCCGACATCTCAAACATATTTTCAAACTCGTTACAAATAGGTTATGAATTTGACTGTGTATAAACTGACTTTTTGAAAGCTTCGGACAAACTTAGCCTCCGAATTATTTTATATAAACTCAATGTTCTAAACTGTCCACCATTTTTCTTAGGTTGGATCAAATCATACCTTGAAAAAAGAGGCTGAGATGCTACCCACACCGATATCTTTCCATTCCGTCTGTCGATTTGTCTTGATTAAAAATCAGTTGAATTATTCTCAAAAATTTAAAAATTACAAACAATATTTTGCAAATAATGAAATAGTTTGATTTTTTTTTGTTAACGAGATTTTTAGTCAAAAAACAATTTTATTAGCATTTCTTAAAAGTTTTTATTCTTTATATAAACAAATAATGAATGAAATGAGTTTGAAGTCAATAAAGAAAAAACCTGAGCTTTACTTTTTTGTACGTACCGTAAAGATTTTGTTTGTTTGAGACTCGTGAGAATGATGCTTATAATTGTCCATGGGAAAAACAGTTTTTTCCCCAAATTTACACCTGCAACTTTTAGCGTTTGCCTTGAGCTTTGTTTATTGTTATTGCAAATGCTGCTTCCAGAAGAAACTGCACGCTTTTAAACTGAAACTTCGTCCTAGTTGAGTAATCTGTAGCCGTACATAACTTTGGTGCGTCAAGATTTCTCATTAACAGGACTGCAACACCAACCTTAAAATCTCAACTTATGAGAAGGCAACCCTGATAATTCCAAAGAATTATGAAACTCTATGGGGTATGATGTTACTTGCCCCGTGTCCATAACGATGTCTACTGAGAGGTACTCGTCGATATCTCCCTCCAAGTCCTACAAGTTCGGCCCACCTAAATTTACCCATGGGAATGCGTCATTTACCCGGGGTAAAAAGTAGCCTATGTCCTTTCTCTGGTATCAAAATATCTCCATACCAAATTTCATTCAAATTTGTTCAGTAGTTTAGGCGTGATTGAGTAACAGACAGACAGACAGAGTTACTTTCGCATTTATAACATTGGAAATATTTTGTTAACGAGATTTTTAGTCGAAAAACAATTTCAATTTTTACCAATTTTAAGAGCATTTCTTTAAAGTTTTAATTTCTTATAAAACAAATACAAATTGAATGAATGAGATCAATTTGAAGTCAATATCTTTTCTTGCCTATACGAGATATCGAGAACCGAATTTTTAGCAAATTTGAGCACTATTTTTGTTGATTTAATTTTTTATGAAAAAACTGACTATTAGATTTTAATAAAAAATGTACTGAATGTCGAAAAAAATATTTTCTGTGAGATAAAATTAATTTGAAGCAAATATTTTTAAATTTTAATAAGATATTTGAGTCGAAAAATAATTTTTACCAACTTTTAGTAAAGGTTTTCTATAGGTTTTTAGTTTTTGTAAAAAAAAAACTGTCAATTCAATTTTTCTCAAAATTTATGCGAATGGTGAAAACAATATTTTGTATAAGATAAAATTACATTGAAGCCAATATCTAAAATTTTTAAAAAGATAATCCATTTTTACACTTCGATTTTTCTCAAAATTTTACCAGAAACGTTATTCTTCGTAACACACAATAATTTTAAAGATACAATTATTTTTTGTACGTACAATTTTCGAGGTGAAAATATTGGCTTTTTTCTAAAAATATACTAGTTTGATATAAGGTTACAATATATAATTTAAAATTTAACTAAAGTCTCTAGAGTTATTGGTTCGTAAGATATTTTGGGTTAACCAACATTTTAACCTTTTTTTAAAAATATGGTATGAAAACAACCCTCTCAAATTGTTTGAGAGTCTTTTCTGCATCTTTCTGCTCCTTTTGTATAACAAAATTTATTTAAAGTCGTATCTCTATACTGGTTCTTGGCCTAAAGACGACAAAAAAACGTCCCGAACGTACAGACGTACGGACGTACAAACATCTAAATCTTCTATTTCGACTCTAGGGAGCTTGAAACGTCGAGAAATATCAAAATTTTCAATTCGGCAAATTAGGCCGATTACAATAAGTTCCTATGGGAAGTTAAAAATGTCATTAAAAACCTTTTGTTGCTCAACAACATGTTCTTTAGGGAAGCCATCTTCAAGTCTGCGCTCAAGTGAAGTTCTCATATTTTTGCTAGCCTTGCTCTCAACCCTTCAAATTGCCAGACGATAACTTTTACCATAAAAAGAATCAATAGGGTATTTGATTATTATATATCGTACAATAAATTATGTCTTTTTAATATTTAGGTGTTCATTTCTGCTCCAACTTAGAATTTACACATCACGTTAATTTTCTTGTTAATAAAGCAAGTTTTATACTTGGTTTTATAAAAAGCTGGGTATAGGAGTTCAGTGCTTTTAATTTAAAATAACCTATAGAAGTTACTAAGTAAATTTTTTTGCAATCAATTAGCATTTAAAAATCTACAATTATGGACAGAAATTCAAATAATCAATAATAATCAGTTTTATCTACAGAAAACGAAAATTGTACCTGCTTCATTGAAAAAGATATTTATACATATATTTATTATTTATCTATTTATTGTCTCATATTTTGCCCTCTTATTTAACACATTTAACATTAAATTCGTTTCTCAAAAATTAAGCTATTATTATGGGATCATTTATCATAATGCGAGTGGTATAAGAACTTAATCAAATGATTTCTTCATTGCTGCTCAGGACTGTCCATACGACATTATAACTTTATCTGATACTTGCTTAAATAATAACTTTTTGAATGGTGAATATTTCCTTTTTTGATTACAAAGTCTTTCGCAAAGATCGTCCTGCCTTGAATCTCAATCGAAAAATAATTCACAATTGTATGATTTAAAAAAAAGCTAAGTATATGATTCCATAAAAACTTATTTAAACACAGTAGATTCAAGGCCGGGTTTATAGGTCCAGAAGCCTCGGGGAAATAAAATAAAGTAAACCATTTTTTCGCTCAAATTTTTCAATAAATAATTTATTGTGAAACCAAGTAGATTCCTTTATATTGAACAAACACATATAAATATAAACGGAAAAAGCAATTGCTTAAAATTAAATTTTATTGTTAACGAACGGATCCTTTCGAGCTTTTTTCGACGAAAAATCGTTGATGATTTCGTTGAAATCCAGTTCTCGGAGTAAATCGCTTTCACTGTACATATATTTTTTATAATTTTCATTTTTAAAAATGAGCGCTCTCCAGTGCAATTTGTTACCATCTAAACCCAAAACATTCTCAAAGCAATTTAGAAGTTTGGAAATGTAGCTCTGAATCTTTGTTTTAGGAGAATTTGGTAGTAAAATAGTTCCGGCGATTGATCTATTCCATAGTCCTTTTCCTTTTTGTATTGGTCAATCAAAGACACAAATTGAACCAACTCATTACCAAGACTAGACTCTAAATCATCCGGATACACTTTTTTCTGCTGCAGCGTGCAAATTTTCAGCATACATCTTCTCGATTTGATTCAGGAATCCAAATCTCGAACGTACAGCTTCATAGGCAATCTTTCAGAAAGAGAAACAGATAGCTGGTCAATCACTGGGATGAAAGCGGATACTTTGTATTTTTCCTTTGGCGACAGATTTGCGTCTTGTAGTTTCCCGTGATCCAGCGGATTCAACCTAACAGTGTACATATTCATCAGTATGGGATATTTTTTTGGCTGCTTCCTCGTTTTTATGAAAATCATTTAGTTTGGATTCCACGAATGATTTCAAAGATTCTAGTGCACGCATTACCGATTCAAGAAATATTTTCGGGTCTTGCAACATCTTGTTTGTATCGTTGAATCGCTCCAAAATATCGCTCCAAAATGTTGCAAACAAAGCGGTTTCAAGACCACTCATCTTCTGTAGAAGATGCGTTGCTTCAATCCTCACGATGTCTTTTGCTCTTTATTGGAACATACGAGTATGCTGGTTAAAGCTTGTTCTATTTCCGAATAGCCATTGACAAAGTCTTTCGTAGCTTCAGCTCGACAAGAGCATCGAGTATCGCTGAGCTTTTTCGAGACTAAAAACTGGCCCCTTTTCTCCTCCGATAATTTCTCATATAAAATTCGGTGCCGCTGGCTATGAAAAACGTGTATATATTCTGCACGAAATCAAAGAATTGAACAGCCGATAAGACAAGAGTCCCAGCAAAACCAAAACAAAGGAAAAGATGTTTACTAGTTAGAATTCGAAACAAAAATGTTCGGAATCTCTTTTGTGGGGGCCCCCGTTTGTGGAGGCTCCGGGGCTTCCGCCGGACAATATTAAACCAATTCTTTTAAATACTTGTGCTAATATACTTTGTATAATATTTAACCTTTCTTTAAGTAATGGTATAATAGATACCTAATAGATAGATGGAAATACTCTATAATAACTTCAGTTTATAAATCACTACAAAATAAATCAGGTACAAAAAGTTCGATTGAAAATTACAGACCAATTAAAAAACTTCAGTTAACTCCTAAGGCTTTCGAAGCTGTAGTAAAAAACAAATTGCATAATCTTATTCACAATAACATTTCAGTTTACCAACATGGTTTCTTTAAAGGTAGATCCACTACTACAAGTTTATCAATATTTTCAAATTTTTGTCAATAACAGATGGAAATGCGTTCTCAAGTCGACACTAATTTTCAAAGGCTTTCTCTTAAAAAAAAACTAGAGATGTATAAATTTCACTTCAAGCTCCTAATGTGGACAAAGAGCTATTTACTAGGCAGAAAAAAGATGGTGAAAATTGATAATGCCTTGTCTAAGAAAATTATAAATTTTTCGGGTGTTCCTCAAGGTAGTCACTTTGGACCACTTCTTTTTATCATTTTTACTAACGACATACCATTACATCTTACTTTTGTCTAAATGTCTTCTATTTGCTGACGATTTGAAAAAAAATCAGTTCCATAAATTTACTTAACGATGCAAAAAAAGTTCAAGTTGGTTTAAATAATTTAATTAAATGGTGTAATATCAATGGGCTATATTTCAACAATAAGAAATCTAGCGTTTTGACATTTTCTAGAAATCACAGTCCATTATATTATAATTATATACTTGAAAACGACATTTTACAAAGACTTGATAGCCATAAGAATCTAGGCGTAATCTTCGATTCTAAAGTTAATTTCTAAAATCACATAGAAAATGAGATCTAAAAGCAAACTTTGCTAGGGTTTGTTTTTCGAAATTCAAAAGATTTCAAAGACCCCTATACACATATTCTTTATTCTAGAATCGTCCAACCACAATTACAATATTGTACTGTTATGTGGAGCCCCTTTACCGCGTCTAGCATTTATCGTTGTTAAAGAAAAAATTCAAAAAAGGCTCACAAAGTTTGCCTTACGGAAAATATTTGGTTATTCAAATGTTCCATCTTATGAGAGGAGGTGTATTTTAATTGATCTAAAACCTCTTGCTCAGAGAAGAAAATTAAACTCAATACTTTTTGGTTCTGATGTCTTGAAATTTAATATTGACTGTTCGAATTCTAGAAATTTGCGCCCTCGTGACTGTGATTTTTTAAATGTTCCTTTCTTTCGTTTTGTTCCAGAATACTCCAAGTCATTTGAAGTAATTTACAGAATTTCTAGGTTTTTTAAGTACTTGAAGACAGTTAATTTTATAGTTTTTTTATGTTATGTGATAATCTCCATTTTACTCTGCTTGTATAATATGTTTCCTGTTTGCATAGCTTTACATCTTATGACTTTTGTGGAAAAATGTTAGGTATCTATAAATAAAATAATTTTTTAGATAGTTTGATACCTAACTAATTTATTTATTTTTTATTATTCAAGAAGAAAATAGGTATAAGCACCTATGTACATATCCACCTTCCTTAGAAAATCACCCTATCGTAGAAAAGCTTAATGTTATGTACATAAACAAACGCATGTTTTAAACTTACCAGACCATTTAAATCCAATTTAGATGTCTCGAGTCGTAGATACGAAGGTATTAAGTGCTCTCATGGGCATTGATATTACATATAGTTACATTTTAAACACCAAATCAATAAGCATTTTCAAAATATACGTACCTACGAATAGGTACATAGGTTATGAAGGTATAAATAGGAAGGTAACTACCTGCCTCTGTAGAGCTTCCTAAAGAGGTAACTTCTATGTAAAAAACTCTTACGCACCGAATGTGCCTATAGCGCATTGCCATTTCCCAAAGATCGCATCGCGATGTCAAAAAATGTCAAAATAATAATATCAAACAGCTATAGGTAGGGGTTTAGTAGGCACCTAAATAGGTGATACAAAATATGAAGACCCTTTAAAAAAAAAGCTTTTGAAAAACCATAAAAATCAACATTATTCATATTAAACATTAAAAACCTCGACTATCTACAGCTTTCGAAATTAATAAGCCGATTAACGCATGCATGCCTACAACTTCAATTAAGCAGAATTATATGTCTGCCCATCTACGAATAGATATCTACTACATAGCTATGTACACAAATCGGCACCTAAGGTACATTCCTACCTACAACATAGCAAATGTACACAAACTTATAAGTTCATTTATGGGATTTTTGTCAGGATTTCCCCCCCACAAAAAAAAAAAAAAACAATTCCCATTTGAACTCTGTCACAACATCACAACAAAAAAAAGGACTCACATAGGACCCAACACAATTCGAGACAACAACCACTTTGCTAAACTCTCTTGCTAATGAAATTCGTATCCTACCAACATTTATCAAAGGACATTTTTTTTTTAACTTAATATTAATAAGGATTTCTCATGTTGACGCTAGTTGAACATGCCGTAAATTCTAAATACTCTATCTCTTTTCCTCTCTGTATCTTATCCCACCAAACCAACCTAAATATATCTCCCTATATTCCTACAGCACGAGCGAGTTGGTCGTGAAAGATACATATGTAGACGCGCTTGTATGTACAAGTTAGGTACCTAACATATATTAGGTGTAGATACCCTTAAAAACAAAAGATAATGGAAATAATAATAATAACGCTTTCTACAAAGAAGAAGCAAAAAAAATCAAATAAGAACACAGAAAAAAAGAATCTAAAATCATCCCTCTTGGTCACAAGCCACGCCCTGTAGTACAAGAAAACAATCTAAAAAAAAAACAACAACGAACACAAAAACAAACAAAATTGATGTCCTTTTTCCCATAGTTTTCCACCAAGGTGTGGAAAAAGATTTTTCAAACCAAACTCGACTCGTATCGTAGTATAAACGAAACGACCCCCATCTGTTGTCGTCATCGCATGGACAAAGACGTAGATATTTTCTGTGCTTTTTTTAGTATGGAAGAGGGGGGAGGTTATTTTTGGGGAACTGTTTTTCTTAAACGCAGCAGTGTTCCGCTAAATGAAATGAAATAAATAATTTTTGTTGTTGGTGGTTCTTAACAAATAACCGCAATGTGCGTGGAGATAGCAAAAAAAAACAACACCAACCCGAACCCTCTATCTGCCTCACCACTCCGCTTCTTGACTTGACTATACCTACCCTATACTGTAACACCCGACATAATTTTTTTTTTGGACTAGAACACACATATATACAAGAAGACAAGAACTGTGCGCATTACCTTGAAGCCGCACCGTTATAAATCATCAAATTAACAATCCTGAAAACAACACTGATACGAATTAGGGGTGGCTATAAAACGAATACAAGAAAACAACTGTGCTCAACAGCAACAACAATACACAAGGCAAAGGACCAACCACCACCATATTGGTGATGGTAATGGGAGTAAAGAAAATAACGAATAACTTGATATTATATTGGATCTTCTACCTAGCTACCTATATTCCTACCTTAAGCCCCTCTCATATAGAAAAATCAAAATCGTTGAGCCAGCGGGATATACCCAGCACAACCCCATTTCGCCCGCCACCCTATATTCAGAGGCGGTTAGATGGCGCCCAACTCGGGGCCCATACTACGATTTGTTATGTTTTCACTTATGATGGAAGATAAAAATACAATGGTACATAGTTTGCAGTTTAGTACATACAATTAAGTCGTTGTTATTTAAATCCAACTAAATTTAACTACCCGCCGTCATTAAAGATACTAAAACCATTTTTCAATGTTTTGAAGAAAAATGATAGTTAAGAAACTAAGTGAAATTTCTAACCAATAATTCTGGCTATAGGTCTCCATTTCTAGACAGAAACCGTTTAAGTATGATGATATTTTTTTGTGGGTTTTAAGCTAGTGTGGGCATCAAGAGCTAGAATTATGGAAGTTGAATTAAAAAGCTTTACTTGTTTATATAAGAGTTTTCCAGTAATTATTTAGATGGGAATGTTTAGGTTTCTAGGATATTTACCAGAGCTTACCGTTTAATCAAAGTGTTGGTTTTATCTAGGGCTGTTATTTTAGAGAATTTGAGAAACTCTGAAAAATATTTAAGGTTTAACTTTGGGTTTTAAAATTAAAAATATTTATATGAGTAGATATTTTTTTTTAAATTACATTTCATCAATATCGGTAGCTATTAAAAAGTTTTTCAGAGTTTTTCTTTGGTTTTGATGTGAGCTAAGTTCTTTCAATCAACTAAATAGGGGCAGGTATTCTAATTTATTCAGATTGTTTGCAAATAATACCCGTGTTTTTTGGCATTCTATAAATAGTATAGTAGAAAATACCCAAGAAAATCAATCGGCAGTAGTCAGATTTTTGTATTTAAAAATTGGTGCAACTGAAAGAAGACCTGTCAGAATAATAGTAAAAAAATACACAAATAGAAGAAAGTTCTTGAAAATCAAAAGTTTAAACTAACTTCAGCAACAAAAAAATTAACTAAAGCTAATAAATTGGACAATATTCAAGAAGAAATGGTAAGAAAACATCTGGGAATTGAGATTCTATAAAAAAAAATGTATTTAACAATTGCAGCTTTGACATAAACTAAAAACTTCAAGAAGGGGGTTTGTTCGTAGACCACTCCATTAACATGTGATGTTGAAGCGAGCTTGAAGCTGAATCGAGTTGAAATGAGCTTGATTTACATCCACCGATCCCCGATAGGAATCGAGTCAAAATTTGTGGAAATCGAGTTGAAATGAACTTGATTCAGTAGTGGATCGGTGTCGAGTCAAAATTTGTGAAGCAAAACTTGTATGAAAAACTTGTGTCTGTTTATTTGCAGTTTCTTGTGTACAAAAAATATAGTTTTGTTTTAATCAACTTAAAAATTGCACATGGAGTAAGTTGCATATTACTATTTTACTTGCACTTCATAAGAAACATCGAAACACCATTTGCATTTCAGAAAGTGCTGTCAAACTTAAGCCTTTTTAGATCTCCTTGTGCGATGGAAACACCAATAGATTTTTTCAATCTAAACTGAGATAAACCTTTGGTTAACCTTTCATTAACAAAACTTATTAATATCAACAGTAACAGATTGAGAAGAAGGTTGAGAAGTCGAACAAGTGGGTACCACGATTCCGTCTGATTAGATTAAGATTTAGATTCATTTATTTAACACAGTTTTGACATTTTGTTTTGTTACAATTTTTAAATGAATGAAATGACAATGGCGAAATTTGCCGTCTGTCGGACAGTAACAGATTGATTTTTTTCCCCAATAGAAAACACATGATGCCAAATGCACAACTACTCAACGAACACACCCATCGAGATACAAATGCAACATCAATCGCATTTGAGAACGAAATCACATAAAATCCATTCGAGACTCGTATAAATGTCAAAAACCCATCCGTAGTAAAATTCTTCTTTAACTTTTATCGGTATTAATCATACTGCGGATATTGTTTTTGTTATTCGTGTAAAATCCTTCTTTACTATTGATAGATTTTCCAACAAAACACGGGTAATGATGTGACAAACTCTGTGTTACAGTTTGTAGCTTTTGGGTCAAGGTTGTTTTGAAACGTTTTTTTTTCGAATACTATAAAGTAAATGTAAAATTAAAAAATGTAGTGGCCGATACCGAAATCGGGAATTCAAAAACGTGAAAAAGCATTTATTAATCCGCTAACGGAAAGAAACAGGAGACTATTAATTATTATTTTGGCAAAGCAGTAGGCCTTTTGGACAAGTGTTCAAACATTTTTTAAAATGTATCTTTCTACTATTTACTATCTACTATTGTCACTTTATTTCTTGTCTATATAAAGGAATCCACAGAAGCATTTCTTCCTTTAAACAGGAATTAGTGCTTAAATTTTTTAAAGAGTGCATACATCAGTTTGCACTTGAGCTGAGTATCAGCCAATTTAATTAGACCAAAACCTCATTTCTAACCACACTTTTTTCCCAATGCTTTCACTGATAAAATTTTAATATGCAGTTTCGTGACTTTAATTTTTCTCTTTAACTTATAGTGAATTCCGTTTTCCGTCATCTGCCTTAATTTTCAAGATAGCATCGTTTAAATTTGTCATCAACATTCTGATGGTATTTTAAAATGCTACACAATACACAAACAACATAGGTTTTAAATTTTGTTTGGTAACTTTGGGTTTGTTTTTAACGTAAGAAAGAGGCTGGGATGAGACCCACACTGATAACTTCTCATCCCGTCTGTCAATTTGTCTTGCTTAAAAGTTAGTAGGTTTTCGTGTTTTGTTAAAAATGTTTTCAGTTGAATTATTCTTCCAAATTTTAAAATTACCAACAGTATTTTGCATACATTGAAATAGTTTGATTTCAAAATCTTTTTTTTTGTTAACGCGATTGTTAGTCGAAAACCAATTTTAGTCGCATTTCTTAAAAGTTTTTATTTCTTATACAAACAAAAACAAATTGGATAAATGAAATTAATTTGAAGTCAATATCTTCAATTGTCCACGAGATATTGAAAACCGAACATGAATTTTTACCAATTTTGCGTACACTACTTTTGTAAATTTGAATTCTTTATAAAAGAAGAAATGACTGTTGGATTTTTATAAAAAATGTCGAAAACAATATTTTCTGTGAGATAAAATTAGATTGAAGCCAATATTTTTAATTTTTGAAAAGAAATTTTAGTCGAAAGTAAATTTTTACCAAGTTTTAGTATTGGTTGTTTTTTTGTAGGAAAACTGTCAATTCGATTTTTCTCAAAATGTAACCGAATGTTGAAAACAATGTTTCTTATGGGACAAAATTAGTCTAAAGCCAAAATCTCAAATTTTTGAAAAGATAAATGAATCAAAAATCAATTTTTACAAACTTTTATTAGCTTTTTTATTTTTTGTAACAAAACTGTCAATTCGCTTCTTCTCAAAATTTTACCAGATATCAAAAAGTCGTTTGTTCGTAAAATATTCGAGGTGATAACTATTTTTTTTTTGATTTATAACAAAACGTTTATTGAATTTTTTTTCCGAAAATATATTTGTTTGGTATCACGTTACAATATAATTTAAAATTGAATTCAAGTCTCTAGCTATTGGTATGGATAACACCACGTACTCAATTTTCTTTAGTGCCCTTTCTTCATCTTTCTGCATTATTGGGGCGTATAATCACTCGTGCGTCGAAAATTCGCCTAAAGGCGAATGTTTTAGCGAACTAACAGTTTGCTGGTTCGTCTTTAAAAACAAAGTTGCCAACATTAAAAACTGAAAGTGAAATGTCATTCATTGTCATAAATATTTAAAAAGTCGGATTGAAGAATATTGTTTTTTTCTGAAAAAAAGTAAATAAAAATAAAGATGATTAGCAGCGTTGAATTGAATTCGAGGATGAAAATGAAGAAGTAACAACTAAAGAAGAAGAAATCTTGATCTGCAGAATTGAGGAGAAGTTAAAGAGACGCTTCCAACCCACTGGAAGTAGCAGATAATTTGTAATATAAAATTAACAAATACTTTGATAAAATTTAACTAGATTTTTTTCATAGATTTGTGTTATACTTTCGGCTTAGCAAACACGCATTAAATATCTTTTAAGTCAGATAAGTTCAGGATTTCAAACGACTCAAAGTTCTGCAATTACACCAATTTTAACACTTGCGTGCGCACTACGATTTCTCGGATGTGGAAGTTATCAAAATAGTGTAGGAAATGACTTTAAGCTGGGTTTCTCCCAACCTACAGTTGCAGAAGTTTTAAGCGAAGTTCCTAATTTGTTTGAAGTAAGAATCTGCCCAGTTTGGATCAACGCAGATATGTCCACTAATGAAAGGCAAGAAGCAGGAAACTATTTTGTTCAAAGAGCAGGCTTACCAGAGATAGTTGGATGTGTAGACGGAACTCATATTGCTATCATAGCTCCTGCTCAGTTACAACACCAATATTTAAATAGAAACGGTTTTTACAGCTTAAATGCGATGGTGGTAAAGTACTTCAAAATTGAATCTTGATGTTTAGGTAAAACTTTTTCTTTTTAAGACTTGACAATAATGGAGTAATAAGATTTATTGATGCTAGATATCCTGGTTCTACGCATGGCTCGTTTGTGTGGAATCATAGTGCGTTAAAGGATTTGTTAGAAAGGTGGTGGATAAATGGAGAGCGGCCAAGATAGCCACTCTTTACCCTCTCATATAGGAGGTCCCAATGCGTTTAGTTCCAGGGCAAACGAATCCCAATATCCAAACGGTCTGACACCCTTGGCAATGTCGGGGTTTGCCTCCATTAGCTCCACCAACTTTGAGAAATTGTAATTAATTTATTTAATAATTATTTATGTTGTTCTTACCTTTGTCGATTTTCACCCATTTTTTTTATGTCGCAACAAAAAATCTAGACAATTACTTCGAATTGATAAAAGAACTGTGATTTTTTCAAAATCTTCAAGAATTACAGTTCGACCGATTGTGACAGATAAAGGCAAGCATTCCTCAATTGTAATAGAGCATTTCAGTTCGCCAAATTAAGTTTAAGGCGCACGTCAACTTGGCGAATCGCAAACAGTAATGCGAAAAAGTCACGTTCGCTTATTTTTTTAGGCGACTCGCGAGTGCTAATACGGCCCATAATCTGTGTAACAAAATTTATTTGAAGCCGATATCTCTACTGGTTCTTGAGCTATGGACGACAAAAAAAACTTCACGAACGTTACGCACATCAGACATCTTTCTAAAAATCTTTTATTTCGAATCTTAAGACCTTGAAAGGTCGAGAAATGTCAAAATTTTCAATTCGAAAAAAACGGACCCATTGCAATAACTTTCTATGGGAAGCTAATAAATGAATAAATACCTTCAACATTTGTAATCCACTAAATTGTAGAGACAAATTAAATACTAAAACTGCAACCTAAAAACCCCAATTTTTCACACAAGACAATATTTTATCCAAGCGCCAAATTTTTTAATCAATTTGGTGATAATCTCTGTCCAAATAGCAGATTTTTTGAGACTCACATCCGCGGATGCGGATTTTATAATTTATTAAATAAAAACTATTTTAAGTCCTTAAATAAAGGAAAATTTTATTGATTATCTTTGCTTTTAATAATTAAGTTTAAAAATGGGTGAGTTATATTCAATAAAAAGCAGGACTGCAGCCTTCTCAGACTGCAATCTGTTCCTTAGTGGATCGTATATTAATTCAGCTCCACTAAATAGTTGTTCGCTGGGAACACTGGCTGGTGGAGGTGATAAATACCTCAGTGCAGCTTTGGAAAGCCTTTTAAAGTCTGTTTGTTGGACTTTCCACCAATCAAGTGGTTTATTATCCAATTCTAGTCATTTCAGTAACATGCTAACTCCCTTCGTAGAAGTGCTTCGGGACTAGAGTCTCCTTCATTTTCGTCTTCAGATGATAAATCTAGCATCATTGCCATATCGCTTCTGAAGCAAGCCTTGTAACTTAAACCGGACGTTCCTGGTTCCGAATGTAAAGTCTTATACATTTTCTTTTTTTTGTGTTATTTGCATTTGGTGACAACGTAGGAAAACTGGTGCTTAATTAAAATTACATCTTTTATTCTTTCCTCGGTGATGGTTTGAAAAATGTATGCTTATAGAGAGGGTCTTCTTAGTTTGATGAAATCGCATACAAATCGTTGTCTAGCAAAGATGAAAATTTTGTTGCAAAATGAGTTTTCAGATTAAAGGCTGCCAGCCGAATGGCATCAGTAATGGTTTTTTGATAAGTATTCATCTAGTTTTTTCTTGCATTTGAATTATAGGAATCACAGATGATATAAGTGCCTGAGAGCTGCTCATTTTACGAGTAGCTTCTTCAAAAGGTTTGAGTAGTTCAAGGCAGCTTCCAATTATTTTCCACTCTTCTGGCAAAAATGGTTCAATATTGTTGTCATTGGCATAAAGACTTAATGCATCTTTTATCTTGGAAAAACGCTCAAACATGTAGAATGTGATATTCTAGTGTGTCACAAAATCTTGGAGTACTTTAAGATGTGGTTGATTAAGTCTGTCACGATTTTTTCTAACTGTTTTTAAGCAATAGTTGAATGATTGAAATGGGTTGAAATTTTCTTTGATTTTTGCTTAATGTCTTTTATATTTTCTGGCGATTTTAAACCATGTCGAATTAAAATTTGCATCTTGTGAACAGTGCAATCTAAATCAGTCAATGATGCTAGTCGCATACCTCTTTTCATATTGGAGCCCTTATCTCGTATAAGACAGTGCACTTTTTCCTTCAAAATATTCCATTCGGTAAGCATTGTGTTAAATTTGTCTGCAATGATGTCACCTGTATGGCGATTCTCAAACGTCTCGCATTTCAATACGAATTATGTTCGTTGTAAGTTTTCTGATACTCCGTGGCAAGTGAAGCTTAGCAATAAAAAACTTGAGCTGGGATCTGTCCAAATATCAGAAGAAGAAGAAAAAGCGTTAAAAAACATATTCGCATATGCAACAAACTCCGCATGAGTTTATGCGGATGCGGATGTTGGAATTATTGCGAATAATCCGCAATTGCGAATGCGGATGCGAATATTCGCAACATCCCTAATAGGTATGTATCAACCCAAACTTAAATTTTGTTCTATTTTTGATTCTTGGTCCGAATAAGATTAATTCAAAAATAAAAACAACATAATTTATTTTCAAAATCATGATTTTCTTTCAATTTTTGTTGGGTGCCATTTAAAAATTTTGTGTTAATAAGTACCTACAGTTGTGTTCATAAAAATAGCAGTGCTCTCCAAATAAAACAAAAAGGCCTTCAATATCAACGTTATAATATATTTCAAAAAAACAGAAAATAAGTATTATTGATTTTTTACCGTTAGCTTTGTCATAGTAAAAACCGTTTTTTAAATTTTTAGCTGTTCATAAAAATAGCAGTGCATGACAAATTACTGGATCTATTACGTAAGAAAAACTGAAATAAGTTATATGAAAGTATACAAAAAATGTTAGCTTACAATTTGTAGGTACTTTGTTGCAAAAGCATTGTTTTTTATGACTGCTTCGCATCTACGTGGCATCGAGTATTGCGTTCCACGAATCACGCGCTGTTTCCCACAATTCTTTCGAATTCTTGAATTTTGCTTTATAAATTGAGTTCTTAACATCCCCCCACAAATTTTCGATGGGGTTAAGGTCGGGCCACTCCATAACAGATAACATGATTTTGCATTTTTTGACGTATGCTTTAAGTCATATTCTTGTTGGTATACCCAAACCAACGGCATTTCGTCTTCAGCATAGGGTAACATAACCTCCTCGAGAATTTTCACATAGTCGGTTGCATCACTTATACCCCCGTTAAGATAAATAGGCCCTAATCCGTAATATTAAAAGCAAGCCCATATCATAATTTTTCCTCCACCATGCTTCACTGTTTTTATAGTGTATCGCGGATCGATTTCTGCATTTTAGGGTCTTGTCACATATTCCCGACGCCCATTGGACCCACAAAGGACGACTTTGCTTTCATCGCTCCGCAGAACATTCCTATATTTCTCTTTTGCCTAATCTCTATCTATGCGCTTTAAAAAACTCCATTCTCTTGGCCACATGCCGTTTCGTCAAGAATGGTACCTTGCGTGGACTTCGGGCTTATAACTTCGCTTATAAAAAAGTCTTCGTATTGTGACAGCGTTAATAGACAGTTGAAGTCCATTTATTTTTTATGTCAGTTCTTTTAGTAGTCATCCTTTTTGGGCCTACGCCTAGCGTTTGCGGTTTATGTTGCCATTTTAAGGCGTTACTGACCATTTTTGGTGAGCAGCCTTGGCTGTCTTGAATATTTTGGTAGGTTTTTCCCTCCAAACGCAGTTTTCTAATAAGTTTTCGAATTTCTTCAGTGCAGTGTCTTGACCGTCCAATTGTTTATTTTTGAGCTAATATTTACTATTACTATTTTATATGCTAGTACGTTACAAATACTTAAAACTTTAAATATTAAAATATTACTTACCAAAAAATAAAAATAAAATGAATTTTTAACACTTTTTAATTATAAAATCAAAAGCACTGCTATTTTTATGAACACAACTGTATATCAGTTTATCATATTTCCTGCGCCCTTAATTTCTAGGCCCCAGAACAGCTTTAATGCCTCGTTGTTTCGTTGCTGATTGTTCAACCCCAAATAACTACCCTCTCTTCCTTGAGACACAACAACACGCGATAATACATTCCTACTTATGTATGTATGGATGAAAAAAAGACCCAAAATATAATAAAATGACGACCACGACTGAGATCTAAAGTAAAATAAAAAAGAAAAATAAACAAAACAAAAAACAAGACAAAATTAACACAAAAACCAACCAAAGGATCCAAGAAATAATCATATATGTATGTATGTATGTATGTAGACACCTAAGTAGGTAGGTATAGGTTATAGGTATCTTCCTAGGTCCTAGATACGTTAGGTTAAAAAAAAGCACAAACTGAAAAGAAAAACAGAATTATACTAACTCCATACTGCAGAGAGTTTGTGTCAAAAGAACACGACGTTTAAAATAGTACAACCATCTAAAAGCATGTACCTTGTGCTGCCGGAGGGGTTGTAACAACCAACCGACAGACCGTCCAACCGACCGTCGGCAAACAGCATCAGCAGATTTTGATTTCCAACTTGAACAAGAGCAACGGCAAATGTGTCGTGAGGGCGACGGCAACGGGCCAACAACCAGAAACCAGTCCAGGGAGTGAGCGAAACGACCCTAGAGTCCATCTCCATCCATACCCCATACTGATATTCTACAACCTTACAACAACACTGGTTGGTATGTACATCTTGTAAAAGATGACGACCAGAAAGCAAAAGCACACACGGAGACGGAGTACAACGTACAAGTAAAGTACGAACTACGAGATACGCGAAGTTCGAACTGTGTGTTCTCCGCGAAAAACCAGAAACACAAGAAGCAACTAAATAAAACACAAAAAACAGCAAACGAAAAACAAAAAACGAAAAAAAAAATAAAAAACAACAAGAAACAAATCAAGCTAAAGATGATGACAAAAAATTGTACACTGAAACACGAAGAGAACACAACCATGTTCATTCCATCCTTTTATCTCCTATGTACAAGGATATAAAGTGATCCGTTCGTACAAATATCCCTCTCTCACTCGTCGTCATCTTTTCTTGTTTTCTTTTTTATTTCTTTTTATCCGCCCGACATATATAATGTTGTGTAATTTTGCCCCCACCCCTTCTAAACGAGACACATCCAACAACAACACTAAAAACAACAACAAGAACAAGAACAACAAGAATAAGACGAGAAAAAAAAAAACAAAAAAAAAAGTTTATATCTTCAAACAAAACAAGAAACATGACGACGACAACAATTTTTCTTGTGCAATGAAATCCTCGGTCCCGCTCGCTCATTCCCATTTGTATCTATTAGATTAAAGTACATGTCGTGTCGCATCGCATCGCAACCAGCCATTGGCTGCCTATTGGTATCTCTCTTGCACTGCTCGAGTCGAGTATAAACAGTTGTGTCGTGGCGGTGGGGTTGTGTTCAGTTTTATGTTCGCCTTCTTTTCTTTTTTTTTTTTCTCCATCTGTTTTTGTTTTTTTTTTTTCTGTTGTCCATACCGTGTACTTCTTCATCTTCGTCCAATTACACACATTAAGGCAAAAGAAGCAACAAATTTTTTCATGTTCATCTCTTTCCCCCAAACCACACGGTGTGAGGAATTCTCATGCGATTTGCGGTTATTCGTGAATCGTGAGAGAGGATTTATACACGTGTATGAATGTGTGTGGTAGAATTCCCTCCCCTTTGGCGTGCATGAATGGCTTTGGTAGCAATTTGTTGTTGTGTTTTTACTGTTTTTCATGTTTTCATGTTTTTCTTATTGTAATTTACTTTTTGTTTTGTTTTTCTAACTTTGCTTGTGTTTGTGATTGCCCCTATACTCATGATGATTTTTCTATTTTTCTACATTCCACTCTGTTTTATATTTTACCTCTTATTCTCTTTTGTTTATAGTTGTGTGTGAATGATTATGTGTATATAGATATAAATTGTGAAAAAGAGGGGAAAAACATGATGATTTTTGTGTTTTACTCTTTGATAGGTTGTTCGTTTTGTTACTGTTTCTGTTTCTGCCGTCAATTCTCTGGTTCCCGGTTTGTGTATTGTGTGTTTGACGTTTTGGTTTCGCGTGTGTCCGACTGGCACTGGATTTTTGTATGGGAGTTTGTGTTAGTCTACTTTCGACTGTTATGCAGATTGTTCGGTGGTTGTGCCACACGGTAGTTCGACGTTTTCTTGTTATTTTTTGTGTTCTTCGTGTGTTTCGACAGAAAACACGAATAAAAAAATAAATAAAAAACACCAGCTTTTAAACATAACCGTCTTCTACCGTATTAAAAAAAAAAGAAGAAAACTACAGTGTTTTGTTTTAGTGAACGTTTATCGTGTCGGTTTTAAGTCCCTTTTTTTCTGAGACCAACAGCATCGCTCTAATCTCCAGACAAGACATCAGTTTAGTATTTTAGAGAGAAACTACAATAATTATTTTCTTCCGAAATTTGATTGTGCAACCATTTAAATTAAACCACTGCACCGTGTTAACGTTATCAGCGCCGTAGTGTTTTTCTTTTTTTCTATAAATAAATTGAAGAAAATTTAATACAATTACGATAAGACAACGCACGACGACGGTGTCGGGACATTCGTCGGATTAAAAAGAAGAAAAAAAAAGTTCAAAAGAAAGTTTACCCTGCTGCGGACCTATGTGCTTACAAAAATAAAATAAAATTTGTTCTTTGAAAAGAAATTGTTAAATCAAATATAATTTATTACATTGAAAAAGTAATGAAAAGGCATCGTGAGTGCGTCTAGTAATGGTAATGGTGTGTATTTTTCAATTATTATAAATTCATTCATTCAAAACCTACTTGTAAAAAGGATTTAACGGATTTAATCGTAATTAAAAAAAGAAAAAGTGTATCTCAGAATTTGATATTAACAATTTTTCATGTTAATGTTTAGAGAATTGCCGACGCAACTTGAAAGTTTCTGATAGTTTTTCTTTATGTTAAAAATTTAAAAGTTATAAAAGTTATTCATTGGATTTTTACACACGTTTTGGTGGATGGTAAATACAAAACAAAAGTTTTAATTTTTTTTTACAAAAATTCCTAAATTATATGTGAAGTCTATGGAAAGTGTTATTGTAGGGCTTAGGGGGAGAGTTATCCTTGATTTGAAAGATTGAAGTGGGAAAGTGTTTAAAGCTCGAATTTAATTGCCGTCGCTTATTGATGTTCGGTTGAAATTCTAATAAGAAAATAAATTCAATTATTAATTTTGTGGATGTGAAAAGTTACTTGGGCTTTCCTTTTAATTTAATTGACTGACTAAAGGACTTAGTGTAAGGTTTTGATCCTATTTTTATATTCAAAAGTCTGCTAAGTTTTTTTTTTGTTGAGATTGTGTCATATTCTCGAGATTCTCTTTCCAAGTAACTACTGAATAGACGTACTTTGAGGCACTTTAAACTATTGGCGTTTTTCTTTTTAAGTTCAGAGCAGAATTGTCGAACTGCCCAAAAATAATTGTGTTTCTATTTGAGCCCTGATCGTTTGGAGCTTCAAATTCATGTTGTAAGCTCAGAATAAAATAACAGAGTAAACGGAGTAAAATTCTGAATACAAACAATTTGATGTTTGAAAGCCGGGAAATTAAAAAAAAAAACTCATCGGCAAAACAATAAAAAGGGTGGAAGAGGCTGGTCACTCTCGTGATGAAGGAAAGATAATCTAGAAAAAACTTATGCATCAAATTTATTTCAGGCGTTAAATATACCAACGCTATGAGTGTTTTTTAATTAATTTGATGAAAGGAAATTTTGAACGCCTTCAAACAGACGACATTTCAAATCATGACCGTTTAGTGCTCACGTTGTTTCATAATTAAATCCGAGAGCTCTGAACATACTCTGCTCAGAACTCTACTCTACTCTACTCTGTTTTCTCGGACTCTGCTCAGTGCTCAGCTCGGAACTATAAAAGAAAACCATATGTATTGACAGAATTGGCCTAAAACAAATTGGAAAGCAAATGCAACTTCCAACGTTCTTGAAAAGTGTTTCAAGATCTGTTCCTTTGAAATTTAAGAGTACTTCTATCTAAGTATTCCCGAGTCTACACTTACCTAACAAATACTTTAAACCTAAATCCATCTAAACTTATTTAAAAACATAAAGCTGGTACCCACTATACCTACATAAAACTATTTTGTTTAAAAAATAGTAGTATTGAAAAGGAGAAAAACAATAAGACCAAACATAACGTGAACTGAGATGTATGCTTTTTAAAACTGCATTAAAACTTTAACCCTCAGTTTCACAGTCGAAGTTTAAACTCCACTTTCGGTTTAAACTCCACTTTCGGATTAAACTTCAGTTCAAGAATTTATTCGGTTTCACAGTTTCGTTTAACCCTTGAACTCAGTTCAATTTGCAGTTCAAGTTAACCGAAAGTATTCTGCCGTTTAAACTTCAGTTCAGCGTTTGGAAACACTTCCCACGATGACGTTTAAATTTGTATCTAAAGCTGAATTTGTTTTTGATCTTTTTCTTAAGTTGTCGTATTTGGTTTTTTAACGCATCCCTTGTCCAGGAATGCGATCCACTCTTCGAATTGAATTTATTTGCAATGGAATACAATTCCGCGGCCTTTTCTTTCTAATGTACCTACGTCAGTTTTTTTTTTTTTCCAAAATATTCTTTATTTTCAAAATTAACTCCCATCAATAATTGCTCGTTATTTTTTTTGGTATAGGTACATCCTTTTCTTTTAAATTTATTTCCATTTTAAAAATTACACAAAATAAAATAAAAAACACTTCTCGAGTTCGTCAACAATACAAAATATTTGTTGTTTTCTTTTGTTCTTTACCCCAGAGGGAGAAAGAGATGGCAAGGAAAGACAGTTGAAAAAATTCTTAAAAGTGACAATATGAACACGTTACGTCACATTACGCAACAACAACGAACAATGCTGCCAGCTACTTATCATAAAATCTAATTGAACGAAGTTCGGTTAAACTAAAAAATTGAACTCAGTTGTGAAACTGGGAGAAAGACGTTCAATTTTTGTCAGATTGTAGGTACCTACTTTTTATTTTGTTTCTATCGTTTTTAATATAAGATAACTGAAATGTCAAAATGAACTTAACGAAAGAAAAGGCTTGTTCGATAACTTAAAAATGTCATTAAACTTAAAAATGTTATTAAACTTGGTTTTTGTCTATGGGAAACGGAAAATTTGTAACAAATTGCTTTTTACCAAACTTACCAACTATTTTGTGGTGTTTATTCTTATTCTAACTGTTACTGTTTTCAATTTTTTGCCGCCGACGCACGATGTTACTATAATTTCAACATATTCCTAAGTTATCTATATTTGAAACTATTTTGGATACTTCGTGCAACATTCCGTCACTCAAAGTTTTAATAGTTACAGAAAACCGTTTGGCAAATTTATTGTTTTCAATATCTTTCTAAAGGCTTCTTTTGAAACAAATATAGAACAAAACTACCTACAGTCCCTGGCCATATTATTAGACGCATTGCAGAATTTTTATAATTATTAGATTATACGCAAAGTTTTTAACGTTCAAAAATGGATGTATGGTTGAATTTTTATTCAAGATGGAGCTACATGCCACACAGCCCGGTCCATAGAAACCATTGAAGATGAAATGTTTAAAATCATAAAAAATAAAATTTTTATTTCACAGTAGCTTTATGTAGCTCATATTATATGGAATCTCGATTTATTCGAGAAAATATGCGTCAAGACAAGGTGTAGTGATCATCTTCTGATGAGCCCAACCATAATATCGGGGCGAAACGCATATAAGAACACCTATGCTGGTTTATTTTCATTTCATGATTTTAAAAATAAAAATTTTATTTTCATGATTTTAAATCATAATTATTAAAAACATAGAAACTTATTTGAGGGAAGAAAACATCCCAATGTTGGACTGGCCGGGAAACAGCCCTGATACGAACCAAAGAGGGAAGAAGCTAAAGATGCATCACCACCCACAAATGCAGGAAACAGTCAAATCATGCATTGGCAGTATGCGGCGCAGAATTGAGGCTCTTATTTAAGCGAAATGAGGCTCAACAAAATATTGAACAAAATTAAAAAATTACCAAAAAAAAAAACTGAAAATATTAATTTTAAAAAAATAACAAATTCTTTAAATATGTTGCTTAATTTCTAGGAAATAGTTTATATTCTTCTTTCAAAATAATTTAAATGCATTACAATATTCGAAAATCTGAATAAAATAGCTGGAAATTAAGATATGGTCAGGGACTGTATAATGGTTTAAACTATGTTGCGACAAGTTAGAAACAAAAAACCAAAATGCTTACATAAAAAACTTGGAAGAAATAGAGGATCTGATTTATCTCTTGATTGTTTGGCATTTTATTTCTTTTCGGAGATTTTCATTTTCACTTTGTGACAAAACTCAATTACGCCGAAATATTTTTATTTCAATTTGCTTAGTTAGTATTTGGAAATCATTGACAGACGATAACTATTAAGCTATCGTGCAAACGCTATCACTTTGACTATTACCGTCTTGAGTCAAAACGCTACCGTTTGACGACAATCGTTTTACGGAATGGTCCCCCTGGGCTTCTATTACAAAAACGCATAGCATTTAATCTTTAAGAATAATTCCAAAACTTTTGTTCACTTAAATTTTCAAACATGTCAACTATTTTTCGTAAACTCTTGAAAATAAAGCTCCTAGAAACAAGTTTGAATTTCCAAAAAAACATAGATTCACAAATTTGAAATTTGAAGCGTACGCGTATTTTTTTGTAAGTGAAAGGAATTTCCGGCCAATTGCCCAGTTTAATTTGAAATACTGACATCTCTTTGTGCCTATTCCACTTGGAAATTAGCAACTGAAAATATTAACAAATTAGTTAAATTTTGTATCACTCCGAAAATCTCTTTCTGCAATCAATCTTAAATGTTATTAAGCTTAATGCCTAATTAGATATTATTGAAAATCCAAAACAATCGTTGGAAAGCCTTGAATTTGGTAAAAACTTTGGAAATGTTTATACCAAAGTCACAAATCACAAATAATGTCTATTTAATTCAAGTATGTACATTTTAGCTTACACTCGTTATTGGCAAAATTTGTACAAAGCCTAATGGGGTGGAACAACTTAAGGATGTTTTGTTCTTATTCTTGAATTTTTGTTCACAAGACTAAAAGATTAATATGAAGCATCTGTCAATAGCTAGACAAATATCTATCAACAAACAGAAAGCTTTCATATTATATTAGACTGAGGTAGGTTCGTCCACAAGTCGTAGACATTTTATGAAAATAATAAAATAATTTACATAGCAGATATTGTATGGGTACGTATTTCTAGCCTTAAATTCAATTTAAGGTAAGGTCGTACCAATCTAGTAGTGAATAAGCAATTTCGAAAGGGCACATATCTGAAAATTTAAAATGTTTAAAAATTGAAAAAAAACGGGTTATTTTTCAAACTTGTGCATAACTTTTACTTTTTTTTATTTACTGGCGCTAACGTTTATAGTAGCATTAATACCAGAGATGTGCTGTTTTCGTTTTCGATCTTAATGGGTGTAGACAAGAATTTACGTCACATTGGTATAAAAAACATGTTTGACAAAATATCCGACATGTACCCTTTTCGAAATTGCATATTCAGTTGTAATGCGCTATTAAACTTAAATTACCATGTTTAAGGTGTATACCTAATTAACTTATCTAGAAATTAAGTTCAAACCACGCCCACTTTCTTACTTCTATTCTAAAAACACTTGAAATATCAATGTTGCATTTTTGACACGTGATGTCAAGATTATTTAAATGACAATGAAAATGGAATTCTTAAATTAATTTTTTATGAAATAAGGTTACTACTCAACATTAATGTAGGTGATGGGTATCTACAACAAAGACAACAAAGTCCAAACATAAACGAAAATCAGATAGGCATGCACCGGCGGTAAGGGTTTTTTAACAATAGCTTAAGCTTTGATCTATGATTTTAAGAACTTATTCGAATGTTTCAGAGTAAAACTCAATTAACTCTAACATGATTTTTAGTCTTTACAATACATTTTGTAGTTTAAAATTTGCAATTGGTAACTCTAAAAAAGCTTATACCTATATCCCAAACAAAATCCTTATTTTAGGGCAAGAGTTATTGGCCGAAGGTTGTTATAATTTGATGTTGAAGAAAAAGTGACATACAAAAACCTTTTTCACAAACCTTCAATTGGTAATGTTGCCGTTCGAAAAAAATGGATTTCTTGCGTTTTTTAACGAAGTTTTTCTGTTGTTTTTTCAGTAACAAGAAGATGAAGTCAGAATTAAGGAAACAAACATTTTTGCTCAACCAAAATAATTTCAGTTTTCAATTTACTTTATTTAACACTAAAGCAAAAAATTCTATAAATTAACTTTTTCTTAAACCTTTTCAACTAGTTTTGTTTACTAACCTTCTGTAGAAATTGATTTCTTGAGTTTCTGAAAGAAGTTTTTTTGTTGTTCTTTCACTATCAAATAAATGTAGTCAGAATTAAGGAAGCAAACGTCTTTGTACAAGCAAAAAATTCTATAAATAAACCTTTTCTCAAACCTTTTCAACTGATATTGTTTACTTGCCTTTGGAAGAAATTGATTTCTTGAGTTTCTGAAAGAAGTTTTTTCACTAACAAGGAAATGAAGTGTCAGAATTAAGGAAACAAAAATTTTTGTTCAACCGAAATAATTTCAGTTTTCAATTTACTTTATTTAACATCAAAGCAAAAAATTCTATAAATTAACTTTTTCTTAAACCTTTTCAACTAGTTTTGTTTACTAACTTTCTGTAGAAATTGGTTTTTTGAGTTTCTGAAAGAAGTTTTTGTGTTTTTTTTTCACTAACAAGGAAATTAAGTCAAAAATTAAGGAAAACCAAGTTTTCAATTTACTTTATTTAACATTAAATCAAAAGATTTTAACTTTTTCTCCAATCTTTTCAACTGATATTGTTTACTTGACTTCGGAAGAAATTGATTTTTTGAGTTTCTGAAAGAAGTTTTTGTGTTTTTTTTTCACTAACAAGGAAATTAAGTCAGAATTAAGGGAGTATTCTGGTCTAGAGACATGAATTGTAGGTAATTTTTAAAGTGCTGTAAAAAAAAGCAAGCAACAATTTTACCATCAATTTTCTTATACATTATTTATTTACATTAGAAGCATACAAAAAAAATAAAAAAGTGAAAAAAAATCAAAATTCCGTTAGTTATCAGCTGATGGAGTGGTGCGTCTCAAAAATTTGGTGCCGACGATTTTATCTCCTAGAAATCTGAAATCAAAAACTAAAAAAGATTATCAATCTTCAATAATGTCGCAATGTCCATAACTACGGAAAAGTTACAAACATTTTTTTTTTACAAAATGGCGACTGCCTAAAGAAAAAAAAATGTTACCTCTTTTTTGAATATTCTTCGATTTGTTAAAAATAGTAAAAATGAAAATTTGGGGATGGCCGTAGTTCCGGACGTAGACAAGTCCCTAAAGAAGACTCTCTTAAAATTTCAAGTAAATCGTGGGTATCAGATTCAAAAAGAAAGTTCTGAGAAAACCGCGTTAAAGTACCCCATTATGTCTTTTTTTCGATTAGTTGCAGCCAAACCGATTTGGATGGCTGCTCAGCAAAATACTTTTTTCTCCGAAAATAATTTGAATTTGGAAAATCCTCTCGTAGACATATTCTTAAATAGTTAAACTATGAAAATATGAAAAATCGATTTTTTTTTATTTCTAGACCAGAATACCCCCTTAATAGTCAAATCAGCGAACAAAATATCATTTATTTTGTATATCTAGAATATTTCACTAAAATTAATAGATATTCAACAAATTAGAGTCAAATATTTCGCCAAATAAACCGCCCCCTCATTAAGATATTTCAATTTCCTTCTCAGCACGTTCGTTGTTTTATAACCAAATATTTTAATATGCGTTATGCCGTAAGAGTATCTTATTCTAAGAATATTAGGTTTTCAAAAATACTTAGGCAATATTTCTATGAATTATCTTCATACATAAAACTTTTCTTGCTTTTTTTTATCTTGAAAAATCTTCTCTTTATTAGATTTAGATTTTGTTTGTCTTTGTTTTGAACTTAAGGTGTAAAAGTTTTAACACTCCATAAATCTTGAAAAAAATAAAATAACAATAAAAGATCATAATGATGATGTCCAGAAACCATACGACGAAAAATAACAAAACACAATAGAAAATAAACATATGTATAAACATATTCCTATGTATGTATGAATTAGCCCACACATAGTTGAAATTAAAATAAAACATTAACTTAACATAAGTAACATAATTTCTGATTTCTGATCTAGAAAGTTGAAAAACATGTTATATATTTAATTCACAACCATAATAAAATTGAATTTTTGAAATGAAACGCTTTTAAAATTCTTTTAAACATTATATTATATCTTACTCTTACCTACGAACCTATAGCACGCGTTTTCATTAGATGTTTGTTTCTTCTTGATTCTTCTTAAGCTTTTATTTAGCTTTCGTTACTCTGTTTTTGATGTTTCCTTTTTTTTTTTGAATTTGCAAAATTGCTAATTAATTATTTTGTTATTCTTAATGTTTTTCAATTTATTTGTTTTCTTTAACATCAAACATAAAATGGACCGTTAAATTAGTTAACAACATATTTCTCAAGTTACAAGTTATTCCAATAGCTTAGCTATCTTTGTTGTTAGACACATTTGTAGGTAAATTTGTTTGTTTAAAAACACAACCATAGCATCACCGAAGTGGTCGTTAAAAAACATTCGAATTAATTTAATTTTGCCGCCTTAATTTACGGTTGCTGATTTTTTAACTAACGAAATACTAATAAAAAGAAAATAACTAATTCTAAATTAAATTGCTTGTGCGATGATTTTGGACGAAGACTATAAATTATAATAATTTATTTTTTTTTCTTCATTTTTATGATTCTTAAAATATGTATGAGCATAGTTTTGAAAAGTTTAGGTTAGATAGTGTGACACGAAATTTAGTTTATGGTTTGATAGTGCTGATTTCAAAAAACATGATGTAGAGTTAGGCAGGACCCTTACTATAGTTCATTCAAAAGTAAAATTATTGAATAGTTGTTAGGGCAAAGACTTACTTCTTCATTGTTTTGAAAATACTTTTTAGAGTTAAGTTTTAGTGTCGTTTTTGTGCTGCTTAAGTTGTTTGAGTAATTTTCAGTTCTTATACCAAATTCGTCATTTTGTTATAAGAACAGAAAAATACTTTTACACCATTTTGAGTTTCAAAACTCGTTAAGTATAAATGTTTGTAAATGTTATTAACTGAAAATAAGGAAGACAAGGATTATAGATTTAAAAAACCATCTTTGTTGAAAACAAACTTGGAATATGGACGTTAAGTGATAGATTAATATTGAAGTCGAATTCAATCTAAGGTCATCCAAAAGCCTTAGGGAAAGAATAATTTGATTAACAGTTAAAGAACTCTTATAGCATTTTTCCAAAAATGGTCGGACTGCTTATAATTTTAACAGAGCGAGGGAGGGAGTTCCACAAACGAATAGAATGCACATAAAACTGGCGCTCAGAGACAAGAATTGAGTAACGCGTAAAGTGTATTTGTATGAAATTTTCGAACTGCAGCCGCCAAGCTTTCACTATTTTTGAAATATTCTTTAATAATGAAGACACGTTGTTCTATCGTGTAACGCTCCATTTTTAATAACCCTATACTGTTAGCTGTCAAATTCCTTTTTTTCAGGGTTGCCAACACTTCACTGCACAAATGGAGGCAAATTCAAATCTTGCGTTAATTTTGGGACACCCTTTATAAGTATTCAGGTTGATTTGATTGTATGATATTGTGAAGCATGGTTAAAGTTCTTACTTTAAAGAGATTATCGAGTGAAATGCCATAGATTGACTTAGAAAAACTTGAGATGTGGTCATATCTCCTAAGACCATAAACGTAACGCGTGATACTGTTGAAGGCAACTTTGAGTTTTCGCTTGTGTTCGAAGTCACAATTACTAAACACCTCACAACAGAAAAGCATAATTGATACTAATAACGTTTTGGCCAGTATTAAGTATGTTTTCAAAGGCGTTATGTGATGAGACGCCCAGAGCAGTCGAAGACCTCCATATACCTTACCTAGGGTTAGATTAATATGAGTGTTCCAACTTAGTGTTTTATTAAATGTAAGCCCGAGGATTTCTGGCAGAATCGAAGAACTCGATAGCACAGTTGTTTAAATATATCTCTGGAAAATATGAGGTATTCGTTATAGTTCTAGAGATGACTAAGCATTTAGTTTTTTTTTCGGATCTAAACAAAGATCGTTTTCGAGGGACCACATAACAATTGAATTCAAAGCCTCGTTGACTTCATGCACACCATTCTCAAGCATACCTGTTGTTTAATTGAACGTCGTCTGCATACATATATATATGTACATCGAGAAAAGTAAAGGGCCCAAAATAGAGCCCTGAGGGACACCTCTCTGCAGAGGGAGGAAAGTAGACATAACATTGTTAACAAAAACTGCCTGAGATCTACCGGTTAAGTAGGAGAGAATAAGCTTAACTTTAAGTTTTTCACAAAGTATAAAATGGTTGACGGTATCAAATGCCTTTGAAAAGTCAAGAAGCTTTAATATAGTCACTTTATCATTATAAATAAATTTAAACCTAAGTTTTGAACTAAACCTGTGGTTTCACAATAAACATAGGAAATGCTGTGTTTAAGTAGCCAAATGTCATATTTGTATTTGAATTGAAAAGCTGGAAAGGCGGAACATACCTTATTTTTGGCAATTTTTGCTACAAAGTTCTTTGTCTGACTGCGATAAGTTTTCCTGCCATTCGCGTTTTTTTTTTTTTGGTGTTCATCTAAAATATTATTGAACGTTGATAGTTTTTTTTTTTAATTTTCTACTTTTTTCGACATCCAATTCGGGGAATGACAGCACAAAATAACGGATTTGTAAATATATCAGTATTTTTTTGCTTTGACCTGTCATTTGAAGTAATGTACCTTAAACTGGTTTTACTAAACACATCAGGAAAATTGACGATGAATAGGAGCTGTGTTTATTAAATCAACAAGCCTTAAACTTTGGTTCAAGAAATCACCACGACTTTAGTAATTCTCTATGAATACGTGCCAATCGGAAGTTTTCCTAATCATATTTAAAACCCGAGTCTTTTTGAACTGCAGTCTAAATTTAACATCTTAGTTAGAAACAGCTGCTGTTCATTCAGAATTTGACAGCTCTGTTTAGTTAGAAACATTTTTTAAGCATATTCTACTACAATTCTAGTACGATTTCACTTTAACCTTTATGAAATATCTCGTATTGCGGAACAAAATAAAATGCTTTAGCTCGAGAGCTAAAATCTTTGAAATCCTTCTGCTTGCTGTTAGTTGAGAAATTGTTTGTAAATCGCGCTGGAGCTGTTAAAACTTGGAAGTACACAGATATTTGCAAACTTCAATATTTAGAAAGTCAATCATAAACTTTTTTTTCGAATCGATAACCTTTCACATACAAATCGTCCTCATCTATTTCCAATGAGTCGATTCATGTTAAATACAGCTTTCGTTTTCTGTTGGTTGGTAGCATTCCAACATCCAGCAAAATATCAAAATATTGATAACTGTATGTAATTTTTTAATTTTCAAATATCAGTTACGTCTCGCAACGTAATTTTCTCAATCAGTTTGTTTACTTTTGATGTTTTAAAGATTTAAAAACAGCTTAAATATTGGTTCCGTCGTGTTTATTTTTAGACTCCAGGCTATCGTTTTAAATGGGTTAAAATTGTTTAGTGTAGCAACTACAAAATCAGAACTTATCAAAGAGCTATGAATATGGCTACTTTTTCAAATTTGACTATTTAATGCAGCTCTATAAGGTACCTCGTCCTTATTTTGTTTATACACAAAATCGATACCAATTAAAGCCGCTGTTTCTTGAGCGGATTTTCAAAAAAAAATCTCTTTTTTTAATAATTATAATTTAAAATCATGAAAATGAAAATAAAAATAAACTAGCGCAGATGTTCATATATGCGTTTCGTCCCGATGTAATGGTTGGGCTCATCAGAATATGACCATTACACATCGGTGTTCACGAAAAAAACAATTCGACTGTTAACAGTCAAATATTTTATCTTCAAAAAATCTCTTCATCGTATTGCACTTAAAATGTGTTATTAAGATCAATTTCAGGTCATAAAATACCAGATTTAGTGCAGGTATAAAGGTGGTACTCATTTTCATTTAGTTTCTAATTAAAATTAAAATACAAAATAAATAATATACATTTTTAAAACCGAATATGAACAAATATTTTATTGGAATTGAATTCAAAGAATTGTTTCTAAACTGTTTTCGACCTTATCTCGCTGCAAGTTTTCTGTGAATTTAGTACCTATCTCGGTTTTCTTATTAGAATTCGAAAACGAAATATACAGAGTATTAAATTTCTGTTTGCTATTCATTCAGTGAAATTTACACAATTCGAATCGAGGTTAAAAAATGCATCTTCGGATATTAATGAATTGAATATTGAAAAATATGGATATGACCAAAATGTTAAACTTGTAAAAACGCTAACGAAAAGTTGGAAATGATATTAAACAAAAAAGAATGATGCATCATTTAATAAGGTTTTAAATCTTTATGCAATTTGGATTAAATATAAAATATAAATAAAACTAAGGTACCTATTTACGAAGGCTTTAAGGTACCTTTCCCTTGGCCATCACTGGAAAATCACTTGAGAAAATTGTGACTCCTGTTACCAAAAGTCTTACAGCTTCTAATTTGATAGTAAATATTATTTCCATCAATTACTATTTTGTAAACGGTTATTTAGTAAAAGTTTCTTATTCGGTTAGTAGTAACTAAAAATGTCAAAATCGTCATATTACATATTAAATATAAACCTATTGGTTACTTTTAAACGAAAAGTTGGTAATGATATTCATAACAAAAAAGAATATTGCATTATTCAATAAGGTTTTAAAACTTTATGCAACTTGGATTAAATACAAAATACAAATAAAACTAAGGTACCTATTTACGAAATCTGTTTATAGAATCCCAGCCTTGGTAAAATCAAATATTTTAAGTGCATTTCGACATTTCTGCTGAAAAGTTTGTCATTTCTGAAATTTTGTAATTATTGCATTTTTTTCGAGCGATATTTTTCCTCATTTGGTTTATCAATGCGAAAATGGATTTACCAGATTAAAATCTACTTTTGATATTGAAGCCTCATCCATTGTTAAAACTTGGCAAATATTCTTTCGTCAAGCGAAAAAAAACATGAATATTATTAACAGGCCTATTCTGCTATTCATCGGGGGGAATTTTACTTGAGTTTTCACTAATAATTAGTCTGCTATTCATTGGAAGTGAATCTGTGTATGTCGGTAACGTCGGTAATACTGCGCGATTTTCTTCTATTCACGTGAAAGCATTCATTCTATACAATTTATATCCGCATATAAAGCAGCGGATTTTTCATTTGATGTCTGATTTGTTAATTTTTGTAAGGAAAATATGAGTGAAAACTAATTTATTGCTAAATTTAGAATACTTGTTTTATAAATAAAAGAATATTAACATTTTTAGGGGAAGGAAGCAACTTTTTAACATTTCTCCGAAGCTCCTGTTTGAGGATTCTCATATTCCTATGCTTACAATTGGAATAAAAAGTTCAATACTGCCCATTGCCAAAAATTACACAAATTATTCTGTTTCGGTGGATTGATTAAACTTTATTTTTGTATGAATCAAAACAATTTATCCAACATTCTCAACATTTTTACATGTACAGCTGTTTGTTTGAATGTCAAATTGGTTTGGGATAATGTAGTTCACCCGATGGATAGCAGAATGCAAAGGCAGTGTGAAAGGGAATCGAATATACGATTCACGTGAATAGCAGAATAGGGCTGTAAGATTCAATTGTTTCGAAAAATATAGTTATAAGAAATTGTATTCAACAAATCTAATTTAAGATACAAATCTTAATTTTAATAATCATTAAAAATTGTCTAAGTTTTTTTTTTTTTAAATTAAACCTAACAAATATCGACAGTCCTTAAGTGTATAGAAAATGAATGCATTGAGATAGTTTTGAATGAAAAACATATGGTTAGGTGTATATTTTTTTTCAAGACGGTTTCTAATCAAAATTTCTCACATGTTAGTTGAAGATTTTGTTGGATTGTTGCATATTTTCCTTAGTATAAATTTTGTTATTTATAAAAGCATTAAGATATACCTTTTATTGTTTCTACTTCAAACATTTTCAAGTTGATACCTAACCTATCTTACTTGCTTGCTCACTTAAGTACAGACAATTTTTTGATGCCACTGCAATAATTCGTACAAAAATAAAATTTCCTTATTTAAAAAAAAATTGAAAAACTTAAGCTAAGTATAAAACATAAGTAGATCAAATAAGCATGGCATCTTATCAAAAGACTTATAAGAGCGGGACGAGAAAAAGAAAAGGTTTAACAAGAAATGTCAATGATTTTGCTGTTCTCATCATGTTGCAATGTAATATACTTCAAATTAATAAAATAAAATATACAGGTACATATACATACCTACTTTTAAAATATACCACAATAGATTTAAACAAAAATTCAACAGCAACAAGAAAACACTTTCGAAAAACATTTGTAGAACATCACGAGCAGTTTGTTATGTCAGGGACACATAAGATCTTTTTGTATACATATTAAAGGTAGAGTACGACAGAGTGCCAGTGTTTAAAATCAAATAGCAAAAAAAAATATCTATATAATTCAAGTATCTATAGTCACTATTCGATTGAAGAAAAAAAAATGTGACAGAAAAAATAAAAACACATGTCCAATCCAACGACCTACTCTAGAGTCAGTGATGTTGAATAAAAGTAGTTGTCAACGGACATGTTGTTCTACTATAATAAGAAGCCAAGTGTTAGAGGGGTATTGTGGCCATTAAATTAATTTACTTAATTGACTTTCAATCAGATATTGCAAATATACTCGGTGGGCTAACATCAAGCTGCAGATATACTCGTATATAATGTATCTTTTGCGCTGTGTTTTTTTTGTTTTAGTTCGATTTGTGAGCCATAATGACACCAATAACTCTTGGATTGCTATATATATATTCCTGCCTATTTTTACCTCCAATCAAAGTCATATCAAATTGATTTAAAAGAAAAAGAAGGAACAACAAATCAGAGGTAAAGTAGCCGCCGCCGCCGACACAGTAATATAGGCATGGTGGGTAGCCTGATAGGTTTATATCTCAGGCTAAGAACATAAACCAGATCTAAAAGACAAACTTCCTTTTCCCGAGCTTCTGCAAAACATCATTGGAACTAAAAATGAAAAATCGATAAGATTAAGGCAGCAATGTGAGTGGTATACTCGATAGAATAACATAGTATAAGACCGACGACGACAACGCGCACCTTATCACTGTCGATTTATCAATCCAATTTCCCAAGTAACATTTGATTAGTTTACTTTGAACAAATATTTAATCCCAATCCAAAGTCAAATCAAATCAATTTAATTGACTCATTCCAAGTCAAGCGGTTTTATTTTGTGGGTATAAGACATAAGAGCCCTTGTATCCCCATCACAACACACACTCTTTCTCTCTCTCTTTCGATTTCTTTCTTCTTTTTTTTCTTAAAGTCCATCTAAAGATATTTTACCTACCTACTTGAAAAAAAGATGGATAAGAAATACAAACCTTCAGCTAACATGACAAAAATGATAGGCTAACACGATTGTGGATTTGATTTGTGTAAATATATTTGCTGAAATATATAAACAAATAAACATCGCCCAGTGATGATGACAAAGCAAAGCGAAAGCGACATATAACATCAAAACACAACAACACGACATGTACGTCAGTTATAGTTCAATTGATGATGGCGGCAAGTTCCCTTTATGAAAGTTATCAAAACGACAAAAAAAGGCAAGAAAATCTAATTCAATAGCTTTATTTTATGATAAGACTAAGCCAAGACTTGTTTTACTTTGGACAAATACTAAGTGGCCACTTAAAAGAGTCTTAAGACCAGAACCAACCAAGGGATCACCAGTGTGGCCACCAATTAAGAACCTTACAACCTTTTTTATTTAATTTTTTTATTACCAACTTTTTTTCGTTTAGGTTTTTTTATATTCCGTCAATTTAAAAAATAGCAATTTCTTAAAATTGAACTTTTCAACTCTAAAGGAAAACTTTAAATTGTATAGAATTTGTTTTTTAATTATTTGTTACCACTTTGACATCATGGTACTTTTTGTTATGTTAAGGGTTTTTAAGGTTAGGACTCTTTCAAGACAATAGGGTAACGAGCGTAGTGTCAAGGCCAAGAATTTAGCTTTGTAACAAATATAAAGGTTTGTCATTGTGTTCTAAAAATTATTTCAGGCAATTCGCCAAATAAATTCCAACCATAACTCACAATTTTCGACATTTGGCAGCAACAGTATTAATGCGCCGAATATTCTCTTCCAAAGCTTCAATCGACTCGGTTTTATCTTTGTAGAGAAATGACTTCACATAATTCCACCAGAAAAAAAGTCTTTCGGGGTTAAATCATACCATCTTTAAGGCCAAAACACAAGTCCACGACGCTAAATAATGCGCCCATCAAAAGATTCCTTTTAAAAAATTTGGTATTGAATGTTTTGGTAGTAAATTTGCAAACCTTATTCAGAGCTAAATCTATTGATTAAGAAATGTCAAAAAATGATTAATTGACAGCTGTCAAAAAAGTCAACTTTAAACAAGCATTGCCAGATTGAAAACCATCCGTTGGTAAGCAAATCATACAGAAATACAAAATTTTCAAAAAAATTAGTTTAAATTCTAAATCGTTACACTTTGACAATAACCTTAAACTTCAATTTAAAGGTTGAGTGCTTCAAACAAATTTAAGTCACAATTAAGTATATTCTAGCTTACTGATTAAATGCCTATTATTGGTAGCATAATAACGATTGTTTCTTTGCCAAATTACTTGAGGAAGTTGTGATTCCGGTTTGTCATTATGCTCTAAAAATGTTTTCAGGAAATTGGCCGCCTCGACTGCCCCAAATAAATTCCAGCCGAGACTCGCAATTTTCGACATTTGGCAGCAACTGAGGTCGTATGTCAGTATTAATGCGCCGAATATTCACTTCCAAAGCTTCAATCAGATCGGGCTTATCTTTGGAGACAAGTGACTTCAACATAATTCCACCAGAAGTCTAAGTCTAGCGGCTTTAAATCATACGATCTTTAAGGCCAAAACACAAGTCCACGACGCTAAATAATGCGCCCACCAAAACATTCCTTTTAAAAAATTGATAATTGAATATTTTGGTAATAAATTTGCAAACGTTGTTCAGAACTAAATCTATTGATTATGAAATGGCAAACAAAAGTGAGCAAAAATCAATTGACAGCTGTCAAAAAAATCAACTTTGAAAAAAGTATTGCCAGATTGAAAACCATCTGTTAGTAAGAAAATTATACAGAAATACAAAATTTTCCAAAAAAATCAGTTAAAATCGTTACGCTATTGACATTAACCTTAAACTTCGATAGTTGAGTGCTTCAAACAAAGTGACGTGGCATTAAATGACTATCATTGGTAACATGATAACGATACATTTTTCGCCAAATTACTTGAGGAAGCTGTGACTCCTGTTACCAGAACTCTTTCCAACTTCTTATTTGATAGTAAATATTATTTCCATCAATTACTGCTTTGAATTTTATAAAGCGATTATCTACATCTACACTTATATTATAAAGTGGAAAGATTTGTATTTGCTTATGTAACGAATAAACTCAACTACTGGATCGATTTTAATAATTCTTTTTTTCATTAGAAAGCTACATTATTACTGAATAACATAAGCTATATTTAGTACTAGATTACTATAGAAATCTTTAGAAATTCCGGATCCCGATAATACCAACTTATTTGCGCATATCTTTCAAAAGGTTACAGTTCCCTTTAAAAATATCCTTTGATCTAACAATAAATAAATCTCAGGGACAAACTTAAGGGAGAGTACTTTTCCCACGGAAAATTGCAAGTGGCACTCCTGAAAATAAATACGTTTTGTTGCCACCTAAAAATACCACAGCCAACGAAGTGTAAAGGGAGGCTTTGGGATAAGCATACAATTTTTTAACAATTAGAATGCTTATAACTTAAATACCTGTACCTATTTATGTCTACCAGTGTGAAGCAGGGGCGGGCCGCTAGTTAAGTATAAATTCCTTATTCGATTGCATGCATTTTTTTAACAACACTTGACATAGAATGGTGTAGGTTTTTGGTTACTAAAAATGTCAACACCGTCACATTTCATATTCATTATGAAGGGTGATTTTTTAGCTATTATCATTTTGGCAACACTGGTTTTACCTTCATATTCAGTTTGGTCTATGATTTAACCATGAATCGTCTTACAAACGAACAAAGCTGGCAAATTATTGAATTTTGTTATCAAAATGCGTGCTCTGTTAAGAAAGTTCATCGCGCACTTCTTGCATTTTATAGTCAGTTTAAGTTTAAGCTTATTTTGTCTCAAATGGTACGTAAATAAGCAGAATTGTCGATTTTGAAGTGAATATCAGCCAGAAGAGTTACCAAAGCATCCAGAAAAAGTAACAGATTGGTGCGGTTTATGGGCTGGTGGCATCATTGGACCTTACTTCTTTAAAGATGATGCGAATCGTAACGTAACTGTGAATGGTGAGCGCTACCGTGAGATGATATTCAACCAAAATCCAAGAGCTGGACTTGCATGACATGTGGTTTCAACAAGACGGCTCCACATGCCACACAGCACGCGAAACAATGCACTTATTTAGAGGCGAGTTCGGTAAAGATTGTGTTTCACGTTCCGGACTGGTCAATTGGCCGCCTAGATCGTGCGAATTAACGCCTTTAGACTATTTTTTGTGGGGCTATGTTAAAGCTCATCTCTATACAGACAAGCCCGCTTCAATTGACGCGTTAAAAGACAACACTGAAGTATTTATTCGTGAAATAAGGCCGAAACGTTGGAAAGAGTACGCCAAAATTGGACTAAGCAGATGGTCCATTTGATGCGCAAGGTCAAATGGACCTTGCTTGAAATAATCTTCAAAACATTAAATTTTGTGGACCGTACTATCAATTCAAATAAGATTTCATGCATTTTTCTGAATGGAATGATTGTGTTTTTTTTTTGAAGAACTTTCCTATAGCTTTTAAAAAATCACCCTCTATTTAAAAAGGTAGCCAACTTCTTTTCATCAATTTGCTGGTAAAATGTCAAATTTTGATATTTATCAATGTTTATCAGTGACTGTGACGCAGAAGAGAGCTGTAAAAACCTCTTTCTGCAACTTTCACAAATATCTTTTTAAAAATAAACGATGGCAACACTGCCCATCATTATATACCTAAACGATAATTGAAACTTGTTATTCTTATCCCCAATATTTACCTTGATTCCGCTTGTCTATACCCAACGATTGACTAAATTAAATATGTGTATATATTTATGTACATTTATTTTATTAATTCAACAAATCGATAGATCGATCGATCGGTGTTGTCAATCTCTGGAACATGTTGGCGGTGTTTTTGATCAAAGTTTTCATGTTTTTGATTAAATTTAAAATCCAATTGATAATAATTATGTGTTTCTTTTTTTATTTATTATTTTTCCTTTCTTCGGTTTACCTTAAAAAAGATTATAAATATTGTTTGTTCGATGATGGGTGTGATAAGGGAGACCCTATCTTATTCATTTAGGGTTTTTTCAAAATTTGGTAGCCATCATGTCGTTTGGGAGGTAGTTTATCTAAATTAAGATATATTTATCTTGAATTATTTAATTTTGTATTAATTTTTATTTTATATCTTTTTTATTTTAGAACGCCGTTTCATCGAGTCCATCATCTCCACCATCCGCTGCATCTGCCACTGTGCCAGTATCGATGGCTGTAACATCAACAGTGCCGCCTGGGGCACGTAGTGCATCGCCATGTTCTGCGGCAACTCCATACGGCCAACCAAATACACGATGCTGTGATAGTGGACGAACAATATTCACCGATCCAATAACCGGACAAACGGTGTGTTCGTGTCAATATGATTTGTTAAATTACCCGCGATTAGCAGCTGCCGGTGGACTAGTTACTGCCACTGGTCCCGGTGGTGTACCATTGGGTGTATATCCAGAAGGTATGGCTGCATATTTATCTGGTATGGGAGCCGAACAACCATCTTTTTATGCGAATCCGGTAAGTTATGATCTTATTTTTATATAAACTATATTTTTGACTAAGTTAAGAGACGAGTGTTAAAATTGTCTTCTATCTAAATCTAAAAAAGATTGACATTGTATTTATGTAGAGACCTTTCAAACACCTACCCATGTCTTCTAAATGCAGCTTTTGACTATACCCGCCCCGCATATATGATAATCATTTAAACAACAAACACAAAAATGTATATCTCTTAAGCTTCTTATCGGATTGGACATTTTATAAAATAGACGTATTAGCAGCCCACACACACGTTCTCTTTTTTTTTAAAGTATTTTATTTCTGACAAATTAACACTGGAATTCTTGAGGTTTGCATTTTATATTGATAAATAATGGCATCAAGAAAAACTTCTATAAGGGAACGGAGTCTTCTCACTTAATGCCATAGGAACATCCCGCACTACATTTAAAGACTTAAGTAGGGACTTACAATGTCGTAGTTTTTGGGAAATCTAGATGGGTGTTAGAGAGAAGTGGAAGAATGGACTTTTTGTCAGCCCATTCCGTTTTTATAGTTAATTTATTTCATCTATGACAATTTTTTAACTTTTTAAAATTTCGTATACAAAGATTATACCCATGCTGCATATTTGTATTGTGCGAAAATAAATTCCCTCTGATGAATGCTCGACCACCAGAGTTGCCTTGCACGCTTACCCATTAATCCTTTTTGTCCATATACAACTCCATAAAATAAGTTGTTAAGGTTCCTCACGAAACTCGCGCACGCATCAGTTTGGTTTGGCTTAACACAAACTGCAATGTTCATTATCCACGTATCCACCAAAGAGCTGCATCCCATCAGAACAACCCGAAAAGGAAAAATGGTTCTGTTCTGTTCTCTGTCCGTTTATACTTTATTCGTACCCATGATGCAAGTCTATAAGAGAGCTTAGTTAGTGCCACATATGAAGCTGCAACAATGACATGAGATGTTGACTTTGATGTCATATTTTATTTGCGCCTTATAGTTTCTTCTTTTCAAAGGACTGCACCAGGCACAGTCACAGTCTCGAAGACTGATTATTTTCCTTTATAGAAATCACCTTCGGGGGTGGTCATGGTCAATGTGATGGCACCATGAGGTATACCATCTAAAAAATGACAGTCATCCTTAATGCTGTCCCACAATAAAAGAAAGAAAATAGGTATAGGTACCTTACCTACCTTATTCCTGTGAACGTCTTTCTTTATTTCTTTGTTTGATATGATGGGCCACGCGTTTAACAAGCTATATAGACGGACGGATCCTTTTGTCATTCGTTTTGCAGGCTCGTTGTTGTACCTACAACCAAGTAAACATATATAACTGGTGTAATTGCTTGTTTACATTGGGAGTCTTTTTTGCGGTCATTATGGCCGAAGACCGCACGCATCAAGAAGGTATATTTCATGGGAAATTATTGTCTTTCTTTTCCAAAATTGAACTGACAGTGCAATTGAGTACCTGATTTATAGATATGTCAATATAGAAACTCTTTTTGGGACAGTTTTATTTCCCACAGAAACAATTTCATTGAATTTGGACAAAAAGAAAAACATGATCAAGATCATCACACAAATTTATAGCACCAACAACTTTGAGTGTGACACTTTTCTGATGAGATAAATAATCTTAAGAAAAAATGTCAAAAAAACAGTCTGTCCCGTTAATTGAAGGTATTCCCATAAATAAACAAAAATAATACTTAAAAAAAAGAATAACTTAATGACGAATTCCACATCATCTCATCATCATCATCATCGAAATCTAAGTGGCGATTAATCCACACCGCAAGAAGAAAACATGCAAATTGTATAAACACCCACTTGACAGTATATGGGTTTATATATTTCTGGTTGAAAGTCTCAATCACAGATCATCAAATCATCCAGGAGTGTACTTGTCAATTGTTTGGGCCTTATTTATTTTTTTCTCGTTATAGAAATTTACAATGAAGTCTACAACCGCTTTAGGAAAAAAATGGATATTTTTACTTTAACACACATTTTTTTGAAACTGGTAACATTGTTTCCCGGTGACATTTAATTTGAGGGGAGTAATGAGATCTCCACTAAGCTGCTGTAGTACGCCTTATTATTTAATGGAGAGATTTAAACATTTAAGACCTTTTTATTTAAGTATAAAAAAGAGCCTGGGATGCGACCCACACTGATAACTTCCCATCCCGTCTTTCGATTTGTCTTGCTTAAAAGTTTGTAGGTTTTCGTGTTGAGCTAAAAAAGTTTGCAAGTTGAATAATTCTTTACAATTTTAAAATTACCAACAATATTTTTCATATAAAGAAATTGTTTAGTTTAGAAAACAAATTTTTACCTATTTTAGTTGCATTTCTTAAATTTTTACAAATTGGATGAATGAAATTAATTTGAGAGATATCAAGAACCGAACACCAATTTTTACCAAATTTGCGTACTTTTTCTTGTAGATTTTATTTTTTATAAAAAAAACGAACTGTTTAATTTTTATAAAAAAAACTACTGAATATCGAAAACAGAATTGTATGTGAAATAAAAAAAGTTTGAACACAATATTTTCAATTTTTGAAAGCTTTTTGAGTCGATAGTAAATTTTTACCAAGTTTAAGTCTTGTTTTTATTGTTAGGTTTTTATTTTTTGTAAAAAAACTGGCAATTCGATTTTTCTCAACATTTTACTGAATGTTGACAACAATGTTTTTTAAAAGATAAAAGTGGTTTAAAGCCAATATCTCCAAGTTTTGGAAAGATATTTGAGTCGAAAATCAATTTTTCCCAACTATTATTAATTTTGTTGTTTAGGTTTTTATTTCTTGTAAAATAACTGTCAACTCGATTTTTGTGAAAATTTTTTCGAATGTTGAAAACAATATATTTTAACAGATAAAAGTGGTTTAAAGTCAATATCTCAAAGTTTTGGAAAGATATTTGAGCCGAAAATCAATTTCTCCCAACTTTTATTAATTTTTTTGTTTAGGTTTTTATTTTTTGTAAAAAAAACTGTCAACTCGATTTTTCTCAAAATTATTCCGAATGTTGAAAACAATGTTTTTTAAAAGATAAAAGTGGTTTAAAGTCAATATCTCAAAGTTTTGAAAAGATATTTGAGCCAAAAATCAATCTCTACCAACTTTTATCAATTTTTTGTTTAGATTTTTATTTTTTGTAAAAAAAAACTGTTAATTCGATTTTTCTCAACATTTGTTCGAATGTTAAAACCAATATTTCTTATAAGATAAAATTAGTTTGAAGCCATAATCTCAAATTTTTAAAAAGATATTTGAGTCGAAAATCAATTTTTCCCAACTTTTATTAATTTTTATGTTTAGGTTTATATTTTTTGTAAAAAAAACTGTTAATTCAATTTTTCTCAAAATTTGTTCGAATGTTAAAAATAATATGTCCTATAAGTTAAAATTAGTTGGAAACCATAATCTTAAATTTTTGAAAAGATATTTGAGCCGAAAATCAATTTTTCCCAACTTTTATTAATTTTTTTGTTTAGGTTTTTATTTTTTGTAAAAAAAAACTGTCAATTCGATTTTTCTCAAAATTTTTCAGAACGTTGAAACCAATATTTCTTATAAGATAAAATAAGTTTGAAGCCATAATCTCAAATTTTTGAAAAGATATTTAAGTCGAAATTCAATTTTTACCAATTTCAAGTAAAGTTTTTTTTAGATTTTTATTTTTTATAAAAAACGTGCTAATTCGATTTTTCTCAAAATTTTACCAGATGTTAAAAACGTTATTTTTCGTAGCACACAATTGTTTTGGAGATAAAATCACTTTGTTTTCGTAAAATGTTCGCGGTGACAAATTTATGTTTTCAGTTTTTTTGATTTATAAAAAAACCGTTAATTGGATTTTTTTCAAAAATATACTTGTTTGGTATCACGTTACAATATATTGTATAAAATTTAATTCAAGTCTCTAGAGTTTTTGGTTCTTAAGGTATTTAGGGTTAAACAAAATGTTCACCCTTTTTTTAAACTGCTATGGTAACAAAAACCACCCACGCAATTTTCTTGAGAGCCCTTTCCGCATATTCCTGCCTTATTATCTGTATAACAAAATTTATTTAAAGTCGATATTTCTACTGGTATGTCGCGAACGTACACACGCACGCACCGACATCTTTCTAAAAATCGTTTATTTCGACTCTAGGGACCTTGAAACGTCGAGAAATGTCAAAATTTTCAATTTGACAAATCGGACCCATTACAATAACTTCCTATTGGAAGTTAATAAATTTACACAGGAGACCTCCATCATGGGGCCCTCTCTATAATCAAATTCGCCCTATAACCATTTTACTGTACAAATGCAGCCCTGTTCGAAATTCTATCCATGTCAAATCGATCTCTTGTTCATCAAACAAATATTTCAATAAGTAGCTCCGAGGGTCATTGAGAGTCGTTATTTTATCACCTATTCAATATAAGACGCGACACAAGATCAATTTAGGTTTTACTACTTCTTCACTGAACACTTTTTGTTCTTATGTTTTTTCTCTTCATTTTTCATCAAAAAAGATTCATATCTTTGTGTGTACAGATGTACATATATCGTCTTGACATCGCTTTCTTCATTCGACAAAAACATTAATAAAAATACAAATTTCACTTCACCATCATCAGTATAAAATGTATATGATCGGCTTTATATATAAATAAGTATCTGATTGTTCTCGATCTTTATAGTCCATGGGGACACTCTTTACAAATTAAAAACAAAAATTTAAATTTCAAATGACCATCATCATCTCAATGAACGAGACGATGGCTTAACACCATTTAATTTGTTTAAATATCTTCATGGCAAATGTATTTTCAATATGTATCTACATAATTAGAGATAAAATAAAAATACTTTAATATGATGACAGACAATATTCTAACACGATCTCTAATCGATAAAATCTTTTAATCAAATGATTTATTTATATTAATCATGGATGAATGTAGATTTTTAAAAACAATTTTTTCTTTTTGCAATTAGAACATAAACCATCAAATGGACTGTAAAACTGTCTTATTACCAGAGGTGGCTTTTTTAAGTCGAAAAGACATACGGTTTGATTGATAGTTCATGTTTAATTATTCTACAGTCGTTAAATAGTTACGACGATCAGTTTAATTAAGCTGTACAATGCATGAACAATCAATTCAAAATCATTAAATACCTATAAACAAATAAAGACAACATAGCATCATAAAATTTAAATTAACCCATAAACAGTTAGATATTAAGGATGAGCCTTTTTCGAAAGAATTTTGTGTTAAAGTAATAATTCACAAAACATAGAAATACATCGCACGATTGAATTTTAAGTAATCGCTCTGTTAAAAGTTATCAATAAAAGTTAAAACGAAAAAAAACGCTGAATATATATGTAAGTCCGTTTCGAAAAGCAACATTTCTGCTAGTATATTATTTAATGATTATTTTTTAATAGCACGAAAAAAACATAGAAAACTTTTAAGTCAGCAAAACCATAAACAAAACTCTTTATTCTAAAGAAAGACAAAAAACAGAGAACTCATAAATATAGCAAACATAGAATTTAAGTTAACTAACAAATCTTGTTTGCCAAATTCTATATCATCAAGGAACGTTTAATATGAAAGATAAAATGTGGGAGCTACTTTTCAATTATGTAGTCAGCAGTAAATAAAACAAACATAGACAACATAGAATTAAACTCAACTTACAAATCTTTTATGACAAAGTATAAATTGAATATAAAAGGTACAATATTTAAGCTATTATGAAGCCAGAAATAAAAAACATAGAAAACATAGAATTTAATTTAACTAACAAATCTTGTATGCCAAATTCTATATCATCAAGGAACGTTGAATATGAAAGATAAAAGGTAGCAACTAGTTTTCTATTATGTAGTCAGCAGAAAATAAAACAAACATATAAAACATAGAAAACGTAGAATTTTACTTATCTAACCAATCTTGTCTGCCAAATTCTGTATCATCAAGAAACGTTGAATATGAAAGATAAATGGTGGGATCTACTTTTCTATTATGTAGTCAGCAACAAAAATAAAACAAACATAGAAAACATAGAATTTAACTTAACTAACAAATCTTTTATGCCAAATTCTATATCATTAAGGAACGTTGGATATGAAAGATAAAAGGTAGTAACTACTTTTCTATTATGTAGTCAGCAAAAAATAAAACAAACATAGAAAACATAGAACTAAACTCAACTTACAAACCTTTTTTTGACAAATTATGTAGATCATCAAGAAAAATTGAATATAAAAGATACAATATGGAAGGTATTATGAAGAAAGCAATAAAAAACGTAGAAAACATAGAATTTAACTTATCTAATAAATCTTGTATGCCAAATTCTGTATCATGAAGAAACGTTGAATATGAAAGATAAATGGTGGGATCTACTTTTCTATTATGTAGTCAGCAATAGATGAAACAAACATAGAAAACATAGCATTAAACTCAACTTACAAATCTTTTATGAAACGTACCAGGTGGACGGTATTATGAAGCCAGTAATAAAAAACATAGAAAACATAGAATTTAACTTAACTACCAAATCATCTAATTATTATTAAATATTCTCTAAAGTTAAGTGTTGCTTTGTTTATTTGTCACACATTTTACAATACGCAAAACAATTGATGTTTATATTAAGTTTGATGAAGTTTTCTACACTACTTTTATATATGTACATAAAGATGAGCATTTCAGAACGGCAGCACTGTTTTCCACTATGGCTTCGACATAAATTTAACTGGTTTTTTAGTTTAGTTTTTTTTTTTTTTTTTTTTGGTTGTAGTAAAAACTGCAGATTAAGTTCTCTCGACTTTCAGACTTCAAAGTTCAGAATTCAGATACTCAAGAGAATAATATAAAGCTGGTAAAAGTAAATCCTTCAGTCATGTGCGAGTGCAACACCGGACTAACATGTGTCCTAATTAAAACTCAGAGTGCGTGTGTCGAGACGAGAGTCAGTGTCAGTGACTTTGGAAAACATGTCATTCCAAGAGTTATATCACACTCGTCAGATACAAGATATCTATATGCTATATAAACGACTATTCGTCGGTTGGTCGTCGTCGTCTCTTTGCTCTTTGCATCGCCATCATCATCGTTACCATCGGCACACATCACACAAGTGTCTCATTTGTATATACACAATATATACAGTATGTAAGATACATATATATCTACATCTTTCCACTTAGAGAAAAGAGGACCGAAAACTTTGAATATGTATATATACATATGTACATAAGTACATCCGTCGACCATTATTCCCCGGGGTTGGTTGTTGTAAGTAAAAAGACAATATAAGAGGGTTGATGGAATGGGTGACTATGAGTACATACTATATCCATAAAATTGACACCAAGGGGGTTGAAAATTCTAAAAGTTTCTATAACAATGTCACTTTCTAAGAGTACACAAAACATCTACCCCCAGGGGTAAGGGAAGGTTCAATCACAATTTTGCAGGGAGGGGGTATGTCTATGTCTATACTAAATAAAGTGAAAACCATGATGACTTTAACATTTTGTACACATGTCTGGTTACACTTTGGCAACAAAGATTCAATTCTCCACTTTTAAGTTGCGGCCATCACACATACTCACAGCATCACACTCTAATATAAAACCAACAATAGAGTATTGTATCAACCGTATATGTATGTATATAGTGGAAAATGGGAGTCAAGTGCTTCCGGGCCATGACACCATCATATCCAACGGATGCTTTGTGTGGCGGAGACTGATGCTTAAAATCTCAACATCACAACAAATGTGAAAATTGCAGAACCAAGAGAAAGAACATTGCCACAAGTTGATATACCTTATAATTCACAGCGCGCCCTCTCTGAAGCCCATAACCATACACCATCCCTCTATCGCAAGTACTAGAACTCCAATTTTCGACATCAGATGTGCGGCCACAGATTGATGGAGCGAGTTTATAGTTGAAAAATTATTTGATGTGTAAAATAGTATCATCTAAAATATGATGCACCACAAAAGGGTCGAAGTCGTAGCGTCGTCGTCGTCCTCTGATGATGAAGCTATTTTTGTCTAAAACAAAATTAGTTTGTTTTGACACAAAATCGACAGAAAGATATACGATGTTTGACGCGCGATCATTAGCGTTGACAGATTTATTAAATAGGTATGTAGGTTGGTTTATACATACATCAGACTTTTAAAATTATAAAGAGGCCTTTGAGAGGAGCCGTTTTACTTAGATGTATGTAGGTAGTTATGTGTATGACTTAATATTATTAGTTATTGATGTTGATGGGAAAAGTTTATATTTATTTGATGTGCGAGAATTGAAGTGTGTGAGGAAATAACTAATTACCTTTGAGAAAATTAATTACATATGCAATTTGAAAAAAAGAGACAGTTTTTTTAAGTGCATTATAAACAACTTTCGTTTAAAGTGGTTTTGCATTGGAAAAAAAATCAAGTTAGTGGGAAAATTAGCTGAATTACTGTTTGAATTAAGAACAGAAATGGTTTCTTTGCTAAGACAGCATTTTCCTATTAAAAGTTTCATTTTGGAACCAGTATTTTTTCTGAGAATTCCATAGAAGAAATGTTTGCTAACAAATGTTTGAAATGATGAAGTCAAAAAGCCACTATAGTCGCTTGTTCACAAAATTCCATCTTTAAGGGTTTGAATCGAATTGGGACATTGGCTTTTTCTTCATGTAGCCCCAAATAACAAAGTCTTTAGTTGTTGAATTATTTTGATCACATCTTCAGCACGTAACCATGTCTTGTTTCAAATAATTCTTCTGTCAATTCCGAATAAAGAAATCATCATCAATGTAAAAGATGCACAAGTCTCTTTTTGAAATGAGTAGGTAAGGGCTAAACACACCACCAGCCCAAAAATCGAAACACTCCTAAGAGTGGAAAAGCTTTAAAAATTCCTGGATCTTCCGAGTTCCGAATGTGACAATTCGGCTTATTAACGTAGCTTTCGATATACAAATCGGTTTTAAAGCTGAAGATGATGAATTTGCGAAGAAAATCCGGCTAATTTTGATGCATTTCTAGGAACCAATCAGATAGGAGCAAAATGAACCTGTTTAAAAATCCTTACCACATAAGTTCTTGTGAAAATGACTGTGCTATGTCGGTTGTGGAAAGTTTGACAAGAAATCGACAAACTTGAGTTTCTGTCAACACAACAGATTAAAGCAGCAATGTCATCAGTTCTTCTTGAGTGACGCACACTTGATTCTAAGTATTTCAAAATAAGACTTCTTACTGCAAAAACCTTGTAGTACCTGTGGCATGGTGGTTAGTGCGTTGGACTGTCATGCCAGAGGTCTTGGGTTCGATCCCTGCCTGTGCCATCTAAAGTCTTTTCACGGGTACTGCCTCTTGTGAGGAATTGACAAATTCTCCAAGAGTAACTCTTGTCATGAAAAAGTGCTTTCTCAAATTAGCCGTTCAGATTCGGCATACAAATTGTAGGTCCCCTCCATTCCTGACAACATTACTCGTACACAGGAATGGTTGAGAGTTGTAAGTCACTAGGCCCTAGTTCCCATCGGACTGTTGCGCCACCCAATTTATTTAGTGAAAAACCTTGGGTTATTTTTTAATAAATAAAAATAAAACTTTTTGCTGAAAAACCTTAGTTTTCAGCAATTTTTTTAACACTTTCTTTACTGATTATAAAAATTGATTTTTATGAAAAGCTATAGGAAAGTTTTTCAAAAACAAACATACAATTTAGAAAAATGTATGAAATCTTTATTTGAATCGATAGTACGGTCCATATAATTTAATGTTTGATTATTATTTTATTTTGACCTTGACTACGCCTCAAATGGTCCATCCGCTTAGTCTTATTTTGGCATACTCTTTCCAACGCTTAGGCCGGTATCTCACGAATAAATGCTTCAATGTTGTCTTTCAATGCGTCAATTGAAGCGGGTTTGTCTATATAGACAAGAGTTTTAACATAGCCCCACAAAAAATAGCCTAAAAAAATAGTTGAATCACGCGATCAAGGCGGTCAATTGACCGGTCCTTAATGTGAAATACAATGTCCACCTTGTGGCATATAGCACCGTCGTCTTGAAACCACATGTCTTGCAAGTCAACCTCTTGCATTTTGGATATCATCTCAAGGTAGCGCTCACCATTCTCAGTTACGTTACGATTCGATCATCTTTGAAGAAGTACGGTCCAATGATGCCACCGCCCATAAAACGCACCAAACTGTGACTTTTTCTGAATGCTTTGGTAGCTCTTCCATTGCTTCTGGCTGATATTCACTCCAAAATCGACAATTCTGCTTATTTACGTACCCATTGAGCCAAAAATGAGCTTCATCGCTGAACACAATTTGTCGGTAAAATAGTGGATCTTTGGCTAACTTACCAAGAGCCCATTCACCAAAAATTTTACGTAGAGTAGATTGTTCGGCTTCAATTCTTTCACCAGCTGTATTTTGAAAGGCATCACACCTAAATCTTTCAGCAAAATTGTCCAAGTTGTTGAGCAACAGAGGCCCAGTTTTTGCAAACGGTAACGAATCGATAAGTGATGGACAACATTAACACTGGCTGATTTACCTGCGATATTTTCTTCAGTTCCCACTCTTCGCGGACCTGGGCCTCAACCAACATGCGTCTCCAACCAGCTTGGTCCCTAGCTAACTGTCTCCAGTTTCGCACGCCAAGTTGGTTGAGGTCCTCTCTCACCTGGGTGCGCCACCTGAGTCGCGGTCTTCCTCTACTGCGCCGTCCCTCGGGATTGGATTCCGTGCCAGCTGAGTCGCGGTCTTCCTCTACTGCGCCGTCCCTCGGGATTGGATTCGAAGACCTTCCGGGCTGGAGCGTTGATGTCCATCCACTCTACATGACCTAGCCATCTAAGCCGTTGGACTTTAATTCTGCTAACTAGGTCAGTGTCGCTGTACAGCCAATACACATCGTCGTTATATCTTCTCCTCCATTCTCCATCTATGCGTATGGGGCCAAAAATCACCCGAAGAATTTTTCTCTCGAAGCATCCTAAGACCCTCTCATCTTTCTTTGAAAGGGTCCAGGCCTCAGCGCTATAAATGAGAACCGGGATGATGAGTGCCTTATAGATGGTGATTTTAGATGCTCGAGAGAGGTCTTTACTTCTCAATTGCCTTCTAAGTCGAAAGAAGCAGCGATTTGCAAGAGTTATTCTTCGTTTGATTTCACCTCTGGTGTCGTTGTCTGTGTTAATAGAGGTGCCTAGGTAGACAAAGTCCTTAACTACCACAAAGTTATAGCTGTCCATGGTGACGTTTTCTCCAAGACGTCGTCGTTCAGTGTCCTTTTTTGATGACAGCATATACTTGGTCTTGCCCTCATTGACCACTATCTTCCAATTATGTCAATATCATCTGCGTATCCGAGCAATTGGATGGACCTTTGGAAGATTGTGCCTCTAGTGTTGACGGCTGAGTTTTGCACAATTCTTTCCAGAACGATGTTGAAGAAGTCGCATGACAGTGCGTCGCCTTGTCTAAAACCTTTATTTTTAGGTTTTAGGTTTCTTAACAGAGCACGCTTTTTAATAATACAATTCAAAAATTTGCAATGGTTGACCAAACTGAAGATGTTTGACAGTCAAACAAAACACGAAACGTGCGTCAGCTGTTTAAACCAGTATTGCCAAAATAGCTACAAAATCACCCTTTATTTTTAAATCAATTACCCAACAATAAATCCACCATTTGTTTAAATTTGTCTTCCTATGAAATAAACACAAACAAATCTATAAAAATTTACCATAGTTGAATTTAACCTCTGTTTGTGAGGTTAGTTCCTTAGAAGATAAAAAAAATACTTCGTTATTGCTGAAACTTTCGGTTTAAAGTATAAATAAAACAAAACTGCTATCTCCTTAAAAAAAAAGAAAAACAAAACAAGCCTTATTTCTTAAAGGTTAAAAATTATAACTTAACCAAAACTTCATAATGATCATCATCAGACTTCCTCTTAAGCTATTTTAAAAACCTCGAACAATGAACATGCTTGCATTTCTTGCCATTATTATCATTGCTAATCCCTTTTAATAAACAGACTCCCAAAATCTTATTTAAAACTACCGAAAAACAAACCTGAAGAGTCTCAATTTGCACATAAAATTCGCCACATCCTCCTTATTAAACCATAAGTCCGTTTGTTTGTTTTCATCCGGCAGAACAAATTTCTAAATTAATTTAATTAACCATATCAAAAAAAAAATAAAACAATGCTTACACGAGAAATAAGAAATATAATTTGTGTCAAATTGTTTTTCTTCTTAGTAAAAAAAAAATATCAACAACTCTTAACCTTTTTCTCTGACCTCGGCAAAGACAAAAGAAAAACAAAATAAATAAACTTATGTTACGATAACAATAAAAAAATAAATCAAAATCATTTTTAATAATAATAATAATGTATGACATACTGTTGAGCAAGAAGTAAAAACATCGTTTAACTGATAAGGTCTTTTGACGAAGATCACGATGATGATGATGAAGATGCTTATTCATCTTCCTCAAGACCTCACACATCGCTGTATCTCTCTTAAAAAAAAAAAAGTATAAAACACAAATTTATAAGAAAACAAACAAGAACACAAAAATAAAAAAATAATCAATTTGCAAGAAATCTAACGTTGAAAGCTGAATTTCAAAAATGATAACCACAAGTCGACTTTTGCGTAACACTAGGTTCAATGATTTTATGTACTCGTATAAGCTTGTAGATGGAACTCTTATATAGTTTCCAGGCTAGTGATAGAGAAAAATATCGAAAACATTTTTGCCCACGTTTTAGTTTTTAAGGTATAGTCTTTTATAGATGAAGACCAAAAACAAAAACAACAACAAGGAAATCTGGAAAATAATAAATTCTCCATTATCGTTAATCCATAAGCAATTTATGTAGTTTTTGGCAGCTGTAACTACGTATATAGACGCGATCTGTACCAATGTTGTGCTGCTATGTATTCTAGGGGGCAAACTGCTACTGCAACAGCGAGCGTCCAGCAGCATCTCGACACACGGTAACCGTGATCGTAGCGCACACACAAATTCAAATCACGCAATATCGGCCATAAAAGTGTAGCTCGGAGTACAAAAGATATCGTGTGCACACGCCAGATTTAACAACAAGAAGCAGCAGCAGCGTCCAATCGACCGCGGATATTGGACTATGGATTGGATATATGCTAAAGCGCATGGATTATAGAGCGAACCGCCCGAAGACGAGGTACTGAATATATTGTGAACACTGAACGCGCCTGACCAAACCAGGTCGACCAGTATATCATTTTATTTATGCGTTTCTATATTCATCGGAACATGTTGGTGAAAATTATTGTGCGAACATGTGAACAGGAGCCAATAAACAACATCCCAGAGCCGAACGAGATAAATTCTCGCTTGTTGCGCTGCGATAGATACAGATACAACACTACGTGTACCTATCTTTTCTGTATAGGTATATATTGGCTGGGATGTGAAGACCGGCCAACCCAACATGTAGGTTCTCCACCCGATACCTCCGACTTTTGCGGAGAAAGAAACTACCTTTTGCTTATGCTATGTTTCTGCTGCTTCTGATGGCTGATGGCTGATATGGTTATAGTGTTCTTTGGCCGGAAGTTACCCAGGAGCGAAGTTGTGGTGGTAGTGGTGGCAGTCAGTAAGGCGACTGACAATCAACAACAGCTTTGCGTCGTCTCGTCGTCGACCGACTGACTGACTGACTGAACTGCGACGACGCAACGTCGACGACGACGATCACAGTACTTATACGTGCGTTGGAATTATTGATGCCCAACGACCATGCTGGCAACACAGCCAGCCCAACCAGAAGGTAACCATTTGGAGCCACACCATCATCGCTGCTGCTGCGGTAACAATGCGTAATCAGCTATAAGAGATGCGTCCAGATCCAGACTTTACCAACGGATGGTTGTTGTTGGATTTTTGTAATTCTAGATAGGTGCGATTTGCAAAATGTCATGTTCGCCATTGTTGTTGAGACCATAATTTGTGAGGATAGGGTTGCAAACTGCATATATAGGTTCTACAACGCATCAAGAGTTAACTTCACGACTTGACTGTGACTGCAATGCGCTTTATGCATAGATAGGTATACAGCTTGTGTAGATATGTATATGTGGATCATCTTGTGTTTTTAAGTTGAACACAATATCTGATTGAATTTTTGTTGCTGTTGTTGTTTTTTAAAAAAACTTTTTTTCATTTGTTCACATTTTGTAATCGTACATACAACATCATTTTTATTCTCATTCTTATAGCTGTCAATTGTCATTACAAGTCTCACTGATTATAGCTTGGTTTCGATTAAAATGACAACAACAGCAAAAATATATATAATAAACTTGTACTTGTTTCCATTCAGATTGAGATAACATGCAAAATTGCGCGTTAGACAAAACGTCAATCGAGCGATCTATAGAAGCCATGGATCAACTTCAACTTTAATATAGGTACACCATCATCAACATCATCATTATCTAGCTGTAGAGTATCTTATAGGTTTTATGTATAAATTTACAACACCATGGAAGTGTCAAATAGCCAATATTTGTGTAGTATAATTTTTTTTGTTTTTTCATTATCTTGTCTGAGCAATCATTTTTATTTTTTATATTATAATTAGCATGTCATATTAACTGTGAATAACGAGAAGTAAAACACAATATAAAACATGGATTATTCGATATGGTTATATATATTTTTTTATAATAATTATATTCATATGTCTATATGAAGCTTTATATTATATTCAAAAGTGGTGATGATGGGCTTTTTTATTATCTTGAATTTAAAACAAAAAAAAAATACAAACGAAATGACAAAACACAGAGAAACCTATAATGTACATAATTTTGGTTTAAGGGTCATTGGAGTTTTGACAATTTTCGATTCAGATAAATGATGAAATTTTAAGTATTTTTAAGTGATATTTTGATTGATCTTAATTTTAATATTGTACAAATGATTGATGTGATGGTGATATAGCCTGAACACGAATATGCAATTTTGAGAGAAAATACAAAAAATGATGCTTTGACAGTTGATCCTATACACTAATTAAGTTTGAGTATGTAACTTTAAAAATTATTCCCCGACTTGTAAAAGATTTCAAAAAAGTTCACTTGTTAATGTACAGTTCCTATCTTGTACTATAAACATTTATGTAGAAATAAGTGCATATATCTTAACTTTCGAACTTTAAATTTCGTAGATTCTGGCTCAGTTTTAGTCTTGAAGTCCGTAGTTTCTATTAGCTTATGTAAGTTCTAAGCTTTCGAAGGGAAATATTTCTAATATAGTATCATTCATCATTCTGATAAACAATTTAGTTCATTACAAACTTTGGGCAGTGGAGATTTCCTCTGCGTAGGCTTACAAAAAAAATCTTAACAGTGTCGAATCGTATGATATTGGTGAGCGCTTGAAGTTGTCAAAGTTGTCCAAGTTGTCAATATTAGATTATTATTATTAACCCTTTAAATCAAGTTAAACATGCAACTAATATTATAACACTAAATGCGAACCTGGGCCCCAATCAATGTGCGTCTCCAGCCAGCTAGGTGTCTTCAGTTTCGCACACTAAGTTGGTTGAGCTCATCTCCCACCTTTGTGCGCCTCCTGAGTCGCAATCTTTCTTTACTGCGCTGTGTTAAGAGTTATATTCTTTTAACCACGTCATGTCAGTGTCAATGTCGATCAACTCTTCATCCATGCAGACGGAACCAAAGATCAATCGAAAATATGTTTCTCGAAGCATCCTAAGACGCCCTCAGCTAAGCTTAACAGCTTTTAAATAGCAGCACTGTCAAATTGAAACTACAGTATAAATATCCCTATACAAACAATTCCTAAAGGACAAACATTTGGAACAATGGAGGTGTACAAAAAATAATGAGAACTAATCATTTAAAAAAATAACATCATCAGGAGTTTTGACCTACATCTCACCGTGAGCGCAAGCTTGAGCGCCCATACAATAAGCCAAGCTTTATCAGTGCAGTGCAGTGCACTTTCAATGAGTGACATTTTTCCTCCTGTATTTGAAAGCGTAAACTATTCCATGCTACGAATCTTCTTTCACACTCGTTGCTAGGGTACTAAAAGATCTTGACTTTCACAAATTCGCTGGTCCGGATAGTATCCCCGCCATTGTTCTGAAGAGGTGTTCTTCAACGCTGCCAAAACCACTGCGTAAGCTTTTCCATCAGTCCTTTTTTATTGGTCTTTTTCCGAGTGGATGGAAAACTGCATTTGACCAGCCTGTCCTTAAAAAAGGCGAATCCTCCTCCCCATTTAATCCAATCGCACTTACCCCCTTCTCTTTGCTCCTTTATTTCCAAGGTCATAGAAACACTGATCAATTTTCAGCTTAAGAAATATCTTAAAGAACGGAAGCTTCTTAATGACCGGCCGTTTGACTTTCGTTGCAATAGGTCCACTGTTGATTTCATGGTTTATCTTATCGAACAGTAGAAATAATCCTTACATCGTTTTGGAGAAAGTAAGAATATTGGACTTAATATTTCTAAGGCATTTGATAGAGTTTGGCATCAAGCTCTCTTATCGAAAATGCGTGCTTTTGGTATTGATGAATCTCTTCTTTTTTGGGTTAGAAATTAAATTTAGGACTGTTCAATTCAAGTAGTATTGGATGGGTTCAAATCTGATATTTACAAAATAAACGCTGGTGTGCCCCAGGGCTCCGTTTTGTCTCCGACACTTTTCCTTATTTTATAAATGATCTTTTGTCTGAAACTTCTAACCCACTACATTGTTTCGCTGATGACAGTACCTCAGCTTTTTATATTCGTTTCTAGGGTCTCATCCTTGTTCTTCGGATGTGGACTACGAACGGCAGCGTATGATAAGCTCATTAAATTCTGATCTTGACAGCATTGTTCAATGGGGATTCAAAAACCGTGGAAAATTCAATGCTTCGAAAACTCAATGCTGTCTCCTGTCACAAAAGCGTAACCCTCCCCCAATGTCATTATCCATGGGTGGTACTTGCATCGAGGAGATTAAACAACTATCAGTCCTAGTTATGTGCATCACAAACCACTTGTTGTGGAGTGATCAGATATTTGGTATCGCCAAAAATGCTGCTAAGTCTTTAGGTTTTCTCCTACGATGCAAGAAGTTTTTTACCCCTTTTGATCTGGCTATAATTTTCAAATCTTTTATTCGTCCTAAACTCGAGTATAACTCTCATATTTGGGCTGGAGCCCCAATAACGTACCTGAGTCTTTCAAATAGAATTGAAAAAAGAGCTCTAAAGATGATAGAAGATCGTTTTCTCTCTGAGGGATTTGCTTCTCTTGAACACCTCAAGGTCTCATGTCTGTCATTGCTTTATCGTTATTTTTATAAACAATGCTCTAGCGAAATTGCCAGTTGCATTCCACCCCTTAAACAATTCAACCGTAATACCCGTACTGCTAGGAATGTTTATTACTTTACCATTGAATCCAATTTCGGACGTACTGTTAAGCACAGAGATTCTTTCTTTAGCCGCACTTCGCGAATGTGGAATACATTAAATAACTCAATATTTCCCACTTATTACAATGTGCATCAATTATAAAGGTATTCATGACCCCTTTAAGGCGCGGACAATTTAAAAAAAAGTAAAAAGTAAGTGCATAAACCCCATCTTATACTTTTACTTTAAATAAATATACCAACTTGCATTGCGATACAAAAATTTATATTTTATATTTTATTTTTCATTTTCTTTTTTTTTTAGGCTGGACTGGATCTTAAAGAAAATCTAGTCGGAGGTGGAGCGCCTTGGCCATATCCCTCTGTGTATCATCCTTATGACGCTGCTTTTGCTGGCTACCCTTTTAATAGGTAAGTCTAATAAATTATAATTTATTTATTATATTTGTATAAAATATGTGCATACCTAAAAAAAACTATATATTCAATGGAAAATAATTCTATTGCCCAAGTGAGAAAATATGTCAACTGACACACTATTCAAGCGTCATTCAATTTAACGCGTTATGAATATAAAAACATTCTGACGCATTTTAGCATCAACAAAAAATAATGTAAAAATTGTTTTCTTATAATTTTTTTTTCTTAAGAATTAAAAAAAAATTAACAATATAATATGACTGAATAAATTGCATATTGAGACAACAAAAACAACAACAACAAAAAAGTATCTACTTAAATTCTCTATACCAATCCATGCGCCTAATTACCATTGAATTTAAATACAGTCACGACAACGCATGCATGTTGCTGACTTGCATAAATTACGACTTCACATACGCACTTTGACGCTATCAACAAAAAAAAAGACTTAAAACATGATTTGCAGGATTCCCTTTTGCGATAAAAAAACGAACTTATACGAATGGACTTTGACATATAAAAAAGGAAACACAAAAAATGTACATTACCAAAAACAAACAGACTTCGTTCACTTTTAGAAAGTTGGTATAGGTACCCAATATATACAATATACATAGATACATATACATTATGTTTCTGATCTTTTAAACTAAAAACAAACATAATGGCGCCATTCTATTAGACCACGATCATCTCTCAGCCAGCACACGAACTAAGTAGGATAAAAAGCGACATCTTCTAGTGAATCATTGTAATTTTAATTTTATAACCGCCCGCTCTCAGTATAAGCTCACGCAAAACAAGATCAACGAGGCGGGCGGCGCAAGGCGAAAAGACGGAAAGGCAGGCGGCGGCGACACACGATCTTCTTTTACCATCTGCTGGAGGTCTTTTTCGTGTCGAATTCCTTACAAAATATTCTCTCGAATCGGATATGTCACGACAAAACAGAGAAACATCAATAATTAGAGATCCAAACAAGATGATTTGTGAGCGTTGAATTGATCCGATTGTGGGTCCATCCATATACAACTCTGATCCATCTTTTTCCCCTACATATATACCTCGTAGATATACTTTTGTGTATATACTGATGATGGCAGTAGAACAACATCATCGATTTTAGCCAACTTAAAAAAATGTATGTTTGTACAATGGAACTTGTGATTTATGGTATCTGACAGATACATCTGGTTAAGCGAGAGCCGAGAGAGAGAGAGGCTGATGATGTCGCTGCGTTGGAGATTAATTGGATGTATTAACTTTGTGCTATCGATTTGATTCAATGTAGGTTTGCCTAGGAAAGGATTTATTGCGCTATCCCTTTTTTTTTTTTTTTTTTTTGCAATTTTGTATCTGCTTTCGTTTTAAGGCGAATACCTAGGAACTGTGTTGAATTAACAGACGTAGAGCAATGTGTAGAACATGTTATGCGAGATTGATATCGTGTCAAAATAGTATTTTTTGAATCTCGTTTCAAGATAGAAACACATCCTTATTCTGTGTTGATTTATGTTGCAAAAAACTTGAACAGCTATAATGGCCAAGAACCGATATATGAAGAAGCCCTCTATTGGCTTTAAATTGGTTCACAGTTTTGTTAATTTTTTAAAAATTCCAAATTAATTCTCCTGGGAATGAGAACTTTTATATCAAAAAAAGGTTTAAAAGTATCAGACCCAAGGAAAACGTTTGGTTTGATGCGGGCCGTTGCTATAAAGCCAACCGTACTGAGGAAAGCCGGAAAAAGTTCAAACAAGCCAGGAAGGCCTGCAACGCCTATATTCGAAGGACCAAATTTTTACATGACCAAAATTTACGGCAAAAAATACTGCAATGCCCCAAAGGCAGTAAAAATGTTTGGTCATTTGTGAAAAAACATGAGGAATTCTTCTTCGGTTCCTACGCTCGTTGTCAATGACACTCCTTTTGTTAGCTCTTTAGAGAAAGCTTATCTCTTTGCTAGGCAGTTCGCCGCCAATTCTACGCTGGCAGGAAGTGTTATGACTCCGCCTGTACTTGAGCGAGTTAGTGATTCTATGGGACCAATCTTTTTTCGTACTAGTACTGTGGCAAGAGACCTAAGAGATCTAAACACACATAAATCCGCTGGTCCGGATAGTATCCCCGCTATTGTTCTGAAGAATTGTTCTTCAACGCTGGCAAAACCACTGCGTAAGCTTTTTCATCTGTGTTACTCCTCAGGTCTCGTTCCGAGCGGATGGAAAGTGGCATTTGTCCAGCCTATTCCCAAAAAAGGCGAATCTTCCTCAACCTCCAATAACCGACCGATAACACTAACGTCCCTTCTTTCCAAGGTCCTGGAAACGCTGATTAATTATCAGCTCAAGAAATATCTTGAAGATCGAAAGCTTCTTAATGACCGGCAATACGGCTTTCGTAGCAATAGGTCCACTGGTGATCTCATGGTTCATCTCACCGAACAGTGGAGCAAATCTTTACATCGTTTTGGAGAAAGTAAGATTATTGCACTTGATATTTCAAAAGCATTTGATAGGGTTTGGCATCAGGCTCTCTTATCGAAAATGCGTGCTTTCGGTTTTCATGAATCCCTGCTTCATTGGATTAGTAATTACCTTTCAGATCGTTCAATACACGTAGTGTTGGATGGATTCAAGTCTGAAAACCATAAAATAAATGCTGGTGTGCCCCAGGGCTCTGCTTTATATCCAACACTCTTTCTCATTTTTATTAATGATCTTTTGTCTGCAACTTCTAATCCCATACATTGTTTCGCTGACGATAGTACTCTTAGCTTATCATATTCGTTTTCAGACTCACATCCCTCTTCTTCAGATGTGGAACTGCATAGACAAAATATCATAAGCTTATTAAATTCCGACCTAAACAGCATTGTTCAATGGGGATTAAAAAACCCAATGCTGTCTTGTATTGTTAAAGCGAGATGTACCCCCATTGCCATTATCCATGGATGGCACCTGCATCAATGAGACTGAGCACCTCGATATTCTCGGTATGTGTGTCACTAACCACTTCTTGTGGAGTGATCACATACGCGATGTCGCCAAAAATGCCGCAAGGTGTTAGGGTTTTCTTAGGCGATGCAAGAAATATTTCACCCTTTCTGATCTGGATGTTATCTAGAAGACTTATATACGTCCAAAGCATAACTCCCATCTCTGGGCTGGTGCTCCTAAACTTACTTAAGCCTCTTGGATAGATGATAATATCATCATAAGATCATTTACTTCGCTTGAACATCGTCTTAAGGTCTCTTGTCTGACCCTTTTTTACCATTATTTTAAGAGCTTACGCTCTAGAGAAATAGCCAGTTGCATTCCTCCCCTTAAACAGTTCAACCGTAATACTCGCGCTTCTAGGAATGCTCATCAGTATACCCTCGAGCCCAACTTGGGTCTTATTGTCAAATACAGAGATTCGTTCTTTAGCCGTACTACGCGAATGTGGAATGCCTTACCACACCGTCTTTCCTAGTCATTGCAACATTCAGGAATTCAAAACCAATGTGCACCGACATCTCCTTTCAACCCCTCTCTCCTCTTCCTAGTGCTCACACTGTGCCTCTGCATAATAAGGGTAGTAATATCCCCTTGAGTGTGTGTTTACTCGTATTATAAATAAAAACTATATACATATTTAAGAAAAAATGGTAACTCAAAAAAGCCTCTAGCTGGTCTTCTTGTGTTTATGTATGGCGTCGACATATGTATATGAGCGAATGTCTTATATTTTTGTGCGGTTTTCTAAAGAATTGACTCATTCACTATCATAAAGAATTCCATCGCTAATTAAATCAGAAAAATCAATAACAACATTTTATAATAGCTTTGAAATACTAACATTAATGGTGGCTATAATAAGCTTTATCCATTTTTGTTTCATGTTTCACAGAACTGTTGGGTTTTTTTTTGTTTTATTGTTGTATATATTTTTTGTCGTCTGTTAAGCGTTTTAATTTCTTTGACATACCTAATAAAAGTCAAATCAAACCCAAAAAAACAATAACTTTATAAAACAGCATTTTTGATGCCCCTTTTATAGCTTTAGGCCACCCCGTAGACCGTAACGTACATATATAGAAACATTTATATACAACATACCATAAAACCATTAACAAAATAAAACATTTAAACACACTTTGAAACAATCAACGTTTACCAATAGCCGCTTATACATATTTTTTCATATATGGAGACATATTTCTGATGTTTAGTGTAGACTCAGACTTTTGTTTGGGACTCAAAAAAACAAGAAAAATAAACAAAAGTTTTCTCTCTCTTCATGGGACAACATTCAATTAAAACCATTTAACAGCAAATAATTTACCGAGAATTATTGTCCAGCTGAAAATGGCAGCTTTATAAGCTATGACGATGGCTAAGACCAACGACGACAAGCGACGTGACACATCGGACCAAAGGGAAGCATAAACCTCACCGAGAGAAAAAAAAATAATAATAAAACAAAAACAAAAGAATATCAAAATTTTAAAATCCACTCCTCGCGCCAAGGTGCTGACAACAATGACAACCGATTAAAGTTTATTTTATGCGCCTTTGTTTAGTAGGTTCTCCTTTATACACCCCTTCTTGTCGCTATACATCGCCTTTACCAGTTCTAACAATTTTTTTTGTTTGTATTAATTTGAGGGTAGAAGACAAAAAGTTATGAATTTATTTATGTAAATTAGTGACTGTGTGACGCGGACTGAGCAGGTGGGAGGCAGTAGCCGGCGGCGGCGGGGTGGTATACTCTGGCCAAAGTTGTAATAACAGCTTCCCGTCACGATTCCTTATGGCATTGTCCGACAGGCAAAAAGCCAATCAATCGTTTTGTACCTGTATACTTTCGTCTGTTCGTCGTCACCGTTCGTCATCGTCGTCGCCGTCACCATCGTCGACGTCTTTGTCGTTGTTGTAGTCGATAGTAATCACATTCTTGTCGGGATAGAGGTTGTGTATCACTTCACTCACGAGACGGTGCCGGTGAAAGGCAGTGTTGCCAACATATAAGAGTTATTTTCAAGTCCGTCAAATAGTATAAAATGCTAAAACCTTAAGATGCATTCACATCCTTAAACTTCTAGGTTAAACATCCTAAATCGTTCACATTTTAACCACTAACAAGCCTTTTATTGTGGGTTGACTTTTTGTAAGCTCTAAATTTGGATCTGACATTCAAAAGATACAACGGCAACTCTGTCAAAAATGTTTTTGTTTTTTCATTTTTGTTGCTTGTTTTGTTGTTCCTTTTTCCATGTCACATCTTTGCAGCCTACGCTTAACACGCTTGTTAAAATTCATCAATAATATTTTTATACAAAATTCGCACCTCTATGATGAGGCATCATACTTCATAATTTTCTGCCTTCAACAACCCCCTCAATTTTTTTAGTTGCATCAATAACTACATCATCAAACATAGCAACAACAACGACAACAACAACAACTGTCAATGCAGGTGTTGGATATCAATTTGTATATGTGGCGTTTCAGGTGGCAGCTAACTGGGTAAGTCAAGTCGCTTGCTGCGTCAGAAAGTTAGTTTGGTTCTGTTTGCTTTGGCTATATAAGTAAAGTATAGATACCTACCTATCCATCTATTCGTACCTATTGTGGAAAATGAGTTAACCTTTCATGTTGTGAATTTATAATTTGACAACTCCACACATTGTATTATAATGAATAAAAGTTCGTTGTTGCTGCTGCTGCTGCTGCTGCATGTGCGTTAAGATACAACAATCGATATCGCAACAGAAAATAATCAACAACAACAAAACAAACAAATTAGGCACCGCACATACGTGCGCGTATAAGTGTGTTAAGCTACACTGAAAGAAAGTCTTGAGCATACTTTGAATCCTAGAAGTTTTAAGCAGTTTTTATTTGTATGACTTGAAGGCATTCCTCGACTCTTATTATGTGGAAGCCAGATGGAATACCTTGTTACGTAAAACACCTTTTATATTTGAATTTAAATATATGTAAAGGGGGTATGTATCATGCCAGAAGTCTTGTGTTCAAACCCTGCTTGTAATATCTAAAGTTTCTTCATAGGTACTGCCTCTTGCGAGGAGTTGACAAATCTTTCAAGAGTAATTCTTGTCATGAAAAGTGCCGCCGGGTTCTGCTTAAAACTGTAGGTCCCTTCCATCCTTGTCAACATTGCACGTACGCAGGAAAGGTTGAGAGATGTAAGTCACTAGGCCCTAGTTCTCAACGGACTCTTGCACCAACTAAGTTATTTTTAAAAGGGGTTACAAAACTTTTTTTTTGTATTCTAAATTTATTGAATAACCCTCTTTTATTTAATGTAGTTTGTCAAGTTAAAAATGAGATTTTTAGAGTCAAGACAATTTAAACTGAGAAGCTTAGAAAGCAGCAGCAGTCCAATCCAAACCAAAACTGATTTTAAAATGTTATTAAGGTTAACCTTTTGCTTGTCTATAATATATTATATTAAAGACAAGCAATTATTGAATCCTTTGCAATCTGGATTTTGGTCTGGACATAGTTGTGTTTCAGCTTTACTCAACTCAATGCATCTGATGACATAAGACATGACAATTAATTTACAACTGTGATAACCTTACTTGACTTTTAAAAGGCATTTGACTGTGTAAACCATGATCTTCTCTGGGATAAATTGACGGCCCTATTAAGCTTCTCTGACACAACTACAAAATGTATTTACTCATATTTGACCAATCCTATGCAAACCGTGTCCAGCAATTGTAGAATGTCCTTGTTAATCGTGGTCCTCAAGGATCAATCCTTGGGCCTTTACTGTTTTCATTGTTCATTAATGACTGACCCTCTGTTTTGTCTTACTGTCAGTTTCATATCTATGCAGATGGTGTCCAATTATATATTAGTTTTCCTAAGATGATGCTTAAGGATGCAATATCTGAAACGAACATTGATTTACAGGCTAGATATGATTGGTTGACACGGAACGTACTCAAACTCAATCCTGAAAAAAAAAACGAAAGCTCTTCCAATTTCAATAAACAATCAATAGGTCCACTGGTGATCTCATAGTTTATCTCTCCGAAGAGTTGAACAAATCTTTACATCGCTTTGGAGAAAGTAAGATTATGGAACTTGATATTTCAAAGGCATTTGATAGAGTTTGAAGACCTCTAAAAATGATAAGTGTTCGTTCTCTCTACGGGACATTTGCTTCTCTCGAACACCGCCTCAAGGTCTCATGCCTGTCATTGTTTTATCGTTATTTTTATAACCAATGCTCTAGCGAAATATCAAGTTGCATTCCTCCCTTAAACCATTCAACCGTAATACCCTTACTGCTAGGAATTCCCATCAGTTTACCCTTGAGCCCAATTTTGGACGTACTGTTAAGTACAGAGATTCTTTCTTTAGCCGCACTACGCGAATGTGAAATGCTTTACCTGGCATTTAATGCAATAGCTCTGTTTGTTTCTAACCTACGTAGGTTCGATAATGTCTTTTCCAGCTCGTCAGCTTTTTAATTGCGATCTGGTAGCTTTCTTCAAATATCGTTGTATTTTACTCTTCAAATTGATTGTTAAAAAGACTCTAAGTTATTTATGTACAGACTTAATTTTTGTGTTTCTAGCCGTTCCATTTTATTACGCCCGTTCACCTTTACGTGTTTGACATCGCGCAGGCAATTTTCCGTTCATGCTGTTAGACCTTTAGACCTTTCCTTTTAAAGGAGGTCTAGAATCGAAAACAGAAAGTTTCAAGTTTTGAATATGTCTCGAACTTGAACTGAACATACTTTTAAATTAATTTTATTTTCCTTGCGTCTTGATCCAGACAACTTTTAATTAGCAAGCCCTTTGTTTTTGTTGTTGCATTCTGAAATTTGTAATTCTTAATTTTAGTCCATTTTTAATGTATAATTAATTCTAACTAGTTTTATGTTAATTTTGTTAATTGTCTCCTAAATCAATGTTTTATATCCTGTACTAAACTTGATGTCAAATAAAAATAAACGCCTTTGTGTGTCAGACTTGAATACCTCAACTGTCAACATTATTAAATAAAATGATGTTTTTTTTTGCAAGTGTAATGCATTATGCATTTGTCTGTACCTTAAGTTAATGGATTTAATTACTGCCGCCAGGAAGGGTCCCATATCATTTGCAGCAAATTTAATGTCACTATTTTCAGCATGCAGAATTTTAAAAATACAGTAGAAATCCAATATTTGTAGGTGAAATTATTTAAATTCAAATAAATACCTTGATACATGAACTAGAAAAAAGTATCTTTTAACATTTGATTAGAAGAAAGTCGTAAAAACATAAACCAAACAAATTTTAAAACTTTTATTTAATGACATCAAAACAAATCTTATCTACTGTCAATCAGAACTTTAGCTATTACTGTAAATACAGCGCATTGTGAATGAATGTTGGATTAGATATTACCTTTTTAACCTTTCAATACAAGTTGTATTGGATGGTTTCAAGTCTAAAATTCATAAAATATATGCTGGTGTAACACAGGGCTCCGTTTTGTCTCCGACTCTCTTCCTAATCAACTGTCAGTACTCGGTATGTGAACCACAGATCACCTTTTATGGAATGAACACATATTTGATATTGCAAAAAATGCTACCAGGATTTCTCCGACGGTGCAAGAAATTATTCGCCCCTTCTAAACTGGCGGTAATTAACAAAGCCTTAATTCGTTCAAAACTTGAATATAACTCGCATATTTGGGCAGGAGCCCCTAAAATAAGTTTGAGCCTTCTAGATAGGATACAAAAAAGAGCTTTAAAATGATAGGTGATAGAACTATAACCGACACATTTACATCTCTCGAACACCGCCGCAAAGTTTCATGCCTTCCGTTATTTTACAGATACTTTTACAAACAATGTTCCGTCGAATCAGCAAGTTGCATTCGCCCCCTTTAACAATTCAGCCGTAATACTCGCACTTCCAGAAATGCTCATCAGTTTACCCTCGAGCTCAATTTCGGACGTACTGCTAAGTATAGAGATTCTTTTTTTAACCACTTAAAAAATCCTTCCCTATTTTCCTAATACTCGCACTGTGTTTAACCGTAAACGTGTTAAGGGTATACATATCCCCTTGAGTGCCTGTACTTTATAAAAAAAAGGTCCAGAAGTCGCTTCTTCAAATAAGACAAAAATACTTAAATTTATAACTTGCATTTTGAATCAAATTTTCAACCTTCACATGTTTTTTGTAATACTGTATGGCCACTGTAAATTAACACCCAAGTTGTATGAGTTTAGTGCGTTTAAAACAGGGTTGGATAGGGTATTACTCGTACTCCATCCGTAGTGCTTATTCTCAATGATACACGTGTTCAATGCTGACCAACGTTAACATGACGTAAAATTGCTGTTACTGTCCCCAAATGTCGAAGGGCCTCCACCACTATATTGTTACCACAAAAAGCAATGATAAGCATACACAAACCCCATCATTGCATAAAGGCTCGCTACCTACACTACATACATACATATATAAATTTATAATGTATTTATAGTACCTTCAGTGAACGACAAAATTTGCGTAGCGGGGGGCTGTATTTGGGTTGTGTATATTATAGGCTTGTGTAGTGGATATAGGCAAAAGTGTAGTTTGCAGTTAAATCTTGTTTTGCCCGGCATTACTGACCAAACCGTTATTATAGACACACCGTATGCTCTGGGTTATAGCGAAAATATTAAAAAGCCGCAAATTGGCGTAAATGGCCACCATCAAATGACCAACACGTTTGGGGTTACGCGCCTGTAGGTGGTAATTAAAATGCTTGCAACAAGACTGGGTGGCAATTTGTGGTCAGTTCCACAGAGATAGAGAGAAAGAGGACTAACCGGAAGCAGCTTTGATCAATTTTTCATTCTTTTTTTGTATCTGTGTTTATACCTAACTGTGTAAAGAGCTTCGTTTAAGGGTGTGTGTTATGATGTGGGGTCCAAACAAATTTATAAAATTTACAGACATTTGAACGCAGTATTATTTTCCATTTAGGGCTTTAGGTTGTTATCATTTGGTCAGCAAACCATAATATTTTTTTAATAACACAAAATAGTCTCAATCAAAAACCGCTGAGTTTGATCATTCTAAATTTATAAAACTACCCCCTATCTGTCGAAAGAAGTCGGTAGGTGTATGGGCCAGGGCTGATTCTGGTTCTAAGTGCCATAGGCGGTAGAAATGTAATCAATATTTGTATATAGTTTGAACACCACCAGGCGTACAGTATAGAGATTATTTTTTCAACCGCACATCAAGAATGTGGAATACTTTAACTAACTTCACTTCTTCCTCTGATTTTGATATTTAAATTTCAAAACTTTAAGCCCCATGAGAACTGTTATATAATCTTTGATTGTTTGCTATACCTGTCCCTTACAGCCGCAAGATTTTGAATTCATTAATATTTTGTAGGGTAGTCATAAAGCCTTTTGCGTGCGCCTTAAATAAAATTGAGGTCAAATTTGGGATAAGATTAATCAAAACTTATAGTTCGATATTTGCAATGAAAATCAATAACGCTTAAGACAAGACGGGAGTTTTCAATCTTTTTCAACGCATGTCTACCAACTGGCGCCTTGTTATACTTAATGCCTTCAACACACCATTATCCGGCCCTTTAAGACATTAACAAAAAACACTACACGACCGACCGACCTACGACTAAGTTAAATATCTATGTACAATCGGCCGCGTTCCAAAGACTTATTTCTCATTTCTTGCGGAATGGTTTTTGTACCTATACCTACGAATAAGTCGTTGTTGTCAGGTATGCATAGGTACTTAGAGAATGAATAACTATAATTGAAACGTTTGCATGCACTGCGATTTTTAATCCGATTTGTTTTCGCAAAATGTGTAGATACAACGGCTATAAACCTATTTATTTATTTTTTTTCTTTCTTTCTTTCTTTTTCTATTTTTATAGTTATGGCATGGACTTAAATGGTGCTAGACGAAAGAACGCAACCCGCGAAACAACATCAACCCTTAAAGCCTGGCTGAATGAGCATAAGAAAAACCCTTACCCAACGAAGGGTGAGAAGATCATGTTGGCGATTATAACGAAAATGACTTTGACTCAAGTGTCTACGTGGTTTGCGAATGCCCGCCGGAGACTGAAAAAAGAAAATAAAATGACGTGGGAGCCAAGAAATCGTGTTGATGACGATGACGCGAATGTTGATGATGACGATCATAAAAGTAACGACGACAAGGATATGCTAGGTGGTGAGTTAAATTTTTATTTTTCTATTCGTTTTAACATTTTCCTTGTTTAAAGTAGGCGTAGCCCCCCTCCCCAAAAAAAATTTGTGTTCTCCTTGTAAAAATTCGCCTTTTAAATTTCTGTTTTGTTTTGTTATTTCTTTCCAGACGCCAAAGATTCTGGTCTTGGATCGACTGAAGACAACGATCGCCAGTCACATCGCCTCGATATGCTAGACAGACCCGAAGGCAATAACAGCGAATGGTCTGGGTCTCGGCCCGGAAGTCCAAACGGCTCACCTGACATATATGACCGCCCCGGCGGTGGTCATCCGCTCTTCCATCCGGCGGCGTTACATCATCTACGACCCCCAGCTGGTTCGCCACCCGATCTGAGCCATCACCTTCACCATCCCCTTCATCATCCATCGAGTGGCAGCACTAATTCCAGCTTAGTATCGAAGCCCCGAATATGGTCACTCGCCGATATGGCCAGCAAAGATGGAAAGGACAGCAAAGATGGTTCGGGGAGTGAAGGAGGCGGCAACGGGAATCCGCCCCCACATTCTATATATGGTCACCCGCAACAACATTCTTCACCCGGAAAAATCCTATCCCCACTAGCTGCCCGCATGCCAAATTACTCACCTTATGCGAGGCCAGATCTGTATCGTGGTTTCTATGGGCCGACAGCTGCGCATTTGAGCGGACCCTCACAGGAATTCCTCGAACACCACAGATCCTTCAATGCCCAACTGGCGGCGCACAACGGCCTCAGTATGAATCCGCTGCTTTGGAAAGCTGCTGTTTCATCAGCCGGCGGCGGCCCTCCCTTCGCGCCTCTAAGTCTAACAACGAACCACCACCATGGGGTTCCGCCGTCGGGTGCGTCACCATCCGCCTCAAGTACATCTTCGTCGATCGGTTGTGATGCTCCGCCAGCAGTCTCGTCTAATCAGGGTCACCAAGGACAAAGTTCACGGCATTCGACGTCCTCCTCTTCGTCGGGAAAACTCTCACCACCCATTAACGTCACGACGACGGGCAAGCCATGACCTTTAACACTGTCATCATCATCGCCTCCAGCATTGCAACAGCAACAACAACCACCACCACCACCACAACCGTCATCCTCCTCATCAGCAGTAGTATCCACCTCGTCTTCGTCGTCGTCGTCATCGCAACAACACTCGCATCTCCAACCGAATCAACTTTCCGCTTTCCGGTCGTTGGTTGCGTTTCGCGAACAGCCCAAACTAACTCTTCGGCCATAAATCGGTTCGGTGTTGCCGTGATGCAAAAAAACGCTTTTTTTCTCTTTTTTCACGAATAAAAAAAGGATAAAGAAATGGAAAATCTTTCGGACAATAATTTACATGTGATTTATTTGTATTTCATTCGAAAATACATAATTTTTAGGAAGCGGATGTTTAGAAAAAAAAAAAAATTATAAACTTAAAAACAAATAAGAAAAATGAAAGTCATTTAATCCCTTTTTGAGACATTGTGTCCTTGTTTCTCAACACCCTGATACCAGTTCGCGGATTTAACTTATGCAATCAGAGCTTATAGGACGTAAATATTCAAAAACAAAAAAAACACAAAAAATCTTGAAAAGAAATTCAAACAAAACAAAAGCAAAACAAAAAAAAAAACTCAAAAAGTACTAGATTAGCAATAAACCAAAATGTACCATAATTATATAGCATTGAATTAATTGAATATAAAAGAATTTATCTATAAACAAAACATTAAAATCCTAAAAATCGTGAGTTGTTTTAGTTAAATTTCTCAAATTTCATTTTTTGAGCGGCACATTTATGTATATTATTATTTTTTTCGTTCTCTAAAAAAAAAATTATATAAATAAAAGTAATTAATTTTTGTTTCAATTTAATTGAATTCTGTATTTATAACTAATAAATTCTTGTGCATGTGTGAAAATATTTCGACTAAAGTTGTATGTAAATATTAGTAACTAAGCCTCCCCTAAAAAAAAAAACAAGCCCAGGATTCCTTTTGCCCTCTCCCTCGTCCTCGCCCAAGCCCCCTCGTCAATAACTATCCCTTGTGTGAATTTGTAAATTCGTCATTTGCACCATGTATATGTAAATATTAGAATTTAAAAGAGAATGTTTTTTTGTTTTCATTGAACTAAGCCATCAATCGCAACCAAGTCAAGTCTGCCCCGTAATTTAGAAGAAAATAAAACAAAATTACAGTAAGATTCACTAGGTTAGATACATTTTTTTAAGAATGTTTTAACTTTTGCTTTTTACAAACTGATTGATTCCTGCAAAATTGAGGTGAAGCTCGACATTCTTAACTTGAAATGTCTGACCAACGTTAAGAAGTGAAGAAACAGTCTAAAAAAATGTATCTAAGCAAGTGACACGCACTGTAGCACGTCGACATATCACGAATAAAGCGGTGAGATTTAATTGATGGTGATGATGGTGGTAAAATTTTGTTTGACAGCAACGTCCTTTGTATCCTTTTTAGAATTAAGTTCAACTTTTTGTTCCTCTCTTGTATTCATACTAAAACAATTGTTTATTTTTTAATATAAATATTTTATTTTTTTTGTTTGCTGTGTAACTTGGTTGTATAATTTTTAATATAAAAAATTAAATACACACACACACATCAGTGAACGAAATGTGCGTTATGACGTTCAGTTAAAAAAAAAATAATGTAAATTAAAAAAAAAACACATAAAAATGGTTAAAAAACATACTTTAAACAAAAACATGTATAATGTTTAAAAGAACCTGACACATGGTTATTTTGATAAATTAACAAAACAAAACGAGGAATAAGCCATGTGTCCCAAAGTATGCAAACTTTAGCTGAATGAGACGCAACGGATATAACGTAACAGTGTACTATAAAATATGAAACATATATAAATATATATACAAACTAATATTAGGTATTATTTAATTGATAAATAAAAAATAAGATGTTATCACTAAGAATAATTATTATTATTAATAGAAATGATAATATGTTAAATAAAAACAAATTAAAAAAAAAAAAACAAAAAAAAACATTATAATAATTATATAAGAAAAAAAAACAACAATAAGAAAATATGAAAAGATTTTTGAAACAAAAAAAAACTTAGTTGCAATAATTAAATAATATTCCCTAAATAAAGGAAACAATTAATTAAAAAATAATTTAAAATGAGTTTTTGTTGATACTTTGAAGACAAACTGATTTCAGATAAAACGGACTTATTTAAATCCCAGAATACTTCGGAGGTTCCCGATAAAAGACGTTGAATGGTAAAGTATAGAGACTTAATTAATTCTTGGATGCGACTTTAAGGGCCGTCGCCTTAAAAAGGAAGCGAATGTGACATTTTCGCATTACTGTTTGCGATTCGCCAAGTTGACGTGCGCCTTGAACTTCAAAAATTTGGCGAATTGAAATGTCGTTCTATTACAATTAGGGAATGCTCGCCTTTATCTGTCATAATCGGTCGAACTGTAATTCTTAGCGATTTTGAAAAAATCACAGTTCTTTTATCAATTCGAAGTAGTTGTCTAGATTTTTTGTTGCGACATAAAAAAAAAATGGGTGAAAATCGACAAAGGTAAGAATTACAACATAAATAATTATTAAATAAATTAATTACAACTTCTCAAAGTTGGTGGAGCTAATGGAGGCAAACCTCGACATTGCCAAGGGTGTCAGGGCGTTTGGATATTTGGATTCGTTTGCCCTTGAACTAAACGCATTGGGACCTTCTATACGAGAGGGTAAAGAGTGACTATCTTGACCGCTCTCCATTTATCCACCACCTTTCCAACAAATCCTTTAACGCACTATGATTCCACACAAACGAGCCATGCGTAGAAACAGGATATCTAGCATCAATATATCTTATTACTCCATTATTGTCAAGCCTTAAAAAGAAAAAGTTTTACCTAAACATCAAGATTCAATTTTAAAGTACTTTACTACCATCGAATTTAAGCTGTAAAAACGTTTCTATTTAAATATTGGTGTGGTAACTGAGCAGGAGCTATGATACCAATATGAGTTCCGTCTACACATCCAACTATCTCTGCTAAGCCTGCTCTTTGAAAAAAAATGTTTCCTGCTTCTTGCTTTTCATTAGTGGACATATCTGCGTTGATCCAAACTGGGCAGATTCCAGTGGCGTAGCTAGACCTTTGGGGGCCCTGTATCCAATTTTTTTTTTGGGCCCCATCACCTCTTACCAAAACTGGGCCATAGCCTTATAAGCTTTTTTAAATTAAAACACTAACGTCAATAAATAAGTTAAATTTAATTCAATGTGTAACGACATAGGAACTTTAACATAAATACATACTACATAATATATAGATACATGTTTTATAAAGCTCAAAAAAAATTAAATAATATATGCACTTCTTCTCAAAGTACTACTTTCCTTGCCTTTTTTTCTGCAAATTTATTTATTAAATCTTCCATACCTGAAGAAGATTTCATTTTTTCAAGATTATCTGCTTCTATTGATAAAAGTGATAAATCTGACAACCTCTTCTGTCCCATTGAAGTTCTGAGATAATTTTTTATTATTTTCAGCTTGGGAAAAGATCTTTCAGCTGTTGCTGTGGTGACCGGAAGAGTCAAAAAGAGAAAGCATGCTGTTATTACTTCAGAAAAACTAGAAGCAAGATTATTAAATTCGATGACTTATAATTTAGTAAGTTCTTTTATGGAATTGATTTTGAGGATTTCGGATTTAAGGCATGTTTTTAGAGCAATTAGTTGATTCCAGAAATCACCAGATATGTCTGTATTGTAGCTTTTTTGAACCTTGATTTAACTCATCATTTGAGAACGATAAAAGCTTACCCTGTTCCAACACTTCAAACATACTACTAAGACTATAAAGGCTTTGAAATCTTTGCTGAGTTTGTCCAATCAAAATGTCCAAGCAGGAATAGTAAATATTGCCTTTGAAGTAAATTTCCGGATCAAAAATTTTATGATCTTCTGTCAACTCATCAAAAAACCGCTTGGTTATTTTCCTCCTTTTATTTTTGAAGACAGGCGTTACTCCCCAATCGTTGGCTAAATCCTTGGACTTTTTAAGTAGAACACTGAATTTCTTTTGATTTCTTTCTTTTTCTAGGCCGTCTAAAAGATTTTGAAGCAAAATACTTGCTTTTTGTAAATCATTTTCCTCATCTTGAAGGGCTTTGGAAACTGGACTTATAATATCAAACAGCGAAGAAAAACATGACATCAACACAATAAAGTCGTACGTCTCTAAAATGTTTATAACATTTTTACATTCGTCGTTCGTCTTTTTTTGTTGATGTCAAATTGATTTGGTGTAAGGTTTTCATTATCAATGTATAGTTTGATCTTATACCACATAGTGCATCATTTCGTGTCGACCATCTCGTAGGACAAACCTTTTTAAGGGTAATTTTATATTTTTCGAATGAAACGTTGTGCAGCAAAGACCAGCGCTTCATACTGTTACCAAAAAATGTATATATTTTCTCTAAACTATCGAAAAATGTTGACACTTCAAGTATATTTTTTGCTACATCATTAAGTATCAAATTTAATGAATGTGCTGCGCAATGAACATAGTCGGCATTTTGAGTGTTCTCTTTAATAAGGGCTTGTAATCCTCCATATACACCCGACATAACATTCGCTCCATCATAACCTTGTCCTATGCATTTGGATAAATCAAGTCCATATTCACTTATTGTTTTTAAAACTTCTGTTTTTAGCCCTTCGGCACTAGCATCAGTAATTGGTACAAACCCTAAAAATGACTCGCAGATTTTTATATCTTTATTTACTTTTTCATCGGTTTCTGCTATACATATATACCTAATAACAACAGACAGTTGGTCAATTTTTGATAGGTCTTGTGTTGTATCCAAAATTATAGATAGAAAAGGAGCTTTTTTTAATTTCTAAAACAATGTTTTCTCTTAATAGGATACCAAGCAATTCAATTATTTCATTTTGAATTGTAGGCCTTAAATAATTTATTTCACCTTTTGGTTTCAAAATGAGTTCTTTCAAAATAGGATCATAATTAGATATTAAGTGAATAATGGATATAAAATTTCCAGAATCTGAATCATGTCCTCTTAAAGGTAAATTGCACGAGGCCAAAGTAATTATGACATTTATAATACGGGGCAAAACATTTCGCCAAAAAGTTATTTTACTGTTGAGTTCACTTTCTAAATGGGTAACTATAGTACCTTCTTGTAACCAATTTTTATAATTTAAAGCAGAGTTTATGTGTTGCTGAGAGTTTTCATGATCAGATATATTTTTAGTTAAATTGGTTCTAACTACGACACCGTTTATCCATGCGGAAGAGTACGATTTGCTTTGACGATCTGCTAACAACCAACAGAAGTGACAGTAAGGTTTGTTCAAAATATAAGAATAACATAACCATAGTCTAACAATTCGAATACCAGCCTTATTTGAATATGAGTAATGAAAGTTTGAAAAACATCGAGTTGCTTCCGATCATCGGAACATTTTTTTGTAATAAAACTTTATTAAATATTTAAGTGAATTTTTTTACACGCGTCTTGTGCTCTATATCTTTGGGGGCCCCTATATCTCGGGGGCCCTGTTACATGGATACAGCTGATACAGCGGTAGCTACGCCACTGGCAGATTCTTGCTTCAAGCAAATTAAGAACTTCGCTTTAAACTTCTGCAACTGTAGGTTGGGAGAAACCCAGCTCAAAGTCATTTCCTAAACTATTTTGATAACTTCCACATCTGAGAAATCGTAGTGCACACGGAAGTTTTAAAATTGGTGGAATTGCAGAACTTTTAGTCGTTTGAAATCCTGAACTTATCGGACTTAAAAGATATTTAATGCGTGTTTGCTAAGCCGAAAGTATAACACAAATCTATGAAAAAAAATCTTGTTAAATTTTATCAAAGTACTCGTAATTGTTAATTTTATTACAAATTATCTGGTACTTCCAGTGAGTTGGAAGCATCTCTTAAACTTCTCGTCAATTTGCAGATCATGATTTTTTCTTCCTTATTTGTTACTTCTTCATTTTCATCCTCGAAAAACAATTCAACGCTGCAATCATCTTTATTTTTATTTACTTTTTTCACAAAAAAAACAATATTCTTCAATCCGACTTTATAAATATTTATGACAATGAATGACATTTCACTTTCAGTTTTTAATGTTGGCAATTTTGTTTTTAAAGACGAAATACATAGTCCGCCATTGGTAATACCACCAAACTGTTAATTCGCCAAAACATTCGACTTTAGGCGAATTTTCGACTCGCGAGTGATAATACGCCCCTAAAATAGAAAAAAGATTTGAATGTAATAAAGTCGATACAAATAACATCAATAAATCGAAAGAAAAGATTTTTTGAACTTCCAAACATAAAACCCAAGAGTTAAACAATTTTTTTAAATTTAAAGCTTTTATATTTTGAGATTTAACAACGTACTGAAACTACTGTCAAAATTCATTTTAAAAAAATGTTTTGGAGTCACTCCAATTCACAGAACTAAATCACTTATGTGTCGTCTTGAAGCGCCTTCCCGGCGCCTTCCTAGCATTCCAACAAAAATGAAAATGGTGGACAAATTTAGGCTTTAGGGATAATTTAAAATTATACGAAGAATCGTGACAATATGCGTTTCTCAAGATAGTAGGATTCTAATTTTATAATGTTGCTGTTGTAGCACGTTTTGTTAACGTTAACCCAGGGGCCTCATTATTCGATTCGCGGCGAATCGTTTTTCTAGCGAGGTTGTCATTTTTCAAATATAGCTTTCGCTTTCGCCTTCTTTATTTTGAAATCGACCAATTAACGAATTCGAAGGCGGATTTGAAAAGTCACAGTGTTTATGATTATTCACTGTTCGATTCCGTGGATTTTTTCTTGATTGTAGTTATATAAAAATGTGAGCTAGCTTTATTTTAATTTACAATCCACAATGCAATATAAAATTTTAAACTTAATTCAAGGAAAGATAAAAAGAAGCAAACAAATCGACATCAATTTTTGGTTCTCGTCGAGTTTATGAAGAAAAATAAGGGCATTGCAACGGGAGCACTCGTCGGTCCTGAATATCAGGATAAAACAAGATTAATTATTATTAAATATTAAATATTCAGCCCTATTCTGCTATTCACGTGAATCGTATTTTCGATTCACACATTCGATTCCCTTTCACACTGCCTTGCATTCTGCTATCCATCGGGTGAACTGCATTATACCAAACCAATTTGACATTCAATCAAACTGTTGTACATGTACAAATCTTGGGAGTGTTAGATAAATTGTTTTGATTCATGCAAAAATTAAGTTTAATCAATTCACCGAAACAGAATAGTTTTTGTAATTTTCGGAAATGGGCAGTATTGGACTATTTATTCCAATTTTATTTATTTTTTTATTTTATCCAAAATAGTCTTTTGTTTATAAAACAAATACATCAAATGAAAAATACGCTGCATCTTATACGCGGATCTGTATAGAATGAATGCTTTCACGTGAATAGAAGAATACATCGGAATATTACCGACGTTACCGACATACACAGATTCACTTCGAATGAATAGCAGAATAATGATTAGTGAAAATTCCCCCCGATGATTAGCAGAATAGGCATGATTGTTAATTAAATAAATCACCACAAATTTCACAAATTAAATCAAAACTAAATACAATTTGTGGAAAGCTGTCAAAACAAAAGTGTCAAATCACTCGAATATAGGAAGAACTATTTTCACTTCGCTGCGAATTCGTTACTAAGGAAATACGACGCGAGTCGAATTAAAAGGATCCCGCCGCCGCGAGCATCATAATTAGGCCCAGGTTTTTCAATTCCTAGTCGGCCATAACTAGGTAACCATTGAGCGGGATTTACTCCGCAACACTTGTTTTATCGGAAACTCAAATTCGGCTCGAGGCAGCTTTGTTCCCAAGAAATTTTAAATAAACGCGACGCTATGACACATTGCGACTGATGTCTCAAATTTAGGCCCATATAAGCAAATTTATAGATACAATTAAAAATTTGATGTATTTCCAAATCACGTATGGTGATTGTTAGTGGGTTGGACTGCCATGCAAGGAGTCATGGGTTCAATCCATGCCTGTGCCACCTAACTTTTTTCACGGGTACTACCTCTTGCGAGTAATTTTTGTCATGAAAAGTCCTTTTTCAAATTAGCCGTTCGGATTCGGCATATAAACTGTAGGTCCCTTCCATCTACATTACTCTCACACAGGAATGGTTGAGAGTTGTAAGTCACTAGGCCCTGGTTCTTTATTTACCTAATTTATTTATTTTATAGACACCTATTGCGTTTTAAGATTTTGAAAAATCAATAAGAGAGAGTAATTTATTGTTAACAAAAGGTATTTATTGCGCTAGCGTTTTTTAAGAAATGTAACAAGATACACAGATTTTTAAATTAAAACAATCGAATAAAGCCCTGTCCCTATTTCCAAACATATGTTGGAAAGAACCTGTCGGAGGACTTGCTTGTATCTGTCAAAAATAAAACGATTGCAAGTACTTAATCGCAATGCATCGCATCGAAGTACGTCGAAGCAAAATGTATCAGATTCGTATAAAATCGGATAAAACCCCGCTCCGACGTACTGTTATCTCAATCGGGCATAAGGTTAGGTTAGATTAAGTTAAAGTGGCTGTCCATGATGGAATAGAAAATAGGGCGTAAAGACTTACAACTTTGTTAACGTCGTATATTTTCTGAGTGGATATTAAAAATGCTCGGACGTGAAGGTTACGGTAATAAGTTTAATTCTAAGAATAATTATTTAAAAGCCTTATCATCCTCAATGTTTAACTAAATAGATCTTACTTATTCGAAAATAAGCCTGGTGTAACTTTTATGGTAAATCGTTGAGTTACTAAGCAACGACGTCTAAATTTGTATGGCCGGAATTGTAAGTTATTGAATCGCAACTTCATAAGAAAAGTTTTCTGATCTTGTTATTTCTTGAGGAAAAATTCCAACCAGAAACTTTAAGGCCACGTAAAAGGTAATCGATTCAAGACCTAAAAAACAAATTCGTGAAGTTATATAGTATATAGATTATAGGGCCTAAAATGTGGGAAATGGTCAAGAAAAATGTCATGGAAAACTTATGTTTGCGTTTATGGCTACAGCCGTGCTTGTTACTTCGATTATATCTTTTTTCATGAAAAGGTTAACATACTTTCCTCTTAACAATAAACAATAAACATCAATTAATTTTTATTAAAAAAATACTCCTTTTTATTAATTTCAAAATGAAACATCTTATTGGAAACCCCTGTATTTTCACTTGAGCTCTTATCTCAATGAGCGTTGTGTTTTCAATTATGTTCTTGATTCTCTGCCATTGGAAATATTACCAGAACCGCAAAAGCACCCAAATCGATTTTGAATATTATGTGATGCAAATATAAGAAAAAAACTAAAACAAAGAATAAACATGCAAAATGAAAAAAAAGTCATCTTTGAAAGTCACTCTGAAGTCTAAAGCTTTAAGGGAATTGTATTGAGGCGACATATTTATTTCTCCATCGAGATAAAATTATAAAACTTCGAAATGATTCACATTAAAATAATGCAACCTTCTAAAATTACACCATATGAAGTGTCACACAACATTGTTTAGAGGCAAATTATCATCGTGTACCAAGACTTTCATTGACTTCCTCATATGACGATGTGTTGAATAGGGACAAATATTTCTGTCCCAAAAGTGAATACATACTTCTTATTTGTAAAGTATACTTACTTAATTAAGGTGGCGCTATTGTCCGGGCGGAGCTGGTCCTCAACCAACATGCGTCTCAAGCCAGTTCGGTCAATAGCTAGCTGTCTCCACTTTCGCACGCCAAGTTGGTTGAGGTCTTCACCCACCTGCGTGCGCCACCTGAGTCGCGGTCTTCCTCTACTGCACCGTCCCTCGGGATTTGATTCGAAGACTTTTCCGGCTGGAGCGTTGGTGTCAGTTGTTTCTACATGGCATAGCCATCTAAGCAGTTGGACTTTAATTCTGCTAACTAGGTCAGTATAGCCCGTACAGTTCGTGGTTATATTTTCTATTCTATTCTCCATCTATGTATACGGGACCAAAAATCACCCGAAGAATTTTTCTCTCGAAGCATCCTCAGACTTTCTCATCGCCTCAGCGATATAAATGAGAACCGGGATGATGGTGATTTTAAATGCTTGAGAGAGGACTTTACTTTTACTACTCAATTGCTTTCTCCTCGTCAGTGCAAAAAAGCATTGATTTGCAAGAGTTATTCTTTATTTGATTTTATCGCTGATGCTATTGTCTGTGTTTATAGCGGTGCCTAGGTAGATAAAGTCATCAACTACCTCAAAGTTATAGCCGTCCATGGTGAAGTTTTGTCCAAGACGTCGTTGTTCAATGTCCTTTTTTGATGACGGCATAAACTTGGTCTTGCCTCATTGAATACTAAACCCATCTTCTTCGCTTCATAACGCTTTGATCTTCCTATTATGTCAATATCATCTGCGTATCCGAGTAGTTGGATGGACCTTTGGAAGATTGTGCCTCTAGTGTTGACGGTTGAGTTTTGCACAATTCTTTCCAGAACGACGTTGAAGAAGTCGCATGACAGTGCACCGCCTTGTCTAAAACTTTTTTGACATCAAATGAATCGGTGAGATTTTTTCGACCCTGATCTTTATTCTGCACAGACGGATAAGTTTGACAGAAATACCATTAGATTCTTATAGATGCTGTCATACGCAGTTCTAAAATCGAAAAAGAGATGCCTTGGTTTTTTGCAAAATCTGCCGTATTGTGAATATTTGGTCGATAGTGGACTTTGCTATTCCACACTAAAATAAGGACCTATCAGGTTGTGGACGAATGGCTTCAGACTTTCACATAATACAGCAGAGAGGATCTTATATGCAATGTTAGGGAGACTGAAGCCTCTGTAGTTGGCGCAATTTTAAGGGTCTCCGTTTTTATGTATCGGGCACACAATTCACTCATCGGGTATGCTTTCTTCCGACCATATTTTGAAGATGAGTTAGTGCATGCTCCCTACCAAGTCATTTCCTGCTGCTTTGAATAGTCCGGCAGCGATGCCCTCAGCTTCAGCAGCTTCGTTTGACTTAAGTTTAGACATAGCTATCTTCACTTCGTCAAGGTAGGGTAGGCGGAATTGTTGATCTGCGTCGCCTAGGTTGAGTGGTTCTATCTCCCTTACAGCGGAATTCGGTTCGTCATCGCCGTTATATAATTTGGAGAAGTTGTCTTTCCATATTCTCAGCATCAACTGCGGTTATTCTACTACCATGTTCCCCTGATCGTCTTTGTAGGCTTCGGTTCGTGGCTGGTACCCTTGGGAGGTTTTTTTACCGTTTGGTAACATTTACGAACCTCATTCCTCTATCTCCTCGATAGTGTGAAACTTAGCACTTCAGAGGCGGCATCTCTGATGGCTGCAAGGCAATGTTGCCACTGGTTTTCAATGCTTAATGCAGGCAGCATAGGACTCCTTAAGAGGTTATTAGAGACTTGATCGGAAAAGGACATGGCAGTCTTTTGCGATTATAGCCGTCTAACGTCGAAAGTATCCCCTGAAAATATTCATGAAAGAAAATTTCGTCAGTGGTCCTTCTATTTAATTCTGAAAGATTTATTTAGAGAATAATCCAAGGACATTCTTAGCAGTATTTTATGGAGTTGCACCTTCCCTCTATAAGTCGAAATATTAAATCACTCAAATTGTTTAATATCTGTCAATGCAAATATTGGATAAAACGCTTGAAAAATTCTTGAATGTCAATAATGAATGTTTAATATTGATGCAGTTTAAACTAATGACATTATTCCAAATATTATTCAATGCAGAGCAACCTCATTTTAGGTCCATTTAGAAGACGAATAAATCATGCGTCCTTGAGTGAATCTTCGTCGTCATCGGTCGTCACTCGATTGTTACCTATATAGAAAGCTATGCACGCATTGCACAAACCAATTAATTTCGTCAAATCGATGCAATGATGATTTGAAACAATTCTCAAGCTTCAAATTCGAAATTCGAATCTCATCATCGGAATCTGAATTGGAATGATTTAATGCCACAGTGCCCACTTGGAATTGTTATAAACATGTTAAACTCATCATAAAGTCAGCTCCACTCGACATGACTTGCCACACATGAGCGATGAAAGAATTGCAGTTGTTGGTGATTTTTTGTCCCCGCTGCTATATAAACAACATAAGCTACATGCCATATACCCGACAACATTCTGTAGTTTGTCCGATGTTATTACTGTAACAAGTTTCAAGTCTTACACTGATCTCAAGTGTTTCGCTTGGAGAATTTAAAAAACTCCAAGACCCCTTAGCATGGGTTCCACACATAGATGTGGTTGTTGATACGCACAAGGGGAGCCATCAGAAGATTGATTTATGAAGATCAAAAATATGGACTCCTCCACGGTGAAAATATTCGACTACAATTCAATGAGTATAAATATACCCACAGTCCTACCTAAAGTAAATCCTTGCTTCTTAGTAAGTCTGGAACGGATGGACGGACGGACGAACGGACATGGACAATGGACACAAGAGACATCAGGACAGGACAGCCTTTGGTTGACGCACGTTGATGATGTTGTTTCCGCCGGTGAGTGAACATTAATCGTGGCGAGATATCGGGTGAATCTTTACAGAAATAACATGCATTTCAGCTTTCGTCACACAAAAAGAATTATGACAGCGGCATTGTCTGACCATTCCACAAGCACCAGAACCAGCGCCAGTGCAGCGCCCAGCTATAGCCACATCCACCATAGCTTATGCTCTATCGCCATCGTTAAGTAAAGACCAGCAATCAGAGGCGGAGGGAACAACAACAAGAGAGTAATAAAAAATCATTGAGGAAAAAAAGCTCCAAAGAGTTAAACAACAAATATGACGACATTTTTCGTTTCGATTATCATCATTTTTAGTATTATGTCGTTGGGTTGTAAATGCATGTTCATTATGTCTTTACCAGACAAAGTCCTATAGTGGCTTTTCGACAAAGTAATGTCCTCGGCTAAACGTTTTTTTCACTTGTCAAATTTATAAAGAGGTATGTATAGTTTTGAGGAAATGTTTATACCTTTCGATTCAACAAAATTTTAAGATAAATTCAATTCTGTTTATAACAGGAAGGAGTCAGTTTTAAAAAACATTCTCTTAAATTGAATTAAAGACAAAGCATTAGTCTAAGACCATGTGTGAGGACTTATTTTCGGTGTGAAAGCAAACCAGTTGATGTTAAAGTTGTAGGTAGCCTTAGAAAAAGTAATAACAGAAACGTTCGTCTGCCGGCACGTTTCTGGAAAAAAGTGCATCAAAAGTACAAGTTTTCCAAAAATTGAACAAGGGTGGGAAGCCACTCCAAATGCGTTGCAGTTAGATGTGTAGAAGTCTGTCATGTACAATTTTGCAATCAGGAAGTTCCGGATGAGACCAATTTTTAAGTGGTTTCCAAAAAGTCTAAAAACACAAAGAAAGTGTTTTCGGCTACCTTAATGCCTGTCGAACCCATATTTGAGATCAAAAAGTCGTAGGCGTCAAGATCCCTCCGTGTTTCAGCTGGTTTCCTTTCACGACAAAAATAAGGCCTCAGCTCTCGATCTAAACAAAAGAAAAAATTAACATAGTACTGAATTCTGAACATCTAAGGAGGTTTTTGCGAGAAAAAATCAAATCTTCTTTAAAATATTGGCACACAATATTGAGAGAGATATAAATTTGATGTAATTTTAAACTTGTTTTACATTGAAGGTACAATTTCTTTACATTTTGTTAAAGCTAAAATCACAAAACGAGTACTTAAATCCCTAAAAAGTAAGCTTAATATATTTACATATAGGGCTGGCATCTTGTGCTTTGTTTTTCTTAAACACTTCCTTATGTTGCCCGCTCGAAATATGGACAGTAAGCCAGTATCAAAATAAGTTCCTTTAAACTTGACCAAATTTTGTTAGAATTGGACACTTATTTCCAAAGTGTAGCCAAAACAGTGTGTTTTTGAAGAGAATTTTTGAACAAAATATAGCAATAATAGCTTGAGAAGTATTCTGTAAAAAAAACTTTTATTACTCCCCTAAAATTTCGAATTGGCTCGCTCAATTATGTTATGGCTGAAACACAAACACGCTTCAGCTTCGGCTTCGTCTGCGTTACGTTGGGCCTGCTTTGAATGACACATCCAATATGACATTCCTAAAAGGGCACTACTGTCATTAGCAGCTGTTATTTTTTCTCAAAATAAAACTAAATATGAGTTCTGAAATCAGAAAAATTAAATTTATGAGGGAAGTAGCTTACACAGCCTATCGTGGGTATGTTTAGCTCTTGGAGCAAGAAGAAACGCAGACTGAGATGGGTCCGGGAGTTTAATCTACGGACTTCTTCAATCTATAAGAATTTCTTGGAAACTCATTTTCTATTCTACAAAAATAAAACGTTTTCATGGCAAAATTGTATACTTTTTCTTTATATGTATTTTTCAATAACTAACCTTTTAACTTTTTCTAATAACCAATGAGAATTCCTCCAAAAGCAAATGTGTTTTGTTTGTTGTCTTTCTTACAGCTGTCAGATAAAGCAAATGTTCAGCAAATTTGAATTAGAGCTTCCGTTTGGAGTCACATTACGTAACATTACGTTATTTTCTTACGATTGTCAAATGATCGGAGGTCGGAGCTTCATTGTAATAACATGCATTGAATTCCTATGGCTGAACTCGTAAAAGTCAGGTGAAGCCCAAGCTGAAGATTGTTTGTGTTTCAGCCATTATAGCTTTGCTGTTCGGGCTACAATGCTACTTGCATTCTGGAGCTTGGTGTTTGGAGCGAATTGTGGATTGGTGGCACTTGGACCTTCTTTTTTGAAAATGAGGAACAACACTTCAGTTAGCGTTGGGTGTTATAGAGCCATGTTAACCGACTTTAAAAATGCCGCAAAATTGTTGGAGTCAAAATATAACATGAACAAAGTTTAAGTTCTTTAATTTGACTGCTTTTTAGGTTTGTTTAGGTTTGTTTGATTTTTTTTTTTTCTCAGAGTCCATGCCTTAATGATATATTCAGGACCCTATTTCATAAACATTAACAAGTGACAATACTACAAAATTGTCACACTTATGTGACAAGTTTTCATCGCATAACGTATTGACAGGTGGCATACTTGTCAAGTAAAAAACAACGACAACTTTCCAATTTATTCATTGTCCAGTTATGACAATTTTGTCGTGAAGAATTTTTCATTGTCAAAGTATGTCAATTTTATTGTGACAATGACATATGACAAATTTGTCACTTTTATATGATGAGCAACTACATGGTACTGAGCTCGACTTCCAAGCCAGTACAAAGCACATACAATTTGGGTCTTAGCATAAAGAGCATGGTTTCTTTTTGTGGGATACTAGAGGTGCCGACCGATTTTTAACGAAATATATTCTAATGTTATTTTGCATCAATTAATGACACTCAAGCTGTTGCCCAAGATTTTGACAAGGTTTGGCATGAGGGACTTGAGTACAAACTGCAAAGGGATCTTCCCAGGCAGTACTTTGAAATATTAAAATCGTACATCACAGACCGATTGTTTGAAGTAAGGTACAATCAAGAATACTCGGAATTGACGAAAATAGAAGCCTTTGTACCACAAGAAAGTGTCCTAGGTCCTACCTTGTATTTATTATACACAAGGGATATTCCAGTTGGTAAGCACACCGTAATGGCTACTTTTGCAGATGATACCTCAATTTTGCTACCCGACAAATGTGTCTCTAAGGCAGCAGTAAAACTACAAAATGCCGTCGACACAGTGAGAGCTTGAACCGTATCAAACACAATGAAATCTTCACATATAAACTTTACAAATAAAAAGACAAACAATATTTAAATATTCATTAATAATCAAGCTGTACTCGTACCTTACGTCAATACGGCCAAATACCTTTGGCTTTGGATGCAAAGCTAAAGTAGAAAGAGCACATAAAAAAGAAAAGACCTATGGAATCCAGTTATAAGGCTTTACAAAGCAAACAAATACCGAAATCATCAAAAACTTCCAAAACAAAGTCCTTCGTCGAATAGTTAATGCACCTTGGTACATAAGAAATACCGATCTACATCGTGACTTATAAATAGAAATGGTTACAGAAGTTGTTAAAAAATATTATTCTATTATATTATATTATTATATATGTTTATATTATATTATTCTGAAATGGAGTCCGTCTTCAATATAAGAAACCATGTTCGGAGATTAAAAAGAACCAAGCCTCATGGGCTTATGGCCTAAAAAAACATGGGAAAGGATTAAAAGTTTCAACTTCCCTCAAAGTGATTGTACAAAGTTAAGAAAGAAAAATCGGAAGTCGATCCTTCAAGATTGGTCCTAATGGAGAGGTGGTTTTAGTGGTTAAGAGTCCCACACTACTTGGTGTCGAATACTGCCAAGTGTCTTTTGAAGATTTCCTCGTGTCAAAAAAAAAAAGAAAAAAAACTTAATGACGCGAAATCATTGCTTCTTCTTTATCTAAAAAGTCGAGGGTGGCTTACTTCGCGTTGATCATCACTTTCACTGGAAAACATTATTTCAAAATAAAATTGTCACCTTACGATCGAAACTCAATTGCCTATCAAAATTGTCAACTCCATACTGACAAAATTGTAATTTTTACTATTTTGTCTGTTTCATAAAAAAAATGTCACTTCAAATATTTGTTTGGGAACATGTGACAATTTTAAAAAAATCCCTGTCAGTTGTCAGTTCATTGTCATTTAAAATGTTTGTATGATCCGAAATGTTGACAACTGTGACAAATTCCCCGAAAATTTTACAAAATTGCCAATTTTTTGAAAAATTTAGACAAATGTCAGGTTTTTAGTTTTCAAATTATCACATGTCGCATCTGTCAAAATTTATGAAAAAGGGCGCAGATGCAGTATGTTTTAGAAAAGAAAAAAGTCAAAATGCAGCCTTCAAAGTTGAAAAAAAGTTGTATACTTTCGGAAGGTATAATATTTAAGCTGGTGGAAGTTCTAAAAATTTTAAACAAATTAGAAACCATTGAAACAAATAAGCATAACAAAATGTTTTAGAGAATAATTCAAGATAACACTAGATTCACGAGAAACAATCTTTAAATTATATCACAAAAAACTTCAAACTATATTTAATTTCTGAGATTAAAAGAACGTCAAATTTTACATAGTGTTTAATCTATCAACTCTACCTGCCAGGCTATATCTCCAGAGCAAACAACCATCAAGGATAAACAATTTTATTTTTATATAAAGTGTCCATTAAACAAACGCTTTTATTGCTATAAAGTATGTAAGTACTGAGGGACTCTTTTTTTCTTAGAAGTATACAAAATATTGTCTGCTTAACATTCAGAAGTTAACCCAAAAGTAATTTTCTAGTGAACCATTCAATAATAACAATAATAATAATTTATTGTAATGCAAAGTTGGACTTTGCACAGTACGTTCTGCGATATTTACTCTTGCGCTGCCACTACCACCACCGCCACACCGCTCCGGCCTGACCGCCACCACCACCACCACTTGGCAGTGCGGCGCGGCGGCGGCGGCGTAGTCCGTGGATCATAAAAATCGCATAATAAGAAAATTATGAATGCATAATCAATCAGAATTGTCGGTGATTAAAGGAGAACATAAATTTCTATCTGTCACTAGATTCATCGTTTTCAATCCTCAATCGATGTACTTGAGAGATCCAAGACTCGAGTTTGTTTGCTTGTTGCTTTTTTGAGGACCGCCATATGCTACACATTTGAAGGAGACGTTTGTCCGTCCGCGTGGCCTGCGTTACGTTGTGTTGTGTGGATTGGGCAGTGATCGAAAGCGAGGAAACACAAATGTGATATGAAATGCACTGTACCACATTTCAATAGTTACTCGTATCTTAAAGATACACATATGTATCTACTCGTGTGTATAGGCTTTCATGTTGGACTTTATAGTCAGTTTGAAGCCAATCGAAGGGAGATTGAGACAAACTTTTGTTAACTAATCGTTTTTGTTGCTGGAGAATCGAACGCCAACATACGTCAACGGTAATTGAACGTGACCGACAGTAATTGGCCGTTGAATTAAATCAAGTTGTCAGGATATTTTCAAATCAAAATTTTTGGTTTAACTTTTTAATACTAACTTATTCGAAGTCATGTTAGATGTCAAAAGTCTTGACTTGGCTGAATTGTGCAACCGCCTTTTTGTGTAGGAGCAAAGAATATAATAATAAATTCAACTTTGAATTTACAGTTTGGGATTATCAGGTTATTTTCTCAACTCGTATATCGTATCACCTTTAGATCTACATGGAAATAGATTGGTTGCTTTAATATTTCTAGATATTTATATCAAGACGTCGAGTCGTCGTCGATTAAAGTATCTCTGTGGTTCAATTCATAATAATATTAAATCTGATAAAAATGCAAATTACATTGCTGGTAAAAATGATATAAAATATAAATCAAACAAGTTCTTCGTATAGTCTGCGGAGTGTGGTTATAATTATTATGAGGATAGTAATGGTTTGTTTTATGAAACACAGTTAAACCACTTTTTCAGAAGACAATAGTCATTTTGTGTCATAACTAAAGATTCAAATTTCATTTTAGTGATTCAAATGTGGCAAAGGTGAAATGTTAGGAAGAAGTAAAAACATAGTACCCGTAGAAGGATATTTAGTGCGTTGGAATGTCATGACAGAGGCCTTGGGTTCGATCCCTGCCTGTGCGATCTAAAGTTTTTTTTTACGGGTTCTGCCTCTTGCGAGAAATTGACAATTCTTTCAAGAGTAATTCTTGTCATGAAAAGTACTTTCTCAAAGTAGCCTCCATCCCCGACAACAGTACTCGCACACGAGGATAGTTGAGAGTTGTAAGTCACCAGGCCCTAGTTCTCAAATTAATTTAATTTTTTTTTTTAAATGTTCATCCTTTTTTTTTGTTCAACAATTTTTGTTAGCACTCAAAAGAGTTTAGTTTTTCAGAAGGGAAACACATAATTTAATTAAACATATTTGTTAGTTTTCAAGTTTTTTTTTCAGTTAATATTCTCATATATATGCGGATAGTTTAAAGGTTCTTAGTCAACAATTTTTCGGGCTAATACAGTTTTTAAATAATTCTTTCTTTTAAGCGTCTTTAAAATAAAGTTCAACTGTCATTTAAACTTGAAATAAATGTTTAAATTATCAAATGAAGAAAAAACAATATATAGGCTGGGATGCCACCCAGACCGATAGCTCCCCATCCGTACCCGTCTTTCAATTTATATTAAACTTTAACAAGCTACTATAACAATATTTTGTGTAAGGTGACAAATTTTAAGTCAATACCTTTCTTTGTTTTCATCAAACTTGAGCCTAACACCATTTCATTTCAGTGTTTTGTTACTGTTCTGTAAAAAAAGTTGTAACTTGCATTTTTCTAGAAAAATTTACTCAAAGTTAACAAGAATTTTTTGTATAGGATATATACGGTTTGGATTTTTCTAACATCATTATCTTCGGTTAATTACAAAAATTAGCACAGAATGAAGTCAATATTTTTCTTTTTTTACGTGATATCTTGATGACAACATCAATATTTATAAATTTGTTGTGTACTATTTTTTGCAGATTTAAAATTTGTATAAAAAAGCTGTTAAAAAATTGAAAACAACATTAGTTTGAAGCCATTATCTATAATATTTGAAAAGATAATTGAGTTAAAAATCAAAAACTAATATTAAGTATAATTTTTTGTAAAAAAAACTGTCAATTGGATTCTTCTCAAATTTTTAAAGACTTCAAAAACATTATTCTCCTTATCATACAATTATTGTTGAGGTTAAATAATTTGTTGAATTTTGTTGATGTATAAAAAAATGCTCATTTAATTTTTTTTCAACATGAAACTAGTTGCTAGCCCTATTTGGACAAAATGCTTTGCAAACAATCTTGTTTCCCATAATGTAAAATACAAAGTTTTCATCGCAATAGCCAAGTCTGTTATGTAGTATGCAGCCCAAACTTAGCGATATGAAGAAGAATAAGGTTTTATGTCAAAAGATGTTTTAAACTACCAAAAAAACACACCAAATTATCTTTATTAAAACGCTTAAGCTCCATATTGGCTATCTTTTGAGAGTTTTTAACATGCCTAATCAAAGATTGCTTAAATTTATAGCACTGTATGCTATTAAAAATGAGAGTTTTTGGTTCGAGAAATTAAATTAAGTGGCTGAATATTGTGATATGAATTTTACCCTCAATGTGTAGTCATGCAATAGAAGAAATGTCAAAATTGTTCTCATCGCCAAATTAGACGAAAAATACAGGTTTGAATGTATCTATCAAGTGACTTCATCTGTATGTAGAGCCAGTTACAGCGTGCCTCAACAAAATCTTTGAAAAATAAATTGATTTAGGATTGATTCTTATAAAAAATTATTATCGGCTATTAACTTCCCATAGGAAGCTATTCTAACCGGTCCGATTTATCGAATTGAAAATTTTGACAGTTCCGACGTTTCAAGGTCCGTAGCGTCTAAATAAAAGATTTTTAGAAAGATGTCTGCGCCTGAGTTTGTTCGTACGTTCGCGAAGGTTTTTTTTTTGTCGCCCATAGCTCGAAACCAGTAGAGATAATGATTTAAATAAATTTTGCTATACCGATAATACTGAAGAATAATGCAGGAAGGACTCGCAAAAAAATGAGTGGGTGTTTTTTTTTATCACAGCAATTTGAAAAGAAAAGGTAAACATTTCGGTTAACCCAAAATATCGCACGAAGCAATAACGTTAGCGACATGTATTAAGTTTTGTATTATATGTTAAAATTTGATATATTTTTGGAAAAATCTACCACTTTTTACAAACAAAAAATTATTTTAACTCCAAAATAGTTTTGTGCAGCGATGAATAACGTTTTCGACATGTGGTAAAATTTTGAGAAAAATCGAAAGGACAGTTTTTTTTTATAAAAAAAGAATATAAGAACCAAAAAAACATTTCTAAAAGTTAGTAAGAAATCAGTTTCGACTCAAATATCTTCTCGAAAATTTTAGATTTTGACTTCAAGCTAGTTTTGTCTTATATATTCCGTAAAATTTTGAGAAAAATCAAATTGACAGTTTTTTTTTAAACAAAAACCTACAAAAATACTTATGGTTCGTAAAAATTGATTTTCGACTGATATATCATTTTTTAAAATTTGAGATTATGACTTGAAATTAATTTTGTCGTATAACAAATATTATTGAAAAATCAAATTGGCAGATTTTTTTATAAGAAATAAAAACCGAAAAAGAAACTTGGTAAAAACTTACTTTCGACTCAAATTTCTTTTCAAAAATGAAACTAATTTTATCTCACAGAAAATATTGTTTTCGACATTTAGTAAATTTCTTTATACAAATCCAACACTCAGTTTTTTTCATTAAAAAAATAAAATCTACAAAAAATAGTACTCAAATTTCGTAAAAATAGATGTTCGGTTCTCGATATCTCGCGAACCAAAGCGGGTATTGGCTTTAAATGAATGTCATTTATCTAATTTGTATTTGTTTATAAATAAAAACAAATTTTAAGAAATGCTACTAAAATTGGTAAAAATTGTTTTCCGCCTAAAATTTCGTTAACAAAAATAGGTTTTGAAATCAAACTATTTCATTGTATGCACAATTTTGTTGGTAATTTAAATTGTTTTTTAAATAATTCAACTGACACCTTTTTTAATAAACGCGAAAACCTATAAACCTTTTAAGTAAGACAAATCGACAATCGGGATGGGAAGTTATCAGTGTGGGTAGCACCCCAGCCTCTTTTTAACTTCCCATAGGAAGTAATTGTAATGGTTCCTATTTGTCAAATTGAAAATTTTGACATTTCTCGACGTTTCAAGGTCGCTAGAGTCGAAATAAAAGTTTTTAGAAAGATGTCTGTGCGTGCGTGTGTACGTACGTTTGTACGTCCGTACGTCCGTACGTTCGCGACGTTTTTTTCGTCGTCCATAGCTCAAGAACCAGAAGAGATATCGACTTCAAATAAATTTTGTTATACAGATAATAAGGCAGAAAGATGCAGAAAGGGCTCTCAAGAAAATTGCGTGGGTGGTTTTTTTACCATAGCAGTTTGAAAAAAAGGTGACAATTTTGCTTAACCTTAAATATCTTACGAACCAAAAACGCTAGCGACTTGAATTAAATTTTATATAATATATTGTAACTTGATACCAAACGGGTATATTTTTTGAAAAAAATCAATAAAACGGTTTTTTTTATAAATGAATAAAACTGAAACAAAAAATTTGTCACCTCCAAAATTTTACGACTGAAATATGATTTCATCTCTAAAATAATTGTGTGTAACGCAAAATAATGTTTTTGACATCTGATAAAATTTTGAGAAAAATCTAATTGACAGTTTTTTTTACAAAAAATAAAAACCTAAAAAAAAAATGTATAAAAGTTGGTGAAAATTGATTTTCGACTCAAATATATCTTCAAAAATTTTAAATATTGGCTTCAAACTAATTTTATCTTATAAGACATATTGTTTTCAACATTTGGTAAAATTTTAAAAACATTCGAATTGACAGTTTTTTTTACAAAAAATAAAACTCTAAAAAAAAAACAATACCTACTAAAACTTGGAAGAAATTTATTTTTTCCATTTTATATTTTTTTTTATATTTTCAAAAATTAAAAATATTGGCTTCAAACTTATTTTATTTCAGAGAAAATATTGTTTTCAAAATTCAGTAATTTTTATATAAAAATCGAACAGTCCGTTTTTTTCATAAAAAATAAAATCTACAAAAAATAGTGCGCAAATTTGGTAAAAATACATATAGACAAACTTTTAAGCAAGACAAATCGACAGACGGGATGGGAAGTTATCAGTGTGGGTCGCATCCCAGCCTCTTTTTTAAGATTGAGTTGGTAAGATTGAACTCCATGCCGCACCGAGACGATCTTCCAATAATTTTCACGCTTTGCAACATGTTGGTGCTTTATTCTTCGGAAAGTGCCCAATCCTGAAAGAAGTAAAACGAAACCTTCCTTGGCCTTCAACTGTTAAATCTATGGGTTATCGAAACCGACTCACTTGCTGAAAGTCGAAATAATCTTTGATATAGCCAAGGATGAAAAAATTCCAAGTTCAAAGTAGAATTGCCTTCTATTTCGGACTCCAATAATTAGTTTGTTTTTGTTCGTAATGTTGATTATAATAATTCTGATCACCACTTACATTTGTGTATTGTATTGAATTGTATTTTTATTCATTCATTTAAACTTAAAACTATATAACAATTAATTAATAAGAAAGGTGTATAATAGTGTTTATTCTTTAACTAGAAGTTAGTGGTGAATGACACATCAATTGAAAATCCATTGGTATCTGATGTGGCGTGACAATCAGTGTAAATTAAAATACAACAAAAGCGCATTTTGAAATATAAGAAAATGAAAAATACAACTGTATAGAAAAAATTATAAGATACGAGTACTTAACAATTTATTAATAATATACATCTTATAGCTATTTTATTTTAAATTCATTTGATTGGAGCTTATAAAAATACTTAATTAGTGATTCAATACAGTTAAAATTTAAAATGAATAACCAGTCTTTATCCTTTTTACTAGAACATGAAAAACGAAAGGTTTCTCTTATGGAAAGGGGCATACAAATGAAAAAAATGTGTTCTATAAGCAATATAATTCTCACACAAAGGTTGTACATTAAATAGTTCCTATACTAGGAATATTTCGACTTTGTTTCAAAAACTCTCTTAAAACTTTAAAAACATATAAATGCCTCATAGCAATTCCTTAAATAAAGGCCAACTTTAAGCCAACCGAATTTTTATTTAAAAAAATTCGTATAAAATACTTCTTTGCAATCAATAGAGGTCGGAAAGTATTAACATAGGAACCAACCCAGCTTGTTATATCGTACTGCAGCTTTGAGTTTGCAAGCCCATAATACATAATTTTGTATGCTTTTTGGGAGCAAAAAGGAATACATTTTTCGTGTGACCAATAACATGTATGTTTTGATCATATGAATATTATTTTATTAACTGTTGAATTGTTTCAATTTTAAAGAAATTATCTATTCAATGTAAACGGGTTATAAAATTACTTTTACCACACTTATGAAGAGGTAAAGGAAATTGTTTGAAATCGTGAACGTGAAACCGTAAATAAAAATCAGTAAGACTATTCCAGTTACATTAAAACACCAATTTAGTTTTTTCGCTGATAATAAATTTATGATAAGTAAACCACAACCTTAATACTTCCAGATCTTCTTCAATGTTCATAACAATTTCAAAGCTAGTCAAAGATGAATATGTAAAACAATGTCGTCAACGGCGAAAGCAGTTGAAGTACCATTTAATTTCAGTTTGAAAATGGAATTAATATAAATCAAGAAAAACGAAGGGCAAGAACAGATCCTTGTTGAACACAGTTCTTTAACAGCCTTCACGCATTTAAGATTTCGTTATTATTAACTTTTTGTTTTCTATTTTTTAAATAAGAATTCAGCAGATTGAAAAAAACTACCGCGAAAACCTGCATTATAAAGTTTAGTTAGCAAAAAATCGTGGTTCACCAGATCGAAAGCTTTAATAATATCAATAAACAGACCCATTGTTGAAATATTGCTATTTAATCTTCCAAAGCTGACCACATACCCTTAAGATAGCATCTTCTGTTGACAAACCTGCTCTAAAACAAAACTGATTATTACAAACGAAATTAAACTTTTCCAAGAAGGAAACAATTCGAACATTAAGTAACTTCTCAAAAATTGTTGAAAAGGTTGAAAGGAGCGATATAGGCCTATAATTCGAAGAAACTTTCCTATTTCCTTTTTTGAAAAGTGGCACGACTTCTGCACATTTAAGATGGTCAGGGAAAAAAACAATTTCAACACTTTTGTTAAAAACGTTGGTCAGTGTAGATTACGTTTGTTTTCGACAAATGATGGCCTAATCCTTTTAGGTTCTAGTTCTGAGTGTACAATTTTAAATCCTAAATGAATATTTTCGGTTACAAGTAAAGTGGCTAAGCGGACTGGAATCCTTCTTGAATGCAGAATATTTCCCATCAATATTTTCATATTTTTTAATGGAAAAATACTTCGTGTTAGGTAAGGTGCTAAATAGGAGCATCGTAGCAAAACCTTACCCTTGTTTAAAGACTGTTCGCCTGGTTATAATATTGAGTTCAATGGCTTGCCGTCTAGTCACATTACTTGAACACAAGCTATTCCGAGTAAAATCGATATAAGTAAGGTTATCTACAAATATGAATCTGATAAGTTATCTAAATTCCCTATTTGGTAGATAGCCACCTACAAAGAAGGTGTATTTTTGAACACCACGTAGAGCTACATTCTGAAAGCAATAAGTGCGTTAAATGGCTAAATATGCTTATTTTCAAAACATGTTCCGTAGTCCAAGTCGTGCATTTTTTATTAGCACTGGCCGCCCACAATGATCAATTGCATAAATTCCATGAAGTTTAATGCTACAGACAGTGTCAGCGGTCGGCGGCGGTGCGGCGCTCATCATATAGATACGAATAGTTTCGGATGCCAGTCGTGGTGTTCATAAACAGAGGAGACAATACATCCGCTCTTAGGAATACAAATTAAACATCAGCGATTAAAGCTCGATTAATTACAAAGCGTTTTCAATCAACTACATATGGGAGTATAGGAATCCGCAATTTCTACTTATATTTCAATCCTGATGTAGATTTAAGCGTGTATAGGAAAACGCCCTTGACGTTGTTGACGCGGTGTTGGAGTTGAAGTCGTCTGTGTTGTCTCGATGTTGATGATATTGGCTGCAATTGCCAACTCCGACTAACATAAGGACGACAAACCCCGCAACTCACAATTTATATACAAATCGTTCACACACTTCTCGCTACTCGCTATTCTCGCCTAAACGTAAATATTGCACCAAGGTGTTGAGTTCAGATTCACTTGAATGTAACACGCTGCCACCGCTGCGTCTTGTTTTTGATCATCTTCCCAGATAATGACAACCGTCCTGAGCATTTCCAATAAATCATTCAGCATTCTGCGGGTGCTTGCCTGCTCACAGCTCATAGCTAACAGCTCACAGCTCACAAGTTGGTGTTTTTTCTTGTTGTTGTTGTTGTTATTATTATTGCCACAATATATATGCCGATGATCCGCAGATCGTATACTGTCGACGTCTTGAATATTAAAAACACGACTCCAAGGTGATTCTGGGAGCGCGGATCGCGGAATCCAACAAAACAGCAACGCGCCAAAATCATTATGGACTATAACTAAAAATAGAAACACTTTGACAGCGTTATATACCCTGTTATAGCGCGACTGCAATGCAATATTGTTGTTGTTGTTGTTGTTGGAGGTGGTGGTGGTATTCTTTAGCTAGCAACCGCGTTTGTTAATTTTAATTTTATTTGATTTTAATTGCACTTAAGTAGCAATGAGATCAAAGTATGAGATGCATGCGAATCTTCTGAAATCATAATGGACGAGCGTGCGAGGTGACGCGACGAAAAGAAATGGATGGCTTAGTGTCAGTTGTTAAAACAACACACATTTCCACCGTTTGGCCCTCATAATCCAAACTGTGCAACGCTCTTGCTGTTGCTGTGGCGCTTCTCAATGGCTTCGATGATGAAGTAATATCTTCCTCAACGAGGTAATTATTTCTGTCATATTTGAGTGAAATAAAGGAAGAGGATTTTTTCCTTAATTTGTTCAGGGCCGTAGACAAGGTTAGTAATTTAAGGACAACCGATACTGTATATTCTATCAATCCCATGATCACTTCGAAAATAGTCTAGAAAATAGAAATCCTGTGGGAGAAACCTAACTCAAGTTTACTTTCACAGAATAATAAGCATTTTGAATAAAGTAACTTGCTGATGAAAAATATGGTTTTAATAAGCTTGATACATTATTTAGATCTAAAAAAAAACGATGTTTTAGATAGCTAGCATTTCAAGGTTTTCGTTAAAAACGAATAAATCCTCGAATTTCAAAAAAATTGCTTAAGCGTCACAACACAATTCATAAATACCGATTAAAGAATTTGTTTGGATTATAGTTACTTTAAAGGGAACAGACAAAAGTCCATTGACAACTAGGTCCAAACGACTATAAACTCTCACCCATTTCTGTTTAAGAGTAATGTTGTCAAGGATGTAGGGACCTACAGTTTTAATCCGAATCCGAACAGTTTTATTTGAGAAGACACTTTTTATGAAAACAATTATTTTTTGGAGGATCTGTCAATTCCTCGCAAGAGGAAGTACACAGGATCAGGCAGGGATTGAATTCAAGACCTGTGGCACCACAGTCAAACGCACTTACCATCACGCCACTGGTACAAGGCATTCCTCAAAAAAAAAATTGTTATTTGTACAGACGTTTTGTTATCAGTCATCCGCAGCGTAGCATGAAATGTTATTTCAGCTCTTAAGCGTTTCAAATATTAAGCTTTAGCTCGTCTCAATTGCTTGGTTTCTTAACTTGTACTGAGAATTTCATGCTTGATTGGCCATCAGATAGAAGCCCAAGGCTTATTTAGTGAACCATTTGTCATCAAATTTCCGTCAAAACTTCGAGCTTTTCGGCGCCGGGTTTGGTATATTTTGTAGCATTTTTTGTATCCACACTGGCACAGTGTCTTGTCTCCCTTGTCCTTCTTCATTTTAAAAGAATATGGGTCTACTGATGACTATATAAGCCCCAAAAATAGTAAGTTTTTGTGGATGGGTATCAAATTGAATAACTTGACGAAAAGACAATATTTCAAGAGCTTATTTTTGTCTTGGTCTTGGCTTCGATCCCTGCTAATGCCATCTAAAGTTTTTTTCACCAGTACTACCTCTTGCGAGGAATTGACAAATTCTCCAAAAGTAATTCTTGTCATGAAAAGTGCTTTCTTAGATTAGCCGTTCGGATTCGGCATATAAACTGTAGGTCCCCTCCATCCCTGACAACATTATTCGCACACAAGAATGGCTTGAAGTTGTAAGTCACTAGGCTCTAGTTCTCAACGGACTGTTGCGTCACCCAATTTATTTTTGTTAGGTTAAGTTATTCTTTTCCATTCGCTCTACATGATCTAGCCATCTAAGCCGTTGGACTTTATTTCTGCTAACTAGGTCAGTGTCACTGTACAACCCGTTCAGTTCGTAGTTATATCTTCTCCTCCATTCTCCATCTATGCGTACGGGAGCGAAAATCACCCGAAGAATTTTTCTCTCGAAGCATCCTAAGACGCTCTAATCTTTCTTTGACAGGGTCCAGGCCTCAGCGCCATAGATAAGAACCGGGATGATGAGTGTCTTATAGATGGTGATTTTAGATGCTCGAGAGAGGACTTTACTTCTCAATTGCCTTCTAAGTCCAAAGAAGCAGCGATTTGCAAGCGTTATTCTTCGTTTGATTTCAGCGCTGGTGTCGTTGTCTGCATTAATAGCGGTGCTTAGGTAGACAAAGTCCTTAACTACCTCAAAGTTATAGCTGTCCATTGTGACGTTTTGTCCAAGATTCTTTCCAGAACGATGTTGAAGAAGTCGCATGACAGTGCATCGCCTTGTCTAAAACCTTTTTTGACATCAAATGCATCAGTAAGATCTTTTCCGACCTTGATAGAGCAGCGTGCATTCTCCATCATCATTATGCACAAACGGATAAGTTTGACAGTGATGCCAAAACTAGACATTGCTCGGTAGAGCTCTTCCCTATAGATGCTGTCATACGCGGCTTTAATACAGCAGAGAGGATCTTAAACGCAATGTTAAGGAGACTGATGCCTTTGTAGTTGGCGCAATTTAAAGGACCTCCTTTCTTATGTATCGGGCATACTATGCTGAGACTCCACTCATTGGCCATGCTTTCTTCCGACCATATTTTGCAGATGAGTTGGTGTATGCTCCCTGCCAAGTCATCGCCTGCTGCTTTGAATAGTTCGGCAGCGATGCCGTCAGCTCCAGCATCTTTGTTTGACTTAAGTTTAGATATAGCTATCTTCACTTCGTCAAGGTCGGTTGATCTGCGTCGCCTAGGTTGAGTGGTTCTATCTCCCTTACAGCAGAATTCCGTTCGTCATCACCTTTATATAATTTGGAGAAGTGATCTTTCCATATTCTTAGCATCGACTGCGCTTCTTCTACGATGTTCTCCTATCGTCTTTACAGGCTTCGGTTCGTGGCTGGTTGTTTTTTTTACCTTTTGGTAAAATTTACGAACCTTATTCTTGTTGTGACATCCCTCTATCTCCTCGATCGCGCGCTTCTCATGCTCTCTTTTTTTCCATCTAAGAAGCCTTTTAAGTTTTTCTAAACAACTTCAATCAATATTTTGCATATAGCATGATTTTAAAATCAATTTTTGCTAAAGAGGTTTTCAGTCGAAAACCAATTTTTACCAATTTTAGTTGCATTTGCGAACAATGTTTTGTAGGTTTTAATTTTTTATAAAAAAAACTGTCAATTCGATTTTACTCAAAATTTAACAGAACGTTGAAAACAATATTTAAAATTAGTCTCATATTTTAGAAAAGATATTTGAGTCGAAATCAATTTTTACCAACTTTAAGTAATTTTTTTTAAGTTTTTATTTCTTATAAAAAAGCTGTCGATTCGATTTTTCCCAAACTTTTACCAGATGCCAGAAACGTTATTCTTCGTTGAATACAAATATTTTGGAGATAGAATCTTTTTTTCTTCATAAGAATATTCTATAGGAGACGACTATTTTTTGTTCAGCTTTTTTTATTTATAAAATAACCGTTCATTGGATTTGTTTCCAAAATATATTACGATATATTTATCATTAATTAATTCAAGTCGCTAGCGTTATTGGTTCGTGTGGTATTTTTCTTTAACCAAAATGTACACCTTTTTTTTAAATTTCCATTGAAAAAAACACCCACTCAAGTTTTTCGAGAGTCCTTTCTGCAAATTTCCACAACAAAATTTATTTGAAGTCGATATCTCTACTGGTTCTTGAGCCATAAACGACGAAAAAAAACTTCTATTTAGACTCTAGGGACCTTGAAACGTCGAGAAATGTCAAAATTTTCAATACGACAAATCGGACCGATTCTTGTGGGAAGTTAATAACTTAGCACTTCTATTGTCCATATTATTAGTTCGGTACTTTTGTTTCCAAATATTTCACTAAAAGAAACTAAAGAATTGAAGTTTCCAAAAGATTTGCTTGCGCATTTCAGTTAACGGCCCTGGGTCCTTTGGTAAAAGACTCTTTCCTTTTTGTTTGAAAGGCAAAACTCCGTATGAAACCCCAATAATTCAGTTATTCTCTGTCAGGGGTAATTCGTTTCGTAATAATCTTTCAATTTCGCACATCCAACTGACACTTGCTGTCAAAATAATGTTTCTTTTAAACTAGGCATCCAAAAGATCTCTCCACTCTTACACTCGCTCGTATATTCAGTATCCACCTTAAACTCCTTATTGGAGTGATTTATGACCTTCCGGATTTGCCGAGATTAATGTTTTTCCTCTGTAAATTTTGTTGGACGGATTGTTTAATAATGTACAGGCTTTACCTACTTTGATCATTGAAGTTAGCGTGTTCTACAGTATAGGGTGCATGCGTAAACGTATAAGCGTCAAATCGAGAGGGAAATAGTGAACTATAGGCAGAGGCATATTTAACCCGACCGCAAACACCATGTTCTTATGGTGTTGGAGAGGGTGGCTTAGCGTGCATATCAATTGCCAATATTGTGTACGCAGCTCGGTGCTACGCTGGTGGAATTCCTTTCCTAATGGCAGAGCTATGGCGCATTTGATATGCAACATGCATAGGCAAATCGGATACTTGACGGACGGATAGACAGACAGTGTGTAAAATCACTCCAATCGGGGCTTGGATTATGAGCTATAGCTTAAGGGCAAACAACTGTCAGGCGAAGTGGCGCCAGTGCAAAATGCCTGCATGCGCTATACAACGCAACGCGACGTCTTGGTTGTCGTTGACATATTCGTCGTCGGCCGTTTGGAGAAAAACCAAAGGTACCTTTATAGAGTTGTTGTCCGGTAACATCGCATCGGCTACGCCAAGGAGTGAGAATCAGTGCAATTTTGAGTTTTATCGATTATGAGTTGTTGGTGCTCCGATTTCCTTTGATCCTGTGATAATGATGACTTTATTTAGCTGTCTGGTTCGCTTCGCGGTATTGTTTTTCTACGTTACTTATATATGAATGCATGATTTCTGGACGCATGACCATAATGGCTGGTGGTTTTTTTGTGAGAGAAACTCTTTTGTTGGGTTGTTATACGAGACCATCCAGGACACACAAGGAGTACGTGCACAGCATTTTGCAAGATGAATTAACAATTTCTTCACTAATTGATCGAAGATCTCGTCGAAGGAAGACACGCATTTAGAGTTGATTCAACAACGTAACGTTCACCTTGAAATTTCGTCGCTTGGATGGGTGCAGTGGAATCTGTTCATCAGTTATGTTCTTCTTCTTTTTTTTTCTTTGCTTTTTTGATGACAGAAGAGACATGGACCGACAGTCATAAAATTATTGCATGACATTTGTACATCGCTTTGTTATGTTGCGATGATGGAATTATGAATTTATGATTTCAAAAATGGAATTGATTATTATTATATTCTTTTTTATTTGGGATTTTTTTGTCCGACCTATGTTCGGAGGAATTTTGTCCAAAAATGACTTAGTGTCCGTAGAGGAATTTTGATGGACATCCGAAACTCATGCTGAGTTTATTGGAATGTGATGATTGTATACCAACCTCTATGGATGGTATATGGATGTTGAAAGCCATTACGATGATGAAGTTGAATTTGGCGAAGCACAAGATAATTCATAAATGTTATTTTGGATGCGAGTGTACTGTAGTAGTTTTATAACTTTGTTTATGCTTTAGAGTTCACATTACTTTTTTTGGTTAAAAAACATTTTAAAAACAAAAATTGCTAATGCATTTGTACCGGTTCATTGTAAAAATCAAAATTAATCAGATGACACACAATGAATGCTCGAAACTCATATATAGGCCTAAAAACTTTTAAGAACATGTAGTTGAACCAAAGGCAGTTGATTCTTTGTCGGACGTGCACCTAGTACTACGATTTCCATAGACTTCAATTTGACAAATTTCACACCGTTTTTTAGCTTCGCTCAAGCTTCTAACTGATCGTTCTTTATCCCAATTCCAGCCTAATCTAATTAACAATGTAACATAATTTTTGGAGTACTAAAATGAGCGATATCGACTTAAAAGAAATGTTATAACATTTCGATGTAGCTACTTGAAACCCACTACCACAGTCTACAGCTGAAATAAAACCATGCTTGAGGGAAGAGTTAATTTTTGTGGCGTCTATGACTTGAACTGGCTGTCAAGATTGTGTCACCATTTAAAACAGCCACGAAACTTTAACTAACGTGTCATGTTTGAATGTCCTTACACAAACTTTGTAGATCTTACTGTGGGATATATTAATTGCTCTACTTTTTTTTGAAAGATAATTCTTCTTTGTTTCAATATTTTCAGATAAATTGTATAACAATTTGTCCTTCAGGCTTCGGGCGACATTACTTTGTTAACTTACTATAGGAAGTTATTGTAATCGATCAGATTTCTGGAATTGAAAATATTGATATTTTTCGACGTTTCAAGGTCAATCAAAATAGAAAGTTTTTAGAGACTTATCTGTGTTATTTTTAGATAAAATTTTTGATTTTATTTAAACATACATTTTTAACAATAATTTGAGGATAAGTCTCTAAATATCGCACATCGTCCAACAAAATGAAAAACATCCTCGTAGTCCTCCAAGTTGCACAGGTTGCACAACGATAAGTCCTCACTGTGAGGAATGTAGTTCAGATTAACTGCTGGAACAAAATAATTTTAAAACTCAGTCAAACTCAAACCAAATTATAAGTATCAAATCAATAATTTCAAAATACAACTAAATCTATATCAAACGTCAAAAAGTCGTAGGACGCATTGTGTGCGTACTTTCTGTTAATGTACGACAAGCTGTCACAGCTATTCCGACTCCGTCTTCGGCTGCGGCTCCGATTTTTGCAGTAAGGGGTTCTCCTCTTACTGCTGGAACACAATGGTGTCGGAGCCGGAGTCGGTGTTGTAACTGGAATAGCTGTCAAAGTATTCAATGTACGCAAATGCAAATGTACCAACACAACGCGACGCAACCGGAATCGGAGTTAACCAACTTTTAACTTTGACGTACGACACATGTGACATTTAAATTTTTAAGTGAATAACTTGGTGATTATATTTTTTTTAAATAGTTTTTCAATATAAAAGTGAAAAAATATTTAAATAAGAAATAAAAGTGGACAAACAAATATTTTCTGAGAAATTTGATGTGGTTGTAAACTGCAAATATACCAAATAACATCGAAAAGCCGTACGACACGTTGTGTGCGTACTTTTTGTGAAACGTACGACAACTTGTGACAGATTTTCCCACTCCAGTTACGACTCCGGCTCCGATTTTGCATTGTGTTCCAGCAGTTAGCCGGAACATGCACGAAATTTGATCGGTGGTATATTTGTCGTGGAAGTAGTTTCTTTCCCGGAGATTGTAGTCTAGTCAACTGTAAATCATGCGGTGCAGTGAGCTTTTGGCTTGCTCCGTGTATTGTGTTCTTGAGGCTTCATCCAAACGAGCTATTGAGCGATATAAAGTTGGCTTCCAAAAGGCAAGGTTACTAAAGTTAAGGTCAACATCAACAGGCTAGTTTTGTTTAGTCTTTAAACCATCCACTTCGGGATTGGATTGTTTGAAGAACTATACTTTCTTTGGGAGACGATAACTGGGCATATCCATATATATAAACTCGTTTCCAGCATAATCATTTTGTTTGGCGTACTCGAAGAAAGGTGGAAAATCCGTTCTGTATTAAATCTGAGCAGTTTTTCCACTTGGTCATATTTCCGACCTCCCCAAGCTTCCTGATTAGTAAAGCATTGCTTTCATGCTACGCTTATAGCTGTTTTCGACTTAACAAGTTTGTCAGTGAGATGTTTTTCCATGCTCAATAAGTTCTAAGTAAAGCAGACTCTTTGATATTTGTATTCCTTCACCCACTCTGCTCTTTCACCATTATAGTGCCATTGCTCAATGCACCCGATCTTCCACCTCCAATCTTAGAAACCATCACTTTGGATTTATTTAAATTTACCACTAGGTTCTACCTTTTACAATATTCAGCAAGCTTATTTATCATTAGCTGAAGGGGCTGCGGTGTATACTCGACAATACGCACGACAATGTCGTCAGCGAAAAGAAGAGCTTTAAAGTTAACGCCTGCGTACTCGATTTCTGCTGGTAATTCTTCGACGATATCATCAATGAATCGTGCAAAACAAGCTTGGGCTCAGTGCACAGCCCTGTCTAACTCCTGATTTCGTTTTGAACCATTCTGATAAGCATTGGCCATTCCACACTGATGCTTTGGTAGTCTTGTATAAATTTTGCAATACTGTACCGAACTTAAGCGACATTCCTATCTGAAAAAGCTTGTACAACAGGGCATTGCGATTCACCGTGTCGAAACCAGCTTTGAAATCAACGAAAAATGCAAAAAGTTTCTTCTTTCCCGATAGAAACGAGTCAGCAATCAATCAATTTTTTTCAGAAAAATCCAATTGACATTAAAAATAAAACACGAAAATAATCAAACACAACAAAACACTGATGGGAATTTTTTTTAACTCAAGTATTATTAAAAAAAAGGAGGAGCAATTATCTCAAACAAAATGTTGTTGTGTTAATATTTTGTTTAACTTGGAAATATCAGACAAACAGTCTGTTATTTAATTCAACCCAAAACCAAACTTGAAGGTGTTGTTTTCAAAAATACAAAAACATTGACACAATCGAGTCCTATGAATAAAAATATTCTAAATCACAAACTTCGCTTTTTAAAGAAAAGTTTAGTTTTGGTTGATTAAAAATGACTTAGGCTAACTAGAAAAGACCGTGCTCTAGTCATTGATTTTTAGAGAGGGTAGGGTAGAGATTAGCTAATAGAAATATCTAATTTTTAAGTTTAGGCATTCTGTTAAGTAGAGCTTTTTTTTGCAACCTGACTTCAAGAATGTAGAATGTAGACCAATTCGCATCGATATTTTCTCTTACATCTTCTTCTTTTTTGCTGAAGCTTCTACTGTGTTGAAACATAATTAAGGGTACCCATTGCATGGTCTTAATGAAGTCTCATGTCGATTTTAATCAAGTCTCATATAGAAATAGAAGTAAAAATAAAAAATAGGGGTATAATATACTTTTCGTCTATAGCTAGCAACTGTACACTTATTGTCTTATTGTCAAACCCCTAAAATTTCCTGAGGACAATATTCAAAATTCATGTGAATATGTATCATGTTTGTACTGTTTCAAATTCATTTAAAAAAAGAGGTTGCGATGCGAGTCACACTGATAACTTTCCATCCTATCTGTCAATTTGTCTTGCTTAAAAGTTAGTTGCATTTTTATAAAAAAATAAGTTAAATGTCTAAAACAATATTTTATGTAAGATAAAATTAGTTAGAAGTAAATACTTTCAATTTCTAAAAAGATATTTAGAGTGAAAGTACATTTTTACCAAGTCTTAGTATTGTTTTTTTTTAGGTTTTTATTTTTTGGAAGAAAACTTTCAATTCGATTTTCCTCAAAATTTAAACGAATGTTGACAACAATTTTCTTATAAGACAAATAAGTTTGAAGCCATAGCCTTAAATTTTTGAGAAGATATTTAAGTCGAAAATCAATTTCTACGAACTCTGAACAATGTTTTTTATTAGGTTTGTATTTTTTATAAAAAAAAAACTTTCAAAAAATCATTTTTTGTTAGTAAAATATAAGTGGTGACAAATATTTTTTTTTCGTTTTTTTTTTTATTTATACAAAAACCGTTAATGGGAATTTTTTTTTCATATATATGTTTGTGTGGTATCACGTTACAATGTATGATTTAAAATTTAATTCAAATCTCTAGCGTTATTGGTTCGTGAGATATTTTGGGTTAACCAACATTTTTACCTTTTTTTTAAATTGCTATGGTAAAAAAACCGCCCACTTATTTTTTTGAGAGTCCTCTCTGCATCTTTCTGCATTATTATCTGTTTATACACATTTGTTTGAAGTCGATATTTCTACTGGTTCTTGAGCTGTGGACGACGAAAAAAACTTCGTTAACGTACGTACACCGCACAGACATCTCTCTAAAAACCTTTTGTTTCGATTTTAGGGATCTTGAATGTCAAAATTTTCAATTCGAAAAATCGGACGGATTACAATAATTTCCTATGGGAAATTAATAAATTTTTGTTAGTTAGTTAGCGCAACAGTCCGTTTTGAGCTAGGGCGTTGTGACTCACAAGTCTCAACTATTCCTCTGTGCAGTTTAAGCGGAACCCGAAAGGCTTATTTTAAAAAGGATTTTTCTTGACAAGAATTACTATTGTAGAACCTGTCAAATCCTCTCAAAAGGCAGTAGCCGTGAAAAAACTTTAGACGGTAGGGATTGAACCCAAGACCTCTTGCACGACAGTTCTACGCACTAACCTTGCCGCTACTAATACTATAATTTAAAATACCTATTGTAAAAATGATTTAATTCTTAGTTCATATAACAACCCTGTTTGACGCACAATTCCCATAGACTAAAAATACTCCTATTTTGGTTTCCACTTTTTGGATCTGGATTTTAAATATAATCATCCACCCGCCTCCTGGTCGCCATCCTCCACTTCACACCATACCGATACTATACCGCCATCAAACACCATCAGTTTTTAGTGAATAAAGATAAACTGCAACTTAATACGGCTACGACAATGACACCGAGCGACGAAGCGACGTAGACTACGACGACGACGACATCAACATCGACATAACTGACTGATTGTTACCTAACGTTAAAAATAAAATGAATGCGAATACGTTAGTTCACAAAAGTTGACAAACAGCGGACGCTATCGCGCTGTTCTAGCAAAAACTACCAAGGCTCGTGTTTTCATTATACGAGTACACCACATCAACATCAGCCCCTGCTCCAACACCTCTATTCCCGCTCAAGCCGAATCCGAATGCGAATCTGAATTCGATATATGAATGCGAACCGCCAAGGTATACAAATACAATCCTGGTGGGTTCGGCTGTCGATGTGTCGATGTGTCGATGTCGCCTCAGAGCCCTGGGAAAATTTAGTTCTCGGAAAATGTACCGGAATTATGTGGAAAACTGCAAATGTCATCAGACACCCGAGGAACGCGCACTTATTTCATTGTCTGCCGATGGAGTTTCAGCTTTTTAAGGCACCTGAATCTGGATTCCAATCCAAGTGAAGTCGGAGTGGGATGGCTGGCGGGATGTTGTTTCTTTTAGTTTGGCATTTCGGTTTGTTGTTTATTTCCCTTGCCTTCTACTCCCTCTTGATACCTCTCTAATAAACGGACTGAAGCTAAAGCTAAAGGGAATGGTATAGCGCAGGTAAAGCAGAGTGTGGGACAGACGAAGTACTACCTATATTGTTTTGTGTTGACTTTTTTTCCAGTTCGACGATATCGTATTTAAAGTGTTTTGCCAGATTTGCATGTGTACAACACGAGCTGTGACATAAAACGTTAGCTACCCGTTGGTAATTCAAATTATGCATGGGATTTGAGGGGTACGATTACACTTTTACCATTCTAGCACCATAGTAACTATAACAGTAGGGTGCCAGTGCCAGTGCCAGTGCCTGTGACAAGCCAAGTCAGAGTGTCAAGGTAATAGGAGAAGTATCTAATTTCGAAGTCGATCGTTATTATTTATTATAGGATTAATATAATGGGCTTGGAATTTTCGGGCGCAAATATTTTTGTAAAGTGATTTTCCAATTTCACTTTTATTATAATATTAATCATTACGGTTTCGTTTATTGTGTACGAATGAATTTGATAGGCTTGAGTCCGAGATATCCAAAAATATAATTAAAGACAATTTAAGCTGTTTTTTATTCGAAATTTTGCAAACACATTATGAACCAAGTACAGTTGTTTGTTACTGTAAATGCTCTAGATGGTTCTTGAAGAGACGAAAAAATAGATCAAATAACGCTGTATATCTAAGTTCTACGTTTACGTTTTTTTGATACTTAATTCTAATTAAGTTTTCAAGTTTTATAAAATTGATGAATGATTTCCACATAAATGTCGATTCAAGTAGAGTAATATATTCCATATCCTATTCAATTTAGACAAATACTCGTAAAATATATCACTTTATTTCCGGTGGAATAATGGCAAGCTTTTCATGGAATTAATTTGAATTCATTGTATCCGAAATAAGTTGAAGACTTAGCACAGGTTTATAATAAAATCAGAGATAAAGATCAGTCAAAATAACAAACTTATAGTAAAAAAGTTCATGACCAAGAGATACCATATTTTATTTGGCCGCAAAACGGAAGTTATAATTATTATAATGTGGGAATCATTTTTACAAGCGAAACCTAAAAGAGGAATAAACTCTCCGATATCGTGATTGATTTGCGGAAATTAGACGTCCGTTTTAATAATATGTTTGTCCAATCTTTTAAATATGTATTTTTCGCTATACAATGTATTGCGGTATTATTTCAAAATGGTTTACTTTTCGTTTGTTTGTAAAGGAAATCACTTTGTCACTTCAAATGCTTTTGAATTTTTTTTTTTACATAATGTATGTCGTATGTAGGGAAACCATACTAGCTCAAAAACGTAGGTTGCTATAGTGCCAATTTTCAAGTGCAGCTGTTCAAGAAGAGAATGTAGGTAGAGAATGTGGAAAAAAATTGTACAGTTGAAAAGTTGATATTTTTTAGCTAGTAGCAATTATTTTTGTGTTTTTGTAGTTTAACAGGGTTACATCATTCAATCTATGTTTACTAAAATTTGAAATGAAAACCTTAAACCTAAACTTAAATCTGATTTAATTGAATGAGAAGTGTTTCTTATAAATTAATTGTGCGCCTGAAAAGTGCGCAAACAAGGTAACGTTAGTTTAAAGAGGCTTTTTGTGCTGGAGTAGGACACTTACCCCAGTTTAATGGCACATTGCCTTCTTTAAAGCGTCATGCATTGGCAACAGTTAGCAACAGGTAGCAAAACTGTTGTACTGTACCACTCCACCATACTGCCACACCGTACAGTAAAATCGTTCTGATTACCGATGTGTATAACCAATGGGTAATTCGGGGTTGCAAGCCCCTTTTATAACAAGAAAAGAAAAGAGAGCTGCAGTAGCTTTTTTGACAGTTTATTTTAAATTACGTTTTTTTCAAAAAGATACTACGACCATGGTGTTCTAAGCATGAAATCAAGAAAAAAAACAAAAATAATGATTTGTAATTTAAAACAAACAGGGTCAATCTAAACATTCTTGTGGAAAATCCAGCTTTGAACATATGACACCTTGTTCCAATGATCGTTTTGAAATCGAATTCGTTGATAGTTTTAAATATTTAGGAGTTACAATTGACAAAAATTTACATTCAAAATAACATGCTGGGGAATTTAAAAAATACTTAATGTCCGTAACACGTAAAATGTTCTTATAAAAACGAACTTGTACAAAAAATCTATTACTTAATTACTTAAGGTGGCGCTACAGTCCGGGGTGGACCAGGGCCTCAGCCAACATGCGTCAACAGTTTCGCACGCCAAGTTGGTTGAGGTCCTAACCCACCTGAGTCACGGTCTTCCTCTATTGCGCCGTCCCTCGATTCGAAGACCTTTCGGGCTGAAGCGTTGATGTCCATTCGCTTTACTTGACCTAGCCATCTTAGCCCTTGGACTTTAATTCTGCTAACTAGGTCAGTATCGCTGTACAGTTCGTCGTTATATATTCTCCTCCATTCTCCATCTATGCGTACGGGACCAAAAGTCACCCGAAGAATTTTTCACTCGAAGCATCCTAAGACGCTCTCATCTTTCTTTGACAGGGTCCAGGTCTCAGCACCATAAATGAGAACCGGGAAGATGAGTGTCTTATAAATGGTGATTTTAGATGCTCGAGAGAGGACTTTACTTCTCAATTGCCTTCTAAGTCCAAAGAAGCAGCGATTTGCAAGAGTTATTCTTCGTTTGATTTCAGCGCTGGTGTCATTGTCTGTGTTAATAGCGGTGCCTAGGTAGACAAAGTCCTTAACTACCTCAAATTTATAGCTGTCCATGGTGACGTTTTGTCCAAGACGTCGTCGTACAGTGTTCTTTTTTGATGACAGCATATACTTGGTCTTGCCCTCATTGACCACTAAGCCCATCTTCTTCGCTTTCGTCGCAATGCTCAAAAAAGTTAAACTGACATTATGCTTTGATCTTCCAATTATGTGAATACCATCTGCGTATCCGAGTAATTGGATGTACCTTTGGAAGATTGGTGACGGTTGAGTTTTGCACAATTCTTTCCAGAACGATGTTGAAGCAGTCGCTTGACAGTGCATCGCCTTGTCTTAAACCTTTTTATATATCAAATGCATCGGTAAGATATTTTCCGACCTTGATAGAGCAGCGTGCATTCTCCATCGTCATTTTGCACAAACGGATAAGTTTGACAGGGATGCCAAAACTAAACATTGTTCTGTAGATGCTGTCATACGCGGCTTTAAAATCGATAAAGAGATTATGGGTATCGATTTGAAGTTCCTGGGTTTTTTTCTAAGATCTGCCGTAGTGTGAATATTTGGTCGATAGTGGACTTTCCTGGTCTGAAGCCAATCAGGTTGTTGACGAACGGCTTCAGACGTTCACATGATACGTCAGAGAGGATCTTATATGCAATGTTAAGGAGACTGATGCCTCTGTAGTTGGCGCAGTTTAGAGGCTGTCTCTTCTTATGTATGGGGCACACTATGCTGAGATTCCACTCATCGGGCATGCTTTCTTCCGACCATATTTTGAAGATGAGTTGGTGCATTCTCCCTTCCAAGTCATCGCCTGCTGCTTTGAATAGTTCGGCAGCGATGTCGTCAGCTCCAGCAGCTTTGTTTGACTTAAGTTTAGATATAGCTATCTTCACTTCGTCAAGGTCGGTTAGGAATTGTTGATCTGCGTCGCCGAGGCTGAGTGGTTCTATCTCCCTTACAGCGGAATTCGGTTCGTCATCGCCGTTATATAATTTGGGGAAGTGATCTTTCCATATTCTCAGCATCGACTGCGGTTCTACTACGATGTTCCCCTGTTCGTCTTTACAGGCTTCGGTTCGTGGCTGGTACCCTTTGGAGGTTTTTTGTACCTTTTGGTAAAATTTACGAACCTCATTCCTGTTGTGACATCCCTCTATCTCTTCGATCGCGCGCTTCTCATGCTCTCTTTTTTCCATATGAGAAGCCGGTGTTCTTCTCTCCTTTTCTGCTCGTAGAGCTCGAGTGCAGCTCTAGTCCTTTTGTGCGGCGCCGTTTTGTATGCCTGTTGTTTTGCTGCGTGCGTTTGCCGGCATTCGTAATCAAACCAGGGGTTTCACTGTGGTGGCCGTGTGAACCTAGCACTTCTGAGGCGGCATCTCTGATGGCTGCAAAGCAATGTTGCCATTGGTTTTTCAATGCTTAATGCAGGCAGCATAGTACTCCTTAAGAGGTTACTAGAGACTCCCGATTATCTCCCGATTATGCCACCAAAGATGTCTTCTCTTCATAGCTTGGCATTAAGTTGGTGCCGGAAGTGTTGCTGATGATCCTATAATTTATGGTTCCCCGTCTTCCGTAACAATTAAATTTGTCAAACACCTCCTTTTTGGACAGAGATTGAAGATCATTTAAACATACACAATAAATGGTTCCAACAAATTGGGATAACAAGCCTCCCAATATGCCATTATTGTTTGAAGTTCCTTGGTCATTTAATTTTACGTTTTGTTGATGTCAATTGATCCCCTTAAATTTTTTCTGTGGACCGATTTGTGGAATTGAAAACTTTGATATTTTGCGATAATTGCGACTATCCCTGGGCTCTAAATCGAAGATTTTTTTTTAGAGTTATGCAGATATACCAATTTTTATAAGTTTGGATTTACAGATAATAACATCCAAAGATGAAAAAACGACTTTTAAAAATATTGAGTCAGTGTTGTGTTTTTTTAATATTTTATATTACCTGCAAAATAATTGTAAGGAAATGACATTTTTGACATGTGGTAAGCTTTTTTCGAAACATCGATGAGGCCATTTTCTTACAAAAAATTAAAAACACAAAAAAACTTCTTGTCAACAATTAAAAATATTTTTTTTTAAGTTCTTATAAATATTTAAAAAAAAATCCATTTCTATCTTATACCAAATAATGATATGAAAGAAAATACTACAAAAAATTAGTATAAACTCGTATATCTCGAGAATAAACGAATGTATTGACTTCAAAATTATATCCTTCTATAAAAGTGATTGCTGTTAACATTAGATTATTTTCTTATAAAAATTCAATCTGCATTTTTAATAAGAAATAAACACGTTAGAAAAATGGTTTTGGAACAGGCTTATTTTATAATAAAAATTAGAAATTGTTGTAGGGAAAATCGTTGTTCTTAGGAAAATCTGAATGAACATTTTTTCAAACGACACGAAACTTACAAAATAAACTAAAAACTAATAATAATTGTTTTTCAACTCAATTACCTTGTGACAATAAAAAGGTATTGAGCTTTAATTCCTTTTGCATTTTACACTAAATGTTGTTATTTTTTATATATTTTAGAAATATAGAGAGAAGGACACTAATGGGAACTTATCAGTGTGTTTTGTATCCTAGCCTCTTTTGTATCTTCACTTTCGAAATCCATAAAAGTTACTTTTAATATAACGTAACAAGATGCATGATATTTCCTAGTATAACACATGGTCGACAATTCTTATAAAGAAAATGTATGAAGTTGCTTTTTTTTAAATACAATCAATGATGTTTTTCTAATTCCCTACTCATTTTCTCGATATTCAGTTTAAATATTTATATTATTCGAAAAAAATTAAAAGTTGTTAGATTTTTCCTGTATAACAAAAATATAAAAGAAACTCTAAAAATGCAAAATAGTTTCAAAGTAAGTTTTGTGTTTGTAACGAATCTATTGTCTAAACCATTCTATAATATCAAGTTTTTAAAATATATTAAAAATATAAAAATAATGTTGAAAACGGGTATTTGTAAAACTTGAGAAAATAGTTAAAATTAGAATTTGGATTCGAAATCAGCACTAAAAATTAAATCCAAAACTTATTTTTCAAAACTATTAAAGTATTAAATTAAATTTTTTTTCAAGACTTCATTTAGATTGAAATAAAGACTAAAAATGCTTTAAACTGTAACCAAAAACGAAAGATTTGTGCTTTTTTAAATCATAATAAAATTTATTGTTAAGAGATATTTAAGTTTTAACTAAAGCTTAAACACACAGTTTTTGTTTTTTTAGCATTTTTTAAAGCGGCATATTTTAAGAACCTGAGGTGATAGAAAAATTTAAAGGGGAGTTTCAACTTTAGGACTTCTTAATCCTTTCAAAAAAGTCTCTTTCGTCCAGTAATTATTGTAATAATTGGTAAGTATTAAAAAAATATACTTCTACTAGCTCTCATTAAGAGATTCGTATGTTATAGGTATAAAAGTTTCCGATAATACTGAAGTAGGGATTCATTTTGAAACAACTGTCACACCTACGAAAAAAATTTAAATAAAACAAAATCTGAAAAGTGATTGTTTTTTTTTTTATAAATAGATTAAGTTGCTTTTCATGTCGATTATACAACAATCAAGCATCAATTTTTCCCTTGAAAATTTATTGGTCTAACGATTTTATATATACAACATCCAGTTAAATAAAATATGACTATAACATTAACAGTTTATAAACTCATGTGAAATCAAATACCTCGATGATGACTATAGATACTTTTACATAATTTATCCATCAAATAAAGTCATTCTTCTGCTTAAAATTCAGAAGCTACTAGTGTTATACGTGTTGTTCCAACTTCCAACCACACTCCACTCCACACCACACTACACCGTGTATAAAGCGGCTGATACCGCTATATTAACATCAAGTAGTGATTAACTTCTTATTCACATTACCAGTCTTTCAAAATAAATAAATTCATTCAAACTAACACTCTATAACGATTAAATTGACCTAAAATATTGCCTCCAAAAATGAATTTAAATCACATTAAGAAAAAAACTAACAAAACTTGATACGTTTTACATCTTTTCTGTAAACTCTTCAGATATCGACTCACGAGTGATGAGCTTCAGTTTGTTTCCTCGTCTCCGGCGGCGCGGCGCTGCGCTCTGTCACACCGTGTGTTGTATGTGACACATGTTCTCTGATGTTCGTGAATACCCGCGACCGACCCCGATTGCTACCCAATTGTACTAATAAAAAATCAAATAATACAATAAGTTGTTGTGTATAGATATGCTTATTATGCCCATTGCCCATGCCCACAGGAATCACAGCGATCACAGCACACAACCGAAAACTATAAAAACAAATTAAAATGCCAACGCTGGCTGATTTGCATCTCAAAAACGCCAAAAAATAACACCCGATTCCAAATAACTCAAAGATCCAAAAAACCAACAATCACACACCAGAAGCCATCCGATCCCATCCGATCCGAATCCAAATCAATTCGATTCGTTTTTCGTTTCGATTACAATCGGGCGCGCTAAGTTGCTGTTAATTTAATGCTAATGGTGTGCTAAGTAAGCAGCTAAAGAATGGAAATACAAATTTACCGCCTCTCGGATTACCGTATGCCTCGAGAATACCTCAAAAAACACACATTTTGTTTCTTTTTTTTTTGGCTGTTGAACGGCCACCGAGAACAACAAGCCCCCACGATCAACGATCACAACGATCAGCAATCAACGCGATCAAGGGGACAATCTTTTTTTGAATTTTCACACCTCGATCATAACTTATCAAAAATAAGGTAAACGACGCTACGACGGAATGAAAGACCCACATTTCTAGCCCAGATGTCTTTTTTGTTGTGCCCACACACGCTTTCACTATACTGTATAGCAGGCAGAGCAGCGCAGCGAGCGGGATGGTTTGAGTTCTTCGAGCGATCTGAAGAGGATCCGCATTTGGCCTAATAATTTTCCTCAATTTTAGCTGTCATCTCGGGTGTCAAATCACAGCTACTCATGCTGTGCAGATTTGATGCTGCTTTCTGGGTAGATAGAGGTAAAGGTACTTGGTGGTGGATGTTCCATAGTCGACATGGTCGACGGTGCAGTCTGAGGAAACGAAGACGACGGTGATCGTAATGATGATGATCAATTCAAATCCCCAGGCGGTGATCGTGACGATCATTACATTTAACTCAAGTTAATGGCTCTTTCGGAGAGCACCATCAGCATCACCGAATCTCAAAGCAAAGAATGAATTCGATATGATCGCAGTTCCCCGGTTTGTGAGAAGTATCAGAGATTGTAGGTTTAGGGACCAAACATTTATACCAGAAGATACGAGGTACCAAACCCAGCCTCTTGATCTAACAATGTTGTGTGATTGTTTAAGTTCCTCCTCAAAATGTTTTCTCTGGACGCAATCCAATATTAAACTTCAACTGCCAGGAATTTTATTTTAATTAATTTTTTGAGGCGGATTCTTCGGTGGCTCGGCTGCCGTCTCGATCGACAGCGCAACGCAGCAGCATACGACGACGGACGAGTCATCGTATTTATCGTTGTCGTTGGCAACCTTCTGATGTTGGTTGAAGATGACGATGACGATGACGATGAGACTGATACTCATTTCGAATTATTAAATCGTTCGCTTTTGACGTCTATGATATATGAAGACCATATTAGCCGGTTTATTAGCATATTCGATTGAGTGTTTTGCCAAGTTATTGTGTTGTCAAAACAATTATTTCCTGTCAACAGAGGCTTCTCTGTGTCTCCTCAACTTCACAAATGGTTATCGGTCGACTTTGTTGTGCTTTAGCTTTTGTAGGTATAGCGTAAAATCAAATCAGCGGAAAAATGCTGACTTGAAAAATAATGCCATATATCACGTTAGCTGTCGTCGCGTCGAAACGTTTGTGTATATAATTTGAACTGCTTGCGTTCATATTGTCTTTCATTGGTTTTGAATTATTTTCTTTTATTTTTTTAATGAATTTTCTAAGCCTTGATGTGGTGCTGGGTAATATTGTGGTGATCGAAATGATAATGAATTATTAAAATGATTTGTTTGTTGGTAGGTATTTTATGATTTTTTGTTTTGAAATTTATGTAGAACTTATTGCAGTATCTAGAGAGCCAGGAATTTGTGGGTGTAAGCAAATTTATTTTTGAAAAAAAAGAAAAGATAGAAATACATATGCGGGGAATGCGTTCAGTGCGTACAAAACTTTAAGTTATTTGTTTAAGACATTTTTCAAAACGATCATCGTTTTCAGCTTATAGGATAGGCCCGTTCAATATATCCGGTTAAAGCAAAGGCTTCAGTCTTAAATGAACCATTAAATGCGGATTGTCCGGCCCTTTTAATGTTGATTTATGAATTTCTAATATTGGGTCTATGTTTTTTTATTCATTAATAAAATATTAATAATTAACAAGCACTTAAGGGGTTATTGGTACCCTTCATATGTTTTTATTTAAATACAGTGCGAGCGTTAGAAAAATAGCGAAGGATTCAAGAGGAGATACCGGTGCACATTGGTCTTAAAGTTTTGAACACCAAAATGTTAGTGAAAAACAGAGTTTGTAGGTTGGGGTTGATAAAACTTAAGGAAAGACGGTTCTAAGGACAACTTGTCCAACAATCTGTTGAATTTATCTTCTTCAAACATCGTTATTTAAAATTTTACACATTGAGTTCAAAACAAAATAAATTTAAATTATTAACATAAAGACTTAGCTGTTTTTTTTCGTCAAAGAAGTACTATTGATTTTTCTTATTTAGCGAGGCAATAAATTCCATATGCGCACAGAGTTTACAAAGAACTGTCATTCAGTTATTAGACACTTTGAACCGGGGAATCACTAAAAGATACGATCTATCTGAATTGAGATAGGTTATTTCATCAAACAGATGAACTGGTTGATAGGTTACCGAATGTTCGGTTGAACCCTACACCTGGGTTCCTTTCGGTATCAACAAACTCTATACTACAAGAATTTAAGATGACGACGGGGGAAAAGTTTGAAAGCTATTCCTTCTTCCTGGAAACAACAACACATTTGTATTTATTTGGATTTAGCACTTAACCATGATTGTCCAACCAGCTTACTTATCAAGGTCTTCATTCAAAGAAACTACAGTATGTTCGATGAGTCTCAACGGACAAAGTAAAATGTTGGCCAAAACAAAGGCAACTTTATTTACAAATAAAATAATCTTCTTAAAAACGTGATTTATAACCAATATTTTGTGGAGAAACCGTTATTTTCGGTCACTGCTCTGCTTCTTCTAGGCATACTCTAAATAAGATTCGTGATAATAGTCTCTTTGACTTGGGCAAAGATGTCATTTGGAGTTTTAAAGCTTTCACGTACAATTCTCCGATCTACAATCTCCCATAAATTCTATATGGGGTTGAGATCCGGAAACTGTGCTTGCCATTCCATCACCTCAACATTATGATCACGAAACCATTCCTTTACAACCTTGGCGGTGTGTTTTGGATCGTTTTCGTGATTTAAAGTCCATTTAAGAGGAACATTCTCCTCTGCGTTTGGGAGCATGATGTTTCCCAAAATGTCTTTGTATACAAAGCCCATCTATTTTATGAATAGGCCCTATTCCCTGCCCAGAGAAGCATCCCCAGACCATGATGCATCCTCCTCCATGTTTCACGGTTCCTCTTGTAAACGAAGGATCTAGTCCTCTGTTAATTGGACGACGAACACGTTGCCTACCACCTGAACCCTTAAAATTAAATTTGGATTCGTCGGAAAATAACACTGTGTTCCATTTGGAAACTGTCCAGTTTCATGCATTATTGCTAACTGCTTTCAGATTTAGTAAAATAATTAACAACAAGAGTGGCTATAGGAAACAAGAAAAAAATTATGATTTCATGATCAATACAACGTACTACATCGTAAGAAGTTCTTTGAAGCAAACTGTTGCTTTGGTTTTGGCCAACACTGTATGTGTAATTGAGCACCATCAGCGTACACACCAATTGTGCAGAGTCTTACAATAGAAGGAAGTTCATTTACATAAATTGAAAAGAGCAGGGGACCTACACCTAGATCCCTGTGGCTCTTCACCACTAATTAATAAAAATACGAAAAGAGCTTTATTGAGTTCGACAGCTTATAGTCTATTGGATAAGAATGAGACTATTTGTCTAGAGTTTAAGAGTTTTCCACAAAGTAAGGAATGGTTTACAACATTGAAACGCATTTAAAAAGTCTAAAAGCACTAAAAATTTTATATACTGAAGATCGATGGGCTTTCCAATATCCTCTGCGACACTTAATAACGCTGTAATTGAACAATTTTGTCTACGGAAGCCGGAGTGCTTGGAAGTTAATAAATGTTCATTGGTAAGAAATGTAAGTTTTTCGGCTTCATGATTTCTTTAAAATCTTTTGAGAGGAAAAGTAGGATTGCATTGTCACACCTTTAGGACCTAGGCACTGGTATAATATTTGCCTTCTTCCGTCGAATTGGAAACTCAATTTTTGAAACAATTGAATTAAATATATGATTTATAGCACTGACAATACAAGTTTAAGGAAGTTTGATCAAAAACAACTGAGTTTGAACTAAGTGAACACTTTCGATACTACTGATTTTAACGATCGTCTACTTGAAGTTTCTATATTATAAGCGGTTGCTGCAGTGGTATTGGATTTGCTGTTGAAGATAGAGCTGAAAACGGATTTCCGGTTCAAGTTGTTAATATCCAACTCTTCAATCTGATTATTTTGCGACTTACAGAAGCCACTTTGCTTATTTTCTTCCAAATTTGTTTACTATTTTGGCAATTATTAAAACGAACAGAGAATACCTTAATCTTTGTTGTACTAATCGCCAATATCGTTTTGTTTCAAAGTGAACAATATTGTTAACAAAAAATGTCCATACGAAAACTCATCAATCTCTTTTATCTCCTATGTGAAACAAGGATTCTTGCATGAAACGGAGCTTTTAGTTTTTAAAGGAACAAGCGTATCGAAAAGTCTTAACACATTGAAGTTTAGATATTCTACTTTTTGACCAGGTGAAGATTGTGAAAGAATAAGATCTCTATTTATTAGAGGTGATTTTAGAAGACAACGTTTCTTGAACCATTGGTAAAAATCAATTTCTATTTTTTCAGATCAAAATAGGAAAATGATACAAAAGTTTTGTTTTGATATTCGGGAGTATTTCTTTACATAAATTAATGCGTATCTATTTTATTGTAAAGAGAAAATATCCTACCATTTAAGTGATCAAAAGATAAAAGTTTGAAGGTGTTTAATCACAATATATCGGTGGCCAATATAAGGTCCCATCACACCTCTCATACTAGCCCTTTAACTCCATTTAATAGTAACACTTTAAGAATGGAAAGTATTTTTTTAACTCTGCTTATAAAAATATTCTAAGAGGTGAAAACGGGAATTGTGTTTTTCAAAGAATATTCCGATAGTTTTTTAAAAATTTAATCACCCAAATTGGGTAACCAGTCAATGAAGATACAAATATGTTGTTAATCGACTGGCCTAAGTTCTTGTGTTTGATTAAATTTTAAACTAATCTTTGATACAAAATGTAATGTGGTATTTCTAATAGCAAAAATCAACTAGGAATTTACAAACCTGGGTTTTCGTTAATAGTATACAAGCTATAGATGCAATATTCTCAATTGGTCTTTATAGTGACGCACACGGTTTCGATTTAACCAATAACTTGTCCCATAAGCTAAAATGTTTAGTAAGCCATATAGTGTACCAAGAAAGTGCTCCACGACAACCTTAAACTGCTTTCTTTTTGTGAACTGCATCTGAAAGGTTATGGGCAGGTTCAGATAATAAAAGGGACTTCATTTGCAGTCGTAACTGAATTTTTTTAAAGTACATTTTGACCAAGGGCAACTAGTTAGTTTTTCAAGCGTCATAAATTTTAAACTCGGAACTTTAATTTAATAAATTCACTAAGTTGATCGTTAGAAAAACCATTGTTTTGTGGAAAACACTTCTTAGACAAGCTTTAAGTCCACCAAGACTTGTATTTTGTATTGGAATGAAATATTACTTATTCGTTTTCTAATTAGACAATTTACCTTTTTACACAAAACGGTAAATGAAATTGTACAGAAAATAAATAAGTTACAGAGCTCAACTTTTAACTAATTCAAAAAAACATGATCAGATGTCATATTAAAAGAAGTGGACTTGACTTGATACTTAGATAGTTTCCAATTAAGCTGCTTTAATTGCAAGGCTTTAATAAATGCTGTTCCATTCACTGAAAAGAAACCAGTAGAATACGCAGTAGATTTGCCAGCGTTGAAGAACACCTCTTCAAACAAATTCTGGGTCAGCGGTTTTGTGAATGTCGAGGTCTTTAAGTACTCTAGCAACTGAACGTGTGCGAAAGAAGATTCGTCTAATACGATCGTTTACGCTTTCAAGTACAGCAGAAGCGATTGGTTGCTCCGAATTAACAGCAAATTGTATTGCAAGCAAGCTTTATCGATCAAGCTTACAAAAGGAGGGTTATTTAAAACGAGCGTAGGAACTGACGTTACGTACATTTTTCACAAATGACCAGACATTTTTATTACAGGTCTTTCTAGCTTCTTTGAACTTATTCTGGTATTCCTAAGGGGGTTGGCTTTATTCATCCGGAAACTGAAATCTTTGATATTGATAACCTCTTTACAGCTCGAAAACCATACATTTTCTTGGGGTTTGATGGATTTTACCTTATTCGTGATAAATTTTCTCATCAGACATGTAGAAAACATAGTGACCAGTTAATGTTCCTAAAGACGTCGTTGAAAGTAGACCGTCCCAGTTGTTTTCTCATATAGACAGTTATGATACAATGGTCTGATGTGTCTGTGTGGATGATACGACACTGATCTTATATTTATTAGTATCAGAGGTAAGAAAGAAGTCAAGGGTGTTGTCGGATTGACCAGCAACTTCAGGAATCCGAGAAAGATTGTCAACTAATTGAGTTATGTGGTTTAACTCATCTCGACTTCTTTATCAGACATCTTCGGGTCTGCCTAGAATAGCGTAGCCACGATCCAATTTTCAAGCTGGAAGTAGTTTCAAATTCGAAAATCATTGTTGAAACAAGAAAAACTAAATGTTTATTATTAAAGAATTTTAAATTAAAAATCATCATAACATAATTATTACTAACTTTTTGTTTGTATTTCTTTTGACTTGTCTTTTTTAGGTACATTCTAACAGAGTATTTCCATTTTATGAAAACTTATTTCATAATTTTCATATTTTGAGATTTAAATCAGGATCGGAGAAGAGGAAAATTGTTTTTCTTTTTAATAAAAACGCAGTTAAATTTAAAATGTTCCAAACTACGAAGTGTGTTCAAAAAGTACCCGGAATTTTGGATTTTTCCAAAAAATATTTATTTATTCGTTTACATCAATTTGGTCCTATTTAAAGTAGTCCCCTCCCAGATATAATACACTTACAGCGTTTTTTCCAATCTTCGAAGCACTCTTGATATTCACTTTTTAATATGTCCTTGAGAATTCTCAGCGATTCGGCCTTAATTTCTTCAATGGAGAAAAAACGCCGTCCTTTCATGGGTCTCTTCAACTTTGGAAACAGGAAAAAGTCACACGGAGCCATATCTGGTGAATATGGAGGTTGGGGCATGACTATACGGTTTTTTTTTTGGCCAACAAATTACGAACGAGCTACGACGAGTGAGCAGGTGCGTTATCGTGGTGCAAAAGCCATGAATTGTTTTAACATAAACCTAAGAGTTTTTTTTTCTGATCGCTTCAGGCAAACTTCCCATAACTTCAAGGCAATAATCATTATTAACCGTAGGACCTTTTGGTAAGAACTCTTGATGCACTATGCCATTGTATTCGAATGAAACAGTAAGCAAAACCTTCACATTTGATTTGGTTTCGACATCATAACCGTACAACCACCATTTTTTTGGTAAAAATTCAGCAGTTTCAGCAAAAATCGCCGAACTCATAAAAACAAGTCGACCCTTATTAAGTACCACGGAAAAGTAAACAGTGAATATAGCTAAAAACTGCATTATACTTTAGGGGCATAAATAATTTGGGTGGCGCAACTGTCCTTGGAGAACCAGGGCCCAGTGACTGACAACTCTCAACCATTTCTGTGTGCTAGTTATTGCAGGGATGTAAGGGACCTACAGTTTATATGCCGAATCCGAACGGCTAATTTGGGAAAGCACTTTTTGTCAATTGTCAATTCCTCGCAAGAGGCAGTACACATGAATAAAAACTCTAGGTGGCACAGGCAGGGAACGAACCCAAGACCTCTCGCATGACAGTCCAACGCTTAAGGAGCATGCAACACAGTAATACAAATGTTGACCTTCGCACTCTTCAGACCCGCGAATTTAAAAATTCCGGGTACTTTTTGAACACTCCTCCCAACTTCTGTTGGGTTAAAAAAGTAACGGTAGGTATATGGTTTGTTAGGTATTGTTGATTTGATTTGATGCCATTTTAAATATTATATCTTTATTCAAAAAATCAGCTTTTATAACATTATGCATATTGATAAAATAAAATAAAAATAATTGTTAATAGAAACTCTATCCAAAGCATATCTGCAAAATTTGCAAATAGAAATCGAATAACTGACTTAAAAATAATTGATTTTCATCTTCCGTTAAGTACTTTAATCTTGAGTGAATAAAACTAATCAAAACAATTAACGATTCAAAGCAATTTCGTGTTTTAATTAGAATGTCAACCGTTTTTTCTCTGTCGTATGTTAAACCAGTCACTCGACCTAGAAGAATGATCTACTGCCATGTATTTATGTAGATACAGATATTTGTATCTCTGTTGGTAGATAGTTTTATTAGTTTCAAATCGGAAGATTGATTTTTGTTTTCGTGTTTTTATAGCCGTTTATCCATAATTAATTGCTGGTAGACCCAGTTTTGATAACCGACATAATAATTGCGGATATGGCAAAAGATTGGAGTTTATTTATTTTTCTAACTGGTTTGCTTGTGTCTTTGATTATTATTATTATTAATTTCACATGTTTGCTCATTAGTAAAGTGAGTCTTATCGCTTAAAATTTTAGAATGTTTCCTTCCTCATTTTCATCGAATGTAATGAGATGTCAGATTCAAAATGACCAGAGAGAGAAAGAGACATCATTATCTTCATTGATTCCCTTTGGATTTGTACGTTTATCGCGCACTTTGACGCTCTGGATTTCCTAGAAATTTACATATCGAAGTGGTCATCATTATCATCACCGCACCGATCAAACCGGATACTTAAAGGCTATAAAAAGCAGACTCTACAACTGTTTTATCCACAAGACGATTAATTCTTGGTTTTTTGTTTTTGTTTGTATCGTTGTTGTTGTTGGTGTTCCTAAATCCATAACTTTTTACATATGAGTGTGAGATAAAGCCGGGCAATTAAGACAGTGGCCGCAAGAGGGCCATTAAACAAAACCGATACCTCGTCGAGGCGTTGTAATAAATTTCGAACGGGCCGTATAACTGTTGTATGATGTTATTTTGTAGCTTTTTTAATGGGTTTATATGGCTTTTGTTTTAGTGTCACTGCTAAATGTCACTTTGACAGATGTCCATTAAGTTCTCAAATGGTCCATCACACTGATGTGGAATGTCAACGTGACCTTCGCTCGACGAACGACTCGACGCGACGATGACATCTTTATGAGCTTTCCAATTGATAGCCCAACGGGCAACACCGCCGCGGCCGCTTACCTACGCTTAGTTTTTGGAGTGAAGGTTTTTAATAAACGCAGCAGGGCATAGACACTGTAAAAGATACATATGTAGGTACAATATGCAATGCATATGTTTGTTGTTGCACTTAAATATAAAATTAATTAATTCTTAAATTTATTACATCGTTGTTTGTTGTTAAGAGCTGATGGCTTTAGCCTTTGGTATAGTAGTGTGCATATTTTTGTTTTTGGTAAGTCGTAGCCTGGTAACAGGCGAGTCTTTTGGGTGGACAGAGAACAGAGACTTTTCTTGTGACAAGCAATATACATACTCGTATGGCTATAAACATTATTATTGTCATTAGGTTGGTAATCCTTGGCTTGTCGTTTGGTTTTCCTTATTCGACTTTGTCATCAGGATGCTGAATAATTTCAGATTGTGATCAATACAACATTTATATGTTCCTCTGTTTTAGCACCGAAAAAGGATCCTAAATTCGTTAATGCTTGGATGGAATAATATGTTGGAATTGGCAATAAATTTGGTATCAATTTAAAAATATAAACACAGCTTAAGTGTTTGTAATTCTGATTATTTCTTAATTGCGTAATCATTAAACAAAAAATAATATAATAATATTGTTAAATTAAATTTGAGTCGATATATTTTAATGAACAGTTGTTTAAAACTAAAGATACATCATTGACCTATCAATCTAAAATGAATATCAATTAAAAGATCAGTACCCTTTCAATGAAGGTCAATTGATTTCAGAAAAATAGGGTTAGGTATCATAGATATTTAGAAACATTGAAATAATCATTGTTCAAAGTTGTTCATTCTAATACTTATCTTTTAATCGGCAACGAGTTTAACAAACTTTAGTCATTTATATAAAATTGCTAACCCTTTGAAATGAGAACAGCTGACTTTGTTTTGTTTAATATATCGGGAGATTTTGTGATGACTGTAAATCACAGGCATTTTTAGGCAACCTTTAAATTTATTAGAAAAATGATATGTAGTACATACATTAAAAATAGCATTTTAAAAATAACTTAAGGAAATTTAAATTTTGGTATTTAGAAGCAGGTTTTTTGATAGGTTTTTAAGATTTGAAAGAACTAATATTAAATCCATAAATGTAATGAACAAATAAGGTGACGAAAATTAGTTTTTGACGCAAGTATTGAATCTAGGTTTTGTCTTTATTCTAAACTTATTCTTTAATAATTACTAAATACTTAACTTAGGCTTAAAATGTTAAAATTCAAAGTATTTTTCCTCTCTTAAAAAACAAACGTTTTTGTTTTAAGGGTTTTATTTGCGTTACATTTGTTAGAAATGTCACATTAAAGACCTTATCTCTCATAAAGTACTAAAAGGAGGGTTTTTAACGCCTTGACCAGTATTAAATGTCTACATTTTCAAAAAATAGGTACATTTTTATCGAAAAAGGTTTGTTTCGAAACATTGTATTTTCCTAATACAGCATTTAAAATTCTGAATGACAATATTTTGTTTTTGTTTTTTGTTATTCTGAACAAAATTATGAATACCATTCTATAAGGTCAAAATTCTGCATTGAAAAATGTTGTTGATGGTATGAAAAAGAAAAATCGTTTTGATAATGTAACAAAGTGCTCAATCTTTCAAATAAATTCTTCTTTTAAGCCCTTTTATAGCATTTTAAAACACAGACATTTTAAAACAAAACATTTTTCAAAACAATTTTGTATATTTTTAAGACAATAATATGCAATCAATTTGTTTGATTAAACGTGAATTTTGAATGTTCCTAAAAAGTTGTTAGTTTTCAAGTTATGAGTTACTTTTTTATAAACACATCAATATTTTGAATTTTTATTTCTTTAAAGTACTGTGCTATCATTTTCTTTCTGACCTACAGGAATTATATTTCAAGTTTTGCATTCGTTAAAAAATTTGAACTCGATATTTTAATGAAAAATGAAATGACGATGGTAGAGATGTTGAAAAAGTGGGTCTGTCTATTTTCCTGGCTCCTATACAGCCCAAACCATTGGGACGATTCAGTTCAAACTAGTAAGTAAGGTTCTAAGCTGATTCGCATAGAGAGTTTCTTTTTAATTTTTTTAAAAATGAAATATAGTAAACAAATTTTTCACCAAAAATCGAATATTCGGATTTTCTCAAAAACAAACCGATAGATTTGTATAAAATTTTCTCTTAATTTGTTTTTCTCAGTTTGGCTTCTTTCGACAAAGGAAGAGCCGTTATTTTGTTTTTAAGTGTTCCCAAGAACTAATGAACTAATTTTTTTTTGTTTTGTTCTGCATAAGCTCTTATACTGTCTTAATAATAGATTAGATTTCAGACTAGATTGGTTTTTATTTTAATAACGTGAATTACAATTTTTTAAAAAGTTTACAAATAAAAAACAAAAAGCATGGCTTTACTGCCGCCCGCTTAGTTGACAAATTATAAAAAAGACAACATAGCTCAATAAAATATTTAAAAACTTTCATTTACAATTCTACTTCTATAGAGCGGAGCTAGCCTTTTTTGATATAATTTTTTAATTTCAGTATTGTTAAGCAAGAGTATAACTTGATTTCTCTAACCAAAAGCATTCCTACTTATTTCTTCAAGAACTGTACATCTTCCAACAAAGTGTAAAACATCCTCCATTTCCTTTAAATTGCACAATGAGCATATAATTGGTAAGTCATCTCTATGAGGTATAAAATTCAGCTGCATAACTTCACCTCTCAATTTAACCATCATTCAAATTTCGGCAATCCTAAAATAATTCCTCTCTTCCAAGTTGTGATTTAGTTGACAGTAGACAGTAGAGCTGCCTTTATATAGATCCTGTGGTTTCTTTCGTTGCTTTATGTTCACTGCGGAAATGAGCTGGTATAAAGAAGCTTTTAAATCATTTTGGTTATTACACAAAAGGTTAAGTTCTATTCCACATTCTCTTGCCATATTTATCCAATCAGCACACCAACTAGTTTTGGTTCGTATTACTTGATGCGCTACTTTATTCGGAAGCCTATTATTGCTCATCTTCATAACTCTCAATATGTAATCGACTTGCATTTTTAGGGTTCGTATGAACATAGGTGTTAATCCTGATTCAAGCATAATAACATTGTTGGGTGTATTAGATTTTGATGGCAGTCTAAAAATTTTGCTTTATAGTATCGGAAAAGTTTCTCAATTGTTTAATTTTGTTTCGTTCTCCAAGTTTGTGCCGCGTATAACATGACGCGGCCTCCTATCGTTTAAAATTCAAAAATTTTGGACTTATTAAGATTCAAAATCAAACTCCAAAGCTGACAATATTGATACAAGCGGTTTTTCATTAACTGCAATGTCGTCCGCAAACAGCAATGCTTTTATTATTTGTCCGGCGAAGTCTATGCCACCTGGTAAGAGGTCTGTGAGATCTTCAATAAACAAGGCGAACAGACTTGAACTTAATGTACAGCCTTGTCTGAGTCTGAGTGATTGTGTTTTAAACCCTCTCGACAACTCTTCTTCATTCCATACCTTAGCAATTGTATCTGCATATAGATTCTGAATAACTCTTCCATGACATTCCGTTACTATACAGCTTGTAGATAAGCGCATGTCTATCGATCATAACAAATGCAGATTTAAAGTCAACGAAAGACGTATATAGCTTCTTGTCCTTATTCAGGAATGTTGCTGCGATACTTTTAAGGGTAAAATGTGGTCAACCGTCGAATAAACTGTCCTTAAGCCTGCTTGAAAATCCTTTAAGAGCTTGTTGTCTTCTATCCATCTATTAAAACGTTTTTGCAAAACTAGCGTTAATATTTTATATAAAACATTTAGAAAGGATATTCCTCTATAATTAGAAACCTCGGCCAAGCTCCCTTTATTATGAATCGGGAAAATGATGGACTCCTTAAATTCTACCGGTATCATTCCTGTTTCCATGACATTGTGATATATAGTTGTCAGTCGATTGACTAGCCCTGCTGTGCTATACTTATAAAATTCAGCTGGTATCCCATTCGGTCCGCATGCTTTCCCATCTTTAAGTTCCTGAAATCACTTCTTGGTGTCTTAATATGATTTGGTGATAAAAAATGTATATTATGTTATACGTTTCTTGGATTTTCTTTCAAAATTCTATATCATAGAAAGGGGTCAACATTTTTTAACGAAATTCAAATTAAAAATGTTTATTAATAAAAACTAAAACAATTCATACCAATAATAATTTTCAGACAAAATTTAGAAAATTTATATTTACAAAATTAATTTAAAAAACGGACTAAATTAAAGGTTTCTTTGAAACATCAAATGGTATTTAAACTTAAAAATACAGGAAATATATCTAAGCGGACTCTTTGTATTCTTGAGCAAGTTCGGGCATTTTATTTTCTACAGATAGTTAACAACAGATCTATCAAAAGCAAACTTTTTTAAGGATACAATATTTTGTAATGAGACATTTCGAAATAAGTATTAACACATACAGTGTTTTGTTCGTACATCATTTTGGTACACTGTATTCTAAGTGGGCACTGCTTTGAAACACAAAACTTAAGTCACAGTTTTATTACCAAACAGATTTATGAAAAACAATATTTCGACCCGATCGAAAAGTCCCTTTTCACATTTTTTTTCACAATTGAAATGCTTTTGTACTCTTTTTTCACACTCCAGAATTTCAGGAAGTAGTAAGCTTATAGCAAGCGTCAAACTACGGTCATAGGCTCATCATAAGTGTATGCGTTAGTTGTTAGTAAAAATAATACATTTATAGCCAAACACACACACAAAATAAATTATGCAATAAATGTCAAAAAGTTCGTAAATTATCCAGTTTATAACCCTTTTTCGTAATATCAAAAAGAGGCTGGGATGCGACCCACACTGATAACTTCCCATCCCGTCTGTCGATTTGTCTTGCTTAAAAGTTTGTCTTTATGTACTCGTATCAATTTTTACCAATTTGGGTACTCTTTTTGTAGATTTTATTTTTTATATGAAAAAACGGACTGTTGGATTTTTATATAAAAATTACTGAATATCGAAAACAATATTTTCTGTGAAATAAAATAAATTTCAAGCCAATATTTTTAAGTTTTGAAAAGATATTTGAGTCGAAAGTAAATTTTTACGAAGTTTTAGTATTGTTTTTTTTTTTGAGTTTTATTTTTTGTAACAAAAACTGTCAATTAGATTTTTTTTAAATTTTACCAACAATATTTCTTATGAGATAAAATTACTTTAAAGCCAATACTTAAAATTTTTAAATAGATATTTGAGTCAAAAATCAATTTTTACCTACTTTTATACATTTTTTTTTAGGTTTTTATTTTTTGTAAAAAAAATGTCAATTCGATTTTTTTCAAACTTTAATTGAATGTTGACAGCAAGATTTTTTGAAAGATAAAAGTAAATTAAAGCCAATATCTCAAAGTTTTGAAAAGATATTTGAGTCGAAAATCAATTTTTACCAACTTTTATACATTTTTTTTTAGGTTTTTATTTTTTGTAAAAAAACCGTCAATTTGATTTTTTTCAAACTTTAATTGTATGTTGACAACAAGATTCTTTGAAAGATAAAAGTCAATTAAAGCCAATATCTCAAAGTTTTGAAAAGATATTTGAGTCGAAAATCAATTTTTACCAACTTTTATAATTTTTTTTTTAGGTATTTATTTTTTGTAAAAAAAACTGTCAATTCGATTTTTTTCAAACTTTAACTGAATGTTGAAAACAAGATTTTTTGAAAGATAAAAGTAAATAAAAGCCAATATCTCTAAGTTTTGAAAAGATATTTGAGTCGAAAATCAATTTTTACCAACTTTTATAATTTTTTTTTTAGGTTTTTATTTTTTGTAAAAAAACTGTCAATTTGATTTTTTTCAAACTTTGATTGTATGTTGACAACAAGATTTTTTGAAAGATAAAAGTAAATTAAAGCCAATATCTCAAAGTTTTGAAAAGATATTCGAGTCGAAAATCAATTTTTACCAACTTTTATAAATTTTTTTTAGGTTTTTATTTTTTGTAAAAAAAACTGTCAATTCGATTTTTCTCAAAATTTTTCAGAATGTTGAAAACAAAATTTCTTATAAGATAAAATAAGTTTGAAGCCTACATTTAATGTTTTTGAAAAGATATTTGAATCGATATTCAATTTTTACGAACTTTGAGTAATGTTTTTTTTATATTTTTATTTTAAAAAAAAAAAACTGTCGATTCAATTTTTCTCAAAATTTTATCAGATGTCAAAAACATTATTCTTCGTTGCACAAAATTGTTTTAGAGATAAAATTATATTTCAGTCGTAAAATTTTGGAGGTGACAAATTTTTTTTTTCAGTTTTATTGATTTAAAAAAAAACCGTTATATTGATTTTTTTCAAAAAATATACCTGTTTGGTATCACGTTACAATCTATTATATAAAATTTAATTCAAGTCTCTAGCGTTTTTGGTTCGTAAGATATTTAGGGTTAACCAAAATTTTCACCTTTTTTTCAAACTGCTATGGTAAAAAAACCACCCACGCAATTGTCTTGAGAGCCCTTTCTGCATCTTTCTGCCTTATTATCTGTATAACAAAATTTATTTGAAGTCGATATCTCTTCTGGTTCTTGAGCTATGGACGACGAAAAAAACGTCGCGAACGTACGGACGTACGGACGTACGGACGTAAAAACGTACGTGCACACGCACGCACAGACATCTTTCTAAAAATCTTTTATTTCGACTCTAGGGACCTTGAAACGTCGAGAAATGTCAAAATTTTCAATTTGACAAATCGGACCCATTACAATAACTTCCTATGGGAAGTTAAAAAGTATGTACAGTATTCTTTTCTATTGACGCACCACATGTTGTCGAGTTTCAAAGTAATATTTAATTATATTTATATTTAAATACGAGTACCAAACTTTTATTAAGAATTTAAAACCGAACACAAATTTTGTATCCAAAATCTAAAAAAGAGTCACTTGCCCTGATAACTCACTTTCCATCACGTCTGTAGATTTGTCTTGCTTAAAACTTTAGCAAAATATTCATGACAATATTTTGTGTGAGATATCATATTAGCAGTTAATGTCTTTCTTTGTTTTCTTAATACTTGAGCCAAAACAATTTTTAGGAGTTTTTTGTTGTTTTTGTAGGACTCCGTGTTTTGTTTAAAAAGTTTTTAATTGAATTTTTCTAAAAAGTTAGTTAAAAAGTACCAAAATAGTTTGCACAAGATGAAATAGTTTGATTTGAAAATCTGTTTTTGCTAACGATTTCTTTAGTTGCAAAATCAGCTTTTACAAATTTTAGTAACATTTCTTGAATATTTGCATATCTTATACTTACAAATACAAATTAAGATCATTATATTACGTTAACAATAAAATTAAGCACTGAATGAAATCATTTAGAAGACAATGCCTTCATTTATTCACGAGATATCGGAAATCAAATATCAACCAATTTTGCCAACTATTTCTTGGAGATTTATATTTTTATGAAAAAATTGACCGTTGTATTTTTATACAATATTTAGTGAATGTCGAAAACTATGTTTTCTAAACTATTTTTTCAAAATTTAATTGAGTGTTGAAAACTATATTTTTTATAAGATGAAATTCGTTTAAAGCCAATGGGACATATTCATTGATGTTTGCTAAACTCTTTCTAACTTGATACTAAGTAAGTACAGAGTTTAGGCTATTTATTAAAAAAAAAAATAAACCTAAGTTTCTATGGTCTATGGTCCAACTATAAACATAGGAAATTCTGTGTTTAAGTTGTTATTATCACAGCCAAATGTCATATTTGATCTGTGTTTGTAAATTGACAACTGAAAAAGTAAATCATAACAAATAAATGTAATGTAAACTTGCTGACCAGAAAAATGTCGATCAATTCTGTGATTAAAGAATTTATATGAAGATATCTACGAGGGGTTTGAGTTATGTCGTGATCTTCAAAATATGGCACAAAGGAAAAGAAAAATATAAAAAACACGGTTCAATCCATTTATATTAAGCGACAAGGATTTTTACTAAAGATATCGTTTGGATATAGAAACAGGCACATTCATTATAAATTTACTTAAAATTAGATAACTATCTCCAGGTTTCAACAGAATCTATTATAGCCAGTTGCACTCATATCGAAACAAGGTCCCTTTTTTTTAAAACATAATTTTCCTTATCGCCGACAATGTTGATGTGCCGGCAAATCGCTTCTCTGATTGAGACCAGTGTTTCTGCCGTCCGCTTTTTATATTTTCTTTGCTGTTGATCTAAAATGTTATAGAATGTTGTTAGTTGCTGTTTTTTTGATTTTTTATTAAATACTTTTGTTTTAATTACTTTTTTCGATAATCCAATTGAAAAATTATAAATACACTCACAAAATTTCCCTCATTTGACTTCAATTAGTCTTTGGATCTCTGAAGATGAACAGACATCTCTCTAAAAATGTTTTATTTAGATGCTAGGGACATTGAAACGTCGATAAATGTCAACATTTTTAATTCGAAAAATCGGACCGATTACAAAAACTTCCTATCTTGGGAAGTATGAAATAGGTTAGCAAGATTCGGTAAAAAAAATGTGGATTTTTCTGCACTCTGCAACACGCATTTTCAAGGTAGGTACTTCCTCTTACAACCTAGGTCCAACACAAAATTAACCATACTTTTTTAGCTGTATTTTAATTAAAAAAAAAAAACAAGAAAAAATATATTATTTTTATTTTCTACGAGCATTATTTGAAAAAAATGGTTCTACAGTTTCAAATAACCCCGCTCAAAAGTCCAAAAAAAAAACTCCATTAAATGTTAATCATTTCCATATAAGATCACGGAGAAAGTTGTAACTACAAAGCGGCTTAGGATAGGAATACCGTACATAGGCAAGTGAAGTACTCAACAAGCAAAGTAGATACATATAGAAACATTCACGAGTTCAGAAGAGTTGTTGTTTTTGTCTTGAGTTTTCATTTACCTATGCCGCGAGGGTTTGACTTGAACACGAATAGGAGTTATTGTAGGTACGTATGTAGGCTCTCCTTACAATGTCCAATGGCCATTGCTTTGGAAATACATCGAATACCACGATTAGTACTCATGTACCTAAATCTACATGCATATACGCGCTCCGCTACCTAATTGGGGACCGACAACAACGACGACGAAGACTACGAAGCAACCGTCTTATTGTTGGGGTTTTGGTTATGTTCTTCGCTCTGGAGATCGGTTGGCGTGTTTTGATAAATTCCTGCGGCGGAATATTCCATTTAATCACAATTTGATGTCGAATATGTTACAAATGATCTTTTGATATTTACCGAAGCGCAATAATACGCAAATGAAATTTTTTGTCCTACAAAAACTATGTAACGTAAATGTGTATTACAGCCAATTGGGATTATGGCCATACACAAATACACATGGATGGGTCTTACAAATGCTAGGCCCACGTTGAGTTGGACACAGCATTTTTTGTAAATGTGATAAGTGAAGATTACCAAGATGAGTAAAACATTAATAGTTTAAAGTTTGTATTATAGGACACGTTAAAAAAAAAAGAATACAAAAACCCTTTACCCGATCTGAAAGAATCAGGCCGTTACATGTCAAAGGCAAGATAGATCAGACAGAAGGAAGGTTATTATTACTCTGTAAGTTTTGCATCAAAAAACATATTTCGGGAGCAATTTTAAGACATGTGTGAAGACTTCAATTTTGGTATGGATATTCGCGGTTAGCTTACTTGATAAGCTCCACAAATTTGTAAAAATTAAGCGGAAGTGGAAGCCTTTATTTAAGAAAAATCAGATCACAAATTTCTTCAAAAATCATTTTTTAATTTTTTCGAACACTAGATTTGAAACTTATCTTTTCACAAAACAAGAAGTTTTGTATTTTTTTTATAAGATTACAATAAAAATTAATAAAAGGCCCCTTGAAGCCAAAATCCAGTCCTGTATTTTATAAATCAGATGAAAAGATGAACCCAATGGGATTAGTGGAAGATATAGCTGGTGAAAGGAGCTTGCATTGTTTAGATGCTGCGAATGTACATATAAGATGACAATAGAGAGCTACTGTTTATATTGTGATTTAGGATCAAATTGATTTCTGAAGACTGTTAGATATCAATCTTATTTTGATTGTATCTTTTGTGTTTATCGCTTTAAAAAAAAACCTATAAGCATCGTGGGATAAAATTATGCGTAATGGGATTCAATCCAATCATGAAATTCACTTTGTATTTAGTTTTGATAAATTATAAATCGATTCATAGAAACAGTTCTGAAAACAAGAGGCACTGTAAACAGCATACACTCTAAGGCATCAGTCTACTTAAAATAGCTTAATATGTGAAAGCCTAAAGCCCATTGTCAACAACCTGTTAGGTCCTTATCAGTGTGGTTTTAGACCAGGAAACTCCACAGTCGATCAAATATTCGGCCTACAGGGACAAGTAACTAGAGTAACAGACTAGTAAAAGTCCAACTACTAAAATGGCTGAGTCAACAATGCTGCGGCCCGGAAAGTCTTCGAAAACGGCGGAACAAGTGGCACGCACAAGTGAAAAGTGACCCCACCCAGCTTGGAGCGCTAAACTGTAGACATATAGCTGGGCACTGAGCTAGATGGAGAAGTTTGTTGGGTGAGGCCCTAGTTCACACAGGGCCGTAGCGCCACCTTAAGGAAAATGCGGAGTGAAGCCATTGACACTTTCCCTTTGGACAAATTTAAGAGATTGCAGTCTTATTGAAGGAAGATAAACTTCGGATTTATTAATGCATTAAATATCTTTTACAAGTTCACTGATTCCTCCTATCGATCCCTGAAAGGGCGTCAATCCCTGAAAGTGCCCTCAAGTTTTTTTTCACGCATACCGCCTGTTGCGAAGAATTGAATTATCCTTTTCATTAAAAAAAGTAGATCTCGTCTAGACCCACTAACAACCCCCACATACATTGTAGCTCATCAATTAAGTGTACTAAGATCAATAAACCAAATAGCTTTGTTTCTTCTTTTAAATTAGTAACGAATTCTCAAAGAATTTACACAAAGTCAAAAACGAGGTGTTTCTTTGAAAACCAAGCCAAAAAACTCAACACACTTGCCCTCTTCTACTAAAACGTAAGGGAACTTCGTAGTATGACTGCTGACATTTTTCTCAAATCCCAATCATTTCCACATGACGTACTCGTTTTGACAGAAACCTGGCACAGAACTTTTCAGCCAAAGAGTTCGAAGTTTACAGAAATGATCGTCATGTTGGTAATGCAAAGGATTTAGGTGGAGGTGTTCTCATAGCGGTAAAAAATACATATTTCTCTTCTTCTGTATATTTTCCATTTGAATTATCAATTGAATTGGTATGTGTAAAGATAATGGTACAGACCAAGACTATTTTCATTTTAAGCGCTTATAGATAGATAGATAGACAGATAGATAGGTTTTTTTTATCTTAAACGTTTATATTCCTCCAAAAAGTTAAGAGTCTGTTTATAGCGAACCCTCCTTAGCATTAGACTTTGTTATCAGTTTGTTCTGCGCTGACACCAATATTTTACTTCTAGGTGATTTTAATTTACTACACATTGACTGGATTCCATCAGAAGACAAATCTTGCCTTGATGCCTCTCTTCTTCACAACTAATTTTTCTCGATAAAATCCTTCTTACTGACTTACAGCAAACAAGCTGTATTAAAAACTTTAAAAAATCGAATTCTCGATTAAGTATTTTCTTCTGACGCTATTAGTACTCTTGTTCTAGAATCTAGATTAGAAATTACTAATATTGATAAATATCACCCCCTTGGACATTTTTCTTGACTTAAGTAATCACCTTACTGAACACAGTAATTCCTTTGACTGCTTATATAATTTTGACTTCAGAAGAGCTAATTTCCAGTTGTTGTATGAAGATTTAACCATTTCTGGAATTGCTGATATTTAGCATTTTCTAATATTGACGAAGCAGTTTCAATTTTTTATAAGACAGTTAATAATTGTTTAGAAAAAAATTTACCTTTTAAGAAATCAAGAAATACTAACTTTAACCACCCTTGGTACACGAAAGAATTGCGTTTACTTCGAAACAAAAGAAATATGGCATTAAAAATTTATCTTAAAACTCTGTCTCCAGTCAACTTCTCTTTTTATGTTGAACTCTTTAACCAATTTAAATCTCTTTCTAATTATTTATATGCTTGTTATGTTACTGATATGGGCACCTCTTTGAAAGAGAATCCGAAAAAATTTTCGAATTTTTCAAACTCAAAGAAAAAATCAGATGGCTTTCCAGTTATCTTCAATTACAAGAACCTTTCGTTAGATAAAACTTTTGATATCTGTAACGCTTTCGCAACGAATTTCGGTGAGTCATTTGTTAATAGCCCTCAAGAAGTTGATGAAGTATATTTTCATAATAATCACACTTTTTCGCAAACTAGCTGTAGCCACATACCTGTGCTACGGTCCTTGATCTTTTATCTACGTTGAATGATGACTGCTCAGCCGGTCCTGATGGTATTCCCCCGATAGTACTAAAAAAGTGTAGTAATGTTTTAGTTGAACCCCTTACGTTTTTATTCAAACTTTCCCTAAAAACAGGCAAATTTCCCAGTATATAGAAGAAGTCATTTCTTACACCAATTTTCAAGAAAGGTAACAAGTCGGATATAAGCAACTACAGGCCCATTGCAAAGCTTTCTTGCATTCCTAAAGTATTTGAACAAGTTGTTTGTGAAAGCGTAGCATATTTTAGTAAAAATATCATTTGCGAACAGCAACATGGTTTTGTGAAAAAAAGATCAACCGTTACTAATCTCCTCACATTCTCAAACATAAGTTCAAACGCTTTAGAACAAGGTTATGAAGTTGACTGTGTATACACTGACTTTTCTAAAGCTTTTGACCAACTTAGCCACAGAATTATTTTATTTAAACTTAAGGTTCTTGGTTTTCCACCATTTTCCTTAGCTTGGATTAAGTCATACCTTGAAAAGAGATCCTAAGAGGTAAAATTTAGAAATTGTCATTCTGAACCTTTTGTTGCTCAATCTGGTGTTCCCCAGGGAAGCCATCTTGGCCCTTTTCTGTTCATCCTGTCTATTAACGATGTATCGTCATGTCTACGCTCAAGTGAACTTCTCATTTTTGCTGACGATATGAAGATTTTCAAAATAATAAAGTCCAACCATGATCGTATTCTTTTACAAGCCGACATTGATAGTTTCACATTTTGGTGTGGGAAAAATAGCCTTTTACTCAACCCTTTAAAATGCCAGACTATAACTTTCACTAAAAAACTAATCAGTAACGTATTTGACTACTGTATATCACAGCAAAAACTCTGTCGTGTCTCCACATTTAAAGATTTAGGTGTGCATTTCTGTTCCAACTTAGAGTTTACCCATCACATAAATGTTATTGTTAATAAGGCAAGTTCTATGCTTGGTTTTATAAAACGCTGGGCAAAGGAGTTCAATGATCCCTATGTTACCCTTTGTTTGTATAATTGCCATGTTCGTCCTCATCTTGAATATGCTTCGCAGGTATGGACTCCCTATTACGAAATTCATAGAAAACGTATTGAATCAATTCAACATAATTTCATTCGCTTTGCCCTAAAAGGTCTTCCTTGGGAAGATCCCTATGATCTGCCTCCCTATGAACATCGTATTCTACTTCTTCAAATGCAATCTCTCCATCAAAGGCGTGTTAATAATGACTTAGTATTTTTTCATCAACTCATTAATGGTGAAATTGATGCACCTTATTTGCTTTCTTGTGTACATTTGAGTTACCGGGCGGAACTCATCAACTGCGCACATTTGACTTCCATAGAACTAACTATGGGAAGAATGAAGCATTAAGTCGAATGAGCATTTTATATAATTTAAACTGTTCATCGATAGATTTAAATTTAAATAAGTTGGGATTAAAATCATTGTTTAGAACCAGTGCTCCACTATCGTAAACGTCTTTATTGTATCTTTTGTTTTTCTGTATTAATTCATGTTAATGTTAATTAACTTCCCATAGAAAGTTATTGTGATGGGTCCGATTTGTCAAATTGAAAATTTTGACATTTCTCGACGTTTCAAGGTCTCTAGAGTCGAAATAAAAGATTTTTAGAAAGATGTCTGTGCGTGTGTTTGTACGTACGTTCGTACGTCCGTACGTTCGCGACGTTTTTTTCGTCGTCCATAGCTCAAGAACCAGAAGAGATATCGACTTCAAATAAATTTTGTTATACAGATAATAAGACAGAAAGATGCAGAAAGGGCTCTCAAGAAAATTGCGTGGGTGGTTTTTTTACCATAGCAGTTTGAAAAAAAGGTGAAAATCTTGGTTAACCCTAAATATCTTACGAACCAAAAACGCTAGAGACTTGAATTAAAGTTTATATAATATATTGTATTGTGATACAAAACAGGTATATTTTTTGAAAAAAATCAATATAACGGTTTTTTTTATAAATCAAAAAAACTAAAAAAAACTTTGTAACCTCCAAAATTTTACGACTGAAATATGATTTCATCTCTAAAACAATTTTGTGCAACGACAAATAATGTTTTTGATATCTGATAAAATTTTGAGAAAAATCTAATTGACAGTTTTTTTTACAAAAAATAAAAACCTAAAAAAAAAAGTACAAAAATTGGTAAAAATTGATTTTCGACTCAAATATCTTTTCAAAACTGTGAGATATTTTCTTTAATTTACTTTTATCTTTTAAAAACTATTGTTGTTAACATTCAGTAAAATTTTGAAAAAAATCAAATTGACAGTTTTTTTACAAAAAATAAAAACCAAAAAAAAATTAGTAAAAGTTGATAAAAAATGATTTTCCACTCAAATATCTTTTAAACACTTTGAGATAATAGCTTCTTACTAATTTGTTTTTATAAAAAATATTGTTTTCAACATTAGGACAAATTTTGAGAAAAATCTAATTGACAGTTTTTCTTACAAAAAATAAAAACCTAAAAAATAAAAGTACAAAAGTTGGTAAAAATTGATTTTCGACTCAAATATCTTTTCAAAACTCTGAGATATTGGCTTTAATTTACTTTTATCTTTTAAAAACTATTGTTGTTAACATGCAGTAAAATTTTGAAAAAAATCTAATTGACAGTTTTTCTTACAAAAAATAAAAACCTAAAAAAAAAAGTACAAAAGTTGGTAAAAATTGATTTTCGACTCAAATATCTTTTCAAAACTGTGAGATATTTTCTTTAATTTACTTTTATCTTTTAAAAACTATTGTTGTTAACATTCAGTAAAATTTTGAAAAAAATCAAATTGACAGTTTTTTTACAAAAAATAAAAACCAAAAAAAAAATTAGTAAAAGTTGATAAAAAATGATTTTCCAATCAAATATCTTTTAAACACTTTGAGATAATAGCTTCTTACTAATTTGTTTTTATAAAAAATATTGTTTTCAACAGTAGGACAAATTTTTGAGAAAAATCGAATTGACCGTTTTTTTCTACAAAAAAATAAAAACCTAAAAAAAATGTATAAAAGTTGGTAAAATTTGATTTTCGACTAAAATATCTTTTCAAAAATTTGAAATATTGGCTTCAAACTAATTTTATCTTATAAGAAATATTGTTTTCAACATTTGGTAAAATTTTTAAAAAATTCGAATTGACAGATTTTTTACAAAAAAAAACTGTAAAAAAACAATACTAAAACTAGGTAAAAATTTACTTTCGGCTCAAATAGCTTTTCAAAAATTAAAAATATTGGCTTCAAACTTATTTTATTTCACAGAAAATATTGTTTTCAATCTTCCGTAATTTTTATATAAAATAAAATCTACAAAAAATAGTACGCAAATTTGGTAAAAATTGATACGAGTACATATAGACAAACTTTTAAGCAAGACAAATCGACAGACGGGATGGGAAGTTATCAGTGTGGGTCGCATCCCAGCCTCTTTTTATGTTTTGTATTTTGTGCGTGTGTAAGGCTTTAATTGTATTATTATCTTAATTACAACTAACACATGCACTTATGATGAGCCTCTGATCGTGGTTTAAGCTAACTACTTTCTGAAATTCTGAAGTGTAAAGTGCCAAACCTTGTCAAGTGATTGAGCAACATTGAAGAATATAGCTGAGAACACCCATTTTTCTTCAAGTACCTTTTCAACCACATTCATAGTTCGATGTACTTGAGCTTTAGTTGAATGTTTATTTCTAAATCTAAACTGATGGTTCAAGATTAGTCTTCTAATTTTTGTTGAGCCCTTTTAATAACGTCATGAATTGCGATTATTATGTTGTTAGTGATAGAGGCCTATATTTCTGTAAATTGTTCCTTCTGAAGGTTAAGGCTAATGACTACTGACATTTTTCAAAGATTTGGTACATACCTTATTCGTTTATTACAAATTGGTGTTTTTTGAAGACTATTAGTGCATTTTTCAAATATTCATCTAATATTATAAAACTTCAAATGTCACCTGAGTTTTACAAATGTCACATTATACCAAAATTAAACGATAAAATAAATTACCTGATAAAGTTCAAGTCAAAGCAACAGAAATATGGATACCTTTGAGCATTACTCTTAACATTTCTATACTTTTTAGTTAAAGACTATTTTAGTATGGTGCGTAATAGTTTCCAGCTGAAAACGGCTCCTTCACGTGAGCGACATTCGTCTTACAGTTGCTTGGATTTATCTTTAAAAAGTATCTAAGAAAATCTCTCTCCTAGGTAAGGTACCTTCAGCCCTAAGACCACACACGACGCAGGGATATATACCTATACCTTCAAAAACGAAAAAATGTAAATACCCATCTAATTGAGAGAAGAGAGTATTTACGTGAAATTACCATTTTTGCAGACATATGACTCCGAACACATGACCCTCCATAAATATCTCACACTTAAGCACACACGTAAAATATACTATAGCCCGAAAAGCACCCAGAAGCATCAAGAAACCCAACCTAATCTCGTCCGAGTAGACATCAGAATTAATGAATGGCCAAGGGAGCTATGAGTATAGTGTGTGTGTTATTTGTTTTTTGAAACCGCACATCCGTTCTGGAGCTGATAAATCTCACCATCACCCATTTGGATATCGGTGGAACAGAGAATCCGGCCACTTGCCCATTCAAATTGAATGCATCCTTGACAAAGAAATAAACAAAAATACAAAACAAAAAAAGTAAAAACAACACCTGATGAAGCGCTTGTAGAGTTCAAGAGTGAGATAAGAACCCGGGACCAGAAATATTGGTGTGGTAATAGTCATGGTGATGGTGATGGCGATGGTGTTGATGGTGCTGGTGGTAGTGGTCATCGAGGTGGCCAAAAACCAATGGAATAAAAATTGGCCAAATCAAAATTCCACACTTGAACGCCGCTTATCGCAACTATGTAATCTCGGCAGTGTTGTTGGGCTGGAAATTTACAACTCTTTGCGGTGCGGTTCCCGAATAACACGAACCAAAACCAAACGGAAACCAGACTTATAGACTCTCCATTCCGTTCGAAACACGCAACTCGTGATGTTGGGATCAGTTGACGAGGAGTTGTATAATTTCGTCTTCTTTCTACCGAAAACATTGGTCTCGTTGGTCTTTGAATCTATTTTGTTATGTTTTTATTTTTTTTTTATTTTTATTATATTTCTGAATAATTCTTCTTTGTTTTAGTTCAATTCAATAAAAAGGCTAAGAGCGAATATTATGAAACAACAAAAAAAAATACCTGAATGAAAATTCCAACGAAAGTATAAAAACCGAAAATTGTAGGTCTCTCATAAAACAATGTCACGGCTGGTGACCACGATTTCGCTCGCTGTGAAGTGAGAAGATCCCAGCTTTATAAATGTCCACATCAGTCCACCTAGCGACCGACGACGACGATCGAAACGACCGACTGACCGAAGAAATTCAGATATAAAACCCTAATTAAGAACTGTTTAGTATTCAATTTGGACTTCGTGGAGACACTGTCATGGGAAACCAATAAATTTTACAATTTTGTTGTTATTTTATTTTTATAAAATGTTTATTTCTGGTGTGGATTGATTAGGTTTTTTTGGCGAATTTAAACAAGGTTCAATAATTCGTTTAAAATACATCTTTTAACAATATGGTTTCACAAACATGACTATATAGCCTTCAGCATTATAAGCTGTTGATAGATTGGATATGTAACTCGTGTGATACAAATATTCGAGAAATCTTGTTTTCATTTTTGTTATGCTTTAAACTATCCGAAATTAATCACTTAGAATTACAAAAAGCAAAAAATTAAGAAAGTGTAAACGAATTTTCTTACCTGAGAAATATTTATCATAAAACAAGGTAAATTCCCAAAAATCAGATAATTTTTTTTCAAAGTTTATTAAAAATTCATTGTAAGGGTTTGGACTAATCATGCAAATCTCAGTTTTGACAATATTTTGAATTCCAATTCCATATAATTTAATGTTTATAGATTATTTCATGGAAATGTTGACCTTCACTGTGCCTTAAATGGTCCATCCACTTAGTGCATTTTTGGCATACTCTTTCCAACATTTTGGCCGGTATCTATGGAATGAACGCTTCAATATTGCCTTTCAATGCGTCAATTAAAGCGGGCTGATCTGTAAAGACATCAGCCTTAATATAGCCCCACAAAAAATAGTCTATAGGCGCTAAATCGCACAATCTAGGCGGCCAATTTACCGGTCCCGAAAGTGTAATAAAATGTTCACCGAACTCGCCTCCCAATAAGTCCATTGTTGCGCGTGCTGTGTGGCATCTTGTTGAAACCACATGTCATGCAAGTTAAGCTCTTGCATTTTGGGCAAACAAAAGTTGGATATCATCTCACGGTAGCGCTCACCATTCACAGTTCCGTTTCGATTCGCATCAGCTTTGAAGAAATACGGTCCAATGATGCAACCAGCCTTTTAACCGCACCAAACTGTGACTTTTCCTGCAAGCATTGGTAGCTCTTGCAATGCTTCTCCCTGATGATATTCACTCCAAAATTGACAATTCTGCTTATTTACGTACCTACCCATTGAGCCAAAAACGAGCTTCGTCGCTGAACCCAATTTTTCGGTAAAAAAGTGGATCTTTGTACTTTGCAGTGGGTCGTTCGGCTTCAATTCTTGGATCAGCTGTACTTTAAAAGGCATCACACCAAAATCATTTCGCAAAATTTTCCACGTTGATGAGTAACAGAGGACCAATTGTTGCAAACGGCGACTAATCGATAATTGGTGGTCATCATTAATACTGGCCGATACAGCTGTAGCCTTAATGCCGAACAATGTAAATTTGGTGTGAAATTTAGCCACAATAGCCTGAATAGACGCTTTGTGAGTCGATTAAAATTACCATAAAATGGAAGAAGCGCGCGATGAATTTTCTTAACAGAGCACTCATTTTGATACTAAAATTCAATAATTTGCAAGCGTTGTTCGCTTGTAAGACGATTCATGGTTAAATTATAGACCAAACTGAAGATGTTTGACAGTGAAACAAAACATGAAACACGCGTCAGCTGTTTAAATCAGTGTTGCCAAGAAGAAAATAGCTAAAAAATCAGCCTTCATTGGAAATATGGCACGATTTGTCAAAAAAAAGTAATCGTAAAGGATTGAGAGTAAATTTCCAGAAATGTGATTTTTGGAAGTGTTGTTCTGCCATAAAGGAAATATCAACAGGGTTTTTTCAACTGAAGCTTAAAAACACTTAAGTTAGGTATAAAAATGTTTCATATTTCAAAATTTTAAAAATATTAATGAAATCAGATTTCCAAAAAAAAATGTTTTATTCGTACATATGTATATGTATGTATGTATGTACATACATAAATCAAATACTCAGCTAAAACTCTGTGTGGGTTTATTAAAGTTTTCCACATTTTGTAGAGTGTTTGAACCCTTTGAACAAAGAAAAACGATTGCTCACAATATCAAAGAAGAACTTGAGAGTCCAGAATGAAATAAGCTTGCGAACTGTTGTTTCAACAATAACACTTTGTCTTCTTATACTCTATTTTTATTAAAACATAATTCTCATTTACCAAATTGTTAATTACAATTTCAAAGTGATTATTATCGGTCATATTTAAAAAAACGCTAAGAAATCTCAATTTCAAACTAATTTTGTTCCTGAGTAAAACCATGAAAAAAATGGCAACGTTTTTTAAAAAAAATAATAAACTCATTTTTTTACCAAAAGCAACAGAAATCAATAATAAAACGCTTACATTTGAATGTTATTAAAGACATAAAAACTTGGATTATTACAAAAAATATCTTTTTAAGGACACCAATGTAAAGTTATCAATGTGGACCCAAGTTTGTTTTGTGTTCGTTTTCATTTCTGTGAGGAACAATTCTCTATTAGGAAACTTCTATCTGGGCGCTACAATGGGACATAATAATTCTCAACAATAACAAGTAACATCTTTTTAACACAGGATAATACTAGTTTTTCTTATAAGCACCAATTTTAAAGTAGTCAGACATTACCGACTTTATTAACTTCCCATAGGAAGCTATTGTAATGGGTCCGATTTGTCAAATTGAAAATTTTGACATTTCTCGACGTTTCAAGGTCCCTAGAGTCGAAATCAAAGATTTTTAGAACGATGTCTGTGCGTGCGTGTGTACGTCCGTACGTTCGCGACGTTTTTTCGTCGTCCCTAGCTCAAGAACCAGAAGAGATATCGATTTCAAATAAATTTTGTTATACAGATAATAAGGCAGAAAGATGCAGAAAGGGCTCTCAAGAAAATTGTGTTGGTGGTTTTTTTACCATAGCAGTTTGAAAAAAAGGTGACAATTTTGTTTAACCCTAAATATATAATATATGGTAACGTGATATCAAAGAAGTATATTTTTTGAAAAAATCTATTTAACGGTTTTTTTATAAATCAAAAAAACTGAAAAAAATATATGATTTCATCTCCAAAACAATTTTGTGCAACTAAGAATAATGTTTTTGACATCTGATACAATTTTGAGAAAAATCGAATTGACAGTTTTTTTATAAGAAATAAAAATGTAAAAAAATTACTCAAAGTTGGTAAAAGTTGAATATCGATTAAAATATCTTTTCAAAAACTTGAAATTTAGCCTGAAAACTTATTTTATCTTATAAGAAATATTGTTTTCAACATTCTCAAAAATGTTGAGAAAATTCGATTTCACAGTTTTTTTTTTGCAAAAAATAAAAACGTACACAAAAATTGAATTGTTTTACAAAAAATAAAAACCTAAAAAAAAATGTAATAAAAGTTGGTAAAAATTGATTTTCAACTTAAATATCTTTTCAAAAATTTGAGATAATAGTGTTTTTACTAATTTTTACTTATAAGAAATATTGTTTTCAACATTAGGACAAATTTTGAGAAAAATCGAATTGACAGTTTTTTTTGCAAAAAATAAAAACGTACAAAAAAATGTATAAAAGTTGGTAAAATTGATTTTCGACTCAAATATCTTTTCAAAAATTTGAAATATTGGCTTCAAACTAATTTTATCTTATAAGAAATATTGTTTTTTTTTTAACATTTAATACAATTTTGAAAAACAATCGAATTGACAGTTTTTTACAAAAAAATAAAACTCTAAAAAAACAATACTAAAACTTGGTAAAAATTTACTTTCGACTCAAAAAGGTTTTCAAGAATTAAAAATATTGGCTTCAAACTTATTTTATTTCACAGAAAATATTGTTTTCGATATTCAGTAATTTTTATATAAAAATCCAACAGTCCGTTTTTTCATAAAAAAAGAAATCTACAAAAATAGTACGCAAATTTGGTACGAGTACATATAGACAAACTTTCAAGCAAGACAAATCGACAGACGGGATGGGAAGTTATCAGTGTGGGTCGCATCCCATCCTCTTTTTTTTTTAGACATTACCGACACACCTTGAATCTTGATAGAAATTTGTGGAAGAAATCACGCTTTAGAAGAAGTTTCTGGTCAACAAAAACACACTCATAAAATTTCATATTATTGACCTCTGCATTGTCTGTTTTGCACCTCTTATAAGTGACTATGAATTAAGCAAAACAGTTTGTGCTCTAGGCTTGGGTAGTTAATGATCAAACTAGTTCAATACACTAGTTAATCCAGTTCAACGTTTCTAGTTCATTAGTTCACTTTTTCCATTTACATTATCTTTGGTTTTAAAAAGCTTTTAATATCTATTCTTCACTTTTATTTCGACAGCAACACAATTCAATTTACAGTACAGATGTAGACAAAAAAAAACCCTAATAACTACACAAACAATGTTAATTTAATCAAAAAAGTGAATCAATTTTAGAAATACAAACTAAGTTTTCACCGTTATGTTGAATAAAAAAAAAACATGTCATTTTCCTATAAGTTTTAACATCACGACCTAATATCACAAATGTAATTTCAAAACGCTTATCGATAGACAAAAAAATTGTAGAAGCCTTTTTCTTAGTACAAATCATATTTTTATTGCATTAAGTATTCAAAGGTTACATCAGCCTAAAAAGGGAATTTTTCGACAAATAGCTAATAACTTATACCATTTAAAAATCAAAAACGAGTTTTTAAGGCGAAGCTAAAAAATAACACATCCCTAAACAAAAACGTATATAATGATTTTGTAAAGTAAAAATCTGTATCATTTTCAGTATCTCTTTAAATTTTCGTAATTCCTCATCAGTTATGAAATGACTTATGGGTCTTCAAGTGATTCTGCATAAGGTTTTAAAAAACCTTACCTTGATACCTTTATGTTTTTAAATGATTCGTTTTAGAATAAAAATGTTTTGCTGATACGTATACAAGCTCAGATTTGACCTATAAAAATACTTAGAAATAACCGTTTTAAAAATATTTTAATTTGTTTTGTCAATACCAAACATTTGATGTTATAAAACCATAAGACTCCGAATTCGTAATAAGATAAAATATTGTTTTTATACAGTTGTGCTTTTTTTTCGTTAAGACACGTTTTAGGATAAATGCTTCAATTCTTTTAAGGTTTAAGGACTTACAACCAAAAAGTATTCTTTTTAAAGAAAAGTAACATACTGAACATTTTTAAACGGAATACGAATAAACGAAGTGGAGGATTGTCGATTTGAAAAATCAATCCGTATTTTAGTAAAAAAATACTTCATAAAAAAGTTTTTATCCCAAAAACTTGGTGTTATATATTGATTTTGAAGTCGGATTTAAACCAAAGCCATCAAAAATTGTATCTTGTTGACCACTGTTATTTTTGAAGTGATGTCCTGCGAAGTATGGATCTAGTAAAGTGTCCGACAAATTATTTTCTTTGAGGAACTTAATTGAAGGGTGTTTTCAAGAAGAATAAAATGCGTATAATCTAATTGTATGCAGTCAAAAAAAGTATTTCCAGATTGAAAACCACATGTCCAAAACAACTCAAGGAAATTGTACAGATATGTATTAAATTTGCAACCCACAGTATTCTTACCATAACTATTTTAAGCTTAATGTCCTACAGCAGTTATTTTCAATTAATTTCTTAAGCTAATCAACTTCTTTAAGTATATTTTGTACATAAAAAAGGAAACGCTGGAGTGACATATAAACTAAGATTCATGCATAGTAAATTACATATGTATATGTAAGTATGTAAAGTACGTACATACATTATACCTATTATGTACGCGAATTCCAAATCGTTGTAAAACAAAACATGCAATAACATCCAAGGATCCAAGATATACACACAATGTCTCTATGTAGCTAGCTTGTTGTATAAAAGCGTATCGTATCCTGTAAAATTGGTGTCATCTCAATCCCAGAGGCGTATATATGATCCTGTCACGTTCAACGGTATGTCAAACAATTCCGACCAATATTGCCTTCGGATCCAATCCCAAACACACCATGTGCTCTACGAATGACGACAATAAAACTCCTACTTTGTTGTGTTAAATAAGATTTGACTTCGAGTAAAATAGGTTCACATTTGAACACGCCAAAGATATTTTCCCCTTCAAAGTAAAAGGATTCACATTCTGTTTGTAGGTTAGGTATGTACCTACACTGTAAAGTACAATTTGACGATATAACGTAACACTATAATTTGTGCAAGTGGTACACACATAAGTACAGAATAATTAAACTTGTCTTTTAGGGTTGAGATTGTTGGAAGAGAGTAGAACCTTCTATAGGTTCGAGCATAGAGCTTGAATCTTATAAACCCTTAAGCATATAAAACATCATTATTATGTACATGTACGACTATGCGGGTGCGAAATTCATTCGTTCCATTCAATAATGAGAAGAAGAAGGTTGACAAGTTGTTCTAATGAAGTTAACATGCTATAGCTTTGTATTTTGTTGCCATCTCGTTATGTGTTGTTGTTAACAGAGATGACATTATCATCGTACGAGTATACCAATATCCTTTCTGAAATTATGCTCTTATTATTTTTAAGAGGAGGCTTATTTTTAGCTATACCCGTTCATACGTAAAACGAATAACCTTTTACGATTAAAATTTTTCGAAGCGTAGAATTAAGGAAGTATGTATTTCTGTGTAGATGAATGATGAATGTTTGGGTACCCACTGCTTCCAAGTTTAAGTTAGATTTATTTTTAAAAATATTTGGAATATGAAAAAAGAAATCGAAGCTGAATTAATAGGTTAGGTTAGGCTAAAGTGGCTGTCCGTGACGGAGTAGGACACATTTGGTTTAATAGCCCATTGTGATTCCACATGAATCTTGAAACTTTCTTCTTAACTATCCATAGGAAGTTATTGTACGAGTAATCGGCCCATTCGTCGAATTGAATATTTTGACATTTCTTGACGTTTGTAGGTCCCTAGACTCAAAATAAATGATTTTTGAAGAGATGTCTGTGCGATTATGGCTTTGAACTAATTTTATCTTATAAGAAATTTTGTTTTCAACATTCGAACAAATTTGGAAATAATGGAATTGACGGTTTTGTTACAAAAAATAAAAACCTAAAAAAAATTAATAAAAGTAGGTAAAAATTGATTTTCGACTCAAATACCTTTTCAAAACTTTAAGATATTATCTTTAAACTTATTTAATCTTTTATAAAACATTGTTGTCAACATTCATTAAGATTTTGGGAAAAACCAAATTGACCATTTTTTCACAAAAAAAAAATAAAAACCTAAAAAAAATTAACACAAATAGTCAAAAAATGATTTTCGACTCAAATATCTTTTAAAAAATTAAAAATATTAGCATAAAAGTAGTTTTATTTCATAAGAATTATTGTTTTGAACATTCAGTAAAATTAAAAAAAAAGAACTGACACCTTTTTAACAAAAAATGAAACCTTAAAAGTTCATAAAAATTGATTTCCGAATCAAATAACTTTTAAACTTATTTTATCTCACAGAAAATATTGTTTTCGAAATTCAGAAATTTGTTGATAAAAATCCAACAGTCAGTTTTTTCGTAAAAAAAATAAAATCTTCAAAAATAGTACGCAAATGCTACTAAAATTGGTTAGCAAAAATAGATTCTGAAATCAAACTATTTCATCATTATGCAAAATGTTGGTTACTTAAATTTTTATTAGAATAATTTAACTGGTAGTTTTTTTTTTTTAAAAACACGAAAACCTAAAAACCTTTTAAGCAAGACAAATCGACAGACGGGATGGGAAGTTATCAGGTTGGTTCTCATCCCAGCCTCTTTTCTCATAATGAAACCAGCTTGACTCACTTACGGGACGTGAAAGACTGATTACGTTAACATCGTTGACATCCTTATATGAAAATTCTCCTAGGTAAGCCTTGCGTTTTTGATTTTGAGCAGGGAAAGTACAGAGGAGGTGAAGAACAGTTTCCTTTTCTTCCACCTATTATCGAGCTTATCTGCGAACTGCTTAGAGATAGCAAGCACCTTAAGCGCTTTAAATCTAGTTTAGTCCAGAGGTTTTTCGTTGTTTTTTGCCTTCTTCATAGCGTCTTGCATTAGCAATAGCTTATACCTCTAGCGATTGTTATGTCAGAATTAGCCAAAAGTGATAGAATAAGTTGTACTGCACCGGAGAGTTCATCTGTTTCACAATTTCTCGGAATGTATCTATGGCTGGACTGCATCCAAAAAAGAAGAATGTTAAACTTTAGGTCCATCTCCATTAGAGATGATAGACAATTAAGGACTTTTATAGAGTTTGTAGAGTCCAGAAATTTGATTGCGGCTTGACTATGTGAGAAAATACATGTTGATATCAAGCTTTCTTTAAGAAAGGACAAGATTCATTCACCGTCAAAAGTTCCGCCAAGAATGCGCTTCAATGATTTGGAAAGCGAAATGAGAGACTTCATTCTAGTCTACCAGAGTACACGCCTCCACTCACTCCTTCTTTTGCTTTTGATCCAACTGTGTAAAAGTTTATAAACTCGTCTATAAGGAATGTCCTATCCCCCAGAAAGATCTAGAAGGTATAGAAATCTGGAAGCTTCCGTCGAAATGTTGAATGTTGGTGACAAGTGAGAGGCTCTTTACCACCAAAACTAAAGTACCGCTTCCTCGACTCAATGGTCAAATCCTATCATTGTCTTCCAGTACAACATATTTGGGAGTTATACTCGACCATAAACTAGACTGGAAACTAAATATTGAAGTACGGGTTAAGAAAGCATGGTGTTGCCTTCTGCAACTGCAACAAAACTTTCGGCAAAAAGTGGGGACTTCAGTCGAAGACGATTTTATGGACATCAATCTTAACATATGGGTCGATTTTGTGGTGGCCTGCTCTTAGCAAAGCCTATAATAGTGATAAGCTAAAGAAGGTTCAGAGAACAGTTTGCGTGGGCACCACAGGGCCATGCTTACTTGCCCAACGGATGCCTTAAACGTTATTTTGGATCTTCTACCAATCGACCTTTTTATTAAATAGATAGTTTCCTGCAGCGCTATTAGGCTGACGGAATCCAACAGCTTCTTGTCAAAACCAGCAACAGCAACACAACGAAATTGATTCCCTCAGATATTATCTCGATAACCACTGACTACTGCACTCCTACTTTGAGCCTTAGTAAGGGTTTTAAGGTTATTTTTCCATCCAGAGAAGATTGGGAGGATGAAATCGTGCCGATAGGCTTCGACACAACCATCCTTACTGCCGGCTCAAAGATGGAGTGCGGAGTTGGTTCTGGGATCTTTTCTGAGTCCCTAAATGTACCTAAATCTTTTAGGCTTCCTGACTTTTCTAGCGTTTTTCAGGTTGAACTGCTGGCAATAAGGGAGGCATGTAAGATATTTAAACAAAACCCAAACCAAAACCGAAATGCTGCTATCTCCACAGGCAGTCAGGCAGCTGTCAAAGCCATTAACTCGGCCACCTCCTCATCTAAATTCGTCCAGCAATGTCGCGATGAGCCTGAATATTATCCTCGGTGTCACCCTGATCTGGGTTCCGGGCCATAGTGGTATCGTGGGAAATGAACGGGCTGACGAGCTAGCCAGGCAAGGATCGGCCCTTCATAGCTCACTTGCGGAAATGGTTAACATTCCTCTTGGTGCTATGAAGGGTAAAATCTTTTCTATCTACAAAACTGAATCAAACCAAAGGTGGAGCAATTTACCCAACTGCATTATATCTATCTTCATATGGCCCACCTATAATAAAACTCGTACAAACGATCTTCTATGCAGGCCAAGGCAAGACATAGCCAGGATTGTTGCGGTTTGTACCGGACATTAGCCTATAGGAGTTCATGCGGAGAAGTTGGGTATCTCCTACAACACCTTTTGCCGTAGTTGTAGTGACTAAAGAGAAAATGAAACGATAATCCATTTCCTCTGCAAATGTCCTGCTTTGGCAAACACCAAAATTAAATATTTTGGAAAAGCATTCTTTTACGAACTTGATGAGCTATCTGAGACAAAGATTAGAGACCTAATCTTTTTTCTCAATGCGACAAAATAGCTCTAACATAATCGCTATGAAGTTTGTCTATAAATCTTTCCCTTTCCATCACGGTTCAAACGAGTTTTTGGTATCAAAATGGCGCACTACAGCGTTAATTGGACCTCAGGCTAGATTGCCTTGAGATCGCCATTTCTACCTTACACTTTTGATTTAAAATAGATTTTGAAGGCTGTAAATTCAATGTATTTATTTGTTTGACATTAGTACTTTAATGTGTTAAATCTTCACAAGATTAAAATCTTATACCGAGAAATAGTTGCTGGTATGCGCCACTAATGGCATATTAAAAAACAGATGCGTAGCTTTATATTTTTTGCACCCAATTGGAGCAAAAATGTTGGAGTGTAATTTTTACAAAATATATATTTTGTCAGATGCACCAACATCTTAAAATATTCTTCAGTTTTCTCAATTTCACACCAAAATTCAAGAAATTATACGAAATTATACACCAGCGTTCTACTTGAATATTTTCAAGTTTATCGATTTCTGTTTCAATTTTTATGAAACCAAAGTGTGTACGAATGTTTTGTAAAACAATCGAAATATTTAACCGCACTTCATTTCGCATTCGTTTTCTTCTAACATTAAAAGACGAATAAGCACATTTCTATAGCCAAAATTATTTTTGGTCAGCTTTTAACACTATTTCTACTTAAACTTGAATGCTGGAAACTCATCAAATTCTTTTAATAGTTTTTAATTACTCTGATCATGGATCGAACATAAACTATCTTTGTAAGTTCACCTTCCAGAAAGAGTGTATTTAACGTCTTTTTCGAAAATATCATAATTGTTTTTGGTTGACCTCAGAAACATAAGATAAATGAAAAAAGGAGCTGGGTTGTGGCCCACACTGATAACTTAACATCCCGTTTGTAGATTTGTCTTGTTTAAAAGGTTTGTAGGTTTACCTGTTTTCTAAACAAAATTGTCATTTAAATTTTGCTAAAATAATTAGAACATTTTGCATATGATAAAATAATTTGATTTCAAGGTTTTATTTTGCTAACAAGGTTTTTAGTCGAAAATCAATTTAAACCAAAGTTTAGTAGTATTTTTTGAAAATTTGTGTTTCTTATAATAAACACTTTTTTTTCTAAAAAATAAGCATAGAATGAAATCATTTTGAGAGCCAAACATCAATTTTTACCAATTTTTTGTTTGTATATTTAATTTTATTTGAAAAAAAAAATGTATAACAAAATTACTAAAAGTCGAAAACAATGTTTTTTGTGAAATGAAATTAGTTTGAAGCCTTTTTCAATTTGAGAAGTTATTTGAGTCGAAAATCAATTTTTACCAATTTTAAGTAATGTCATTGTTAGGTTTTTATTTTTTTTAAAGAAAACTGTCGATTCGAGTTTTCTCAAAATTGTACCAGACGTCGTTACGTTACGTTACTTTTGTTGAATCAAATTATAAGGATATAAAATCATTTTTTATCCGAAAAATATTCGAGGGATAAGTAGATTTTCCAGTATTTTTATTTATAAAAAACAATCATTGAATTGAAGTCGTCTTAATTACAATCTCTCCTTGAAAAGTTTGTATCATAATTAAGGCAATAATTAAATCTGAAAATTAAAATGTGGTTTTTATTAGGAATACATTTTTTATTCATTCTTTTATCAAAAAAATTAAAGGGCAAATATGTAAATACGTATATTTAAAAATCCAGTCAAAATAGAAATGAAATTGTGAAACTTCGAAATAATTGATACAATGTATCAATGAAGATGACGTTGAGGAAATTAATATAAGCCCCGAAAACCTAAGTGATAAAAAAAAGATTTTCAAGATTTTGGACTTGGTTCTTGTATCAATTGAGTCATATATGGATGCAGATGAATATTCTTTTTTTTTGTTCGTGAAATAAAAGCGGAAAAATAAAATCGGTTTTATCACTTGTCAGTTCAAGATCCATAATAGGTATTTCCCACAGGCCTAACATTAGAGGACTAACACCATCATGATTGTCAGGTTCGAAGAAGTAGGCGGATCGCAGAAAACAGTACAGATTCTTGAAATAACACTTTTATATGATTACTTTAAGTAAAGGATAAAGTACATTTAAATGGAGGTCAACAGACATTTAACCTCACTTAACGAATTTTATATTTGAAATTCGAGGCTTCCAATTTAAGGTGTCTTACAGTCTTCAATAATGTTGTTAAAGAAAAAATACGACATAAAGAACACAAACAAAACATAAATAAAAATATCTCACCTCACAACTTCAGTGCACAGCTAAATCCCATCCTAAGCCTTCTTCCGACCCGACGACGACAACAAAGACCCAAAGTCGTTAATGGTTTTTCCCACATAAACCGATTAGTATTGTGCTATGCTGATGCTCCTTTGTTCCGCCCAATTCAATAATACGATCCAATTCAAAATCGCTCTACTACACAATGTTCCTCTGCTTGTAATCATTCGTGCTACTGGTTATGCCCCATGCTTCTTATGATGCGCAATCGACGTGTGTGGGTTCAAGTCAGAGACTCTAGATTCGTAAATTATTTTCATCTTCTCTTAATAATCTGTCATAGCTCTAGAAACTTGTATACATATACCTCGACTTTATTCTCCCCATAAAGATGGTCTATCAAAATCATAAAAAATATACCTACTTCTGAATTTAATTCGGACTCCACGTAGTATACTCTGCACCTTTAGTAGTGAATTGAATGGAATTCTTGAGAATCTGAATCTATTCAAACTGCAGGTGATTACACGATCGTTGATCATCATATTTATTTGATTGCTTAAGCTGTGTAATAATCGATTTCCTTTATTCTTCTAAGCATGGCAAACAAATAAAAACAGTGGGTTGGACATTTTAGGTGTTTAAGAAAGTCGTAAATTTTTTTCATCAACTAAATTTAGATTCTGGAAGAAGTTATTTTGAGTTTTTTTTTCTTCTTAATATGAATATTTTTTAAGGTTCTCACTTTTATTATGGTCGCATAAGTGAAATCTAGTTCTGCTTTTGATCGTTAATTAAAGTTCAACAATACGCCCCTGTGACATTTAAGTAGCACAAGACAAACAAAGGGTTTATAGATTTACGGATATGTTGATTTTTCTTCTTTTTAAAATACAAAGCATTAGAAGATAGAAAAAGCTTCTAGTTTTTCCTTACTTTTGTTAAGAAATAGTTTAACTTAGCTACCTACGATTTTGTGAATGTTAAATTATGAATAAGAATGAAAATAACATGGAAACGCCTGCGTCTATCAATGGGTAAGATTTTATGGTTTTGTATTTCAAAAACTTTATATAAATTTAGATCCATTGACAATCGTTGGGTAACGCGTTTTGTACATATTTTAGCTTAACTAATTCTTTTTTAAGTTAATTCCTTACTACAAAAAAAATCTTCCACGAAAAAAACAAAACAAATTACTTTTTTATAACCAATTAAAATCTTAAGAAACCATAAGTTCATATTTAAGAAAATATTGCTATCCAGAATACAAAAAGATTAGGGATTTTCTTTATATTTTAAAAATGATTTTGGGCAAGTGGGTACTGCGTCTGCCACGAAAGAATGACAGCCAAAACTACCAATTTTTTGTAGTATTGCCTTTTTGTGCAATACTCCGAATATCCTCTTGCAATTGGTCAATAGCATTAGGCTTATCTGCTTATACAAGCTATTTTCAGCGGCGTCAAATCACACGATCTTTATGTTATTTAAAACTAAAACGGTCAAGGCTTAAAACCCCATCCCGACTACCCACTATCAAGTGCCGATTGAAGCCACCAAAACTGGTTCTCCTATTTCACCCAGTTTGGTCCCGTTCGGACACAGCCCTACTGAACCGGAGGGGCTCTGCTCCGTCTTGTGCCATGACGTCCCCATTGTACAGCAGTCGCCTATCCACGGTTCGTCGTCTGACGTAGTATATTAGTGGAACTGTATCAGACCGCATCTATCTAAGAAGAGGAATGCCTCTGATGGTATGAAGCCGCTCAAGCGTGCACTTTCAAAATATTCTTCGTTCGGATAGAACGCCCCGAAATGCATGTGACCTCGAATGAGTTTTATCACGAAATTGTCAATTCTGTTGATTCGAGCCCCGTTATATAGGACCTCGTTGCAATAGTAATGCATGTAAGAAGATTCGGCTGGCCAGTCGTCGCAATATCGCTTAAGCTTGTCGAAATCACTCTGCAAGAAATTCCTAATAACCTCAACTCTTCGTGCCGTTCGGTACGCAATTAGATCTTCGGCTTACGCAATTGCCTTTGTAAGACTACCTATCAGATCACTGATATAAATGCCGAAGAGAATCGGTGAATTCAAAGGTCACTCTTAAAGACCATTTTTAGTTAAGAATGTTGTGATACCACTTGACAGCAAACTTTCTACCGTTAAGCATATCATATAGTATATACAAGAATGGTTTGCTTATGCCAAGCCTGCTCAGTTTTAGGTAAGAACCCTCTAACCATACGCTGTGAAAGGAATTTTTCAAATCAACCAGAACAGTACGTTGTTGTTTTGATTTAATCCATTGGACATGAGAAACGAGTTTAGATGCAGCATGAATTGTGTCATGACCCGCCTTGAATCCGAACTGTTTATCCGGAATTATTTTGATGTCCGCAGCTAATTTAGGCAAGACCCTATTGATGACCAGTCCGACGATCTAACCATCACGCCACGGGTGCTACTGTAGGCTGTAGTTTTGACGAATACCGAAGTTTGCCCATCTTTGGAACTAGGCATTCCTCAAACCATATTAAACCGTATATTACATATAAACTTATTTCTTAAGGCTTATAAAGTTCAGCTAATATAAGAATTTAGGCCGATCGATCAACAGTATCAACAGCATCAAAATGATTAAAGCAATTGTAGCAAACTAGTAATAATTTATTCAATAACAATCAATTAAAAACAAAATTAAAAATTAAAGTCGCAAGAAGAAGAAATTACAATAATTACAAAAAAGTAACTTTATTACAAAAAAGTTACCTCAGTTCAAATTTGAGAAATATTCAAAACAAAGTTGATGAAACCTTCTATGTTCGATTCCAGACCTCATGTGACTGGGAAGATTATTCCACAGTCTGACAGCATAAACGAAAATTGCCTCCGTGATGTCAAACAGGTAAACCTGGGGGAGCGCAACAAGGTAAAACGATTTGAAGAGCAAAAATTTATATTAAACAAATAATTTGGAGTCTTGTTAAAAATTAGTTTGAAGAGAAGCAAACAACACCGATATTTAAAAAAAGATTCCAAGTTGCAATTTAAAAGTTGACGAAACGAAACGTGATCGTATCTTCGGAGGTTGAAAACAAACCGAGCAATGGCATTGAATGCTACCTTTAGCTTACGAAGCGAGTTGGAGTCAGGATCTGCAAATATCTCACACCCATACGTTGCTATTGGTATGACAAGTGATTTAACCAGCTTTAATTTAACTTGAGGAGGCAGTAAAGGACCAAGGATAAATCCTTGAGGAACACCTATATTGACAGGAAGAAACGAAGACATTTTACCTTTACACGATACGGCTTGCATGCGATTAGTCAAATACGAATAAATAAGATTTTTAGTTGTGTCAGAAAAATTGAAATAATTCGTCAGTTTATCACAGAGAAGGCTAGAGTTAACGCAATCGAATGCTTTTGAAAAGTCAAGAAGGGTTATCACAGTTGTATAATTATAGAGTCTTAATCTTGTTTTATATCTTCAGAAACTTTTAAAAGGGCTGAGATGCAGCTGTATCCAGCTGTATCTAAATCCCGACTGGAGAGGGTTAAGAAGACGTGAATCTTCAATATAATTTTTAATCTGGTTACTTAAGATAGTTTCAAAAGCCTTAGATAAAAAATGAAGGATAGCTACTGGCCTGTATTCCATTTTCTTTCCTCGTTTAGGGATGGGTATAACTTTATAGATGGAGGTCATTATGATGGTGTTAAAAATGTGGGTTATGTGAGGAAGTATGAAAGGAAGAAGGATTTTTAAAAAGTCTGGGTGTGTGTTGCCAAGTCCAGTTGATTTGGATTTAATAGAAAATATTGCTTTACCTACTTGATATTCATCTACTGAACAAACAGAAAAAGCATCGACTCTATCGTTTTCCGAAACACTAGATTGCCCAGTTGGGAATTGGGTTCGGGGAGTAGAGAACTTTCGATTCAACTCCACTAAATCAATATTATCATCGGAAAAAGAAGAATCTCCTCTTAAACCAATGCTCTTGACTTCTTTCCAAAAATAATTGGAGGAACGATTTGAGTTGAACCTGTTGTTATAGAAATTGTATTTAGCTGATTTTATTAATTTAGCTACAAGGTTCCGAGATGTTTTGAATTGCCGAAGCATTTCTACGCAACCAAATCGTTTCCAACGTCGTGGTCGGTATGAAACGTCTCTTGTTTTCATAGCATTAATGATATCAAGAGAAATCCAGGGACAACTACGCGATCTAATTTGACGAGTTTTAATGGGAACGTGTTTATTAAAAAGGTAAGTAATTGCAACGGTAAGACATTCAATTTGATTATCAACGTTTGATGTTGCATAAATTGAGTACAAGTCAATAGATGAGCAATCACTTAATAAAGATTCGACATTTATGTTACGAAAATCACGATACTCGAAATATTGCGGAGATTCGTTTTCAAGATATAAATCAAAAGTTGCAGAAACCAGATCATGATATGAAAACACTGGGACGGATAGCTGACTGGAACATTTAACAAGACTAACATCGCTTACAAGGAAAACATCAAGAAGGGAAGGTACACAGTCAGGCTTAAAATGTGTTGGTTCAATATTATTAACAAAAGAGAGCCCCAGAGAATTCATTGAAGTCTTAAAACAATTAGAGGAGGTTTAAGGAGGTTAATATTTAAATCTGCGCAAATGATTAATTTTGGTACTCGATAACACATTTCTTCTATTATCGGTGTTATTAGACCAGAACTTGCAACTCTAGGTGGCAAGTATATAGAACCGACACTGCATTTATTGTCGCCTAGTATGTCAATAAAATAATAATCACATGCCTGGGTACCATCTGAACACTTAACATGACTTGACCGGATATAGCTTTTCAAAAATATCGCGACTCCCCCTCCACCACAGTGAGTTCGATCAGCTCTGTAAGGTTTTTTTTTAAATCCATTTAACAAAAAAAGACTACTACTCAATGACGGGTAAAACCAGGTCTCAGACACGCAAATAATATCAACTAAGCTATCTTCAAATATCATTTTAAACTCATCGAATTTGTTAACAAGGCTCTGTGCGTTAATGTGGGAAATATGCAAACCATTATGATTATTACAGAGAGTATAAATCAATACTTGCAACAACTTTCGGACTTAAATTTATTTAGCTGTCAACTTTTGAATATAACATCTTCAGTTTTCTTAGGGAAGTGATTTTTCATTGATTTTGTTTTAAAATTAGAAAACAAAAAAAAAGTCTAATTAGAAATTTTAAATCCCGACAACTAGTTCGCAACAACAAAGTAATGGTTAACGCTTTCTAAATAAAAGTTTGTGTCCTTTTTTGGTAGGTATATCGTTAGTTATAAAAACATTGAAATAGTACATTTTTGAAAAACGAAATGTCGGTGGTAATTTTTCTGTTTTTTCTTATTCCAAAAGGTGACAAGTTGCATTGTTCTCTGGTTGTCAACGATCGGTCGTTTGAATAACACAATAGCCCACCAAAGAATAAAACAACCTAAAGCTTATAGCACATAGCCGGTCCATAAAAGAATATTTGGCGCAAAACTTCATGCCTCGAAGAACACGTAAATCTTTTTTTCCATTCACGACAAGGTTTCCTAATATCTTGTCCCTTCTAATTCCCAGGCATGTAGACGCTGGACACAGCACGCGGTGGCGAGTCATTCCTTCCTTTCCATTCATACTATGGACATATTGGCCATCCAGCATCTTTGGTGAGTTTTATAGGAAGAAAACGGATGCCCCATGTGACAGGGATTGTCGCGACTTTGATTAATTGGTATTGGGTGTTGATTCTTCGACCTAAGAAGTTGGCCGTTTTTCGCCGATTCTTCGTCGCCAAGACCAACACCAACGACCGACATTTAACTTGGACCAAAGCAACTCAGAACACAGGAAACGGGATCGACAAAAAAAATTGGTATAGCTAAAAACATATAACCTATAAGATCTTCACGCCTTGATCCCGAAACTCTACACCGCACCACACCCTGGACAGACATCTATCAAAGTCGTTATGTTTGTATTTTATTGCTCAATGGATTTGGCGTATATTTTGTGTTTGTTTTTGTTTTTTTAAGTCTTGCATCCAAATGAGCCAGGAGTGAAACACAAAATCGGATCAAACGAAGGCAAGCCAAACTTACCGAGGGAACTGACCAACAGCTTTCATGCTCTGATCTGACTGAGAGGTGCTCGTTGCGCTGTCTGTTCTGTTGTACCACAACCCCAGCTTTATGCTGAAGCTGACGCTAACTCTGAGGATGTTCAAAACCTAAATCAGCTGCGAAATAAATTCAAATTTAATTGGCAAGATATGATCCTACAGCTCGATTTTCTTCAACTAACTGTGAGTCGGTCGGTCGGTCGTTCGATCAGTCTATCGTTTCGTAGGTCGGTCCGTCCGTCTCATCCTGAAACTCTTGGTTCTTGGTACATCGATGATGTTGTGTCTGTTGTCTGTTCCTGTTGCTGCTGCTGCTGCTTAATTTACAGCAACGCCATGCCATCCTCTGGTCTCTGGAATATCTGTTCTGGGATTTGTATTTGGTTTTGGTGTTTCGGTGTGGTTTCGCGGATTCAAGTGCATCCGTATCGGATCCACATCCACCCACGGGTTGTAACGAAACGAAACAACTTGTTAACGCGAACATGCTTGCTTCGGAATTAAAATCGAGGATGTAGCGCGACCTCGTGTAGTGATCGAGTTGAGGATCCTCGTTTCGTAAGTCGTTTTATTGGGCGTTTGGCTTTTGGCGTTCGGGTGTGATTTTTCCCTCCTGTAATAATTATATTAACACTGAAGCCCGAGAGTATGGGGAGAATTGGTCACTGGCATGAAATGTGCAGCCCACACGTTCTGCATATAATAATGTAAGTACGAGTACGAGCATCATAGAGGATCCTTATAAAAGCAACTTTAGTTATATGTACATAGGTACCCAACTATAAACGTTATGTATATATGTATGTACTTTCTTGTTAGTTGAAAATATGTCGCGTTCGTTAAGTTGTCTTCTGTCTGTCTGACGTATCTCTTTGATCTCGTTGAAGGTTCAAGAATCAATCCTTTTGGTTTGGAAGATATGTGCATTAGGAAAAACTATACTCGTATGCTCAGCTCAATCATGATTTGAAATGGATAGAAATTGGCAAATGGTCTCAATGTTTTAAATAGAATCTTGATCTTGAGAGAATTGGATTTAAGGTCTTGGGATCACGGCGCTGTTCTTGTTTCTGTTTTTTAAATATCGTTAGGGAAATGCATATACGTACCTTCATATAAAATGCATGTACATAGGAACTTTGAGTTTGACTTTAATTAAAATAATTATAATAGGAAAAGAAGGTTCTTTTGTTTACAGGAGTTAAAGTCGACATCCATTTGCTAATCCATATGGGTTTGCATGAAAGGTTAATTTACTGAATGCACGATTTTAAAATTCATAAAATAATTACGCCTTATGTCGATACTTAACAGATGTTGGGTTTAAATTTTAAATCTTCTTAGATAACTTAAACCAACAGTTCGAATAAAGATTTAAACGCAGTAACGCGTGATAAACATAAAAATCAAAACTGCAGAAAAATAATATTCGAGTTTTTGAATTATAAAGTAATAATTAGTTCTTTTACTATTCAAAAAGTTCCCTTTTCCCATTTAGTGGTTTATTTTTAAATCGTAGGCTATTTTGGCACTGAAAGCTGTTTTCTGCTTGAAATCGTGACAGAAGGTCAACATCATACATTTGCAGAACAAAATAGGCCGGTGTAGGTTTAAACAATGTTGGATATTATTTAAAACTTATTTTGAGAAAGTGCTGTGAAGCCCAAAGAGTGTGATTTAAAAACGGCATTTTGGCGAAATGAAGCATCCATCGCTTCTGATGTACACAAGTTTGTACAAAAAGGTCTTAAGACTGGCATCTAGTAGACAACACTGATGGTCTTCATCGCAAAGTCGTAGGGTGCGCAGGGACGAAGACGTTTCTGTTGTAGGTCCAATTGACTGCAATTGAAAACGCTTCGCAGTTTGTTTTGTACGCGCACTCAAGGGGATATGAATACCCTTATAATGATTATACACAGTGCGAGCAATTAGGAAGGAAAGATGGGATTGGAAAGGGGATACCGATGCACATTGGGGAATATGAAAATTGTAATGAGTGGAAAATATTGAGTCTGGTAAAGAATTTCACATTCGTGTTGTACGACTACGGAGAGAAGCTCTGCATTTTACAGTACGACCGAAAATGGGCTTAAATGTAAACTGATGTGCATTCCTAAAAGAACGAGTATTACGATTGAATTGTTTGAGGGAAGGAATGCAACTGACTATTTCATTAGAGCCTTGCTTATGGAAGTGGCGATGAAATAATCTTGGATAGAATTCAAAAAAGGGCGCTAGAACAAGGTCTCAATGTCTCATGCCTTTCGTTTTATCGATATTTTTACAAACAATGTTCTGTCGAATTAGACAGTTGCATTCCACCCCTTAAATGATTCAGCCGTAATACTCGCACTTCCAGGAATTGTCAAGTATAGAGATTCTTTTTTAAACCGCACATCGAGAATGTGGAATGTTTTGACCAACTCTGTTTTTCCCTCTAATTTTGATGTTCAGAACTTTGAGACCAATGTCCACCGGTATCGCCTCTTAAATCCTTTCCTATTTTTCTAACACTCGCACTGTGTTTAAATATAAACATAAAAAGGGACTAATAACCCCTTGAGTGCCTGTACATTATTATAGAGAAACATGAAATTCTACGACGGTGCTCGAGAGATGCAAAAGTTTCAGTAAGACAACGGTCACCAATCATTTTTAGAGCTCTCTTTTGAATTCTGTCCGAGAGACTCAAGTACCCAAATATGGAAATTGTACTCAAGTTTCCGACGCATTTAAGCTTTATAGATTATATTCAGATCAGAAGGGTTAAAAAATTTCTTGGAGAAAACCTAAACCCTTAGTAGCATTTTTGGCGATATGCCAAATATGTGAAGACTCCACAACAAGTGGTTTGTAATGCACATACCTATAAGAGGTAGCTGTTCAGTCTCCTCGATGCAAGTACCAATCATGGAAAGTGGCACTAGGGGAGGGTTACGCTTTTGCGACAGTAGAAAGCATTGAGTTTACGAAGCATTAAATTCTACACGACTTTTGTTTCCCCATTGTACAATACTGTCAAGATCAGAATTTTATAAGCTTATCATACGCTGCCGTTGGTAGTAAATCGAATTAACAGCAAACAGTCCTGCAAGCAAATTGGCTTTATAAGTCGAGCTAACAAAAGAAGTGTCATTAAAGACAATGTAAGAATCAACGAAAAAGTAGAGTTGCAGAAATTTTTTACAAATTAACAGACATTTTTACTTCCTTTGGGACAGTTTTTTTCCGTAATTTCTGGTCATGCAAAAATGTAATGCGATAACTATGTCCGTTACAGGTTTTTCTAGTTTGTTTAAACTTATTCCGGTTTTCCTCGGTGGGGAGGCTTTGTTTATGCGGACACTTACGTCTTCAATCCTAATAACCTCTGTACAGTTCAATTCTAAATGTGAGTTTTCTTAGGGTTTGATAGATTTCACCCTATTCGATATAAAGTTTCTCAATTTCAACAATTCTCCTGGGGGTTCTTACTTTAACTGGGGTTTTTTAACATGACAAAGTTGCAGATATGATACAATGGTCTGATGTGGTTAGGGGTGATAACACACTAACCGCATATTTATAATGAACATAGTTAAGAAACAAGTATAGAGTGTTGGCGGACTGACCTGCAACGCCAAGAATACGGGTTGGCTCGTCCACTGACTGAGTCAGGTGGTTTAATTCAGCAAAAATCTCGATATACCTTCCTTGTTGTTCTCTTAAACAGAATAGCACAGCCACGAAGAATTGTGAACATTGATTTTTTTCGAGCTACACTATCAAAAGGGGTATCAAAATTTGCGTAATTTTACACAGATAAAGAAAACGTCAAAAAACTGAAAGAACTTTAAAAAAATTAAGTTTTAAACGTATTTTATAATTAATATTATTTAAACAAATCACATAAAAACAAATTAAGCAAGAAATAATTTTTAATTAATGACATAACCTTAGAATTTAAACTCTTTTTTGTGTCCAAAATTTGGCATTTCTGCATTAGAATTTAAACTCTTTTTTGTGTCCAAAATTTGGCATTTCTGCATGAGATTTCTTGTTTTTAATAAAGCGATCTCTAGAAGTAGGGTCAGTTACACTTTGTGATGCCTCTGTAACCAGTTTAACACATCTTCCCACAGATTGTGTTTGACAGGAAAAGTCAAACTCTTATCTTTTGCCATGATGTGAAGGTCTTCAAAGGAAATTTGTCGAAGAACCGGGGGTATTGTTACCTGACATTCGTTCCACAAAATAATTTTGGTATAATCTTTAGCAGAAAAGTTGATCTTTGGTGGTTTATATATCCTGCGTTTGTTGATATTTTCAGCTTTTCTAGCTTTTTTATTCTTCGCAATGCCAGCTCCCGAATGTGGTCCCTTTCATCAAACAACATATTGATAAGCAGGTTTTCTGGATGTTCAAAATAAGCATTTCTTTCTATAACAGAATCCACTACACATCTCAAATTTTCGGGAAAATATTGAGAGTACATAAATAATTGGAAAATAAGTTTGCCTCCATCCCTAAAAGACGCCTGTCGCTTGATTCGGAACCAAATTGGAGCGTTTACTTTGACGACGTTGTTGACAAGCAATAGCAAATTCTCTGATGGACGAAGAGTATTAACATAAAGTTTCAGTATACGAGTAGCTGAAGTAAGCCATCTCGAGTGCGTACTAAGTTTATCAACCACATTTTTCGGCAAGTCAGGCATATTGCCAGCCACTGCACAAAAGCTCACGGTGGTTTTACTTTCGCAATCAGCTAATTGTTTAAAAGTAGGTCCAAAATGTTCTCTAGGACCCGAAGTGCAACAATCTACGCTTCCCTTCCAACCAGTGTTAGTTGAAGTTCCGTCACATCCAATGCAAAGCACGTCATCTAAATTCCAACTTTGACTTTTTAAAAAGGTTTTGATGGAAGTAAACAACCCTTTTGCGGTGCCACGACTTGGTGTTGTGTGTCCCAAGAAAATTGATCCAGTTTCTGCCAAAATTGAGATGTGTTCTTCAAAAATTTCTTAACGGTGATAACGCGCCCCATTTATCAGGGTCTTGTCCTTTCTTCCATCAAAGTAAATGCTTTTTATAGTAATACCTCCAATATCTTCTAAAGCTTCTTTACGTGATGATGCGATAACCTCTTAAAGTCGATGGGGACTGTGTCAAAGCGGGGTTTGTTGGGGACGCCTCTGTTACCGAATGTGTTTCTGGTTAAGATTCACGCACCAACTCTTCATTACAGTTTCCTGAAACTATATCCGTTTCCTGCGTAGACCATTTTTTTGCTTCCCTCTTTGACTCTTCAATTTGCCTCTGCTGTCGTTTTTTTTCAAGATATTTGTTTCTTTCTTGTCAATCCCGCTTATAACCATTTTCCTTTCATTTCTTTGATCCAACAAAAAACTTCTATCATGGATGGGAACTTTCTTTGGTTTTAAACACGAACAAGTTTCAAATGAAGTGCATTTACAAGCAGCAACGTCGAAAAGCTTCTCAGATGACTCTAAAAAACACTTCAGTTTGTTTTCGAAACTAGCATTTTGTTTGCTTTTGGGGTATCGCTTCACAATATTGTACCTTTCGAAACAGGATTAAAGTAATTGAATAACTCTTTCCTTAGTTACAATTGGAATCGAAGCTTTAGCCCAAGTATTGTCGATTTCTTCAAAAACAATCGCATATATTTCTGAATGGGAAGGATCCTTTCCGTTGAATTTAACTTTTAGTTCATTACTTACAAATGACATTTAATGACATCTCTTGTAGTTGGTAGCTGTCGTTCTTCAAGTTTTTTGTATGATCCCAATATAGCATAAGTAGTCCCGCTAACGTCTTGAACTCATTATTTAAAAAAAATCACAAAAATTGCTTTTAAACTTTTGCAACGCACTTAACACAACCCGTTGAGGATCTCGAATGAATACTAAGGACTTCAAAGTGTGGCTTTTGTATAAGATCAGGTCTACAAATTATGGAGTTCAACAACCCATTTAGTCATAAACAATGAATGAAAAACCTTTACGTTTCCTCACAACATATGTGGTTTTTCCCATATTTGCCCACAAAGCGGCCACTTTTCAAATCCTTACGCTTTAAATCCGACTTTATTACCGGATTGAATTGCGTAGATATTTGTCAGATTAAAAACAGCCTCCAGTTTTAAATCCGACGTTATTACCGGATTGAGTTGTGTACTTTACAGGTACGAAACAGGTAAAAACCCATATCCTTAAAGGACATAAATAAATTAAGTCATTTGTGCAGGTAGGCCTCAAATTTATAAACAAATTTTTCGGATAGGTATAGAAACTTTGATTCAAATTGTGTCACATTTATAGAGCAGTGGTTTAACATTCCAGGAAAATGATGATAATAGCAATATGCTCCAAAAATTTAAAAAATTCAATTTTGGTCAATTTTTGGGGGTATTTTAAGCTTAAAACCTTATAAATTTGAAACCGCTGGAATCGTATTATTGCATGCAAATCAAAACGTCAAATATGTTCTAAACCTAATAAGATCAAAAAGTTAATGTGTTTAGTAAATAGTAGCTCAGGAACCAAAATTAAGGAAGGGAAAAAAGCACACAAATATCTATTTGTCAAAATTTTGACATTTTTTATATATTTTTGTAATCTAAGTTCAATTACGCAAGTTTTGAGAGGTCTTTTGTTCGGAAAATCAAAAAATAAAATTGTCGGGACAACCAATTGTTAAGTTCGGAACCATCGTAAATGTAAATCCGTCCCCTTAAATGATCCAAATGCTAAGTAGATGAGAGTACTGCTCTCAGATGCCCTTCGTAAGTTTTCTTGTTGACCTTCTGATTTTAGCAGCCGCAATAGATCATTGCCTTTTTGGCAAACAAAACAATATCCAAGATTGCTCAATTCCTTTACCAAAAACAATTTTTCCCTAAAAGTATTTTTGTTAGCTGATGGGGTAGTCTTGTTGCACTGGATTCGAATAGTGTTTTTGACATATATCTCAGATGAAGACCAAGGGTATAGTAATGTCCGTCCTCAGCCTTAGTTTCCATTGCCAAAGAGTAGTTTGGAGTAAATGTAGGCAATTTTAAAATTCGCTTCAAAAAATGGCGTTGAAGTCAATTCACTTCTTCGAAAATTCCAAAGCCCCAGATCTGAGCACCGTAGGTTTGAATAGCTCTACAAACTGGCTGAAATAGTTTCCATTTGGTTTTTAAGTTGATGTTTCTTTTTGCTAGAAAGCTTTGCCACGTCGACTTTATGCTGTTCTTGGCTGCAGTGTTTCTCTTTTCTGCGTGCTTTGAAAACGACATCTTTGGTGAAAGTAAATCTCCTAAGTAAATATAGTTGAAGACAATTCGAATTTTTTCTTCATTAAATGTCCAATTATCTTGCCTCGATTTCTGAATACCATTATCTCGGATTTAGATAGATTTACTTCTAGGCTCCATTTAATACTGTAACATTCCAGTTGCATTATCATCTGCTGCAAGACCGTAAACCAGAACAACCATATCGTCTGCATAAAGCAGCAACCTTATGATGAACAAGTCAATAAAGAGTCCTCCTCCTAAAGATTCATGCAAATCGTTTATTTTATTTATACCACGTGAAAAATTTTAAATTAACTATGTCCCCATTTTTATTAGCTAAGATTGGATTGACAATCAACTTAGACCAATCCGAACCAACTTCGAAGCTACGAACCAAGTTCCATTGAAAAATTTAATTTATTTAAGTACAAACATCTCTCTTTTTAACGTCTTTTGAAGGCTTTGGCTTATAAATTTGAAAAAAAAATTAATAAAAGGCTGAATGTTTACTTTTTTATGGAATTTTTGAATACATTCAACTTAAAAAGTAGCACGAATTTCTGCTTGATTTTAGATTTTTACCAAAAGTATTCAAAATATTCAAAGTTATAAAGTAAAATGTAGTCATGAAAAATGCAGTTTAGTTTACTTTTCTAAATTTTGTTTCTTCGTCATTCCAAAACCTCTTCTATTCGATGTTTTCTTTTACATATTATGCATTCGAAGAAAAATATCCTTATTTTATGTTTCTATATATTTGTTGCCTCCATCTCAAAACACTACTTATAATTATGTATCAACACAACAAAGGAGTAACCTTTAAAAGGCAACATCAGTGATACAAATTCGCCATCGCAATGGGAGGAGAGGAATACTTTAAGGATCAAACTAACATTCTTGTGCAGTGTACTGAAGCTGAAATGAGCTGAATTGCATAAGAATCCTCAAAGGTTACTTTTTTCATTTGTTTTGTCTTCTTGAATTTAAACATGAAATGGGCGGACATCCAATGTTGCAAAAACTATTCCTCGATAATGCGATAGTCCCTTTTGTATTAGAAAGCTGATGCTTTTAAAAAATTTCTCAGAATGGCAAATTTCTGACTCTCTGTAGCCTCTAAAGCCAATAATAGTGGTAAGGTATAGCTATTTATGTGCGGTGGCTGCGGTGGGGAACGATTTGGTTATGCCATCAGAACAATAGGTTCCGTTTTATGTATTGTCTGATGACTGCCAAGCATTCAAGTTGAACATTTTTCCACGCTTTAAAGTTGTCTGCTACGGGACTGTGATGATGGTAGGTGCATGGTAGAGTCTATAGTCATTTGTCTTGGAACATTTTATTAGCATAAGGTGGTGGCATATTGAGTCAAGTAAATCAAGAACTGACTGCCTCAAATCGATGGTGGTCCTTGCGATGAAAAAGGTTTAGAATTCAGCTCCTGTATGTTGTATTGGCCATTAGACTGGCCACAGGGACTTGAGCATGGGAATTGGGTTTCTTTTCCTTTTGATTCTGCCTCGGGCTTTGCGTTGACATGTATTTGGCTTGTCGACTTGTAAATCAGAAGCTCATAAATTAGACACAAATACCTGTATGTTTTTTATAAACATTTACAGTTTTCTTAGTCGTTGTTTTTTTGTTTGTCCTTTTAGAGGGTGAATAAATGTCCAAGTCAAAGCCTTCGTCATGAATAAATGTTAAGCCAAAAATAGACGAACATTTTCACAACAGAAGACAAAAAAAAACAACTTGCCCTTGGTACTGAGTGCCGAGTGGCATTTTGGGATTATTCGGGATGTTTTCGGATCGATTATGTCATTTGGAATTCATAACATTTCTCATGGATTTTTACGTGGGAGGGATAATGTCTACCTTGCCTAGACCTAAACAAAAATCCAGGTAGATTGATTTTTGTCTGTGCATAACGATCAGTAGTCGTCGTCATCGTCGTTGTCTTTTTGTCGCTGTGTGTCGTAAGGAAATTGACGATTAAGGTGTTGGATTTGAAGACTTGGCGATAAATCACAGTTTTATTACATCAGACTGGTGAAGACAGTATTGGAACTATACGTACAAGAAAATCAATGTTATGTATAGGTAATGTTGTTAAAAAAGTATAATTGTTCAATAAATCAGTTTATTTCCTGTGAGGAGCTATTTTTTTTTTGAAAATGGTAAGGAGAGTCTTTTTTAAAAAAATTAAAAGGTTTCAAATGTCTTATTTTATTTAAAAACAAGAAGGGTTTCAATCAATAAATTTCACCTTAGTTGAGGGAAATTTTATACTTATTTCTGGGATTAATACATAAGTTACAATATTCAATAATTATTATTACAAGACACCTGTTCCTTAAGCCTGTTCTTGTTGAACCTTTGTATATATGTATGTGTCAAGATGATTTCCATAACGTTTTACTGACGAATTTTGTGCGCAACATCGAGGGATAAAGATTCTATAAGAGCTTTCCTGTAGGCACCTATATTGACTGTCTTAAAAGTCTGACCCTTTTTCATCAACGGCTCCAACCATTTGCGAATCACACCGGAAGTTAAGTAAATGTTTTCTATTTTCATTCCGTGCTGATTCAAATAGTCCTTCTTTGCTTTGAAGAAGTCCTTTGAAAAGTTTTTCATAAGTAACCTTACCAATACTTTGGCGTAGCATGCATAAATTGTAACCTATTGCTTGCCAACCGTTTCGATTTTCTTCATTGATAACTGAGGGACAACATCTTCGAAGTCAGATTGAAGTTCTGCTGAAATACTGACTATTGAGGACAACAATTGATAACCGAATGTAGTTTAAGAACTCTAGAAAGTTACTATTTCAAGTTTTAAAATTGATTACTGATTTTCTAAAGGGTTTTTCAATTGGCGCAGGTAGGTTTTGGCGAACCGTGGTGGCCATTTTGTTTTGGTGACATCTCTAAATGTTTTCTTTATTATTCGGTTGTTTATTTCAAATTATCATGGCAAGTTTCACAAGTGCACAGTACGTTCTAATGATAAAACTTCATTATACAAATGAGTGTTTGTTAACGCAAACGTTGCGCGCATAGCGCCCATTTTACATTAGACGTGGTGGCTCTTCACAGTCGACTCTTCAACGTTTGGTGGTACGTTCAAGGAACGCAAGATCGACCGAGAACGTCACCGCGGTAAATCATAGTGGACAGCAGAACCCGAGGGAGTCTATTCTTCGCATCACCTTGTCTAAAACCTTTTTTGACATCGAAAGGTTCCGCTAAGTTGTTTCCAACCTTTATGGATCAGCGTGAATTCTCCATGGTCATCCTGTACCAACGGACGAATTTGGCAGGGATACCAAAACTAGACATGGCTCTATACAGCTCGTCCCTGTAGATGCTGTCATATGCGGCCTTGAAATCGATGAAAAGATGGTGGGTGTCGATTTGGTGTACTTGGTTTTTTTTTTCCAGAATCTGCCGTAACGTCTAAAACCACACTGATAAGGACCTATCAGGTTGTTGACGATGGGCTTTAGACTTTCACATATTATTGCAGAGAATATTTTATAGGTCTCCTTTTTTCAGGATCGGGCAAACAATACTGAGGTTCCATTCATTGGGCATGCTTTCTTCCGACCAAATCTTACAGATAAGTTGGTGCATGCTCCTAACCAACTTATCTTCAGCTGCTTTAAAGAGCTCGGCATTCAAGCCATCCACTCCAGCGGCTTTATTAGACTTCAGCTTAGATATGGCAATCTTTACTTCGTCTAAATCGGTAGGACGTGATTGGTTCGTCTATGTTGAATAGATCATCCTGCCTGACAGCGGAATTCAGTTCGTCGTCACCGTTAGACAGTCTGCAGAAGTGGTCCTTCCTCAGCATTGACTGCGGTTCTACTATGATGTTTCCACTTTCGTCTTCGCAGTCTTCGGTTCTAGGTTTATGTGCCTGTGAATTTCATTTCAAATGTTCATAAAACTTTCGAACTTCATTCCTGCTTTTAAACATCTCAACATCTTCGACCGCACGCTTCTCATGCAATCTTTTTCCTTCTGAGAAGTCGGCGTTTCTCTCGAATCTGCTGCTCATAGAGCTCATGAGCAGCTCTCGTCCTTTTATGCAGCACCGCTTTGCGTGCGTGTTGTTTGGCTACATTTGTCTGCCGACATTCCTCATCAAACCAGGGGTTCCTTGTTGGTGGCTGCTTGAAACCCAGCACATCAGAGGGTGCTTCGCTAATTGCATTTTGGCAATGTTGCCACTGGTTTTCGATACATTGTGTTGGGGGCAGATAACTTCGAGAGAGGTTACTTTTTACTCGGTCGGAAAAGGATTTGGCAATCTCTGGCGATTGTAGCCGTTCGACGTTGTACCTTCTCCCAGCATCTCCCTGTTTTGCCATTGGTCTGAAAGTACTACCTTATCTACAACGAGGTAATGGTCGTATTCGATGTTAGCTCATCGGAAAGTTCGTACATCCATGATGCTGGAAGCGTGTCTGGCATCGATTGCAATATGGTCAATCTGGTTGAGTGTAGATTGATCCGGAGAAGTCCAACATCCTTTGTGGATGTTGAGGTGTTGAAAACACGTATACTGTCTACCATGACGTTTCGCCCCGCAGGAAAATCTATGAGCCTGAATTTGTTGTCGGAAGTGTTGTCGTGCAGGCTGTTCTTCCCGAGTAATCCATCAAAGATGTCTTCCCTTCCTAGTTTGGCATTAAAATAGCCCAGGATAATTTTAATATCGTAGCTAGGACACTGCTCATATGTTTTGTCTAAGAGCTCGAAGAACATATCTTTGGTGTTGTCATCTTTCTCTTCTGTGGGGGCCTGCGCGCATAACAGGCTAATGTTGCCGAATTTAGCCTTGATGCGTATGGTCATGAGGCGCTCATTGATGCACCTATAGCTCAAGACTTCTTGCCTAAGTCTGGCTCCAATGACGAAGCCGCATCCAAATAAGCGCTGTTGGTTTTTGTGGTAGCAGTCACCATAATAAATATCAAAAGATAATGTATTGACCAATGAATATATACTTATGTGTATAGGAAAAATTAGGTTTTCCTTCGGCTTTTTTGGTCACTTTGATCGTGGCAATGAAACAAGGTTGTTACATTAACTTTTCCCGACGTTTCGGCAGGGGTTGCTGCCTTCCTCAGGGGAACTTTATTAAACATGAAAAATAAAACACATAGTACAATATTGTGGACAACAAGAATAAGAAAAAACTTACAATTTAACAATTAAATTTTAAAACAATGTAAAAAAACACTTCTAATTAAGAAGTTCAGTCTATAACTACAAAAAAACAAAGAAAAAAGCTCTTATGAGGAAACAAGTGAGCAATATACAGATGATATACTCTGTGTGTCTTGCTTGCGATTCATATTGTTTTTGTTTTTCAGGATATGGAGCGTTTCGAGTGTATATCGCTTGGAAGTATGTTTTTCCGTTTGAAGAACTTTAACACAATCGAAATCCGGAGAATGACCTTTGTCTATTGAATGGGCCGCCAATGCGGTTTTAGCCAGGTTATTGTTTTTGATGTCAGATTTGTGGTTGGACAATCTTTGGCGCAAGAATTGTTTGGTGGTTCCGATGTAGCAAAGGTTACATGTTTCGTCAGGTTTACCTTTGCAGTTTATTTTATAAATCACATCAGTGCGTTTATCTCTGTCTATTTTGGTCTTTAGTTTGGTGAAAAGGTGTCTAATTGTCTGGTTAGATTTAAAAGCCAATCGGACATCTTGGATGTTTTTGGTGACAACTTGCTTAAAACTCTCAGCCAGTTTTGGAACGTAAACAATGCTTTTGAAGTATCCTTTGTTGTTATCCTCACTTTGTTGTTTAGCGCGTCTGCATTGTTGTTGTAAAATTAAGCCACGAATAATTGCTGGCGGGAAACCGTTGTCGCTTAAAATTTTGGTCACTTTGATGGTATTTGAATGGTGGAATCTTACGTCACTTAACGTAAAAACTTTGTTAATTAAATTGGAAGCTGTGTTGAAGATTATGTGTTTGGCTTGGTTGGACCGGAAGTTGATCAGACGTCCTGATGCTGTTGGTTTTTGAAACCAATCAAACGACAATTGAGTGTCCATACGGTGGATTTTGACATCAAGGAACGATATAGAACTGTTGTTTTCGTTTTCAACAGTGAACTGTAGTTTGGAGTGGAATCCGTTCAGGATCAATAATAAGTCTGCGACTTTGTATTTGTCCATAACCGCAAATATGTCATCAACATATTTCACTATAAAATTTGGTTTTGCATTACATCCAGTTAAACATTCGTCAAGTAAATGGTCCATTACCAAATCAGCAATAGTGGGCGAAAGAGGGTTACCCATTGGCATTCCAAAAATTTGTTTGTAGATAATGTCCTTAAACTGCAAATAGTTGTTGTCTTTTAAGCAAAAATCCATGATTTCAATAAATTTAGTTTGGCTGATTTTGGTATGTCTGCTAATCGTATCCCATTTCTTTTTAATAATATTAATAGCCAATTGTACTGGGATGTTAGTAAATAATGAAATAACATCAAACGAGACCAATACATCATTACTTTGTAATTTAACATTTCTCGCTTTGTCAACAAATTCGTAAGAATTTTTTACAGTGTATTTTGTTTCATTCGTCACTGATTGTAAAATTCTACCAACAAATCTGGAAAGCTCATAGCATGGTAAATTCAAAGATGATACAATTGGACGCATGGGCATGCTTGGTTTGTGCGTTTTTGGTAGTCCGTAGATAGAGGGAAGCTGCGCGGTGTATGTTGTCATTTTGTTCTTTTCCTTATCGTCTATGTGGTTGTTGTTGTTGAGCCACTTAACCAACTCATTGTTTCGGTTTTGTAGTGTTGTTGTTGGGTTATGTCTAACACGCCAATACGTACTTCGGTCAGAGAGAAGTACACTCATTTTGTCATCGTATTCATTACGCTCCATCGCTACAGTCACATTGCCTTTGTCCGCTGAGAGAATAATAATATTTTTGTTTCGCTTAAGGAAAGAGATAGCTTGTTTGTTGACATAAAGCACATATTTGGCAAACTGGTCGCTGTTTTGACTACGTTGAAACGAGTGCAACATATTGCCATACTGTGCTCTGATCAGTTCTTGTTCCTTTTCGTCTTTCACTTCTCGTATTACTTCTTCTCCATCAGCTATTAACTGAAACAGAGGGAATGTTTTTTTGTCTATTGGTAGCGCAAATTTTTTTCCCAATGACAAAAGCCATTTAATTTCTAAAGGAAATTTTATGGTATTAAAAAAAATAAAATTTCCTTTAGAAATTAAATGGCTTTTGTCATTGGGAAAAAAATTTGCGCTACCAATAGACAAAAAAACATTCCCTCTGTTTCAGTTAATAGCTGATGGAGAAGAAGTAATACGAGAAGTGAAAGACGAAAAGGAACAAGAACTGATCAGAGCACAGTATGGCAATATGTTGCACTCGTTTCAACGTAGTCAAAACAGCGACCAGTTTGCCAAATATGTGCTTTATGTCAACAAACAAGCTATCTCTTTCCTTAAGCGAAACAAAAATATTATTATTCTCTCAGCGGACAAAGGCAATGTGACTGTAGCGATGGAGCGTAATGAATACGATGACAAAATGAGTGTACTTCTCTCTGACCGAAGTACGTATTGGCGTGTTAGACATAACCCAACAACAACACTACAAAACCGAAACAATGAGTTGGTTAAGTGGCTCAACAACAACAACCACATAGACGATAAGGAAAAGAACAAAATGACAACATACACCGCGCAGCTTCCCTCTATCTACGGACTACCAAAAACGCACAAACCAAGCATGCCCATGCGTCCAATTGTATCATCTTTGAATTTACCATGCTATGAGCTTTCCAGATTTGTTGGTAGAATTTTACAATCAGTGACGAATGAAACAAAATACACTGTAAAAAATTCTTACGAATTTGTTGACAAAGCGAGAAATGTTAAATTACAAAGTAATGATGTATTGGTCTCGTTTGATGTTATTTCATTATTTACTAACATCCCAGTACAATTGGCTATTAATATTATTAAAAAGAAATGGGATACGATTAGCAGACATACCAAAATCAGCCAAACTAAATTTATTGAAATCATGGATTTTTGCTTAAAAGACAACAACTATTTGCAGTTTAAGGACATTATCTACAAACAAATTTTTGGAATGCCAATGGGTAACCCTCTTTCGCCCACTATTGCTGATTTGGTAATGGACCATTTACTTGACGAATGTTTAACTGGATGTAATGCAAAACCAAATTTTATAGTGAAATATGTTGATGACATATTTGCGGTTATGGACAAATACAAAGTCGCAGACTTATTATTGATCCTGAACGGATTCCACTCCAAACTACAGTTCACTGTTGAAAACGAAAACAACAGTTCTATATCGTTCCTTGATGTCAAAATCCACCGTATGGACACTCAATTGTCGTTTGATTGGTTTCAAAAACCAACAGCATCAGGACGTCTGATCAACTTCCGGTCCAACCAAGCCAAACACATAATCTTCAACACAGCTTCCAATTTAATTAACAAAGTTTTTACGTTAAGTGACGTAAGATTCCACCATTCAAATACCATCAAAGTGACCAAAATTTTAAGCGACAACGGTTTCCCGCCAGCAATTATTCGTGGCTTAATTTTACAACAACAATGCAGACGCGCTAAACAACAAAGTGAGGATAACAACAAAGGATACTTCAAAAGCATTGTTTACGTTCCAAAACTGGCTGAGAGTTTTAAGCAAGTTGTCACCAAAAACATCCAAGATGTCCGATTGGCTTTTAAATCTAACCAGACAATTAGACACCTTTTCACCAAACTAAAGACCAAAATAGACAGAGATAAACGCACTGATGTGATTTATAAAATAAACTGCAAAGGTAAACCTGACGAAACATGTAACCTTTGCTACATCGGAACCACCAAACAATTCTTGCGCCAAAGATTGTCCAACCACAAATCTGACATCAAAAACAATAACCTGGCTAAAACCGCATTGGCGGCCCATTCAATAGACAAAGGTCATTCTCCGGATTTCGATTGTGTTAAAGTTCTTCAAACGGAAAAACATACTTCCAAGCGATATACACTCGAAACGCTCCATATCCTGAAAAACAAAAACAATATGAATCGCAAGCAAGACACACAGAGTATATCATCTGTATATTGCTCACTTGTTTCCTCATAAGAGCTTTTTTCTTTGTTTTTTTGTAGTTATAGACTGAACTTCTTAATTAGAAGTGTTTTTTTACATTGTTTTAAAATTTAATTGTTAAATTGTAAGTTTTTTCTTATTCTTGTTGTCCACAATATTGTACTATGTGTTTTATTTTTCATGTTTAATAAAGTTCCCCTGAGGAAGGCAGCAACCCCTGCCGAAACGTCGGGAAAAGTTAATGTAACAACCTTGTTTCATTGCCACGATCAAAGTGACCAAAAAAGCCGAAGGAAAACCTAATTTTTCCTATACACATAAGCATAATAAATATCGCAGTTTTTCATCCTCTTTTTGCCCAGCCCATCCCATCGTATTTCCTGGATAGTAGTGATGTCTGCTTTACAGCGGTCCAGGGCCTCCGCTAGTTTTTCGACCGCACGTGGTCTGTTAAGGGACCTAACATTCCACGTGCATATCCGAAGTTCGTTTACATTAGTTGTCAACAGTAAATCCGTCCGTATCCGAGGCTTGTTGGTGCTTCGAAACTAATTATTCTATTATCTATTTGGCCAGGAAGTCACCCCGATGACGGCACAACCCCTAACCTGGAGGGCCAGATCCTAAGTATAATTCCAAGGATGGGGAGCCAGATAAAACCGCTTCTTATAGGCCTGGGCTCCGAATAAGTCTAAGAAGCCCTATAAGATGTTCACTTAGTAGTTCAACCTTACTGGAACTGTAGACGTCACCGTTGATTCCATCTCGGGAATTCCTCCGCTGTCGTCTGGATAAGGAACACCTTTTCCCCCCTCTCTCGTTTGCTGCCCCCAACAACTTTCCACTGGGGTTGGAACCCAATCTCCAGTTGAGATACTATGCACCCGATGTTCACCACAGGGAGGTGAGAGTAGGAGTTGATAGACAGAGGTGGGTTTTTGACAAAAACCTGTGGATGCTTGTGTCCTCTTGAATGCACATGTCTACCATTTGAACATCCCACACGAGGTTTACCAGGTGATAATGCATCCTCAAAAAGTAACCGTCTGTTGTGGATTTTGGGCCGGCTCGGCGGCGTTATTGGTCTGTCCTTTTTTGAAAACGACGTTAGTGAGGCTGTCACCGTCAACACTCATTTTGTATGCCCCAAACTGAACCATATGGACCTTAGACGACATTGTATAAACGATTTTAGGGTAATGTTATCTATCGCGGGAGTGATGTGAATAGGTCACGCGATTTGACCCTGCTAGACTTTTTCCTGTGGAGTTTCTTGAAGTTGCAGGTCAAATAATGCACAATCGACAGATGTTAACATAACACAGGCCATCACTTCAATTGAGCTGGATCTATTCGGAGGAGATGAAAATTGGACCACTCGAATCTGTGCCATCGTAAGAAATCAAGGTGGGCATTTGAATGATGTCATATACCACACTTAGTGGCATACATGCACCTTTAAAATAAAAAAATGATATTTTTATTTGGGGTCTTATCATTGGATAAGAAGTTCGTTACAATATAAACTTTTTTTGAGATGGTTTCTGTTGCATTAGGGTGCCTCTTATTTAAGAAGTATTTTGACTGAATATTCAAAGGCTCTTCTTTCCAGGAAGAAAGTGTTCCTGTTCACGGTTTACACATATAATTATTTCATTTTCAGTCAAAAAGTCTACATTTTGAATGTTTTTTTTAAATGTAATTTCCATTATCCTTTTTAATTCAACTTAATCATGGACTCAGCCAAAATTCTTAGAACTTTAAAGCAAAAATAAGTAAAACCTGTGAAAACTAATAATTTTGGGAAACATTTTGTCACACTTCGAGCAACACGATGATTTCATGGTAGAGCATAACAGGCAACATAATGAATACCATCCATCCATGAAAAAACACTGTATTTCGAACAAAGAGGTGCTTGCAAACCTACCATACCTATAAACCTATAGTTGCATGAGAGAAAACTTATGTTATTAATGTTAGCTCATACAATATGCGATTTCATGCAGAAAAGACAAAAAGTCTTTATACGGCCCCTGGGTTCATATTATATGCATAGCATACCTATAACTTGCAATAGTTCGTATTATGTAAATTTTAAGAACTATTAATTAACACTCGTTAACGTTTTTGGAGAACAACTGTGATTTAATTTTAAATGGCCATCATTACATATTCGTGTTTAGTATAAAGCTTTTTGTGTTGTTTGTGTCCTTGAAGTGGCTGTAAGAACAATGGATAAAAAAAGACTAATGTTTGGAAACTGAAAATATTTATCTTGTCATGTTGCATTTTTATGAATACAGCATCCAGTAAATGTTTGCGTACTAAAATTTAATTTGGTCGAATTATTGATTCACTTCCTCATTCGTTATAATTTGACTTTTAAAAAATTAAAAAAAAAACTAGGGATCTTATATGAACATAATTATATAGGTCGGCTAATCGGTTTGGACTGAGTGTCAACCCATACAAAACTAATTTAGTCATATTTTCGAGGAAATACAAAATTCCATGTGTTAACCCTCCCTACATTAAAGGTAACCAATTAGAGTTTTCAGGCAAGTCTAAGAATCTGGGTCTTATTATATATTATAGACAAAAAAATAAATTGGAAACGTAGTTTACAAGAAAGAGTGAAAAAATCTGTTGCAGCTCTCTTTTCTTGCAAAAAAGCTATTGGTAATAAATGGGGCTTGAAACCTAGAATTACGCTAAGGAATTATGGTGCATTACTTTAGAAAAAGTTTTAAGACGCTAAAAACTAAATAAGGTCCAACGTTCAGCTTGTCTATCGGTGCGCACGACCCAACCTCCGGTTGGGATACCCTACTCTACCTAATACTTCTGAATATACTTGGCAAACAAATAGCTGCAAGCTCTGCTGTTTGCCGCAAGGCTTCATCGTAGTGGGTTAACAACAACATTGACCACTCCGTAATTCTTAACGCACATACTACCCCATCATCCAGGTAGGTAGGTAGGGAGAAATGGCGATCTCAAGGCAACCTAGCCTGAGATCCAATTAGCGCTGAAGTGCGCCGTTTTGATACCAAAAACTCGTTTGACCTGTGATAAAAAGATTTATAGAGAAGCTTCATAGAGATTATGTTAGAGCCATTTTGTCGCATTGAGAAAAAAGATTAGGTCTCTAATCTTTGTCTCAGATAGCTCATCAAGTTCGTGAAAGAATGCTTTTCCAAAGTATTTCATTCTATATTGTTTGCCAAAGCAGAACATTTGCAGAGGAAATGGATTATCGTTTCACTTTCTCTTTGGTCACTACAACTACGGCAAAAGGTGTTGTAGAAGATAATCAACTTCTCTGCATGAACTCCTTTAGGCCAATGTTCGGTACAAACCGCAACAATCCTGGCTATGTTTTGCCTTGGTCTGCATAGAAGATCGTTTATACGGGTTTTATTATAGGTGAGCCATAACTTCCTAGATATATTAAGTTTGGTAGATAGTAAAGATTTTACCCTTCTTAGCACAAAGAGGAATGTTAACCATTTCCGCAAGTGAGCTATGAAGGGTCGATCCTTGCCTGGCTAACTCGTCAGCCCGTTCATTTCCCACGATACCACTATGGCCCGGAACCCAGATAAGGGTGACACCGAGATTAATATTCAGGCTCGCAAGCTCATCGCGACACTGCTGGACCAATTTAGATGAGGATATGGGCGAGTTAATGGCTTTGACAACTGCCTGACTGTCTATAAAGATAGCCGCATTTCGGTTTTGGTTTGGAACTTGTTTAAGTATCTTACATGCCTTCCTTATTGCCAGCAGTTCAGCCTGAAAAACTCCAGCAAAGTCAGGAAGCCTAAATTATTTGGCTACATTTAGTGACTCAGAAAAGATACCATAATCAACTCCGCACTCCATCTTTGAGCCGTCAGTAAAGATGGTTGTGTCGAAACCTATCGACACGATATCATCCTCCCAATCTTCTCTCGATGGGAAAATAACCTTAAAACCCTTACTAAGGTTTAAAGTAGGAGTGCAGTAGTCAGTGTCTACCGAGATAATATCTGAGGGAATCAATTTCGTAGTGTTGCTGTGACCGTAAGGTTTTGACAACCAGCTGTTGGATTCCGTCAGCCTAATAGCGCTGCAGGAAACTATCTATTTAATAAAAAAGGTCGATTGGTAGAAGATCCAAAATAACGTTTAAGGCGTCCGTTGGGCAAGTAAGCATGGCCCCTGTGGTGCCCACGCAAACTGTTCTCTGAACCTTCTTTAGCTTATCAATATTTTAGGCTTTGCTAAGAGCAGGCCACCACAAAATCGACCCATATGTTAAGATTGGACGTACTACGGCTGTGTACGTCCATTAAATCGTTTTCGACTGAAGTCCCCACTTTTTGCCGAAAATTTTGCTGCAGGCGTAGAAGGCAACACAGACCTTCTTAACCCGTACTTCAATATTTAGTTTCCAGTTTAGTTTAGGGTCGAGTATAACTCTAAAATATTTTGCACTGGAAGACAATGATAGGATTTGACCGTTGAGTCTAGGTAGCGTGAAGGGCGGTACTTTAGTTTTGGTGGTAAAGAGCAATAGTTCAGTTTTACTTTGGTTAACTCCTAGTCCATAACTCGTGGCCCAGCTGCTAGTTTTCTTCAAAGCTGACTCCGTGATTTCACTAATAACAGAGGTGTACTTTCCTGACACCAATAGCACCAAATCCCTTCACTCCATATCTCTCTTATTTAACGAGTATTGTATCCATGACCAGAAGCCATAGAAGAGGCGAAAGGACACCACCATGGGGTGTTCCCCTACTCACGTGTTTTTTTGCGATTGTATTGCCTAGAGTGGCTCGAATCTTCCTACCACTGAGCATGGAAATAATCCAGTCTAGAATTAAGTCTTCTATACCGAACTTAACGAGAGATTCTTCTATGGATTGGGTAAGGACGTTATTAAAAGCACTTTCTATGTCTAGAAAGGTGGCAAGAGTAAATTCTTCATAATGGATTGCTTGTTCTACAGTACGCACTACCTCATGGAGGGCAGTCTTCGTACATTTGCCCTTAAGATAACCATGCTGAGAGCTTTCGAGAGGTCGTCCAACTAGGATTTCTCTAATATGGTAATCAAAAATGCGCTCCAAGGTTTTAAGCACAAAAGGTGTTAAGCTTATTGGTCTGAAATCCTTCGCGGATTCGTGACTTCGCCTACTCACTTTCGGGATAAAAACTACTTTGACTTGTCTCCACGACATGGGCACATGTTTGAGAAGGAGACGTCCTTTGAAAATTTGTTCCAGCCTTATAGCTGCCACGTAATGCAACTTTTGGAGCATAACTGACAGTATGCCATCCATGCCTGGGGATTTATATGGAGAAAAAGTATTGATGGCCCACAAAATATCTTCTCTGGTTATAACGGAATTGACTTGCTCCACATGAGCTACATTTAGCTCTGTGGTTTCAAGCGATTCGGGGTTATCACTCTCGCAACCCGGAAAGTGCGTCTTCATCAGTAGCTCAAGATATTCGGCTTGATAGGCTGTCCAGGTTCCATCAGGCTTTTTTAGAAATGAACGGTATGTAAACATACTTAATTTCTATTTATTTTGGTTCCTTTTAGGCTTACTTAATTTTCGTTTACGTTTAGCTTGATGTGCCTGGAAAACGTAAATGTAATCTAGCGCGTAGTACTTACAGAGCTCGAGCTGTGAAAATAGCTAGAAGCCAAGAGTCCAAAGAACAGACCCAAACCCGTTTGGCTTTAGATGCTGAGCGCCATAGAGCTTGAGAAAACGAAAACTAAGACCAATAACATTCACTGTTATGGACACGGAACAAGTAACATCATACCACATAGAATTTCTTATTTCTTTGGAATTATCAGGGGTGCCTTTTCATAAGTTGAGATTGAAGGTTGGTGTTCTAGTCCTGTTAGTGAGAAATCTTGAAATGACAGTAATGGCAAAAGGAAAAAATGTTTTAATTCCCCGCATTCCGATAATTCTAAACGATTTGCCATGTCAGTTTAAAAGAGTGCAGTTTCCTCTGAAAACAGCATTTGCAATAACAATAAATAAAGTTCAGGGGCAAACGCCCCTCGTACCTCGTAGGATCTGTTTTTAAGGTATGACTTAATCCAAGCTAAGAAAAATGGTGGAAAACCAAGAGCCTTAAGTTTAAATAAAATAATTCCGTGGCTAAGTTGGTCAAAATCTTTAGAAAAGTCAGTGTATACGCAGTCAACTTCATAACCTTGTTCTAAAGCGTTTGAACATATGTTTGAGAATGTGAGGAGATTAGTAACGGTTGATCTTTTTTTCACAAAACCATGTTGCTGTTCGCAAATGATATTTTTACTAAAATATGCTACGCTTTCACAAACAACTTGTTCAAATACTTTAGGAATGCAAGAAAGCTTTGCAATGAGCCTGTAGTTGCTTATATTCGACTTGTTACCTTTCTTGAAAATTGGGGTTAGAAATTACTTCTTCCATATACTGGGAAATTTGCCTGTTTTTAGAGAAAGTTTGAATAAAAACGTAAGGGGTTCAACTAAAGCATTACTACACTTTTTTAGTACTATCGGGGGAATACCATCAGGACCGGCTGAGCAGTCATCATTCAACGCAGATAAAAGATCAAGGACCGTATTCTGTTGCACAGGTATGTGACTACAGCTAGTTTGCGAAAAAGTGTGAAGATTATGAAAATATACTTCATCAACTTCTTGAGGGCTATTAACAAATGACTCACGGAAATTTGTTGCGCAAGCGTTAAAGATATCAAAATGTTTTATCTAACAAAAGGTTCTTGTAAGTGAAGTTACTGGAAAGCCATCTGATTTTTTCTTTGAGTTTACAAAATTCCAAAATTTTTTAGGATTCTCATTCAAAGAGGTGCCCATATCAGTAACATAACAAGCATATACAAAATTAGAAAGAGGCTTAAATTGGTTAAAGAGTTCAACATAAAAAGAGAAGTTGATTGGAGACAGAGTTTTGAGATACGTTTTCCATGCCTTCTTTCTTTTGTTACGCAGTAAACGCAAGTCTTTCGTGTACCAAGGATGGCTAAAGTTTGTATTTCTTGATTTCTTTATCGGTACATTTTTTTCAAAACAACAATTAAGGATCCTATAAAAAGTTGAAACTGCTTCGTCAATGTTAGAAAATGCTAGTGTATCAGCAATTCCAGAAATGGTTAAATCTTCAGACAACTGCTGGAAATTGGCTCTTCTGAAATCAAAATTATATAAGCAATCAAAAGAATTACTGTGATTAGTAAGGTGATTACTTAAGTCGAAAAAAATGTCCAAAGGGGGGTGATATTTGTCAATATTAGTAATTCCTGATCTAGATTCTAGAACGAGAGTAATATAATAGTGTCAGAAGAAAAGGCTAAATCGAGTTTTTGAGTTTTTAATACAGATTGTTTGCTGTAAGTCAGTAACGGTTACATACACGATATGGTTAAAACTTTATCATACTCAAAATTCAGTTATGATTGTGAATTAAAATGTGTTGGGTTCTGTATAATTTGTTGATGTCATTTGAAAAGTGAACTACATTAGAAAACACTCGTAACATTAAACCATAAATCGAAAGAAATGTTCTATTGAACCACTAAGAAAGTCACAGGTGTTAGAATTTTCATTTATTCAAAATTTAAACTACCCACGACATTTTTTCCATTCTATAGCCAGTTTATATTTTTCTCATACTTGAAGAAAAGAATTTTCTTTGCTATACCTATTCACAGGAATAAGGGAAAAAACGCAATTCAACTCTTTAACACCAACTGCTGACACCTATTTATCACAGTGTAATTGCATTATTATAAACTTTTCTCAGTTTTAAATCCCCTTAAAAAAAGGTTTGCACGCCCCGGAACAGATTGAAAGGGAATTACTACTCGTAGTCGTCCTAGTCCTCGCTCTTGTCCTCTCCGACTTGCCGCACCGAGCCATCGACTTAGGAAACAAATGTAGGTAGATACGAGGATACAGCAGGATATTATATTCCATAAATATCAACGTCATTGTAGCATATCACCACTTACTTACTTATTATTATTATTATCATCATACACACGAGTTATAAACAGAAGAGCTTTGAAATTTCGTATATTAAAAAAAATTTTATTTTTGGGACGATATTGTTCTTTACACTCGCATCAACATCAACATCACAACCCCTTACGTTTTCAACTCGTATATTGTAAAATATATAAGTAGGTATACAAAAACATAGCTTCGTGTATAAAATTGTAAAATAAAATTTATAGCCTTTGCCAGCACGTGTTTAAAATTGCTCAACATCGACATCGATGTCGACAAATTTTTGGGAACTAAACTTCGAATTTTGGCAATTTTCAACCGATTTTCATGGAAATTGGAAATTTATTAAGTGCAAAGTGACACGAAACAATGGCGCCGATATGCTTAACAAAGTTTTTAATGTGCCAACTACACGAGAGCGTTAAGTTTTTGCAAAATGCAAAAACAAAAGCAATCGCCGCGGCATCTGTATACGGTTATATTATTATAGACCCCATGTTAAAAGGTTCGACATCGTTATGGTGTCGAACTGTGACAGGATGGAAACTTTAGATACTATATACTTAATTCTACTTATACCCATACTCGTACTCTATGGCTTGGCCATCAAGGAGTTGAGTTGGTCTTGTTCGGATTTTGCCAGTTCAGTTACTTAGGTACATAGGTTATAGGTATTGCCTTTTGTCACAAAGGCCAGCTCGTCCGTACAACGTCGTCGCGTCGCTCGTAGGTCGTCCTTTGTCCTTATCGAGAGCGTCGAAGATGTGTATTCTACGGAAGAAGGCCGTACTTTATCAAAAGAGCTTGTCGGAATGGGCCTAAGACTTTCTGTTTTCCTAAGCAACAATCGGTATTGCTTGGCATGAGTTCAGCAACACACAGTAGTCGAAGTCTTAGTCGTAGTCGTCGTCGTCGTTCCGGGCGGTGTGTGAATTTATGATCCTGTGCCAGCAATAAAAGTTGAAAAGTTTCAAATTCAAACAGTGAAGACCTCTTTCAAGGAGTTGAGTTAAGTTGAGGAGGGGGGCATATTTGACAATATAAACATTTTCGTTTTTTCGCTCATACCGCACACTGTACTATACACCGCTGATGGCGCTTCGCTGTGTTGGTTCTTTTGACTTTCGTATAAGGTTTTCAAAAAATTTTATGAAAACTGTGCAAAAGTGAACCCCTTTAAAAAAGAGACTACTATATGATGGTTGCATGCCACCGGAAGACGGAAAGGGTGTTTCCATGTGTCGGAGGGTGATTTAATTTTATTTTTATGTTTTCTTTTTGCAAAGCAAAAAACACAAAAATACAAAAACGTAGACGAACAAAATTGCAAAAGGCAATAATTTTAAATTATCACAGAAATTTTCAATTACTTTTCATGCGGACGTTGGTTTGAGGAAGGAAGGAAAGTTGGTTGGTATAGTAGCCCTGTATAGTATGTCTACGTTTTTGGTCTTCCGTTTCTAGCTTCATCTTGCCGTCTTCGAAATATGGGAAACCATGCTCCATTAGGTTTAAAGTCTACGTTCTACGATTCAGTCAGTTGTAGTACATTCCAGCTGCGGTAGCTAATTTTGTGTTTTTGATTTACTGAGGTGGTAACATAAGTGGACCACCAAAAAGGGTCTAATGATGAATAGGCGTTTTAATGGTCGTACAGACGGTCTTTCCGCCGAAATATTATGACCGCAAATAATTGCACACGCGTATTGTACTCGTACATAGGAAAAGTGACAAATTGTTTGGGATGTTTAAAATTAATTTTGGATTTCTTTGTTGGGGGCAAATAATATGTTGTAGACAAAGAAAATGGAAAGTATAGTTCTTTGTCTACGCTTTGAACACTGCTAACTAAGCTATGAGTAACGAGATTTATTATGATACATTGATATCCACGAAGTTGGGAATATATTTCTAGCTCAGGTTATTTAAGTTATTGGATTTTCCGGTAAAAAAAAGTGTGAAGATATCGTACAAAATCTTGTAAAAGAAAGTTTTTTTCAGGATTTTTGTTCCTAGTCAGGAACACAGAGGTCTGAAGCTGTTGCTATTGTTGCTATTGAAGAATGTAATTTTTAAGAAATCAAAGTTCGTGAGAATGGTATAATGGGTAAGTAACAAGTTACAAGTCGCCGTGGTGTGCTTACAGGTGGGGATGTAGCTTCTGTATTCCAGAATGTGAGACTCAATACAAGATATCAAAAGCTCAACATTTCAGGCACTGGCTTGAGAAGAATTCTATGAAAAGATTTCGGATAATCGCTTCGTTAACGCTTTGCCTTATGAAAATTTGAATTGAACTTTATTTAGGGGAAAAATTATTTGTTTTAAAGAGGCCGGTTTTCAGCACGGGTAAACAAACTATCGGTGTTGGTAAGATCCACACATTATTATCGATGTAAATAAAGGCCTGTTATTATCAATATCCTTCATCTTTCAATTTTATTATTGTAGTCAAATTCTTAAAAACCGATAGTAAACTTTCTAAAACCCCTTGTTGTATCTATTGTTATGAGAAAAATATGATATAATGGTCAGTTTTGAATAATTTTTTAGATATTAAACATCGTCTTTGACTCGTTTGAAGTGTTTTTTTTGTCCGTTGCCAGAGCCAACAAAATCGAAAAAACAAAGAGAACAAAGCCGCTCAATCTATATTCTAAGAAATGTTTACATTTTTCTATTCTGAATGAAACAATTTTACTGCCTTTTAATCGCAACTTCTATCAACATAATAGTAAAAAAAACTCCTAGAGAAATGCTGTTCCCCCTAAATCTACAAAAGAAAAACATTTACATTTTGTCAAATCAGCAATAGAAACGATAGAACTCATAAATTAGAAAGTTTAATAGCAAAAAATATACATTACACTGCCCTTTAAATGACTTCCCAAAGTAAACATTTTTGTTTTTTAAACTGAGATACTATACCTATGTATACCTAGGGCTCATGTGCCCGAACAAGGCCAACCATCGATCAAGTGTCAAAATATTCCGAGCGATTGTTCCTTGGAAAATAAAAACAAGCATTGAACAGCGAGGTTTTGGAGATAGCAGCGTTTTCCTTAAAATTAAACAAACGAATAATAAAAAATAAGAAGAATAATGAAAGTATTTCAATTTCATTTTCGAGCTATCGAGACCTAAGAGAGTGAGTGCGTTACTTTGCATTTTGAATAATTTTCCAAGATGTTAGCTATGTACCTACGTAGCAACGACAATGAGTGGAGCGCCACTTGTACAATGACAGTGATAAAGAAAGTAATTTGAGATACTTTCCACTTATGCTTGGTTTATTGCGCTATAATATCTTTCCCCCGGGGATATCCTTTAGCTACGTTATCTTTGCCAAGATGTGTCAATATAAAAACACTTCTCATATACTATATTATACATATTACATTTTTTTCTGTTCCCTTCAAGAGGCACACAAAGGAGATCAGGGTCGTTCCAATCCATCAGCAGGGCCTTTAAATTGAGTTCAACTATCATTCCAAAAAATACTACAAAAAATGGTAAGGAAAAACACAAAATACGATTTTTTTAAAAATTTATTATTGGATTTTAACAAACTAATTTAAATGTCTTAACAATTTAAACTTGTAGAAAAAAAAAAATATATGAAAAATTAGACTTTACTTTATAATTTTTATATGGGTTAATTTTTTCCAGAACTAAATAATTTTGAGGCCAATTTTAAAGTAATTCTTAGTAAAACTTAAAGTTCAAAAAAAGCGTTCAAAATTTGGTTATTGATCCTTTTCTTTGAATAACATCTCGATGGCTTCCTGGTATTAATATTTTTATTAATTTTGTTTGATATATATTAATTTTGGTTCACTCTTCTTGAACAACTCTTGTCAAATAATTTGTAATATAAAATAAACGTATATTTTAAAAGCGTTTTGTACTAAAAGTTGCCAAACGTTTTCAATCGGGTTCAAATCAGGACTGCAAAGAAGTCTTTTGTTATTTTGAAAATTAAATATCTTCGTTATCCTTACGAAAGAATATTTCATCAGTATATTTTTGGAACTCCTCAATTTTGTCTCATTCGAAATAACTGAAACTTTTCAGCGAAAGACAATCTGTTCGCTTTTTGACGAGAGGTAAGTTTTGGTTTTGGGACGAGTTTCACATATTCAACATTTGCACACCTTTGAGTGTTGAGCTTTAAAATTTGAAAAATTTTCTAGTCGCTAATCGATTCATTAACTGTAAGTCGTTTGATTTCTCCCTTAACTCCATAATTTTAAGTCAGCTTTAAGAAAATGCCTACTACAGAATTACATCTTGATAGTATGCCAACGATTTGCTTACGAGTCTTCCTCTGTTCTCGGCAACAAGACCCGTTCTATTTCTACAAACTCAATCTATCTACGTGAATAACAAAGTATTTATTACTAACAAACCTTTGTTATATGAACATTTTCTTATTTTTGATCCTTTTTAATAACGATTCTTAAATATAGAATCACTTTACCTTACACATTTTTTCAACCGATAAAGATCAATAAATTAAAGATAAAAAAATCATAAAAACAGATAGAACTGCAGTGTTTTTTTTACGAAATAATGATTTCAAAACCAGCAAAAAAACACCATTAGCAAAAGAGCTTTTAGATATAGAGCATAAGAACCAGGAACAGGATTTTCAGAATTTTGAACACATTTTATAGTCTACAAAAATTGCGATTCTGAAAGAAAAATTCTCTTTCTTTACAAAGTTCTAATCTCTAAAACTTGGATCTTCTTAAATTTTAAACTCAATTGAGGTCTAACTCATTTCTTTATCAACTTCTCATTCGATTTATTAGACATTCAAATTGTAGGGCCTAGGACATTGGAACTTGATTTAGCAATGGTTTCAATTCTACCACGGGCTTAATTTTAATAGTTAATTAATAGTTTTATTACAGTTTTCTATTATATTTCAGACCAAAAGAAAATTTAATGTGCGGTAACAAACTTGTATTAGAAAAATATATAAACATAAACGGATTCTAAATATTCACAAATAAAAAATGCATAATTTTAAATTTTTAGCAAACGCTGGCAGTTTCATAAAGTGTAGTAAGTTTATATCCATTTGAACCCATTAAACTATTAACTAATAGCGCGCTATATTTTAGTTCTAAATATTAAAAACTCAAGATTTTAGCCTTTACATAATGAGCACAACTTTTCAGTCTGCACAAATAGACATAAGAGCTATTTAAATTTTGCCAAGAAATAACATCCAATCTTTAATAATCCCATTAACAACATGGCCAGATAAAAGTGTAGATAAATCTGTTTATAGAAGACAAGACAGCCGTTTTGACATTATGAGCATATGAAGAAGTATTACAAAATACTTAACTTTTATGAATATACAACATAAGAGACTTCGTTTGCCGTCAACTGCATTCCTTGAACTCAAAATTTGACCAAGGTAGCCAGTTAATTTTGTAGAAGTTATTAATTTCGAACATTGAACTTTACTTTACCAACTTCTACCTTCAGTTGATAGTGCAAAAAGTACCAAAAACATTTTTGTAATTAAATATTATTTATTTCTTTGCCAATTTGACAAGGAACCCATTTACACAAAATGTTAAATAATATAGTGTAGAAAATTGTAAAAGTTCAGCTTTTAGTTGAATGAAAAAAATATGATCAGCTGTCATTTTGACATCTGTGGACTTGACTTAATAGTTAGGGACTAACTTTCCAGTCAAGTTTCCAAAAGAGTTGTGTTAATTGAAAGGCAACTTTTTAATAGTACGCAATCAGTTATTATTAGAAACTTGTCGTTCTTCAAGTCCATTATGTTGTCTGAACCTGCCTTTTTTATTACGTCAACAATGTTTTGTCTGAATCTACTAAACAAAAGATTTCTTGAACGTTTTATATATAATAGTTTTTATCACAAAAATTGCATCCATCAAATACTATTCTATAAGTTTTCAGGGCTTTAATATCTGAAGGAATAGTTCGACTTATCAAGAAACAATTTCTTCCTAATTCTGAAGTAATTGAACATTGATCAAAAAAGAATTATTACAAAATCCAATAAACAACGATAACATAATTTGTATTTCGAAAAAAGTGAGAATATCAAATTAAAATTATAAATCGAACAAAACTGGCCGATATTTAAAATTTTGTTTGTAAAATGTCAAAACTTTCAGTCAGAACCTACGAACTCAGTTCCATTCACCCGATTTGAAAATTCGCACAACTCAAAAATTATTTTAAACCAAGTTTTACAGATAATGATTAGATGTGAAAAATACTCGAGCTCTAAATATTTTTGAAATCAAGTTCCAAAGGAACCGAGAATTACTAGATCGAGTTTTTAATTTTTTTAAAGCTTCATCAATAAATTGGGCGTAAGATTATCAACGTATTTTTTCAGCAGTCTTGATAATGCAAACTTAGAGACCTATAGTTTTGATACAGAATACAAAAACATTTTTTCATAAAAAAAAACGTGCCGAAATAGTTTTGGTTTTTTACATCTAATAAGAGTATTGTTGCAACAAAATTAAGTCTTAAAAATAACCTTCAAGATCGTCGAATTACAAAGGTTTGTACTCAAATTTCTTATTATAAATCTAAAAGTAGTTTTCCATAAATATCTTGAGTCCATTTTTGTTAAATTAAATAGAAAAGATCTTAACCGAGAAGAGTATTCTATACTGTTGAACTTACTTGTGAACGATCAATTTTATGGATTCCTATACTCGCCTCATTTAATTGTGATGAGTTTTCTGGTGAAGATTTCAAACTGGTAGTGATTTCAATTTTCAACTGCTTTTTCGTTGGTTAGATCCTTCGTCTCCAATAAACAATTTTTCATTCGATTGTTGAAAATGCGACACACCAATTATTGGTTGCTCAACGCAGTTTTGAGATAACCTCCGAATTTGCAATTTAATGACATCTTTAGTAGTGCAGTTATTCCCTCACTGGTTCACCTTAGAGCTGCTGTCTGTGGTGAAACTTGTAATATTCTGCAACCTCTAAAAGTTTTGGGTTGAATTGCTCTTTTAATAACGTAGTTAATTCCGTATAACTCTTATTTTCCGTCTTGTCGGGGGCTATGCCATCGCAGATAAGAGTTTGGTCCCAAATAATGAAGCAAATAATTTGTTTTGGACGATGCATTTGATATTTGGAATATGGAGAAAGCACCTTCCAGACGTTAAAGCCTTTTTTCAAATTTTCACATTTCGTAAGCTATCATTTCCAATATTTTGAAAAACATTAGTGTAGAAGAAAGAAGTCTTTTAACCCGTAATTAAGCACATTTCTCGGGTGCTTCATTTTATGTTTTGAAGTGTTCAAATTCATGAAGCTTTACTTTTCCAAATTACGACGTATTAGGGTTACAGCGTGGCCTTATTAATCTCTCAACACTTAGACTCCTCAAACGCTTATAATGTTGCTAATTCTAAAAAGAGTTCTTTTGGAGCCCTGAAGACATTCTGGCATGGTTGGATCCTGGAAGGCATCGCGGCAGCGGCATCGGGCGGCTATATAAAAAGTGTGTTTGCTTTGACAAAATAATGAAATCTCCTGTGCGGCTAATATAAACTGTTCTTTTTCTTTGTTCGACTTATTTGCATCGCTCATAAGCGATTGGAATAATTCATGCACGCTGTCAAATCGTGCATACTACACTCCTCTTGATGGATATTTTCTTCTACAGTAAAGAAAAGTCTATGGGGCCAAAATTTGGAGATCATCAGGAATATGGAAATAATGTTTCTTTGGGCTTCTTTGGTTGGAATCATAGTTCAACGAGTATAGAAGACGATGAACCTAGTCGACCGGAAGTCCTTTTAGAAGCTTCCGCGGTGCGGTCGACTTCTAAGTTCAGACTTTCTTCATACAATTTAAAAGTGAATCTGTACTTACTTACGATTTGAAAAAAAAGAAGGAAAACTAAGTGCAGAGGAATCCTAATCGAGGAAAAATATTACACATCGGCATATTAAGTCCTTCGACGAGCGAGGTCCTTGTTGTCTCATCTACTACTCTACACACTTCTTTCAGTCCTAAACGCAGTCAGAGAGTGGCTTTTTGAATGCTCGTTTAACAGCGGGTAAGTGAATTGATGATGAAGGGACAGAGATGTGGGCTGGGAAGATTGGAGATGGGGTTTATTCTGCTGAAAGAGTGATTTCGCGTTAATGAATATTTCATTTGAACGTCTTATAGCCGAGAGGGATTTTCTTATCCGCTGTGTTGGTGGCTTTCATTTGTTTAACGATTTTCTTTCATCGTTGTCGTTTATACGTTTATACGTTTACGTTTTCGTCCTCTTGGTCTTATGATGCTGGCTTTCCTTTTACTTTGCTTCAATTGTTTGTTTACTGTGTATACGCTCGAGTTATTTTGCTGCCGGAGTCGGAGTCGGAGCCGGAGCCCGAGCCGGATGGCCATGTAGATGGCCTGCAAGGGGAAGTACCATCACCCGCACTCCTGCAGTGTTCCTTTTTTAGTGACTTTATATTTGTATACATAATATAGGGTGGCGCAGTTTATTTCGAGCTTAAAAAATGTAAATTATTGTAAATGTGATCCACAGCGCGGTTAGATTGGCTGTTAAGAAGGATTTCAAAAAAGCGACTATGGATTAAGGAAGGCGCAGCTCTTAGAGCTCTATGTTGTTATTTTGCAGGGTGGGAGGGTGTTTCGGCGCGGTATGGTAGTGAGTATTTTTAAATTAAGACAGTTGCGTAGGGATTTAGTTTGAAATTATTTGAATTAATTTTCGGGTTGAAGGACCCAGCATCCAGGACCCAGCACTCAAAATCGCTGCTATGTATAACTTAGGTGGGTACTGATGGGTATAAGGTATAAGTATCATTGTTTCTTGTGGTCGTCGTTGCGTTGTCTTTTGAAATGTTAATGTATTTTTGCGTGTTGAGTTGGAAAATGTGTTGTGGAGGAGGGTGACGCAGATTCAGAGAGAAAGTAGATAAAGTTGTTTGGTGTATTTCAATTACATTAACTGTAATCTTTGTGCGGTCAGTTGGATTATTGGATTTAACTAAACTGGATTTTTAAATTGAATTGAAGTAAAAGTATCCTAACGCGCGCTAGAGATGCGGCTTTATTTATGTTAAGTTAGGAGGGAAGTGTTAAATATATCAACGAGCATACTATATTTACATTGAAGGGAGAGAAATACTTTTGTCAATGGTAGCTTACTAAAAAACATTATTTTTGATGATACTTTTTTTATTTTATTAATTTGAAGAGTGTTAGATGGTTGTTAAATAGAGCATACATTTAGTTGAATCTTGGATATGCATCAAGGGATATTGGACGATTGAAGGGTAGAAGATGAAGTAACTAACTAAGAATCACCATTTTTCAAAGTTAGATTGTAAGATGGGTATATCGGGAATTATTCGTTTCGGAAACCTTATTTTAATTTTAATACATTTTGCAGTTTTACATGTTTTAGTAAAAGGTTACGGTCGTTTTTAACAATTTACTGAGCTTTAAAGATGATTTGCCTTAGTTTAAACGATTTTAACATCTTACTATTAATTTTAACTTTTACAAATTTGCTACATCCATATGACATCTATACAAATGATTTTATAAGAGCAGTGCATCTAATGGTCCAGTATAAAGTTGGGAATTCCAATTAATAGGAAGGTTTAAGTTTGTTTGCATTTTCTAACTGTCACTTTTTAGGCATGTTCGGATGTCTGTTTTTGAATAAAATGGACAAACAACTTACTAGTAGCAAAACGAAAAGATGGGTTTAACATTTAAGAGTCACAAATATTTAGAAAATTGCAAATAATAAAATTGTTTATCCTTTAATAAGGTTGTTTAAAATTTTGCGCTACTAATTTTACCCTTGCAATAGAAGCAGACTTGTGTATAATCTGGTATTTATAGGTTTATGGTCGACGAATAATTAATTAAAAAAAAAACTGAACAAAAGTATTTGTCACTTTCAATATTTTGCTGATAAAAATGTAACGATGAAGCCGATTAAATTTACTTCAAAATCAGGGATATCCAATTCGTTCGCAAGTTGTTAAGCCTTTTTAAGCAATATGGGTCCGGTGAGCTTAGTTTTTTTTCCAACATTTGTTCAAAGCATTTGGTCATAGTTTTGTTTAAAACTTCATGTTTTGGTTTCCTATCTTTTTTTTGTCCAAATTTTTACAAGTAAACTTTTTGTCTTCAATTTCATTTGTGTTCTTTATAATTTTACACAATGCGCTTTCAGAAATCTGAAAATGTTTGCCACTTTTTTTTCTTATTTTCCCCGATTTTATTTGTTTTAAAATGTTTAGTTTTATTTTCAGGGATACCGTGTCTCTTTTTCTAAGCATAGTTTTTTGGCTTTAGTGTCAAACTTAATATTTGTTTTTGATTTAAACAACGGAAACTTATTTTCGCTTTTTTTTATTGTCATATTGATACCTTCTTCGTTTCATTTCTACCACGAGGTTGAGAGCTGTCAATAATTGAATATTGAATTTCATTGAAAGTAGCGCGTAAATAATTTTAATTTTCCTTAATTTTCAACTGGGAAAAAAATATTTAAAGCCAAAAAAATATAAATTTAAATATAACTTTAAGTAGACTATATAATATATTTGTTAAATAATTACATTGAAGTGAAAAAAACAGTGATATGTGTCTTGTAGCAGCAACAATCAAAACCGTTCGTAGACAGTCTTGCCGGCTTATGCATAAAAAGTGCTCTTTTTTTTAGTTCTTGTTTTCTGTGTTCTGTGTTAAAAAACGTTATTGTCCAAATAATATTGGTAAATTTAAATTATTATGTATTAGATGGATCTCCAAAAACGTGAAACCTCAAAAACAAATTGGGAAGAATTGACTGATGGCCAAGTGGCTGAATTCATCGATTCTGAAGAAACTGATGATGATATATATAGTAGCGATGACACGATTTGTGACCGTTTTTGATAACATTGAGCCAGATATTTTGGTGACATATCAGAAAATGATGCACAGGCCATGAACGAAGCTGAAATAACGAACGCTTTTGTGAAAGCTTTGCGTCTAAACCTAAGCACAATGAAAAATCCAACAGCTTCTTCAACTTTTATTGTTGATTCTGAAGAACTGGAGCCATGTACTTCTTCTGGGATTGCATAGCCTGTCGTGAAATCATTCAAAAGGCTAAGATCACCCCTACCGTCAATTAAGACTACTGGGCCAAAAACTCAGCATTCTTCTAGAGGATTCACTGGTACGCTTAGTATACGATAACTAAGGATCCAAAAAAGCTGGCAAAAGTAGTCTGGCGCAAACGATCAATGTGTCTCCACGTCAATAAAGTTGCATTCCGTGGCAATGCATCACTGCCATTGAGTGTAAGAATCCTCAAAACGCCAATTGAATTATTCAATTGCTTTTTTACGCAAGAAATAATTGACCTCATAACTGAGGTCACATATCGTTGTGCGTTGACGGAAAACATACAACTCTGGCTTCAAAACTTCTGTAGCAGAAATAAGAAATTATATTGGTATAATGATGATCAGTACATGTCGCTATACCGGTATCCGAATATGGATAGCTACTGGGGAAAAATACTTTTCCTTCGATTCAAAAGTGCATGCCGATAAAACAATTTGTTGCAATCCAGAGATGTTTATGTTCCCAAGATAAATATCAAAGAAGAAAAAAAGGTGAACCTGGCTTTGACCGCTTGTTTCGAATTTGTGCTCTTGTAAACAAACTAAACGCGAGTTTCCATTCCACCAAGACGAAACACCATCTTCGTCAAAATATGCCAAACAAGCCGCACAAGTGGGGTGTAAAATTGTTTGTTCTTTGTGATTCCAACGGATTTGCATACTGTTTTGAGGTTTACAATGGTGCAGGTGTTAATATCATTTTATCAGGTAAGACAGATCCAGAAGCAACGTCCAATATTGTTGTTCGGTTATCAGAAACAACTCCCAAGTTTTGTAACCACGTATTTTATTTCGATAACTTTTAAACATCGCTACCCCTCTTAGTCTATTTACGGGCACGAGGAATCTTCAGCTTAGGAACAGTGAGAGGTGATTTTGTATTTCTTTGTTTCTTTTTCAGTGAAAAAAATAAAATTTTGTTTTATATTCCAGTGAATCCCTGCATTTAAGTTGCCGACCGATAGCCATGCAAACAAGGAAAGTAGATGATATTTCTCAGAAAATATGGCTTTATATGATGGAGTAGATTTCACTACGGTTCTTTAGAAAGATAATAAGTGTGTACGTTTCGCATCAATATATGCAGGCACTGAAGACTTTCAAAGAGCCCGTGGTCAAAATACTGCTAAGGCTTGTCGATATGACAGAAAAATGAAAACATTTACGGAAATCGACTCCCCCCCAAATCATCATTATTTGTTTCAATAGTTAATTTCGTTTATTTAACTTAAGTTACTTTAAAATAATTAATACAATAATAGAAATAATTTTTTTTTTAAAGTTGTGACAATCGTTTGCTATAACTTTTCCCCACCTTTTTGTTAGGACTAGAATACCATGTTCGTAAAAGTGTTTTGAGGTTTTCCAAGAATCAAGCAGCTATTTTTTGAGGCAAACTGTTGATGAAAAAGATCATCTGAAATCGATGGGTACAATATAAAAAATATATAAACTTAACACTTCCCTCCAAAGTTATCAGGAACATAACCTGAGTCAGTGAGAAGAGGTCATGAAAGCATCATATCCGAAAACTTTGTGCAGTATTAAGAAAGCACAAGATAGCTTTATAGCACCCTGGTTTGATCTAGAGTGTAAAAAGGCCAGAAAATTATCATTTATCAAGCAATATCTTCAATCAAACACCTATTAGAGGAGCTTGTGTTTCCAAGAAAAATACTTTGAGACAAAAGCTAGACGGTTAATTGTATGAACTCGAAGGACTTTTGAAAGTTGGAGAACAATTTGAATGGTAAAACCTTTGAAATCCATCCCAAGTTGAGCCCCTTGCTTTTGACAGACCATTTTAAAAATTTGCTAAACCCAATTCATGGAGGAAACAACTTTCATTTTGCACATCCTGGTGTTTATAATGAAGTTTTGGGCCAACGAAAGAAGTAGATGCAGCAATGAACAAAATGAAGGATGGATAAGCGGCAGGCTCCAATGGGATACCAGCGGAATTTTTTAAGCATGAAACCGTGTAGTTAATAAGCAAGCTTATTGCTGTTTACAACGAGTTGTTGGGAACAGATATGATTACTCAAGAATTTAGGGAATCAATCATTTTTCCGATCCACAAAAAAGGAAGGTGGTCTGAGATTTCGAACTATCCAGGATTATCTTTTTTAAATTCGTGTTCTAAAATATTAACAGCTGTTCTGCAAACACGGCTCAATAAATGGATTGAAGAAAATAAGCTGTGTAAACATTTCAGGCAGGCTTTAGATAAAGTTACTCAATCGATCATATCTTTATTCTGAAAAGCATTGCGGATTCATTTATAAGAAGAAGGAAAAGGTTATACGCGTTTTTCGTGGATTTAAAGTCTGCATTTGACACGGTGAATAGGCAAGCTCTTTTCTAAAAGCTCTTTGGTATGGTAATATCGTTAAAATTTGGAAGATCCCTGCAAAGCCTGTATATGGGTACTAATGCAGCAGCTTGGAATGGTACAAAAAGATCGGATTGATTCAGAACTGAATCAGGCGTTAGACAAGGTTGAACAAGGTTCGCTCTATTTATCGAAGACTTAGACGATTTCTTACCTGCTGATATCAAAAACTCGGGAGAATTAATTAAACTACTCTTGTTTGCGGATGATATTATGCTTCTCGCGTCATCTCCAGAATCACTAAAGCCTATGATAAACCCGATTTTTGAGTGCTGTAAAATATGGAACGTAATAGTAAGCATGGAAAAGTCCAAGATCATGATTTTCAAGAACGGAGGAGGTAGAAATTGCCTTAATGAAAAATGGAACTACAATGGTGAAAATATAGAGATTGTCAAAGAGTTCAAATACCTTGGAGTGATTTAGACAAAAAATTTAAATATGGAAACGCGTCTGAAAGAAGAGCTTACAAGTAAAAAAGCCGCCTTCAGCGAATCTTGGGGTAAGTGTTTCTCAAACAAAAATGTCACACACAGTAGTAAGTACATTGTTTTAAAGGCAGTAGCAGAATCAATCTTGTTCTATGCAGCCAAAGTATTGGGAGCGAAGCAATATGAAGAAGTGGAGAAACTGTTACCCTTCTACGTTAAAAAGGTTTTCCGGCTGCCACCAAATACGCCGAACTATATAGTTATCTTGGAAACGGGACTGCAGCCACTCTTTGCGCGAACACTTCGAATGCAGATTGATTATTTGCTTAAAGTCATGAATATGGATAATTACCGGTTACCGAAGATAGTGGCACTTCAAACTATTCGAGAGAGGTCAGGATGGTATACAGAATGGGTAAAACTTGCTAGGGAAAATGACATGGACCTTAACAGAGATAACTTTGATTTCAATCAATGGAAAGAATCACTGTACCACCTAATTGCAAAAGTACGAGTAGATGATATTTTATGGGAAAAATGCCTTAATGGTCGGATTAACCAATATTATGCTCCTCATGTAATCTACAAGTGAGAGAAGATATATTTCACTTCATGGGTAAATGTCCAATTCTTAATGAAATCAGGGGAAATGTTATTGGAACGGGTTTTTTGAATGAAAATTAAATTGTATCATTGTTGAACGAAGTCGACGTTAAAAAACTGTGTATGTACTGCAAACTGGCTCTAAATTATAGGGAGAGAATTGTTAATGAGAGTTTCTGAAGATAATATTTAATTTCAATAATAAACTATTCAATAAAAAAAAAATTTCAATCATTTACATAATTTGTTTATTTATAAATTTATTTATTATTTATTTTTTGATTTTTGTAAATAATGTAAATTATTTCAACGGACTTATAGATTTCAGACTCTGCGTTGCTATAATGTGCCGGTAGAATTACTGTGACGTACGTTTTGTGACGTATTGTGGTGATTGGCATTTTCCAAAAAACATGATTTAAGAAAAACAGTACAGTATTCTTTAAATTACGGAAGAAAACAGCAACTATTTAATATTTTTTCTTAAATCGCACATGCAACAACTTTTCGCCCTAATTATCGTCCTTAATTTAATTCATTTGATTGTCATATTTTTAAACATCTTCCTGATCAAACAAAAAAAAACAATGTATTCTTATAGTGAATGAGTTCTCTGAAAACAGCATGAGGTGTTGTCTTTTTGGTCACTGAACAAACCTGACTTAAATGTGTGATTGTTTAAAGGTAGTTGCTTGCGTGATTTTTGAAAATTACTATTCCCATTCAGGTCTTACTTTGTTGTCATTTTTGGTCTGTTTTGGGTAAATTAAACCATCCTCCGGATACTGACAGGAACAAAACAATAAGCAAAAAGAGTAACAACCATCCCACAGCTTGCGGACCACATTATATTTATGCATGCGCACACATCTTCCATCCAACACCCATATTGTTCTGTTCGCAAAAGACGCTCAAATCTCGCATGCCATGATTAGCAGCCCTTGTCCAGAGTATATACGAAAGTATAGTAATGTTAACGTCTGTATTTTGGTGTTGCACATCGGGTGGTCAACATGCACTTCCTGGTGCGTTGGCTCAGTAGGGAGTCTATGTGACATTCTGGAAAATGTGTCCATGTCCACATTAGCAAAGAACCTCAAATTCGTTACAAAAGGCGAATAATGCTTCAGAGGACATCATGAATTTTGTTTTCTGGATAGAATATCTAGGTATGTACTTTCTCCAGGGAATTCCACACACTCAGTTTCGAGCACTCAAAGGGTATCCTATCCATACACAGCACATACATCATGGAAAATGTCCTCGATGATGTGTACACTGTACACCATACTATACACAATAATATGAGGACCACCGTGAAATTGTGTGTTCGTCTGGATCTGGATGTGTTTGGTCTGGATCTGGTCTGGATGTGGTCTTCAATATAAATGTTTATATTTATTTATTTTGGTCTGCTTTTCTCACCATTTTTTTTTGTTCTTTCTCTTTTTGTTCATTTATTTGGATTTGGACATTGTCTTCATTATTTGCTTGCCATTCAGTCGACTCCAGTGGTCATTTATACAACAAAGAAAATAGAAACATCATCTTCTATCCAAGGGGAATCCAGTGATATTAAAGAAGGAGAAGAATAGCTCCAATACCTTCCTATACATTTTTGTAAACCTTAGGTAGGTAGCAATAGCAATAGGAAAGTCAAGTCAAGACTGTCTGTCTGACTGACGATGACGATGCTTAATGATGCAAAGGGGCATGTTACGTTACAATAGGTATAACGTATACTTCAGTAAAAGATATGTGTTATATCTTGTCGAAAAGGATATCCGAATGTCGTATCATTTATTTTGATAAGACCCTAATGAATTTCGTATTTTCTTTTCTTCTTGATGACACTCATCTTATAGATCATTTGAACCAAATGACTGGTTATGGCCGAAGAATATTAAATCCGAAGGAACGAAAAAAAAATAATAATTACCTGGCAAGAAATTCATTAGCAGCTTTTGGTGATATGTATTATGACAAGGCATGTGAACTTCGTGGAATGTGTTAGAACATGTATACATAGATGTATGTGTGTTGGATTTATGGGTTATAAAATGTTTTAAAATCGGCTTTAGAAAATTCATAGTATTCACTGTCTAACTGATGATATCTAACATTGATGATATGGAGTATTGTGCTAGAAATAGCTAAAGGTAAATTTGTTCTTAGCTACCGGTTGTAAGTTTGAAACTCTTTGAGTGGATTGTAAGTGGGTAGTTATTGTTCATCATCCTTGAAGTTTAATCCTGGATTTTATTCAAAATAGCTGTAATGATGTTTAGAAATGCACTTTGGAAACAAACATTTCAAAACTTAAGAGATGCTGTTGGATGCTGTCATAATGTGAATGTCAACTCACCAGTTGAAAAGTCACCAACTTCTGAACCAATACTTTTGGCTGTTTTACCAGTTCAATGAAAGAAGGTCATATGGAGGTTAAATATAAGAACCATTGACACTTCCGTTTAATTTTTGATTCATAAAGGGTGTTTTACAAAAATAAAGAAACTACTATTGAAATTGAAGAATTGAGATTTTCTTATATTTTATAAACCACAAATTAAATTTATTGTGCAAAACATTTTAGTCCTTTGAGCCCGAATTGGAGATGTCCCATGTTAAGGGCCAGACAACAGACTAATGCTGGCAGAGACAGAGGCCCGTGTAAGCATTTACGAGTCAGGGTTGTGGGTTCATGAAGGGTTGGATCAGTTCCTCCTCTAGAATGACAATGAGACAGATTTGTTTTACTATTTTGTGCCATATAAGTCAGGAATATCTTTCTTTATTAAATGCCTTAATTTAAACATGGGTTTGAAACTCACCATAGTTTTGTACAATTCAGCTTGTATTTTTTTTATGCATACTAAAGGCGTTATGACTAGCCTCAATACTTTTTAAGTCACAACGTTTTAAGGTTTTGGGTGAAAAAACAGAGCTACACAGGTAAATAATTTCACATTCTTGAAGTGCGATTGAAAAAAAGAATCTCTTTACTTGACAGTTGGCTTATCTAAATTTAATGTAATCTATTTGCAACACGATACGCGTTTTGACGGAGCATAAGATTATTTACGTTGCATTGAGACAATTTCAAGGCAAAGTTTCTAACGCTACGCTAGATAACATGACACAGAGTGAAATATGTCAAAAACGCACAATGAAGGACAGAATTGTTTAATTTTCAAATTAACAGAATTTAATTTGAACAGATTTTCTGACCGGGGCACACAGCTCAAAGCAAAACCTGGTGAGAGAAGTAGACGATACTTTGCTAAGTTCAGTGGATGAACAAGTCAAAAGGTGGAAAGAACACTTTTCCTCGGTTTTAAACCGATTATTTGCAAACAATGTGCGCCCAAACAAATAAATCCTCGAATCCACACCGCACGGCCCAGTAAAGATGATACGAGTATCTTACTTACTTACTTAAGGTAGCGCTACAGTCCGGGGCGGACCTGGGCCTCAACCAACATGCGTCTCCAGCCAGCTCGGTCTCTAGCTAACTGTCTCCAGTTTCGCACGCCAAGTTGGATGAGGTCTTCTCCCACCTGGGTGCGCCACCTGAGTCGCGGTCTTCCTCTACTGCGCCGTCCCTAGGGATTGGATTCGTAGACCTTCCAGTCTGGAGTGGTGATGTCCATCCACTCTACATGACCTAGCCATCTAAGGCGTTGGACTTTAATTCTGCTAACTGGGTCAGTGTCGCTGTACAGCCCGTACAGTTCGTCGTTATATCTTCTCCTCCATTCACCATCTATGCGTACGGGACCAAAAATCACCCGAAGAATTTTTCAGTCGAAGCATCCTAAGACGCTCTCATCTTTCTTTGACAGGGTCCAGGCCTCAGCGCCATAAATGAGAACCGGGATGATGAGTGTCTTATAGATGGTTATTTTAGATGCTCTTTAACTACCTTAAAGTTAAAGCTGTCCATGGTGACGTTTTGTCCAAGACGTCGTTGTTCAATGTCCTTTTTTGATGACAACATATACTTGGTCTTGCCCTCATTGACCACTAAACCCATCTTCTTCGCTTCCGTCGCAATGCTCAAAAACACTCCATTGACATCACGATTTGATCTTTCAATTATGTCAATATCATCAGCGTATCCGAGTTATTGGATGGACCTTTGGAAGATTGTGCTTCTAGTGTTGACGGTTGAGTTTTGCACAATTCTTTCCAGAACGATGTTGAAGAAGTCACATGACAGTGCATCCCCTTGTATAAAACCTTTTTTGACATCAAATGCATCAGTAAGATCTTTTCTGACCTTAATAGAGCAGCGTGCATTCTCCATCGTCATTGTGCACAAACGGATAAGTTTGACAGGGATGCCAAAACTAGACATTGCTCGGTAGAGCTCTTCCCTATAGATGCTGTCATACGCGGCTTTAAAATCGATAAAGAGATTGTGGGTATCAATTTGAAGCTCCTGGGGTTTTTACAAGATCTGCCGTAGTGTGAATATAAGGTCGATAGTGGAAAGATAAGATCGTTGCCGCAATTAAGAATAACAAATCGGTAGGAATTCCCACTGAGCTTTTACAAGCAGCGCCATAGTAATTAAGCAAACTGCTTAATCAGCTCAAAAAAGAAACTAGGCCCTAGCTCTCAACGTACTGTTGCGCCACTCATTTTTTTATGATGAATCCAAGTGTCACGTTCTGCACGATGGTAGGTTGTCAGATGATTTTGAAATCCGTAGCGGAGTCAGGCAGGGCTGGATTCTGTCACCAATATTGTTTTTGTTGTTGATAAGCGATGTTCTACGCTCAGCTTTGTCTGGTTGTGCTTACTCTTTCAAAGGATCATGGATCTTCATCAAATGACAAAAAGTTGGAGAGAGAAGCAGAAGTTGTGGGGCTGAAAATGAATTCCGGCAAAAACAAAAATGATTAGCTCCGGAGCCGGACCATCCTCTCAAATAAAAACTTTCTTGCAACCGGTGGAAAAAGTGGAAAAAGTGGAGAGTTTTCAATACCTTGAAAGTATCGTCTCCATCAAAGGCGGAACCGAACAATTCGTTATATGCCGCACCGGCAAAGCAAAAGTTCGGTATGCTGTCGAAAATTTGAAGAAATAACTCTACGAGCTTAAGAAGACAGCTACGACTGCTTCGCGCAAATGTCGAATCTGTGCTTCTTTATGGGTGCAGCACTTGGAAAGTTACTTCGGCCATTACAAGAAAGCTGCAATCCTTCGTGAATAGATGTCTTCGTAACATCCTCATGATTTTATGGCCAAACCGTATATCATATGAGGTCCTTCATAGAAGGAAAGATCATTAACCTATGGACTCTATAATACGAAGGCGTAAGTGGATTGGACATACGCTTCGAAAAGGTAACGATTGCATTGCAGACCAAGCAATGCAGTGGAAACCACTCACACGAGAAGAAAGAAGACCTGGGAACGAGAAGCACATCAAGGCGGAATTAGAGTCAATTAGCAAGAGTTGGAGGGAGCTGAAAAACATCTCCCTATGCCCCATAAGGGGTTCCCAACGGACTTAACAGGTCTGAGGGTCTAAGAAGAAGAAGAAGGTTTTCTTAGATTTCTGAGAATTTTCTAAAAAATGTATTTCCAGCGTTTTTAAAAATACTCGTATGCTGTTTATAATTTTGACTTATAATTCATCTTTCAACTTTGATTGTCCAAGTTAGGATGATTTAACAACAAAACTAAACGATTTCAACCTCGTTGAAAGTTCATTTTTTCAACTAACGAGTTGCTTCACAAAACCAAAAGTATTACATATTACCAGAGTTCGAACTAATGCTCAAAGTTTTTCATAATTTAACAATAAAAACTTAACTTAACTTATCTTATCTTTTATAAAATTAGTCAGCATTCATATTTATGAAAATCAAGTCCTTAACTGGTTCTAGTGAGGCCTATACACAGTTTCAGTTGCCTCTAGAAAATAATAATGCTTATTGCAATTGTAAAAATTACCATTTTGACTACTTGTAAATCGATTACTGTACAAATTCGATATCCACTCCCAACAAATTAGATTCCAAAATCATTGCACAATCCAATTCCCTAAACAATCTTTATCATCGTGAATTCCCATGTACCTAAGCAAACCACGGCATATCAATATTAATATACCAAAACATTAAAAATCATTTTCACCTCTCCAGAGACATTGAACCCTTTTCAGATATGAATTTTTTAAGCTTTTAACCTTTGAAGGAAGGACTATATGATGCCATTCCAATTGTCTTCTTTTTTTTTAAGCGAAAATTTCAATGTTAAGATTATGTTATAATATGCTCGCAGGATACAGGTTTGATATAAATCTTCTTGCTTGTCAAATTTCGTATTCATCGATATTGCGTGTATCTAAAGGTTTTGTGTTGCTTTGGCTCTAATCGCATTTCCATATACCTTTATGAGGAGGCTGAGCTTTAAATCGACCCTCGGGGGCTTTTTTGGCCAAACGGAATTCGAAAAACATGTATAAGGATGAGTTTTGGGATGATTTCTTTTAGATGTTTTTTTTTTGTTAAAAAGTTGTTAGGAGGAAAAAATATTAAAAGGCATGCCATTCACTTTCATATAGATATCTACCCTACCTACCCTTCGTCTTGGTCCTTAAAGAAGAATGTCAAATCGTTATCCCTAAATAAGACATCCATTTTTTATTCCTTCGCCTTTCTGTCAATTCCACATGGCCAACTTAGTGTGATAGTCCTTTAATACCAATACCATATACCAGCTCCATTTACGCATTCCATTCATATTCATTTCCTCTTTTTGCTTGTGTTGTTTTTTTTCGTTTGGTATTTATGTCGTTGTCTTTGTGATTGTATGTCCGATGCTATATAATCTATTTCTCTTCCTGTATCGTCCTTGCTGTCATATTTATAGTGTATCAAGTGGGATTCTGTTAAATTCATAGCCATATCGTAAAGCGTATATTTGAACGTCTAAAGATCAAGTCTAAATCCAAAAGATAAATGACCATTTTTAATGCTGACCCACATACACCACATGTGTTCAAGCTGTTTCCCAAACCCATCATGATGTGCTATACATACGAATCCAATATAATCGTCTTAATGAAGCCATCATCATCATTGACACTTAAGGATAACGAAAACAATCTATGTTAAATTAAGAAGCCACACATCAATTTGGAGTATAGACCATAACCAGAGAGTCATCAAAACACCTTGTTAGCAGAGTTGTATACGTACGTACGTAGATTTATTGGTCTGAGCTATACGAATGTCCTTGTTTTGAAATCAATGGGACATGATGGGACGTCCCCGCATCTGACCGATCATAAAAGACACACATCGGCATCAGGCAATTGCCCATTAGACTCTAATTTAACTTAAAGGGCGCATTGCAAACAATTCATTTTTCCCGCATAGGTGTAGCACCAATTTGGTATATGAAAGGACTATACAAGGATTCACACACAAAATTGTCTATTATTTTGTGTGCTGATGCATCCGGAAAGTATAAACATTGCGGACCACATTGGATGATATTTAACTATAAGTTATATAGATATATAGACAGAAGAATAGTGTGTCCTTGTTTGTATCCCTTTTGTTCAGGACTGCATTGTTCCTGCTCTATGCTGACAAAAAAAAGAAAACAAAATAGGACATCATCAGCCACAGTCACAGCCACAATTTGTGCTATAAAGACATTAGCATTGAATGTTTTCAATATAAAAAAGGACCTCCAAATATTTCCAACGCACACAGTCGTATATTTATACTTTTGAACACAATCAATACAAAAACACAGATGGAAAAATAAGGATACATACAACATAAAAGATTGAATCCCTGCTATCAGGATTCAACAACGTGTGATAAATGATCAATTCCATCAGAAAAGTACACACATCACAACAACAAGGAAAAAAGGTCAAACGTTCGTTATTTTGATTTTGAACGAATTTATATTGAAAATCCTTTGAATTGAATTGAATATACGACATCGCATATTTGTGGGACTATGGGTATTCAGGATAATATAAGGAAGTTGTGTTTTTATTATTTTTTAAAGTCGAGAGCGTAGTTTGGCATCGGCGTCATATACCTACAAAGTCGACGGGTGGTCCGGCAATTCGTATGACTTGTGTGACAAATGTGTATGATTTTTTTTGTCTGCATATGTCTTGTTTAAGGATGGAATTCCCTGATGATGATAAATAGTGCAGATATCGAGTTATAACCATATTTTTGTCGTTGTTATTCGAAAAGAATTTAAAATAAGTCATTCAAAAATAGTGAATAAAACTGAAACTTAATTTATGAGAAACTTCTTTAGAATTAGGTAATAAAGGGAAGTTGATATCGTTCTTTCTAATTTCTCTGTGTGATTAGTTTTTAAAACTATTAAAGATTGATATTTCAGAAAAATGTTATTTACTGAGATTAATCACTTAAGACGAGTTATTTATTTCTTGTATAATATTTGCACAACTAAGTTTTTTGGAATCAATTTTCCGAAGAATTTGGAAATTCAAATCTGACAAAAAGTTTCAAGAAAATTTGTTTCCTGTTCGATTCTAAATCACGTGGTATGTCAGATTCCGAACTATAAGTGCTAAAAACATTTTATAAATAAGAAAAGTATGAAAGGCCCACACTGATAATTTCCCACCCCTCTGTAGATTTGTTTTGCTTAAAAGTTTGTAGGTTTATGTGTTTTTTTAAAAAGTTGTAAGTTGAATCAATCTTGAAAATTTACTTGAAAAATTACTAACAATATTTTGCATATAATGAAAAAGCTTGATTTCAAAAACTAGTTTTGTTATCGAGATTTCTAGTCGAAATCCAATTTTAAACAATTCTAGTAGCATTTCTTAAAAGTTTATATTTCCTATATAAACAAATACAAATTGGATAAATTTAATTAATTTGAAATGAATTTTGAAATTAAATTTTTACCAAGTTTTAGTTCTGTTTTTTTTTCTTAAATTTTTATTTTTTTTAAGAAAATCTGTCTATTCGATTTTTGCCCGTATGTTTAAAAACAATATTTGTTATGAAATAAAATTAGTTTAAAGCCATAGTCTCAAATTTTTGAAAAGATATTTAAGTCGAAAAACAATTTTATTAAATTTGTTTTAGCTTTTTTATTTTTTGTGAAAAATTGTTGATTCATTTTTTTAAAAATTTGATAGAATGTTGAAAACAGTATTTCTTGGAAGATAAAATTAGTATGAAGCCATAATCTAATGTTTTTTTAAGGTTTTTATTTAAAACAAAATGTCAGTTCGATTTTTCTCAAAATTTTAAGAAATGTTGAAAACAATATTTCTTATCAGATAAAATTATTTGGAAGCCATAATCTCAAATTCTTGAAATTTTGTTTGGATTTATAAGGAACCGTTTTTTGAATTTTTTTACAAAAATATACTTGTTTGGTGTCATGTTATGATACCCGTGTTTTTTTTTGGAATTCTATGGATAGTAGAGTAGAAAATTCCCCAGAAACCCCATCAGCACTAGCCAGATTTTTGTATTTAAAAATTGGTACAACTTAAAGAAGATCTGTCAGAATAATAATTAAAAATCTCAAATAGAAGAAAGTTTGGTGAAAATTAAAAGTTAAAATTAACTTAAGCTGAACCAGTTCTTCATTGTTTAACACGAATGAAACTATCTCACTTGCATTTCATAAGAAACATCGAAACACCATTGTGCTGTCAAACTTAATCATTTTTAAATATTTTTGTGCGGTGGAAATATCAAAAAGATTTATTTAATCTAAACTGAGATAAATCTTTATTGGAAACATAGTAAAATAAGCCCAGTTAGTCCATTTTCATTAACAAAACTAAATAATATCAACAGTAACAGATTGATTTTTTTCTCCCAAGGGAAAACACATGATTCCAAATGCACAACTACTCAACGAACACTGCCATCGAGATACGAGTGCAATATCAATCGTACCAACATTTGAGAACGAAATCACATAAGATCCATTCGAGACTCGTATAAATGGCAAAAACCCCAGTATTAAGATTCTACTTTCACTTTTATCGGTAGTATTCATACTTCTGATATTGTTTTTGTTATTCGTGTAAGACCCTACTATACTATTGATAGATTTTCCAACAAAACACTTTTAGTATATAATACAAAATTTAATTCAAGTCTCTAGCGTTACTTGTTCGTGAGATATTTAGGGTTTATCAAAATGTTCACCTTTTTTTTTTAAAAACTACCCACTCAATTTTCTTGAGAGCGCTTTCTTCACCTTTCTCCATTATTATCTGTGTAACAACATTTATTTAAAGTTGCCATTTCTATTCGTTCTTGAGCTTTAGACGACGAAAAAAACTACCGGAATATACGACGTACAGAAGTACTTAGACACGTACTCACAGACATCTTTCTAAAAATGCCTTATTTCTACTCTACAGACCTTGAAACGTCGAGAAATATCAACATTTTCAATTCGACAAATCGAAATTATACAAAAACTTCATTTGGGAAGTTAATATTTCTGAACGAGAATTTTGAACATGTTTGATTTAAAACAATTGCTTGAAGAGTTTTATATTTATGAAAAGCTATAGTCAAAAACATGGTCTCACTAGGTTAAATGAAGAAATTTTCTATTTTCATTGCTTTGCAATTCTTTAATCTTGTTGCGTTCAGTTCTAAATTTTGTAAGTGCATAATTTTTCAGTAAGATAATTTGACATCCTGCTTCTTTTGACATTTTTTTAAAACTCACTACAAAGTGGTGAGCATTTTAATGTCACAATTTTCAAAAGAAGCATTAAGGGCTCAAGATATCCAATAATATTTATTACACAACAGAGCCCATTAGTGACAGGTTTTGGATTTTGGGTTGACTTTGTGATTGGACCTTATTTATTACAATAAAGACAGTGTACTAGTTTCGGTATGAGCTGCCGAGCGAGAAAAGTTAACTCACCGTAAAATTTCTCGAAGTGATGACAATCGGAAAATAATATCTTGCGACCTTAACACATTTAATATTTTCAGTTTGAAGTTACGTGGAAGATAAGATCTATACTAATGTCTCACAATCATTTCAAGATCTTAAAGATAGAATTCGTGAAATACCAAATTATTCGGCAAATATGATTATTAGACATGAAAATAATTTGAGTCCATTCGCCTAATATCTTTTCAAATTGGCATAAGATTAAGGGCCACCAAACTCACTTCAATCTAATTATAGTTCCATTCCACACGGCATTCCTTCCGCGTTGTTAAAATATTGTTGTGATTCCATCTGTACTCCTTTACTTAGCATATTTAACAAGTCTCTCCAAGAAGGTATTTGTATTGAAGAACGTTAACTTTCTTATTTTGTACCAATTCATTAATCAGGTTCTTTTAACTGAGGACGGGACCAAGAACATTATACGAATCGCAAGTTCAGCACTTGTCCAAAAACGCAGAACAAATTCATTAACTTTTGACCAATGGACGACCCAGGCGGGTCATATGGGCCATAATATAATTAAAGATTCCATCTAAAGATTTGTTAGTAATTTAACGACATTTACTTAAATGCACAAAAAAAAAAAAGAATATTGAGGTGATTTCTGCTTGCGACATAGTGGCAAGTATTGCATTCCTAAAAAAATCGAACTCGAAATTTTGACAAGTGGAAAAAAGTGGGGCCTCTGCGTCTGTCTGTCTGTTCTGGCTCCTACATCTTGAAACGTTGTGCCGATTGAGTTCAAACTGGGAAATAATGGTTTAAGCCGATTAGCGTTGGACTGGCATACCAGAGCTCTTGTGTTCGATCCCTGCCTATTCCATTCAAAGTCTTTTTCACATGTACTGCCTCTTGCGAGTAATTGACAAATTCTTATAGCGTAATTTTTGTCATGAAAAGTGCTTTCTCAAATTTTCCGTTCGGATTTGGCTTAAAAAACTGTAGGTCCAATCCATTCCTGACAACAGTACACGCTCACAGAAATGGTTTGAGAGTTGTCACTAGGTCTAGTCACTAGGTCCTAGTTCTCAACGGACTGTTGGACTGTTGTGTTGCGCCAACCAATTAATTTATTTATTTTTAACAGCAATCGAAAAGTCGAATTTTTCAATAAATAACTGATACATTTTTTAAAAACTTTCTAAATTGTTTTCTTAATTTGGCTTTTTTCTACAAGAAAAACATATTTCGGAATTGAATCAGAAGAGTAAACTTCATAAAACCCTATTTAGTTTTTAATTTTTTAATTTTTCTCAAGTCAATATTATGTTGTCTGATTTTTAAAAACATATTGAAAAGGCTCACCATGTAAAATGTAAGCACCAAATAACTGCATATCAAAAGACAAAATTTACAAATCTATATGTAAAAATCAATTTAAAAAAACCGCTCTATTGATTTTCAAAAAAAAACTTAAGTTAATCTAAGTTTTTTTTTTGAGAAATAAAATGGCATTTACATTTTTGAGAAAAACTTATTTTTAAACAAACTTTTTAGAAGACATTAAAAAATTCTAGCGACCCAGTAGTGCATTTTATTTTTTTTTTTGATTTTTTGTTTAATACAAAAATTTTAAAATCTTAAACAAATAAAACTCTACTTATTGAAGTGAATTTGTTTTGGAAGCTCTAGAACTAAGATTGAAACACGGATTTTAATAATATAAACGTCCCAAAAACAGCAAAAAAGACACTTTAAATGTCTTTGAGATTCTGAAACGTGTTATTTGTGAGTGCCACACAAAACCAACTTATTTGTTTAATTTAATTTGTTTTTATCTAACTTTTAGAGAATTTATTTACTAAAATGCACCTATTTCCTTAAATTCAAGAACCAAATATTTTTCTACAATTTTTAAGTTTTGTTGACTACTTTACCATCGAAATATTTTCTAGAAGCTACGATTAAGCAGACTAATAGCAATAGTAATAATAAACTCCCGAAAATTGTGTTCGAAAAAACTACTTTTAAAAAAAGACCGATAATTCATTATCAGATCCTCTCTCATTTTCTGGATTTTTGAAGCTTTCTTGGCATTAATAAAGCTTTTTAAAAACAATTTCTTACATTTCTGCGTGAAATGCACCAAACACCATCTAAACTATTTTGTTTTGGGTCTTAAATATGGCATATTTAGAAAACTGTTGGAATCTTGGAATTCTTTCCATAACTTGCTGGGCATAGTGTTTTAAAATAATTGTAAAACTAAATTTGTCATTTTACACCTTGAAATGTGTAAATATAAGGCTAAGATGCCCATAATGTTATCTAAAATTTTGTCTGCCTTCTTTACAGTACATTAAAAAAACATTTTTAAACGGTTATAAGAAAAATCGTCCATATGTTAAGGGTGTGACCCCCCCTCATTAAAACTCTAGATCCGCAATTGATTTCCAAGTTATTTGAAAGTTTTGTGAAAACTAAGCTTGATTTTGTTACAAGTAAATATTTAACTGAACACATCATGGCTTTGATCGGGTCGATCGTCTGTTAACAATTTGGCTTATTTTACTTCCTTTTCCACTAATGCTTTAGAATAAACATTTTAAGTAGACGCAGTATACAATGACTTTAGTAAAGTAATTGATTTTGTGAACCGCCAAACTTTCCTGAAATAACTTGAGATTTTTGGTTGGCATACTCACTTTCTTCGTTGGATATCGCCATATTTATCTTGTAGAAAGTTCAAATTGAGATACGCAGTCAATGAAAATTCAGTGTATATCAGGTGTCCCAAAAGGTAACCACCTAGGACCGCTTCTTTTAACAAATATATGAATTTTTCAAAGCTTCGAGTTTGAATGATTGTCAACATTTGTAATCTGACAGAGATTCCCTATCAAACTGGTAAAACATCAATAGCTTCAAGTTGAATATCAAAAAGTGTAACGCAATCTATTTTTCTAGGAAATGTCATTTTTACTCATTCAATTATGCAATGGCTTTAGATAGGGTTTTAACTACGAGTATTAAGGACTTATGAGGTATTCTTGATTTCCAACTTTCTTTCAAAAATTATTTTGATAATTTGGTTTGGTTTGCTGAGGCCAATTCATTTGTAGCTTTTATTAAACGTAATAAAAAACATTGTAGAGATTCTTTCGTATTATTATCCTTACTAACATCTCTCGTCAGATCAATTTTGGAATACGCAGATGTTATTTAGAGTCCTATTTATAAATTTATTTATTTCTGATCGCATCGAGAAAATTAAAAACGATTCACGAAATATATAGTACATATTTGAAAGAATGGGTTGAAACTTTAGTCCTAGTTATGAGCTATGACAATTTATTGGAATAAAGTGTTAGAATGAAGAATGCTTGTTAGAGGCTTAATATGCTACCATATCCATTGTCCATCGTATCTATAGCTAATACCAATTTTTGTTCCCGCTAAGTCTATAAGATCTAGAGCCCTGTCATTCCAAAAAACTCGCACTACAAATTATAGCAGCAATGAAACCTTATCAAGATCTATTTTATATTTTAATGCAGTGTCTTCAAATACTGATTTTTCAGAAATGCGCAATGTATTTTAATGTCAATAAAATAATTACTATATTCAAACACGTTTTTCATTTGATTGACATCTAGATCAAGTGTTTGAAAAGCTATTTTCTAAAAAAACTCAGTAAAATGGGGGTTTTACCCTACATGAAGACATTTTTATAAAGTGAATGTCACAGGTTTTTTTTAAACATTGTAATATAAAAACTGATACATTTATCTAAACAACCAATTTAATCGATGAACTTTCCAAAGTTACAATACTTCCTAAACCCTATAAAAAATTATTATTAATGACTTTTAACGGCGCTCCATTAAAAAACTAACAAAATAAATGTTTAGTTAGTTTTGTTTCCTTGTTTTATGCATAATCTTTTGAAGAAAATCAATACCTAATGAGATCCAAATTCACGAAAGATTTAAATGTTTCCTATTTATAAATTCATTTCGATTACAACACAAAATTAACAAAAAAAAGAAAACAAAAATTACAACACATAAAAGCTTTTAATCCGTGTTTGCAAAAATCGTACAGATTTATATTAAAAAAAAAACATAAATATTTTAATTTTTAATTCCAAACAAGCAACAGGAAAACCACAGAAATTCCACAATCATAATCGCCTGGCAACAAACAGATGCGCAGCACCCAGAGACCAGGCTAAAAACATGATAGTTTTTGCAGTGTTTACTTTTTCAGGCAGAAGTACAATTAACATTTCACACATAACCACAAAGCACCGAATCCAGCTGTTGACCAAAAGGACACGCAAGGGCACTAATAGTCCTATAAAAACAAACCAAAAAGTCCCAGGATGATGCTGTGTTGGCTGACTGTGTGTCCTTATTCGATATAACAGGATACGCAATAAATTGCAAAACGCACTGAAATTCAACTCCAACTATACTAAATAGTTGGTATAGTTGTAGTTGTATAGTTGTTGAATGTGCAACATGCGGAGGTGTGTTGCAACAAACCTACCTGTTTTACAGGAAACTTCCACATGTGGCTAGGAAATGATTTGTTAAATCGCCAACACGTGTTTTAGATTAAATTGGCATCATTAATGCGTGTTTGTCCATTGTTAATGAAGTCCTTTGCGGACTGGCCACACGACCGAAGCGAGTCGAGACCGATTCCCAGCAGAGAGTAAGAGAAGAGAGAGCCAAATGATTTTCAGTTTTCACCATCACCATCAGCTTCAGCTGTGACTGTGTTGATATCATTACCGATTACCTGCCGCTTGATAAAACCCATCTATGTAATTCGACTGTGAAATGAAGGATCCTCCATGTGATTCAAAGATACACACACAGATTGATGAGGCCTGAAAGGTGTTAAAGAACCTTTGTAAACAGATTAAGTAATGACTTATGAAAACACAAAATTATGTTTACAGACATCCAGCAAGAAATAATCAACTTAGCCGGACCGAAACAGAAAAGCGGATAAGTTAGATGAGTTGTGTTGTTGATGGGAATTCCCTTGTCCTTTCACTGCCATTGCTATAGGGATATGCATGTGACAAGGACAATGCTTGGATTATCCTTTCGCCTTCGAAATCCAATTCATGTGTTTGTAAACTTGGTGTTTCAGATCATTTGTGTGTGTCTAAGAATGATTATTAATTCATTTGATTTTAGTATACTCATCGTCCTAGATCCTTTTGAGAGCGATATGGTGTTTCATAGCGCACCAAAACATACCATAAGGACAATAATCAGCCTTTTAACATGCTCCTGGATGGCGGGAAATCCTTCTATGCCTAATGTTTGCCTCTATAATGTCTGTTTTTGAATGCGTGTGTAGATTAATTTGATCTGAATGAGTGATGTTTTGTGATTTTGCCTACAGGATTACAAAGACCAGGGGTTGTTCTCATAATATTCATTTCCAAAGACAAGAAGAAATATTGATAGAGCGAGACTCCGTGATCAAACGACTTCCTGTCGGATAATCTGAATTTTAATTTGAATGATTACTTGGTATTTATGAGTTTTTGTTGTTGCCTAAGTATGGTTTTATCCAATTGGTTTCGGATGTTTTTAAAGAACAACATGACCAAATTTGAGTAAATATAATTAGTGTCAGCATAAATTGTGGATGCTCTTGTATTTTGTACGACCAGTTCATGTTGAAATTGATTTCTAACTAAGATGTAAAGCGGAACATAATATCACTATCGCTTTTTGGTTGGTAAATCTGTTATCATTTTTTTTAAACACGTTTCAAGGATGTGACCTTAAGATAGGGGTCATAGAAGATGTTTGAAATAACTATTTTAAATGACTAAAAGTTTTACTTTTACATCTGCAATTAGGTTGCAACTTGTGTAAGCTTAAACTAGTGTCAATTCAATCTTGTAAAATATGTGGTCAAAATAATTTTTATTTTACGAGATTGTTATAATAGTATAAAGGTTTGGTAAGGTTGACCTAACATAAATACAAAACATTCTAAAAGGTTTGCTACCAGGATAAAAAGTCAAACTATGTAAACCTGTTTAGATATTAAGTAAGGTAAGGCAATAAGAAAATAACGTAAGCACTTGTTGACATTCTTACTTTGAAAATTAAAAAAGAATGATTAGAAAAAATAAGCTACATAAGCGAATTTTCTCAAAATTACAATCAGGAGTAAACGGTAAAAAATAATTTTTAGAGAATAGATAATAAAAAGGGTTTTTTTCTTAGCTCAAAGCATTTAGAAACCTTTGAATTTTATTTCGGTTTTGTTTCAAATGAAAATTTTTAAAATGAAAATAGTCCTGGAAATTTAAACACATATTCACCTTGGCTAAATACATACAGTTGCTTCCAAAATTGAGCGTACACTCAATTGAGAGTTATTTATTTGTTAATTTTCATATTTAAGATGCAATGTTTTTGGAAAAATCTTTTTAATTTCTATTTTTTATTATTTTATTTCTTAAGAATACGTAAAAAGACATAACTTTACTTAACTTTACTTGTTTCTTAAATTGAATTTGAAACCAATGTTCGCCGCAGAAATAATTTTCGTTTCAATATTCTTTTCCTCATTTTTTTGTAGAAATGGCAGAGAAAAGAAACGAAACCGACATTGCTACAAGACAATTAATTTTAAAACTAAATTTTAACAATAAATCTTTAAGTAAAATTGACGAAATCGTCCGTCGAACACATTCAGCGGTCCAAAAAATACTTAACAAACATTGGTGTGAAGGTCCGATTATAAACGAACCTGGAAGAGGACAACAAAATCTTTCTCAGTAAACAGACGAATGATTTTAAGAAAATTCAAGGTAAATCTCAAAAACCAGTGTACCAAATCTTGGCGGCCGAAACGGGGACACTTATTGAAAGACTAGCTTAAACCGATATTGTCCGTTGCGTTCTTCGAAGAATGATTTTAAAGGCAGAGTTGCTCGGAGAAAACCTCTTATTTCCAAAATTAATAAGCGAATATGTCTTGAGTTCGCTAAAAAGCACCTCAACAAATCCCAAAGTTCCTGGAACGATGAGAATTTGCTTGCCACTGTTAAGCATGGAAGAGGACATGCTATATTATGGGGGTCAATGGTGGCAAATAGGACTGAGGACTTTGAATTTATTGACACAATCATGGACAAGTGAACATTTTTGGACGTTCTTCAACGAAATATGCCTCAGTTTGCAAAAAAACTGAATTTACAATTTTTTACTTGAAATACATAATAATCCAAAACACACATCGTTTTTTGTGAACGAAGGGTTGCTGTATAGTGCTAGAAACCAGCACAAGACCTTACCGCAGTCATCGGACCTCAATCTCATCGATAATTTGTGGAAAAAATAAAGTGAAGGGTGCAGAATTGCATCCCAACCAACAAAAGTCAATTGAAAACAAAGATCATGGAGTTTTGGGAAAAAATACCCCCGTCGTTTACTACAAAATTGTTGTATCAATACCGCGGCGACTAAAGGCTGTGATTATGGGTAAAGGTGGCACTACAAAATATTAAAATTCTAATTTGACCACTCATTAACATTTTTGTATGCTTTGAATTCCAAGTGTACACTTAATTTTGTGCCATGCATTTATTCAACATAAAATATTAAATAAAAGAAAATTGAACACAAAATTCCAAAAACATAACATTTTAATAATTTAAAACAGCAAAACAGTTTTTTTTGCTGGTGTACGCTCAATTTTGAGAGTAACTGTATGCATATACAAATTTTGTACTTTCGGAAAAAGTTGTGAAGAAAGAGCACATTAGTTATTAAAATTATATATTTGTGCAGAAAAGTTTCTTGTTTGTTGTTGTGTTATTTTAAGAACATTCTTCACAAAAAAATAAAATATCATGACTGGATAGGAAGAATATCAAAAATTTAAAAGTCATTTGATTTCAAAATTTTTTTTTAAATTTTCCTGATTTTTTTTTTTGTATTTTACTTTCTAAACTTTGTTGCAAAAACTACAGGTAACAAATTCAACAAATTTTGACCAATAGACGATCCAGGGGTGGGGAAGGGTGTTGGTCATATGAGCCATAAAGCTTATGCATTTAAGTTGTGTAAGAAAATATTTGTTGGTAATTTAACGACATTCACCAAAAAATGGTTTGTTGTCAAAAACATTTAAAATTTTTGTAACTTGAGTAATGCTTTAAATTATTTTCATAAAATTTGTTTCGATGAAAAAGAACAAAGATTCAGGTTATTAAGAAGAAACTTTGAATAGAGATCTTCAATTTTATATTAAGTTCCCTTTAAATTCCTGAAACTATCCTCCAATTCCATCTTATTATTCTTATGCACATAAATAATGAACATTGAAGTGATTTTTACTTGCGACTCATAGGAACTATGTATATGGCAACTATTCCATTCGTTCAAAATTTCGAATCAAACTTGACATTACGATGTTAGAAAAGTAAAAAAAAAAGTGGGTCCCCCATTCATTCCGTCTGTCTGTCTGTCCTGGCCCCTGAAGCATAAAACACCGTGCCGATTCAAACTGAACCGATTAGCTCAAGGCTTTTTTTTATGTTTTATTACTAAAAATGACAGCAGTCCCCATACAAATTTCTCGGTGTAAATTCAAAAATTCGAGTTTTTTCAGAAGTTAACCGATACATTTTTATAGAACTTTATCTAATTTTTTTCTTAATTCCGTTTCTTTCTACAAGAAAAACATACTTTGCTTTTTCTCAAATTTTCTCAAGAACTTAATCAGATTTCAATAATCTTGTCTTTCAATGCAAGCTCTTGTCAATGGTCAAATTTTCAAATTGATGATAATTTTTGATGATCGAAAATGTCATAATTTTGTTTTTAATAGCATTTAAATTTTTGAGATCATTTTTGTGGCAGGTAGCTATTGCAATATATTGCCGGGCAATATATTTCTTTCAAAATTGATTTTCTGTTGAATAAAACTTTTAACGTTGTAAAAAATTTAAGAAATCTACATTTAGAAGGGAATTTGCTTTAAATGTTCTAGAACTGATATTTAAACACGAATTTCAAGAATATAAATGTCCCAAAAACAGAAAAAATGACACTAATGGCTAATTGAAAAACACAATGCACGTTTCATATCTATTAATATAAAAGCTTTGAATCTCTTGAGAACTGAAGTGAAAAGAGATTCTGAAACGTGTAATTTGTGACTGCCACACATAAGTTTCATCCCAGCTTATTTGTTTACCTTAGTTTGTTTTTATTTTAAATTCAGAGAAATTATGTACTTAAATGCCTTTATTCTTTCTACAATTTAAGTTTTGTTGACCCGTTTAAGAAGAAACAATAGCTCCAATCTACGAGTAAGCAGACTAGTAGCGATAGTAATAATAGACTCCCGAAAAAAAACTACGTAAGAAATAACGGAAAATTCTAAGATTATCTGGGTTTTTTAATTTTTGTAGCGTTTTTCGCATTAATATAAATGGCAACAAAAAAGAAAATATTTTGTTGGAAGAAAGCAAAGTTTTAAAACAATTTGGTACATTTCTCAATGAAAGCAATAAAAATCTTCTAAACTATTGTGTTTTGCTCTTAAAATGGCATATTTAGAAAACTGTTAGAATCTTGGAGTGCTAAATTAAGTAGTTAGACTATACCTTGCTATACATTAACCTTCTAAAATAATTTAATATCTAAAGTTGTCAGTTTGGCCCGTGAAATGTGTACATTTAAGGCTTAGTTGCACATTGTGTTATTTAAATTTTGTTAGCCTTCTTTAAAAAACATTTTTAAGCGGTTGGTAAAAACTCGTCTATATATTAAATGCGTGACCCCCTCCTGATTAAAAATCTGGATCCGCCTTTGATTATTATTAAGAATAAATTAATATACATTCTACATTTGAACATTGTTAAAAATGTTGACCTCTCAAACGCATTTTTGTTTTTAACCCAAAATAAAAATGTTGATATTTTTGGTTATCAAAATTAATAAGACTATATGTGAGCTTTCTGAAATAATTTAAATTAAAAAAGTAATATAACAGTGCTTTGGCAGGTACTCTTCCGGAGCAATACAAAAATATATTTTTTATTGAAAGAGGTCCGGTTAAGAAAAAACTAATTTAGAGAAAATTTAATAAAAATCAATCAGTTCGTTTCTGAGAAAATTTGAATTTTAGATAATTGGCCAAGAAATTTGTGAGGGGATTACTGTTATTGTTGATCTTAAGAAAGTGAAAACAAACTTAGCTTTAAACCTTAGTTTTAAAGTTTAAATTCAATCGAAATTATGATTTGGGCTTTAAAGGCGTGGACAGACATGCAGACGGACGGCCGGAATCGGAGGATTTCGACTTTTTTTGACTTCTCTACCATCGTTATGTCATCTTCGGGGGTACACACGCACATATTCTAAAATAGTAAGAAACGTACGCACGTACTGTCGTGGCGTGATGGTAAGTGCTATCAAGCCAGAGGTCTTACCGCTTTTTTTCACGGGTACTGCCTCTTATGAGTACGGATTCGGCTTAAAGTTGTAGGTACCCTCCATTACTGACAACATTACTCGCTTACATGAATGGTTGAGGGTTGTTATTCACAAGGCCTTGACTTTCTTGGCTAGTTTATTTTTTAAGAAAACTTGGATAGAATATATTAGAGAGTGTCAACATCGAGTACTTAGATCTGTTTGAAGTTATAGTCACGCAGGTGATAGATAAATAGCAGTGATCCTTTATCCTCAACAAACATTCAAAAAGGTATCGGTTTTCAAAAGAAATAAAAAAAATATGAATATTATTATAAGAAGTTAATTTAACGGTCCTATTTCCATATCCTCATGAAAAGTTCACACTCAATAGTCTGATGATTATCAAACATTTTGGTCCTTATAAAATAAATCCTACGTTTTCAAAACAGAAAATACAATACAAAACATTTGTTTTCGTTCAAAATCACTCAAATGCAATCTGTTTCAAAATTTGCACAAAGTATTTATTTTTTAATTGGGACGAAACAACTTATAAAACAAAAGAAGATTGTATCTTTGCTCCTTTCCTCTTTTTGGAAATTCAGCCCTCCAATACTTTTATCCAGGTTGTTCTATTACTTAAACAAATAGATTGTTTTAGAAATATCGGTTATGAAAAAATCCAATGTTTTTTTTTAACTTCGACAGTTCAAGTTGATGGTTAAAACACCCATTTTCCATTTTCGAACTCTTTGGGATGTTGGATCGATGCAATTCAATCTATAAGTTCAAGCAGCTGGTTTTCCATGCACGTTTTGAAATACCACTTGCACCGATTTGATAAAACGAAAGATTTTTGTTTTTTAAAAAACAAATTTACATTAACGCTATTTATTTGCTTCTATAAATAAGAGTCCAACAATAGAGCATTTATTTTTTAAATACTTTGTACTCATTGTCCTTGTTTTGTCTTTTAGTGGTTTGCACTATCTGAAGGCAATCAGGGGAATAGCTATACAAAAAATATAACAAGAAACATTTTTAAGACCATCAATTTTGTATCTTTACGAGCAATGTAGCTACATTCAGACATTTAAGTCCTTTGTACGCCCTCCATTATCCTTCAGCCAGACTAATCGTTGATCTCAACCACCTGTGTAATACCAATCCAATACGATATGGCATATCCCAATTCAATTTGAAGCACATTAAGGACATTGTTAAGCGCATATTTTTAAGACCCAGTTTACCTGCATCAGCGATCTTATTGCGTCTTATAGCTGCGAGTAGGTATAGAGCAGCAATGTGAGACGAAGACGCGGCGGCGTGGTGGCGGCGGCAGTGGCGGCCAATCTAGAGACAATCGCCGCTGGAGATCTCCTGCGAAGATAGGTAATGTCCCCAAATATTTAGAGACACCTTAAAAAGGGTATGGAATAATTTCTTGACATATTACCTCTCGGAACGAAATAAAGGTATGCTACCTGCTTAGCTATGGCTATGGCTTACATCGCAGAAACACAATAGAAGTTATACGATGACGGTGATGGTAAGGGTTTTGAATGAAGTCGGATATAATTTTGGGATTTCAGAATGGAAATCGATACACTCACTATATATGAACTCATCTCTATATAGCAGAGTGATGAAAATGGGCAGGTAACCTATTCACCAGATAATCATCCATTAGCTACTGTTTCGTTATTTCGGATATTGTATGTACCTAGATGACTATCGCTGGATGATTGTTAGAACCTTTTCAGGGCTGATGCGATCGGCGCGGCGATGGCGACGATCGGCGCGGTGATGGTGGATGACGGTGGCGGAGGCGGTGACGGTCCAAGGTTGATCGTGATGATGATGATGACGAAAACGTATCTCGGATATCTTTGTGTGAAAAATAAGTTTCATTAATGTTGTCCCAATGTTTAAGCATCGGCGGATTATTTCTAAAATTGAAAAAAAAACATGATGCTTCATTTACCTGTCCGACAATAAATGGGTTTATCTAACTCGGAGACATTTTTCTCAATGTACTTTTAAGATCACATTGGAAACACAAACAGAAATAAAGAAAATAGAATGAAATTTGAACGCATATTTGTACATTTGAGGTATTTTGTCGAATTATATGTTTTTCTTTGTAGCTGAAGGAATCAATGAAATCAGGAAAGGTCTTAGATAAGAGGATAAGACATAATTTGATTGTTCTTTTTAATTTTATATTATGTGACCAACAAGGGCGTAATCAAAAACTGATACGCAAAGAATATGAGATGATGTCTATCTGCAGATCAAAACCAAATAAAGATTTTCTTTTTTTGCTTCAGTCTTTGAAAAATTCAACCATGCAAAAATACAAAATTAAACATCGCCTTAATATTGCTGATGCGATTTTCTTTACCCGAACACATTTCGTCATTTTTTGGATAAGCGTATTCGACCTAATGTGTGCTAAAAGGAATTGAGTGAAAGGGCAAACGCTTTAAAAAAAATTATTTACCGATAGCCATACACTAACGAACAACTCCACAACAAATAGCAATATGGATTTGATCAACTCAAACTTATAAAATGATCAAGACGAGTGTGTTACAGTTAACGAAGTTATTGTCACACTCCTTGGACTTAAAACTCGAAAGTCAGCTAGCTTTGATAACATACATGTCTTTTTTTAAAATCCTTCTAGAGTCAGGGATACATTTTTTTTAAATATATTCTTTTTTTGTATGAAGTCAAACTACTTTATAAGAGATTGGAAACAGGCTAAAACTATTCCAATTTTGAAACTTGGAAAAAAACGTTAGCTATCCTGTAAATTATCGTCCTTTAAGTTTACTAAGTTCTGTAAGTAAAAATAATTGAAAACAAACTAATGGGACATATTAGCAATAACAATATTCTGCCTCCTGAACAATTTGAATTTCATAGTACAGTCCACAAAATTGATCGAATGACCAAAATTATTAATACCAAATTTTTTATTTTTAATGGTAAAAGTATCAATATGGTTTTACTTGACGTTTAAAAACCATTTAATTTTGTTTGACATGACGGGCTCTTACACTAACTTTCCTATGTATATTATAAAAATTGTTAAGTTCTTTCTGTCATCAAGAACTTCAGTTGTTTCTGTTAACAAAAATCTTTCTGAAATGTTTGAGTGCAGAGCAGGCGTGCCTCAAGGATCCGTTCTTGGTCCAATGCTATATACAGTTTTTTCTGCCGATTGTCCTGTCGCGCAAAATTGAAATAAAGCTATCTTTGCAGATGACACCTGTGTATTTTCTTCTGATTCATTTGGTTCCCTTATTGAGACCAATTTGCAATCTTCGTAGAAAGTACTTCAACAATATTTTAACGATTGCAAGATTAAGATAAATGCTTTGAAAACTCAGGCATGCTGCTGAAGCGATTTTCTTTACCCAAATATATTTCTTCAGTTTTTGGGTAAGCGTATAGGACCTAATGTGTGCTTAGAGGAATTGAGCGAAAATTTCAGCAAACCAAATCCCTTAAAGATGTGAAAATAATTGTTCATGCCGTGTGGCCAGTAACAGAGTTGTGTTAGAACACAATATTGTTCAGATCTTTATTCCCAATTTCTGGACACACAAATCACGCAATATCTCGCCATAGCTAACACTTTTTACTGCAACTACTTGACTGACATAATTTTTTAATGAGTAGGGTCTAATGGAGGGGATTCCTATCAATCAGTCTTTGATTTTTGAGCCTCTGAGATTAAATAGGGCCTTATCATTGAAATTTTTTGAAGATCGGCGTAATGACCCCTTGGCTTTCTGTATTAGTTCTGATTATATTCGAGCATCTATTAATTCTAGAATGTTTTTTTAATTTTTCCCTAAGAGATCCATTAAAATATCTAAAGATTCCAGACATATCCCAAGAATATATCCTCCCATTTTTGAGACCATTCTCGAAGTGACTTCTTAAAGTAAAGAGATATACAGGTGGCAGTCCGCTTTCAAGAAGAATTATATAATTGGGAGTTGTCTGTAGTAAGTAGAACGTTTTTTTAATGGAAAACCGTTGCAATTTTTCCACCAGATCATACTGTTGAAATCACATACTTGAGAGCCATAAGTCATTATTGAGCATGGAGCAGCTTCAAATACTGTTAATTTAATGCTATGTGCAACTTTTACATTTAGTTACATTCATCAACAACTTCTATGTTTCCTCCATTAAGACCCATCTCTCATTCCTACAATGCCTCTACCTCTACTTGGTTTGAAAATTATTACCTCAGACTTTGCCGTATTTGTGACCAATTTATCATGAAATTTCTAGCATAATTAATTTATAACAAAGTGATCTCCCCGATCTATACTATCAAAAACCGTTTTAAAATCAAAAAGTATAGAACACACTTTTTTTAGGTTGTCAAGTGAAGAATCAACTATGTTATGAACAGTAAAGCGGTGATCAATCGTTGAATATCCTGCCCGAAGACCTGCTTGAAACTCGGTGAGTAATCTGTTTCCCTCTACCCAAACGTCAAGCCTATCTAAGACGATGCCGGTTAATATTTTAAGAATACAATTCATAAAAGAAATGCCTCTTTAATTCTCGACCCTATTTATATCAAGAAAAGACTATTGATTTTTTAAAACTTTCAGGTGCTATGACTTTGCTTATTTCTCTAGAAAGCTATGAGGAGCATTTTTAAAAAACTCGTAAGGAACCCATTCATACCATTCATACATGACTTAAGATCGGTTTAATGGTCCCGAGTTTTCTTTATGGAGTCTGTCGACGACCACGTTTCTTTTATTGAAGGAAACATTAGCTCTCTTTTCAATATTCACGTTCCCTACAAAACAAACATTTTTAAATGCAATAACCATTAACGAACAGAATAAAGTTTTAATAAATAAGCGCAATCAAGCTTACAAAGTTTGGAAACGTTTTAGACTGGACGAACTTCATAAGGTCTATACTGACTTAGGAAATAAAGTTGTAGCTTAGATCAGTGAAGCTAAGAGACGTTTCTATGCTCCTCGACTTAACGCTTCATTAGCCGGTCATAGATTTTTTTTTAAATTTGAAAGAAATTGGTGTTGGTAAGCACTTGAACAGTGTTTCTACTATCATTGATTGTGATGAGCTAAATGCCAATTTCACATCCCTATCATCATTTGATGATGATAGACTGTTGGCCCAAACTTAAGACTCCCGAAATAAATCTCCGTTTCGAGTTCATATATTTTTCATCATTTCAGGTGATCGTCTGGCGACTGTGCTGTATTATAAAACATACTTGTTAAAAAAGACAGCGATGTTACTTAAATGTGTTGAACATTATCTAAATCCGCTAACATTGAAAATATATGTTTCGCATATTTCCTGGATTAAGCCAATTCGACCACATCTTTCAGTTTTCCATTATATAAGCATTTATGATACTGCCTTCATCAACTTGCTTAAGTGTCATACTTTTCAAGATTGTAAGTACTCGCCAACCTTCATGACTCTTTGACACTATTTAGTGTTCGATCTCAAGGCTTTTAAATCAAATACCACATCAACCTTAGCTAGATGAGTTGGCAAATATATCGCCCTATATTGAATTAGGATAAGATTTTAATAGTAATCTGATCTTAGAATCCTCACTCACTGACGATTTGAATTTAATTTAAACCCAGTAAATACACCTACTCCCACAGACTTTACAAGAGAATCAAGTACCCTGCTTGATGTATTTCTTGTAAGCAACTTAAATAAAGTTCTTCACTTTGACCAACTGTCTGCGTCTTGTTTCTGACATCGTGATCTGCTTCACCTAACTTTTGAGTGTGAACCTTTAGTTTCTTGTAATAGTTAGAGCTTTAGGGACTTCACAAATATAAATTACTATCGCTTAGAACACGACTTAATATCAATTGATTGGTCTCTAATTTCTAGAATGGTATTTATTGCATTTATTCAGGAAAACTAAAACTTCCTTTTTAATGTTCACGTCCCAATTAAAACAAAAATCTTGAAGTGCGAGGACTCTCTTTGGTTTACCAATAATGTTAAAAAACACTAATCAATCAACGCTATACAGCATATAAAATGTGAAAACGTTGTAGACTTGAAATATTTCGGAGAGCTTTCAACAGCTTGAGAAACAAAGTTATGCTTAAAATCAGGGAATGAAAAAAATGTTATTCTTCTTCTCAACTAAATCCTTCTCTGGCTGGTCATAAGCTTTGGAAGAATCCTAAGGATATAGGTTCAGATAGTTTCATTAACTGTGATGAATTGTAAATCTTTTGAACATCATGATAGCTCCATCACTTTAATCACTGGGCTTAAAGCCTATCTTCTAAAGGCTTGAGCTTTTCCAATGTGAATGAAGAAGATGTTCTTAAATTTTGCTTATCTATAAAATCTAATTCAGTGGGTTTTGATAAAATTCATCCAGTGTTTTTAAAAGCGACCTTTCCATATACCGCAAAACCTCTTACTTATCTCTTCAGTACTATTTTAACGCCTGGAGTTTTTTCCGCAAAAATCATTCCCAAACCAAAGAATCGTAATGAGTACGGATCAATAGCTATACTACCTTTTTTATCATAAGTTCTAGAGAATATCTTAAATACGCAGATATGACAATACTTCGATCAAAATGAAATTCTATGCCCAAATCAATCCGGGTTTCACCCAGGTCATAGCTGTACAACAGCTCTCTGAAATGTAGTTGAAGAAATTAGAGAGAGTCTTGATAAGAACCATGTGATTTTCCTCACACTTTTATACTTCTCAAAAGCATTTGACATCGTTGGCTACAATATTGTATGAACCAAACTACGAGATAAATTCCAGTTCTTGTCATCATCAGTGAAACTAGTTTTTTCATATGTATCTTCAAGGATTCAAGCAGTCGTTGCTAATAATCAAACGTCTACCTACCTTCCGCTTAGTCGAGGTATCTCCCAAGGATCAATTTTGGGACCTCTTCTATGTACCAAGTATATAAACGAACTGCCGTCTCTAGGACGGCTGACGAGGATCAACTTCGATATAGCTGTTCTCTAGGTCTAATTGAACATGGAGGTTATGAGATCAGAGATAAATGAATACCTAAGACACATTGATTTCTCGTGTCAAACAAATCCATTTAAAGAAAGAGCTCCAAAGAGAATCGTTTGGCAGTACGAGAAAGCCAACTGGGACGGTCTCAATCATTTCTTCAGGATCTTTAACTGGTCGCTATGCTTCCTCGGTAGCGACGTAGACTCCAGTGCAGATATGGTTTCTAGTATGATTCATCTGGGAATGGAAACGTTTATCCGAATTGGGTTAAAAGTATTAAACCTAAGGTTAAATCATGGTTTGATTCGAGCTGCAAAGAGGTTATCAAGGAGAAAAAGGTGAGCTTCCGGTGTTTTAAAGCCAACCCAACTGAGGAAAACCGGAAAAGGTTTAAGCAAGCCAGGAAGGCCTGCAATGCCTATATTCGAAGGACCAAATTCTTACATGACCAAAAATTACGGCGAAAAATACTGCAATGTCCCAAAAGCAGTAAGAATGTTTGGTCAATTTTAAAAAACTTCTTCCTCTTCCTTGAGTCCTACGCTTGTTGCCAATGACACTCCTTTAGTAAGCTCTATTGATAAAGCCAAGTTATTTGCAAGGCAGTTCGCCGAAAATTCCACCTTACCAGATAGTGTCATGACTCCCCCAGTTCTTGAACGCGTAAATGATTCTATGGGACCAATCTTTTTTCGTACTCGAACTGTGGCGAGAGTTCTTAAAGATCTCAACATTCATAAATCCGCTGGCCCAGATGGTATCCCTGCTATTATTCTGAAGAGGTGTTCTTCCACGCTAGCAAAATCACTGCGTAAGCTTTTCCATCTATCCTATTCTTCTGGGCTCGTTCCGAGTAGTTTGAAAACTGCATTTGTTCAGCCAATCCCAAAAAAAGGCGAATCTTCTTCTCCCACAAATTACCGACCGATAGCACTAACGTCCCTCCTTTCTAAGGTCATGAAAACGCTGATTTGTAATCAGCTTAAGAAATATCTTGAGGAACGGAAGCTTCTTAATGACCGGCAATACGACTTTCGTAGCAATAGGTCCTCTGGTGATCTCATGGTTCATCTCACCGAACAGTGGAACAAATCTTTACATCGTTTTGGAGAAAGTACGATTATTGCACTTGATATTTTAAAGGCATTTGATGAAGTCTGGCATCTTGCTCTCTTATCGAAAATGCGTGCTTGCGGTATCGACGAATCTCTTCTTCGTTGGATTAGAAATTTTAGTTTGAACCGTCAATACAAGTTGTTTTGGACAGATTCAAGTCTGAAAACCATAAAATAAACGCTGGTGTGCCCCAGGGCTCCGTTTTGTCTCGAGCCTCTTCCTCATTTTAATAAATGATCTCGTGTCTGCTACTTCTAATCCAATACATTGTTTCGCTGACGATAGCACTCTCAGCTTTTCATATTCGTTTTCAGACTAACAACCCTCCCCTTCGGATGTGGAACTGCAACGGAAAAATATGATTAGCTCATTGAATTCCGACCTTTACAGCATTGTTCAATGGGGAATAAGAAATCGTGTCGAATTTAATACTTCGAAAACGCAATGCTGTCTTGCATCGTTAAAGCGAGATAAACCCTCTTTGCCATTGTCTATGAGTGGCACTTGCATCAACGAAACGGAAAATCTTGACATCCTCGGAATGTGCATTAGCAACCACCTTTTCTGGAGCGATCACATACGCGATGTTGCCAAAAATGCCGCAAGATGTCAAGGTTTTTCGAGACGTTGCAAGAAATTTTTTCTCTCCGTCTGATGTGGTTACAATCTACAAAACCTATATACTTCGGAAACTTGAATATAACTCTCATCTCTGGGCTGGTGCTCCAGTAACTTATTTATTGACTTCATTACGCTATTCTTAACTTGTTTCTAGTCGTCAATATTTTATGCACGCGGTTCGATTGTGGAATTCCCACTGCCCATAAATATGATTGGATGCAGCACTCGGTTCAAGACGAGACTCTCGAAGATAAAATTTTTCTATTATATTTAATTAATTTTATTACCTTTCTATTATTAAATGCAACTATTCTTACTTTTTCATTTAATTTATCATAAAGTAATTTTGTATTTTGTTTTTAGTAGTTTTTGAATCTTTCTTTGGTAATGTCAATGAGTTTTTTTTACTTAGCAATATAAACATTTTTAAATATTAAAGATATTGTATCTTATTGTGTAAGCTAATTCCATCAAAATAAATAAAATAAAAATAAAAATAAAATAATTAGGGCAACTGTTTTTCGTCAATGCTGTTTGTTACAATTTCATCTAAAAGTTAAATATTTAAAAACTTAAAAACTCTTTTAATTATTTTAAAAATTGTTTAAGCATAGACCCAATTCCTATAAAGTTCCTATAATTTCTTCTAATCGATGAGTACTAAATTCATTGCCTACTAAACCGGCACAAAAATTCGTAAAGCCCTTTTGACTACAAACAAATTCCGAAAAAGGACTATCTTATCCTTATTACAATCCAATTCAATTCAATCTCTTCAACTTTGGACAAAACGAACATTAAACACATGTCGTCAACATCATAAGAGCTTCTAAAACATTATTAAATCCATTTTCCATATCGAGCAACAATATACCCAATGTTTTCCATAAACACCATCTACATTTATGTAGTTTTCAAATAAAATAGTTTGTATAGTTTTTATAACCATTTACATGTAAAACATTCCAATAAATAATGAAAATGTAATGAGAAACATCCATAAAGAAAACCGAAATTGAAATCCCTTTTAAGCCCTGAATGACAAATGAAATTGTCCTTTTCTATCTTAATGTTCCTACAACACTGGTTCTGCTATACTGCTAGTGCTATAATATACTAATCTCTATAAATGGGTCTGGGTCACCCCTTAAAACTTCCAAAACTCCCACCACTTCTCTCCGCATTCGCATCTTTATCAGATGAAGTTCTACACTCATATATAGATAGATATAGCGAAAAATACCATATCAACCTAAAAGGCATAATATCTAGAACCATCATCATGAACGGCATAAGAATATACCCGAACATTAAGTCCTAAATGGAGATCCAATTACTTAAAATGTTCCCCCATTGTTAGGCAAACAAAAATTTGCATATTTCTTATGTATGAGCACTACATCAGGCCTTTCGTTCGTATAGAAGTTTTGCCGGGCCGGCCGGGTCGGGCGTGAAAGTTCCATTTTTAAACCGCATAATTCGACACCAAGAACACACTCTATGTTAATGAATTGGAATAGTTAACGGAGAAGAGAAGAGCAGCCCACTCGGTGATGCCGTCCTGAATGCATATACCCAAATGCAGGACGAAAGCATCTAGCTACCTAACTGATTGCAATCTACCCCAAGATCAGGCATAAAAGCAAACTTTCTCTGCATGTGTGTAGATTTGGGTATCCTTTGCTCAAAGGACTCCCATCAGCTTCCACATTTCATTCCACTCCCATCCATTTGCTCTAAAGCCATCCAAGTTCACACTCTCGGTTAAACAAGAGTCGACTTTTGATGAAGTCCTAGATTTAATTCGACATCCTCTCATGGCAAACCGGGGGCAGATAGTTTGGGAGTCTGGGTGCGAAAACATCATCGTCTTACACTTATAAGGTGATAACTGTACATGATGTAGCAAAAGAAAGTTTTTGCTGGGAGTCCTCACGCTCACCCTAGTATTTTTGAAGGCTCAACAGGATTTAGCCGGGTTTGCCTTCGGTCAATTTGACCAAGTGGATGGGCGTTCGTTCGGTCGGTCGGTGGCGAGAGTGTCAAGAGTGATTCTTATTCTTTGGTGTGCCACAACTTGATATGGCTGGACAGACTTCGACTTGCAGAAACAACATGATTTTGAGGCGAGCATATCTCTTCCATGGACCAGACCACACATCCATACCTAGCCAATGTTCTAGTAACAAGTACATCGTTATTCCAAATCGCACACATACTATAATCGTATGAGAGCTTTATTGTTGCTATGGCTAAATCCAGCCCCGAGCGGTATCCTCTGATGTTGGGGCTGGAGCTGAAGCTGAACCTAAACCTGATGCGCTCTCCTGTTTTAAGTTCATATATGCGACGATGATGATGATGATGGGGTGCGGACTACGGAGTTATCATTCGCTCCGAAAATTGAAGGTACATGCGGAGGTTTTGTTAAACATTTTCCGAACAAGCCAATGTACAAGTCTTCAGGCATCAGTTCGGGAATTGGGTTGGGGTTATGTTGGTCGGGTTATATGCTCTGATGATGAGGTTTTGCTCATGGTTGCATAGTGGTCTGGTTTTGTTGCTAAACTTCTTTTTATTTTCATATACATGGGTACATAAGTTCTTTTGTGTTGTTTTTTTTTTTGTTGAAAGAAAACTCGCCACAGGCATGACATCCTTTTGTATATCCTTTTAGTTAAAGCAAGCATCAAGCCGTGATGTATGCTTGGGGTAGGAGTAATAGCAAGAGAGAGAGAATGAACGTGTATAAAGAGCATTTCAACTATGAAATTATGTGCTTGACCCTTTATTGAGTTCAGCTCAGCGTTGAAGAAGTTCGTATAATGGTTTTCTTACATGCGGATGATGTTTTGCCCAAGGACACATCAGGATTCATTTTTACCGCATATGGAGTGGTGCTGTAAGCCCACCATATATGAAGGCTCATTGGATAGTCATTATTATTTTATTTGAAAAGATGGGTGATGTCGAAATCATTCCCGACAGCAATTAGCGGTATTATTTTGTGGCATGCGGTTCGCCTTGAAACAAAAACTATGTTATTTTTGGAATTTTATATCTTTTGAATTGAGGTCAGCGTTGTATTGAATTGTTTAGATTGATAAATTTGTTGGCAACTTATAATGCTGGGAGACCCAATGTTTAAGTTTTTAAAACTTTTAGTTCTAACTCAATATTTTTTAAGGTTATATTTTCCGTGGTTTAAAGATGACCTGTTAAACTCAATTGTCACTTGAAGTATCATTTTATTTAAAGAATTTTTGCTATAAAGCACTCAAAACTTACTACTACACTTTTTCCGCATTTCTTCATAATCGATCTACTACACGCTCCCGCGGCTGTGTCGGAGTTCAGCTTAGGCATTTCAATTTTAACACGTCTAGGTCACGAAAGCGAGATAGTTGTCATCAAACCAGGGGTTTCTTGTTGGTAGCTTGTTAAAGCCCAGTACGTCAGAGGCGGCTTCTCAGTTTGCATCTTGGCAATGTTCCTACTGGTTATCGATTCATTGGTTTGGCGGCAGAGAACTTCGAAAGATGTTACTTGAGGCTCTTTCAGAGAAGCATTTGTCGATTTGTGATTGTAGCTTTTTGACATTGTATTTTCTCCCAGCATCTCCCTGTTTTGCTTAAGTTCTGGAAATCCCAAGTGGTTCGAGTCGATGTTAGGTCCTCAGAAGGTTCAGACGTCTATGATGCAGAAAGCTTGTTTAGCATCGATCGCAATCCTGGTGACATTAGATTAATCTGGAGAATTCAAAGGTGTGGGAAACGGGTGCTTGCTACCATGACGTTTCGTTCCACAGCAAAATCGATGAGCCTGAATCCGGTATGGGAAATGTTGTCGTGCAGTCTGTTTTTTCCGATTATTCCATCAAAGATGTCTACCCTTCCTAGCTTGACGTTAAAATCGCCCAGAACAATTATTTTAATATCGTAGCTAGGACACTGGTCTAAGAGCTCGAAGAACATGTCCTTGGAGTTGTCATTTTTCTCGTATGTGAGGGCATATTAGGCTAATGTTGCCGAATTAAGCTTTAATGCGGATGTTCATGAGGAGCTCGTTGATGCACCTATAGCTCAAGACTTGTTGCCTAAGTCTGATTCCAATGAGAAAGCCACATCCAAATAAGAGTTGTTGATTTTCTTGGTAGCAGTCACCATAGTAAATATCGCAGTTTTTCATTCTCTTTTTGTCCCGCCAATCCCATCGCGTTCTCTGGATGGCGTTGATGTCTGCTTTGTAGCAGTCAAAAGCCTTCGCTAATTCTCCGGCTGCACGTGGTCTATCAAGGGACCTTACATTCCACGTGCCTATCCGAAGTAAGTTGTCCTTCAATTGTTTGCGTGGGTTGTCAACAGTAAATGCGTTCGTATATCAAGAAGTTTCTTGGTGTTTCGCAACTGGGTTTTCTTTATGTGGTCAGACCAGAGCCACAGCTCGGATGGTGTTCTTGAACTGTTATCAATAATTTCACGAACTCCTTCTATAACAATATTGAAACGATTTCTTTTCTTACACCAATATTTGTTTGTATTATTAAAAACTTTGCTGTACTACATACGAAAAACAGGTTCTCTCAATTTGGAAAACTTCCTGTTATATTTGCAAATACTTAGAAATGAATAAGAGTTCTCCAAGAAGGTCTTTCAAAAGGTACAGTTAAAAGAAAATCAGCTGAATCTCAAACCCCTCTCCTACCCAAAAAGATTTCAATGACTTACAGAGCAACCCAATTAATGTTCAATTCCGTAGACATTTGTTTGCTCCGCATTAAGCAGCTTACGTAACACAAAAAAAAACGACGTACTCAGAGCTGTGTAGTATCAGTGTTCCCGAAAGACCTCTTAGTTGTAAGAAAAAAAGAATCCATGATTTGTGGTTTCTAATAATTCTAGCCCATTCAACATTCAACACCACCGCCCTGATCATCATCATTCTCATCCTCATCATCTGCGTCCTGACTCCTGAGCTGAGCATGTGTCTTAAAAAATTGCAAAACCCATATATTTCATATCCCTTTATGGATTTCACGGTTGAAAGTGTGAATAAAAAATGGAAGAACACAACAAAAAAAAAAACGATTTAATTCTAGATATATGAGGTAAAGTATTCGCAAAAAAAAGGACAAAGGACACTCACTAAAAGTCAAACTCTATAATCCAATTTTAAAGGTCGTAACATCACTTCCTTTTTGCTTTTTATGTGTATTTCTATTTATTTCCTGATGGTTGTTGTTGTTCTTTTTTTTCCTCTTATAAAAAACAACCAATGAGTCTTATAATGTTTTCGGATGAACGGATGTATCCTTGTTACGTATGCTCTCCGGTCTATAAAATCACTCCATACAAACAACTAATAAAAACGTCATATCACATAGCGCGTTCGTCACAATAAAGATTTCGGCTTAAGATTTTTCCCATTTCAACAAAAATACTAACAAAAAAAAGGAGAAGGGACAAAGTGCCATTATGCTCTCCGGTATACGGTATAGTTAGGTACAGAATGAGGGTTTAGGAGAAGGAGTAGTTTGGTAAAGAAAACCCTGACCGTTATTATCGCCACCGTCACCTTAAAGAAAAGGACCCATCGCAAATCCTCAACAACGCACGCATGAAGCATCAGAAGCTCAAGGAAATGGAAAAGCATCAGTATATTCTTTTCGATAAAAAGGTAACACGACACACAAAAGACCAAATCCGATCAACGAAGAAAGGAACATATTGAATTGAGACTATATGACTGGACAGAAGAGGGGCTTCTGTTCTTTAGGGCCAATATAAGTATGTTTTTCCTTATGTTCTGATATCATGAACAATATTTAAGTGTATAAAACATATTGGCAGTCAAAGATGAAAGATTTGTGTATTGAAAATGAAGAAAGTTATTAACTTTTGCATCCGCAGTCTTCCGAAAAAATAATTTATTTACACGTCTACGGTTATATTATTACGAAATGCATATGCGATTGAAAGAAGATAATGACAGGGTTCAAGAAATTATCACTTATAATGGATATTAAATTTGAAATGATGACGATTTGAAATGATGAACAATAAAGCCTGTTTTTTTTTTCAAATGTAAAAATATGCAGTCAAACAATTCCAATTCAAAAGGATCTTTTTAAAATTTGAAACTTCTTCCTCAAAATTATTAAATGCTAATGTATCATTAATTCCAGAAATGGCTGTATCTTTACAAAACAACTGAAAATTAGATCTTTTGAAATCAAAATCATATAAGCAATCAAAGGAATTATTGTGTTCAGTAAGGTTATCATTATCACTTAAGTCAAGAAAAATATCCAAAGGGGGATGATATCCATCAATATTAGTAACTCCTGATCTAAATTCTAGGACAAGGGTACCAATTGCGTCAGAAGAAAGTACTTAATCGAGAATTTGATTTTTTGAGTTTTTAACACAGCTTGTTTGCTGTAAGTCAAGAAAAAGGATTTTATAGAGAAAAAATAGTTCCAATTGTGAAGAAGAGAGAGAGATGATTGAAGGCTGGATTCGTCTTCAGATTTAAAGCAGTCAAAGTGTGGTAAATTAAAATCACCTAAGAGTAAAAAATTGGTGACAGAGCTGGACAAATTGATAACAAAGTGTAAAGAAAAATAGAGAGGAGGAGAAATACAGATTCTTAACTTTTTAGAGGAATTTAACGTTTAAAATAAAAATAGTCTTCGTATGCATCATTAACTTTACACAGACCAGTTCAATTGTTGGTTTAAATGGAGAAGAAGAAGAAGAAAAATGTGTATTTTGAACCGCTCAAAAGTTGTCTATGTCGAAAAATATTGAACTAAGCCAAGTTTCTGTCAAAACGAATACGTCGTGTGGAAATGATTGACAGTTAGCAGACTTACCAAAGTCTCCTGCCGTTTTGGTAAAAGGGGGCAAGCCTGTTAAGTTTTTTGACTTGGTTATTGGTTTTCAAAGCAACACCTCGTTTTTGACTTTGTGTACATTTTTTGACTAAAGTCTCTGCGAGCATAAGTATTGGAAATAGAATCGACGAACTTGTGATTCGTTTCTAATTTAAAAGAGGAAACATAGCTATTTGGCTTACTGATCTTGGTACACCTGACAGATGAGCTACAAGGCATGGTCTTGGTAAATATTAATTTAGAAATTATATCTTCTGGGGTTATAACTGAGTGCCAACGAGATATACAAATATTGGAAGATGAATTTCAGTCAATGGCTAATGGAATCTGTAATATTAACATTTGTTCGTTTTAAATGGAGGGGCAGGGGGGGCTAGAAATATTGCTGATGCGTTCTAGTGATGCAAATGTTTCGATTATAGTTCTATTGCCCATCATTTAAATAAAGCCCTTTTTTGAATTCTATCCAAGAGATTTAAGCTTATTCGAATTATATTCAAGGACAGATGAATGCTTTGTCAATTGCAGCAAGGGTCAAAAAATTCTTGAACCGTCGGAGGAATCCTAAGCACATGGCAGAATTTTTGGCAATATCAAATATGTGAACATTTCATAAAAGGTTATCTTTGATTCACATACCGAGTACTGACAGTTGATTAGTTTCCTGGATGCAAGTGCCAATCATAAAAAGCGGCATCGGTGGTGTGTTACGCTTTAACGACAGGAGACACGGTTTCTGACTTCCCGTTGGACAATTTTGTCAAGATCAGAATTTAATGAGCTTATCACACGCTGCCGTTTAAGTTCCACATCCGAAAGACAAGGATGTGAATCTAAAAACGAATATGAAAAGCTTAGGGTACTGTCGTCAGCTAAACAGTGTGGTGGATTAGAAGTGGCAGATATAAGATCATTTATGAATGTAAGAAAGAGAGTCGGAGACAAAACGGAGCCCTGGGGGACACCAGAATTTATTTTATACCAGTATTTATTTTATGAGTAGTACCCGTGGCATGGAGGTTAGTGCGTTGGACTGTCATGCCAGAGGTGTTGCGTTCGATCCTTGCCTATGCCATCTAAAGTCTTTTTACGGGTACTGAGTGTTGCGAGGAATTGACAAATTCTCCAAGAGTAACTCTTGTCATGAAAAAGTGCTTTCTCAAATTGACCGTTCGGATTCGGTATATAAACTGTAGGTCCCTTTCATTCCTGACAACATTACTCGCACACAGGAATGGTTGAGAGTTGAAAGTCACTAGGCCCTAGTTTTCAACGGGCTGTTGCGCCACCCAATTATTTTTTTAATTTATTTTATGAATTTCAGACTTGAGACTTGTATTGAACGGATAGAAAGGTAATTTCTAATCCAACGAAGAAGAGATTCATCAATACCAAAAGCACGCATTTTCAATAAGAGAGCTTGCTGCCAAATTTTATCAAATGCCTTTGAACTATCAAGTGCAATAATATTACTTTCTCCAAAACGATGTAAGGATTTGCTCTACTGTTTGCTGAAAGAAACCATCAAATTATCAGTGGACCTATTGCAACGCTACGAAAGCCATACTGTTGGTCATTAAGAAGCTTTCGTTCTTCTAAATATTTCTGGAGCTGATAACAAATCAGCGTTTCCATGACCTTGGAAAAAAGGACCTGAGTGCTATTGGACGATAGTTAGAGGGAGAGGAGGATTCATATTTTTAAGGGACAGGCTGGACAAATGCTTTTTTCCATCCGCTCGGAAAGAGACCTGTAGAGTAAGAAAGTTTACGCAGTGGTTTTGCCAGCATTGAAGAACATCTCTTCAGGGGGTAATACTTTCCGGGCCAGCGGGTTTGTGTATGTCAAGGTCTTCTGCAGAAGAAAAAGTAGTGGGACTTTTGGGATTAGTCGAAGTGGAACTATCAACCATGATATTGGTTACGTAATAAAAATTTAATTTGCAAGCTGCAGGGTTGAATCTTAAGTAATTCAATCCTTAGAAAGTTTAAAAGTGTCAGCTTTAAAAGAAGACATTTTAAAAACTAGTTGGGATAGGTACAGAGAGCTTACTGCTGTCAAGGCAGTACAAGTACGAAAATTTCGCAAGATCTTGGTGGCTAAAGGTGATTGCATTCTTCATGTGGGTAAACTAAGCGCTGTATTGTTCAAAACCGAACCCTGACTGCTCAATGAATAGTAACTATTTCAATTCGTTTTTGAAGCATGTATGGCTCCATTTTTAGTTTCAAGTTGTTACTAAATGTGTAAAGAAGACAGCTAAAGAAGTGATAATTCCCCAAATAGTGGGCTATTATAAATAAAACGTTTTATAGGAAACTCTTTCGAAACAATTTTCATTTTTTTCTACAAAATTTAATTCTATAAATTAATTATTCGTTTTTTTAAGAAATTTTGCAACAGCGTCTTTCGATTATTTGAATGGAAACTTTTTTTTTAAATGGGTATAAGTTTGATCGAAAAATTATGATTTTGTAAAAATAAATAATTTTACTTTAAATTACTTCACCATGTTTCAATAAACAAACAAATGAAGAAGCAAATCAAACATTTAATAAAATAAAAATATTTACTTCCTGTCAAGAAACCATCGTATGCATGTTTTTATCAATGCAAAACAACAAAAAAAAAACAACATCGGGAACTTCGTTTCCTCCCACAGAAATATATTTCATGGTGGTCGAACAAAAACAGTCATCCTCATAAAAACACAATTTCATTCAATAACAAAAACAGTCTTTGCATCCCTTCCGCTTTTTTTTCGTTTCTCCCAACTCGACGGACGACGATACCGATGACGACAACGACAATGACGACCAAAAGAAGAGGACTGAGAGGGCTCTGGCCCTCCTCTATATAACCGGGGATTAAAGTGCAGAGATGACATATTTGAAAACATTTAAAAATTCTGTGTACTGCCATATGTGTCGTATTTGCTCGTCCACCTCGTTCATCCTTCCACCAGATCACATCATGTTCAATGTCCGAATGTCCGTCCGTACACAAAATGACAAAGACCCAAAGCTATTAAAATAGCCATATCATCACTCTCGCTATAAAATACATTCAAACAAAAAAAAACAACAAAATAACAAAACTTAAATAAAAAAATTGAAAACATTTTTTAACATGACTTGTGGACACAGAGTCCTTTTTATCATGATGTGATGCCGCTACTAATAACTCAAATCAAAACCAATGTTTCCCCACGGTGTGCAGACAGACGTACAAAAACCAGAGACAATACCCTTTCTACATGGGCACAGAGGCCTTTGCAATGACCCCACACCAGGATAGCTCAGGTCTCGAATCTTACAATTGCTTTGTCCACCCCCGCACTCAGCACCCGAGCACCCATCACCCAGCATCACCAGATTTCGAATCGGAAATTCGAGTTCCAGAGATGAAATCCGAGAGATGTTGTTGTAATTTATGTCGGCAAATAATGTCATCCAAAGGAAGACATCGCAATCGCAACATGAAAATTATGACAAAAGACGACGACTATACGACAACGGAGACGCCGGCCGCTCCGCGGTCGGCCGGCCTCAGCCCGCCAGTTATTACGACTTTGTGGCCAGCTCGTCGTGCTTCGTTCATAGTTCGTCCGAATACGAATCCCTATCCGAATCTTTTGATACCTCCTATAGACTTTCCAATGCAAATTTTTAGCTTTTGCTGAATGGTCCAAGTCCAAGCCTCTCTCTTGATGATGATGATGATGATGCTCCTTGCTATATAGTACTTTACCATCAGTTTTATATCGGATGGACATAGGTTACCCAAATAAAAGTTTCACAGTGCTCCGCATCACAGACAAACTTAACTTAGGTCCACCAGGCATGAAAGATATGATATGAGAATTGATATCGATTTATCGGCACTCGCATATGACGGTAAAGTTATATACATAAATACATGTCGCTGTGCTGTATATACATATATAATAAACGGTATATGTTGAATGTTTCATAAACAAACAAAAGTCTCTAGACGACCCCGGGGGGTCCGACATTTGTTCACGTTGCGGTTCAATGGGAGAGGGCGCGCAATACGTCTAAAAAAGCGAAACAAAGGCATGTTGTTCATGTTCATATTTTTACAATCGAAAAATTATCATGTATCCTTACACGAGTCATATTTTTGATCCGCAGTCGTCCTCTTTGTACGATCGGTTATGCTGTGGTAAAGATGGTCAAAAGTGAGGGGTATCTCACAGAGCACAACGACGACGATGACTTAACAATCAGCGCAGGCGCTGCCCTACCATCTTCAGGTCTTATGCTAAGGCTATATTATCTCGGCTTATTTATAGGAAAATTTGCATTTGTTTGATTCAAACATCTGCCCAAATTTATGGTTTACTTTAGTTTTAGTTCGATTTTAGGATTTTAGTATATTTTTTCACATGTAGGTACATGCTAAGTTTTTTTTCGTTTATTTTTGTTTCAAAGAAAAAGAAAATAAGTATACGAAGAAGATACATGCAAATTATTAATAATTTAGAGTCAAACATTTTTAAAAATCAAAGCAGTTAATACGAACGGTCAAGCTTTGAGGGTGCTTACTTATAATTTAATAAAAATATTTTGAAATTAGGTAAATCATTTTTTAAACTTAGTAAATTGTAAGAAATGGGTTTAGCATTTTACTTAATCGTTAAAAAAATGTCGCCAATGCTTTGCATATAAATGTTGACATTTCTTAAATATTTTGCTTTCGTCAAAAAATAAATCAAAAGTTTTATTTATATTTCATTTTTACTTCGCTTGAAAAAATGTTTCGCTTTTTGATTTTTCAGACTACTTAAAAAGTGAAAAGTTGAAGTGTTTTAAGAATTTAAAATACAACTATTAAATCGTATTTAAAAATTTACAAAATAAATTTTAGAATATGTTTATCAAGATCAAAAGTTGTTGCAATTGTTGGCTTCTAAATTGTAGTTTGTTTCCAATTTCAGACAACCCAAATTCGATGGTACTTTTGGTTTTTCAAAAACTCTCATTTGTCGAAGAATCGTTCCCGATATTGAATTTTCTTAGTTTTGCTACTCTTTGGTAACTATTATAAGATTCTTCGTTTTCAAAACATTCTCCTAAACGATACATTTTTATATAAATTATTTTACAACAGCTTTTCAAAAGAAACGTTTTATTGCTATAATCTTTTAAATTTCTTTAAAATCCAAATCGGACATTTTTGAACTTGATGAATTAACGCGTTATTCCTAAAACTCGAACTTCATGGTCCTTAGTGCATTCGTCAAAATAAAACAAAAATAGGCTTTGTGAAATGTCTTGATAACTTTTATTTACGTCTTTGTTTTCAAAGCGGTTAATTTATTTTTAACTTCCCACAGTAAGTTATTGTAATTTGTCCGATTTGTAGAATTTAAAATGTTGGTAAACATAAAATATCTCAGGAACCAGTAACGCTAGCGACTTGAATTAAACTTTTAATAATAATATATTATGTATTTAACGTGATTCCAAAGAAGTATATTTTTTGAAACAAATCCAATTAAAGGTTTTTTTTTATAAAGCAACAAAAAACTTACTAATATCTTACGAACAAAAATAATTGTATGCAACGAAAACTAACGTTTTTGACACGTAGTAAAAGTTTGAAAAAAAAAATCGAATGAGCAGCTTTTTTTATAAAAAATAAATACTTAAAAAACATTACTGAAACTTGGTAAAAATTTGAGATATCGGCTTCAAACTAATTTGATCTTACAAAAAATATTGTTGTCAAAATTCGGTAACATTTTGAGAAAAATCGAATTGACAGTTTTAATTTTGCTGCAGAGCAAATTTCTGTATACAATTGGACACTTTCCTATGAAATGGATTACATCTTTCCTTAGTCTTAAGTTACAAAGGCTGCAGTGGTATATAATTAAGGCTTATCATTTCACCTCTCATTTTGTTCTCGCATAAGATTACAGAGGTCGTAATCGCAGTAATTACCATTTTCATCAACTATTCGAAAGTCTGTTCGACAGTAGGCAGCATGGTTTTCTAGCTTCTTATACCACAGATTTTTCTTCTCAATTGTTCTCAATTCCAGAATTTTTGGAAGTCTTTCATCTGGTATATGAAATACTTTTTTGATATAATCAATATGACATTTAATAGTTTTGATGAAGAGCGGTGGTAATCTTGTCTCAATTGAGATCATATAGTTTGGGGTGTTGTTCGACCGTTTCAAATGTCTCCCTCCCCATACCTGTGCTGCACACATCATAATAGATTCCGCCACTTCAACGAAGACCTTATATTTAACACTATATGTGCTATTGACTGGTTTGAGAAGCATTTCTTCCATGTTACAGATATTGCACTTTTAGATTTAATCAGCTTTTCTTAAAGATGTGTTTCCATATTAAGATTGCTGGTTTTGGTAAATCCTAGATATTTGTAGGCTTTAACAATCTCGATTGGTTCTCTGTCATAGTGCCATTTCCCATTCCTGACTGTTCTACCAAAACCATTCCGGAATATCATCACCTTGGATTTGCTCAAATTACCTTTCAGATTCCATAACCGGCAATACACATTTAACCGGTTAATAATTAACTGTAGGGTTTCGGGTGAATAAGAACACAATATGACGTCATCTGCAAAAAGCAAGGCTTTGATGAGTGTCCTCGATATTTTAATTCCACCAAGAAGAAAATCAATGAACAAGGCAAAAAGATTTGGGCTTAAATTGCAACGTTGTTTGACTCCCATCTGCGATTCGAACACTCCACAATTCGGCCCCATTCCATACCGCTGCTTTATTTTCGCCATAGATAGTTTCTAGTACGTGCTCAAATTTGTCTGACATCCCATAATTGCAAAGCTTAAAGAATAGTGATCGGCGTTCAACTGTATCAAAAGCTGCTAGTTTTTTTTTAACAAAAATAAAACCTAACAAAAACATTACTAACACTTGGTAAAAATCTACTTTTGACTGAAATATCTTCTCAAAAATTAAAGAAAAAATGGTTCAAACTAATATCTCACAGAAAATGTTGTTTTCGACATTCGGTAAATTTTTTATAAAATCGAAGATTCAGTTTTTTTTTTGCATAAAACATTAATATTTACAAAAAATAGTACGCAAAATTGGTAATAATGTACGTTCGTTTATTTATTAACTTCAAATTTATCGTCCAATTGGAATTTGTTTTTAAAAGAAAACAAAACTTTTGAGAAACACTCCAAAAATGCCAAACATTGATTTTCGACTAAAAATTTCGTTAACAAAAATAGATTTTGAAATCAAACTATTTCATCAAATGGAAAACATTGTTGGTAATTCTTAGAATAATTTAAGTGAAAACAAAACACGGAAACCTACAAAACTTTTAAGCAAGACAAATCACTGTGTGGCACATACCAGCCTCTTTTTGTATTAGTTTCGACAACTTTTCAAAGCAACCTCTTTGTTGCAAATGCAAATTTTTCTTTGCATAAATTTGAAAGCTTTTCAAAATTTCAAATAAAATTGTCAGAAACATTTTATTCTTCAGAAAAGACTTAACACTTTGCAAATTTGAGTAAAAGGTTATTTCATTAGTGCAGCAAGGCCCTGGTAAAATTTGTATCAAAATCGAGAAGACGTTTTGTCTTTCAAGAAATAAAAAAAAATCTACTAAAACTTTGTAAAAATAATTTGTGACTTTTAGTCATAATTAAAAGTATTTCATTGAGACTAATTTTAACTTATTGTTTCTAACATTTGAAAAACTTTTAAGAAAAATTTTACTTTAAACTTATTTATAAAAACTTAAATCTACAAAAAATGATGCACAAAATTTGCAAAAACTGATGTTTGATTTAATTTATTTTCTAAATGATTCACAAAGAATTTTTTTTTTTAATCAAGACTTCAGGCTAAACAAGACCATTTGAAGTCGTTTTTAGTTATAAAAGTATGTATGAACATTGGTATTGACTTGAAAATTTGATTTTTGGCTATAAATCTCGGGAACATATATTGAAAGCAACCTACTTCATATTTGAAAAATATTGTTTTTAACTTTGAGTACTTTTTTTTTGGAAAACCATAATTGACAATTTTACTAACAAAACACGAAAACATACAAAAGCCACAAAAAAAAAAAAAAAACAGATAAGAATTGTAGAAACTCAATAAGTTTGGAACAAAAAAGAATATTGACTTCAAACTTCTTTATCTTACACGAAACATTCTGATGAATATTTTGTTAAGCTTTTAGAAATATCAACAAACGAGTATAGTTAAAAAGTGTTTTAGTTTTATTGACTTAAAAGTTTTAATATTGGTTCACAATTTTCTTTGTAAATTTATCTTAATTCTTAAAAATGGTTTGGGCTATGGCCGTCTACCAGACTGACATTTACATAATAATAATACTAAAGAAAAATCTAATATAACATTTTTAAAAATTAAATTTAACAATTTTGCAAATAATTTTGTATACATTAAAAACTTTAATTGATACTACAATATGTTGTGTATCGTAAGGCCCTTAAGCAATATTATTATAAGACTTCCCAACCTCGTTCTCCATTCATCAATTTTATGGTTTCCACTAGATTGAGTACATCAATTTTAAAGTATCTCTTGCGAAATTCTTTTTGAATTGGACAAACTCCCAAAAAATGGAAGACATCTTCACGTTCTCTTCGATTGCATAGATCACACCATAGAGAAAGATCTGGACGGTGAGGAATAAAGTTTAAGCTGAGGAGTTCACCTCTTACTATAAAGTTTGTACTGATTTTGCCCATAGTGTGTTCGTCCAACAAGTAGGTCTCCTTTTTTTTTAAAGTGGTTAACTTTACTGTAGTAATCTCCATATAATGATGATTCCACTTCCTCAGTAAACTGATTTTCCATACATCCTGTTTCCGATTTTCATCAAGAAATCCTTACATTTTGAGTTAAGCGATATTGAAAAGTTGTTGAGCAATCGTTCGCCATTTTATACCACTCGTTTCCCTAGAATTAATAATGGGGCTTAGCACAAGCCTCGAAATCATGTTTTCTCCCATCTCCATAATTCTTGCCACATAATTAAAGTGCCATTTGAGAGTATCCAAGAAATGAAGGTCTGTTCCTGTTTCTCGGTGCAGCATATAGTTGGATATTGGTATTCGGCAGCTTTAACGTACTTTTGATGAAAAAACGGACGAACTTTTCCACTGCATCGAACGAAAAGTATTCCCACACTTTCACTCGGTAAAAAAGAATTGCAGTTGTAGTTGCTCGAAACATTTTGTATTAATACAAGCTTCTCCACAAGTCACACATTGCACGCTTAGCTTCCGCTACTTTTCCTCAGAGGTGTCTACCCAGATTCAGGTTCGAGGTAATAAATACACCCAGATACTTGTACTCCTTAACTATTGCTACGACTTCTTCTTGAGAAGTCCATTTCTACATTCTAGAGTATCTCACTCAACCGCTTCTAAATATTATTATTTTGGATTTTAATAAATGAACTAATAGGTTCCAGACTTTGCAATAGCACTGAAGTCTATTCATCATCAGCTACATTCTGTCTATTGATTCGGCCAAGAAGACTACATGAATGGAATGGTTTTTTCACAAAGCACTATACCTCTCACTGAGTTTGCTATATCTTTTATGTATATACTTAACAGTAGCGCACTTAAAACGCATCCTTGCTTAACTCTCATTGGGGTCCGAAACTCATCGGAAAGTTGTTTTCCATCCCAAACTCGTGCCTCGTTTTTAGTATAAAGTGCTGTAATGATTGCTAATATTTTTGAAGTGATTTCATAATTGTAGAGCTTGAAGAAGAGAGATTTCCTAGGAATAGAGTCGGAGAGCTTTTGCCATTCTTTTTGTAGATTTCGGCTAGAACACGACTATAGAATTTGTCGTTTATTTTTTCTTCACTTTCAATTGCCTAAATCTTTAAACACTTACAAATGTTTGCTTTACTTTCGAAATTATTTTCAAAATCATCAATTAATGACATTTTGTCCAATAAAAACAGACATTTCGCCCTGCGTCGATTTCAATCATAAAATTTTAACAATTTTATTTGAAGGTTGTAGTTGAATTTCAGCTATTAATTCCGAACTGGCGTTAATTCTTTTCGCCCAAAACCATATCGCCCAAATTAAAAATGTCATAGTCCCCAAAACAATTTTATTATCATTTTCCTCTTGTACGATTTGGGCAATTTCCCTGAGCCGTTGGGTTGTTGTTGGGTTTTACGACAATGTAAATAAAAAAAAGCGTTCGGTCTTATTGCTCAAGAGTGACTCTAGTACCAAAAAAATGATGTTCATTAGAGAATGCCACAAAGCCCAAAATTAATGTCATATTGTCCAAATTAATTTCAAAATATCATAACGCCCAAAAATCTTATTGACGATGCCCGTAAGATGTCATGTGTTTTAACATTTGGGAATTCTTTAATTTTGGGTTTTGCGTTTTGAGTTTTAAACTTTATAGCCCATCGTGAAAGTTAAATTACAAAGATGTCAGATCACTCAGAAACTCGGAACGTTAAGAAAACATGACAAAGAAGCTTAATGAAACTTTGTATACTTATACTTTTATGATAAGGGTTTTATATCGTTGGGTGATAAGATATAATTGAAGAAATTTCTCAATTAAATGTAACAAAGCTTAACCCCTGTATGTCATAAAAAACCCAATTTACGAATTAAAAATACTTTTGATCAAAACGATACGACATTCGCTTTTCTTTTTTTGGCGATTTTTTCAACATTTCGGGATTTGTGACCAAATTTGGGCTTCATGAAATTTTAGGATTTGGTCCTTATTGTTTTTGTAGAAAAGGCCAAACAAAATAACAATTTCTTTTAGGCAACCGCAGCTGTTTTTTTCACAATTTCCCAGAAGCAGTTTTGATAATTTCATACGAATTTTAAAACCATATAAATGTTCATACATAGGTACTTATGTTTTGTTCAAATTAAAAGAGTGATGAATTAATTTCAACCTCATTGTTAATGAAATAAGCCCACAATTTAAAAGTCTCTGAACCACAATGGCAGCTATTTCCAATGAATTCCCACAGCACAGCCGAATTAATTATATTTTTCATGGCACAGGTTTGAATTCAATAAATCTTCTATTCCTATCATTTTTGTGGTTCTAAATGTGTGGACACATGTTTTTGAAGACCACCAGCGAAAAAAAAATCTCTTAAGACATTTTTTTATAATTCTGCAGTAGGTCCCTAAAGTTAATTCAATTGCCTATATTGTTCGTCCCACTTAAGTTTTTTTCCTCTTAAATAGCACTGAATTATTACTGCAATGGTATTAAGTCAGTTTTGTTTTTCATCCCTACAGGAGTTTTTTTGTTATTAATGCGATTTAAGTAAAAATTGTGATAAAAAAACACACACTTATGACACTTCTGCCTTTTTTTTTGAAGAAGAAGAAGAAGAAATACTGCCCGGAAACAAAGACCCAAAATTGTTGTTTCTGTTTTTTTTTGTTACTTCAAAATAGACGCAATCCTTGAAATTCAATGCCACAAGGATAATTGTTGTTTATACAAGTAAAGGACATCGCCTACACAAACAGTGTTTAACATGTTTTGTTTATTTTAAGAAATACATACATATGTATGTAGGATGTATGAAAAAAGAAAGGTCCTTTCTTTAACTTTCTTTTATATTCTTGGCTTGAAAGAATACAAAATTTATATCTGTCATTCATCGTTTCATACAAATCCTATACTTTTCTTATTCTGGGTATCTTTGTGAACATGAATTATTCTCTTTCTTTTGATAAGGATTAAATTGTAGCAATTATAATTGGATATTTTTTGATTTCTTACTGTCAACATTTTTGTAGGTATAAAGAGGTTTATAGGTGGTCCTTTACCTGCCAACATGATGTGAGTTGAACAACTATTGTATTTAAAAGAAACATCATTTGAAGCACGTACACAATATTAGACATAGAGTGAAGCAATCAATTGCTGTCAATATAATTTTTTGAGCTTCAGTTTACTTTAAAACTAAAAAAGAAAAATGATTTGGTTTGCAATCACTTCAATTCAAGTGAAATGAAAAGTAATTGAAGGATTTATCAACAAATAAAAAGTATTTTCATTATATTGGTTATTATTTATACAATTTCGTTTGTATATTTTTAAAGTGCGTTTGGATACAGAAATTATGCCAGTCCAAAACTAACTACTAAAATGAAATTTTACAGTGTTATGCATTTTGTGGTTTCAAAAGCAAACGTAAAAAAGAAGCTGGGATGCTACTGATAACTTAACATCCGGTCTTTCCATTTGTGTTGCTTTGAAGTTTGTAGGTTTTCGTGTTGTATTAAAAAAGTTTTCAGAATTATTCTTATAAATTTCAAATTTAGATACAAAATTTTTCATACAATGAAATAATTTTATTTTAAAATCCAGGTTTGTTAAATAGAATTTTAGTCCAAAACATATGTTTACTAATCTTAGTAGCATTTCTTAATTTTATATTTCTTATATTTATAAACAAATACAAATTTGATGAATGAAATTAAATTGAGATATCGAAAAGAAGAAAATCAATTTTTAATAAATTTGCGTATTATTTTTTGTGGATTTTATTTTTGTACGAAAAAACGGAATGTTGGAAATTTTTCTGTGAAATATTGTTTGAAGCCGCTATTTTTAATATTTGAAAACTATTTTTTAAGGTTTCAATTTTTGTAACAAAAATTGTATTAAAAGTTCAAACAATATTTCTTATGAGATAAAATTAGTTAAAAGCCAATACCTCAAAGTTTTGAAAAGATATTTACGTCGAAAAACAATTTTTACCAACTTTTGCTAATTTTTGTTTAGATTTTTATTTTTTGTAAGAAAACTGTTGAAAACAATATTCAATTTTTACCAACATTGAGTAATGTTTTTTACTAGATGTTAAAAACGTTATTCTTTGTTGCACAAAATTGTTTTGGAGATAAAATCGTTTTTTATTCGTAAAATGTTTGGGGTAACAAATTTTGTGTGCAGTTTTTTTTTTTGATTTATAAAAAAAACAGTTGATTTGATTTTTTTGCCAAAAATATACTTGTTTGGTATCACGTAACAATATTTAATATAAAATTTTATTCAAGTCTCTAGCGTTCTTTTTTCAGGAGATATTTAGGGTTGACTAAAATGTTCACTTTTTTTTAAACTGATATGTTCTGCATTATTATCTGTATAAAAAAAATGTATTTGAAGTCGATATCTCTACTGGTTCTTGAGCTATGGAGGACGAAAAAAACGTAGTGAACGTACGAATGTACGTACACACGCACGCACAGCCATCTTTCTAAAAATCTTTTATTTCGAATCTTAAGACCTGTGAAACACTACACCACGCGAATTGTTGCAATCATCGATTCTTTTGAGGTAATTTTCGACCACTTTTTGACACATGTTGGGCGGAATCACAGCCATAACTTGACGAACGTTTGGTTTTTTAGTGCTCAAGAGTTAAAGGTTTATCTGAGTAAACACGGTCTTTCCCAATCATTGTAGCGTGTTCCAGGCGGAACTTTTGGCGATTAAGGAAGTCTTGTATTGGCTCAAAGAAAACGTGATATCAACATGTGATATCCGTATTTTCTCTGACAGCCAGGCCGCTATCAAATTTCTTTCTCTACAAACTCTATAACAGTCCATAACTGTGGATCATCTCTAATGGAGGGCAGACACCAGGTGGAACAACATCACCACGTGTCAAGCCACAAAAAACATCTGGCCAACACTGGATTTAAAACGTTCAAGGTGCTTGCTCTCTCTAAGCAGATCGCATATAAGCTCGATAATAGGTGTCACAACCGGACACTGTCTAATTGGAAAGCATGCCACGAGACTAGGCGTATTCTCAAAAGACTTTTGCAGAAGCTGTATGGACGAGGAAGAGGAAGAAACGGTTCTTCATCTTCTCTGCACATGCTCGAAAACGCAAGAATTACCTAGGAGAATTCTTCTTTAACGATCTAAACGATCTAAATCATATCGGTATAATCAGCCTCTCACGTTTCGTAAAAGACTCAAGCTGGTTCCATTGAGCTTAGGAGGAAGCGTCAAGATTCATGTGGTATCACAATGGGCCATTAATCTTGCCTAATTGTGTCCGTTTCCATCTTGGACAGCCACTATAACCTAATCTAACCTAATCACGGTCTTTCGCGTAGTCCCTAAAAAAAAATTAAGTGGTGTCAAATCGCATAATTTTGGATTTCAATTGATATCGCCGCGAAGAAAAATAACGTGGCCAGGAAAGAACCCTTTCAATAAAGCGTAAAAAAAGCCGGTTACCATATGAACATATCGCTCCGAATTGACGGTGACAATCGGTCGATCCGTCGTCTCTCTTCAATAACTCGAAGATTCTCAGATTCCCAAATACGACATTTTTATTTATTAACATACACACTATCAACCTAGAAATGTGCTGATCGTCGCTAAAGAAGCTGTTGTTCAAGCACGCATTCGACGTATCTTAGGCACGAATTTCTCTTACAGCAGCGATATTTTCAGCGGTACGATGATGCACCGGCCTTACAATATCTGTAACCAATCTAGTGTCTTCAAATTTCCTTACAATTTTGTCAATTGCTTGTGTAGTTGGACGATTATGTAAACTATATGTGGCTGTACCTTAAATACCATTCTTGTAGTAGGTTTTAACCAATGTTTGCGTAGTGCAGCAGTTATGCGATTAATTTTCGTAAATGTGAGACTTTTAACTGAAAATAAAAATAGTTTAAAAATTTAGTTTGACAGATGTCGAATTGCAGCCCTATACTTTTAAAACCACACATTTTATAACCCTTTCCTTTTTTTTGTTCAAGTTCAAAATTTGTAATATTAAGATTATATATAGCTAGAAATTAAATAATAATTTAAACTTTAAATTAATTTAAATAAAGAGAAAATAATTCATTAAAAGTTGTTAGCATTGGTAACTGGCATAAGCCTCCCCCAAAGCTCCTCTTATGTCTCTATTTTTGGCTCCGTTTTACCAATTAGTCCTTATTTGTGATACATCTTTTATTGGGTCGTCCTGCTGGTCTCATCTTCTTTGGTCTTCATGTCATTTTTGTCAATCTTTTGGTCCTGAAGTCCAGCTCCATTTCAGCCTACTTGTTCTATTTATGACTTCAATAATTTCGGATCTTTTGTGAATATTCGTACGTAAGTTATCACTTTAGCCCTTGAAATACGTTAATTTAAGATTAATATACACATTATGTTCTTTAAATTTTATAAGCCTCCTTTACAAAACATTAAAGAACATTTTTTTTAAGCGGTGAGTAAAAACTCGTCTATATGTTAAGTGTGTTAACCTAAGATTAAAACTTGGGATCCGCCCTTGCTACGTATATAATTTTTACACAATATAGGTAGTTCCTCCAATATGTCTTGAATGAGTGTAGCTTTTGTAGAATAATAAGAACTATATCGTCTGCAAATCTTTAATTGTTGAGTACTTGTCCACATTATCCTTTTTCCAAAGGAAAAGTTCTAAATATATGTTGTCCATCTGCAAGTACAGCAGCGCTTTAACTCCTCCTGAAGAATAGGGCAAAAACAAGATACTTCCACCCATCCCGATTCACCGCAACTGACCTCAGCTGTGGCTACGATTCATTACCTTGAGACCGAGCCTCCTTTAAAACTGCTGACCTCTAAGTTATCTTTGGTCTTCTAACGCGTCTGTTACCCTGGGGATTAAATTGGACGGATTGGTTTCCTATATTGTCGTCAGGTTTCCTCAGTGTATGGCCTATCCAACGCCATTTCCGTTGCATGATGTCTACGTCCAATTTTTTCTGTGCAGTCCTATTCCACAGCTCAAAGTTAGATATGGTTTGCGGCCACCGGATCTTCAGAATAGAGCGCAGACAACGGTTAACGGAAGCTTGTAGTCTGCTTGTATAAAAATCAGTGGGGAAAATATCACGCATTGAGAATGGGGGTAGCAGATGCCAACAACAAAAAATACGCTGTGTCACTGTATCATAGCAGTGCGGTATAATAGCAGATGCAAATACTAAGAGTTGAAATATTAATTTCGAGCATACAGGTATTAAAATACAGGTTAATAAAATAAATAAAATGTTACACTATGGAAACAATAAAAAATAAGTATGTTTTAAGATAAATCAATTAATGTCATTTTTCATGACTGAAGTTTTTGGATACCTTCACGAATTCCATCTTTGATGTTTTGAATCAACTGACATTATCATAGATCTCATCTTTTATTTGGCTCCAAACAAAAAAATCTAAAGGCGATTAGTTCAGTTAGGCTTTGAAACAATTCTAATTAATTTTCCGATCCAAAAATGGGACATTTATGATCAGGGTCCGGATTTCGATGCAAATGCATATTGTTTATGACTATAGTCAAATCAGAGGGTTGGAACTTAATCAAAAACGAAATAAATTTAATAAACGAAGCAATTTAGAAAATACATGCTATAAAATCGCCAATGGGTCAATCAATTTGGAAACAAATGGAAAACGTCCTTAATCTTTACATTCTGTTTAGATCGTCAATTTTCAGTTGATGAGATTGCTTCCTTTAATTTTTATTAATATAATTAGCAAACACTAAAAGGGTTTTTTATACCTTTAATATGCCAAAGACACAGTGTGAGCATTTGGAAAGGGAAGGGTTGGATAGGAGGTGTCGGTGTACTGAACATTGCAATAACAGGGAAAGATAGATCGTGGCAAGGCGTTCCACATTCGCGTAGTACGGCTAAAAAAAGAATCTCTATACTTAATAGTACGGTCGAAGTTGCGCTCAAGGGTTAACTGATGGGCATTCCTAGAAGCGCGGGTATAACGGCTAAACTGCTTAAGGGGAGGAATGCAACTGGCTATTTCACTAGAGCATAGTCCGTTAAAATAACGGTAAAAAAGGGTGAGGCAGGAAACCTTGCGTCGATGTTAAAGTGATGTAAGCGAGTTGATTATGTTAATGTCACCATTCATTTTAAAAGCTCGTTTTTGAATACTGTCCAAGAGGCTTAAATAAGTTACTGAAGCACCAGCCCAGAGATGAGAGTCAATTCATGTTTCGGATGTATATGCATAGGTCAGACGGAGAGAAAAATTCTTGCAACGTCTCATAAAACCTAGACATTTTGCGGCATTTTTGACAACATCGCGTATGTGATCGCTCCACAAAAGGTGGTTGCTGATGCACATTCTGAGGATGTCAAGATTTTCCGTTTTGTTGATGCAAGTGCCACTCATATATAGCGACAAAGAGGGTTTATCTCGCTTTAATGATGCAAGACAGCTTTGCGTTTTCGAAGCATTAAATTCCACACGATTTCTTATTCCCCATTGTACAATGCTGTGTAGGTCGGAATTTAAAGAGCTAATCATATTTTGCCGTTGCAGTTCCACATCCGAAGAGGAGGGTTGTGAGTTTGGAAACGAATATGAAAAGCTAAGAGTACTATCGTCAGCAAAACAATGTATTGGATTTGACGTAGCAGACAGGAGATCATTTATAAAAATGAGGAAGAGGGTCGGAGACAAAACGGAGCCCTGGGGCACACCAGCGTTTATTTTATGAGTTTCAGACTTGAATCCATCCAAAACAACTTGTATTGAACGGTTCGAAAGAAAATTTCTAATCCAACGAAGAAGAGATTCGTCGATACCGAAAGCACGCATTTTCGATAAGAGATCAAGATGCCAAACTTTATCAAATGCCTTTAAAATATCAAGTGCAATAATCGTACTTTGTCCAAAACGATGTAAAGATCTGTTCCACTGTTCGGTGAGATGAACCATGAGATCACCAGTGGACCTATTGCTACGAAAGCCGTATTGCCGGTCATTAAGAAGCTTCCGTTCCTCAAGATATTTCTTAAGCTGATAATTAATCAGCGTTTCCATGACCTTAGAAAGAAGGGACGTTAGTGCTATCGGTCGGTAATTTGTAGAAGAAGAAGATTCGCCTTTTTTTGGGATTGGTTGTACAAATGCGGTTTTCCAACTACTCGGAATGAGCCCAGAAGAATAGGATAGATGGAAAAGCTTACGCAGTGGTTTTGCTAGCGTGGAAGAACACCTCTTCAGAATAATAGCGGGGATACCATCTGGGCCAGCGGATTTATGAATGTTGAGATCTTTAAGAACTCTCGCCACAGTTCGAGTACGAAAAAAGATTGGTCCCATAGAATCATTTACGCGTTCAAGAACTGGGGGAGTCATGACACTATCTGGTAAGGTGGAATTTTCGGCGAACTGCCTTGCAAATAAGTTGGCTTTATCAATAGAGCTAACTAAAGGAGTGTCATTGACAACAAGCGTAGGAACTGAGAAAGAGGAAGAACTCCTCATGTTTTTTACAAATTACCAACAATTCTTACTGCCTTTGGGACATTGCAGTATTTTTCACCGTAATTTTTGGTCATATAAGAATTTGGTCCTTCGAATAGAGGCGTTGCAGGCCTTCCTGGATTGTTAAAACTTTCTCCGGTTTTCCTCAGTTGGGTTGGCTTTAAAACACCGGAAGGTCACTTCTTTGTCCTTGATAACCTCTCTGCAGCTCGAATCGAACCATGACATAACCTTGGATTTAATTCATTTAACCCTATTCGGGATAAACTTTTCCATTCCCAGATGAATCATACTAGAAATCATATCTGCACTGGAGTCTACGTCGCTACTGAGGAAGCATAGCGACCAGTTAAAGATCCTGAAGAAATGATTGAGACCGTCCCAGTTGGCTTTCTCGTACTGCCAAACGGTTCTCTTTGGAGCTCTTTCTTTAACAGGCTTTGTTTTGACACACGAGAAATTAGCAGATAAGACACTGTGATCCGATGTGCCTAGAGGCGTCAATACACTGATTGTGTATTTATCAGGATCAGAAGTGAGAAACAAGTCAAGGGTATTTTCTGCTCGGCCGTTAACGTCTGATATACGAGTAGGCTCATTGACAAGCTGAGTAAGATTGTTAAACTCAGCAAAAATCACAGCACAAATTCCTTCGGGCGTTGTCTGGCCCGAATGGCGAAGCCACGAAGAATTGTCAACATTGAAATGGCCGTAATAACGATTTCAGTGTGAGGATACAGTGAGACAATTCTTTGTATGGAGTCAGACAGAGCATCAAATTCCTGAGAAGTTGAAACTCTGTCCAGGTTTGGGCTCCGATAAAGAAAACAATAGTGAATGATGTGCTTATCCACGGAAAGTTTTAACCACATGAAATTAAAAAGGGAGTTGGTACAGTGACCGTATTGTGGTAAGAAGTTGATATGCAACATCATTCCTAATATATATGGCGAGACCATGGTGTGAGAAGAATAATGGCACTAAGCAACACCCATGAATACAAAATTCAGCAGGATCGGAATCTTCGCCTACTTGGGTTTAACTCAATGCCAAAACAGCTGGTCTGTTAGAATTAATGTGGATGTATACAGACAGAAAATTCGATCTCAGCCCACGAACATTACTAAAATCTACTCTAAAATTACCAGTCATTGCAACATAAAAAAATCTTAAAATCAAAACAAACGAACTTCTAAGTATATTACTGTATAAGATTATTTAAAGGTCTTTACAATACAACCTCAATACTAGTGTTATGCCTTTAGTAGTGCCGTTGAATTGGTCCGGACCCTGACAATCAAAACAGAAATCTACAATCCATATGCCCCACTAACGTCTGTTGACGTAGAAAGGTCGTTTTTTATGCTAAAAAGTTTTTTGAGACCAAATCGCAGAGGTTTCATTTTTGAAAATTTTACAAAAAATGTCATGATTCACGCTAACAAAACATACTTACAAAAATAATGTACTTACATTATATATTATTTAAAATACAATTTATTTTTATATTAGAAATAATATTTATTTTTTTGTTAAAACTAAATTAATTTTTTGTTAACTTGTTTAACTTTTTGCTGCGAATAAAAGACTGTATTTTGTCTTTTTTTCTATTATTTGAAGGTACCTTTTTTCTTTTTTAAAAGTTCAGCAGAATATTTTGGATTTTTATGACATATTTTTATTTTGTATGGCATATTTAGTTATTTAAAGGGTATATTTTAGGGTCATATTTCAAGGACAGAATTATTGAAAAAATTACTTTTGTTAAGTGAACTTTAAAGTTTTTTAACGTATTATATGCAAAATATTTTTTATTGTTAATAACTTGATATAAAAAACAGCTGACTTGTTTTGTTCTTGAGCGCTGCACACGGATTCTATATCGTTGTCATCACTCACTTGTCTTAAACACACAATTGCCGACCAAAAGTGCTTTTGTTTTACGAACTAACCCAGAATTACTTTAAGTTTATTTTAACAATTTCAAGCCGTTGTTGATAGGTTTGTCGTTCTATTTTGGTGCTAGTGTTGTTTTTACTTGTCAACTGTTAAAATTTGATAGCTTTAAAAATGGCAGTTGCGTAAATTTAGGCTTTTTCAAAATGAATATTTTTTTTAAACTAAAACTATTTACTTAGGTCTCAATTCTCAATGTTGGATACTTGACTTTTTTGTAAGTGAAGTCTCCTCAGAACTTTTTTTATTTTGTCAATTTTGGAGGTCTTGAAACAGAAAATTTTGTTAACAATTCTTTGTCCTTTTTAAGGACAACCATCCATCTATTCCCTGCTCAGACCATGGACATTACTTATTGAGTTTAAATTATAATTTTCAAATTTTGACATATTTATTAAGTAATTAATATCAATATGATAAGTGTACAAATTAAACAATAAATTATTCCATTTTTTTTTATAAATCTATCGATTAATTTTAACGCACCCAGCTCAAACCATAACAAAACAAGAACACCAACTAAAAAAATAAAAATGTTTTTTTGACTCATTATTTACTTGACTTTCATGACAAATATCAATGTTTTCAAAACTTTTACACAAAAAAATATATTATACAAATGTAGTAGGCAGTTAAAAAGATAAACAATTTTGACGTACTACATTTTAACATTTTAACTCTTGGCGTAGTTTTTTATTATTTAATTTTTGTGTTTTGCTGATGTCCAGAGAGTTGAGTGTTTAATAAGAACAATGAGTAGCCATCATGTAAAACACTAATTTACATTTAACATTTGCTTTGCTATCAACTAATTAACGAGTTTTTATTGCGGCATCACATGAACAAGGGCCATTTATTTATATGTTATGTATGGATTTATATCTATGTCCTTGGTATGTAAAGGTACATTTATTTTGAAAAATCAGTATCAGTATCATTTCGGTTTTACACACAAAAACGCTTGGAAACATGGTCAGCAAAATGTTATCACTAACTTTCTCTTGACACGTATATGTCAATTATACAATTGGTAACTTCGTGTTTATAAGAGTTTCCATTGTTATGTGTGTTTTTTGTTCGACACACCCTTGTTTAAAATATTGGTAAGAAAAAAACGAAAAAAAAACACCAAATACTTACCCCCATTAGCGTTAGCTCAATAAGGGTGAAGGCGAGCTTCTGGGCTAATTATTGCCATAGGTATTATTATGTATGGTTATTTTCTTGGAGTGAAGCCATCAATATTACAATATGGCACCCGATGGGAGGCATGTCATGTGTCGCCATTCGACCAGGTGATGGTCATACCATAAGCAGGTAACATGATGTGTAATATGCATGGGGGTGAATTCATATAAGTATTATTAATGCCGTAAAATGGCAACAGAAGAACAAAGAAAAGCAAGAACGATATTAGCCAATTAATGTTACTTATGTATCAATGTATAACACCGGCCCACGCACACGCTATAGATATGAGCATTTGAAGATATAGGGGACAGGCCTAAAATAAATATAGCCTTTTCACCCTTATTTGATCATGATGGTGGTTCTTTATGCATTGCCTATAATTATTTTGAAGTATAACTATACCCATTAAAAAAAATGTAAAAATGAAAACGAGGCCATATTTGTACTTTTACTATTTCAGTTGCAAAACGAGCCTAAAAATGCTAACGGTAATAACAATACTTTTGATATTTTGAATAGTTCACAAATGACAAGTTTTATGTATTCCTTTTTTCGTTGCATATTTTCTGCAGGCCGAACCCATTTGAAATTAACATTGCCAAAAATTGAACTGCTGCATATTCTTTGATTAAATAGACGCAATTACAAAATGTTGGATATGTCATATTTGAAGACAGAGAGCTGACAAAAAGTTGAAAAATACTTTGAATATATATAAACAAATATCAGCGTGGAACTTCTATAATGAATTAACTAAAATTTACTTTGATTTGGTCTCATTTTTATAATAGAACTTGAATTTTCCTAATTGTGAACCAATTTTGTGACTTGAAGATACGAAAAAAAGTGTATTCTTCAAGGTTGAGACAAGATCATTGCCTCGTTTTTAAAAATGACGTATTTTGAATTGAGAAATTTTACCAAACAGATTGTACTCATTGTAGAAGTAATATTATTGTAAGTTTAGACATTCAATTTTTACCCTATAAATCGGGGAAACCATTTTAGAAAAACGTTGAGATTGTTATACTAAAGAACTTTTTAAATTTGATTGATTGAACCTATTTCATGCAAAATTACAAATATGCTTCAATCCCTGCCTCTGCCATCTAAAATTTTTTTCTATCGTCACTGCCTCTTGCGAGGAATTGACAAATCCAACAAGAGTAATTTGTGTCAAGAAAAGTGCTTTATCAAATTAGCGTTCGAATTCGGCTCAAAACTGTAAGTCCCCTTTATCCCTATCAACAGTACACACCACACAGAAATTGTTAAGGGTTGTTAGTCACTAGGCCGTAGTTCTCAACGGTCTGTTGCACCACCTAATTCATTTATTTTTATATTTGTATTACTAACTTGTTTGTAACTATTTTAGGTTAGGTTAGGTTAGGTAGGGTAAAATGGCTGCGAATCCATAATCCACAAACTTAGGCCAAAAGAAAAGGCCCATTGTGATACCACATGAATCTAGAGAGTTACTTCCCACTAGTTGAACCATTTTGAGCTTTTTATAAAGCGAAGGAGATTATTTGATATCCTTTTTAGCTAGTTCACTGGTATTATCAAAAGAGTATTCTCCCAGATGAAGTTTGCGTCTTAGTGAAAGAGCAGGTCAAGTACAGAGGAGGTGAGAGATTGTTTCCTCTTCCTCCTCGTCTATACAGCTCCTGCAGAAGTCATTTGAGGCTACACCAAGTCGTATTGCGTGTCTGCCTATAAGACAGTGTTCCTAAAGGACACCTATTATAGGGAACTAATATGTAGCCTGCTGAGTTTTGTGGCTGCGCATGTTGATAAATTGTACCACCTAGAGTTTGCTACCGGAAAAGCTGTTTCCGTTAGCAGATGTTTACCTATCTTCTAACTTTCAGGTGAAATAGGTATGACGGTTCCATTTTTCTCTGTGATCTTGGATTCATCTGTATAAAAATCTCTGGTTGGAATGGATACTTGGAAGTTTTTTTTCCAAATAGGGTAGTGTATGTACTTTGGTATATAGAACCAAAGAGGTTCAAAATGATAGAGTGCAACACATTGTTGTTGGTTCATTGAGATGAGGGGTTGAGTCTTAAAGCTGTACTCGCTGCCATTTGTTTGCTGAAGATGTCGAGCGGTGTCAGATGGAGGAGAGTGTCTAACGCTGCTGAGCGTGTGGTTCTTAATGCCCCGCTTATGCAGAGACATGCAGTGCGTTGGACTCTGCAGAGTTTGTCGTAGTATGTGACTTTCTCTGATGCAGTCCACCATACTGCAATCCCGTATATGAGTATATTGGTCGGATGACCGTTGTTTATAGCCAATAGGTAATGCGAGGTTGAAAACCCCATATACCACCTATGGCTTTCTTGCAAAGGAAAAGAGCTACTGCAGCTTTTTTAACTCTTTCCTGAATATTAGGTTTCGAACTTAATTGTTTGTCCAATATCAGACCAAGATATTTGGCTTCATTGGTAAAAATTAATGGTACACCTTTTATTAAAGGAGGTATAATTACTGGGGTCTAGTATTTCCGTGTAAAAATGACCAGGTCTGTTTTTTGAGGATTAGTATTAAGTCCGCAGTGATCACCTCATCTAGTGAACATATTGAGTGCGTTTTTGAGGAGGCCTCTCAGTGTATTTGGATGTTCTGCTGTGACGGTTATAGCAACATCATCGGCATACACAACCACTCTGTAGCCTTCCCTCTCAACAGATATTAGTAATTCGTTAACCACTATGTTCCACAGGAGAGGGGACAGAGCACCACCTTGCGGAGTGCCTCTACCGACAAACCTTTTCGTACGAAAATCCCCCATCTTGGAGTTGATGATCCTGCTATTTAGCATTAGATTAATCAACTCACAGAGTGAGTATTCAACGTTTAGGGTCGTCCTAGCAGAAGTGATGGCGGATGGGTCAACGTTGTTGAAAGCGCCCTCAATATCCATTAAGGCCACCATAGTATATTTCTTTTGCTCTAGAGAGTATTCGATAGTTCTTATCAGAGTGTGCAAGGCTGTTTCTACCGATTTCCCTTTGCAGTAAGCATGCTGAGACATCGGTAGTCTCTTATCAAAGCTTTTAGGTACATGGATATCAATCAATTGTTCCAGAATTTTGAGAATGAATGATGATAGGCTAATAGTTGTTAGATTTTTAAGGTTGACGTGCGAACATTTGAGCGCTTTGGAAATTAAAACTACCTTTATTTCTCCCCATATCGCTGAGGTATATAAACCAGAGAATTTTTAAGACAACTAGGCATGGTTGGATTTGTCAAGAGAATCTTCCTTATCCTTGATGCCTCCGAGGATTCTTCTATTGAGCTACACAAGGATCTCCATGAGGATCTTTTGGCTATTCTCAGTTCTTGTTTATACTTTTTGAGGGATTCCTTATAGGAGTCCCAGTCTTGGGGTTATCTAGTCTTTTTTGCACGATTAAAAACCCTTCTACAATCTTTTCTGAGTGTTTCTAGTTCAGCAGCCCACCAATATGGTTTCTTCTTTCCCCGCACTGCAGTCAGGAAGCAGGCAGTTTCCATGGCTTTATTGATGACTGCTGTAAGCTCATCGACCCTTTGCTCGAGTTCAAGAGCGCACAAGGGCGGATCCGAAAGTTCTAGTTTAATCAGATCAAAGTCATTCATAGTCGCCCTATATTTTGGCCAATCTGTTTTCGTATAATTCCCGAATTGGATCGGTTTTGGGGACTCTTTGATAAGTGTGAATTGGATGTATCTTTGATCGGAGAACGAGTTCTCCTTTGATACTCTCCAATTCAATATTTTATTTGAGAGGTTTAACGAAACAAGAGTTAAATCTAAAACTTCTAATCGATTTTTAGAGATGAAGGTTGGTTCACTACCTTCATAACTTACTACCAGATTAGTTGTTAAAATATAATCAAAAAGAGACTCACCTCTGTTATTTAAATCAGTACAACCCCACGTAGTATGGTGCGCATTGGCGTCACAACCGATAATTAGGTTTGTTTTCTGCCTTGTTGATTCAGCGACCGTCTTCTCCAGAATGGTACCAGGCAGTGGGCCCTGGTGGTCGTGGCCTAAATACGCTGATACCAGCCAGTAGGTATGGTTGTCTATTACCATACTGTAAATATTTTAACTTTAAACTAAAATTATTACGTTATTTTCATTTATAACCATAAAATTCACAATACAATTAAAAAACCTTCTTAAAATATCTAATTTGTTTTAGTACCCCTTTATGGATTTTAATTTAGGAATTTGTAGTTATTTTATTTTTAATTATTGCAAAATGATATAAAATTTGTACAATAAGAATGTTCAAAGCACCTATTGCCCATAGTATAAATTTCAATTTTTTATCTATCTTGGCTCAAATAACTTTACCATTTTGATAACAATTATTTTTTTTTGAGATAGTATCTACGAGCAATAACTAATAATTTTGTGAATAATATAACTTCACTAAAGCATGTGTTATAAAATGCTAAAGATACTTTTTTCGAGACATTTCCATTCCAGTCTCATTGGTTTTATAGAATCTTGTGCTTATTCTATGCTGCCGATATTTTTTCTTGAAATTCATCGACAGTTCTTTAATTTTTGTTTATAAGCCCAGCGAAGTTAAATCGGTTCATAGCGACGTTTTGTCAAAGACGACAAAAATATTGACCACTTAACCCATCTTCTCCCAAAAAAAAACCAAAAACAGACATCAAGATTTGATGTCAATATCATCGGATGGACTTTTGAAAGATTGTGACTCCAGTGTCGACGGATGAGTCTTGTACAATTCTTTCCAGAAAAATGTTGAAGAAATTGCATGACAGTGATTCGCCTTGATAATAAATTCGCTAGCACAACAGTCCCCCCTCAAACAATTCATCCGTAATTCTCGTACTTCTAGGAATGCACATCAGGTAAACCTTGAGCTAGATCAATTTCGGACGTACTGACAAGTAAAGAGATTCTTTTTTTAACCGCACGTCGAGAAAGTGGAATGCTTTACCCAGCTCTATTTTTCCCTATATCATTTTGATATTCAAAAATTTAAGACCAATGTGCATCCGTATAACCTCTTTAATCCTTTCCTATTTTCCTAAAGTGCGCACTGTGTTTAAACTTTAAACATCTTAAGGGTATTAATAACCCCTTGTGTGCCCGTAATAATAAACAACAACAACAAATAACAGCAAGTCCATAGACAAATCATAAAATGTTGTTTGACTTTTTTGAAAATTAGACTTAGTTTTTAATTCAATGTAGGTACAAAACCAACTTAAAATTGCAAACTCTCGACTTTATCAACTTGTTGGCCTTTGTTTACCTGACGTAAGAACTTAGAAGTCCAAAAAATTCATAATTAAGCACCAAGATAAAATACCAACTAAAAGTAAATAAATTCGGTGGCGCAACAGTCCGTTGAGAATAAGGGCCTAGTGACTTACAACTCTTAACCATTCCTGTGTGCAGGTACTGCTGCCAGGGTTGAATCCGGACAGCTAATTTGAGAAATCACTTTTTAGGACAAGAATTACTCTTGGAGAATTTGTCAATTTCTTGCAAGAGGCAGAATTCGGCAGGGGTCGAACCCAAGACTTGTGGCATGACAAAAACATAACATTTTGAAAAAGTTGTGAAATCAAGAGTTTTGAGCTTTTTAGAGAGTATTTCGTTTGTCAATGATAAGCAGTTTAGAGTTGGAAAATCGACGGAAGATGCGCTCTTCGCGCACAAAATTAGCATGCGTTTTATATATTGACATAAAAAAGCTTTCGATACAGTCGACCATGAAATATTATTAAGAAAGTTATAAAAAGTTAGATTCCGCGGCTTTATGGTTGATTGGTTTTATTCTTACCCTAAAAATAGAAAACAGATTGTCAAAAAAGGTTGAAACTTCAGTGAAGTAAAAAATATTAACATAGAAGTCCCGCAAGGTTCTGTTGTAGGTCCAATATTATTAACTTCCCATAGGAAGTAATTGTAATGGGTACGATCTAGGTCCCTAGAGTCGAAATAAAAGATTTTTAGAAAGATGTCTGTGCGTGCGTGTGTACGTACGTTCGCGACGTTGTTTTCGTTGTCTATATCTCTAAAACCAGAAGAGATATCGATTTCAAATAAATTTTGATATACAGATAAAAAAGCAGAAAGATGCACAAAGGACTCTTAGGAAAATTGGTGGGCTGCTTTTTTACCATAGCAGTTTAAAAAAAGGTGAGCATTTTGTTTAACCTTAAATATCTTACGAACCAAAAACGCTAGAGACTTGAATTTAATTTTATATAATATATTCTAACGTGATACCAGTAAAATATATTTTTCGTTAGTTATGCGTATTTGAGCAATTATTTTATTTATATATAAGATATTTTGTTGGGCTTTTTTGGTCTTTTTTTTGTCAATTCTGTTTAATTTGATAGTTGTTCTTGTTTATGTCTATTATTTATTTCATATTCTTTTTGCTTTATTATTTTCAATTTTGTGTCAGTGCCGTCGTTTGGAAGGATACAGGAATCGGAGTAAAATTAATAGAATTAATGTGATTTAATATAAAATATTGAATAAAGACATCACTGAAGAAGTAAGGAACACTTACGAAACGATGGGAAAGACTGAAATAAGTTTTTTATTTGCATTTCAAAAACAAAAAGACCAAAAAAGCCAAACAAAATATCTTAAATATATTTTTTTTTTAAATCCAATTGCCGGTTTTTTTTATAAATTAAAAAACTGAAGAAAAAAATGTGTCACCTCAAAAATTTTGAGAACATGAAATGATTTTATCTCCAAATTAATTTTGTACAACGAATAATAATGTTTCTACCATTTGGTTAAATTTTGAGTAAAATCCAATTGACAGTTTTTTGTATACAAAATTAAAACCTAAAGAAAAATATTACTCAAAGTTGGTACAAATAGAACTTCGACTCGACTATGGCTTTCAACTAATTTTATCTTATAAGAAATATGGTTTTAAAATTCTGAATTTTTTTAGAAAAATCGAGTTGACAGTTTTTTACAAAAAATAAAAACCAAAACAAAAAAAATTAATAATAGGTGTTAAAAAGTCATTTTCGACTCAAATATATTTTCAAAACTTTAAGACATAAGCTTAAAACTGCTTTTATCTTTTAAAAAATATTGCTGTCAACATTCAGTAAAATTTTGAGAGAAATCGAATTGACAGTTTTTTTACAAAAAATAAAAACTTAAAAGAAAATTGAACAAAAGTTTCTAAGAATTGATATTCGACTCAAATATCTTTTCAAAAACTTGAGACTTTGGCTTCCAACAAATTTTACCATATAAGAAACATTGTTTTCAACATTTGGATACATTTTGAGAAAAATCGAATTGATAGTTTTGTTACAAAAAATAAAAATCTAAACAAAAAAATTAATAAAAGTTGGTAAAAATTGATTTTTCACTCAAATATCTTTTCAAAACTTTAAACTTCTTTTATCTTTTAAAAAATATTTTTGTTAACACTCAGTAAAATTTTGAGAAAAATCTATTTTTTTTACAAAAAATAAAAACCTAACAAAAAAACAATAGATACTAAAACTTGGTAAAAATTTGCTTTCGACTCAAAAAGCTTTAAAAAACTAAAAATATTGTCTTCAAACTTCTTTTATTTCACAGAAAATATTGTTTTCGATATTCACTTGTTTTTTTTTTTTATAAAAATCCAATAGTCCGTTTTGTCATAAGAATATAAAATCTACAAAAAATAGTACCTACCCAAATTTGGTAAAAATTGATCAAATTAATTTCATTCGTCCACTTTGTAAAAATTTAAGAAATTGGTAAAAAAAATGTTCACTAAAACTCTATATAACAAAACTAGATTTTCAAACCAAACGATTTCTTTATATTTAAAATACTGTTGGTAATTTTAAAATTTGTAAGAATAATTCACCTTGCAACTTTTTTAACAAAACCCGAAAACCTACAAATCTTTTAACAAAGACAAATCCACAGAGAAGATGTGAAGTTATCATTGTGGGTCGCATCCCAGCCTCTTTTTTCTTATTTATGTTAATACTCGCATAATTTAAAAGGTAAAGAAGTTGGCTTTGCTGATGATATAGCCAGTGTTTATTCTAGTCCCACTTTGCTTGATTTGTTTTCAGATATTAATCATGACTTGAAGTTATTAAGACTTGGTTTGGAACACATAAACTAGTTTTTAGTGAGAAAACAATAATTATGGTTTTTAAATCACTTGCTGTAGATTTGAGTCTTCCTCTTCTTGTTCAGCATAGTTATGACTGCAAAAAGATCCCACTTAGTAGTAACTCTTGTTGTACCTCTGCAGATAAACAAGCTTATGCGTTGCTAAAAAATTGCTCTTCTAACTGCTTTGTTATTGAACCAGTTACTGAGTAATATCTTGAAATAAATATTGACAGTAACATTTTTTGTGAGAAGTGACTATCTTTTAAGTCACAATTTACCAGCTTACGCTTTAGGCAGTAACGATAGAAACCTCCAGTGCACAATACCAGTCAATTTTTAAATTTCTTTACCTCAGTAACATCTAGATTTTTTAACTTACTGCCTTTTGAATTACGAAAGCACTCGCTCAACTCATTTGCTTTGGTAATTAAATAAAAATAAAAAAACATTTCGAAAAAGTCATAACTGTTAAATATGAATAATAACATTGAACAATTGCTTAATGTTCAAATTCAAATAACAAATTTCCCCTTTATTTTGACAATACATTCTTTAGTTTCACAAAACAAATATTTATTTTTAAATACATCCAATTCAATTAAAAATAAAAAAGAAATTGATTTATTATCTTCTTTCGAAATAGACAAATAATTTTATAAGTAGGAAGGTTAGGTTCTGTTAAAATGCAATTCAAATTGTATAATAGTTTTTCATTTAATTCAATGACAGATTTGTGTAAATAAAGAAGTTCAGGAACTCACATCAAATCTTCCACATGAGGGGATGAAAAATATGAATTTAGAATTTCAGTTCGAAGGCACTGCATATAATGAGCAGCAAAAGATTGCAGACACAGACAAACTAAGGAAGCTACCTCCATGGGTGATCGCATAAATCACCGAACCTCGAGGCGTCACAATTCCTTTGGTAGAGAATTTCTGGCCACAAATTTTTACCTCTATACCTTAAACGTTTTATGGTATTATCGTATCTTTTCCATTTGACCCTCATGTCACCTACTGTCACATATCCACTCCATCAGTTTAAGACGCTCCTAGATAAGTGATCCTCTCATTACTTAAGGGATGGGAAGTTCACAGCATAAGATAAGAAAGATATGACCCCTCTGAATAGTGGATAGGAATAGGAATAGGAAAGGAGGGTCGCCATAATGTCATCTCTTCCTTTTTTTATTTCGTCTTTCCTGATGCGACTTTACCAAAATCAATCCACAGAATGAAATCCTTATTTCCAACTTCATTCATACTTTTGCGAGCTGATGATGCAATGCAGAAGAAAGAAGAAAAACATTGGCATCGCCAGGCAGGGCCAGCACCAGACATTTGCCTTTGCATCGCAACAGGGTTCTTGCTGTTCGTCGTCGGTCGTGCTGTCGCTGTCGTAACACGGACCTAACGCAGTTTAATTTTAAAATTTATGAGGCTTATGTCTGTGCGCAATTGCCATATGTACGAGTAGGTATACGAGTATGTTCTTTATTTTAGATACATATATTTTGGCCCAGACTGTTTAACGTTGCGTTGTTATCTTGTCCTTGTTATTGTTGAGAAAGCGCCTTTTTTACGACCATTCCAATGCCATTAAGTGAAATAACACAGGTACTATAAGGATTGATAACGGACAGAACAAAAAAACAACAGGATATACAATTTAATATTTAAGTTAGGTACCTATCTCCTCCCTTCTTGTGTTTATTTAATAAAAAGAAACTGAAGTAAAGGTGAATTTCTACACAACAAATCGTCAGTTTCCTTCAACAATTTATTATGCATTCTCTCAATGTGAAAAATGTTTTGGGAAAATAAAATAAGAAATTATAATGGTTCCAATAAGAGATTTTATTTTTAATATTACGCTTTTGTAGACATTTGACAAGTTAAAACCATACCATTACTAAAAATGGAAATACATTCTTCAACAACGCCTGGAAATTGATAAAATCACTATAAAATTGCAAACGTTTTGCATTAGCAGTCGAAACCTTGGAGTGATAGTTAGTGCGTAGGACTGTCACGCAAAAGGTCTTGCGTTCAATCCCTACCTATGCCACGGGTACTGCCTCTCGCGAGAAATTGTTATGAAAAGTGTTTTCTGGAGTAAGCTGTTTTGAGTTCTGCATGTAAACTGTAGGATCCTGACATGCACACAGAAATGGTTGAGAGTTATAAGCCATCTAGGCCCTAGTTCTACATGCACTTTTGCGCCACCCGATTTTCTAGTATTTTTCTCGAAAAAGTATTCACAGCCGCACACCGAGATCTTTTGATTTAACATCTTTAGACTTTTTTCTTTGAAAGCACTTAAAAGGTAATGATTATGCCAATGCTCCACAATCGATTGAGGACCTTGAAGATATGGAATTCGTGAAGTTATGGAAGATCTGCAGCCGCAAATGTGCAAATTTTCATAATCTTCATTCCTTTTCGCAAACTATCCGTGTTGAATGATGACTGCTCACCCGGTCCCGATGGTATTCCCTCGATAGGTTTATAACAGTGTAGTACTACCTAAGTTGAACCCATTTCGTTATTCAAACCTTTACTAAAAACATGCAAATTTTTCAGAATTTATTATTTCTCACATCATTTTTAAGAAAAGTAACAAGGCGGATATAAAAAACTATAGAAAAACTTTCTTGAATTCCTAAACTTTTTGAACAAGTTGCTTATGAGAGAGTAGCATATAAAAATAGCAGTGCTGGTAACATTTTATTAGATTGTGAATTATTTAAATGACGGAAATTCTTACAAAAAAATTAACATGTTACTTGCATATAACGTTCTTTCGTTTTCATATTAGAGACATTTAGCTTGAAGTTATACTCTTTTCCCCGTGAACACCCATTATTTCAAACTCTCTGGATGTAGAGTGTTCATAAAAATAGCAGTGATTTTGATTTTATAATTAAAAAGTGTTAAAAATTCAATTTTTTGTATCGAAAAAAAAAAAAAAATCGAAAACTGGGTTTGAAGGGAAAAACCTACCAAAATATTCATGATATCCTAGGCTGTTCAGCAAAAATGGTCAGTAACGCCTTAAAATGGCTAAATAAACTAAAAACGCGAGGCCCAAATAGGATGACTACCGAAAGAACTGACAGACGAATTATTCAGTTAGCAAAAGAGAGCCTTTCCATAGGCTCTAGGAAAATAAGAAATGGGCTTCAACTGTCTGTTAGCGTTATCACAATACGAAGACGTCTTTTCAAAGCGAAGTTACCAGCCCGAAGTCCACGCAAGGTACCATTCTTGACGAAAAGGCATATGGCAGAGAGAATGAAGTTTGCTAAAGCGCAGAGAGATTAAGCGAAAGAGAAATGAAGGAATGTTCTGTGAAGCGATGAAAGCAAAGTCGTCCTTTTTGGGTCTAAGGGTCGTCGAGAATATGTGAGAAGACCCTAAAATGCAGCATACTATCCACTGTACACTATAAAAATAGTAAAGCATGGTGGAGGAAAAATGATGATATGGGCTTGCTTTTCATATTACATGGTCGGGCCTATTTACATCATGGGAGGTATAAGGGATGCAACCGATTATGTGAAAATTCTCGAAAATGTCGTTGGTTTGGGTATACCAACAAGACTATGCCAAAGCATACGTCAAAAAAGGCAAAACCATGGTTTGTGCAGAACAAGTTATGTGTTATGGAGTGGCCCGCTCAATCCCCCTACCTTAACCTCATTGCAAATTTGTGGGGGAATGTTAAGAATGCAGTTCATAAAGCAAAACCCCAGAAATCGCAAAAAAAATGGGGGAAGCAGTGCGTGATTCGTAGAACGCAATACCAGTCGAGAGGTGTTAGGTTTTAGTGGACTCGGTGCCACCTAGATGCGAAGAATTATAGAAAACAATGGTTATGCAACAAAGAACTTATATAATAGATCTAGTACTTTGTCATGCACTGCTATTTTTATGAACAGCCATATATTCAAAAAAAAAAAAAAAAAACGGTTTTTACTGTGACAAAGCTAACGATAAAAAATCGATAATTCTTATTTTCTGTTATTATGAATAAAATATTTTTGTGTGTTATTAGAAGTTTAACGAAATATATTATAACTTTGATATTGAAGGCCTTTTAGTTTTATTTGGAGAGCACTGCTATTTTTATAAACACAACTGTATGTTCAAACGCTTCAGGAAAAAGTTATGACTGTGTAAACACTGACTTCTATAAAGCTTTTGACCAACTTAGCCACGAAACTATTTTATTAAAACTTAGTGCTCTTGGTTTTGTATCATTTTTCTTAGTTAAGATCAAATCATATCTTGAAAACAGATCCTATGAGTTACAATTTAGAAATTGTCATTAAAAACCTTTTGTTGCTCAATCTGGTGTTCCGCAGGGATGCCATCTTGGTCTGTTTCTATTCATTCTGTATATTAACGACGTATTGTCATGTCTGCGCTCAAGGGAAGTTCTCATTTTTGCTGATGAATTAAAGACTTTCAAAATAATAAAGTCCACCCATGATCGTATTCTCTTACAAACCGACATTGATAGTTTTACATTTTGATTTGGCATAAGCAAATTATACTAAAAATTAATCGGTAAAGTATTTGATTATTGTATATCACAGTAAAAACTCTGTTGCACCAGTTTACACATCACATTAATTTTATTGTCGATAAGGAAAGTTCTATGCTTAGTTTAATAAAACGCTGGGAAAAGGAGTTCAATGATCCATATGTTACTCTTTCTTTGTACAATTGTTATGTTCGTCCTCATCTTGAAGATGCTTCGCAAGATCGGACTACCTATAAAGAAATTCATAGAAAACGTATTAAATCAATTCAACATAATTTCATTCGCTTTGCCCCAAGGGGTCTTTCTTGGAATGATCCTTATGATCTGTCTCCTTACAACGTATTCAGCTTCTTCAAATGCAATCTCTCCATCAAAAACGTGTTAATACTTTTTAACTGACATAAGAACTTTTGGGCGTGTTTCACACTATAATTGTATTATTTTCTTACTCACAACTAACACACGTACTTATGATCAGCCTCTGATCGAAGTTTTACGATTGCTATAAGCTAAATCTTTGAAGTTAAAAAAAAAATATTTTTTCAAAATAAGATTAAAAAACAAGATTTATTTGTGTGGAGAAATTCTCCTTGAAAAATGAACCGAAAACAATTATTGAACTAAAGATGTAAAAAACATTGCCATTGTGAACGACAAAATGCCAACAAACATTGAGACCAGAGAATAGCTATAATACTGGGGCCCATCGAAAAGAAGTTTTATCCTGAGTGACCATCAGAGAGGGTCATTTAATGGTTATTGATGCGATCATTTATTACAATGAAATCGCCGTACCGCTGCCGCTGGAGCTGTTTGGGAAAACTTTTTTTTTTTTTATAGAAATAGGTATTCTTCTTTTCTATTTCAGATCACTCTAGGGAGACAAAAAAGCAACAACGTTACGATTGGTAACCATATAAACTTTCTTTTGAAAAATATCCTTAAATTGTGTTTGTTTGTGAATCTTGGGTAAAGGGTTGCGTTTTCTTATACTTTTTTCTTAATCCTTATAGGCAGGAGAAGATTATACTCTACATCATCGCAATCTATCATATAGGTATGTTTATATGTAAAAGAATACAATGCATATAGCACATTATTACAGCTCACGCACAATAAAGACACGTTATACAAAAGTGTCAACATTGAGTAGCAAGACCACCCTCTTGTCAGAAAATGTATAATATGTGTATATTTTGAAGAAGGTAGTAGGTAAGGGGAGATTATATGTCACCGATATCAAGGACTCTTTTTCTCCTTATTAATATGTTCAAGGTGTCTGGTGTATGTGCGTGGATGTCCCCCAGGAGTTTGTGTTTATAATATAGCGACACAGCACCACCTTGTGATTATACCCATACCTACTTAGGCATACGAAATCAGACAATGGCAAATTTGTCAAAAGTTGAAAAATTGTAAGCGTTATCTGGCGCGGAACCATGCTGCTGATGTTGCTTGTTGTGTATATTGCGGCATTCAATTTTTCAAACAAAAAAATGTAAATTTTCCAACACACAAAAGATTGTGTAGGTAGATAGAATATGATGTGGCTTATGCGGAAACGGAAGGTGTTAAGAAATTGATTTTTGGATAAAGAATGGACATCTTCACAATAAATCAGCACCATATACCTTTCTACATAAATGTAGAGGTATACCTATTACCTATGTATATTAAGGGAGAGGAACTCCATCAAAGCTTTTAAATATAGGCATAATCTGATTTAATTACAAACATTCTAAACACAAACTAAATAAAAATCTATATTTTACAATTAATTAAATACTTTAAAAACAAAATAAAGCACGCCTTTTTTGCAAAATTTCAGTAAAAACTTTATTTTACAGTAATTTTAGACCTCAAAATCTAAATGCTTGTCTGCTTTTTGAAAACAGTTTAAAGTTGTTTTTATTTTTTGTCAGTTATCTCAATTAAGGTATCCAACTCGACTAATAAAACGTATTTAAAAACAAACCAATGCGAGACTGAACGCAGCCATTATAATTTAGGCTGTATCGACTTGCAGACTATATAACAGCTTAAGTGAATGTAAAAAAGTCACAGCAAAAAGTAACAAACTTTTGCGAAGCTTTGGAAAGTTTTTTTTTTTCAAAAAAAACACATAAAATTCAAAAAAATGCATTAGATCTTTATTTGAATCGATTTCATGCAAATGTTGACTTTACTGTGCCTCAAATGGTCCATCCCCTAAGTCCAATTTTGGCATACTCTTTCCAACATTTCGGCCGGCATCTCACAAATAAATTCTTGAATAAAAGGTTGTCGCCCAATCCGTCAATTGAAGTGGACTTGTCTTTATAGACATGAGTTTTAACATAGCCCCACAAAAAATAGAACATGAAATAAAATGTTCACCGAACTCGTCTCTCACCAAGTCCATTTTTGCGCGTGCTGTGGCTTGTGGCACGGTCTTGTTGAAACCACATGTCATGCACGTCAAGCGCTTGCACTTTGGGCAAAAAAAAGTTAAATGTTCTCTCACGGTAGCCTCCACCATTTACAGTTAAGTTACGATTCGCATCATCTTTGAAGAAGTACGTTTCAATGTTGCTTATCAGCTTATAAACCCCACCAAACTGTGACTTTTTCTGAATCCATTTGTAGCTCTTGTAATGCTTCTGGCTGATATTCCCTCCAAAATCGATAATTCTGCTTATTAATTTACCAATAAGCCAAAAATTAGCTTCGTCGCTCAACACAATGTTTCGGTAAAAAATTGAATCTTTGGCTAACTTCCCAAAAGCCCATTCACCAAAAATTTTACGTAGAGTAGGTCGTCCGGCTTCAATTCTTGCACCAGCCGTATTTTGAAACATATCACACCTCAATCCTTCGACAAAATTTTCCACGTTTTCATAATAGAGGCCCACTTAATACGAATGGCGACGAATCGATAATGATGGTCACCATTAAGATTGTCCGGTACAGCTGCGATATTTTCTTCACTGCTCACTCTACGTAAGCTTGTTGGTAGTTAAATGTCCAACAATGTAAATTTGGCGTAAAATTTAGCCACAATAGCCCGAATATCCGCTTCAGTGGGACGTGATGAACTTTCTTAACAGAGCACGCATTTTGATAATAAAATTCAATAATTTTCAAGCGTTGTTCGTTTGTAAGACGATGGTTAAATTATGGACCAAACTGAAGATGTTTGACAGTGAAACAAAACCCGAAACGTGCGTCACTGTCACCCTTTATTATATGGTCTCAAAAAATACTGAATACAATCTTCTTCTATTCGATTATATGTTTAGACCGATAGTAAGCTAAAAATTAGTTTAAACATTCTTTGTGTGTTCTTAACATTGTGTAAAAAGTTTCATTCAATGTTCGAGTCTGTGTCTTTAACTATGGATTACCAAAGTTCGCTAAAACCACTTTTTATTTATTGGACATATTATGATACACATTTTTTCTATGGAAAACAAAACCAAATTTATGTAACTTATTTTTATTCCATAAGTTCCCGTGACTGTTACACACATTTGTAAGATACTTTCATTTTTCTTTTAACTAAATGTCTTGATACATATACATCGTATCTTCCTTTATGTGTCTCTTGCGAATTCAGGACCCATAAAAGCGATTTCCGACAGCATATTAAAAATTAATTGAAAAAGCTTCGTTGGATTGAAAAAATTAAATCCGATATTTATAGGAGAAATCTACTTCAACACTCAAACCCGAATCCCTTCAAGTCACCTGATCCTGTTAAAATAACATAAGCTAGAACAAATTTTACTTTTACTGAAGGAGATGTATTTTGATGACACTAATTCAAAAAGTTTTCAATCTTTATATATTTTTGCCATCTTTAAAAAGAAAAATCAGAACATATCGGAAAACTATAGGGATATCTTTGTTCTCAGTTCTACACAATTACTATAGCTAAGGCTTGTTATCTGAGTTGAAAGAAATAATAAATTTGGAGCACTCTAACGAGTGTTGGTACTTCCTAGACGTATTCTTTATAAAAAAAGAATATCTATGCAAGTTTTTTGTAAATCGCAAAGCTGCCTTTAACACTATAAACAGAAGTTACTTTTTTTAAAACCTGCATGTATCGGCTTGTTTACAAAGTTCATAAGAAAATATGATAGACAAATATCAAACACAAGTAATAGTTAAAATTAGTATGAGATTGTCAAATCAATTTAAATCTGAAACAGGAGTCCCACAGAGTTACATTTTAGGTCCCTTGATCGAATTTCAAGTGTAGTTATAGATAGATAGATAGATAGATAGATAATTTTTATTCATGAAAAACAAATTTGTATACATTGTATTGAATAGTGAACATGAATAAATTAAGACATGACATAGTTTGTCGTGTGTCTGTAGTATACAATATTAAGTGACAATAATTCGTTTATAATTTTTAAACAATAATTTGATTTTTAACTGATATATTTTGCCAAATATTTGTAATATTACAATTTTTAAAACAATTTTCGTGGACTTTGAGTTTAGTTAAAAAGGAATGACTTTTAGTTTAGTTAAAACGGAATGACTTTTAGTTTAGTTAAAACAAAAAAATTAAATTTGAATTAATGCTAAAAACATACATTAATGTATAGCTAATTAAAAACTTTCGGTGATTATCCTTGTTCTAAAAGCAAAGGCCTTACTATAATAGTTGAATAGAAGCTGCCAGTCGAAACCATTTAGATAACTCTTTACTTCCTCGATGAGTAGAACATTTTTACCAAAGTAGTGACGATTTATTTCTTTAAGCACGGGGCAAACCCCAATAAAATGAAGGATGTCTTCCCTCTCTTGCAGATTACATAAACTACAGTTCCCCGCCGTTCGATGTGGAGTAAAGTTTAATTTGATGAGTTCACCTCTAATTTTGAAAATGGTCCCTATGTTGTAGCACGAGAAACAGCTTTTAAAATAGTTATTTTCATTAAGATTGTAATTGATTAATGAATAATACTTTCGGTCTGTTGAACTGCGAGCTTTTTCAATAAAGGCATATCGTTTCCGGCAAGTTTAACTCAATTTTTGACGAAGAGAGTTTTCTTTTTCATGTAGTTATGTTTGAAAAAGATCTTATAGAGGTGCTTTTATGATAGATGATAGATAGATAGATGACTTTGTCATTCTAACCGAAGGACAAGAAACTTTTAAGATATAGGTAATTAAATTAAAACAATATTGTGATACTTGGGACCTTAAAAAAAATACTACCAAGTAAAAGATCATGATTTTTTAGATCCCAAAACCGTAGTGACATGACTAATCGCAAGTAGTACCTTCACGGCTGAAACAAAAAAGTACTTGGTGGCTGATTTCAAATAACTAGGATTCACCATAACATATAACTTAAATCTTGGTGCTAATTTTACAGACAATACAAAGGTAGCAAAAGCAGCTATCAACTGTATGTGGTCAAACTTTATCAAAAGCAACTCTATAGATTCGTATAATAAATTTAAAGTATTTAAGGAAATTATCAAAAGTTTTCTCTTATAGGCCTATGAAATGGGTACATGGATTTAAATGTAATTCAATTAGTCAAACGGTAGTTTTTCGAACTTATTTTCAGACTCCCATCTAATACACCAAACACGCATACTACATTGAATCTAGCCTCCCCCAGTTAACTTAAAAACCTTAAAGCTAACACAGACTGTATTGTTAAAGTCTTGCAGAGAACTAAGAATAATATTTAGAAAGAGTTATTTTGACAGCTCTACGGTGAAGGTACCTTTTTGTATGATTTGACATCAAAATATAACTTTGCTATCCTTTTGATGATTTAGAAGCACTGAGAAACGAACTGCAAGTTATTTCTATTAAAGACGAAACAACGTATCAAAAATCAATAATCTAGGAAAAAGGTCTGTTAAAAAAACACCTTACTCTAAAGTCAACTTATATCTCGGATGTGACAACTATTTTCTAAACAAGTTTATTGTCATTGTCAATTAAGTAAGCCTTATCTTTAAAATGTGAGTTGAAATGCTTGAGCTTAACTATAGACCTCACAGAAATGACTTGCATCCGAATTGTTAACAATGTAAGATTAGCCTTGCTGAAAATATTCCTTATTTCTTATAAAATCCTCATACCTCATACAGAAAATCCGAAGATTACATTTTAGACTTGTTTTGAAATTTTAAATGAAGAAATTGGATTTCGAAAGCTCTAACTTATAAAAACATTTACATCCATTATGTACAATTAATGCATTTTCGGCAGACGGTTCATAAGCCAAGTATGTTAATCTTTTAAACTTATTCTGTTAAATATCTTGTATAAAAAAAGGTAAAATTAACAATAATAAATTTATTCAAAATCACTCTTTGTACTTGAATTGAAATTAATGCATTTTTGAAATAAGTCCGACTGCTTGGAAACTAAAAAAATATTTTTCGAAAAATGTATTTCTTCCTCAATGTTACAAAATGATATTTTATTAAGAAATGTTAATGATTCCTCATTTTTTTATCATGTTTAATATTAAAAAAGAGGCTGGGATGTCTTGCTCAAAAGTTTGTCTATATGTACTCGTATCAATTGTTACCAAATTTGCGTACTATTTTTTGTAGATTTTATTTTTATGAAAAAAGGAACTGTTGGATTTTTATGTAAAAATTACTGAATATCGAAAACAATATTTTCTGTAAAATAAAATAAGTTTGAAGCTAATATTTCAAATTTTTGAAAATATATTTAAGTCGAAAACCAATTTTTACCAACTTTTGTTAAATTTCTTTTAGGTTTTTAATTTTTTGTACAAAAACTGTCAATTCGATTTTTTTTAAATTTTACTGAATGTTAACAACAATATTTTTTGAAAGATAGAGGTAGTTTAAAGCCAATATTTCAAATTTTTAAAAAGATATTTGAGTCGAAAATCATTTTTTACCAACTTTTGTTAATTTTTTTTAGGTTTTTATTTTTTGTAAAAAAAATTTAAATTCGATTTTTTTCAATACTTTTCAGAATGTTAAAAACAATATTTCTTATAAGATAAAATAAGTTTGAAGCCTAAATTTCAAGTTTTTAAAAAGATATTTGAATCGATATTCAATTTTGACCAAATTTGAGTAATGTTTTTTTTAGATTTTTTTTTTTTATAAAAAAAAACTGTCAATTCTATTTTTCTCAAAATCAGATGTCAAAAACATTATTCTTCGTTGCGCAAAATTGTTTTGGAGATTAAATCATATTTTAGTCGCAAAATTTTGGAGACGACAAAATTTTGTTCTCACCGTTAAATGGATGTTAAAATATATTATATTAAATTTAATTCAAGTCTCTAGCGTTTTTGGTTCGTAAGATTTTTAGGTTAACCAAAATTTTCACCTTTTTTTCAAACTGCTATGGTTAAAAAAACCCACCCACGTTATTTTCTTGAGAGCCCTTTTTGCATCTTTCTGTCTTATTATCTGTATAACAAAATTCATTTAAAATCGATATCTCTTTTGTTTCTTGAGCTATGGACAACGAAAAAGACGTCGCGAGCGTACGAACGTACGAACGCACGCACAGACATCTTTCTAAAAATCTTTTATTTCGACTCTAGGGACCTTAAAACGTCGAAAAATGTCAAAATTTGCAATTTGACAAATCGGACCCATTACAATAACTTCCTTTGGGAAGTTAATAAACAATTTATAAATATTAAATATTCCGTTTTTTAAAATTTGAGATTTGCCCCTGTTTCTAATGCAATGTTCTTATAAACACAAAAATATGTGCGTATACATTATTAAGAAATAAAATTAAACAATTTGTGGGAAAAAAAAACTATTTAGGACAACAAAGATATGCTAAATATTTAAAGAATTTTTACTAATAAAGACTTTCTGGTGAATGCTTTTCTGACAATTGGCAACCAGTAATAAAAGATGCTTGTCTAATCTAATTAAAAAAGGGTTAATTTATGAAATATTGAAAGTATTTTGTCGAGACAAATGTGATTTAGGTACCAGAAGAAAGTTAAAGTTATTTGAAAAACCTTTTTCTTATTCTTCATTTTCTTTAAAGAAAAAGTATCTTCTTGACATCTTATTATTTCGTAACTATCTTACTTACACAGATAAAAAGATATGTACATATCGATAGGTACTTTTGTTCCGCTAATAATCAATATAAATTTCTTGAAAAAGCAGCATTCAACAGAGAATAGAGTGACCAGAATTGCAAAAAAAAAACACTTTATAATTAAATATCAATACAAAATAAGAGTTTCTACATGTACAAAAACCTGCTAAGGCCATTAAGTACCCTTAAAACACCAACCTGCATACTTACAATTTTATGTGTTTTAATTTTATTTAATACAAATACCTAGAGCAACTAATTTCATCAATCTGGAAACCCTTCTTTCGAAGTTGGTGTTTTTGACAGGTGTCACATTATGGTTTAGTTCGTATGATCCATGAATTCAATCAATATATAATTTAAAGTCACTTTTGATGCGTTGTAGGCCTGTGGATGGCCTCCAAGATCGTGCGATATAACACCGATGGAACATTTTTTGTGAGGTTATTTGAAGTCATTTGTGTAGGCAGAAAAGACTGAGACAATTCACACCTTAGAAGACAATATGCCGAACGTTATTGCTTAAATTTGGCCCCAATTTTTAAAAAAAGTGGTCGAAAACTGAGCCAATCGACTTAAATTTCTTTGAGCCAGCCGTGGAGGTCACTTTTATGCGTTTTATAAATTCCTTAAAACCACACGTCTACAAACAATGCGCCCTTTAGACAAAAATGTAAGTTTTAAGTTTCTAAAAAAAAGAAAGCCTGGTCAGCTAATTTGTTTGTTTTTCTTCTGTGCATAGGTAATAGGTTAATCTCTCCCCTCTTATATGTTAAAACTTTCACATTAAATAACTTGACCAATTTGAATTATAAACTTCTTATACGACACAAAGAAAGATACAAGATTAATCCAAAACTCATTAAAATCAGAAGAATAAGCCCTCAAGATCAACCCTTGATTTGCTCATTCCATATCTCATCTTCATCAGCATCAATAACAGTAACAGCAACGGCCACCGACCCAACCCAACCCGAACCGACCCGACCCGACAATCCAATCCAAAATACCTCCCAGGAATAGATAATTAAATTAAAACTTCTTGCTTCGGAAAATTGAAACGTTAACCAATTGTTTCCCTTTTAGATGGCTATGATGACATTTATCCCAAATACCTCCTGAATACGAAATCAGATTTTGTGTTAAAAGAAACAAAACACAGTAAGGGATGCTGAGGAGCTGTGTTATGTTTGTGTTAATGCGTGCATAGGTAAGGTACGGTTCGTAGAACATCGAACACGTTGTAGGCATTAGCATTATCACCCTTCGCAACAATTGCAACACCCCTCAGTGAGTTTTTGGTAATGAAAATATGCAATTACGCTTCTCATACTTTTACGTAGCATCAATTTTTGGAATAAAATAAGACCGCTTGAATAGGGTGAAGTATTATCATCACAAGGATCACAGGAGATGTGCGGTAATGCGAATATAGCAATGCCAATGTAATGTTTATTTATTATATGTATATTTTTATTTTTATTTTTTCCCCGGTTTAGTTTTCCTTTTTCCTTTTTTTTTTTGTTCTTTTGGGGTGGTGAAGATGAAGTACCGCGCCGAACAGGGACTGTTTAAGGGCAGATAACCAAATTAACTCTAATCAGATTCTTTCTTTATTCGGCGTGGTGTGGCCCGACGAATACTTTGCCTCGTGGTTTGGTGTGGTGATGATGCTCATTTCAATTTTCCAGCTTGTTATCTTATCACAATTTGGCATACAACATATCATTTTTGGTGGTGGTAGAAGACGGAAGAGGCCAGATATTTTGAGTGATGATGATGATGCTTATGGATTGCTCTTTTTTCACACCTTCATTCGGGGTTGGTTTGAAGCTGTTTTGATATTTGTATTAATTTATTAAATGGAAGAAGGTTAGTATTTTTAAGATGAATCTATTAATTTAAATTAAAGACAAATTTTAAAAATCTTATTCCATGGACATTAATTCAAATTATCCCTAAGACTTTTAAGATGGTTCTACTGACGAAGCTCAGCACCGATGTAGGTAATATGTAATTATGGAATGGGACAAAATCACGAAAAACCAAAATCTCGAAATTCCAAATGTTTTGAATTTTTCTGTTGTTGCGATTTCTTAGTGTGTGTTAATGTTTTTGTATCGATGCTTATTTTTAGTGCAGAGTATGTTGATCAATAGTCATCTCTATGTATAAAAATGAATTGCTGTTCATAAGTCTCACTAAAATTCAAGAAGGGCTGAACGGATTTATCTTATCTTAGTCTTGAAATGTTCGTGGAGGTCTAGGGAAGGTTTAAAAGGCGAGACAAAATCAAATAATAAAAATAAATAATTCCAAATGTTTTGAATTTTTTTGTTGTTGCGATTTCTTAGTGTGTGTTAATGTTTTTGTATCGATGATTATTTTTAGTGCAGAGTATGTTGATCAATAGTCATCTCTATGTATTAAAATGAATTGCTGTTCATTAGTCTCACTAAAATTCAAGAAGGGCTGAACGGATTTATCTTATCTTAGTCTTGAAATGTTCGTGGAGGTCTAGGGAAGGTTTAAAAGGCGAGACAAAATCAAATAATTTCAGGGAACACCCTAAAAACAACCCTTTTCTATTTCCCATACAAACGTCAAACGAGTCAATTTGGACTGTATTGCTATTTAACAAAGTTCATATTAAATTATAATCACTCACTGTTGTCTAAGCAATTTAAGTGTGTTCCTAATTTGCAATTTATTACCGCTGCATAAAGTTCAAATTCAATCATATGAAAACAGTTTCCGACCAAATTAATTGCAAATCAGTACGACATCTTTTGTCGCGTTCGCGATTCACTTTTGTTTATTTTCGGATCGCTTAACTTGATGGTTCTTCAAACGCATCTTTGATACAATAATCCGAAGTTAATTATGAAATTTAAAGAATTTCGTAGTGATTGCTGTAAATGAATGAATAAATTATATTAAACTGATGTTGAACATGCTTTTTTCAATAAAAAATTTACATTGGCTATCAACAAAATGAGTGGAAAAATTAAGCTAAAACTGACTTTTTCATCGAAAAATAAAAAAAAAAATCTGAAAACTAAATTAATAACCTCTCCATTTTGTTTTTGCTGTACAAAGTGCCGCTAGCCCACGGCATCGTTTTTTTAACTTCCCATAGGAAGTTATTGTAATGGGTCCGATTTGTCAAATTGAAAATTTTGACATTTCTCGACGTTTCAAGGTTCCTAGAGTCGAAATAAAAGATTTTTAGAAAGATGTCTGTGCGTGCGTGTGTACGTACGTTTGTACGTACGTCCGTTCGTCCGTACGTTTGCGACGTTTTTTTCGTCGTCCATAGCTCAAGAACCAGAAGAGATATCGACTTCAAATAAATTTTGTTATACAGATAATACGGCAGAAAGATGAAGAAACGGCACTCAAGAAAATTGCGTGGGTGGTTTTTTTACCATAGCAGTTTGAAAAAAAGTTGAACATTTTGGTTAACCTTAAATATCTTACGAACCAAAAACGCTAGAGACTTGAATTAAATTTTGTATAATATATTGTAACGTGATACCAAACAGGTATATTTTTTTAAAAAAATCAATATAACGGTTTTTTTATAAATCAATAAAACTGAAAAAAAAAATTTTTGTCACCTGCAAAATTTTACGACTGAAATATGATTTCATCTCTAAAACAATTTTTTGCAACAAAAATAATGTTTTTGACATCTGATAAAATTTTGAGAAAAATCTAATAGACAGTTTTTTTACAAAAAATAAAAACCTAAAAAAAAATGTATAAAAGTTGGTAAAAATTGATTTTCGACTCAAATATCTTTTCAAAACTTTGAGATATTGGCTTTAATTTACTTTTATCTTTCAAAACATTTTGTTGTCAACATTCAGCTAAAGTTTGAAAAAAATCGATTGAACAGTTTTTGTACAAAAAATTAAAAACCGAAAAAAAAATTAACAAAAGTTCGTAAAAAATGATTTTCGACTCAAATATCTTTTAAAAACTTTGAGATAATAGGTTCTTACTAATTTTTTCTTATAAGAAATATTGTTTTCAACATTAGGACAAATTTTGAGAAAAATCGAATTGACAATTTTTTTTACAAAAAAAAAAACCTGAAAAAAAATTTTAAATATTGGCTTCAAACTAATTTTATCTTATAAGAAATATTGTTTTCAACATTTGCTAAAATTTTTTAAAAATTCGAATTAACAGTTTTCTTACAAAAAATAAAACTCTAAAAAAAAAGCAATCCTAAGACTTGGTAAAAATTTACTTTCGGCTCAAATAGCTTTTCAAAAATTAAAAATATTGGCTTCAAACTTATTTTATTTCACAGAAAATATTGTTTTCAATATTCAGTAATTTTTATATAAAAATCCAACAGTCCGTTTTTTCATAAAAAATAAAATCTACAAAAAATAGTGCGCAAATTTGGTAAAAATACATATAGACAAATTTTTAAGCAAGACAAATCGACAGACGGGATGGGAAGTTATCAGTGTGGGTCGCATCCCAGCCTCTTTTTTTGTTTGTTTTTACATCTATTCATGCACTAATTGTCAAAATTACAAATACAACAATGTAAACAAACGGGTTTTGGAGAGTTAAACGTACGAAAGATTCCGATCTTGGTAAATGGAGTATTTTTGGTGACAATGAAGTGGATAAGCTTAGAATGCAACAAGTTCGTGCACATCAAACACAACAACAGCGAGCACGAAATAATGAAATTGAGCGAATCCGAATACGCAGTGCTCCTGTGATTCTTGAAAGAGCTGCATTCAACTATGATCCGGCAATTGATAATTGTGCAGGCAAATCGATAACAATTGGGGAAATGAAAATAATTTGTAAATATTGTAAGGCGTTAAAATACACTGGTGAATCTAATGGATTATGTTGTGCTGGAGGCAAAGTAAAATTGCCACAATCAGTCCCACCACCAGATCCTTTACGCTCTTTAGTTTCTGGGATTGAAAATGATTTTAAGCACTTCTTGGCCAACATTCAGAAATATAACAACTGTTTCCAGATGAAATCATTTGGCGCTACATATAAATATTAACCAGGAAAATTTCATGACAATAATCATAAAAGGAAAATACAAAGAAGAGGATACCTTGTTCCCGCGAATACCGATGATTCCAACGGATTTACCATTCGATTTTAAACGCTTACAGTTTCCAGTACGTCTGGCCTTTGCGTTGACAGTATATAAATCGCAAGTACAGTCTTTAGAAGTTTGCGGAATCAACTTGGAGTTTCCCTGTTTCGCGCATGGACAATTATACGTCGCGTGTTCGTTCTTCGGAAACCCGTCTTCTTTGTTTATTTACGCACAAAACAAAAAATATAGTTTATGAGAATGCTTGTTAATGTGTATGTTAATAAAAATTTAAACCTTATAAATATCCAATAGATATTTCAGAAAAATTCTTTTTTTCAAGTAAGCAACATGATGTATCGAAAATAATAATAAAACTTCATGCTTCATTAAAAATTGGTTTTCTAATCAATACGTTTAGTTTGTTTTGAAATTAATTTATACAAAAGTTTAGGTTTTTTATTTATCAAAGTACGAAGTCTGCCGGGTCAGCTAGTAAGAATTATAAATTAAGTAACGGTTTTGTAAACAATAATTTTAATTCAGGCTAAACACAACTACAATATTTTTAAGTTTTAACTTCATTAACCAGAGTAAGCTTAAAATGCAATTCAAATAAATCGATGACATTCTTATCATAAATGAGACTTAATTTCCTAAATACCAAATTTGTGTGACTGTTAAATTTCAAATTCTCAATTCAAAACACTCCCAATTCCAGTAGATTTTTGATTATTTTGGTCAACATTCAGTCAGCTTCCAAAAAATTAGCTTAAATCAGGAGTAAAGTATTTAAATACATTTTTCATGTGGTAGAAGTTCTTAACAAAATTTGTTCCAATATTTTTTGTAGGTAAGGAATATGGGTGATAAACACATTTTTTAGAATATTAAAATTGAAGAATTTATAATTAGTTGCCCAAATTCTATTTTCGTGTAAAATGTGCAAAGGATGGACATATCATTTCTAAGATGGGACAAAAATTTCGCTTTAAAATTCACGAACCTGTGTTAAATTTGTGTTTTCTAAAGTCATGGAAATACTGCTCAAGAAATAATTTGAACATCTAAGTCTTCTAAATGACCGGCAATACGGATTTCGCAGCAAAAGGTCCAAAGATGATTTAATTTTTCACCTTATCGAAAATTATAGAAAATCTTAACATCGTTTGGAGGAAAATATCGTTTGGTATTTGCATAGTATTTGATAGGGTTTGGCATCAGGTTCTCTTATCAAAGTTATTGTAATCGGTCTGATTTGTCGAATTGAAAGTTTTGACATTTATCGACGTTTCAAGGTCGCTAGACTCGAAATAAAAGATTTTTAGAGCGATGTCTGTGCGAATGTGTGTACGAATGTACGTTCGTACACACTCGTTCATAGCTCAAGAACCAGTAATGATATCGACTTCAAGTATCTAATATTTGTTATATTATATTTGTGCTTTTTTACCACAGCAATTTAAAAAAAGGTGAAAATGTTGGTTAACCCAAAATATCTCACGACTAATAACCCTATAGACTTGATTTAAATTATATATTATAACTAGAAAAAAATCCAATCAAATGTTTTTTTTTATAAATCAAAACAATTGAAAAAAATAGTTGTCATTTCGAATAATTTACGAAAAAAAAATTATTTTATCTCCCAAATAATTGTATGTAGAATAAAGTTTTTGACATCCGATACAATTTTGAGAAAAATCTAATTGACTTTTTTTTTAAATAAAAACCTAAAAAGCAATACTAAAAGTTGGTAGAAATTGATTTACCACTCATATATCTTGTCAACAATATTTCGTATACAACTAGTTTTATTTTATAAGAAATATTGTTTTTAGCATTCGGTAGAATTTTGAAAAAAATTTAATCCACAGTTTTTTTACAAAAAATAAAAAACCGAAGTAACCATTTATAAAAATTGGTAAAAATTCACTTTGGACTCAGATATCTTTTCAAAAATTTGAGCTATTGGCTTAAAGTTAATTTTGTTTTCTAAAACATATTGTTTTGAACATTGGGTAAAGTTTTGAAAAAAAAATCCAATAAACAATTTTTTTACAAAAAATTAAAAACATAAAAAAAAACATTACTGAAAGTTGGTAAATTTGATTTTCGACTCAAATATCTTCATCTTTGAAATATTGGCTGAAAACTAGTTTTGTTTTTTGAGAAATATTGTTTTCAACATTCGGTACAATTTTGGGAAAGATCCAACTGACAGTTTTGTTACAAAAAACTGAAGAAACCATTACTAAAAGTTGATAAAAATTACTTTCGGCAGAAATATCTTCTTTTTTTTTAAATTAAATATATTACCATCAAACTAATTTCATCTGACAGAAAATATTGTTTTCGACATTCAGCAAATTTTGTATAAATATCCAACAGTCCGCTACAAAAATAGTACGCAAATTTGGTAAAAATTGATGGTCAGTTGTCGATATCTCTGGAACTGTAGAAGATATTGACTTCAAATAAATTTAATTCCTCGGATTTGTATTTGTTTATATAAGAAATAAAAAGTTTTAAGAAATGGTAGCAAAATTGGTAAACATTGGTTTTGGACTAAAAATCTCGTTAACAAAAATAGATTTTGAAATCAAACTATTTCATCATATTCAAAATTTTTAATAAAACACGATAAACTACAAACCCTTTAGGCAAGACAAATCAACAAACGTGATGGGAAGTTATCAGTGTGGATTGCATCCCAGCCTCTTTTTGGAGAAGTATTTACAAACAAGTAATATTGGACTGGTACAGGTCTGAAAACACACAAAATAAACGCTAGTTTGTCCCAAAACTATAATAAAAGGCCAAGAGCTGCTCATGAGCTCTATGAGCAGAAGAGTCGAGAGGAATACCGACTTCTCAGAAGAAAAAAGAGTGAGCATGAGTAGCGTGGAATGAAGTTCGAAAGTTTTATGAACAGGTGAAATGAAATTAACAAGTACATAGAAGTGTAAACATTATAGTGAAACCGCAGTCAATGCTGAGGATATGAAAGGACCACTTCTGTAGACTGAATAACGGCGACGACGAACAGAATTCCCCTGTCAGCAGGATGATCAACATAGACGAGGAAAGCCCACAATCCCATCCTCCCGACAATACTCAGGGTTCTATTCATCGGTCATGCTTTCTTCCGACGAAGTAAAGTTTGCCATATCTAAGCTGAAGTCTAACAAAGCCGCTGGAGCAGATGTCTTGAAAGCCGAGCTCTTTAAAGCAGCTGGATATAATTTGGTTAGGAGCATGCACCAACTTATCTGTAAGACATGGTCGGAAGGAAGTATGCCCGATGGAACCTCAATAATGTTTGCGGGATTCTGAAAAAAGAAGACCCTCTAAACTGCAAAAACTATAGACGCATTAATATACTTAACGTCGCTTAAAAAATCTTCTCTGCCGTAATATGTAAACGTCTAAAGCACATCGTCAACAAACTTGTTCAGTGTGGTCGTGCTGTTAGACCGGGAAAGTCCACAGTCGATCAAATATTCACATTACGGCAGGTCCTGGAAAAAAGGCAAGAGCATCAAATCTACACCCACCATCTTTTCATCGATTTCAAGGCCGCATATGACAACATCTACAGGGACGAGTTGTATAGACCCATGTCTAGTTTTGGCATCCCCGCCAAACTTGTACATGCTGTCGTGAAGAAAGGACAAACAAGACCGGTATCTTGGTCAAAACATCACCATCTAAAGACTTTAATTTGAGGTAGTCAAGGACTCCGTCTTTCTAGGCTCCACTATAAACGCAGAAAACAACACCAGCGCTGAGATCAAACGCAGAATAACTCTTGCTAACCGCTGTTTCTTTGGACTAAGAAAGCAATTGAGTGGTAAAGTCCTCTCTCGAGGGACCAAAGTGTTTCTATATAAGACCCTTATCATCCCCGTCCTTCAATACGAAGCAGAAGCATGGACTATGACAAAAGCGAATGAAAGCACCTTGGGTCATTTCGAGAGAAAATTTCTTCGTGTGATCTATGGTCCCGTATGCATCGAAGGGGAGAGGAGGAGAAGATGGAACGACAAGCTGTTGGTTTATCAACGTCGCTTTAACATAGTCATTAAGTTTCTTTCAGCTATATTTCTGCTCCCAAAAATGTTCAACGGTAGAACTCCCGCTTCTAGAAATGCTACACTCGAAACAATATTCTGTCGTACTGTCAAGTACAAAGATTCGTTTTTTGGCCGTACTTAGCGAATTTGGAATGCCCTACCACACACCTTTTGCTTAGGTTGCTGTTTGACAAATAGTATAGCGTCCTGTTGGTATCAGCAAGCTCTATAATCTCCATTTCTTAGCCACTAAAAGTCTGTTTCAATCTTATGATATTGAAAACCATATTATTAGTTACTGCAATACCGGCCTCATTTTTGAAAAAGTACGGCCGATGACACCGTTGCTACCAAAGAAACGGCATTAAACAGTAACTCTTCGTAAATGCAACAGGATTTCAACAAAAACTCGTGGATTCCGATTTACCCAAATTTTCATTTTAACAAATTCAGTGAGTAAAAGTGTGCCTCCTTAATGATCATTTTATTATGAACTCCCATTTTCATAAAAACCTTTAACAATTTAAGGAACTACTAAAATTGTTAAAGGTTTTTATGAAAATGGTCATCGAAAATGCATCGAATTTTTCAAAACACAAAAATGTTTGATCCCATTTTCAAAAATTCATCAAATTAAAACAAAACATTTGTAGCCAGAGATTCAATGATCATCTCGCCATTAACTGTCACTTCCTTCTTGCCTTTATGCCGTTCAGTGTTTAACCTTCACTCTGCTACACATGAGTATCTACGTATGTGGCAAATTAACCAGATTATGGTGATTTCACTTTTTTCGAAGCCTCATCAAAAAAAGGAGATTGCAGTGGTGGATAATTCGTTTTGAAATTGCTTCGTCAGCGCCTCAATAATACAAACAAAACCTAAAAGCAAAATAAACCACTTTATGCATTGTGTAGCCAATTCGTAGGTAGGTAAGGTACTCCAATACCCAATATACGAAGAACCATGGGTTAAGCAGAAAATGTTGAGACATCATCAGCATCACGTGTTTGCAATTCTCTATTGTTTTTCGTGACGATGTCACATTGGGCGAGAGGTCTAGATGGCGCCACTGATATTAGCATGGTACTGAATCTTTTTTAGTCAAAAAGGGTACAACGTACCTACCTATGTACCTATACCTGTGTACCTTCCATGGTAACAATGGACATAATATTATTTAGGATGCTCCTCGCAATAATATGCAACATTATAATGTAACTTGCTTTATAACTTCACAACACCAACCACAGAGTAAAGGTGACTTTATGGAGGTTTATGTTCTCGTTATACCATTGGTTGAAGATGAACCAATGGATATTTAAAAAAAAGCAAACAATCCTCTCGTTAAATAAAAATTGGAACCTTGTCGAATAATCAATTCGATATAAAATGTTTAAAAGAACATACATTGAAATCCATCAGTTTGTTTTGCTTCTGTATTTAGAATAAAAAAATAAAAAGTACTGTCTTGGCTAAATAATCGAACAGAAATAGTTTCCATTTAATAATGTTTTCAGCACTGTGCCAGACGTTTCCTAGCATAATGTTATGATTTCTTCAGGACCTTTCACGGGATGTTGTTATAAGAAAACTATGATTGTGACAATGTTTTTAAGTGAAAGAAAATTGATAGGAAGGTAATGCAATAGAATAGTTTACAAAAAGCAGTCGATTAAAGAAAGTTGGATTAGAAGGTTGTGATTTAGCTGTACAAGTTTTTCAAAAGAGTTAAGTGAAACAACATTCACAAATGGAAAAAGTTGCAAGTTTACAATTAATAGCTATAAATCAGGCAAGAGTAAAAACAACCAACCCATTTTTTTCTGTATAACAAAATTTATTTGAACTCAATATTTCTACTAGTTTTTAAGCTATTAAAATCAGAAATCTCTCTAAAAATCATTGATTTAGAATCTAAGGACCGTGAAACGTCGGGAAATGTTAAAAATTTCAGTTCTACAGATCGGACCGAATACAATAACATCCTATTTGAAGTTAGATGGAAACCACTTGGTACCTACTGTTGATCCGCGTTTCTATGTTCCGATGTTTCGATAAAATTTGAATTTCATTATCATACTTATTCTTTATTCATTCACCATGGGGATTGTTTGAAGTTCTATTAAGAATGAAAAGTTATAATTAAAAGCTGTAATACCTGAATGAGTGCTGTAATTACTGAACTGATTGTTGCAAAATAGTGATTGACGGAAGTGTTTTACAAACTCGTTTTTTCTTGTCCCTACCCCTACCAATACCGTCTTACTTCTTGTTAATTGCTCTCTGTGCCTAATTGCTTAAAATTTCTTCCATACCTCTAAGGTTTTGGTAGTAGGAAAACCCCAAAAGGGAAAAATATTTTATCTTTTGGAAAAAACAAAAGAAATAGCTGCTTACAACTATTTCTTGTGAGCGAGCCATGTCAGGGATGGAGGGATTTAATTCCGAATCCGAACAGTGTAATTGTAAAAGCACCTTTCATGACAATAATTACAAGAGCCATTATCTGTGAAAAAAACTTCTAGGCGGCACAGGCAAGGATGGAACCTAAGACTTCTAGCTTGGTCGACATAAAGGACATGCAGCATTAACATACACTTTAATTACTATTAGACCCTGTATCGTTTTGTTTATTAGGTTAAGTTGGGTGGTTGTCCAAGATGGAAACGGACACACATAGGCCAGTTTAATCGCGCATTTTGATACCACATGAATCTTGAGGCTTGCTCCTAAGCTCAATGGAACCAGTTTGAGTCCCTTTCGAAACGTGAGAGGCTGATAATGCTGATATGATTTAGATCGTTTAGATCGTTAAAGAAGAATTCTCCTAGGTAATTCTTGCGTTTTCGAGTTAAAGCAGAGCATGTGCAGAGAAGATAAAAAAACAGTTTCCTCCTCTTCCTCGTCCATACAGCTTCTGCAAAAATCATTTTAGAATACGCCTAGTCTCGTGGCGTGCTTTCCTATTAGACAGTGTCCGGTTATGACACCTATTATCGAGCTTATATGCGATCTGCTTAGAGAGAGCAAGCACCTTGAACGTTTTAAATCCAGTGTTGGCCAGATGTTTTTTGTGACTTGACACGTGGTGATGTTGTTCCACCTGGTGCCTGCCCTCCTCATAGCGTCTTGCGTTAGCAACAGTTTAAAAGTAGCGATTGGTATGCCAGTACGTGCCAAACGAGGTAGGATGGGCTGAACTGTACCATTCCTGGCGAGTTCATCTGCCCTACAGTTACCTGGAATGTCTCTATGGCCCGGCACCCAGCAAAGGTGAATATTTAACTGTTGCGCCATCTCCATTAGAGATGATCGACAATTATGGACTGTTATAGAGTTAGTATAGACAGAGTTCAGAGATTTGATAGCGGCCTGGCTATCTGAGAAAATACCAATATCAGTATCAACATCTGATATTCGTATAACGTTTTCTTTAAGACACGACAAGACTTCCTTTATCGCCAAAAGTTCCACCTGGAACACGCTACAATGATTGGGAAGGCGGAATGAGAGACTTAATTTCAGTCGTTCAGAGTACACACCTCCACCAACCCCTTCTTTGGTTTTTGAGCCATCTGTGTAAAAATGGATTGTCTCATCCTCCAAGAATGTCCTATCCCCCCAAAAGTACCGTAGAATTACGGAGTGGCCAATGTTGTTGTTAGTCCACTGGGACGAAGCATTAAGGCGAATAGCAGAGCTTGCAGCTCTTTGTTTGCTAAATATGTCATGATGTGCAAGGTAGAGTAAGGTGTCCAGTGCCGCAGATGGGGTCGTGCGAAGCGATCCGCTTATACATAGGCAGGCTGAACGTTGGACTTTATTTAACTTATCCCTGTTTATACCTTTCTCTAAAGCAGTCCACCATACGGCCACACCGTACGTTAAAATCGGTATGATTACCGATGTGTATAGCCAATGGGTGATTCTGGGTTGTAAACCCCATTTAATACCAATAGCTTTTTAGCAGGAAAAGAGAGCTACAGTAGCTTTTTTGACTCTTTCCTGTACGTTGCGTTTCCAATTTAGTTTTTTATCTAAGACAAGACCAAGGTATTTAGCCTCGTCTGAGAATTTTAATTGGATTCCTTTAATGTAAGGAGGGTTGACAAATAGAATTTTGTATATCTCGAAAATAAGACCAAATCGGTTTTGTGTGGGTTAACTTCCAGTCCACACCTATCAGCCCAAAGTATTAGTCTGTCTTAGGCATTTTGTAAGAGTTGTTTTTGGCTGTTAAGATGCTTTCCTGAAACTGCTACAGCAACGTAGTCTGCATAGGTTATCACTCTGAAACCCTCCGCAGGGAACATGTACCAGGTAAAGACAGCTGGTAAAAATTGCCTCAAGGATTGGTGCAATTGTGTTAGAAGTCTGTTGTAGCTCGGCTGGTATTATTCCATCTGGTTCTGCAGATGTAAATGGCTTGAAGCTGTTGAGAGCCCATTGGAGCTTGTCCCTTGTGATCAGACTTTGTGGGTATGTTGTAGTGGGTATTGAACGTATATAACCTTTGCAGGTTTCGGTAAGGGAAATGATACCATGAAAATGAATATCCAATAGTGAGTTCAGCGATTCATTACTTGAATTTGTCTAGGAGCCGTCTGCATTTTTCAAGCAAATTGGCATAGCTGGACTAGATGAAAGAATTTTCCGTAACCTAGAGGCTTCAAAAGTTTCTTCTATCGTAAAACAAAAGGATCGCCAAGAAGATCTCTTGGATTTCCTTAGTGCCTTCTTGTAGATTCTTAGGGATTCTTTGTAGGAGTCCCAATCAGAGACTAGTCTTGCGGCTTTGACCCTGTGAAAAGTTTCCTGCATTCTTTCCTGAGCGAGTTTAGCTCGGAGGCCCACCATTGTGTTTTCCTCTTTCCTCTTATGTGTATATAAGTGGACAAGCAATTTCTAGCGATCTGTTCATAGCTGAGGTAAGGTCATTGACTTTGTTGTCAAGTTAATTAGCGTTAGAGGAAGGACTAGATAGTCCAGGTTCTAGTAAACTCTGTAATGAGTTCCTGTATGAAGCCCATCTAGTTTTCCGATAGTTTCGAAAAGTCAATTAACTCGGGTTATCATCCACATTTATATTGAACTGGATATGTCTATGATCAGAGAACGAGTGCTCTTTGGATACTTTCCAGTCCAAGATCATATGGTGTATACTATCTGAGACAAGAGTTATGTCTAGGAGCTCTTGTCGAGTTTTAGTGATAAAGGTTGGTTCATTTCCAACATAACTTAATAAGAGGTTTGTAATAAGAATATAATCAAAAAGAGACTCACCTCTGTCGTTGATATTCGTGCTACCCCATACAGTATGATGAACGTTAGCATCGCTCCCAATAATTAGGCGTATCCTTTGCCTTTCCGCTTCAGCGACGACTTTCTCCAGGGTTTTTCCAGGGAGAGGGCCAAAGTGGTCATGGCCAAGATATGCCAACGATAGCCAGAAACTTCCTTTGGTTGTACGGTGGTATCTTTGTCACTGAAAAGATAGAGTAAAAAAACATTAATGCTACGTTTCACTAGGATGCAAGGTCTAGTTTTACCTTTATCTGTCACAAACATTTTGTAGTACCCAGAAGTCCTGACCCCTAGAACAACGGATCCCACAATCCATGGCTCTTGGATCAGGACAATGTCTTCCCCGTTTCTTGCCAGACGGTGAAGAAGCGAGGCCGAGGCCTTTTTGGAGTGTTGGAGATTAATCTGTACTAACTGCAGCATTTTGGCTACAATTAGGCAGATCAACTTGTTTTTTTCTGATCATCTGAGTCTGAGGAAGAGTTCGTCCTCGCTCAGAAGGATCATGTTAAGGTCGTCTTCAGTCTTCATTAATGATGGACTGTCTACGACTTTTGTAGTGGGTGAAGTCGCGATTGGAGAGAGCATGGGTGCGTCGTCACCCTCTGTTAGGAGAGAAGACGACGTCCCGGGCCCACCAACCACTAGTTCACCTTTGTTTGTTTTTGTTGGCCCGTTAACCTCATCTTTTTCTAAATTCGAATTTGAATGGATTCGAAGCCATAGTTTATAGAGCCCTCGTTTAGGGCTAGAGGAGCCAGGGATTCCTATAAAGACCCTTCAATTCCTCTTGCTTGGCCATCTTCCAGTTATGCGTCACAAGGGGCGGGTTACAAACTTTGATCATCTCGAAAATGTCCTCGATACCAGTAGGTTCGATTGGAATCCAAATGCGGGCTCTAGGTCTACTAGGAATGTCTTCCTTAGCGACAACCTCGAGCTTTGTACCTGGCCAAAATTTATTTAACCGGCTGACAGCGAGATTGTATAAGTCACAAGACCTCTGATCGCCACAAACCATGAGTTTGACATTTCCTTGATGCCAACCCCCATCGCTTATGGAAGGATGTGGTCCTGGATGCTTAAAAGCCACCGATAGCTTAACCTTGACCAACTACAAAGGATTAGTCGATATTGTGCCATCGTCATTGCTCCTGTCAATGACCGCAACAACGACTTTGCCCTTCGCGACGTCACTGAAACTGGCTTGTTTCTTGCTTAAGGGGTTTGAGGGAAGTGCTGGTGTTGTGCACCCGAGGCCGTTTTGGTGTCGGTACGGCCCCCTCAAGACACCTTTCACGCTTAGACGTAAAGACCTTACTGGTCCTTGGTGTAGCAAGTATGCTTTTAGCCCATTCGACGCTAGCGGTTTGCTTCGGTGTCCTTTCAGCCCCCGATGATACTTCAGATTCCTTTAGGATTTTCGCCGCTTTCCGCCTTTGTCTATATAAGCTTTTTGAGAGTTTCCCGTTTCCATTTCTGGATGTTCTCTCATTAGTAGTGGTATGGCCATTTTTCACAACCCGACCACTACTGAAATTAGTTATTTGCTTATTAACTTACCCATTAAATAGGGCATAGTCAATGTTAACAATAATATTTGAGTTAAGTGCAATAATATTTATTTATTGTGAGCACATTTTTTGTAACTAAATACAATTCGTTTGAAGGAAGTTTTGTCTTATTATAAAATAATCAAACAAAATTATAATTTTTAATTGTTAACATTCTCACAAACCACGTGTATACTGATCATAAAATCAAGCTAAAAACAAAATTTCTAAAACACCACTCAATTTTGTGCATTGATTTCAAATACTAGTATAACTGGCGATTCATGTCAAAACCTTTAAGTTACATACTTTCGAAAAACAATTTCAAACTCGATTGATAACATTAAGTAGCCGGTTTTGAAAAATTATTTAAAAATTAAGAAAGTTTAAAGCTCCGCTGCTTTATTATGTAGGTACCTTACCTATATTCATCAGCAATAACCTGATGAGTTATTATGTTAAACTTCTTTTCACCAAAAGTTCATTCGGATTATGTTTAAAACAAGAGGACTATCATCATCTTTTAGTAACGGACTCACTCTCGCTCGCCCGATCAGGATGTTTGTTGTTGTCGAATCGTTTGTTCACAGCGATAAACTGGTACAACTCCAGAGTACAGGGTCCAGATCCAGAGTCAGAGGGAAAACACAAGATGTTCAATGAATTTGCACGCAGTCGGATCATAGAGCCTGTTGTACATGCTGGTTGTGAGCGGCGACCGGCGGCGGCGCGGCGCAGCTCCATTGCAGTGCCTTCCTGCCTGATGCCACCATATAATACTGGATTGAAACAGACGGACGACGCGACTGTTTCAACCATTCATTGATATCCCAGGCTCCCACTGTGAGCACACAGCTTAACATGAAGAGATCTGTTCGCGAAATCATAACATGGATCTGTACATTGTGCAAATGTTTGCCGGTCGCTATGTCGAATCTCAAGTCGATGCCTACGAAGCAACCTATTGACATCCCCCAAGCAAACTATCAAATGCCTAGCGTTCAGCCGTATTGCATTGCACCGCACTGCACTGCACCGCACCGCACCGTATCGCTTCGTTGTCGTCGCCTTAGTCCTGGATCACAGTTGGACGCCGATTTCTATAATACTTTCCGTTTAATCGCGGGCCAAATCAAAATCGATATGCGTTGCAGTCTCATTCCCCATCGTGGTTGCTGCAGATGCAGACGCGCCGGCAGAATCCAAGAAATCGAGCGCAACAACATCGCTTTGGAATACCAATGTGTGTGAGATAATCTCGGTCTTATCAGAGGCCATAATAAATGCTGTACAATCTTACACTTGCTAGCCTTGAATACTACAACGGTAGGTACACGCTGCCAGAATGCTTGCTCCCAACGTGCCTTGCACTGCATAAATATATGTATGTAGGTACCTAACTAACTTTTTTGGAGAGGGAGAGATCAAACAATGTAGTCACCTTAGTAACTTGAGTTCCAGAAAGTTGGATTTGTTTGTTTCAATAAGACGAACCAGCATCAACATCAACATCCCAGATAACCACAGCTGCCCATGGGGCTTCATAAATGAAGAAGTTTAGGGCATCGAGATCATAAGGAATTTAAATATTAAAGATATTTTCAATAGTCTGAGAAAAGGAAATAGAGGAATTTTCTTTATCGTTGTGTAACATTTTATATCAAGTTCTTTTTTAACATAATTTAATTAAAATGTAATTATAATATACATAATGGGTCATATTCATTTTTTCTGATAAGTTCTGATTTTGTCTTTGCTAAATTAAACTTCAGTTTATGTTATTCATAGACAATTCAAACCCATTTTAAAACGATAATCTGTTTCTAAATCTATTAAACGTCAAAAATAAACAAACTGATTGAGAAAATTAAGCTTCGAGACTTTTTATTTGAAAACAAAAATTAAAATGTCAAAAGACTTAAGCACATAATCAATATTTTGATATTTTGCTGGATATTCGAATGCTACTTACTAACAGAAAACGGAAGCTCTACTTAACCCGATTGGACCTCTTTGAAATAGATTCAAGAAAAAAACTGTCCTTCTAAATATTATACATCGAAATTCAATTGCTAACATTTGCGTGCTTCCAAGTCTTAAAACCACCAGCCCGACTTTATAAAATGTCTCAACTAACAGCAACCAAATTAGTTTAAAGGGTTTAAAAGATTTTGGCTCTCCAGCTAACGAAATTTATTATGTTACCCTCAAAAAGCCATTTTGTATAGGTTTACTTGAAATTTTTCAAAATTGTAGTAGAATATGCCTTATACCTGTTTCTAACTGAATAGAGCTGTCAAATTTTGTATGAATAACAGCTTTTTCTTACCTATGTATACGTAAAATTAAGACACCAGTTCAAATAGACTCGGGTTTAAAATATGACCATGAATATGCCCCAATTAGTTCAAAAGAAGTTTTCAAACGATGTTGTCCACTGAGGCGTATACTTTTTTTTTTGAATAATGCTAGAATTAACTTCGACTTACATAGGTATTGAACTATGGAAAATGGCAGAGCAATGGCTGCCTAAAAAGACCAGTTAGTGTGAATTACTCCATTTAACTTTTAGCTTTTATAAAACAAAACAATTTGCAAACAAGTTAAGTATTTTAATAATAAACTAAACTGTAACTTCCAAACTATAATATTCATATATGTTATCATATAAATGTTTTCGCAGTTTTCATGGATCAAATACCAGGGATTCATTTGCTGAATTTTCTTAATTTTGTTTCAAATTTTGTGTTCAGGAAGAAATGTTTTATGATAAAAATGTGCATTTTAACTTGTATTATACTTTTCTTTTTTCTTATAAACTAATAGCTAAACAATGAAAAGAATAGGTATTAAGGGACATATCCAAATTTTGTTATTTAAATATGTATATATAGGAAGGTTTGTTCACCGTCCATATCTCGAGAACCAATAGAGATATCGACAGTGGGTGTTTTTTTTACCATAGTAATTTAAAAAATTAATGAACCTAAAATAATTCACAAACAAATCCAACAAGCTAGTTGAATTAAATGTTGTATAATATTATTGTGACTTGATACCAAAATAGTATATTTTTGAAAACAAATTAATCGACAGTTTTTATAATTCAAAAAAAGCGAAAAAATAATTGTCACCTCGAATTATTACTTACTTACTTAAGGTGGCGCTACAGTCCGGGGCGGACCTGGGCCTCAACCAACATGCGTCTCCAGCAAGCTCGGTCCCTAGCTAGCTGTCTCCAGTTTCGCACACCAAGTTGGTTGAGGTCCTCTTCCACCTGGGTGCGCCACCTGAGTCGCGGTCTTCCTCTACTGCGCCGTCCCTCGGGATTGGAGCGTTGATGTCCATCCGCTCTACATGACCCAGCCATCTAAGCCGTTGGACTTTAATTCTGCTAACTAGGTCAGTGTCGCTGTACAACTCGTACAGTTCGTCGTTATATCTTCTCCTCCATTCTCCACTTATGCGTATGTTACCAAAAATCACCTGAAGAATTTCTCTCTCGAAGCATCCTAAGACGCTCTCATCTTTGACAGGGTCCAGGCATCAGAGCCATAAATGAGAACTGGGATGATGGGTGTCCTATAGATGGTGATTTTAGGTGCTCAAGAGAGGACTTTACTTCTCAATTGCCTTCCAAGTCCAAAGAAGCAGCGCTGGTGTCGTTGTCTGTATTAATAGCGGTGGACAAAGGTAGACAAATTCCTTAACTACCTAAATGTTATAGCTGTCCATGGTGACATTTTGTCCAAGACGTCGTTGTTCAATGTCCTTTTTTGATGACAGCATATACTTGGTCTTGCCCTCACTGACTATTAATCCCATCTTCTTCGCTTCCGTCGCAATACTCAAAAACGCTCCACTGACATCACGCTTTGATCTTCCAATTATGTCAATATCACCTGCGTATATGAGTAATTGGATGGACCTTTGGAAGATTGTGCCTCTAGTGTTGACGGTTGAGTTTTGCACAATTCTTTCCAGAACGATGTTGAAGAAGTCGCATGACAGTGCATCGCCTTGTCTAAAACCTTTTTTGACATCAAATGAATCGGTAAGATCTTTTCCGACCTTGATAGAGCAGCGTGCATTCTCTATCGTCGTTCTGCACAAACGGATAAGTTTGACAGGGATGCCAAAACTAGACATTGCTCTGTTGAGCTGGATTTTTTTCCAAGATCTGCCGTAGTGTGAATATTTGGTCGATAGTGGACTTTCCTGGTCTGAAGCCACACTTATAAGGATCTATCAGGTTGCTGACGAATGGCTTCAGATGTTCACATAATGAGGCTGATGCCTCTGTGGTTGGCGCAATTTAGAGGGTCTCCTTTCTTATGAATCAGACACACTATGCTGAGATTCCACTCATCGGGCATGCTTTCTTCCGACCATATTTTGCAGATGAGTTGGTGCATGCTCCCTACCAAGTCATCGATTGCTGCTTTGAATAGTTCGGCAGCGATGCCGTTAGCTCCAGCAGCTTTGTTTGACTAAAGTTAAGATATAGCTATCTTCACTTCAAGGTCGGGTGGGCGGAATTGTTGATCTGGGTCGCCTAGGTTGAGTGGTTCTATCTCCCTTACAGCGGAATTCGTTTCGACATCTCCGTTATATAATTTGGAGAAGTGGTCTTTCCATATTCTCAGCATCGACTGCGGTTCTACTACGATGTTCCTCTGATCGTCTTTACAGGCTTCGGTTCGTTTCTGGTACCCTTGGGAGGTTTTTTTTACCTTTTGGTAAAATTTAAGAACCTCATTCCTTTTGTGACATCCCTCTATCTCCTCGATCGCGCGCTTCTTATGCTCCTTTTTTTCATCTAAGAAGCCGGTGTCCCTCTCTCCTCTTCTTCTCGTAGAGCTCGCGAGCAGCTCTAGTCCATTTGTGCAGCACCGTTTTGTATGCCTCTTGTTTCGCTGCGTGCGCTTGCTGGCATTCTTCGTCAAACCAGGGGTTTGGCTATGGTGGCCGTGTGAAACCCAGCACTTCAGAGGCGTCATCTCTGATGACTGCAAGGCAGTGTTTCCACTGGTTTTCAATGCTTAATGCAGGCAGCATAGGACTCCTTAAGAGGTTATCAGAGACTCGATCGGAAAAGGACATGGCAGTCTCTTGCGATTGTAGCCGTCTAACGTCGAATCTTCTCACAGTACTTCCTTGTTTTGGCTTAGATCGGGATGTCTGTAGCCGTACCTTGGCTACAACGAGGTAGTTGTCCGAGTCAATTTTGGCCTCTCTTAATGTTCGGATATCCTTTATACTGGAGAAATGTCGTGCGTCGATCGCAATGTGGTCAATCTGGTTGACGGTTGATTGGTCAGGAGATTTCCATGTCCCCTTGTGGATATTAAGATGCGTGAACTGCGTACTAGCTACCAGAACGTCTCGCCCCGCAGCAAAATCGACAAGCCTGAATCCGTTGTCGGAGGTGGTGTCGTGCAGGCTGTATCTCCCGATTATACCACCAAAGATGTCTTCTTTTCCTAGCTTGGCATTCAAATCGCCTAAGACAATTTTAATGTCATAGCCAGGGCTCTACTCATATGTCTTGCCCAAGAGCTCGAAAAATATGTCTTTGGTGTCTTGATCGTTCTCCTCTGTTGGGGCATGCGCGCATATGATGCTTATGTTGGCGAATTTAGCCTTGATGCGGATTGTCGTGATGTGCTCGCTCACACTGTTGAAACGTTTGCCTGGTCCATCCCATCGCACTTCTTGGATGGCGGTAATATCTGCATAGCAGCAGTTTAGGGCTTCCGCTAATTGTTCGGCTTCATGTGGTCTGTTAAGGGACATAACATTAAACGTACATATCCGAAGTTCGTTGTCCTTATTTCGTGTCAACAGTGGGTTGTCAACAGTGAATCCGTTCGTATCTGAAATTTGGTAGTGCTTCGCAACTATGAAAGCTTTTACGTGGCCAGAAAGTCACCCCGACGGCACAACCCCCAACCTAGAGGGCCAGATCTTTAGTAAAACTCCAAGGGAGGGGAGCCGGATAAACCACTCCTTACAGGCCTGGGCTCCGAATGTGTCGAAGAAGCCCTATAAGGTGTTCACTAAGTAGTTCAGTAGTTCTCGAGAATTCGTCCGCTGCCGTCTAAATAAGGAGAGGTGCCTTAGTGGAAACACCTCTCCCCCCCTCTCTCGTTTGCTGCCCCCAACAACTTTACACTGGGGTTGGAAACCAATCTCCAGTTGAGTTACTAGGCACCCGATGTTCACCGTGGGGAGGTGAGAGTAGGAGTTCATAGACAGAGGTGGGTTTTGAGAAAAACCTGTGGACGCTTGTGTCATCTTGAATGCACATATGTCTACCATTTGAACACCACCTCTAATTATTACAAACAAAAAAATATTATATCTTCAGAATAAGTTTATGTAACGACGAGTATCGTTTTTGACATGTGGTAACATTTTGACAAAAATCGAACAGACAGTTTTTTTTACAATAAAAACATAAAAATAAACATTGCCAAAAGTGCTAAATTTTGTTGTTAACTTAAAATATTGTTTTAAAAAGAAATCTAATCTGTAAACGCAGTAAACAACACCAGCGCTGAGATCAAACGCAGAATAACTCTTGCTAACCGCTGTTTCTTTGGACTAAGAAAGCAATTGAGTGTTAAAGTCCTCTTTCGAGGGACCAAAGTATCGCTATATAAGACCCTCACCATCCCCATCCTGCTATACGGTGCAGAAGCATGGACTATGACGGCGGATGAAAGCACCTTTGATCGTTTCGAGGGAAAAGTTGTACGGTACCGTATGCATCGAAGAGGAGTGGACTGGCTGGTCACTTAGAGCGCATGGAAACCAATGCTCCGGCCCCGAAAGTTTTCGAATCCACACCCACAGGACAGCGCAGTAGGAGAAGACCGCGGATCAGGTGACGCGCACAAGTGGAAAATGACCTCACCCAACTTGGATCGCGAAACTGGAGACATCTAGCTAGGGACCGAGCTAGACGGAGAAGTTTGTTGGATGACGCCCTAGTTCACACGGAACTGTAGCGCCACCTTAAGTAAGTAAGTAATATTATTTTTAAGTTTTAGAAAAATTGATAGACGGGTACAAATGGGAAGTTATCAGTGGGTGGCATCTTAGCCTGCTGTATATAATTTTCCTTAAACCATTACTTTCAGTCCAAACAACATCTAACTCAGGAAAATTAGTGTCCATAAGATTTTAAAAGGAGTAAATTCTTCGGAATTAAAAAACAATAAAAAACTTCATTAGTATCCTTCGCTTAATTCAACTTGGTCATCTCCCTTATCGTCTTATCGCAGCTATACCTATGCAAAGGTAATAATAACGCATTTATAAATACCAGAAAGTTCTATAAAATAAAAACAATACTTTCTTCTTTTCCGGTTTGTTTGTGTTACAAAATCCTCAAGTTATGTAAATAATAAGATTAATTGACGTACGAACACAATATAACAGCTCAGATACAAAAAGTGTATTATAAACTTTTTTTATTTAGTGCAAAAGTATTAAGTATACATTATAATTTTTCTCAGGTAAACAATAAGGCTAATGTAAAATCCTGTCATAAATTTTTTATTATCCTTTAAAAGATATCCATAAAATATTTTATGAGTGCCATAAACAGCTCAGTTTTGCATCAATATTATAGGTTAGGTAGGTCCATACATACATATATATCTATGCATAGAACGCAACTTATATTTTCTCAAAAGAACATTCAATTTGAACATCACGAAAGTTAAAGCATATTAATATTATGATGACGAACTACCCTCCTCTTCTATGTTCATGTATGAAAGTATAGAAAAAGGATACTAATAAGCATTTGGTTTGTGGAATTTATTAATGTTTGTTTGTATACAAAACATAAACCATAATATTTTTCTGGTTGTTTTTATTTTTATTTTCGTTTTTGGTTTTGGTTTCGGCTATTTTCGGTCGTAAAACCGTCAACATTTTAATAACTCTCAACCCGCACTTATAAAAATTGAAGGCAACTTACTCCACTCAAATGACCATCACAATTTTATGCCATCGTAAAAGTGAAACCAATATAATATTTTCCACCATAATTTCCCTGTCCCTCGTTTCGTTCTATGAAAGTTGTGACTTATGGATCATGAGTAAGTAAACACTTTCTAAGGATAGACATTGTTTATCTAGTGTTTTGAGGTCCACTATAGATAAACAAATTGGTAAAGCATACAAATTGTAATTTTATAGTCTTTTTGAAGTTAGGGATTTCTTTTCAATCTTAAAGCCTTGACAATTTTTAATTTAGCCCTATTTCCCTTTTTTGACCAAAATATTTTCGTCCTTATTTCCTTCATCAGACAGAGCATAATAAATCTTAGGTAATTGTTTATGTGAATATATTTTTGTCTTGAACAAACTGTCATATCACTGTAATCAGTGTTGTGGAAAATGAAGAACAATTTTTCATTTGCAGTTTTCTGTTCGTCCTTAAATTACAACACAAACAAACATAAAAATAAAAACCAACATCATAACATTCAACAACAACAAAAAATACAAAAAACATACAAAGGATATTATTGTTCATTTTCTAATGATTAGTGATACACGTTCGTGATTCGTTATGCAGAATATCCTTCAGCGTTCAGCGACATTGATGCCACACAAACAAACGTAGATACATTTGTGACTTTTTGTTCGTAATCCTTGCAGCACACGTCTGTTTGTTTAGCGTAACAACATTTCGCACAGCACAGAGCGGATGCACGTGCCCTTTTCGAGGACATATTGTCAATTGCAATGATGATGATCATGAGTTGGAGGGCGGTCGCGTTGAGTCGGTCGGTGGAGGAAGCACCCGGATGTAATGCAGTTCTGTTCATCATCCAGGTTATAGATTTCCAGGTTGCGGACGAGAGCGGGTGAGCCCACCAAAAGGAGTTTCCTTTCGGTTTGTCATTTGTTTTGTGAACACAACGACGCAACGACGACGGTGCACTGCAAATGAAGTCCTGTGTAATTTATTACAACTTCTCTGTCTCTCATTACAACATAATGGGGGTGTGGCGTGTGTTCGACTACGACGCGGATCTCTCGAATAAAAGTACAGCGGCAATGTATTAGATAGATACACGTTTAAAATTGGTACACGCGTCCAATTCGTTGAGGGTGGCTTGTCATGGCGTGAAGGTGAAATTAATTACAGGAAGCAGCCCATATCTGTACAGCTTCAAGAGAAGTGTCATGTTTGAAATGAGATTGTATACTTTCAGCTTGAAGATTTTTAAACACATTTTATGTTATAGAAAAATCAAGCGTTGTTAGGAATTTTCTAAATATTTATATTTGTGTATTTTTAGATTCATTGCATTTTCCAAAAAGCGTTGAGCCTGAACTTGTCTTACCAGTGACGGTTAAAAAAATCAAATGAAATCAAAGCAAACTTAAATCTGTCAGAGCCCTAAAAATTAATGTCAAAAACTTAGAATTCATATGGGTCTGGCAAATAACTTAAAATTGAGAGATACTGAAATAGTGTTAGGAAATATCAAAATCACTTTTAAAATAAGTAACTGACTAAAATAGGTTCTTAATTTTTTTGGGTTAGCAAGCTGACTTCAGTTTTGTCTTTATTTTTCTCATTCTTGTAACGGGTTGGGTTCGAAAAAGTGTATGGATTAAAATACTGTATTTAAAAAACTATGTCTCAAAATACTGTATTTCAAAATACTGTATGTACAATATACTTCATGATGAAAATACTGTATCTCGAAATTCTGTATTTCAAAATGCTGTAAATAAGGCTAAACAATAAAAATCGCTTTGAAAATGTAATGAAGTGCGCACATTCACAGCATTTTTAAATACAGAATTTTTCACTTTTCTTAAGAAAACATCGTTATAATTTTTCATTAGCATAATGTTCTTATATACTAGGGATGTTGCGAATATTCGCATTCGCATCCGCAATTGCGGATTATTCGCAATAATTCCAACATCCGCATCCGCATTTTTTTGCAATGTAAAATATGTCGTAAAACATACTCACGAAAAAGACGCACGACTTCTTCGTTGAAAACCCACTTGAAGTCAAAGCACCCAGAAGTGTTTTTTTATTTGAGAGCGCCAACAATGAAAATATTTAAAAAAAAAAGAAAGAAGGTGCAGGTATGACATTTTTTTATAAACATAAAATTCGGAAAAAGCTTGTTAGTTCCTTTATTTTTTTCGTACAAAATTGTTTGCTATGATATTAAAACCATCTTTTTACTTAAAAAAAAACTGTAACACCTTTACAAGAAGCAAAGAAACAACTTTTTTTAGAGGAATATGGAATATTAGCAGCAGCAACTCATATAAAATTTAGAAACTGTTTGGAGAAATGATAGTGCTTCAGAATTTACCATTTAACTTTGTAGACGGACTTGGATTTCTCCTTCTTATACAAGAACTAGCATCCAAATATAATTTTAGAGGACGAAACTTTTTTACCGATTTTATTTGCAGTGAACTGTACTGAAAAGTTGCTGCTAAAGTCAAAGAATTGCTTGAAAAATATGACTTCATGTCTTTTACTTCTGTTATTTCGACAGATTCCAGCTCAAGTGTTTCCTGGCTAAGCTTAACTAGCAACGGAGTATCAGAAAACTTCGCACGAACATCAATTGTATTAAAATGCGAGACGTTTGAGGATCGCCATACAGGTGACATAATTGCAGACAAATTTAACACAATACTTACCGAATGGAATATTTTGAAGGAAAAAGTGCACTGTCTTATACGAGATGAGGGCTCCAACATGATGAAAAGAGAGAAGATGCAAATTGTAATTCGACATGGTTTACAATCGCAAGAAAATATAAAAGACATAAAGCAAAAATTAAAGAAAATTTCAACCCATTTCAACCATTCAACTATTGCTCAAAAAAAAAAGCTAGACAAAATTCAGGACAGACTTAACCAACCACATCTTAAAGTACTCCAGGATTGTGTGACACGCTGGAATAGCACATTCTACATGTTTAAGCGTTTTTCCAAGATAAAAAGATGCATTAAGTCTTTATGCCAATGACAACAATAATTTTGCCAGAAGAGTGGAAAATAATTGAGAGCTGCCTTGAACTACTCAAACTTTTTGAAGAAGCTACTCGTGAAATGGGCAGCTCTCAAGCACTTATATCATCTGGGATTCCTATAAATAAAATGCTTAAGAAAAAACTTGATGAATACTTATCAAAACCATCGGACACTGATGCCATTCGACTGCCAGCCTTAAATCTAAAAACTCATTTTTCAACAAAATGTTCGTCTATGCTAGATAACGATTTTTATGCGATTTCATTATACTATAAGACCCTCTCTATAAGCATACATTTTTCAAACCATCACCGAGGAAAGAATAAAAGATGTAATTTTAATTAAGCACCAGTTTTCCTACGTTGTCACCAAATGCAAACAACACAAAAAAAAATGTATGACACTTTACATTCGGAACCAGGAACGTCCGGTTTAAGTTACAAGGCTTGTTTCAGAAGCGATATGGCAATGATGCTAGATTCATCAACTGAAGACGAAGATGAAGGAGAATCTGATAACGCTAGTCCCGAAGCACTTCTCCGAAGGGAGTAAACATGTCACCGAAATAAAAAAAAGACTAGAATTGGGTAATAATCCACTTCATTGGTGGAAAGTCCATCAAACAGACTTTAAAAGGCTCTTCAAAGTTGCACTGATGTATTTATCACCTCCACCAGCCAGTGTTCCCAGCGAACAACTATTTAGTGGAGCTGGATTAATAAACGATCCACTAAGAAACAGATTACAGTCTGAGCAGGTAGAAATCCTGCTTTTTATTAAATATAACTTACCCATTTTTAAATTTAATTATTAAACACAAAAATAATCAATAAAATTGTCCTTTATATACGGACTTAAAATTGTTTTTAATTAATAAATTTTAAAATCCGAGGATGTCAACATTTTTACATCCGGAACAACCCTGTTATATACTCCCTTCAACAATAACATATGTACCTATGATAATTTATAGTCTCTGAAATAATAAAAACAAAAATACTATATAATGAATTGTTTCTATCATAGTCAACAACTGCACCAAACTATTTGATCTGTCAAAACCTCCAGTATTATACAGTATTTTGAAAATACAGCTATTTGAGACATAGTATTTTAAATGCACAGTATTTTGAAATACAGAGTATTACCCATACAGTATTATGACCATATAGTATAGTATCATACAGGATTTTGACCATACAGTATTTTTAAATACAGTATTTCTACCGCTCTCTTTTTTACCATTTGAGTCGTTTTCTAGTCTTGTTTCGGTTTGGTTTCGGTTTTGTTTTGGTATCGTCTCGTTCCTGTCTGTGTCTAGTCTCGATCGTGTTAAAGTAAAGTCTCCGCATCGAATCGGTCTTACCTCAGTCTCAACTTAGTCTCGTCACGGTCTTGGTTTCGGATAAGTTTAAGTCGAGTTTCGGTCTAAATTAATCCTGGTACTCACTTCATTGACAGTAGATTGAATATCATCTGAAATATCAATAAAAAATGAATTTTCCTCAAGTTGATAAAAAATGCATAGTTATTCATTTTGCGGTTTCAAAAGTAAACGTAAATAAATCACATTTTAATTTTTTTTATGATATTTCCTTTTATAATAAAATTTGATTGTTGACACCACGCGAATTGTTGCAAGCATCGATTCTTTTAAGGTCATTTTCTACCACTTTTTGTCACATATTAGGCGGTATCTCAGTCATAACTTGACGAATGTTGGTTTTAAAGCCTTCAATAGTTACTGATTTATCTGCATAAACAAGGTCTTTCGCATAGCCTCACAAAAAAAAAATCCAGCAGTGTCAAATCGCATGATCTTGGTAGACAGATGATATCGCCACGACTAGAAATTACGCGGCCAGGAAATGTCTCTTGCAATAAAGTGTTTTTTTCACAGCTTGACCGACCCGACCGATTGATTATATACATATATAATTTAAACACAATTGGATTTGCGAATCCAATATTAGCTATGACCGTACTTCTTCAAATCAAATTAGGAAATAAAAGAAAGGTTTTATTTTCCAGATGGGAAATTTAAGTTATGTTTTATTGCCTAGAAAACCTTGGCCGAAGCGCGGATTAAAAACCAGGATCTTTTATAAAAGAGAAAGATACAAGTCAAATTATTGAGATTGACAGAAGGTCAATTCTCGATAAATGTTTTGCAAACAAAATTATGGGTATAATGATAAAAACCGATAAAAGAAGTCACTCGAGAAAATTATTTCGACAAAAAAAAAAATCAAAAGCGTCCCGCAATGTCGGGAAAATTAATATTTCAACTCGATGGAAAAAAAAGACGAATTAGAGACAAAGGAAAGGACACAAAAAAAGCAATATTCTTAGAAAACAAAAAAAAACACTATACTTAGCTTTTCGATCTCAGCAACAGCTTTCGTAGTAATTTCTTAACCCAATACTTCTTCACAACAAAACAAAATCTTCAACTCAATAAAACTTACAAAAAAAACTATCATTCAAAAATTTAGTTACGTAGGTCTTTAAAAAAATTCCTTCACACAATTTTTCGTTAGTCTTTTAGCTTTGGGCGCAATCCAAAAAGTGCCATCCTTATGGCGAGATTGACCCTTCCGGCTACTTGCTCTCAGACAATCCTCTCGGATCTTATACGTGGTGATCGATCAGTCTCGGTCCCGCAATTTTCTCCATCCATAAGATTTGGGTGTGCGACCGAATAGCCAGATATCTTTCATCGCACGTGATCTCTTTAAAAGAGGTAAGGCGATCACCCAGTAGCTCAGTGAGTGAGTTCAGCTCTTCACTTTCGAACCCATTCCCGTCAAGACCTTCTGGAAAATCGTGTTTAATTCCTCGCATTACCGAGTACCTCCACTCGCTTGATTTCAGTTGAGGAAAAACTACTTATATCGTGTTGAAGGAAGTCGGTAGCCAAGCCTATAATTAAAATGAAAGTTATTAAAATATTCTTGGATTAATTTTCTATCGGTAATACTTTATGATGGGCCCTCAGCCATACTAAATTAAAGTTGGTGTGACTTTCCTACACACATTGTTGGGCATGGCTATCGTCTTCATGCCTTTGAAGGTATTCTTATGCCAATATGTGTACCAACCGTCACACAGTTCGTTGGTGTAGAATCCTTTCGCACACTTTGGTTAAACCTGTTAAATTTGCTTTCCCAAAATGCAAGAACAGCAGGTCACTGGCTGATGGTCCAGGTTTCTACTAATTTCTTCCAAAATTTTGAGGCCGCACTAAGAATTGTTAAGGGTGGTTAGCAAAAACGGAGGTGAAACTTGTTGTGGTTAAATTTACCGCAACCAAAGTCCTATTCGTATTCTCCAATAGCAGAAAAAACAACATATATGACCATAACACTCCGAATTGACGTTGACAGTCTTTCCATCGTCATTTTCGAATAAATAAAGTCTAATCACACCTTCGGCCAAAGGGCGCACCATAAAGTGACTTTTTGTGGATGTTATGGCCTCTCTTCAATTAACTGAGTATTTTCAGAACCCCAAGTTCGACAATTTCGTTTGCGAACATACCCACCGATTAATAAATGTACTTCTTCGCTGAAGAAAATTGTGTTCGAAAAATCGGCGTCCACAGCCTGTTGTTCAAGCACCCTTTCGACGTATCTATGACGTTGTGAAGGGTCAGCTGGCTTTATTTTCTTGTGTGAGCTGGACTTTATATGGATGTAAGTGTAGATCCAAATGCAAAATACGCCATAATCTACCATTAGACGGTCTTAACTCTTGAGAACGTGGTACGAGCGAAACGATGATGCACAGGCCTTACAATATCTGTAACCAATCCAGTCTGTTCAAATTGCTTTACAATTTTGCCAATAAAGCGTTGTGCTACAGTTAAGCGATCCATCGTAAATTTCAGACTTTCAACTAAAAAGAAAAAATTGGTTTGACAACTAAGTTTGACTGATGTCGAGTTCCATACTTTTGAAACCGCATAATGGATAACCCGATATAAATTAAACTAAAAAAAAACCTAAATTTGAAGTTTGTACTTAAACCAAAAATATTTTTAATTAAACATAAGAACTTTGGAAACTGATCCACAATAAAATCGAACTGACCGATTCTTAACCGATTTTTCTTTAAAAATTTTGCATGCATATAACAATAATGGTAGAAAAGTCGAAAAAATTGGTCCCCCGATTCCGTCCGTCTGTCTGGCTGTCTCTCTGTCTGCCCTGGCTCCTACAGCCCAATTCATTAGGTCGATTGACTGGACATATTTTGAAACTAAGGTCCTAAGCCGATCCGTGGTAGATGTTTTGTACATTTCTGTTAAGACTAAATAAAACAGTAAACACAACATTTTTGGCCACGAATCGAACATTTTAACTTTCTCAAAAACGAACCGATGAATTTTTTTTTAATTTTCTTAGTTATTTTTCTTAGTTTGACTTCTTTCAATGAAAATATTTGTGTATTACTACAAAAGGGTACATGCCTTAGAACCGTTATTTTGATTTTAAGTTTTCTCAAGGACTAATAAACTGATCACAATAATTTTTTTTCTAGTAGAAGCTCTTATACCGTCTCAATTATATTTAATGATCAAAAATGTCATTGTTTTAATTTTTGACTTCTAAAAAAATATTAAAAGTTTTTTTTCGAAATTCGATAAGGTATCATTATTTGTAAGGCTCTAAATAACTGCATACTAGAAATGTACCTATATACAAAAAAAAACCGTTCTGATGATTTTTAAATATAAATTTTGAATAATTAAGGTGTTTTTGAAAAATCAAATGGCGTTTAAATTTTTGAAAAAAATGGTAAACACATTTTTAAATCTTAAAATAAATTTAATATTTTTAAACAAATGCTTTGCAAACATGATCAAGTTCATGCATCCCAGTCGTTTTTTGTATAAAATTTAAATTAAAAGAAATTATAAGTATTACTGTACATTGCACCAGTTTCTTTCTTTAACAAATAATTTCAAATTCATTTTTAAGGCATGCTACTTCCATGAGAGTTCTGAACTTAAAATTAATAAAAAAAAAGAAATTTCAAAAATGTATATTTTGTTACAATTTTGTATTTCTTTTTTAATTCCATTATACAATTTTCGCAAAAGTCGCATTTGCTGGAAAATATTTCTTCTGAATCATGCCTCATTGGATTCTGCCACATGTAACTTAAAACTCACCTCGCAAGCTGTGATGTCAGCTTCGATCCTGTTGAAAGTATCTAACATACCCTGACTATGGCTGGCCTTTTCGAATACCTAACCTATGCATGCAGCAAACATCCAATTTGTCGGCAGTGGTGTTTGAGTTTTAAGATGTTTTTATTCGCTTGAGCGGTAATCGAAACCTCTGGACCCATCTTGCTTTGGTTTGCTATGGTTTTCTTGCTTCTTGCGCTGTTTCCTTTCTTTGAGTTTTTGTTTTAATGGCCAACTCGACCATGTAATACGACGTGATTTCCATGTGTTCCGAAAGCAGTTGCGTGTCGTGCTTGGTGTTTTTTGTTGGGCTTCTTTCGCGCTGTGGAGCTAACATTAACCAACAAGCCAATGACCGAAAATTATGTGTCTTGGCACCTTCTCATTTGTTAATTGCTGTTAGTCCTTTTTAATTGGTCGATGAGGTCAAAAACTCAATATCGGTTTTCCATTATCTGGAAGGTGAAGGTGTTGTATATTTTTCGCACCTTTGCTCACCCACCTTTAGTAGTTAGAGGTACCTTTTTTTTGTTAATATAAAATGTTTACCTTTAAAGAATAAAATAAGTGTTATGGGAAGTACCTAGGTACCTTATAAGTATGACAAGAAAAACAGAACCTGAGTAATAACAAAAAAGTTTAAAGTTTATGTTGTTTAGTTTGGAATCAAATTCAATTTGGTAAAGTGTAACTTGAGAAGGGACAAGATTATATTACATCTTCTCATCAGAGAAAGTTCAATGACTCAGAGTGTTAAACTTAAAGTATGCTGAAATATTGAGTTTTGAACGGCCATTGACTTTATGTTGAAATCTTATATCGTTGGCAAGATTCACGGGGGAGATCAAAACAATATGTTGAATTTACTGTTTCATTTTTCGAGGATACATACAAATTTTGTCATTGTAATTCACAGTTAACACTTAATTTTTAAAATCAGTGTTTGTCGGCACAAAAAGAGAAATCTATTGGGGTGAAACCATGAATAAATCTTAACAATAAAAGCATTGAGAAATTTGATCAGAAAATACACAACAATTGAACTCTTGAGAAATAAACTCAGAAAACTGACAAGTTCAACTGATATTTTTTAATTTGATTAGACAAAAACCTACTATTTTCAGTGGAAATCAATAACATTTTGTATATTTATCCCTTTAAAGGTCTTTGGAGGTAAGGATCTAAATGTTTTGTATCACTTATTTGTTTTGATGGTCTTAAGTTTTAAGCTAAATTCGTTTATGTTTTGATTTAAAAGTGGAAAATTTCCGTCCGAATTTTAGGTTTCTTCCGACAGTTTTCTGTGAGTTTTCATTGAGTAATCTAAATCCGGAAAAAAAATGATAACGATTTTTATAACTACGTAGAAAAGTTTTTGAAATAATGAAAGATAAACCTGATTTTTAGAAAATAAATTTGCTTATTGGTAAAGAACTCAAAACCGATCCATGAAATTAAATGGAAATAGTGACTTCTGTTCCCCTTTTTGCAGAGAAAGTGCGATACAAGATTTGAACGTATTTTTAAATGGATTTACTCTTTTAGAATTGTTTAGGAAAATAACATAATTTAATAAAAAAAATTAAAAGAACTTTTTTTTAGTAGCAAAATTTTTTAGTAACAAAATTGTTTTTTCCCCTTTCAAAACATTTAAGGACTTGAAAAGTAATTTAAAAAAATGTCCTGGGATAGTTTGAAGTCAATATCCTTTTTTGTTCTGCTAATACTTGAGTCAAAAATCATAGTTTGTTTTTGTAGGTTTTGTTAAAAAAGTTGTCAATTAAGTTTTTCTAAAAAACAACTAAAAATTACCAATAATGTTTTATAATGTTAACAACAATATTTTTGTATAAGTTGAAATTAGTTTGAAGCTAATATCTTAAATTTAAAAAAAAAACATTTGAGTCGAAAATCAATTTTTCTCAAGCTTTAGGAATTTGTATTTTTCGTTGCTCATATTTTGTAAAACGATTCTGAACTTTCTCAATTCGATCCAAAAATGTTTGTTGGAAAGGATTCCGTATGAGATCAGCGTACTCAAGTAATGAGCTAACTAATGAGATATATACATAGAGATGTAAGCGTATAGGGAAAAGTTAGTTGAGTTTCTTTTAATGAAACCAATCATAGAGTTGGCTGTAGCGAAAATAGCATCGATGTGTGGAACAAATGTAAACTTGGAATCAAAGGAGACACCCAAATCCTTTACCTACTCTAGCAGTTCTCTAAAGAGGGATACGACTAAGAGAATACGCAAACTCATATGTTGAAAGTTTCCTAAAGACAGTTAACCAGACACCAGTTTGATAACTGATCGAGGTCTATTTGGAGACTAAAGCAATCATAAATGGAATTCACTTTTAAAAATATTTTAAGATCATCAGCATATATGAGACATTGGCTGAATTTTATGTTTTTGCAAATATCATCGATAAGGATTATAAATAAAAGTGGGCCAAGATGACTGCCCTGGGGAACTCCTGAGGTACAAATAATAGATCCCGGGGTTTGATTGTCAAATTTTTACTTTTTGTACCCTATCAGTTAAAAAAGATAATAAAATCCATTGAAGGAGGTTAATGTGAATCCCAACCTTATGAAGCTTACGAAGCAGTATGTTGTGGCATACAGAATCAAATGCCTTACTAAAATCCGTGTAAATAGCGTCTACTTGATTTTGACCTTCTATACAATTAATAACGAAAGAGGAAAAACATGCGAGATTAGTGACAGTTGATCTACCCGATATAAACCCATGCTGGGCATCACTTACATGTTCTTTTACGACAAAATCCAGTTTGGCCCTTACTAAACTTTCGAGCAATTTAGGAATTGTGGAAAGCTTACAAATGACTCTGTTATATGTATACTTATAAATTGGGATCAGAAAAGAAGATTTCCATTCGTCCAAAAATATTCCGGACGATAAAGATAAGTTGAATATAATTTGTAATGGAAATCATACAGAACTAGAGCATTTTTTTAAGACAAGAGCAGGCGTGCCATAGGCACCCGAAATGTGATTGGGTTTAAGATTCTGAAGACCATTTAATACTTCAGATAATTCTAAATCTATTGAGCCAATATCTACTTTAGGGGTGATATTTGAAAGAAAATCCAAGTTTCCTTGTGAAGTTGAGTAAATTGACTCAAAAAATTTAGCAAAAAGATCAAGAGTTATTAATGTCAGTAGAATCATCCCCTCTGAAATTCATCGTAGTTTTAATACCAATTGATTTCGTTTTAGAATTAATAAAACTCCAGAATCGTTTCGGGTCACTTTTCAAATTAAGCTCCATATTCGAAATATAATTCCTGTTCAAGAACTTGCTGAGAACCATGAATTCTTTACGAAGCTTACAAAATGAATGTTTGTCATCTAACGCGTTTTACATTTATGCTTGGCTAATGATTTATTTTTTAAATGAGCCAGCCTTTTGTTATACCACGGAGGTTTTGACATAGTCTTTTCAGTCCAATAAGGTACAAATAAGTTAAATGTGATATTACATGTGATATCTAGTTAACCAGGGGCGGATCGATATGCAGATTTTCACTAAGGCATAACACTAGTGAAAGTCTGTTGTTAAAAAGTTCAAATTGGATTCTAGATATTACATTTACTATAGGTAATTGTCCGAATTTGTTGTTTTACAAGTTTTATACATTAAAATGTTGAGTGAATTCAGGGTGGACTTTAGTAACATTCGTGGTTTAAGAAAGAATTCCTATGCCGCATATGTCCACATTGCATCAAACAGGCCAGCTGTTTTGGCATTGAGTGAAACTCAAATAGGTGAAGATTCCGATCATTCGGAATTCAATCTTAATGGGTATAACTTAGTCCCATTATTTTTTCCTCATCATGGACTAGCCGTATATATAAGAAATGATGTTGCATACCAACTCCAGCCACAATATGGTTTGTGCTCTAACACAAACTTTAACTTCATGTGGTTAAAATTCACGGTAAATAAACACATCATCCACACATGTTTTTTATATCGAAGTCCAAATCTGGACAGAAATTCAACTTTTAAAGAATTTGATGCTCTGTCTGACTCCATTCAAAGAATTGTTGCCCATTATCCTCACACTGAAATTGTCATTGCGGGCGATTTCAATGTACACAATTCTTCTTGGCTTCGTTATTCTGGTCAGTCAACACCGGAAGGAAGGTATGTTGAGATCTTTGCTGAGTTAAATCAATTAACCCAGCTTGTCGATGAGCCAACTCGAATCCCTGACGTTGCAGGTCAATCCGCCAACACCCTAGACTTGTTTCTTACCTCTGACCCTAATAAATACACAATTAGTGTATTACCGCCTCTAGGCACATCAGATCATTGTATCATATGTGCAAAATTCTCATGTCGAAAAAACCCAGTTAAAGAAAACACTCCTATGAGAACCGTTTGGCAATATGAGAAAGCCAACTGGGACGGTCTCAATGAATTCTTCAGGAACTTTAACTGGTCACTATGCTTCCTCGATAGTGACGTGGATTCCAGCGCAGATATGGTTACAAATTTAATTCTTTGTGGAATGAGAAATTTTATCCCGAACAGGGTAAAATCTATCAAACCCAAAGAGAACTCATGGTTTGATTCGAGCTGTAAAGAGGTTATTAGGATCAGAGATGTAAGTTTCCGTTGTTACAAAGCCAACCCGACTAAGGAAAACCGGAATAAGTTCAAACAAGCTAGGAAGACATGTAATGGTCATATTCGTCGAACCAAATTTTTGCATGATCAGAAATTAAGGCAAAAAATACTACAATGTCCCAAAGGTAGTAAAAATTTCTGGTCATTTGTAAAAAACGTACGAAACACCACGTCATCCTCGGTTCCAACGCTCGTCCACAATGAGACTCCCTATGTAAGCTCGATTGATAAAGCCAATTTGCTTGCAGCACAGTTTGCTGTTATTTCGACGCTACCGGAAAGTGTCATGAGTCCTCCTGTTCTTGAGAGCGTAAATGATTCAATGGGACGAATCTTCTTTCGCACTCGTGCAGTTGCAAGAGTACTGAAAGACCTCGACATACACAAATCCGCTGGCCCGGATAGTATCTCCCCAATTGTTCTGAAGAGGTGTTCTTCATCGCTGGCAAAACCACTGCGTAAACTTTTCCATCTTTCCTACTCTACAGGTCTTTTTCCGAGCGGATGGAAAATAGCAATTGTCCAGCCTGTCCCTAAAAAAGGCGAATCCTCCTCTCCCTCTAACTATCGTCCAATAGCACTCATGTCCCTTCTTTCCAAGGTCATGGAAACGCTGATTAATTATCAGCTCAAGAAATATATCGAAGAACGGAAGCTTCTTAATGACCGACAGTATGGTTTTCGTAGCAATAGGTGCACTGGTGATCTCATGGTCAATCTCACCGAACAGTGGAACAAATCTTTACATCGTTTTGGAGAAAGTAAGATTATTGCACTTGATATTTCAAAAGCATTTGATAGAGTTTGGCACCAAGCTCTCTTATCGAAAATGCGTGCTTTTGGTATTGATGAATCTCTTCTTCGTTGGATTAGAAATTACCTTTCTAACCGTTCAACACAAGTTGTATTGGATGGTTACAAGTCTGAAATTCTTAAAATAAATGCTGGTGTTCCCCAGGGCTCCGTTTTGTCTCCGACACTCTTTCTTATATTCATAAATGATCTTATGTCTGCCACTTCTAATCCATTAACCTGTTTCGCCGACGACAGTACCCTCAGCTTCTCATACGCGTTTATAGATTCACATCCTTTTCCTTCGGATGTGGAACTTCAACGGCAGCGTATGATAAGCTCATTAAATTCTGATCTTGACAGCATTGTACAATGGGGAATCAAAAACCTTGTAGAATTTAATGCTTCGAAAACTCAATGCTGTCTCCTGTCGTTAAAGCGTAACATACCCCCGATGCCACTATCTATGAGTGGCACTTGCATCCAAGAAACTAATCAACTGTCAGTACTTGGTATGTGTATCACAGATCACCTTTTATGGAACGACCATATATTTGATATTGCCAAAAATGCTGCCAGGTGCTTAGGATTTCTCCGACGGTGCAAGAAATTTTTCACCCCTTCTGATCTGGCTGTGATTTACAAAGCCTTCATCCGTCCAAAGCTTGAATATAATTTGCATATCTGGGCAGGTGCCCCCAAAACAAGTTTAAATCTCTTGGATAGAATACAAAAAAGGGCTTTAAAAATGATAGGCGATAGAACTATAATTGAAACATTTACATCGCTAGAACACCGCCGCAATGTTTCATGCCTTTCGTTGTTTTATCGATATTTTTACAAACAATGTTCCGTTGAACTAGCCAGTTGCATTCCACCCCTTAAACAATTCAGCCGTAATACTCGCACTTCCAGGAATGCTCATCAGTTTACCCTTGAGCTCAATTTCGGGCGTACTGTCAAGTATAGAGATTCTTTCTTAAATCGCACATCGAGAATGTGGAATGCTTTAGCCAACTCTGTTTTTCCCTCCCATTTTGATGTTCAGAACTTTAAGACCAATGTGCACCGGTATCTCCTTTGTAATCCTTCCCTATTTTCCTAATGCTCGCACTGTGTTTAAATATAAACATATAAAGGGTACTAATAACCCCTTGAGTGCCTGCAAATTATAAAAAAAAAAAAAAATCTATATTTAAGATACAAGTAAAACGGTTAAGCATATTCTTCAAGTTTACGTTTAATAATTCAATATTCCAGTCTACAGTTCCAAGATAATTATCGAGTTCAATGAAGTTAGATTTTAAGAAGTTAGATGATTTTGGATTGTTTCAGCTTAATTTTAAATATCTATATAATTTTATTTCAATATATAATTCTTTTGGAGGATTGAATTGTTTAACAAACCATACGGAACAGTATCTGTGATTGAAACTTTTAATTCATCTTGTGATGTAAAAACTAAATCAAGAATTTTATCTAAAAGATTCAAAAATTGAGACGTATTGTGCCACGTTTACCAATGAACCCGACAACTTTGTCATTCTAGTTCAAACTTCTACAGTTTCTGTTGCGACTTTTGTTTTTATTAAAATTATTTTAGATGTTGGCTTGGCAACACTCGCCGGGCTTAGCTTATTAACTTCCCATAGGAAGTAGTTGTAATGAGTCCGATTTGTCGAATTTAATTTTTTTACATTTCTCAACGTTTCAAGGTCCCTAGATTCGAAATAAAAGATTTTTAGAAAGATGTCTGTACATGCGTGTGTATGCACGTTCGTCGCGTCCGTACGTTCGCGATGTTTTTTTCTTTGTCCATAGCTCAAGACCCAGAAGAGATATCGACTTCAAATACATTTTTGATACAGAAAATAATGCAGAAAGGGCTTTAAAGAACATTTTTTTTACAAAAGCAGTTTAAAAAAGGTGAACATTTTCGTTAACCCTAAATACCTTACGAACCAAAGATGCTAGAGACTTAAATTAAATTTTATATTATATGCAAATTGTACCAAGCAAACATATTTTTGGAAAAAATTGGAATTAAAGTTTTTTTTTTTTAAATCATAAAACTGAAAAAAAAATATTTGTCACCTCGAAAATTTTATGAATTCAAAATTATTTTATCACCAAAACAATTTTGAACAACAAAGAATAATGTTTTTAACATCTTGTTAAATGTTGAGACAAATCGAATAAACAGTTTTTTCTTATAAGAAAAATAAAAACTTAAAAAAAAACATTACTCAAAGTTGGTAAAAATTAATTTTCGACTCAAATATCTTTTCAAGAATTAAAATTATCGGCTTCAAACTAATTTTATTGTTTTTGACATTCAATAATTTTTTTATGAAAATTCAACAATAAGTTTTTTCATAAAAAAAACTAGCAAACCCAGCGAACTGGGTTTCGCCACCTCGTGGCCTCGTTTTTTTGTAACATTTCATTTGGGGATTAAAAGATGAAGAAAATTGTTTTTTATTTTATATTTGCAAATCAAACATTTTATTTTATTGCACAACAGTAATAAATTCATTTCGATTACATATATGAAGTGCAATTTAGTTGAACTTCTGTAAGTAAAAAATTAAAGTAAATACTGAATTGAAGCGTCATACTTGTCCGCAAATTATCTGTTTCATTGAAGTGCTCTATGGTAAACCACATTTTTTGTTTTTTGGTCTGACGTTAGCACAAACAAATCGGATGGTTTCCCAACTCGTGAACACGCAACGTATAGCAGCCCATGTAAATAACAATGATTTTCTAAATTTATCCCGCAAAAACTAAGCGATTGACCTTGTTAATTGTCATTGCGAACGCAAGGCAAACCGGAAATTGCAATCGTTTGAAGTCAAACGGAAGATCAGTCGGAATCATTGGTATTCGAGGAATACATACATTTTCACTTGGGTACTTTCCGTTAATAACGGTTGCCTCAATCACATTCGGCATAAGTCTTTTTACCTCAAGTCGAGTATCGTTGCAAGGTCGCGGTTTATTGAAGTTACGCATTACATTAATAACTGAGCCAACTTTGAGTTGCAAATTATGTGGTGGAAATCCTGGTAACTGCAGAGTGTTCAAAACTCCGTTGGATAATTTACTACATCATCGGGATTTGTTATGGAATCAACGGGTTTGTATGTCACCAAATCACCAGCGATTTTTGATTCAATGGTGGAATTCAGTGCGTGTACATCATAAATCTTTGCGGCGAGAATTGCTCGTTGACTTAACCAAGCATAATTCTGAAAATTCTCACTAAAGTTTGGAAAACACATTTTCAATAAGATCTAATTAAGAGTCCAAAAGTCGTTGGTAAGAGTATTTAATCCAGTTTTCGCATCAACTGCCACTTTTCCATTTTCAAAAGCTAACAATTGTTTGGAAAATTGTGCAGCACTTTGATCATTTTGAAGTTGAACTCTCATATTAGTAGTTAGCGATAATGTTTTTACGTTATTCCACAAAAGATTTTGTACTTTATCTTTGATAGTTTGACCATTGCTCCTTGAAACGTCAACAAATTAAAAAATTTCAATTCCACATATCGGAACTTTTACAATAGCTTTCTAAGGGAAGCTAAACGGAGTTCACAGCTTTTCTGCTGAAAATTTTCCAGAATTGTGTCTGCTTTAAGTCTTACGGAGCCTAAGACCTTTCTAACAAAATGTGGAAATCGGTACGACTTATTTTTATATTATAGATAAAATCTGCAAAAAATAGTATAGATACACAAAATTAGTAAAAATTTCTGTTCGGTTTTCGATATCTCATGAAAAGTAGAAGACATTGACTTCAAATTAATTTCATTCAAATAATTTTTATTTGTTTATATAAGAAATAAAAACTTTTAAGAAATGCTACTAAAATTGGTAAAAATTAGTTAACGACTAAAATAGATTTTGAAATTAAAGTTATTTTTAAACTTTTTAGAATAATTTAACTAATAACTTATTTAACAAAACACATAATTTATAAGCAAGACAAATCGACAGACGGGATGGAAAGTTATCAGTGTGGGTCATATCCCTGCCTCTCTTATTAATAACATTTAATTCAAGTCGCTTGCGTTATCGGTTCGTTAGATTTTTTGGGTTAACCTTTCTGCATCTTTTGCATTATTATCTGTACAACAAAATTTATATGTAGTCGATATCTCCACTGAGATGAGAAAAAAAAAAAATTCCCAAACGTGCGGAACTTGCACGCATGCACATACATCTCTTTTAAAATCTTTAACCCAGACTCTAGGGACCTTGTAACTTCGAGAAATGCCAAAAAAGGAAGACCGATTCCAATGAGAAGTAAATAAACAGTCCTTGTAGGAAAACAGAGTGTCTTTCTTTGGCCGCACTCAATGAATGTGGAATGGTTTACACAGCTCAATTTTACCAGCCATTGAATCCGTACATGTACAAATGCTCAGCAGTATAATATCGAGCTTAATTTTAGACGTACAGTCAGTTAGAGATATTTTTCTTTGACCACATTACACGAATTTAAAAACCTTATTAAACAGAAATTAATCTAATTTTTCACATCGTTTAAAGTATAACATTTTTGGCATCAGTCGACTTCAACGCTATTACCTTAAAGCGTTTTGGTGCTTAAAATTTTCTAAATTATTAAAACATTGATAAAGTTGAAGTTCTTAACAAGGTATAGAGTTCGTGTCTTACCTAAGCCCTTAGAATTTTCGGACATCAACAAAAACTGAAAAGTATAGGATAGTTTTTGCAAGCACTCTTGTAAGTGCTATAGAATTGGGGATCAATCGCAACCTATACCATCTAAGTTGTTAAGTTTAAGGGATTGTTATTAAGAGACATTAAAAAGGACCAAAAAAGACAAAATTGAAAGACTCTGCTTCTACGCACCTATCAAAAATACATTCATTAATTCTTGTAATATATTCCTCTAGACGACAGTTCTTCAAGCTTCTTTTATACTTGAGTTTTAATTAATATTGACACTACATTTTGTTTTGCAAGTTAGACCAAAGAGTTTCATTGTTGCAAGTTTAAAGACAATAATTACAATAATCTTCACAACGAAATTAAACTCCTTAGCAATTTGGTTAAGTCCAATGTCCACTTTGTTTATATTCAAACACACAAAAATGTCAGTTAAAATTCGTCTGAGCATTTCAAATAACGTGAGATTGTAAACAATCCCATGTCCACACGAGCAAACTCTTTTAACTGTCGCTTTTCGCATCCAGGCTTATTGTTGTCTCATAGATGTTTGTACATTTTGTAAATAATATTATGAGTTTTTTTTTTTTATTATTTCAACACTTCTTGGTAGCAAGAGCAACAGCAATATGGCGGCAGCGATGATGGTGATGCTGATGCTGATGACGATGACGAGCGACTTTGGTGGCGGCATGATTACGGAGCACGATGTCTCCGAACTCCGACTTCGACTTCGATTCCAACTCTATGCATGCCAGCTTTGTTAATAAATAAATCGAAATTGAATTGGCTGTCACTATGCCACAGATTGGTGCCCATTCTTTGGAGATCTTGTTGTTGCCGCTCCTTCTGTTGCTGTTCCTATATAGTGCTGCCGATGTTGACAGAGAAGGGTACCCAATTTACGGTATATCGTATACACTTATTGCTCATATCGGTACAAAATTGAATTCAGTTCGCAGCCAAACGGTCTTTGTATGGCAGTTTTGTTGACTTTCGTTTTAATAAGAAATATGGGCAACGATTGTATTAACTTTATCTAAATTCATAAGTCAATGATAAAATTCGATCCAATTAATGAGAATCGTTGTGATTTTTCTATAAAATTGCTTTCTGTATCAACATTTGGTCATTTGGTAGGTAGGTGGGTATAAATTGAGTGGAATTTTTGTCTGTTAAACTTTTAATTTTATTGTTTTAAATGTCATTCGACAAGCACTAATTAATTTGTGTTAACAACAACTTTATAGGAGAACTTATCGAAGAAACTTTAATGTTATTGAGCATTTTATGGGTAATTTTGTGCTATAAAAAGAATTGTTGAATTTAAATCAACATCATGTAGGTGTTTTTAAGACTGGAACATATAATTACGAACGTATATCTAACCAAATTAATTCAAGCACGTATCGTTAAATTGAATAAAAAGTCTGTTTTTTTTTGCTTCACTCATTTTAATTTTGAGACAGTGGAAAAAACTAAAAGAATCTATAATGAAAAAAAAATGTAAATATATACAATTTCGCGTGTCGAAGAATTTGTTGCGATGCGCCAGAAAATGTAACTTTTGTCATTCGTAAAAATCAGACCCTGGTTCTTTTCCTCCAGAACAAAACTTTCATGTTCGTTGCACTTCCCATGATTTCGGGGGCCTTGACTATGTATTGCGGCTAGTTAAAGCATGATTTGAACTACCCGGAAGAGTCATCTTGGCTTAACTGTTATTGAAATATTTTTTTTTTAAACCGTACTGCACGATTGTAAAATACTTCACCCGGCTGCATATTTTCCAATAACTACAATGAAATGGCAGACTTGTCATGTATATCAACATCTTCTTTTAAATGCAATTTCCCTTTTCTCGCAATTCCGTTAATGTACAATAGCGTATTCATTGCACCATGTTTTGAATAAGATTCTACATTTAAAAACTTTTAACAAATTTTGTTAGATTTGAGCAGCGGTATGCGCCTTGTTCTACTTTTTAACTTCCCATAGGAAGTTTTGTAATCGGTCCGATTTGTCGAACTGAAAATTTTGACATTTCTTGTCGTTTCAAGGTCCCTAGAGTCGAAATAAAAGATTTTTAGAGAGATATCTGTGCGTGCTGGTGTACGTACGTATGGATGTCTGTACGTTACTTTATATTAAATGTGTATTGTAAAGCTATACCAAACAAATATATTTTTGGGGAAAAAATCTTACTAACGGTTTTTTTATAATTCAAAAAATATGAAAAACAAAAGTTTTGGTCACCTTGAAAATTTTATGGAAAAAATGATTTTGTATCCAAAACAATTTTGTTTTTGACATTATTTGGTAAAATTTTGAGAAAATCGAATTGACTGTTTTTTTACAAACAAATTAAAACCTAAAAATAAATTAATTAAAGTTGATGAAAATTGATTTTTGTCAAATATCTTTTCTAGAATTAGAAATATTGGCTTAAAACTAGTTTTCTCTTACACAAAATATTGTTTTCGACATTCAGTTATTTTGTATATCTCATGGATAATAGAAGACATTGGCTTCAAATTAATTTCATTCATCCAATTTGTATTTGTTAATATAAGAAATAAAAAGTTTTCAGAAATGCTACTAAAATTTTTTAACGACTAAAAATCTCGTTAGCAAACATAGTTATTGAAATCAAACTATTTCATTTTATACAAAACATTGTTGGTAGTTTTTAAAATTTTAAGAATAATTTAACTGACAACTTTTTTTAACAAAATACAAAAACCTAGAAATGTTTAAGCAAGACAGATCGACAGACGGGATAGGAAGTTGTCAATGTTGCTTTTTTGTTGTTGCTTTTATTGATATTATGTTATTGATTCAAATCAAACCTTTTGTCATGGTAGACGATACCATGAAGATTGTTTTATATTCGTTATATTGTATAATCCGACTTTCTGCTCAATGTAGATGATTCCGTTTAAGGAGTTTTGTCAATGTCATCTGCGCAAATTGGAGTTTGAAGATGTTAATTGGTATATGAATTTACACACAGCAGAAAACAAAATTTCAATTACAAATAAGAGCTTTTTGATTTGGGCACACTATGGTTTCACCCTAATAAACGTAATATTCTGGAAATTAAATATTCAAAACAATGGCTTTGATTGTATGGCAAATTTTTGAGATAAAGCAAATGAATAAAATATTTAAATAAGAAAGGGCGAATTCAAATAGTGCGTTTAATCTTAATTTTTTGACAACTATTTCAGGTTATTCCCGGTAAAAATTGAAAAATAGCAAAGAAAAGAGTGGTTTTGGCCCCAAAAATAATTGTATTTAGATTAAGAACCCGTTGCATGATGGTTAGTGCGTTGGACTGTCATGCAAGGGGTCTTGGGTTCAATCCCTGCCTGCGTCACATTAATTTAAAAAAAAATAATTTTCGCATGTACTGCCTCTTGCGAGGAATTGACAAATCCTTCAAGAGTAATTCTTGTCATGAAAAAGTTCTTTCTTAAATTAGCCGTTCGGATTCGGCCTAAAATTGTAGGTCCCTTCCATTTCTGACAACTTTACTCGCACACAGGAATGGTTGAGAGTTGTAAGTCACTAGGCGCTGGTTCACAACGGACTGTTGCGCCACCCAATTTATTTTTTTTTTAATGTTTAACATCCTTTGCGCAATTTGAAACACATTTTGAAAAACGTTAATAAAAAATGGTGTTCCTGTTTTGCTAAGATTTATAAGGCCTTCATTTTTAGTAACATAATAATTTGTATTCTATGGGGCCAACCTATTTTGGCACTTGTACTGTGGTGAGAGTTCTAAAAGATCTTAGCATACATAAATCCGCTGATCTGGATGGTATCCCTGCTATTGTTCTGAAGAGGTGTTCTTCAACGCTGAGAAAACCCCTGCGTAAGCTTTTTCATCTGTCCTAATCCTCAGTTCTCATTCCGAGCGGATGCAAAGCCGAATTAGTGCAGCCTATTCCGAAAAAACGTAAATCGTCCTCACCCTCTATAATTACCGACCGATTGCACTTACGTCCCTTCTTTCCAAGGTCATGGAAACGTTGGTTAATTATCAGCTTAAGAAATATCTTGAGGAACGGAAGCTTCTTCATGAACGGCAATACGGCTTTCGTAGCAATAGATCCAGTGGTGATCTGATGGTTCATCTCACTGAACAGTGGAACAAATCATTACATCGTTTTGGAGAAAGTAAGTTTGTTGCACTTGATATTTCAAAGGTATTTGATAAACTCTTGCATCTTGCTCTCTTATCAAAAATGCGTGCTTCCGGTATCGATGAATCTCTTCTTCGTTGGATTACAAATTTTTTTTCCAACCGTTCTATACAAGTTGTTTTGGACGGATTCAAGTCTGAAACTCATAAAATAAATGCTGGTGTGCCCCACGGCTCCGTTTTGTATCCGACCATTTTCCTCATTTTTATAAATGATTTGCTGTCAACAACTTCTTATCCAATACATTGTTTCGCTGACGATAGCAATATACGCTTTTCATATTCGTTTCCAGACTCAGCCGTAAGATGTCTAGGTTTTTTGAGACGTTGCAAGAAATTTGTCTCTTCGTCTGATCAGGCTACAATCTATTTAAATAAATAAATTGGGTGGCTCAACAGTCCGCAGTGACTGAACGCTCTCAACTACTTCTGTGTGCGAGTACTGCGGTCATGGATGGAAGGGACCTAAAGTTATATGCCGAATCCGAATGGCTAATTTGAGAAAGCACTTTTTCATGGCAATAATTACTCTTGAAGGATTTGTCAATTCCTCGCAAGAGGCAGTACCCGCGAAATTTTGTTTTCTAAATTAAGGTGGCACATGTAGGGATTGAACCCAAGACCCCTTGCATGACAGTCCAACGCACTAACCATCATGCCACGGGTACTTTCAGGCTACAATCTACAAAACCTATATTCGTTCGAAACTTGAATATAACTCTCATCTCTGGACTTGCTTCAGTTACTTATTTAATCCTCTTGGACATTATTAACATCTTCAACTCGAAACATCGACGGTTTCTTGTCTCACACTTTTTTACCGTTATTTTAACGGACTATGCTTTAGTGAAATATCCAGTTGCATTCCTCCCCTCAAACAATTTAACCGTAATACCCGCTCTTCTAGGAATGCCCATCAGTTTACCCTTGAGCCCCACTTCGGCCCAGAGATTATTTTTTTAACCGTACTATGCGAATATGGAATGCCTTGCAAAATCTATCTTTCCCGTTGATTGCAATGTTCAGGAATTCAAAATCAATGTACACCGACACCTTCTTTCCAGCCCTTCCCTCTTTTCCTAATGCCCACACCATGTCTTTGCCATATTAAAGGTAAATAAAACCATTTTAGTGTTCGCTAATTATAAAAAAAAATGATGATTTCGTGCATTAATTAGAGAATATTTGGTTTTATAGAGAAGATTTGTTAAACAACTTGCAGGCTTTTATTTTGTAGATGAAAGGAATCAAAAATATTTGTTTCTTAAAAACTTGATAATTCATTTTGAAAGTTAGATTATTAAAACACTGAGTAGTTTTTAATTACGACTTGTAAGAACAATATGGAGAGTTTTGATTGTAGAGAAGTAAACAAAAATGGGTCCCCAATTCCATCCATCCGTCTGCCTGCCCTAATTCCATTGTTTCGATTAAGTTCAAACTTGCGAATAAACATTTTAAGAAGATTTATTTAAATGAAAATTCGAATTTCCTAAAAAACAAACAGATCGATTTTTATTGAAATGTTAAATGTTTGTCTTAACATGACTACTAAAATAAAGAAATATATTTTTGTAGTACTCCAGAAGGGTACCCCGCATTATTTTGTTTTTACATTTTCACAGAAACGTTTCAATTGATTTCGATTTTAATTGATATACTTCGTTTTACAAGAAAACCCCTAATTTGGAATGAATGAGGTATGTTTTAAGATTGTATTGCAAAAAACATAGGATTAAATTGATCAATACAAGTTTTATGGCGGTTTTTCCGAAGAAGGTCAAAGTACCTGTTTTTTGTGTCACATGAATATGGACAAGATCTAAATTTACCTATTAGGGTGTTTTAAATCAGATAAGAGGGTACTCTGATTGTTTGGAAGATTAGTATGAGAATTCATTTGATTTAATGAAGAAGTATTGGTAGAGGTAAGGGTCTAACCATGGATGAATTAGTCCGAATTTAAGATTACAGGGATCTCGGTAATACTATCAGTTTTATAGTCAGCAATGTTAGAAGAAGTTCAAATTTGTAAATCAAGGATCCAAAAAGATTTGGAAAAAAACTAAAAATGAAGAGTCAAGAAAGCCACATCATATCAGGAAAGGCGATTGATAGTGCAAATTCAAGGCTTTCCATTATTGAAATCAAGGCAGAAGCTAGGGTTAATGCTAGTAGATCGGCTGTTGCTTTACATAATCTGAGCTTAGAAAATAGACTTTATCATCAAATTGCATTAAAAATGTCAATAACGATATTTTACCTTAAACGAAGGCGACATTGTTAATAATTTTACAACACATATTAACATGAAACGAACCTCATTGAGATCATATCTAATCGATTTACATTAATCATCTCAACATCAATGCCCAGAGGAGACATACAAAAATAATTTTGTAGGTGCAATGATTGTACAAAAATATAACTTCTCGTAGCATTGTGCAAACAACACAATGTTCCAACATTCATCTCCAACACCAAATACCACGTTCGAAACATGAAAAACCACAATCGATAATATCAAATTTACGAGTATAATTCCATACCGCTTGTTGTGCGTCTTACGTCCATCTTCCCCTTACTGTAGGTAAAGCCTTTATATCTATAGACGAGACGAATCACAATTTTTGTATTGAACTTATACTCTTATAAGTACTTCATTGATTCACATTGGCTCGGCACTCATCACAAGCACTTCAGGGCTTCAGCAACATCAGCATCAACCGTCAACACTCATTACCAGATTTAAATTCAGTTGCTGCTTTTGTTGACGCGTCAAGAGAGCGTTACGGTGTGTAGTAATTAATTCGTTCTCCCATACTCCCATTCAAGGAGCGGGTTTTTCAATAGTATGAATTAAGGCTATTAATGCGCGCACTATCGGAACTCAATTGAATACGGCTGCTGTATTGTTAACCTGGTCGGCCACATTATTCCCATAACTAGAACGCTGATGATCACTGATCACCAATAATTGACAATACAAAATCACCTCATCACCATGAGCATCGTCAAACCTCTTCGATGAACGCGTCATCATCATCATGATCATCATGAGTCGCAGCTAAAAGCCTGTTAAGTATCGCGATCTATTATTCATTGAATGAAAAATGATTTGAGTCAGTCACACTTGAAGTTATGTAAACATTTTCTTAACGTCAAACCTCGAGTACCTGTGCAGGGTAAGAATGGAAAGAATGTGGAGATACGTGCAGTGGGGGAAAGTCTTATACAAAAAATACAAATATGTAAGCAGGAAGATGCTACTCATCTACATTTTATGACGCATTTCTGAGTTTGGCCTTTTTAATACTTTGAATCTTCAATGCCAAGCCTTCTCCTTTAAACAGAACTTAAATTTATAAGACGAACAATAAATTGACACCAACTAAATTATTTTTTTTGTAAAAAACCTTACCCTTATTTTTTTCAATTAAGAACTAACTAAAAAGGAGTTTACTTAGTACTGATGTAGAATGCAAACAATGTTGTATAATTTATCGGTCAAAAAGTTTTTTGATGAACTAATTAACACAATTCTGACAAAAAGTGTCAGAACCGATTCAGTGTAACTTTACAGCCATCTATAAAGTATCAATGGAGATACAAACTATTTTTAATTCATTTACATTATTTCAAAACAACTATTTTTCAGAACAGTCACTTTCCTTTGAAATAAGGTTGAGCTAAACTTAATATTATGTAGTTCTAAGACTCTGTTTTTTTCAGCCGTGACTTATTGAAGTAATGAAAAGGAAATTTATATAAAATTTAATTTTTAATTTGTGTCAAATCAGTTTTAAGGTGTGCATAGAATTCTTTTGATTCTATGAAAAAAAATCGAAAACTTGGAGTTAATGTAAGTCTACCAATAGTTGCAAAAATTGTCAACAGTTAAAGATTTCTTAAACATATAAAAAACGCGTTGTGTCAAAAAACGGAAAATTTTACTATTGGAGTTTTCAAGACATCTTTGAGTAGAAAAAAGAATAGTGTGACTTGTTTTTTTAAGACAAAAACTTTTATTTACAAAATTTGAGAAAATAAAAAGAGTTTAAAAGATTATTTGATTAAGCTGTGAAAAAGGATTTTGAGATTAGCAATCAGTTATTATGAAACACTTAAGCTTGACGTCGTAATAATCAAAAAGACTGCAGCTGGGTATAAGGGAGTTTCTGAAAGAAATCTTCCTAAATTTTCAAAAACTTTTACACCCTTGGCCTACTAACATAATAGCGCAAATATTGACTCAGCGCAGAATGTAAAAAACTTGGATACGTGCCGTTCTTTTACCGGACGCTGTATTCACGTAATTCATCCATAAAAAATGAAAAAAAAATATTTTCCACTTCGAATATTTTGACATTACTTCTAAAATAATTACCAAAAGGTATATCTGGTTAAATATTTAGAAATATGGAAGTGAAAGTAAAAATTGATTTTCGGCTTGAATATCTTGGCAACCATTGAAGAACTGATACAAAATTTAATAATTTTCTTTAGAACATTTAGTATTAAAAAAAATTCTCCAGAAAATTGGTGAAGAATTATTTTCGACTAAAATATTTAGGAAACGAAAACTGATACTGAAATCAAACTTATGTTATAATATGAAAAATATTGTTGCTAATTTGTACTTATTTTTTTTTTATAAAAAAATCAATCTTTTTTACAAAATACGAAAATCTACAAAAACCACCAAAAACTGAAAATGGTTTTCGACTTAAGTAGCTATCTTGATAACAAATAATGAAATTGACCATAAACTTTTATCTAACACAAAATGCTGTTAATAATATTTTGTAATACTTTTAGAAATATCGAAACATCGACAGGAAAGGGAAGTTATCAGTATCGGTCTCTTGCCAGCCTCTATTTAAATCTGCAGCGTTATTTCTAGATGGTGTATTAAAGTGGTAATTGAAAAGAAATTTGCAGCAATTACAATTTGTTTTCTAGGCAAAAGATTAACTGACTATACTGAAGTAAAAGAAAATGATCTACAAAAATATCCATTCAAGTTTTTGTATTTTTAAGAGAGAACGATGAGAACATAAATAATCAGAATTTCAAAACATCGGAAGCCAATGACTCAAAAACAATTGTTGAAAATAAAATGCACCACCTAAAATATAAGGTTTAATGGAAATGTGACAAGATCAGAGGAACAATTCAAACATTCCTAACTTCCGAAGGTACATTTTTTGTTATCGATAATAACGATTTTTTTGAATATTTATTGCCACCTTGTTTCGTTGAATAATTTATCGGATATAGGGTTATTTGTTGGGCTTAATTAAACACAATACGAAATAATACAACAAACCAAGAACCATTAAACAATTATCAAAAGATATTCGAAAAGAAAAAATTCCAATAAGAATTAAGAGCTACAAAAAGATCTTGTCAGCTCAAATTCGATATATTTCTTTGAGAGGAAGTATTCATTTGTATTAGGAAGTTACAAGTAGTCATTTGGTTTTGACAACTTTCAAATATCCAAATTTGAAGTATCCATTTTTTTTGTTAGTTCTGGTAAAATGTTAAAAAAAAGTAAGGCGGCCAAATCGTTTAAAATTTCTATAAGAGGTTGGAGGGGCCCTCCTAGAAATTTTGGATTAATCGAAAAAAAACAATGGTTGCCTTGGGCAGTAGGCTTCTTAAAATCGATTATAATCAGAAACAAACTATTTTATTACTGCTATAACCATAAATTGTCTTTTCTAAAACGATAGCACAGTTCATTGGGACAGCGAATGTGAGACACACACAAGTAAGTTTTGTTCACAAGTTTTACCCCGGATTATAACTTTTTGTTGGAGAAGCTAAGTTGTGGTACAATTTTTAGAAAGATGAATAATTGTCTTCAAAAGATCTTCAAAAACTCGACTGTTTTTTCGACAATAAAACTTGATCTCCATATTTTCCTTTTTTTCCCAGCAGCACCAGCTCAGTTAAAAGAACTTTTAGCACGTTGCAGAGATTCAAAACGTGGCTAAGATCAACCATGATCGAAGATCATTTAAACAATATAATTGAATGATCTCAAAATGATTTCGGAAAGAGAGCAGGAAATCGTAGAAGGTGAACTCAGATTTGCTGAGGAACCACGTCGCGACATATACTATACTATACTATGGTGTAAATAAATGTGGGGTATTTATGATTATAGTGAGTCCGAAAAATAGTTCATCATTTCAGTCTGCGGCTGGTTGTTAAAATCAGGCTGTAAAAACGTTTCGATAGCTTCAGAATCAAATGGAATTTTTTTTAAATGGTTTTCTAATTCTCTGGTTGGTAATGAAGGGATCTGAAAATATTAACATTCGGTTCATAATGTCTTTTAATGTGTCTTGTCTTGATGTTTTTCGACTGAAATGTTCTCTGTGTATTTTGACATATTCCGGGTTTGTAACGCTTCTTCACTTAATTCTCCAGTTGGCAATACACTTTCAGAAACTATTTCATGTCCATGAATGAGAATTTTATGAACTTAACTGCTCATGTAGTACCAGCAATACAATCAACTTAGCAGTTTCCAAACAAGACATTTTAAATCTATATTAAATCCACTTGATAAGTACTGCAAAAATAAGTTAAATTTTGTTATCAGGTTATTTCACTTGATATAATATAGTTTTTAAAAAAACGCTAAGCTACATTTAGTCTGTTCGTGTTGCCATATCCTGGCTTGGGTGGATCAATATTTAACCCTGATTCTTTTCCAAATGCCTCTTGAATCCTTAATTTGTTTTGGGTCGCACAATCTTCTGTCGCTTTCGTTCTACACCATTTCTTATAGGTTACAGGCAGTTTAAAGGCAACTTGAAGCAGGCGTTTAAACATTCTTATCCATGCATGAAGAGCGGATATTCCAAATGTTAGAAAATCATTTGAGATCGGTACCACTTTTTCAATGTTATTGAACTCCTTGGATGTTGCCTGACAAAGATAACATCCTTGAGCAGAGCGAACAGCACTCAGACTATTACATAGCTTGCCATCAACCATTGAAAGTATCAACTCGTATTTGACTATATACTCTCTATTCTCAATAATTACTTTTTGGTACGAGTTTATTTAATTGCAATTGAATAGATGCGTTCTCTTTGTTGATTAATGTATGTGTTTCCTCCTCGAAAGTTATTTCTATAGGCCTGCAGTACCTAGGAGAAGAAGGGCAAGGATTTTTTCAAAATACGTTTGATGTGCTCGATAACTTTAGTAGTACCAAACAAGTTATAAATACAAGCTTGTCATCTGCATCAGCTGTATTTGTAAACCTTTGTTGGTATTCACTATGTCCGGAGCTACCATCAGAACCCACTTTAGAATAGAGCGTAAGTTCTTTACAGCTCGCATTATTGAACTGAATTGTTGATACTTAAAAAAAAATGAAAAACAAATATTTTAGGCAAACATTTTTTACTTTTAAATTCAGTCCCGAACAAAGAAAAAATTAAACTAAGAAAAACACTTTAAATTTTGTTTTAATGTTTGCCTAATAACAAAATATCGTTATTTAAAAAAATACTTTCTATAGCTAGTTCATTTTTCATTTTTTTTTAAATTTTATTTGATAATCGAGTAAAAATTAATGCTATTCAAGGAACATACCTATTTTAACAAAATCTATGCAAAAAAATATGTACACAATTGATTTTCACTTTATTAATAGACGCAACTTATTTTGAAGAATTTAGCAGATACCACAATTTAAGCTTAACTTTCAACCTTGATTTCGAACAGTACAGTGATAGGACAACTAATTGAACAGAAAAAATCCTAAATCATGTGAGGCATATTATGAGTTGATATAAAAGTTGTTATATTATTGATGACTTCTCCCCGCTCTCGCAAATGCAACAGCCCTACAGTGCGTCGTCGCTTGAATGATTCAAATGATATAAATTGCAAATCTGTGTATAAAATCTATTTATATATAAATGAATTGCTGTTCGTTAGTCTCACTAAAACTCGAGAACGGCTGAACGGATTTATCTTATCTTAGTCTGAAATGTTCGTGGAGGTCTAGGGAAAGTTTAAAAGGCTACAATAAAGATTAAGATAAAAAGCGTGAAAAAATCGAATAATTTCCGGGAAAACCCTAAAAACAGCCTTTTCTATTTCACATACAAACGTTTTCTAGAGTCAGTTTAAATTTTATTGCTATTCAATAAAGTTCATATTAAATTATAATCACTCATTGTTGTCTTAGCAATTTAGGTGTGTTTTTAACGTCAAAGAGTCAATTTGCAATTTATTACCGCTGCATAAAGTTCAAATTTATCTATGAAAATGGACTTTGCGTGCGCTTTGGAGGATTTAATGTTTCCTTGATGCTCCCGGAGGAACCGAAAAAACGTTCTTAATTTCATTGCTTTTGGTGAGAATCAGATCGCGAAATGATGTTGCTCTAGCGTTGGCTTCATCTGGAATAGCTGCAACTCTGCTAAAAGGCGGACGAACTGCGCATTCTGCCTTGAAATTACCATTAAACATGCAAATCACCGAAAAACCAATTTGCAAAACCGCCAAAAATAGCAAAATGGCCAAGATTCTACAGGTATGCAAATTAATTGTTTGGGATGAATACACAATGGCCCAAAAGAGATCACTGGAGGCGCTGGACAGAACATTGAAAGATCTTTGTGACGACCAAAATATTTTTGGTGGGGCCATATATCTGTTGTCAGGTGATTTTCGTCAGACTCTTCCAGTTATTCCCCGATCAACTGTTGCTGATGAACAAAATGCATTCCTAAAGTCATTGAATTTGGTAATACGTAAAGACACTCCAATTAACAACTATCATAAGAGTATTTTTGCAACATGAAAAAACTGCAAATGTATTTGCGAAGCAGTTGTCAGATATTGGAAATAATAAAGTTGCAATGTACACCTCAACCGGTTTCATCACATTACCCACAGATTTCTGGCACATCACAGATTCGAAAGAGGAGCTTATTCAGCGTGTTTTCCCAGATATAGCCCAAAAGTTCAATAAACATAATTGGCTCGGTGTTCGAGCAATATTGGCAGCGAAAAAACAGATGTCGAGGAATTCAATTCGACCATTTAGATTTTTTTTCAGGACAGTTGGTTTTCTTCAAATCAGTTGACACCGTTATAAACCAGGATGACGTAGTCAACTATCCCACAGAGTTTTTAAATTCACTGGAATTGCCTGGATTACAACCTCACAATTTGCAGATAAGAGTAGGATCAGTTGTCATTGACATAGCACAAGATTGGCTGTGAAAAAGCTGATTAGTAAAAAGGAAAATACAAAGGAGCGGATGTCTTGATCCCGCGAATTGAGATTCCAACGGATTTAACATTCGATTTTAAAGGCTTACAATTTCCAGTACGTCTGGCCTTTGCAATGACAACAAATAAATCGCAAGGACAGTCTTCAGAAGTTTACGGAATCAACTTGGAGTTTCCCTGTTTCGTGCATGGACAAGTATACGTCGAGTGTTCGCGCATCGAAAAACCGTCTTCTTTGTTTATTTACGCATCATAAAACAAAACAAAAAATAAAGGTTATGAGAAAGCTTTAAATTTATTGACAAACTGTATAATAACAGTGTGTGTCTGTTAATAAAAATTTAAACCTTATAAATAGCAAGTATTTCAGGAAAACTCTGTTTTTTTTTTTAAATAAGCAACATGATATGTCGCAAATAATAATAAACTTCATGCTTCATTAAAAAATGCTTTTTTATTCAATACCTTTTGTTTGTTTTGAAATTAGTTTATATTTACAAAAGTTTGGGTCTTTTATTTATCGATTAAAGCAGTACGAAGTCTGCCGGGTCAGCTAGTCTATAAATAAATATACAAAATTTCAACATAATTTCAATTCTCGAATCAGTTTGATTCGTATTCAAGCAAGCACAAATTGTACTTGATTATGATTTTGAAAGTTATCTTGTATTCGAAATACTGACAATTTTGTCCATTGTTCATGTGGTCAATTTTGTTAAGTTGGAGAATAAAAATAAAAATGTTTTGTAACTGAAAAATTGTTGCACGACAAAGCAAAGAACGGGAATTGCTATTTTCGTAGCCTGTAACATAAATCCTGATCTTCTTCTAGCCACCTGATAACATTAAACCTATTTGTATACCTTAGGAGTTACAATATCAATGCTGAATTATACCAATGGTCTAAGATTTTGAATCATTTTGTTAAACAAAAAATTATCTTTAGTCTTACAAAAACATGATTTTTCTAATCAATGACTTAAGAATTTTTATTTTTCGTGTTTGTTATTTGTTTTTGACAAATCTGGCAAATAGATCCGTTTTCCAGAATGTGTTATTGTTTTTTTTTAATAAAATATCACTGTTTCGACGTGTTCAGATTTTGCAATAAAAATGGAATACTATGAAAAGCCTTTATAGGCTTCGCAGAAACATATTGAATTGACACATTTCATTTATTTAGGTTAAAAAAATTTAACCACAAAACATCAATGAATGGTTTTGAAATGTATGCATAACCTGCCCCATTGTACTTCAATGCGATGCATTATGTTTTGTCTAGGAGGAGCATGCCCGAATAAAATATTCGTCAAGCATAAAATTATAAAAAATAGTTACCGATTTTTGTTTAACCCATTGCAATAAATTAATCTATTTTTCGCAATTTCTGTTTATAAATTCTACACTACTTATTGGTGTAATAAGCGTTATTTTGCTGAGTGATGTACCATACAGACTTCAAGACTAAACCCAAACAATCATCCTTTTTGTATTTTATTCCAGATAGTTCCCATTTATTATCATTTTGCTTATCTCTGATTCTGTTGGCAAATAGACAATATCGTGCTTTGATTAAAATCGACTTACTTCGTTGTGGGGTTTGGATGATGTTGATGTCTCATAAAGCCTGGCGTATAGCTTTGAGCATCTCGCGTTTTCGCTATATTATAATTTGATGCCGTCGTCGTCGTCGTCGACGATGACTATAAAACCAAGGATAGTACCACAATAATTTTTTGTATTATTCCTTCCTTGTGGTCTCGGCTTTTGAGCTGGCTCTGCGGTGTGATGCTTTTCTCTATGGAACCCTATGTTGTGCCTTATGTTTGTACTCTGTGGTTGTTGCAAGTAATTTTGGCCCATAAAAGCAATAAATTGTCACATAGGCACATTTTATTCTCGCGCAGGGATATCGACACATTATGGAATAGAGCAGCGTTTTCAATTCACATATCAGCTTGACACACCCATGTTAACCTAATTAATTGGCCATCTGCTTGCGAGGACTCTCGATGCCATAATTAATTAACAGTCTTCCTCCGAGTAATATCCAATCCACAGATAAATGTCATCGTGTGTCGTCGGCGGCAGGCGACCGTTCCCAGCCGACGACGAACGGTGGCGGCGGCGGCGAAGCATCTTCCTTCCATATGCCAGTGCCATATGAGGTGCAACATTAAGTTCAATTTTTATCTAACGCCACATTCGCTGACAGACATATGAGCTGGGCCGAGGGTTAGAAGATAGTGGAAGTTGCAGCTCGTTTGTCCAAAATTTCTAAGGAGGTGTAATATGTGAGCATTATTTAGAAGAAAAAAAAAACGACTTAGGTCTATCCAATATATCTCCGGATTGTTGTAGGTGCTGAAGGAGATAATGGTGCTTCTGTCGCCGCCGGCAATGTAAGCATGTCGGAGAGCGAGGATGTGATTCTTATCGCATATACCTATTTTGGAGTATGGATATCTTCGTCATCGAAAAATGCTTAATGACTGGAAACTGTTTAGAACAACACCATCAGTGATATGTGCCTGTGCTTATACCTATCATAGATAGGATATGACAAAAAACGAGCTCTCCAGGTGTATGAGTATCAATTTTAAAAAACTTTTCTTTTGGTTCCTTTTTTGATTGTATCTGAAGTTTGTTTACTTCTTTTTTGGTAATTTTTCGTAAAAATTGTCAAAGCCGGAAGAGAAGAATATTTGGCATTGACAAAAAATCTTCGAAATGTTTGCCTCAGGGTATGATTAACAAGAATGACGAATTTTAGAAGTATGAGCTGTAATTTCCGCTGTTTTTCTTGAAAGAAAAAAGAGTAAAAAGACACAAAATCCGCATCAGAAAAGTCGTATAGGAAAATAAATAAAAAAAATTATTGGTAGTTTGAAAAAATTAAAAAGTAAATACCATTGCGAAAAATGTCATACTTATAAAAAGCCGTAGGATAAATTTTTGTATTCACAGGACAAATTTTTGTGTTCATAGGAATGAAAGAGACTTATTCTTAATCTCTTGAAGATTCACATTTTAAGGTAAAGCTTAAATTCATCAACGTAAATATTAAAACCACCTTTTGTTGAGAGTTTATAGCATTTTAATGGTAACAAGGTTTTTAAAAGCTTCATAATTTACTAGTTAGGAATTCAAGAATTGTAATTCTTTGCTAATGTGTAAGATACATGGCTATCCATTTGGCGGCTGTAAAAGTAAAGTTAAATAACACACATATAAAATATATTTTTCTTGATATTTATTTTAAATTATAAAGTTTTAACGTTAACATTATATGAATGTATGTGAAACACTTTATCATTTAAATGACCGCAAATTGTTGCCTCAATTCTTTTGAGGTAACACTTTTTAACACATATTGGACGGTATCTTAGCCATACCTTGAGAAATGTTGTTTTTAAGTTCTCAAAATTTAAAGGTTTATGGACATAAACATGGTCTTTCACGTAGCCCTACAAAATATAGCTCAGCGGTGTCAATCGCATGATCTTGATAAGCAATTGATATCGCCACGACGACGAGAAATTACGTGGTCAGGAACTATCTCTGTCAATAAACAATATTCGCTCGAGTTGTATGGCGTGTGCCATGTGTCTTGTTAAAACTACATATTCTAAAAGTCATATTCTTCAATAGCAGGCAAAAAAGTCGGTTATTAGATGACCATAACTCTCCGAATTGACGGTGACAGTCGTTCCTTCGCAGTTTTGGAAGAAATAAGGTCCAATTACACTTCCGCACCAAACAATGACTTTTTGTGGATATAATAGCCATGTTGCAGCTATTATGAAGCACCAACAAGCATCTGATACGGACGGATTCACTGTTGACAAGAAATAAGAACAATGAACTTTGGATATGTACGTGGAATGTTAGGTCCCTTAACAGACCACGTGCAGCCGAACAATTAGTGGAAGTCCTAAACTGCTGCAAGGCAGATATTACCGCCATAAAAGAAGTGCGATGGGATGGACCGGGCAAACGCAAACTAAAAGACTGCGATGTATACTACGGCTAGGATCAGGCAAAGAGCCTTGAGTTTCAACAGTGTGAGCGAGCACATCACAGCCTAATATGCGCGCATGCCCCAACAGAGGAGAAAGATCAAGATACCAAAGACATATTCTTCGAGCTCTTGGATAAGACATATGAGCAGTGCCCTGGCTATGACATTAAAAATGTCTTAGGAGATTTTAATGCCAAGCTAGGAAGAGAAGACATCTTTGGTGGCATAATCGATAGATACAGCCTACACGATACCCCCTCCGACAACGGATTCAGGTTGGTCGATTTCGCTGCGGGGCAAAAAGTTCTGGTAGCTAGTACGGATTTCACATATCTCAATATCTACAAGGGGACATGGAAATATCCTGATCAATCAACTGTCAAGCAGATTGGCCACATTGCGATCGACGCACCACACTTCCCCAGTATCCAGGATATGCGAACATTCCGAGAGGCCAACATTGACTCGGACCACTACCTCGTTGTAGCCAAGGTACGGCTACGGATATCCCTATCCAAGCCAAAACAAGGAAGTACTGTGAAAAGATTCGACGTTAGACGATCGAGTCTCTAATAACATCTTTAGGAGTCCTATGCTGCCTGCATTAAGCATTGGCAACATCAGAGCTGCCACCTCTGAAGTGCTAGGTTTCAAACGGACACCACAGGGAAACCCCTGGTTTGACGACGAATGCCGGCAAGCGCATAAACCGAAACAACAGGCATACAAAACGGCGCTAGACAATAGGACCAGAGAGAAGAAGAGGAGAGAGGAACACCGACTTCTTTCATGTGTCTGAGAGATGGAATAAGAAAAAAAGAGAGCATGAGAAGCGCAAACCTCCCATGGGTACCAGCCACGAACCGAAGCCTGTAAAGACGATCAGGGGAACATCATAGTAGAAAACCGCAGTCGATGCTTAGAATATGGAAAGACCACTTCTCCAAATTATATAACGTGTGTGATTTGAGAACAATTAAGTGGTGGTGGTAACTTGGTCAAAATTATAAATCATTGCAAATTATATAACGGCGATGACGAACCGAATTCCGCTGTAAGGGAGATAGAACCTCTCAATCTCGGCGACGCAGATCAACAATTCCGCCTACCCGACCTTGACGAAGTGAAGATAGCTAAACTTAAGTTAAACAAAGCTGCTGGAGCTGACGGCATCGCTGCCGAACTATTCAAAGCAGCAGTCGATGACTTGGTAGGGAGCATGCATCAACTCATCTGTAAAATATGGTCGGAAGAAAGCAATCACGATGAATGGAATCTCAGCATAGTGTGCCCGATACATAAGAAAGGAGACCTTCTAAACTGCGCCAACTACAGAGGCATCAGTCTCCTTAACATTGCGTATAAGATCCCCTCTGCCGTATTATGTGAATGTCTGAAGCCGTTCGTCCTGATAGGTCTTTATTAGTGTGGCTTCAGACCAGGAAAGTCCACTATTGACCAAATATTCACACTATGGTAGATGTTGAAAAAAACCCAGGAGCTTCATATCGATACTCACCTTCTCTTTATCGATTTTAAAGCCGCTTACAACAGCATCTACAGTGAAGAGCTCTACCGAGCAATGTCTAGTTTTGGCATCCCTGTCAAACTTATCCGTTTGTGCAGAATGACGATGGAGAATGCAAACTGCTCTTTCCAGGTCGGAAAAGATCTTACCGATGCATTTGATGTCAAAAAAAGGTTTTAGACAAGGCGATGCACTGTCATGCGACTTCTTCAACATCATTCTGGAAGAAATTGTGCAAAACTCAACCGTCAACACTAGAGGCACAATCTTCCAAAGGTCCATCCAATTACTCGGATACGCAGATGATATTGACATAGTTGGAAGATCAAAGCGTGATATAAGTGGAGCGTTTTTAAGCATTGCGACGGAAGCGAAGAAGATGGGTTTAGTGATCAATGAGGGCAAGACCAAGTATATGCTGTCATCAAAGAAGGACACTGAACGACGACGTCTTGGACAAAACGTCACCATGGATAGCTATAACTTTGAGGTAGTTAAGGACTTTGTTTACCTAGGCACCGCTAGTAGCACAGACAACGACACCAGCGCTGAAATCAATCGAAGAATAAATCTTGCAAATCGCAGCTTGTTTGGACTTAGAAGGCAATTGAGTAGTAAAGTCCCCTCTCGAGCATTTTAAATCACCATCTATAAGACACTCATCATCCTGTTTCTCATTTATTGCGCTGAGGCCTGGACCCTGCCAAAAAAGAGGAGAGCGTCTTAGAATGCTTCGAGAGAAAAATTCTTCTGGTAATTTTTGGTCCCGTAAGCATAGATGGAGAATGGAGGTGAAGATATAACGATGAATTGCACGGGCTGTACAGCGACACTGACCCAGTTAGCAGAATTAAAGTCCAACTTCTTGGATGGCTAGGTCATGTAGAGCGAATGGACATCATCGCTCCAGTCCGGAAGGTCTTCGAATCCAATCCCGAGGGACGGTGCAGTAGAGGAAGACCCCGACTCAGGTGCCGCGCCCAGTTGGGTGAGAACCTCAACCAACTTGGCGTGCGAAACTGGAGACATGTTGGTTGAGTCAAGGTCCGCCCGGACTGTAGCGCCACCTTAAGTAAGTAAATAAGTATGTTATACCATAAAATATCTATGTAAAATTGCAGGGGTTTCAATTCGGTTTGCGCTGATGCAATTAACTTTAGAAACCAAAATGATGAAAGTCAAACAAAGTATACTGAATTGAATTTACAGAACAAAACTTTTTTTTTTTGCAATTTTAGACACTTTTTAAAAACTGAGAAGAATGGAATCAGCACTACAGCAGCAGCTTTAAGTTGTTCTACTACTGTTTCTTCAATTTGGCTTGAATTAATTTTTTTGCAAAATATTGGTGCAGACCAGTCTGCATTCTCCTTTATGTCCATTGACCTTATTTGTGTTACCAAATCACATTGTTGCATTTTATTTGCTGTTTGTGAAGAAAAAATATCAGGAAAACCATAAGAAAACGTTGATCAAAATCAATCATTAATTCAAAACTTTTCTCTCAGGTTTTTCGTGGATTTGTTTTGAAAACAATAAACACGTGTTTATAAAAGTTAGATTTTTAGATTTACTTGACAGATTTTGTATTCTGATTGATTTTCTATATAAATTGCATCTTCTTTTACATTAAGCAGTGAGGTGTGATGTTACCCAAAGGCTACCTTACAATTTAAGCTTTTCTACACAAATACCTGCAAGGAATAATAAACGTCATTCACATAAGTAAAGTACATCAATTAAAAATGTTTCCGTTTGAAAAATATTTCTAAAATTTCATATACTTGAGAAATGGAAACATTGAATGAACCTCAAAGTTGTTATTTCTTATATTGCAATACAATTTGTGCAACATTTTTGCTAAGATTTTAAAATAATAATCTTTTTTTATTTTTATTGAACATTTTGCTTTTTTGGAAATGCCATTCAAAGAAACTTCTTATACCAACCAGTTTATAATGGACTACGACTACGTGCAAACGACTTGTACGCGCGCATACCCGCTTGACATTAATTTCCCTCGATTTGCCTTATAAGTGGCGGTAGTAGACATGTTTAAAAATTATATTCCCTTCTTTTGGATTTAGATTTCTGGTGGTAATGTGATAATTATGCTAATTTTCATTCAAACCAACCGATGCGATGTGCATTCGATGTCTCGAGTGTTTTTAATATCATTCTAGAATTATATAGAATACAGGACATCAAAGAAGGAGATAAATAGTGGTATACATCACATTGTGCCGACACAATTATATAAAAGATTTGATGGTACTTATTTTAACCATGGATTTATTTTGACACAAATTAAATGCACTTACAAGGTTCCAAGCAATTATTTTATAACCATACCACGATAAAAAAATAACTTTCCTTACCTATTTATTTAAATTGGTTCATTGAATGATAAGTTTTATGGTGCAACTCTTATTAATAAATGTTTATTAACACACATCATATCTTTATTTAATATAAACTTACATAACTTCAAAACCTGACTGACATTATAGATAATAAGCCCGTGATGCGTTTTAACAGAAGTTCACGTAAAGATTTTTTTCATGAATGAATAGACGATTTGGTATTAAGTCTTAAACAATGGCGGATTCAGGGTCCTAGAAAAAAAAATTGTAGAAATTCATAAAATTTTGACCAATGGAATATCCTAGGGGGGTCGTATGAGGAAAAAAGCTTCTACAGTTAAGTTGTAAAAGTACAGATTTCATCTAAAGAGTTGTTAGTTATTTGACGAAATTCACCAACAAGTGGTTTGCTGTCAAAATCAACTAAAATGCTTGCAACTTTGCTTTAAATTATTTTCATAAAATTTGTTTCTAAGAAAAAGACAAATATCCAGATTTTTAAGACGAAACCTTAATAAGAGACCGTCAACTTTATATTAAGTTGCCTTTACATTCCTGAAATTAGCCTTTAATTCCATATTATTTTTTGATGTACATGAATAGTGAACATTGAAGTGATTTTTACTTGCAACATAAAATAACTATATGTGGTACCTCTGGCATGATGGTTAGTGCGTTTTACTGTTTAACGGTAGAAATTTTGTTTTAAAAAGTTGCAATGTAACTTCTACCACAATATTCCTAATCAAAAATGGTCTTCAAAGGGGAGCCGTGAATTCGCCGATTCATTTCAGCATTTAAACCAGCGATCTGATCGATAGTCTTACAAGGGCAATTGCGTACGCCGACGATCTAATTGCGTACAAAACGACGCGAAAGGTTGAGGTTATTAGAATTGTCTTGCAGCGTGATTTCGACAAGATTCAGCGATATTGCGACGACTGGAAACTGAAAATAAATGTCCAGAAGTCAGAGACAATTCTGTTCCGGACTCCGTTGGCTAGGGCCACGAGGGATACGTGCAAGAATTGGCTCAAGATGGTCATCGTTGATCTTCACGGGCAGCCATTAGCGAGCAAAAGTGTAGTGAAGTACCTCGGTATCTGGTTAGATCAGTACTTATATTTCGACAGACATATAAATGCTGCTCTGACGAGGGCCAGAGGACCCTTCGCTACGACGAAACGGCTGTTTTTTAGCAATCGGCTTGACCCCAGAGTGAAGGTTATTTGCTACATGGCTCTCATACGGCCGATGATCGTTTTTGGTTGTCTTGTGAGGTTTAACGTTGCCCCTTCCCAGATGGCTCGGGTGTTCGAGCGGGGCTCCAATGAACAGAATTGACAATTTCGGGTTAAAACTCGTTCAAGGTCACATCGCAAGAGCTATGTCTTTGACCAACAATTTAATTTTCGGGGCGTTCTATCCAAACGACGAGCATTTTGAGAATGCACGCTTTAGCGGCTTCATTTAACCAAAGGCATTCCTCTTTTTAGATAGATGCGGTCTGATACAGTAGTTCCGCTAATCTACCACGGCGACTAATGTTCAATCGGGACGTCATGTCATGGCACAAGACGGAGCAGAGCTCCTTCGGTTGAGTTGAGCTGATCTTAACGCGACCGAACTGATAGGGTGAAGCAGGAGAATTAGGTTTGGTGGGTTCAATCGGCTTTTCATAGTGGGTAGTCGGGATGGGGTTTTAAGTATTGGCCGGCATACTTGTTTTATCCCTGACAACAGTACTTGCACACAGGAATGGTTAAGAGTTGTAAGTAACTAGGCCTTAGTTTTCAACGGATTGTTGTGCCACTCAATTTATTGATTATTTTGAAACTATAATTATGGCAAGTACTACATTCGCAAAAGATCTCGAACTCGGGTTTTTAATAAAACATGACATTATGATTGTAGAAAATTGAAAAAAGTAGGTCCCGATTCCGTCCTGGCCCCTCCGGCCCTAACCATTGTGTCCATTTAAATTAAGGTAAGTCGTTTTTTTTATTTTTTGGTTAAAAATCGAAAATTTGATTTTTTTTCAAAAATGAACCGACAATTTTTTGTATATCTTTTTCTAAAATGTTTGGTTCTTAATTAAGCTTCTTTCGACAAGAAAAAACATATTTCGGTATTGCTCCTGAAGGGTACTCTTTATAAAACCGTTATTGTGATTTTTAAGTTTTCTCAAAAACCAATGGACCGAATTTAATAATCTTCTCCTTCTGTGCAAACTCTTGTGGATGATCAAATTGATGATGATGATTTTTTTGATTAAAAATGTCATTATTTTTTTATTTAAAAAAAAAATATAAATTTTGTTTTACAAAACAAAATTTTAATGTTTTTAAGCACTTTATTTAGTACTTACCAAAAATATTTTTAAGGCAATATATAAAAATTCAAATAATTTTCGAAAAAAAATTAAGTTAATCTGGGTTTTTTGAGAAATGAAATGGTATTTAAATTTTGAAAAAAACTTATTTTGCAGGTACATTGTTAAATGTTAAAAGACATATAGGAAATATTTTTAAACAGACTTTTTGAAAGAAATTAAAAGACTCTTTCGATCCAGTCGTGCATTTTATTTATTTTCAAAATTGATTTTATGTCGAATACAAAAACTTAAATTAAAGAAATCTACTTTTGAAGTAAATTTACTTTAGAAGCTCTAGAGCTGAGATTTAAACACGAATTTCAAGAATATAAATGTCTCAAAAAACCCAAAAGTGGCACTTATGTTAAACTAATGGCTAATTGAAAAACACAATGAACGTTTCATATCTTTTAGTATAAAAGCTTTAAATTTCTTGAGAACTGAAGTAAAACCAGATTCTGTAATTTGGGAGTGCCACACAAAAGTTTCTTCCCAACTTATTTGTTTATTTTAATTTGTTTTTATTTAACATTTACAGAAACTATTAAGAAATTAAATGCACCTTTTTCCCTAAATTCAAGAACCAAACATTTTTCTCTTTATAATTTTCAATTTTTGTTGATTCTTTTAAGGTCAAAATATTTTCTAGCACCAGCTCCAACCTACGAGTAAGCAGACTGATAACGATAGTAATAATAAACTCCCAAAAGTTTTAAGTTTTTTTTGCGACTGGTATTGCTCTTGCGAGGAGCTGCAAAATCCTTCCAGAGCAATTGTTATCAGAAGAAGATAGCTTTCTCAAATTGTCCATTCCGATTCGGGATATAAATTGTAGGTCCCCTCCATCCGTGATATTACTCACGCACAAGAATGATTAAGAATTATAAGTCACAAAGCCTTTGTTCTCTACGAATTGTGATATTATTTAATGTCAGCCGATTGAAAGTTTTGACATTTGGTTAATACGATGGATTAGCCGTGCATATAACTTCAGCCACAATATGATTTGTGTTCTAACACAAACTTTAACTTCATGTGTCTAAAATTCACGGTAAATACCCACATCATCCATACATGTGTTTTACATCGAAGTCTAAATATGGACAGAAATTCAACTTTTAACGAATTTGATGCTCTGTCTAATTCCATTCACAGAATTGTTGCCCATTATCCTTACACTGAAATCGTCATTGCCAGACCGCTCTTTACCACTGGGCCCACTGGTCCCAGACCCAGGGCCCCGCAATCACCAGGGGCCCCCATATTGCTGAAACATTACTTAACCTCTATTGGTCTATTTTTAAGAAAAAAAAAATATTTCGATAGAATTTTAGATGCATAATGAATGATCAGAAACGTCTGCAAGTAATTAATAATCAATACATTAATCCCCACACTTATCTACACCTTACTGAAAAGGGGACTTACATAGTCAAAAAATGGTTTCACATTATGATTTCATGAATAAAATTCGGCATTACAAATGACCATAGAATCTATAACAATTTCCCATAGTAATTGCATATTTAAGACAAATAGACTTTCCATTTAATTTTTCAGCAATAAAGTGCCGTGGATTTAACGGACTGTGGACACAAACATGAACTGTCAATTAATGCACCTACAATGTGAAATTATAATACAAGGAACACATCATTGTATTCGTATGTGTTCAGACTTATTGTGAGTTTCACTTCAATAGATTTCCGTCCAGAAAATATGTCAAATTACATATACAATTTTTATTTTTCGGAAATCCAAAAAAGTGAAGCTAGGTCGTCATTATTTATTTAATTCGGAATTAGCTATTCTATTATGATTTAGGAACTTCTAATGATACACCAATTTATGATGTTAATTTGTGTGGAAATTCAGAACAGAGCTGCTCTTAATAAAACAAAGCAAGCAACGTATAGTTACGATCTCTTAATTTTTACTTATTCATTGTTTATTTTCAAAAACCAAGTTTTACACCGAAATTTCTATGCCCTTTCATGCCTAGTGTCCAAACTTAGCTTCCAATTTACGAACATAGATCTGATTATTTAGCGGAAACCATACTGAAGTTTTTGGAGGATCATGACATTTTGATAACAGATTGATAACAGATTTCAGGAAGGTTTTCTGGTCTGCAGGCAAGAATAAAAGAAAAACGTAAATTCGCCACTTTTGTACCATATGCAGGGCACTCATTAAACTTCGTAGGAGTGCATGCCGCTGGGTGTGTCTTAGAAGCAACCAAATTCTTTGACATTATTCAAAAATTGTATAATTTCTTTTCAGTATCTTCTCATCGATGGAGTGTGTTGACAGCTCATTTAGGTCCAAAAAAAGTTTTAAAAAGTCTTTCTCAAACAAGATGGTCGGCGCAAACTGATGCAGAAAGCGCCTTACATAAAGGTCATCAAGAAATTAAAGAAGCTTTGATGTCTACAGCTCACAGAACTTTGGGACTCTGTATTGCAAAGAATTAATAAAACAAGTACTTTACTTCAAAACCAAAATATTACCCTGGATGTTGCAATAAATTTGCTGAGTGCAATAGATGAATTTATAATTGGGCTCAGGACAATTTTGATAACTTTGATTCATCAGCCAGACAAAAAACCCGGATTCCGAATGTAAGGACCTTTCTGAAAGGATGAGGTGCAGAAGCTCGCGTCATACTTTTTTTGACCGCTCTGGACCCTCAGTAATTCTGACTGGGAAAGAAAGATTTAAAATTGAAACCCTTCTTCCTATTGTCGACACACTAAGCGTTCATTTGAAACAGACGACGATTGGCCAACCTTTTGACTTTTTTTTCAATTAAAAAATCTGAATTCAGAAGACTTAAAGAGAACTGCGAAACTTTTGCTAAATTTTACACCGAAGATGTGTACGGGGATGAACTACATGCTGGATGCCTGTATTTAAAAGACTACTTGAAAATTAGTTGACACGAAAATGAAAAAAACTGACAACATTGTAGACCTTTATATTTTTTTAAAAACTAATGAAATTGAATATGAATTTTCAAATGTTGCAATCACACTAAGAATTTTCTTCAGTATGATGTTGACCAATTGCAGTGTAGAACGTTCCTTTTCTAAATTAAAAAGAATCAACAACGAATTTAGAGCTACAATGATTCAAGCAAGATTGACATGTTTGTCGCTGATGTCAAGAAAGCGCCATCCTCAGAGGCATAGATCTTAAAGGTGTAATCAATGATTTTGCTATTCTCAAATCAAGAAAAAGACCCCTTCATTAAATTTAGTTTATTTTATTTTAAATTTGTATATGAAATATTTATTTATATTATATTTATTCTGGCCAGTCAACTTCCGAAAGAAGTTATGTTGATCCTTGCCGAGTTAAATCAGTTTATGTCGATCATGTCAACTAGAAGCCCTGACGTTGCAGGTCAATCCGCCAACACCCTAGACTCCAGAGAATAACCGCCCCTAGGCACATCAAAACATTGTATCGAATATCTGCAAAATTCTCATGTCTAAAAAAAACCAGTTAAATAAAAATTCATATGAGAACTGTTTGGCAATGTGAGAAAACCAACTGTGACGGTCTTAATGAATTCTTCAGGAACTTTATCTGGTCACTATGCTTCTTCGATAGTGACGTGGGTTCCAGCGCAGATATGATAACAAATTCCATTCTTTGTGGAATGAAAAATTTGTATCCCGAGTAGAGTAAAATTAATCAAACCCGAAAGGAACTCATGGTTTGATTGGAGCTGTAAAGAGGTTATTAGGCTCAGAGATGTAAGTTTCCGTTGTTATAAAACCAACTTGATTGAGAAAAACTGGAATAAGTTCAAACAAACTATAAAGACCTGTAATGGCCATATTCAACGAACAAAATTTTTGAATGAACAGAAGTTAAGGCAAAAAATACTACAATATCCTAAAGGTAGTACAAATTTCTGGTCATTTGTGAAAAACTTACGAAACACCACGTCATCCTCGGTTTCAACGCTAATCCGCAACGACATTCTATATGTAATCTCGATTGATAAAGCCAATTTGCTTGCAGCACAGTTTGCTGTTAATTCGACGCTACCGGAAAGTGTCATGAGTCCCCCTGTTCTTGAGAGCGTAAATAATGGGGCTAATCTTCTTTCGCACTCTTGCAGTTGAGTACTGGAAGACCTTTACATACACAAATCCACTGGCCCAGATGGTATCTCCCCAATTGTTCTGAAGAATTGTTCTTCAATGCTGGCAAAACCACTGTTTAAACTTTTCCATCTTTCCTTCTCTACAGGTATTTTTTCGAGCGGATGGAAAATAGCGTTTGTCCAGCCCGTCCCTAGAAAAGGTGAATCTTCGCCTCCCTCTAACTATAGTTCAATAGGACTCACGTCCCTTCTTTCCAAGGTGATGAAATCGCTGATTAGTTATTAGCTCAAGAAATATCTTAAAAAACGTAAGCTTATTAAGAACCGACAGTATTGCTTTCGTAGCAATAGTTCCACTGGTGATCTTATGGTTTATCTCACCAAACAGTGGAATAAGTCCTTGCATTGTTTTGGAGAAAGTAAGATTACTGCACTTGATATTTCAAAAGCATTTGATAGAGTTTGGCTCTAAGCTCTTGATGAATCCCTTCTTCGATGGATTAGAAATCACCTTTCTAACCGCTCAATACAAGTTGTATTGGATGGTTACAAGTCTGAAATTCATAAAATAAATGCTGATGTACCACAGGGCTTATACCAACCTCCAATAATTAGAAGGTAATCGTTGGCTTGTAATGCTGCTTTTTAGATCTGTCTTTATAGAAGCTGAATGAATGTGGTTGATAAAGTATTCTTCAGTACCATTGAGGAACAGGCATATCTCCTTCCCTCTTCTTGACTTATCTTTGTTTAAGTTTACATTATTTCTAGTTCTATGCATTGCAACCATCCTCTCGTCACTTTAGGTACAAAGCTATAGCTTTTTTTAGAACGTGGATAACGTTAATGAGATATGCGTATATTGACAGCGGAAACAGCACTTCCTTAGTATTTTACTTGAGACATACTTAGTTTCTTTTGTGATATTATTCTGACTTTAATTAATATTTCTCTATATACGCACGCACATAATTTTGCGATGTTACTTTCACACTTCTTAAAAAAAAATGTATTTTAAGCCATTAGTTTGTCTATCCTTATAATGCGCGATGCCCTTACAAGCCAATTACCTATGTCCCATGAACTACTACGAACTTGTATGTCTTGCACAAGTATAGGCCATTCGTTGATGGTTATGCCCAACAAAACCACATTAGGAACTTACGCAACGTTATACCAATTTTCCAAAACATACCCGTAATAAGGCTTGACGCTCTCTCTCTCTCCATATCTCCATCATTCGCATGTGAATGCAATTAACGCGCCTCACTTCCTCTAGATCAGCATTCAGCACTGCTAAACTGTGCAAAGGCGTCAAAGGCAGCTTCTATACAAGAACCAGATATGCACACTGCCCAATGGAGCATAATTAAGTCAGATAACATCATGCAACTTATCCAACATGCACATAGGTGTCAGCTTCTGCTGAGGCTGCTTCTGATGGCTGGCTGAAGGTGCCAAGCTAAGGTGTGCTGAAGACCATTGTGCTATGTTCACGTTCAGTGCTATCGAATTGCCACAGCCAGCAGCACAGCGTGGTATGGCTTGGCAAGGCATTAAATGATGGTGTGTTTTGTTTTGGAGCAACGAGCTTAACAAATATGGATCGATTTAATGACGTCAAGCCAGGCCAAGCGTTAAACGAAGGCGTGGCAATATATAAGAATAAGAGACAACTCGCCGCAAACTCGCATAGGCCACCAACTTATACCTGAGCAATTAATGCAATTACGACGGCCATCCATTTTACAAAATTTATGAGTGGTGTTTTCTTGGAGTCTTTCGAGACTCTCAACTTTAACTGGCTTCACATAGAGATACGGCACACTGATTAGAAAACTCTGGCTTTCTGAAAGTCACCCTCTCTCACCCGTCTGAGTAGGGGACTGCAATGATGCTGCAACCTTTGCGAGTCGGAGCGGGTGCACTTGAGGAAGGTGGTACGAGTAGACATCCTGAACGCAGGCATACATAAGTATATAGGGATATAAATAAAAAGACACAAACTGGGTGTACACTTTTACCATCCACAAACGCCAGAAGCCATCCATATCCATCTAGCAATCTGTCGATTGGTTTGACGTGTTCCACCACACTATTGAACAGCCGCATTCCGCATTGTCTGTCATTTTATTATTGTCGTAAGTAACAAACGAAATGAGAAGGTAGTAGTACTTGTTTTCAGAACGAATAGGTAAAAGTTTTAGGGCTGCCAAGCTTGGAAAAGGTTTAAGGCCCACATGAGTTACATATTAATCTTTTTAACTTTTCTTTTTATTTTTAACTTCCCATAGGAAGTTATTGTAATGGGTCCGATTTGTAATGGGTCCGATCTCAAAGTTTCGAGGTCCCTATAGAGTCGAAATAAAAGATTTTTAGAAAGATGTCTGTGCGTGCGTGTGTCCGTACGTTCCTACGTTCGACGTTTTTTCCCTCTTCCAAAGATAGAGAACCAAAAGATATATCGACTTGTAATACAGATAATAATGCAGAAAGTGCTCTCAAGACTATTGCGTGGCTGGGTTTGTTACCATAGCAGTTTAAAAAAAAGTTGAACATTTTGGTTAACCCCAAATAATTCACGAACCAATAACGCTAGAAACTTGAACTAAACTTAATATAACGTATTGTAATGTGATACCAATCAAATATATTTTTAATCTTCTTCTCAATCTTCTACCAAAGGGACTTCTAGGAAGCAAACGAGCTGAACTATGGTGTCCCGAAGTGTTTGACGTTTGACGCCTTTCGATCTTACAGAACAGCATTTAGTGGCACTTTCCATACTAATTCTAATTCCATATTTTTCGTTCCTATTAAAATTATCGATTGATTAGATTAGATTAGATTTTTATTTTTCAATAATAAAGTTTACAAAATTTACAATTAAAATTTTAATAAATAAAAAGTTGTGGGTGTGGCATTGCCGTCTGCCCGATTGATTCGTTAAACATTTTGTAAGTATGTATTATAAAACAATAAATTTAAATGAAAATTAAAACTTCTAATTCAGAATTGTGTAATTAGACAAAAAAGATAAAAAACAAGATAAATTTACATTTTGGATCTTTTACAAGAAGAAATTAAACAAAAATTTAAAATCGTGATGAAAAGTACCTGTCGCAAGAACAAGATGTAACTACTAAGTAAATTCAGTATTTATATAGTGTCTATATTTGAGTGCATCTTTTAGATAACTGTTTAGGGCTACCCAATTAGAACCATTCAATATGGTTTTAGTTTGTTCCATCGTCAAAGTCAACTCGCCCAAGTAATTGCATCTTAATTCTCTGTAGTGGGGCATATTGCTAAAAGGTGAAAAGTGTCTTCTTTTGCTCTCATATTGCATATTGTCCATAGATTTTTTTCTTTATTTATGTGTCTTGAACCAATTAAGCATATCACACCTAGCTTTGCAAATTAAAGATATAGATTGGATGTTATTCGCATCATTAAAATAGTTGTTGCAGTTTAGGTTAAAACTGAGCTCTGGGTAGATCGGTTTGTTGATAGAGTTAGTAGCTTGTTGAATGCATTCGTTGTGCTAATGCGTTTCGTGAAACTAAAGTAACTGGTACAGATTTTGCTTCAATTCTGCCCGGTCTTCGTATTGCAAGTTTAAGTTGAATCCACATTTATCAGACAGCGTTTTCCATTCGTGCGCCCATTCCATCTTCCTGTTTATTACAAACTTCGTAAGAATATTGGGTATTCTGTGCATTGGTGATCCAAGAGTTTTTAGGATATAATCAAAATGTAGCTAAAGATTATAGTGGTATAATGAAGGTAAACCTGTTTCTAGAGTAAGAACGTAATTTGGCGTATTCATCGGCAGTCGGAAGAGTTTTTTTTTAAATATCGTAACAGTTTTTCAACTTCTTCATATGAACGGTAACCCCAAGTTTGGCAACTATAGCACATGACAGAGCGCATAATTGATTCGAAAACCTTGTATTTTGCGGAGGTCTTAATTTCATTGTCCCGACTATATCTTTCCAGGAGGAATTTATAAGCTTTTTAGCGGAACCCAGTTTTTTCTAAAGGTGGAGAGAAAACTTCATGTGTGATTGCAGTATAACACAAAGGTATTTGTATTGTGTGACTGTTTCAATTGTTTCACCATCTAGAAACCATTTTTTGCCCTTTCCCAATTTTGTTTGCCTGTTGCGAATGATCATAATTTTTAATTTTTCTAAATTTATTGCAAGCCTCCAAGTTTCACAATAAGTATTGAGTTTATTAATCATAAGTTGAAGACTCTGAGGAGATTCAGCAAAAATAATAATGTCGTCAGCATAAAGAAGCACCTTAATTCTTATTTCTGCTACGCATACTCCAGCAGGTATATGAGAAGAGATATCGTCAATGAACAGTGAAAACAATATTTTGGTGCATATTTCTGAGGGCTTTTAACAGCTCCGTAGACAATCCTTTCTGTGACAGCTTGTAGAACAATGCATTGCGATCAATAGAGTCAAAAGCTGCTTTAAAGTCGACAAAAAACATGTACAATTTTTTATTTTGTTTCAGAAAATGTTGGGCAATGGTCGTCACAGTGAAAATGTTGTCTATAGTTGAGTACCCTTTCCGAAAACCAGCTTGATACTAACTCAATACTTCGTTGCTTTCTATCCATTCGTTTATTCGATTAAATAGAATTGCAGACAAAATTTTTGCTGTTAAGTTCATAAACGATATACCCCTGCAGTTAGATGCCAAATTAACATCACCTTTTTTATAGATCGGGTACACTACAGCATCTTTAAATTCCTGAGGCACTATACCGGTTCTGAAGATGAAATTGAAGGCGTCAAGCATTTGCGTTAGGAACTCGATAGGAGCATTTTTGTAAAATTCGTTAGCGCTTCGATCAGGACCAGGTGCTTTTCTGTTCTTAGAGCTATATAGGCTCAATTGTAGCTCATTTAGAGTTATTTCCCTATCAAGTACATCATCTTCGACCAGTGGTTCTGCGTAATGAAAGTTGTGATCTTCCAAGTAGCATGGATTCAGGAGTATTTTGAAGTGTTCGGCCAGTTTTACTGCCGTTAAGTGTATCCCACAAACGAAGTCTAGGCCTTTTAGTGACTTTATTTTTGTCTAAAAATCTTTGGTATATCTTGTACAGGAGAGCTCTATAGCTAATGCATTGTAGTAATGTTTGCGTTTATAAAGGTATAATTCTTCATAATTTTTATTTGCTGTGATATATTTTCCTCTTAGGGTTTCGTTATGATCAATGGTATTCCTTAATTTTCTTAGCAGATCAAAAGATAGCTTTCCATTTTTGACGGTAGTTATAAGATTTTGATGTGCTAGAATTTATGTGTACGACTTCCTTTATAGATTTGTTTAAAAAACGTATTTTTTTCTCGTTTGGAACTTCCAATGTAGTTAAAAAGGTTAGGTTGATCTGTTTCAAGAACTTTGCTGCATACATTTTTTTTAAACTTTCTTTCCTAACGAGTTTTGGGGGTAGCGCTATTTCGTGGTGATATGAGGGTTTGTTTAGGCTGACTTCTACTAAAAGAGGCATATGGTCAGAGAATGTTTTTACTCCTACTTCGAAGGACATTGTGATTTTTAACCATTCACTTAAAATTGGGCAGAAATCAATTAATAATTTTTCCGATCCTCCAATAAATGTAAATTCTCCTAGTGAATCATTTTAACTACAGCAATTTAGAATAAAAAGAGCGTTTGTTAGACACATTTCCATAAAAATTCTACCATTTATGTTGATTGTTTGGTCTTTAGAATTTCGTGTTTTTGCTATAATTATATATATGTCAAAGTTACAGGACCCCGATGATGCGATAAATAGACATCTGTTCCGAATTTCAATATTTCTCGTCGAAATGGAAGCGATAGTGACAGAAAATAGCTACAGTTAAATAAAGTATCTAATCCAATAAATAAATTGTACTATGTGGCGTATACGTGCTCTTATTTCATTGTTTTTTTTTATACAACATCAACATTTAACTAAATTACCACCGCTTTGCAATTATTCATTTAAGGTTAATAATATTTTACAAATGTCAAATAAATTCCTTGTAATAATCTACAAATATTTGAAAAAGGGTCTAAATAAGCCGCTGTTTTTATAAATTAGGTTTAACATTAAAATATCTTTTGAAAGCAAAACTTCAATTGGTAAATGGCAACCCTAAATGATTGATGCACTATAAAAAGCTAGTGCATGGCTTTCCTTAACACAGCTCGAAGCCACAAACAGCAAAAATACGAGTGCACATACAAAAATTACAAACGAAAAAACAAGCAACAGACGAACTTACGAAAAGGGAGGCAAAAATTAATAATGGCCGCCTCTGTCTCTGTCGTCACGTCGTCGAGTCGATTGGAGTCGATTCGATTCGAGTCGTCGTCGTACAGTTTTCATTTGGTGGATGTCAGGGAACAATGGCGAAATTGATTGACAAGTAGTGGCGCCCTCAGAGCAATTTAATGCGATGATGTTCATCTTGCTTGGCTTTTGTTTCTGCGGTTTCGTTGGACTCACCGTCGTCGTCGTCGCCGTTGTCGCTTCGTGTCCCGTCGCGGTCTTCGTCACCGACCGCATCCCCATCATCGTCATGATAATGATGGTGGCTTGGTTGCTCCCGCCGCAGTCTCTTCGATTACAATCGAATAAGTGAATTCTCGATAAATGGAAGGTTCGCCTCAGGAAACAACAAAAACCAAAATCAAGTAAAAAACAATCTTTAAAAACAAAAATGTCCCATAGTTGGCCTGTGGCTGGATTGAAGCTCAAACATGGCGCTACGGTTACAATGGTCCATTGTATACATGAGGAGGCACAATCTTGCAGCGGCCATCGATCGAATGTTGCACGAAAAACATTTAAAGTGGCAAGCCCTATAGTCTTTAGTCCTATAGTCTTTAGTCCATGATGATGCTGATGATGGTGATGGTGGTATATACAAAAGATGTTTGTATCGTTTAATGCGGTTTCGCCCTTTTTACCAATTTTTATAATGATCCTCAAGAGAGGAGGTATCTTTTCTTATTTGCGCATCCTGCAACCAAACAGGAGCAACATAAAAAAAGAGTTATTTGTTGAAAGAAAATGACAAAACAAACGTTTTTTGTTGGAAGACTCAGGTAGCTACAAGCTATCAGTAGGTTCTGTAGATCATTATATACAACATTTATTTTCTTTTAAAAAGTAGAAATAAGTGTGTAAAAATAACATATACACACATATGTATGTATATATAATGTATGTATATATAATCAAAATACAAAAATGTGTAGCAGTCATTTGGACTCATAAATTGAGGGTATCTATCTATAAAGCCCTTAAAGAATTTTAGAGGAATTTGTCCCAAAATTAACACAAATTTGTTAATTTTCTATGATGAGTATAAATGAATAAAAGGACAGCAACAAAATATTTGGGCTTAAATGTTAAAGGTCACTCAAAACTAATTTTTTTTTTAATTTTACTTTATTAGTCGACGTCGACATAGTTACCTTCGAGGTCCTTAAAGCAGTCCTTTCTTCGTTTTCTTTTGTCACTGATACCTAGGTTCGTAATTCTGTTAAATTTTAACAGAGTGATAACATTTTTTGTTTTTTCTATGAAGCACTCTTCAAGCTTGTTTTTATTTAGATATATAAAACATTCATGGATAATCTTATGCCAGTTACCGACAACGAATTCATATGATGGGTAGTGTGTAGGACTTCCAAAAGGTCATCCCAATCTGTGCCATCTAAAATGCCTTGCTAGGAATTGAAAATTTGTATAAGAGTATTTCTTGTGTTTCACAAATTAATTATTCGAATTCAGGGTAAAACTGAGGGTAACTTCCATTTTTTACATTTCTCGCACATATAGCAAAGGCTAAGAGAAGCAAAGTCATTAAGTCCTGGTTCTTCAAGATCTGTAGCGCCATGAAATTTGTTGTAATAATTACCTACTTTGAAGATGTTATTCATAAATAACTATTATATCCTTGCACCTATCCGAAGAAGGGTTTTTCAATTGACGTGTATAGATTTTGGCGCCCCCTGGCGGCCATTCTGTTTTGGTGAAATCTAACAAATCTTTTTTTTATTATTCAGTTGTTTATGCCAAATCATCATGGCAACTTACAGGATTGAACAGCACGTTCAAATACTAAAACTTTGTTATCAAAATAAGTAATGAGAGATGTGGTGGCCCTTCACAGTCGACTCTTGCTCGTTTGGTAGCCAAATTTGAGACTACTGGTACATCAAACAATCAGCAACACCCGTACGTTCAAGGGACGCAAGATCGGCCAAGAACATACGAGGGTATGTCCATGAAAGTGAACAGCAAAACACTTCAACTTTGCGAATTTTGCGTGGGGACTTCGGCATACAACCGTACAAGATCCAACTGACCCATGACATGACCATTATCAACGCCGTTTGTTCGCTGACTGAGCTTCGAATCGAGAACCACAATTTTGGCCAAAAATCAACTTAAGTGACGAGCCGCATTTTTGGATCAATGGCTGTGTTAAGAAGCAAAACTGCCGTATATGGGACGACACTAACCCAAGGTTACCGTTTTGGTGTGGTTTTAGGGCCTTAGGCGTAATTGGTCCGTACTTTTTTGAAAACGACGTTATTATGAGACTGTCAGCGTTAAAAGTGGAACATTAAAACAAACAGAAGTATCAAAAGTTAACGATTTCGTCAAATAAAACGTCAACAAAATATTTGGGCTTAAAAGTTTATTAGCTCACTTAGAACAATTGTTTTTTATTCAATATTACTTTGTTTCTCAACATAGTTGCCTTTGAGGTTATTATTTTAGACCTTTCTTGTTTTTCTTTTGGAACTGGTACCTAGATTTCTAGTTCTGGTAAGTTATAACAGTCTGATAAAATTTGTTGTTTTGTTCGCACTTTTTGAGCTTCTTTTTAAATACATATGTAAACCATGCATTCAATAGAAGTACATTATCTATACTAAATTAAATAAAAATAAAAAATGGGAACTGTTGGATCTTTACGTGATGAAACGTAATTCAAAATTAAATTATACACTCTGGCGTATGAGTACTTTTTTGTGTAGTGTATGCTATTTAAACGTACCGCATCTCTCTCTTTACTGTTTAATAATCACATCTGAAGGAACAAATTATATCTTAGTCTTAAACTATCAAAAGGCCAGCTAATCTTATACCAATAACCCACTACGTTTTTGCGTCTTGATGAGTGATGGTAGTGTATAGGACTGTCTTCCAAAAGGTCATTCCCATCTCTGCCACCTAAAATGTCTTACTAGGAATTAACAAATCCCTGAGAGTATTTTCAGTGCTTCTCAAAACAATTATTCGAATTCAGCGTAAAACCGAAAGTACCATCATTTTTTTTTTTACATTTCTCGCAAGCAAGTAACAAGGACATGGTTCTTCAAGTGCTGTAGAACCATACAATTTATTGGATTTGATTCTGTAGATTTCTCTTGCTAAAGACATTAAAAAAATGTTCATAACAATATTTTGAGTTAGATAAATAATTTAAAGTCAATACCTTCACTTATTCACGAGATATCGAGATACATTTTAGCAATTTTTTTGTAGATTTTAATTTTTATGAAAGCAGCTGGCTGTCGGATTTTTTTTAAAAATTGCTGAATATCGAACATAATACTTTCTATAAGATGAAATAAGTTTGAAGCCAATATCTATAACATATATAATTTTTACCAACTTTTAGTAATGTTTTTTTTTTGTAAAAAAACTGTGAATTTGATTTATCTCAAAATTTTACCAGATGTCAAAAATGTCAAAATTTTACCTGCTGGGTATAACGTCACAATAACATACAATTTAATTCAAGTCGCTGGCGTTCTTGGTTCGTAAAATATTTTGAGTTAAGCTAAATGTTGCCCGGCAAAAATCCTCGTTTCAAACTCTCCTAGTGGGTGCCGGGTGGTAATGATCACCACAGTTGTCTTGCAAATTGTCAAGATGAGGATCAGGTAAGGTCAAGTTGAATTGCTGAAGTTTCCTACTCCTTAATAGTAGCAAGCCTTAGCAATGCAATTTTACCAAAGATACGGGGTCCCTAATTTCAGTGGTGGTGTGAGCAATTACATAATCCGTGCCGAAGAATGAAAGGCTTGAGGGCAAACCAGTTCCTAACGAGCTCATTCCGATGCCTTGGCAGGGTCCGTCTTATTTTTTGCCTTACCCCGGTATATACGTTCTGCTGGGGCTGACCTCTTTTTTTCCGACCTACTCGTGAAACCAACATACAAGAAACTTAAACAAAATGGACGAACTAGACATGACAAACGAAGAACCATCCACAGACTTGGAGGATGAACTCTTGGCCTCCAGCCAGGAGACCTTGAAGGGGAGCTCATTAAACGCTGGTAGTTCCAGCACTTGTAAGCAACCCAAAACCACAGGAATTATATTCAGTGCTATTTATAGCACTCCTATACTTCCTAAACCGTATACAAAACCGAAACCCTCGGGTAGCAGTGCAACTCGAGGAACCGAAAAACCATCGGAAGGCGCTCTTCTTAGGATCCGCTTCAAAACGGCCTGCCACATTCTTGCCAAGATTGAAAAAAATGAAGAGACCGGAGTGATTCATGAGAGGGACGCCCAAGATGAAATAAAGTACCAGAAGGTTGTTGATAAATACAACAACCTTCTGGCCAGCCGAGAAAAGGCCTTTAAGAAAAACAGATCTCAGGTAGAGATCCGCCCGTCTCAGAAAAAGAGCAAGCTTGTCGACTGGACAAAGCCAGTGAAAGCACCATCTTCTGCAGCAGCGCAACTGCGTACTCTTAGTGAGGTTGTCAGGGATGACCTTGACGTACCAGTTGTGGATGAGCTCTCCACAAACAGCAAAGGTCTGCTGGACATGTGGAACTCTATCGAGGGCAAGCTCTCTGAGATGGTGTTTTCATACACTATATCAAACAGTGAGGACCCCTACACTAGTTTTGACTCTGGCGAGATGTTTAGGGGGTATAGGGTAATTAAGTGTGCGGATAGGTTTTCTAGGGATTTCTTTAGTGAAAGCATTGCTAAGGTTAGCAATGACTTGAAGGGCTTGAAGCTCAATCTTATCCCAACTAAGGACATCCCTAACAACCCAAGGCTCGCATTTGGTTGCCGCTCATGAGCATAAAGCCAAGCGGACAGGATCCGATCCGCGGTCTTCAGAGGCAAAATCAACTGGTCCCCATGCACGATTGGGCTGTAGTAAGGCAGAAGAATCGCAGAAGACTAGCGCCTCTTACCTTCTGAGCATTAGCGAGGACCACAAACATAAGTTTTACCAACCGTATAAAAACTATCTTAAAATTTACAAGAAAGTCCTGTCATCAGCCAAAAGACAAGGCTGGAGAGAATACTGTCAATCAATCGCAGACATAAAAGACTAATCAAGGCTCAGCAAAGTTTTATCGCAGGAACATTGTAATCCTTCATTTCTAAAAAATACTTTAGGCTTCCTGACTTTGCTAGCGTTTTTCAGGCTGAACTGCTGGCAATAAGGGAGGCAAGTAAGATACTTAAACAAAGCCCAAACCAAAACCGAAATGCGGTTATCTTCACAGACAGTCAGGCAGCTGTCAAAGCCATGGTCCAGCAATGTCGCGATGAGCTTGCGAGCCTGAATATTAACCTCGGTGTCACCCTAACCTGGGTTCCAGGCTATAGTGGTATCGTGGGAAGTGAACAGGCTGACGAGCTAGCCAGGCAAGGATCGGCCCTTCATAGCTCACTTGCGGAAATGGTTAACATTCCTCTTAGTGCTATGAAGGGTAAAATCTTTTATATCTACCAAACTGAACCAAACCGAAGGTGGAGAAATTTACCCTACTGCATTATATCAAGGAAAATATGGCCCACCTATAATAAAACCCGTACAAACGATCTTCTATGCAGGCCAAGGCAAGACAGCCAGGATTGTTGCGGTTTGTACCGGACATTGGCCTATAGGAGTTCATGCAGAGAAGTTGGGTATCTCTTACAACACCTTTTGCCGTAGCTGTAGTGACCAAAGAGAAAGTGAAACGATAATCCATTTCCTCTGCAAATGTCCCGCTTTGGCAAACACCAGAATGAAATGCTTTGGAAAAGCATTCTTTCAAGAACTCGATGAGCTATCTGAGACAAAGATTAGAGACCTAATCCTTTTTCTCAATGCGACAAAATGGCTCTAACATAATCGCTATGAAGCTTCTCTATCAATCTATTACTTTCAATCAAAGGCCAAACTAGTTTTTGGTATGAAAACGGCGCACTACAGCGCTAATTGGATCTCAGGCTAGGTTGCCTTGAGATCGCCATTTCTACCTAAGCTAAATGTTTTTTAAAAAATCTATATGGTAAAAAAACCGCCTCTCAATTTTTTCGAGAGTCCTTTCTGCATTTTTATCTGTATAGGAAAATGTAGTATTTTAATTTGATATCTTAACTGGTTCTTTTTTTATGATGTAAGGCATTCAAGGAGTTATTAGTACCCTTTATATATTTATTTTTATACACAGTATGATCATTAGGTAAATAGGGAAGGATTTAAGAGGAGATACCGGTGCACATTGGTCTTAAAATTCTGAACCTCAAAATGGGAGGGAAAAACAGAGTTGGCCAAAGGATTCCACATTCTTGATTTTCGATTTAAGAAAGAATCTCTATTCTTGACGCTACGCCCGAAATTGAGCTCAATTGGTGAGCATTCCTGGAAGTGCGAGTATTACGTCTGAATCGTTTAAGGGGTGGAATGCAACTGGCTAATTCGACAGAACAATATTTGTTAAAATATCGATAAAACAACGAAGTAGTACCCGTGGCATGATGGTTAGTGCGTTGGACTGTCATGCAAGGGGTCTAGGGTGCAATCCCTGCCTGTGCCACCTTAATTTAAAATTTAATTTTCGCGGGTACTGCCTCTTGAGAGGAATTGACAAATCCTTCAAGAGTAATTCTTGTCATGAAAAAGTGTTTCTCAAAACTAGCCGGTCGGATTCGGCCTTAAATTGTAGGTCCCTTCCATTCCTGCCAACAGTACTCGCACACAGGAATTGTTGGGAGTTGTAAGTCACTAGGCCCTGGTTCACAACGGACTGTTGCGCCACCCCATTTGATTTTGAAAACAACGAAAGGCATAAAACATTGCGGCGGTGTTCTAGCGATGTAAATGTTTCGACTATAGTTCTATCGCATATCATTTTTAAAGCCCTTTTTTGTATTCTATCCAAGAGATTTAAACTTGTTTTAGGGGCACCTGCCCAGATATGCGAATTACATTCAAGCTTTGGATGGATGAAAGCTTTGGAAATTACATCCAGATCAAAATTAGTGACAAATTTCTTGCACTGTTGGAGAAATCCTAAGCAACTGGCAGTATTTTTGGCAATATCAAATATATGATCATTTCATAAAAAGTGATACCGATTACTGACAGTTGATTAGTTTCCTGGATGCAAGTTCAACTCATAGATAGAGGCATCGAGAGTGTGTTTCTCGGTAACGACAGGAGACAGAGATATGGACGACGAAAAAAAGCTCCCCGAACGTACATGCGAACGTATACGTATACACACAAGCAAACACATCTCTCTAAGAAGCTTTTATTAAGACTCTAGGGACTTGAAACCTCGATAAATATCAAAATGTTCTATTCAACAAATCGAATCAATTTCATTACTTCCTTTGGGCAGTTAATTACGCACTTACTTACTTAGGTCCTTAGACCTGTTAAGTCCGTTAGGAACTCTTAAGGGGCATAGGGTACGGTTTCCGGAGGTGTTTTTTTTTAACTACCTCCAACTTTTGCTTGGTGGGTCTGACTCTACCTCGATCGGTCGTCCAGCTCTTCTTCCTTCTCGTGTGAGCGGATTTCACTGCATTGCTTGGCCTACAATGCAGTTGTTACCTTTTCGAAGCGTATGTCCAATTCATTATGCCGCTTACGCCTTCGTATTATAGAGTCTAAAGGTTCCTGACCTGTTCATCTATGAAGGACCATCCTAAGGACGTTACAAAGACATCTATTCACGAAGCTTTCTTGTAATGGCTGAAGTAACCTTCTAAGTGCTGCACCCATAAAGAAGCACAGATTCGACAATTGTGCAAAACAGTCGTAGCTTTGTTCTTAAGCTGATAGAGTTATCTCTTCAAATTTTAGACAGCATACCGAACGCCGTTTTTGCTTTGCGATGCGGCAGAAGATGTCTTGTTCGGTTCCACCTTCGATTAAGACGATACTTCCAAGGTATTGAAAGCTCTCCACTTTTGCCACCGGTTGCAAGGAAATATTTATTTGAGAGGATGGTCTGGTTCCGGTGCTGATCATTTTTGTTTTTCCGGAATTAAAGCCCCAAAACTTCTGCTTCTCTATCCAACTTGTTGTAATTTGATAGTGATTCATGATCCTCTGAGAGAGTAAACAAATATCATCTGCGTAATCCAAGTGCACTTGGCACTTAAATTCATCATATGTTGCTTTAATAATAGCAAAGCTAACCAAATGTACTCCTTGTTAACGCTTTCAAAGGCCTTCTCGAAGTCGATAAACAGCAGGTGTAGTGGTGATCGATATTCAATGCACTGTTCGATAATGATTCGCAGGGTGTTGATGTGATCAATAGAGGAGGATCCAGCTCGGAATCCTGCTTGTTCGGCATCGAGTTTGGCCTCAAGGTTGCTACTATTTTGGCAACGGCAAGTAGAACGCCAATTCCTCTGCAGTTTTCGCACTTTATTAGATTTAATTTTTTTGGGAGCATGACCATAATTCCTTCTTCATCTCATAGGGGAAGCTTTCGGTGGTCCAGGCTTCTTTTATTAGCGGATGAAGCAGTACGCTTGATGACGTTGGCGTTGCTTGTAAAAGCTCTGCGGGAATTCCATCAAGTCATACGGCTTTGTTGTTCTTATGTGCTTTAATTGCAGCAACGATCTCATCTTCACTGAGAGATGCGGTGCGGATTCGGGGATTTATTTGTTCAGGCGCTTTAGAAGGCATCGGGTGCAAGTTGTTTGCAAACATTCGAACCGAAGAAGAGTGTTTTTTCCACCTTCTGACTTGCTCATCCACCGAACCTTTTACCCACTTGGGAGATGTTTACATTTCAAATTTTAAAACCAAATATACTTTAAGCCAATTTAATTTGATTTCCTTATTTAAAAAAAAATATCTTCAAAATAGTAAGCCTTAAGATAAAGCTCCTGATAAGCAGGCTAATTGAATTTTTAAATCCAAGTTTAAGTTAGTTTGAAATTGAAGTTTCGAATTCAAATTTTGGTATCTGGTTTTTAAGAAAAAATGGCATAATTTTGAAACAGTTTCTAATAAACCTTGTACTCGTAGTTCTTTGAGATTTTTATGAAAAGATGTCCCCCAAAAGTTTGTCTTATAAAAGCAAATCTTAACGCGTTTCATTTGTGATCCTTTCTTATGCATATACAGAGGTCTATATCTAAACCATTTTTAAATATATATGAAACACTAAATCTTGGTTTATTGTCTTTAAATAAAGTGAAAAATCAAATTTAATGGAGTTAACAACAAATACACAGTATGCTTCCTTTTTTTTCTTCATCTTCTAGCAACCCTTCCATTTTATTTTCACTTTTCACTTGAAAAAACAATTTCCGCTAAGAGCCCGATATCGTTATTTCATTAGGTATACATTTTTAAACAAGCTTTTTGTTAATATAAACCACCCTTTTCTCAAAAACCCTTCCACACACATTTTACCCTATACAGTAGTAAATCTTGTTCGTTTAAAAAACATTCTTGTATATACCCATTTCTTAGGACTCAAAAGACCAAATCGAAACCGCCCTTAAATTAAAATGGCCATTATAAGCAAACACTTTTATAACTATGGGAGCACAATTCTTCTGTGTTTTCTATTTTTTTTTCGTCTTTGCTATTTGAATCCTTCTCTTTGTCCTTAATTTGACAATAAATTTTTATTTTCTTCTGCTTTTGCCTTCTTAACCCTTAATGGGCTGTATTTTGGCGGTTTGGCTATTTCCGGTGTAAGTATAAAGTAAATGTATAGGTATAAGGGCATCTCGTCCTTATGTTTGAAATATATATGTATGTATGTTGCTATTCCTGCTGTGGTCGCTGCCGCAGTCGTTTACTTACGCATTTGCGATGCAACCCTAGCTTAAGGTCGCCAATTGGAAAAGTTGTTGGATGGTGTTATGTTTTGAGATTTGGAGTTCTCTCCTTCCTTTGGAAAGAAAAGGATCCTTAAATTTTTTTTTTTTCGTACCTATTTAAACTTTGTATTTTTAATGTTTCTGTGTTTGGCGTTCGTGGGACGACCGACCATGATGTATAATTAATGGAAAGGTATGGTTTTAATTTATTGGACATTTAGGAAATTAAAAACATGGTCAGTTGGCTTAATGTCTCCATTTAGGATTTGTAGAAATTTATTTTATATGCGATCATGCAAATGGCATTTTTAATGGAATGGAAATATGTCTTGTTTTCGCATGCTAGGTGCCACATTAAATGGGCCTTAGGTATCTATGTGCAAACGGAAAGGTGACGCGCCTTACAAAGACACATGGCTTGACTGCATGATTTAATGAGAAAATATGTTAAAGTATTTACGTTTTCCAATTGAGTAGAGTTTATGGCAGTTTTCAGGTACCTACTTCCAAGAATCGAAGTTGATACTTGGACCTCCTAGTTTTTGAGTCAAAATTACCTCTGCCACTGCGCACCGGTAGGTACATATATTAAACCTGTTAATTTTGAATACTTTAAAATAGCTATCTTCTCGAATAAAAGTTCCTGCAGCCTTACCTCTTTCGATAATGTTAAATGAAACCCACATAAAAAAGAATATAATGTATTTCCCTCAATGATTCAATAAAATCCATTTAATGTTGCTTGCAACACGCAAATATAAATCCGCCGATAAGCCGAACATATGATTTCATATTCTTTATCTGCAGTCTTCGCCTTGATTCAATGGAGGATGTTTTACATGTGACACACACAACACACGAAATAGAAAATAAAACCAAAGAAGCGAACAATTTGCCACCGCTTCTTAAGTGCGTCGAAACCAAGCAGCCAGGCCAGCCAGAGAAGCGTCTGCGAGCATACCTGAGGTACTTGCGGAGCTCACATTTCTTTGACCGCGTATCATGCCGCCCCACGTCGACATTTCATGTCGGTCGATTAATTAACAGAAACCCATGAAAGACCTAAAAACAACCAACTTATACCATCCCATATTCTGATGTATCCCGACTCTGTCTTCGATCTTCGATCCCCGGTCCACTGTCCCGGCTCATAAAATCCTCTCTATCTCAAAACTCGAACCAGTTACCCGCAGACCAGCTTCAGTACCATACCCAGGGCTATAGCCAAAGAGCCCATCATCATAAGCAAAAGCCATCAGGCTATACCTAAGAGACAACGCCGGCAAGTCTCGCAAACCTAAGCAGCAGCGGCCATGATGTGTCGCTTCGCTATACCTATGCCTAACCTTCCTTTTACCTATATATGCGACAACAGCATCCATGCCGCCTTCGCCGCCGCGCTTATAAATATTCAATTTTAATGGAACTCTTCGAATAAATTCGAAGCAAATTAATGATTTTCCAAAAGAGACACATGTTCCCGGGCATTCCCGATTCCCAGTCGCGCGTTCTACTTTGATCTGCGGATCGAAAGAAGCCGCTTTGGCCGCCGATAATCGAATAACACTAATTTCGTGTTGGATATTCTTCGCTTGTTTCTCTTATCGCTCCTGACGCTGGTCGTATAAATCAATCACTTCCACGGTTTCCGCTGACGCTGGCTGTAGCTGCAGTTGTATGCGTTTTCGTACGGATCTCCTCTTTAACATGCTGCAAAACAACGTTAACAGTGTTTATCCACTTACTCTCATACTCGCCTGGCCTTGGCTCCTTCCAAAACTCAAAATGGCCGACGGATGTTTTTTTTTTCGTCGTTGCTGTCCGTATCTTGATTTTAGTTAAAGCAATCTCCTTTTGCAAATGGCGGGCCAGACACAAGCACTGGGGAGAGCTTAGCCTCCGAGAAAGTTAATAAAGTTAAGTCTTCCGTTAAATAACACAATCATCATTCCAACAAAAAAAAAAAAATAATGAGTTCACAAACGAACTCCATCCATTTCCATAGCGTTCATCGTTGAACGTCGAGCGTCCGTCGAGAGTCGCTCGTCGTTCCCATGCTCGTCCTAGTGCTCGACGTTGTCGTTGTCGTTGATGGTTGGCGCGAATAGTCGAAAGGACATCACAAAAGTACGAGTGCGCTGATTTTTTATTCATCCTAGATACCGTTAAACTAATACGACGTCGTCATCAGCAACAAAGGACAATTGGACCGACTAATGGTGAAATGGGGGAGCAGTTAGTGGGTGGCAGAGCGTACACAAAAAAATAATTCATCACGAGCTTAATGTAAATTTGTGAGCATACAAAAAAGTAACTGGATTTTTAACACCATCCCCTGTCGTCGTTGAGGGTTGTTTCTCGGATATGGATAAAAATATCAAAAAACCAAAAAAAAACCAACGTTGAATGGACCATTCTGCTATGTTGGGGAGTGTAAGTAAGCGTGTAAGTGCAGTCTGGAAAAAAATTTACATACAAATTGTATTCTGTGGTGGATTATGTTTTGATATGAACTGGACACAGCGAAATTAATTCGAAAAAGGAGGACTACATCAATCCAAACAGGATTTTCGTCCACTTCTGATTCGGTAGATGGTTTAGTTGTTGTTTTGTGTACGAGTATCTCTATAAGAACAGGGTGATTCAAAAAATTATATAATTTTTCAAATTTATTAAAAAGGACACATATTAAAAACACCCAAGATTATAATACCTAACACCCAAGGAATTAACCGCAAAAGTATCTGAGGCGGAGTAATAAATTGATCTAGCTGGGCTTAGGAGAATAATTTCAATCAAGATGGTTCAAAGATCAGGTTTTTCCAAGAAACTATAGCGATTTTTTCTTAATAAAACTGTTGATATAAACCTTTGTTGTGAAGCACCAACAAGCCTCCGATACGGACGGATTCACTATTGACAACCCACGCAAACGAAATAAGGACAACGAACTTCGGATATGTACGTGGAATGTTAGGTCCCTTTACAGACCACGTGCAGCCGAACAATTAGCGGAAGCCCTAAAATGCTGCAAGGTAGATATTACCGCCATCCAAGAAGTGCTATGACATTAAAATTGTCTTAGGAGATTTTAATGCCAAGCTAGGAAGAGAAGACATCTTTGGTGGCAAAATCTGGAGATACAGACACATCTTAATATCCACAAGGGGACATGGAAATCTCCTGATGAATCAACCATCAACAAGATTGACCACATTGCGATCGACGCACGACACTTCTCCAGTATAAAGGATATCCGAACATTCCGAGAGGCCAACATTCACTCGAACCACTTCCAAGCCAAGGTACGGCTACGGATATCCCGATCCAAGCCAAAACAAGGAAGAACTGTGAGAAGATTCGACGTTAGACGATCGAGTCTCTAATAACCTCTTAAGGAGTCCTATGCTGCCTGCATTAAGCATTGAAAACTAGTGGCAACATTGCCTTGCAGCCATCAGAGATGCCGCCTCTGAAGTGCTAGGTTTCACACGGCCACCACAGCGAAACCCCTGGTTTGACGACGAATGCCGGCAAGCGCACGCAGCAAAACAGCAGACATACAAAATGGCGCTGCACAAAAGGACCAGAGCTGCACACGAGTTCTACGAGCAGAAGAGGAGAGAGGATCACCGCTAGAGGTTCGTAAATTTTACCAAACGGTAAAAAAACCTCCCAAGGGTACCAGCCACGAACTGAAGCCCGTAAAGACGATCAGGGGAACATCGTAGTAGAACCGCAGTCGATGCTGAGAATATGGAAAGACCACTTCTCCAAATTATATAACGGCGATGACGAACCGAATTCCGCTGTAAGGGAGATAGAACCACTCAACCTCGGTGACGCAGATCAACTATTCCGCCTACCCAACCTTGACGAAGTGAATATAGCTGTATCTAAACTTAAGTCAAAAAAAGCTGCTTGAGCTGACGGCATCGCTGCCGAACTATTCAAAGCAGCAGGCGATGACTTGGTACGGAGCATGCACCAACTCATCTGAAAAATATGGTCGGAAGAAAACATGCCCGATGAGTGGAATCTCAGCATGAGAAAGTAGATCCTCTAAATTGCGCCAACTACAGAGGCATCAGTCTCCTTAACATTGTATGTAAGAAGCCGTTCGTCAACAACCTGATAGGTCCTTAGCAGTGTGGCTTCAGAACAGGAAATCCACTATCGACCAAATATTCACACTACGGCAGATCTTGGAAAAAACCCAGGAACTTCAAATCAATACCCACCATCTCTTTATTGATTTAAAAGCCGCGTATGACAGCATCAATAGGGAAGAACTCTACAGAGCAATGTCTAGTTTTGGCATCCCTGTCAAACTTATCCGTTTGTGCAGAATGACGATGGAGAATGCACGCTGCTCTACCAAGGTCGGAAAAGATCTTATCGATGCATTTAATATCGAAAAATGTTTTAGACAAGGCGATGCACTGTCATGCGACTTCTTCAATATCTCTCTGGAAAGAATTGTGCAAAACTCAACCGTCAGCACTAGAGGCACAATCTTCCAAAGGTCCAGCAATTACTCGAATACGCTGATGATATTGACATAATTGGAAGATCAAAGCGTGATGTCAGTGGATCGTTTTTGAGTATTGTGACGGTAGCGAAGAAGATGGGTTAAGCGGTCAATGAGGCAAGACCAAGTATATGCTGTTATCAAAAAAGGAAACTGAACGACGACGTCTTGGACAAAACGTCACCATGGACAGCTATAACTTTGAGGTAGTTAAGGACTTTGTCTGCTAAGGCACCGCTATTAATACAAACAACGACACCAGGGCTGAAATAAAACGAAGAATAACTCTTGCAAATCGCTGCTTCTTTGGACTTGAAAGGCAATTGAGGAGTAAAGTCCACTATCGAGCATCCAAAATTACCATCTATAAGACACTCATCATCCCGGTTCTCATTTATGGGGCTGAGGCCTGGACCTTGTCAAAGAAAGATGAGAGCGTCTTAGGATGCTTTGAGATAAAAATTCTTCAGGTGATTTTCGGTCACGTACGCATAGATGGAGAATGGAGGAGAAGTTAAGTTTAGTTTAGTTTAGTTTATTGGTAATTGTTACTAACACAATAAGATACATCTTATAAGGTAGTGAAAGTTTATGAATAAATAATATATAATAACATTTTAAATAATAAGTTACAATTGTATATAATATAAAAGTGATTTTAAATAGCCAAAGAGGAAAAGATAGAAAGAAGATTTAACGACGAACTGTACGGGCTGTACAGCGACACTGACCTAGTTAGCAGAATTAAAGTCCAACGGCTTAGATTACTAGGTCATGTAGAGCGAATGGACATCAACGCTCCAGCCCGAAAAGTCTTCAAATCCAATCCCAAGTGACAGCGCAGTAGAGGAAGACCGCGACTCAGGTGGCGCACCCAGGTCGGAGAGGACCTCAGCCAACTTGGCGTGCGAAACTGGAGACAGCTAGCTAGGCACTGAGCTGGCTGGAGACGCATGTTGGTTGAGGCCCGGGTCCGCCCTGGACTGAAGCGCCACCTTAAGTAAATAAGTAAGTTGATATAAACGGATTTCTGGTAGCGGTTGTTAATTTTCGAATGAAAGCTGGATCCAAAACTTTGTAAGTGTGGGTTTTAATGTCAATTCGAAAATTCAATTTCAGTCTTAAAGTTAATTTTGAGTTGCCCCATTTTGACATTGCAAAAAGAAAACGTTTTAGCTTTCATTTTTAGAGGAATAATCACCCTGCATGTTCATTATTGTTTTCTTTTAAATGAAAATAAAATATAAGTTCAAAATTGTCAAGTTCTGTAACCCGTGATGGATTTTACAAGTAGTTATAAAAAATTGCATACATTTAAGAAAAAAAACACAACAAATTTAATGCTGATTTATTAAACCAAAAATGTCATATTTAAAAGCTTTTTTTAAACTCACGCTAAAAACAGTTTCTTGTTTCATGTTTTTCGATTAAATTTAAATCGGTTTTTGTATTTTAAATAAATAAGTTTTGAACAAAAGTTTTGTATGAATAAAATGCAAAATGTCTGTGTTTGTTTTGTGCCTAAATTGAAACTCTCAAATTTTCCAATTCTTTCTATCTACTTTGAGTCACACAGGGCCTTCAATTCCGAAAGTATAAAGTTATGCGATTCCTTAAGTAAGTTTTAAATATTTTTTCGCACACTTCGGGCGATATTTCATCATCCAAATCATGACCTTTACAACACTACAATTGCAAAGGTAATCCTTCCTTCCAATTACAATTACAATTATAATTACAATGTGGATCTATTTTAGTCTGAAAGTGAACTTTTCTTAGCCTTTTGCACTTTCCTTAATACCGACTAAAAGAAAAGCTAACCTTTTATAAAGAATCTTTTAGAAAAAACCACGTCATCAGTGTTTACATAGTCTTGATGCATTTCCAAAAAGACCATTGTGTCAGTCTGATTACAAGGACATTTTATGTTCTCGTGTTTTCATATTATAAACTCTGTACTTGTACCTATCCGATTTATCGTTGACATCCTGGGTCATAGGGTGCTATTTATCTGCTCAATTGAAAACAGATTTTTTTATCTGTCGCGATCTTGGTTTGTGGAATTTCAAATTCCCCACTCAAAGTTGACAATGACGACTGCTGTGCTGAGTGCTGGGACTTGCGCTGCTGGCTGCTTCACTGAAATTGTCCTCATTGTCGAGAATCCGCTACGCAGAGAAATCGTATTTGGAAGAAGCAGCGCTAAAAAAAATAGCTATAGTTAGTTGGTTACATTCGTATACTAGAAGCGCCTATATCGCCCTATTTGCATTCGGTGTGGCGGCATCCCATCAAGTCTCGATAAATTGGAGAAAATTCTGTCGTGCTTTGGATTCCTGCGGCCGGCAGCTCAATGTAACTGCATTACTAAGGTATATTTGTGCTGGTGGTTTCTTTTTTTGTTTTACTGCAGAAGCCCATTTTAAAGATTTCACAAAATGTATGCCTGGTGGAACGAATATGCTCGGTCGGACAGGGACACTGAGGCCGAGGCGGCACTGGCAAGTCGCACTGGCATGGCAGCTAGATCCGGGGAATTTAAATACCGTAAAACCTTACATGTGTTCCTTCTCGATGTTTTGTTGCACTCTAAAGGCCACTCTGTGTTTGTCAGCATCAGCATCATTTCGAGCACAACCGAGTGTGTAATGTCGCTGCAGTCGCGAATATAAACACTGTCGACTTAATTAAAATTTATTTTGGAATTTCGATCGATGTGCAATTAATTCTCGATTACAGTCACCACTTGTCTAATTAAAAATAAAACTATTATGCATATACAATTTCGGTGCGGTGTCTAGTGTATTGTGGCTCTGTGGCTCTGTAGCTCTGTGCACTGTGCACCGTGGTCGGTGCTTTGCACAACACAGCCGGCGGTATTTGCTTCTTGTTTGACGTTTGTATATGGTACATTAGCGTTTTCCATTAGGTGTACATTTTAAACGCGCGTTTTTGCAGTGCATTTGCATGGCGGCCTTATTTGTGGATGCTATTTCAAAACATCACAGCTGGAACATGCTTCACGAATAATTTCCTGCAACTGTTTTTGGTATGACTAACATTATAACCAGGTCTTTAAGTTCGAATCAAAGTTTAGCGGTATAGCTACATAGTCTTCGTAAACATGGAACTGAAGCCACATGAAAGTTGGTAACTAATTTTCATTTCACCGTTGATAAATTTATGTGACTTTCTGGTGGTTTATATTTTATCCCATAGATTTTAGCTTTTAGTTGAGCAAATATAACTTTTGGCCATGGGGTCAGGTGAAAACGGTTGCATTTCATCTGGAATTATTATTGCACTAGGTTCAAAAAAGCTATATGGATCTTGTGACTTGTGCTAGCACAATTCTTACCAAAACAGTTTCATGGCTAGCAGAGATTTTATAATTTTAAGGTTTATCTAATAAGAAGTTTCATTTTTAATAGCTCGCTTTTTAGACAGCAGTCATTTTCGAAACTGTCATTATTTGAAATTTAACAAGTCAAGACTAATTTATTACTTAGAATGGAACGACACACGTTTCAACAGCACAATGAAATTGTTAAAATCCACAACACAAAAGGTGATGATTTTGTAGTCAAAACTTAAAGCAAAACAAAAGAACTTTCGGGTCGTAGTCAAGCACCCTCTTGCAAAGCAACATTAAATGGAATTGGTGAAGAAAACTGAGTGGTTTCGACAACTTCGTGATATGAAGAATTAGAACTGGTGGCGTTATTTAAACAACTGAAAATATTGCTGATGTAGCCCAAAGTGTTGACGAAAACTCAGGTTCGTCGATTTATCCTCGCTCTTTGAAATTAGGTTCTCCACAAATGACATCGCACCATATTTTCAACTAAGACATAAGTCTGAAGGCTTTTTAAGTTAAGTTAACAGAAGAATTTAAGTTCGTCAATCACTAGCAGAGTCGTATCATCGCTGGTAAGAATTTACTCGAATACTTTATTGACAGGTTTCGATGCACATTGGTTTTGAATTCCTAAATATTGCAATGAGAAGGAAATATAGTCAATTCTAAAATTATTTCTTACGGCTAAGGAACTAGTGCCTGTACATAAAATCGTTATTACGGGCAATTTCAATGTACACAATTTTTCATGTCTTTAACATTTTGGCAAGACAACATCCGAAGGAGTGTGTGCTGAGATCTTCGCTGAGTTGAACCAATTAACTCATATGGTCCTCGAGCAAACTCGAATATCGGAAGTGGTAGGTCGAGCAGAAAACACTCTTGACTTGTTTCTTACCTCTGACCCTGGTAAGTACACTATTAGTGTTCTATCTTCTCAAGGCACATCTGACCATTGTGTCATATCATTAAATTTCTCGTGTAAAAACTCTACAGTTAAAGAAAGAGCTCCTAAGAGAACCGTTTGGCAATACGAGAAAGCCAACTGGGACGGTCTCAATAATTTATTTTAGGATATTAAACTGGTCACTATGCTTCCTTGATAGTGACGTTGACGCCAGAGCTGATATGATCGCAGTTTGATTCTCCTTGGAATGAGAACTTTTATCCCGAATAGCTTGAAAAGCATCAGACCTAAAGAAAACGCATGGTGTGAATTGTAAAGATGTTACTACAGTCAAGAAAGCAAGTTTCCGTTGTTTTAAAGCCAATTACACTGATGAAAACCGGAAGGACTGCAACGCCCATATCCAATGGACCAAATTTGTACATGACCAAAAATTAAGGCAAAGAATACTGCACTGTCCCATAAGTAGTACAAATTTGTGTTCATTTGTAAAAATATATGAGGAATTCTTCCTCGGTTCCTACAATCATTGTCAATGACCATTGGATAGCTCTTTACTTACTTAATGAGTGTCTTATAGATGGTGATTTAAGATGCTCGAGAGAGGACTTTACTCCTCAATTGGCTTTTAAGTCCAAAGAAACAGCGATTTGCAAGAGTTATTCTTCGTTTAATTTCAGCGCTGGTGTCGTTGTATGTTTTAATAGCGGTGCCTAGGTAGACAAAGTCCTTAACTACCTCAAAATTACAGCTGTCCATGTTGACGTTTTGTCCAACACGTGGTTGCTCAGTTTCCTTTTTTGATGATAGCATATACTTGGTCTTGCCCTCATTGACCACTAAACCCATCTTCTTCGCTTTCGTCGCAATACTAAAAAACGCTCCACTGACATCACGCTTTGATCTTCAAAGTGTGTCAATATCATCTGCGTATCCGAGTTATTGTATGTACCTTTGGAAGATTGTACCTCTAGTGTTGACGGTTGAGTTTTGCACAATTCTTTCCAGAACGATGTTGAAGAAGTCGCATGACAATGCATCGCCTTGCCTAAAACCTTTTTTGACATCAAATGCATCGGTTAGATCTTTTCCGACCTTGATAGAGCAGCGGCGTGCATTCTCCATCGTCATTCTGCACAAACGGATAAGTTTGACAGGGATGCCAAAACTAGACATTGTTCTGTTGAGCTCTTCCCTATAGATGCTGTCATACGCGGCTTTAAAATCGATAAAGAGATGGTGGGTATAGATTTGAAGTTCCTGGGTTTTTTCCAAGATCTGCCATAGTGTGGTCGATAGTGGACTTTCCTGGTCTGAAGCCACACTGAAAAGGACCTATCAGGTTATTGACGAACAGCTTCAGATGCTCACATAATACGGATGTTAAGGAGACTGATGCCTCTGTAGTTGGCGCAATTTAGAGGATCTCCTTTCATATGTATCGGGTATACTATGCTGAGATTCCATTCATCGCATGCTGTCTTCACTTCGTCAAGGTCGGGTAGGCGGAATGATCTGCGTCGCCTAGGTTACAGCGGAATTCGGTTCGTCATCGCCGTTATAAAATTTGGAGAGGTGGTCTTGCCATATTCTCAACATCGACGGCGGTTCTACTACAATATTCCCCTGATCGTCTTTACAGGCTTCGGTTCGTGGCTGGTACCCTTGGGAGGTTTTTTTTACCTTTTGGTAAAATTTACAACCCTCAATCTCCTCGATCGCGCGCTTCTCATGCCCTCTTTTTTTCCATCTAAGAAGTCGGTATTCCTCTCCCCTATTCTGCTCGTAGAGCTCGCGAGCACCTCTGGTCCTTTTTTGCAGCGCCGTTTTGTATGCCTGTTGTTTCGGTGTATGCGCTTGTTTCGTCAAACCAGGGGTTTCGCTGTGGTGGCCGTGTGAAACCTAGCACTTCAGAGGCGGCATCTCTGATGGCTGCATGGCAATGTTGCCACTGGTTTTCAATGCTGAATGCAGGCAGCATAGGACTTCTTAAAAGGAGACTTGATCGAAAAAAGTACATGGCAGTCTCTTGTGTTTGTAGCCGTCTAACGTCGAATCTTCTCACAGTTCTTCCTTGTTTTGGCTTAAATTGGGATATCCGTAGACGTACCTTGGCTAGTAGTACCCGTAGCGTGATGGTTAGTGCGTTGGACTGTCATGCAAGGTGTCTTGGGTTCAATCCCTGTCTATGCCACCTAACTTTCTTCACGGGTACTGCTCTTGCAAGGAATTGACAAATACTCCAAGAGTAATTCTTGTTACGAAAAGTGCTTTCTCGGTTCGGATTCGGCATACAAACTGTAGGTCCCTTCCATCTCTGACAACATTACTCGCACACAGAAATTTTTGAGAGTTGTAAGTCACTAGGCCCTGGTTCTTCATGGACTGTTGCACCACCTAATTTATTTATTTATTTTCCTTGGCTATAACGAGGTAGTGGTCCGAGTCAATGTTGGCCCCTCGGAATGTTCGCATATCCTCTATACTGGAGAAGTGTCGTGTGTCGATCGCAATGTGGTCAATCTGGTAGACGGTTGATTGATCAGGAGATTTCCATGTCCCCTTGTGGATATTAAGATGCGTGAACTGCGCACTAGCTACCAGAACGTCTCGCCCCTCAGCAAAATCAATCAGCCTGAATCCGTTGTCGGAGGTGGTGTCGTGCAGGTTGTATCTCCTGATCCACCAAAGTTGTCCTCTCTTCCTAGCTTAGGCATTAAAATCTCCTAAGACAATTTTAATGTCATAGCCAGGGCACTGCTCATATGTCTTGTCCAAGAGCTCGAAGAATATGTCTTTGGTGTCTTAATCTTCCTCCTGTGTTGGGACATGTGCGCATATTAGGCTTATGTTGGCGAATTTAGCCTTGATGCGGATTGTCGTGATGCGCTCGCTCACATTGTTGAACTTTTTGCCTGAGTCTAGTTCCAACAACAAATCCACACCCAAATAGAAGCTGTCTTTGTTCTCGGTAGTAGTCGCAGTCTTTTAGTTTGCGTTTTCCCGGTCCATCCCATCGCACTTCTTGGATGGCGCTAATATCTGCCTTGCAGCAGTTTAGGACTTCCGCTAATTGTTCGGCTGCACGTGGTCTGTTAAGGGACCTAACATTCCGAAGTTAGTTGTCCTTATTTCGTTTGCGTGGGTTGTCAACAGTGTTGTTGGTGCTTCGCAACTAAAGGTATTTTTTTACGTGGCTAGGTAGTCACCCCGACGGCACAACCGAGTACCTGAAGGGCCAGATCCTTAGAACAACTCCAAAGACGGGGAGCTGGATAAACCGCTCCTTACAGGCCTGGGCTCCGAATATGTCGAAGAAGCCCTATTAGGAACTATAGACACCACCGTGGATGCCATCTCGAGAATTCGTCCGCTGCCTTCTGGATAAGGAGAGGTGCCTTAGTGGAAACACCTCTCCCCCTCTCTCGTTTGCTGCCCCCAACAACTTTCCACTGGGGTTAGAACCCAATCTCCAGTTGAGGTACTAGATACCCGATGTTCACCGCGGGGAGGTAAGAGTAGGAGTTGATAGACAGAGGTGGGTTTTGAGAAAAACCTTTTTACGCTTGTGTCCTCTTGAATTTTATTGTCTCACCCTCTTTTACCGAAGTTTTAACGTTTTATGCTCAAGAGAAATAGCCAGTTGCATTCCTCCCCTTGAACAGTTCAACCGTAATACTCGCCCTTCTAGGAATGCACATCAATATACCCTCGAGCCCAACTTCGGTTGCACTGTCAAATACAGAGATTCGTTTTTTAGCCGTACTATGCGATTCCACACTCGATGCCACACTCTGTCTTTTCTAGCCATGGCAATATTTAGCTATTCAAAACCAATGTGCACCGACACCTCCTTTCAACCCCTCTCTCTCTTTCCTAGTACTCACACTGTGTCTTCATAATAAGGGTATTAGAATCCCCTTTGAGTGTGCGCTTATTATTAAAAAAAATTATATAGTACAACTAAAATTGAGATCGAGAAGACTGAAGGCTCTTTTTTCATCAAGACTTGCATCGAGGCAATCTATATCTTCTAATAAAAGTTCCTGTTTAAATTCTTTCGATTTATCAACCTTAGACTTCCTCCTTTGGGGATCACGTTAAATATTAGGTTTACGCCTTATCTCCACATTTGATGACATTTGACATAAACACAGCCGCTAATTTGCGAATTCATTATACAAAGTTATATGGAAACTATATGTTGCTGCAATCGTAGCCGTGGCATCCATTTGGATAAAATATTTTTGTCCATTATCGATGAGACTGATATAAAAAAAACATCCATTGAGTTCTCCTAAAAAACACTCGTTATCAATTTTAAAAAGAAACCTCTTATTGGAAAACCTTTACTAGTTCACCTGAAAACCAGCCAAAAATTATTCAAAATCAAACACCAAATTTTTTTCATAATTTTTTCAGATTGTCAATGCACTTATATTTAAACTTAGCGTAAGAATGATGCGTACAAAATTGTTTAGTTTAAGATATTCAAATATGTTTATATACATTTAGTTAAATTTATGCCTTTGATTCTGCTTCTCCAGTTGTGGCTTGCGAAGTTGCGTCACTGCTCTTAGGTTCTTCTGTTGAACCGCAAACTAAGCAGGGACATTTTTCCTTAAGGGCAATGCGATACTTTGGATGGCTATTCAACAAATTAACATTCATAAGCTATCTATTCTTTTAAATACTCTAAATTTTGGTTACCTGATTCCGTAGACAATCGGATTGACGCAAGCACTTGACTTTGCAAACGTTGCACCCCAAATTGTTAAAAGTGGAGTTATGCCTTCAAATTTGAACAAACCCATGCAATTGATAATGAGATATGGTGTCCAAGCAGTGAACCACAATGAAATCGTGACCAAAGCCACTTTGGCCAGTTTTCCTTCGGCGCTCTTCTCGTTATCCTCAGATGAGCGCAAGGATTTGACATTCATTTTCTTTGCTTGTTCTCGCATGGCCTTTTCGTGAGCTGCTACAGCCTGAAAGTATGGAACAAAAATATTTTGTTTTTGAAAAGTTTTGAATTGATTTATTTAAGAAGAAGAAAACCTACCGCAATAATAAACCAATAAGAATGGCAAATCATAAACAATGGCAAGTAGTAGACGAAAATTGAGTAAAATATTAAATAAGTTCGAGGGTTCCAGTTTCGTTCAAGATATTCAATTCCACATGAAGTCAAATTTCCCTCGGGAACGTATCTGCAGAAAATCAAAAATTGTTTCAAAATTTAAAAGTGATAAATAAAAGTTAACAAATTACCTGCTCCATCCGAACAAAGGTCCAGCCGTCCAAAAGGCTGCGAATGTCCATATAATCAGGATCTTCGTTATTGCCAATTTGATCGTCATAGGACGTCCGGTAACACCTTTGACAATGACTTCATATCTGTCCATGGCTATCATACTCATGGACCAAATCGAAACATTTCCAAACATCGATCCACACAACGCATAAACATCGCACATCATTGGCCCCAATATCCACGTTTCATAGAACAAATTTATAATCATCATTGGGCAATTTGTGAGCATCATACAAAAGTCCGAAAACGCCAGATTCAAAACCAGCAAATTTGCTGGGGTCTTCAGGGATTTGGTTGTTGAAAATATATAAACCACAATGCCATTGCCGCAAAATGATATGGTTCCCATAATTGATAGAAAAGCACCTAGGGCCTTATTCCAAAACGGGTCCATTGGTGGGAATTGATTCCAATATGGATGGACAAGATGTGCCATATCAGGTGTAACCTTAAAAAACAGAATTAATAATTTGAAACTTTGAGAAGTTGATGACTTTTATTGGGACTCACTTTATCGGTGACAGATCCATTCGATAGGGCCATGAATTGGGGCCCGTAAGAGTAACCACTATGCATACTGTAATGAATTTTATACAAATTTAAACAATAATTAATCCTATAAAAATACTTGAATATATATTAACTTACGTCTCCATGGCGCGGTATAGGTCTTGTTAGTGGAAGACGCTTTGTTTGGCTATCACAACTAATTCCAGCGGCACCTAGTTTTTATAGTTTTATTTTAATTTAATTATATTAAATTTGTTGTTTTACTTCTCCCTTTTTTGGCGTATATTCATATTTATAACGATTTTCAAAGTCAAAACATTTTTATTATTTGTGATTCACTTTTTATCTAATGCGGTTTAAGTTTATAAATGAATGAACACAGAACCCCAACATCAAACACAGTCAGGGGTGGATCTGAAAAGAAATATTAAAATTATGTTATGGGGTTGAAGTTAGAAATCGTATCATAATTTACAGCCCGAGGTTCATGATGGAAAATTATCTTTTGATGCAGTTAAATTTTAAAAACATTCTTATATATTTTTGTGCCAAATTCTTCCTATTGACAGAAGCGTATCTTCCGGTTTGACTTTATGTAGATTTTTGTATCTCTGGAAGTGAACATTTTACTAAAACATTAATCATAGTCTAAATATCACACGAAATGTTTTGAGATATACTCAATTGGTTACCACGAGCATGACTGACTTAAAGATAAAAGATCCAAGGTTTCTTCGGTTTTTCAAAACTAAAAACGTCTCACTTTTCTCGGTTAAACCAAGGTCATATTTTTTCGTCAATATTTTAAAAGAAATGTTTTTTAATTCTGAAAAATGTCATCATTTTTTGTTTACAATAATTTACATATAAAGAATACACATATTCAAAACATATAAGGCCTTTAATAAGCCAGACATTTTTCTATCAGTTCCACCCCTGAATCTATTGCACTTTTACAATATAAGTAGAAACACTGGAAAAGGCTTATAAAGAATTTGCTTGCGCGAGCATAAACTTTAATCTTTTGGCATTGCCAATATTGGCTTCAGTGTTTATATGTTTGCTTTTTGTTGTTGTTGTTTTGTCATGACGTTTGTAGTTTTATTCGCAACATAAAAATGAAAAGATTTTTATTTGTGAAAAGAATAAATATTAACTCTTATTTTCCGAAATCTCATAATTTTGTCGGAAAATTTTCTTCTGACAGATTTAAATTGAAAACAAGCAATGTGATGAGTAGAGTCCAAAGAAACCGAAAAGGTTTGAAATACCAAAATAAAATTTCTGGTCTTTGAAACCTCATTGTGACGAAAAGTTCACTTTGGTGCTTTTTAACCTAAGAAGAAATTGAAATATAGTTTTAATGGAATTTAATCCTGATGATTCGTCAAACGTGCGAAAAAAGCTTTATTAGAGTTATTTAACAAATTGCGAAAAATTATGACATATCAGTACTTGTTCTAGGTTAGGTTAGGTTGGAGTGGCTGTCCAGATGTCATTGACGCACGTAGACTTCAAGGGTCCATTGTGATACCACTAATGAGGTTACTCATGGGAGAGTAAGGAACTTACACAAACCATTTTGTACTTGTACCAGTTCACTGGTATTATCGAAGAAGGGAGAAAGTTATTCCTTCTAATGGAGAGAGCTGGACATGTACATAGAAGGTGTTGGACTGTTTTCTCTTCCTCCTCGTCCATGCAGCTTCTACAGAGGTCATTTGTGTAGACCCCTAACCTATGAGGCAGTGTCCTGTTATTACTCCAATTGTAGAGCTTATACTTTGTCTGCTCAGGGATATCAAGCCTTTTGACCGTTTTAAGTCTATGCTTGACCATATTTGCTTGGTTGCTAGGCAGGTGGAACTCTGTGACCATGAAGCATTTGTTGATTCTAGAGTATATTGTTTGAGAAGATATTTGCATGTAGCAAGTGGTGTTCCTATATTATGTTTTTGTCTAACATAAGGCAGAAGTGTTCCGTTTTTTGGCGCAGGCTTTGCAATTTCCCGGAATGTCTCTGTGGCCCGGCACCCAAATGAGGTGAATGTTAAACTGTTCCGTCATCTCATTCAGAGATGATCGACAATCGTGGACTATTTGAGAGTTTGTGGATTTAAGAGCAGCTTGGCTGTCCGAGAAGATTCGTATATATCCTTGCAAGATAAAACGCCCAGGGCCTCTCTTCTTTCCAGGAGGATCTTGAAGGGATGGACCCATGGAAGCTTTTACCGAATACCATTTTTGGGTGGTATATTCTAAGCGATCTGGGATAGATCTGAATTTGTCTAGAATAGTAGTATGTCCAGTATTGTTACTGTTCCATTGAGAGGTGGTTTTAAGCCTCATACATGAGTTGGCTGCCACCATTTTGGAGAAGTGCTGCTGTTGGTTTTGAGCGAAGTGCTCCTGTGATGCACATAACTGCTGACCGCTGGACTTTGATGAGCTTATTTAGATTTACTATCTTGTCCAGTGCGGTCCACCATACGACAGCTCCAAAAATGAGAATCGGACTGATTACCGAAGTGTATAGCCAGTGGGTCATTTTTGGGGAGAAGCCCCGTTTTGATCCTATGGCCTTTATACAAGTAAAAATATTCATCAATATTTGCACTCCATTTTAGTTTTTTGTCGAAAATGAGGCCTAAATATTTAGCTTGGCCGGAAAAGTTTAATGGTATTCCTTTAATCTTGGGTGGGCTAATCTGAGGAATTTTATATCTTCTCAAAAAGAGTATTAATTCTGTTTTATGTGGATTGACCACAAGCCACATTGCTAAACCCATTTTGTTAGCCTATTTAAGGCATTTTTGTAGGAGTTCCGAGAGAACTTGGGGTTGCTTCCCAGATACGGATATTGCAACGTCGTCAGCATAGACAATCAACCTGAAACCCTCTGCTTCCAATGATGTAAGTAGACCGTTTACTACCATATTCCATAAAAGAGGCGAAAGGACCCCTCCTTGGGGGGTGCCTCGATTCACCGATCTGGTGGTAGTAAAACTTCTCATGCTAGAAGTTAGCATGAGGCTTATAAGATCTATGAGTGATTTCTCTAATTTCAGCTAATCCATTGCTGTTGTGATCGCCTGGTAACTGACGTTGTTGAAAGCTCCTTCAATATCTAGGAACGTTACTAAGTTGTATTCTTTGTATTGGAGGGAATATTCAATAATACGTAATAGCGAATGAAGTGCTGATTCTACTGATTTTCCCTTAGAGTAAGCAAGTTGAGCTGTGGAAATGAGACATGGTTTTAAGTTATGTCTGATTTAAATTTCAATTAATCTTCCCAAGGTTTTTAGAAGGAAGAATGATAGGTTGATTGGTCTTAGATCTTTAGGGTTAACGTGTGAGGGTTTTCCTGCTTTAGGAATGAAGACTACTTTTGCCATTCTCCAGGCTTTGGGAATATATCTCAACCTTAAACAGCTTGTCAGAATGATTTCCAATGGTGGAATGATGCATTTTTGTCTGAGCATTTTTGTAGTTCGGTCCTGGAGATTTATATGGATCTAAGCTGTCTATGACCTATTGCAGTTTTTCCCGAGTTATAAGATCAACTTACTCGCTTGTAGAAGCTTGAGACTCTGATGTTAAGTCGTTAAGTATGTTAGAGCTACCTGGAAAGTGGGTGTCTAATAACATTTTAAGAGATTCTTCATCTGTGATAGTCCACGTGCCTGCTTCTGTCTTTAAAGCACTGGGTATTGTTGGACTTTTTGAGAAAATTTTCCTGAGTCTTGAGGCTTCTGAAGTATTTTCTATTTTACCACAAAAGTTTCTCCAAGAAAACCTCTTACTCTTCATTAATTCTTTTTTATATTGCTTTAGAGCTTGTTTGTATAAGTCGCAGTCAGAAGGAGATCTGGTGTACTTAGATCTATTGAATAGTTTGCGACAGCTCTCTCTGAATGGTTCTAGTTCTTTACGCCACTAATGAGGTTTCTTTTTACCCTTTAAAATGGTTACAGGGCATGACATTCTCATTGATTCATTAAAGGCTTCGGTGAGATGTTTCACAGAAAGGTCCACTTCATCTTTACTGGAGGAGCTTTTAAGAAGGTTGTGATCAAGCAGTTTTGCTAGTACCTCCCTATATCGCTCACAATATCTGCCACATCTTTGAGCTCAAACTGAATGTATCTGTGGTCAGAGAAGGAATTATCTTTTGAGACATGCCAGATTGAAATCAGATTGTGGATCAAGTCAGAGGTAAGTGTAATAAATATCAGTACCTCTTTCCTATTCTTGGTTACAAAAGTGGGTTCATTACCAATATTACTTATGAGTAGGTTAGTGCTTAGTAAGTAATCAAATAAGGACTCACCCCTCTCATTTATATCAGAGCTACCCCATACCGTGTGATGGGCATTAGCGTCCGAACCAATTAGGAGACCAACTTTTTTCGATTGCGTACTTGTTCTAAGACTTGTTTATTTTTAATGGCAGTCAAAATGTTTCTAAAATCCATACTAATATTATAAATGCGAAAGTAACTCTGTTTGTCTGTCTGTTACTCAATCACGCCCAAACTACTAAACTAATTTGCATGAAATTTTTAATGTAGATATTTTGATATCCAAGAAAGGACATAGGCTACTTTTTACCCCGGGAAAATGCCGCATTTCCATGGGAAAATTTAGGTGGGCCGATCGCTTTTACGCCTACAATAAATAACAGATCTAAATGAAATTTGGTAAGGAGATAGTTTGAGACTTAAGAAAGGACATGAGTTACTTTTGACCTCGGGGAAACAACGCATTCCATGGGAATAAATACTTTCCGGGGAATGTGATCGCTTTCACTACTAAATTAAAGATTTGAATAATATTTGGATAAAATTGGTATTACGGGAAAAAACGCATTCCCAACCCTTATGAAATAAGTTGTCGAACATTTTAAACTTATCATACACGTATATTAACTATAGGACTTCGTGCATTACGTGCCTCAAGCCTTCAACGTTAGTCGTAAACTGTGGCTCCCACCAAGTTCCACAAATAATAATAATTATAAACCTAAACTTTGCTATGCTCAACCTTTCATCGCGAAACACGAGGCATGTAGGATGTAGGTACAACAAATAATTCACTGGGTCTGTATGATAATTCTGTTTCGGCTGAAGAGCGGAGCGAGTCCGTTCGCCGGGGTCACACGCGGTAGAATACCCTATAGAGTTTCTTAATTCTTTGGAATTCTCATAAGTTGAGATTAAAGAACGGTTAATCAGAAATCTTGACGCACCAAACTTAAGCAATGGTACACGGCTACAGATTACGCACCTAAACATAAATAAATAAATTGGGTGGCGCAACAGTCCGTTTGAGAACTAGGGCCTAGTGACTGACAACTCTCAACCATTCCTGTGTGCGAGTACTATTATAAGAGACGGAAGGGACCTACAGTTTTAAGCCGAATCCGAACGGCAAATTTGAGAAAGCACTTTTCATGACAAGAATTACTCTTGGAGAAATTGTCAATTCCTCGCAAGAGGCAGTACCCGTGAAAACACTTTAGGTGGCCTAGGCAGGGATTGAACCCAAGACCTCTCGCATGACAATCCAACGCACTAACCATCATGCCACGGGTACTACGATTACGCACCTAGGACGAAATATTATAACAGCCATAAAATCATGATTGCCGTCCAGTTTAAAAGATTACATAGTTTCCTCTGGAACAGCATTTTGAAATAACAACAAATAAAGCTCAGGGGAAAACGCTGACAAAACGCCACAAAATCTGTACGTTCAGGCCAAGGAAGAAAAAGCAAAAAAACGTAGTATATATAAAACGTATTGCAGTTATCTATCTTCTTCTTAAACCTGACCTTATCTATCCCATGACAATTACACTTAGTATGGCCTCATCCAATCTCGGCACAATTCTAACAAATGTACGTACAAAATAGTACAGCTCAGGTTTTATCATACTATACTATCTAAAAAAAAAACTATATAATGCGGACAAAGTTGCGGGTAAAAGCTAGTATTTCCATAAAAATGCTTTATTTAACGTTAACCATCGTTTTTCTCCAAATCTATCAACTCTACAAAAAAAAGTGTCAGAAACTTTTTATTGCAAGACTAAATGAGCTACAACTCATTTTTACTCAAGATATAAGGCACTTTTTGGGAAGTGCTTTAGACGTATACAAAAAATTCTACATCACTACTTAGCTTATAATTTTTCTAAAGTAAAAGTTAATTTAATGAATATTTGCTTTTAAATTTTATTTAATTATTAGTAAAGATTCCATCCTTCAACAATCAGGCTTTGATCATACTAAAGGGTCCGCCATCTAACTTTTTTTTTAACTAGTTTTTATTTCGTGAACAATAACACTTAGCTCATGTCTGATTGGACAGATAATTAGTTTTATCCTTTCGCTGAACGAATGGCTGTGTATACGCCTGAACAACGCTTAGAGCTTTTTACCAAAAAAATCTTGTTTTCAGCAAGCAAAATTGTCGCATTTGGGCCAAAGAAAACACGCACCCATTTATTAAAAAGCCGATACACCCAAAACGAGTCACGATTAGAGTGGATTTATCGAGCCATGCTAAACGAATTTTTGGTCACAAAAATTGAAGGGGAGGATGTTGGCAACATTTGGTTTCAAAAAGACGGTACTATGTGCCAATGCCACACAGCCGAAGCTATACTCAATGGTTTTATAGCATTTTAAAAACAATACAATATTTGGAGGACCCTATAAAACTTCTTAATTAATAAAAGAGGGTGCGATGCGACCCACACTGATAACGTTCCAACCCGTCTGCCGATTTGACTTGCTCAAAAGTTTGTCAGTTTTCGTGTTTGTGAAATAAAAAAAATGTTTTTAATTTTTTTTTTTAAAGATAAAAGTAGTTGAAAGCCGATAACTCAAAATTTTAAAAAGATATTTGAGTCGAAAATCAATTTTTAACAACTTTTAATAATTTTTTTGTTTATGTTTTGTAAAATAAACCGTCAATTCGATTTTTGTCAAAATTGTTACGTATGTTAATCTCAAGTTTTTGAAAAGATATTTGAGTCGAAATTCAGTTGTTAATAAAAAGTTGAAGCCAAAAAAACACTTAAAGTCTAGTGTTTTAAAGTGTTTTTTTGTCTTCAATTCTTCATTTTTGAATATTTTTGAACAATTTGATTTGAGTGATTTTGGATATAAAAATATTTTTTAAATGTGGAAGTTTGTAAACAAGGGGGTTGGGGATATTTTTTTGAATGTAGGCATAAACATTATTGATTTCATAGAGTCGAAATCTTAAAGACATTTTGCGCTTTGTTGAAAGAATACAGCTTTGGCTTAAAATTTTAAAATTTTTCGAGGGGGTAGGGGGCACTAGAGAGGTTAAAAATTATTTGTTTGGGTTTTGTGCGTCTTCAGCTTTATTTGCTGAATGAAGTATGGTTTGACTTGGAACACTTTTTTAATTTTTAATTTTTGGAAAGGGGAGGCTAAAATATTTTTTACAAAATCGAGATTTTTTTGAAAGATCGATCATCAGCGTAAATAATAGGTTATAAAATAATTATAGACCTATTTCGCTATTGTCTTCAATTTCTAAAATTTTTGAAAAAGCCATTAAGTGTAGGGTAATGGGCTACCTAACAAAAATAAAGTTTTTAAGTCCAGCTCAGTTTGGGTTTAGAGAGGGGCTTTCTACTGAAGATGCCCTTGTGGAATTCTGTTCTTCCATATATAAGGCGTTGGATGACAAAAAAATCGGTGCTGGCCTCTTTGTGGACATAACCAAGGCGTTTGACATGGTAAACCATAGTGTCCTATTAGAAAAATTGTATTGCGTAGGTTTCCGGGGTTTTATTTATGATTGGTTTAAGTCTTACCTAAAGGATAGAAATCAAAAAGTTAAAGTCGGAGATATACTTAGTAACTCAAAGATTATAAAGCAAGGTGTGCCCCAAGGTTCAGTCATGGGGCCTATATTGTTCCTAATTTACATTAACTCTCTTTTTAATCAACTGTTTAAAGGTAAGGTTACAGCCTTTGCTGATGATCTTGGGATTGCTTACCGTTCAGATAGTGCTTTAAACCTTAGTGCTGAAATCAATCACGATGTTCATCTTCTTCGAATTTGGTTTTCTGAACACAAATTATTTGTGAGCAGGAAAACAAAACTAATGTTCTTCAGCCATAGTAGTCCGGAAAGCTCTGGTGGCGAAATTTATTTTCATGCCAACAACTGTATCAGGCAAAACTTGTTGAGTTGTTTGTGTACTTCTGATGCACCTGATAAAATGTTTAATGAACATGCAACTTGTATGTATAACTATTGATAATAATATGAGATGGCTCGAACATGTTTCAAATCTAAAAAAATATTTACGTTATTGTATTCGTAGTTTTTTTCGACTCAGAAATTTCTGTGACAGTAAAACACTTAGAATGGTTTATTATGGAATATTTCAATCAAGATTACAGTATGGATTGAGTTGTTGGGGGGGTGCTTACGATACAATTCTCCAACCACTCTTTGTTTTACAAAAGTGCGCTATAAGAAAAATACTCAGAGCAAATCGTTTGGCTCATTCTATGGTTCTGTTTAGGACATTAGGAATTCTGCCACTAAAACACTTATATTATTTCAAAGTCTTAAAAATATTTTTCTTGAGAGGTGGTTATATGCAGATTCCAATTTCTGGCACTAGGTATTTGCGTAGCAATTCGGTTAATTCTGTTCTCACACCATCATTTCGAACTACACATTTCAGAAACTTTTTCTCCGTTGTAGCATTTAAATTGTTCAATCGTCTACCTATTAACTTTCGGTTTATTAGATCTCTAACTATTTTCTTAAATAGAATAAAAAGTCGGCTTCTAGATTTCAATCACCGTGAAATCAAAACTCTGCTGCTGTATATCACTTAATTATGTTTTTCATTTATGTATATTCTTATGCACATTATCAAGTATAGATTTAATACTTTTTTTCCTTTTTTGTTCTAAGCCTTCTGCTCATTAATAAAATTCTTTTCCTTTTATTTAATTTTGTATTTTAAATTGGTAATAAATTGTTGTACACCCCACATTTTGAAGGTAATTTTCAATGATGTGACATTAACACTATTTTATTTTCAAATACAAATGTCACTAGTTATTCTTTCTATATTTTTGAATTTGTTATATTATTATATAAGCACAAAGTTTGTAAGATAAGAATAATGAAATAAAGAAAAAAAAAAAAAAAATTATGGTTAGTGAGTTGGGCTGTCATACAAGGGGTCTTGGGTTCAATGCCTGCCTGTGTCACCTTAATTTAAAAAAAAAATTTCGCGGGTACTGCCTCTTTCGAGGAATTAACAAATCCTATAAAAGTAATTCTTGTCATGAAAAAAGTGCTTTCTCAAATTAGACGTTCGGATTTGGTCTAAAATTGTAGATCCCTTCCATTCCTGACAACAGTACCCGCACACAGGAATGGTTGAGAGTTGTAAGTCACTAGACCCTGGTTCACAACGGACTGTTGCGCGACCCAATTTTAATATTGCATTTTTGAAAAAAAAAAATTGGAGGCAATATCTTTTAAAATATACTTTTTACGACACTCTTATTTTGGAACAATGGTAAGAACAATTTTTAGAATCTAAAAAAAAATTTAAAAAAGTTGAAATTTCGAATAAGGGGGGGGCTAGATTTTTTTTAAATTTTGCCCATATCTTTTAAAATTCTGATCATAAAGGTCCAAATTTATATTACATTAACGGCAATGAAAATTTTCCGTCGAAATCGTAGCAATCATCATGAAAATATCTGCATTAATAGAAACACTTCTTTCATTTTTTTAAATTAATTATTATTGTGAACCTGATTTTCGGCGCAAGTTTGAGCGACATTAGAGTTATGTTTATTTTGTTTTAATTATCATCCCCTCTTGTTAATGAAACCCTCGAGGTTGTAAGCACTCATTATAGCAGATAATTCTTCAAAACATAAACAAAGGTAGGTTGTTTGCATTTTTAAAAACCATCGATTTAATAATCATAATATTTAATTTGAAAGCAACAAGAAGCAACTGCTCAAGCATACGAGTAAACATGTATTTAATTTAGAATGACTCTGCGAAAGAAAATATACCACAAAACAAAAGATATTGTAGAAATAAATCAATTATTAATAACCAAAGAAATAATACATATTTGTTATAATAGGGTTCGTTCACATTTTTCAGACGGCTAGAAAAAACCTTAACCAGATAAAACGATCAGTCTGTTTTTTTAATTAATTATCGTGTTTAAATCCATTCTTAAAAATGTTATACCTATACATTGACTGTGAATGTTTTGAACTAGAGGTTAAAAAAGTCTTACTTTAATGCTTAGCAAATCTTAAGTTAAATATATTAAATGTTGACAGTTGACAGTACAACATTCTCAAAAGTAAAAATATTGTAAGTCACGTTAAGCGGATCGCTTTGCAGGACCCTATCTACGGCACTTAATACCCAACTCTACACCTAACACACAACTTGATATAAAAAAAGAGGCTGGGATGCGACCCACACTGATAACTTCCCATCCCGTCTGTCGATTTGTCTTGCTTAAAAGTTTGACTATATGTACTCGTATCAATTTTTACCAAATTTGCGTACTATTTTTTGTAGATTTTATTTTTTATGAAAAATTGGACTGTTGGATTTTTGTATAAAAATGACTGAATATCGAAAACAATATTTTCTGTGAAATAAAATAAGTTTGAAGCCAATATTTTTAATTTTTGAAAATTTTCGGATCCCTCATTCAGCACCAAATATCGATTTTTTACCGCGACGTCTCAGTCCATCATGTTCATCTTTCAGCTAGACTTTGGAAAATGTTACAGTGTGGAAACCCTATCTCTGTAATTTACTGGAAAGCCTCCATTACAAAGGAAGGGAAGGCAACATAGAAAATGCGAGAAGCTCACTTCACAGAGAAATATATTCAAAACTCCAATATGATTTAGAACAAGGCAACTATTTCAATGACAATTTCAGCTGTGAACAAATATCTTTCCTGTTCCTAGCAAAAGGAGAGTTGCTATCTTTAAACTTCATACCGCACCGCAATGACTTAGCTCTGATTTGCTCCATGTGCAATATCAACGAAAGGGAAAATATAGTTAATTTCATCGCAAAATGTCCTATTCTGGCCCACAGTTTTTAAGCCGAATCCGAACGGCTTTTTTGAGAAAGCACTTTTCATTACAAGAATTGCTCTTGGAGAATTTGTCAATTTCTCGCAAGAGGCAGTACCCGTGAAAAAATACTTTAGATGTCATAATAAGGGATCGAACGCAAGATTTCTGACATGACAGGCCAACGCACTAACAATCATGCCACGGGTACTACAACTTGATAAACCTAGCAAATAAATTTGTAGCTGCAAGCTCTGATATTCGCCTTAAAACTCAACAAACAACATTGGCCACTCCGTAATCCTAAGAACTATCCCCCAACTGCAATTCGACCGAAACTTTCAGATTCCTAAACCATCCAGAACATTCTCATTCCGCCTTTCCAATCATTGTAGCGTGTTCCTTTTGGCGATAAAATATGTTTTGTCCCGGCTTAAGGAAAACTTGATATCTAGTATTTTCTCAGGCCGCTATCAAACCTCTGTCTCTAAAAACTCTATAACAGTCCATAACTACAAAACAGTTTAACACTCACCTTTGCTGGGTGTAGCACCATAGAGACATTTCAGAAAAAGGTGAAGCAGATCAACTCGCCAGAAAGGGTACAGTACAACCCATTCTACCACCATTGGCCTATGCTGGCCTACCAATCGCTATATGTAAAAAATTGCTAATCCAAGACGCTATAAAGACGTGAGACTTATGTACGAGAATTTTTCTAATACAATATAAACTATCTTAACCACATTAACAGCATCAATTTTTACGTTTCGTTAGGCTTAGAAGATTCCTGTAGTATCAAAATGAGCCACTAACCTGGCCTAAGTGTGTCTAATCCATCAGGAACAGTTTTGACCTTTCTTACCTCGTTGGTAAGGCTCTGAAGATTAAAAAAAAATAATAAACTAACTTGACAAACTCAACAGAACGGTACTCCAAGTAATAAGCAACAAATTGAAGATAATAACAGCATTTTTCTATATTTTATTTAATAATTCCTTATTAGTACTTATCTTATTTTTGTTTGTTTATTAAAAAAAAAACATATACACTTTACACTGAATTTAACTACTTAACTTAAAAACAAACTTATTTAATTCATAATCATCTAAGATTTTGATTTTTAGGCTTTCGTCCTGGCCTCACTTGAAAAACACTCGCAGGCAACACCTGTCCCAATCGATCCTTTCCACCAAGTGCCAGCAGTCGTCGCTCATGGACTTTTCTATGTTTCGCCAAATGGTCCGAACGGGCAAAACACTTCGTACAATAGTTACACTTGTAGGGTTTCACTCCCGAGTGTGATCGTCGATGGCGGGCCAATTCGTCGGAGCGCGAAAACTTCCACGTACAATGTGGCCAGGTGCATACGTAGGGTTTTTCACCCATATGTCGACGCATATGGGCCTTAAGGTGGGCTGGCTTTGCATAGATCTTTGTGCATTCTCCGAAGGTGCAGGGAAATGTCTTCTCCGTCTGATCACTGGCATCGCTTGGCAAAAGCTTTAGATACAGATTTAGATTTTCACTGGCGTCTTTGAGGAATAAATCGCAGGAATCATCGCAGAGGGGTGTTTTTTCAGGGAGTTTCTGCTCGGGCTCTGGCATTTCTACCAAACTATCCAGAAAGCTGATTTCCCAATCCCACTGGCACTGGTCAGATTGAATTCCAGCATCGTGTTCTTCCAGAGGCAGCAAGTAGTCTAGACACTGTTCCAGCGCCCGATCGATCCCCAAGATTGAGTCCTTCGCGTCATCCTGTTGAAATTCGAGACTTTGTGGGTCAAGGTAGCTGTAATAGTCGCAGGTGTAATAGGGATCACTGTCACTGCTCATCCTGTTGTTATTGACGTCCTCGAAGTAGTTTCCATTTGGGGACGAGATATTCTGTTCCAAATCATGGAATAGCTGTTGGAAACCGTTTGAGAAAAAATCCATCGCTCTTGAAGTAATATTGAGAACTGAACTTCTCGACACCGTTACAGTCGGTTTTAAATGATTCAGGAATATTTTATCATCTGACCATGGATGTTATGCTCTTGTCTTTAATTACGCGCTCTTCGTTAAAATTACTTATTGATTACAAATTGAACTGTGAGAGCTAGAGATTTCACGCGAGAATAATGGAGTTCCTAATTAGTTTTTTTTTCTTGTATAGCTACAGAAATCTGGAACTGGATCGACTGAGTGATGGCGATGGGTACCGATCGCTCCCGGGGGACTCGTTAATAGACGCGCAAAAAGATCCAAAAACAAATTTATTCTCGTCAGCCGCTCATCACGCCGACAATATCGTCATCGTCAACGTTGTGGTCCATTGTCCATTTGTGCGAGCGGAGCGGTCTGTTATCACACTAAGTGTCATGTCGTTTTAATTCGTAGTGCTAATGGGTACCAGACGGTGTCAGGCCGTACATCGATGAAATGAGAATTTTCGATGATGAGTCCCTTGAGACTGTTGGTCTTGGAAACGGTAAAATTGTGAACTTTTTGTTTTGAAATATATTTTTTGTTTATCGTGGCAAGCAAAAATAATAAAATCTGCAGCAAAAAAAGTTTTATGTTTTATCAGAAAATTAAAAACTATGACATTGGCGCCATATTTTGCAATGTTTTGACTTAAAGTTAATAAAACTAGACCAACATTGATAATGAATTCAAAAATAAAAACAACGGATTGGGTTTGATAAGCATTTCTACGCTCAGTTCGGAGCATCGTTGATATTGGTGCTGATGAAAATTTATCTACTTCAGATATTTAAGAAAATTCAAGTGCGGGCTTGCTTTGATCGTGATTTTTGAAGTTTCTTCAAACGTCAGTGATTGATTGAAATTTTATAAATAAACCCATGAGTGACCATCTGTTTTTGAATTGTTGGTTATTTTTGAAGATAGAACTGAATGGCATTAAGATATGGGTACAACTAATTATGGGTTTTTCTAATGTTTTTGGGTTTGATAAATAATGCTTTGGAAATTTTTGTTTTGATAAAACGCGGGACAAGAGTGTTTTTTGGTTTGAATTTTTTGAGTCTTACCGAGTTTTTTATAAGTAATTTCCAGCAGAATAAACAATATTTTTTATATATTGTTATCTATATGAGTATCGGTCAAGCTACAAACTGTGTATAGTTCTTTGGATGTACTAAACGACGCACGTGATTGAGCTTAAAAAATAAATTTTGACCAAACTTAGAGGAGACTTTGGTAAAGTTTTTGTCTGTTTTGTCATTTGTTTCAAATGATCCGAATTCACCTTTTTAAAAGAGACAGGAAACAGCACATTTATTATAGTAAATAATTCTGTTCAAATAAAATCGGACGTTTAGTTTTTTCTTACTCTTCACCCTGCATTTTGGTTGACATCATTTTATTGATAAACTCAGTTATCGCCTTTCGAATATGGACAAAAACAACAAAATTTATTTCGTGGCTCCTTAAAAAAATTAACAAAAACACCACGACATGTCTTTTGAAGGTCTCTAATTCGTAAATATTACAAGGGATATACTTGTGTTTTAAATGAACAAACACTATAGCTTTGTGTTCCCAAGGATTGAAATATATAATTATAATTAAAAATAAATAAATTGCGGACCTGGGCTTCAACCAAAATGCGTCTCCAGCCAGCTCGGTCCCTAGCTAGCTGTCTCCAGTTTCGCACGCAAAGTTGTTTGAGGTCTTCCTCTACTGCGTTGTCACTGGGGATTGGATTCGAAGACCTTCCGAGCTGAGGCGTTGATGTCCATTCGCTCTACATGACCTAGATGGAAGTTGGACTTTAATTCTGCTAACTAGGTCAGTGTTGCTGCACAACCCGTACAGTTCGTCGTTATATCTTCTCCTCCATTCTCCATCTATGCGTACGGGACCAAAAATCACCCGACGAATTTTTCTCTCGAAGCATCCTAAGACGCTCTCATCTTTCTTTGACAGGGTCCAGGCCTCAGCGCCATAAATAAGAACCGGGATGATGAGTGTCTTATAGATGGTGATTTTAGATGCTCAAGAGAGGACTTTACTTCTCAATTGCCTTCTAAGTCCAAAGAAGCAGCGATTTGCAAGTGTTATTCTTAGTTCGATTTTAGCACTGGTGTCCTTGTCTGTGTTTATAGCTGTGCCTAGGTAGACAAAGTCCTTAACTACCTCAAAATTATAGCTGCCCATGGTGACGTTTTGTCCAAGACGTCGTCATTCAGTGTCCTTTTTTGATGACAGCATATACTTGGTCTTGCCCTCATTGACCACTAAACCCATCTTCTTCGCTTCCGTCGCAATGCTCAAAAACGCTCCACTGACATCACGCTTTGATCTTCCAATTATGTCAATATCATCTGCGTATCCGAGTAATTGGATGGATTTTTGGAAGATTGTGCCTCTAGTGTTGACGGTTGAGTTTTGCACAATTCTTTCCAGAACGATGTTGAAGAAGTCGCATGACAGTGCATCGCCTTGTCTAAAACCTTTTTTGACATCAAATGCATTGGTAAGATCTTTTGCGACCTTGATAGAGCAGCGTGCATTCTCCATCGTCATTCTGCACAAATGGATAAGTTTGACAGGGATGCAAAAACTAGACATTGCTCTGTAAAGCTCTTCCCTATAGATGCTGTCATACGCAGCTGTAAAATCGATAAAGAGGTGGTGGGTATCGATTTGAAGCTCCTGGGTTTTATCCAAGATCTGCCGTAGTGTAAATATTTGGTCGATAGTGGACTTTCCTGGTCTGAAGCCACACTGATAAGGACCTATCAGGTTGTTGACGAACGGCGGTTGTTCATTTGCGTAGCCTAGGTTGAGTTGTTCTATCTCTCTTACAGCGGAATTCGGTTCGTCATCGCCGTTATATAATTTGGAGAAATGATCTTTCCATATTCTCAGCATCGACTGCGGTTCTACTACGATGTTCCCCTGATCGTCTTTACAGGCTTCGGTTCGTGGCTGGTACCCTTGAGAGGTTTTTTTTACCTTTTGGTAAAATTTACGAACCTCATTCCTGTTGTGACATCCCTCTATCTCCTCGATCACGCGCTTCTCATGCTCTCTATTTTTCCATCTAAGAAGCCGGTGTTATTTTCTCCTCTTCTGTTCTAAGAGCTCGAGCGCAGCTCTGGTCCTCTTTCGCAGCAGCGTTTTGTAGCCTGTTGTTTCGCTGCGTGGTCTTGCCGGCAATCGTCGTCAAACCAGGGGTTTCGCTGTCGTGGCCGTATGAAACCTAGCACTTCAGAGGCGGGATCTCTGATGGCTGCAAGGCAATGTTTAAATTGGTTTTCAATGCTTAATGCAGGCAGCATAGGACTCCTTAAGAGGTTATTAAAGACTCGATTGGTAAAGGACAGTCTCTTGAAATTGTAGCCGTCTAATTAACATTATTTAGTACATGTGGCATCTTAGTTTTTCAAACATTTGTTAATTTTATTTATACACAAATTATTCTTTAAATAAAACGTGATCCCACACGTAATACATATTTAAGTTTCTTTTTTTAAAGGGTCATTTGCCAATAAATAATTTTCGAAAATTAATGTCTAAAACAAACAAATATAACAATACGAGAACTTTGTAGACATTTTACAAAAAATAAATTTCTGAACGCACACCATGATGTCTTCAGAAAAAAATAAAGTTGTGGCTAAAAGGTATCAGCAACCAGGCCATAAGCTCCAAAAAAAAATAGTTTTTACACTATTTGACAGGATTGGTCAACAAATGTTTGACGTGTAATAAACAAATCAGCATCTATTGAAATCATTAAGTATTCATTACACATATCGAGTTTTCATTGTTTTTAAGATGTATTCTGCTATTCGGGACGGAAACAAATCCAACAAATCAAAAACCATGGCAATCGGTCCAGCCGTTCTCGAGTTATAAGTGTAGGAACAAACACGACTTTCTTTTATATATATAGATTTAATTTTTAGTTCCCGAAAATTGTCTTTTTATATAGGTTGTCTATGATTATGGTGGTTATATACTCTTTGAACTATTGTCTATGTCTCGAAAGTTCAGGCACTGTTATTATATTTGGTGGTTTTATGCGAGTACACATTTTAATAACAATGCCGCGTCCTAGAAGATCTAATCTTTCCCAGCGAAGCGAAGATGGAGAACAAGAAATTGCACGAGAACAGCGCCGCGTTAGTATTGAGCAAAGAAGAACCTTAATTCGTTCTTCTCAAACACAAGAGCAAAGAGAGGCAGCCTGTGAAACGGCTAGGTTAGAAACGAGAAATCGTCGAGCTTATCGTACAGATGAACAGAGGAATAATCTTCGAAGTGCAAGAAGAAATGGTTCAAGTATTGATTTGAATCGAGCATCATTTCTGTATGATTGCACCATCGACTTGCTTGCATTGTCCAATGGACGTTGTTTTCCAGCATTGTGGAGCATTTAAGTTTGCTGGTGAAACGCTTGGTATGTGCTGCCTTAGTGGTAAAGTGAAATTGCCCTTATTGGTCCCGCCACCAGAGCCATTATGATCCCTGCTTTATGGCGAAACACTAGAACACTCAAAAATACAATGTCTGTTTCCAAATTCCATTTGGGGCAAAAATTATCGAAGAACACGGATATAATCCGGCATTTAAGGTAATTTACGTTAAAAACTTTATTTTCTATCATTGTAAAAAGAAATCTGGAATGTAGTTTGTTAGATCTCTGTATTTGTCTCTGAAGTAAAAATGGCATGGTATTATTTGAAAAAAAAGTGTTACATCGAAGAAATTTCAACGTCGGAAGCAAGGCGATACAGTTCCTGGAAATGGGGGCTTATTTTTTTTGGATGCCCCCGGTGGAACTGGGAAGACATTTCTCATGTCATTGATTTTGGCCACTTCACGTGCGAAATCCGAAATTGCAGTAGCAATTGCTTCTTCTGAAATAGCGGCCACATTGTTAGACGAATTCCGTACGGCTCACTCAGCGTTAAAATTGTCATTAAAGCTTCAAACTACTGAAAGTTGGCTCGGTAGTCATCATGCTTAGAAATTTAAACGAACCAAAACTATGTAATTGAACGCGTTTGGTCATAAGAAAACTAATGAGCAATGTGATTCACGCGTCGATACTTAAAGGAAAATTTAAAGATGAGGAATTTCGTATTCAAAGGATTTCGATGATCCCAACTGATATGTAATTTGAGTTTAAAAGAATTCAATTCCCGATTCGTCTTGCCTTCGCCATGACGATCAACAAATCACAGGGCCAATCCTTGACTATTCGTGGCCTCAATCTAGAAAATGCATGTTTTTCTCATGGTCAATTGTACGTGGCATGCTCACGTGTCGGCAAACCATTCGCTTTATTTGTTCTTACGCCTGATCAAAAAACAAAGAATGTCGTTTACCACAAAGTGCTTCATTGAAAATCCTATAAATGAATTAATCCGAGTTTTATTTTTTTTTAACAATCTGCACAACAACCATTTTTTTCTGACATGAACTTAATTATTATTTTTTTTTATTTTTATTCTCATTCTGTATGTATGTTTTCATCATCATTCATCATAATAAAATACTTTCCATAATAAAATAAATCTATATAAATATATTATTTTGTATCACTGCTTTACATTCATCAAAGCCTAAATTAGCCAGCTAAAAAGTAACACGACATTCACTGACTGTTAGGCGGTACGAAGTTCGCCGGGTCAGCTAGTATCTATTCTATATATATTAAACTGAAATCAAGCAAAAGAGTAAATCTTTGTTACAGTTCGTCTTCGAAACTTCTTATCCAATTGTCATGCAGTTTTTTTTCAATGAAAGAGGATATTACAGAGCAGGTTGTAGGAATGAATAAATTCCGATAATGTTAGTCAATAATTTGTTATCTATGCATATAAAATCCAAATATCACAGACTTACTGATCTCACGTATTGACAGGAAATATGAATACCAATTGCAATTTCTGCCGTGCATTCAAATAGTCTAAAGAACCACCAGGTCTCTGCTATTCAGGATAAAAAGTTTTATTGGCAGAAATTGCTGATGCACCGCAACTATTTAAAAGTCTTTTGAAACTTTCTCATCGAGATTCAAAACATTTCCTTGGTATGATTCGTATTTACAATTCTGCTTTCCAAATGATATCATTCGGTGCCAATGAAATCATACCTGGATATTTTATGCCTACATTTAAAGTGCAGGGTCAAGTCTATCATTTATCTGAATCTCTTTTACCAATTAACCCTGACGAACCGACATTTTTGCAAATATATTTCATGGGTGATTCGGTGAGCGAAGTACAACGTCGAATGTCGATAGCCCCAAATACTTACAGAGAATTATTATACGGCTTGCAATATTCGTTACATTGTCACAATCCTTACGTGCGCAGTTTCAAGAGTGCTTTTGAAGCAATGCCTTCAAATATAGAAAATTTTCAAGTCATTATCAGAGTTGACCGCGCACCACAGACAGAACACAGAGGTCCTTATAATGCACCTCAAGTTGATGATGTAGCCGTATTAACTGTTGGACAAGAATTTACAAAAAGGGATATTTAATTTTGCGAACACGAGATAACACTCTAAAACGTGTAAGTGAAATGAACCGGTCTTAAGATGAACTGCAGTACCCTATGATATCTAGTGATGGTGAAGACGGTTATTCAATTAACTACTACAAGTTCATCCAGTAACAGGAGTTGCTCAAAAAAACCTTTGTTAGAAGTCTTTTGCTTGCTAAATGCAGGGAAAAATTGCTTTAGCAGGATCTTCATCTGGGATTGCTGCAAAATTACTACAGAATGGAAAAACCTCTCACGCAACTTTCTAATTGCCTTTAGATTTGCAAAGCCAAGAGCTTCACCTTTGTATAGTATCTCGAAATAAAGCTCATTAACTAAAGTGCTTAAAAAAACACGTTTATTGTGTGGAACGAATCAACTATGGTAATTAAAGGTGGGCCTGGTGCTCTGGATCGTACACTTAGAGATTTTAGAGCTGATGTACGTCCGGTGGGAGGTGTTGTGACACTGTTCGCTGGTGATTTTAGGCTAACATTACCATTGGTACAAAAAGTGATGAAATAAATGCTTGGTTAAGATCGTCGTTTCTGTGGGCTTCTGTCAAACTTTTAAGATTGACCACAAATATGCGCGTACATTTGGGTAGTGATAATAATGCAGCAAAATATTCAAGAACTCTTTTGGATGTAGGAAATGGATATATTTTAAATAATGATGGTGAAGTACTAATAGAACCAATATTTGCAACTAGCGTCTATGGACAATACGAATTTTTAGCTAATGTTTACCCGCAAGTCGCCTAAATTTCAGAGAAATCGGATGATTGGTTACGCGAACTCGCTAGTTCACCTAAAAACGTTTCTGTTACAAGCATAAATAATAAAATTCTTTCAATGTTTCAGGCCCATCAACAATATTATCTTTCTATTGATAATCTGACTGATAAAATTAATGTTATTGATATTCCAATTGAATTTTTTAATTCTTTGAATACATCAGGACTTCCTCCGCATAGATTAGACTTGAAAACTGGGGCTCCAATAATACTTATAAAGAATTTAAATGCACCGACATTATGCAATGGTACTAGATTACGTACAGTAACTATGCAGAGTGATTGAAGCTAAAACCCTTTCCAGCTCTGCCCAAGATCAAGTCGTTTTCATTCCCAGGATACCGATGATAACTAACGAATAACCCGTTCGAATTTAAACGAGTACAATTTATTTTAAAGCTTTGTTTTGTTATGTCTTTCAATAAGGCACAGGGACAGACACTGAAGGTTGCAAGCCTTGACAGGTTGCTTGCTTCCGTGCCAGCTCGTCAAAAAATCTATATGTGATGCGCCTCACCAAAGAACAAAAAATATTGTTTACAAAGAAGTATTATAACTTACTGTAATAGAAAAATAAATAATTAAATAAAGAAATATTCACGTCAATATTTTTCTTTGTTCTCGTCATATACTTGAGTCGAAAACAATTTCATATCAGTTCTTATTTGTTTTTGTACGTTTTCAAGTTTTGTAAAAAAAGCTGAAAGTTGAAGTTGAAGTAGAAATTAAAAGTATTTTCAATATGATAAAATTAGTTTGATTTCAATTTATGCACATATTTTCTGTTTCCCAAGTTTTTAAGTAAATTGTACCAGATGTCAAAAACTATTTTAGAAGTACAGTATTTTACGAATATAAGAGAGACCTTTTAAGGCACAGTACACATTTTCAAGGACAAAAAAGTGCGCATATAAAAAAACTAACTTCAGCTTTCCTTTGATTGAAAAAAAAATTGCTTACACATACGCACCAATGTGTTTCCACCTTCATTAACAACTGACAGTTTTCCAATAAAAATGACAACGTCAGATTGACAAGAGCGTAAATACTCCTATATTTTATAAATTGTGACATTTTGATTGTTTGTTTATGTTTTAGTTTTCGTTTAACTTTTCCGTTTTGTTTTTATATTGTGTGTTTAAAATGCTTAGAAAAAGAGGCACGGTATCCGTAAAAATAAAACTTAACATTTTAGAAAAAATAAAATCGGGAAAAACAAGAAAAGAAGTGGCAAACATTTTCAGATTTCTGAAAGCTCATTGTGTAAAAAATGAAATTTAAGACTAAAAGTATACTTATAAAAATTTGGACAAAAAAAAGATAGGAAATCGAAACATGAACTTTTTTTAAACAAAACTATAACCAAATGATTTGAACAAATGTCGGATAAAAATGCTAAGCTCACGGAACCCATATTGCTTAAAAAGGCAATCCCTGATTTTGAAGTAAATTTTGTTTTGCTTCGTCCTTATATTTTTAATGGCAAAATATTGATTTTTTTTAATTGATAGAAAAGCCGTTTTATTAATTTATACCAATTTTATTTCACGTCACAATGTGAATGTACATATAATATACAACTAGATTGAAGTTACTAGCGTTATAGGTTCGAGAGATATTTGGAGTCAACTAAATTTTTCATTGATTTCAAAAACGTAAATAAAAGCCATTGACTTTTTTTAAGGTCCGTTATAAATCTTTTGATGTTATTATCCGTAAAACAAAATTTATTTAAATTCAATACTCTTTGACGATTCTTGAGGTATGGCTGAAGAAAAAAATAATCATGAACTTACGGACGGAGAAACGTACGTTACTACACACTCAGAAACATCATTCTTTATGCGGCAAATACATTGTTCAAATTATTTTTTAATATTTGTCGAAGGGGAAACATCGGGTGACGGAAAATTAATTATGGAAAGCAAATCTTTCATTTTCAAGTTTATTGAAGTTTTTCGTTCGCTGCCAGTGTTTTGGAATATAAAAGGGAAAGAATACGCCAACCGAGACTTGAAAAATTACCAATATGAAAAGCTTCTCAAAAAATATCAAGAGAAGTATCCTGAAGCTACAAAATAAGATGTTTCTCAAAAAATTTCTATCCTGCGAACAAATTATAGGAGCGAGTTAAAACGCATTTCGGGATTGGAGAGGAGTGGCTCTGGACTCACCGAGGGAAATGAACCAACACTTTTTTATTTCAATGCAATAGATTTTGAGGCACCTTGCCCTTTAAGAAGCAGTATAGAATTAAGAAAAAAAAACATTGCAGAAGTGAGTACCATTTTTTTTATTTTATTAAAATTTGCATTTATAATTTAGATAAACTTTAACAGAGTTCATTGGCCATTTAAGAAATCTTTTGCCAAGAGACTTGACTTTAATTGTTGAAGTAATCGCAAAGGTATTTTCTGATCAGTTTTGAGTTAGCTGTTGGTTGTCGCATTGCCTTCTCCACGCTCCTTGTTTTCAATAATTTTTTTCTGACATGTGTTTGACTTACTTAAATAATATTTGTACGTTTTCATCATTATTCATCATAATAAAATACTTTTTTGTTTCTATCTATATAAATATATTATTTTGTATCACTGCTTTACTTTCATCAAAGCCTAAATTAGCCAGCTAAAAAGTAACACGACATTCATAGACTGTTAGGCGGTACGAAGTTTCGCCGGGTCAGCTAGTTATGGTATAAATTAAAAAGAAAAATAAAGATAAAAATTAAATAAAAAAAGAATTTCATTGAAAATCCAAAATCAAATTATGAAACTTGTAAAAATGGATTGAACGTTAACAAATTAAAAGCAACGCTGCATCTCACTCGGTGCCCTTGAACAACGTAAGACACTGTGGGCAGTGGAAAGAAAGGTGAAGAACTACTCTAAAAATGACGAAATTTATTGTTTATCTCTAACAGCTGATTTATCGAAATTTTGCTTTAAGTCATAAACTACCTTTTCATAGACCAGGTCACAAATGTTTTTTCCCGCAAATTTCTTTAAGCTACTGCCAATATTTGCAAAAAAACTATTCGGTATTCATTTCTGAAACATTTAACCAAACAGAAAAAGAGAATCAAATAATTTATCATTAAGTATTAACCTATTTCAGAGTATCCTACCTTTCCATACACCTGGAAATAACCAAAAAAAAGCTGCACCTACCTTTCACATTTCAAGTCGAACTCATATTCATAACTTATCACTCTGACGATCTTATTTTGTTGTTATTTATATCCATTTCTCGGTAACCATAGTGAAATATCAACGAAGAAAAACTCATTTCTGATATCGTATCGATATGAATTTACTTCCAGACGTCAAGTGGAAGTCCTTAAGACAAAAATGAAAACAAGCTAAAACAAAAACTACTTGTCTATTAAATATATCTCTGAACGATCTACATGTAATACAAAGATAATTTTGCAATTTTATAGCCAAACAGCTTGTCAGTACCTAGAACCGATTTCATACTCGTATGCCGAATGATTCGCGCTTAAAAAAATTAAAATAGTAAAACTGCATTCTCCGGATGACAACTGCAATGGCTGATGTGGTACAAGCTTGTTACCAGCAGTCTTCAGCTCGTTAGGCTTCCTTCGAGTCTAAGTTTATGCCGACTTGTGACGCAGTATCTTAAACCAACCTTATAACATTTTATGTATGGTATGCTTTTTTTGTTGTCTATATAAACTCAGCATTTAGTTTAAGAGCGATAGCAATTACATCTATTTCTCATGTTATACGGCCGCCATGATGCTCAATGGTGTGGCAATAATAGCTCATCATATTAGCAGCATCAGCTATAGCCTGCCTGCCTGATGATGATGATGATGCGGCTATCGCCTATCGCAGCTATTAGACGAGTGCACGCGGCAATCGCATTCGCTTCATTTAATGACGTGATGCTTCGACACTGCACTGCGCTCTGCGGTACGGATGCGAATGCAATTCCGACTGCGACTGCAGCAATCGGCATAAACAAGTTTTGAGCCATCTTTTTGCCCACATTTACGATATACCAATACCTAAGCCTATAAAACATCGAGATTTGTTGCCAACAACTAAAACCCGTATAAGGCAACGCATTGAACAAGCTCCACACAGCGCACTGTGTAAAGTTGTTTGCGAGGACGAAAACAGAACCCTCCGGCGGGAGCGGCGTATTCGACCTGTGTATTGAACAACGCAAACAAATACTTCAAGTGCGACAGCGACTGCCCAAAAACAAATCAAATCGATATAAAATGTATAAACGTTTAGAGCTCGGATTCGGATTTGGACTCGGACTGCAGCTAGTCTCTCTGTGTTCTGTAAGCCCGTATATAATGATGTATATGGTTTTTATATTATATTATTAATTTAAAGTCATGTAATCATCTTCATCTGCTTGTTCAGCTCTTGGAGAAGAAACGTGAACGTCATCAAGAATATGCTGTAGAGGGATCATGGTCGGTTTTAAAGAGGTTTGAATTAAAGGCGCTATTTTTGGGAAGGTTTCGAATGGCTTTCAGTCATTTCCAATGGAAGAGCTCCTAGTCACAGGAATTTGTAACGTTTTTTGTAACTTTTGTGTAGCTTATGTTTCTTCCCATTAGGCCTGACGCACAGAAATGGCATTTAATGTAAAAACTACGGGTTTTTGAATAAGGGCGGGTAGATGTTGAAATGAAATAAAACAAGCTGATTGTGAGGTATTAACTACATTTTTTTTACGCCATTAAGTGTGGAATATGACGTCATTCAAATGCCCGAATCGGCTTCTTACGGTTTCACGGATCCGAGTGGTCCAATTTTCCATGACACTTTCGGCTAAATTTGAGCGAAGGCCCGTCTTATGTTCACCTTTAGGGCATCGGTCAAATGTGGTTTGTATAGACCTGCGATTTCAAGAAACCTTACAGGAAAAAGCCTAGCGGGATCAATCACATCACCCCCAATAGATAATCTTACTCTTAAATCGTTCAACGTCAACAATGGCAATCGTGCCGTTTGCTGTGTGGCATGTAGTGCCGTCCTGCTGGAACCACAGCACCTCTGAGTCCATATGGTTCAAATTGTACCAAAAGAAAGTTGTTATTATGGTTATGTATAGTGCTCGATGTTGACGGTGACCGATTCATTTTCATTCATTCGTTTTCAAAAAAGCATGGACCAATAACGCCACCGCCGCGCCGGCCTAATATGGACAACTAACGTTAACTTTTAATTCCGCTGTTAGGCAGGATGATCCATTCAACATAGACGACGAAAGCCAACAATCCCGTCTTCCCGACTTAGACGAAGTAAAAATTGCCTTATCTAAGCTGAAGTCTAATAAAGCCGCTGGAGCGGATGGCTTGAATGACGAGCTCTTTAAAGCAGCTGGAGATAAGTTGGTTAGGAGCATGCACCAACTTATCTGTAAGATATGGCCGAAAGAAAGCATGCCCGATGAATGGAACCTCAGTATTGTTTGCCCGATGCTGAAAAAAGGAGACCCTCTTAACTGCACCAACTGTAGAGGAATCAGTCTACTTAAGATCTTCTCTGCCGTAATATGTGAACGTCTAAGGCCCATCGTCAACAACCTGATAGGTCCTTATCAGTGTGGTTTTAGACCAGGAAAGTAAATAGTTGATCAAATATTCACATTACGGCAGATCCTGGAAAAATCCCAAGAACACCAAATCGACACCCACCATCTTTTCATCGATTTCAAGGCCGCATATGACAGCATCTACAGGGACGAGCTGTATAGAGCCATGTCTAGTTTTGGCATCCCTAGCAAACTCGTCCGTTTGTGCAGGATGACCATGGAGAATTCACCCAGCCCCATAAAGCTTGGAGATCAAACGCAGAATAACTCTTGCTCACCGCTGTTTCTTTGGGCTAAGAAAGCAATCGAGTAACGAAGCTATCTCCCGAGGGACCGAAGTGTCGCTATATAAGACCCTCATCGTCCCCGTCCTGCTTTACTGTGCAGAAGCATGGACTATGAAAAAAGCGGATAAAAGCACCTTGGGTCGTTTCGAGAGAATAGTTGTTCGTGTGATCTACGGTCCCGTATGCATCGAAGGGGAGTGGAGGAGAAGATGGAACGACGAGCTGTACGGGCTGTACAGCGACGTAGATGGCTGGGTCACGTAGAGCGCATGGAAACCAATGCTCCGGTCCGGAAAGTCTTCGAATCCACACCCACAGGACAGCGCAGAAGAGGAAAACCGCGGATCAGGTGGCGCGCACAAGTGGAAGGTGACCTCACCCAACTTGGAGCGCGAAACTGGAGACGTCTAGCTAGGACCGAGCTAGATGGAGAAGTTTGTTGGGTGAGGCCCTAGTTCACACAGTAATGTAGCGCCACCTTAAGTAAGTAAGTAACGGTAACATTTCGAGGAAGCATTATCACCTGGTGAACCTCGCGTGGGTTGACGTCACCCTATATACGTCAATTCTGCTTCTTAACGCAGCCATTCATCAAAACTGCGCATCGTCATTAAAGATGATTTTTCGGTCAAAAATGGGGATCCTCTTCGAAACGATTTGAAGCCTAGTCAGCGAACAAACGGTGTTGTCTATGGTCATGAGCTTTGAGCTCCTGGGTTAGTTGGATCTTGTACGGGTTTGGGCCCAAGTCCCGACACAAAATTCTTCAAGTTAAAGTGTGCGAAAGGCCAAGATCTTGTGCACTGCGAGCAATAGACTTCCTCGGGTTCTGCTTTACACTTTCACGGACCGCGGTTATGTTCTCGGGCGATCTTGCATTCCTTTTACGTAAGTAAGTACGAACAGGTATCATTTAAACGTGTTGTTCAATCGTGTTACTTGCCATGATGATTTGACATAAGCAACTGAATAATAAACAAAAGATTTGACAGATGTCACCAAAACAAAATGGCCGCCAAGGGGTGCCAACATCTACCTGTGCCAATTGAAAACCCTTTATTTAAAAAAAATCTTGAAGTAGTTGATTTTGTAGTTTTTGTATGTATATTTCGTAATTAAAAAAAATTCGGTGGTACAACAGTTCGTTTTCATCATTAAAGTTAAAGCATAAGTATTAATTTGAAGCTTGGAACGAAGTGCTGACTTACCAAAATGTATAGGTCCAGCCGTTTGTCCGTCATCTTGTTCTTCAATATAAAACCACTAGTTAACTGGGTATATAAATGTTTGTAGTTTTGTTTGTTTTTTTCTGTGTTTCCTACTTAATCGGAGCCGCCTGTCGGTGTATGTTTTATAGCTTTGCCATAATTTCTGGATTTTACAAGATCGCTATGATGCGATCTCTGATTGGTGCCGCTTATCATTCCATTGGCCGATATCTTCTGCCTTATGGGGCTATGTTGTGTTTGCGATGTGCCTTCTCCCATCCGATCCGATAATTATGGTCTTGCTGACATAGCTAAGTAATCTGGTTGTACGCTCGTACATTTTGTTGTTTGTTTGATCTCCAGTCTTGATCATGATGATGATCAGGATGATGCCATATCCTCTCTCGCTTAGCACAACGATCCCGTATAAATTCTTAATAGAAATTCTAATGTTGAACTAGTCGTTTTTATCAAGCCATGGAATGCTACATAAGATTATAACCAAACCATGCAACGTGACGCGACTTAGTTAGATACGACTTCAGCGACCTCTGTATAGTTGTTATGTACGAATATATGCATTCGGTCTTTGCAATTACGGTGCAATGTGAATGGTCACTCTTGGGGCATGAGAGAAACTCAATGGTTGAATGCAAAGAATGGCATGCTATGGTTAATCCAGCTAATTGCTTGGACTTGGAGCTCAGGACACAGGTGTGAACCACTAAAGCATTAGTCTTTGCCAGTTGCCATCACATAATACATTGTGGACGTGTTGTTTTTTTTTGTACAAAAGCGTTGACTATACGACGAAAACAAGCGACGCGACAGCGATGGGAGATTAAACAGATAGTTTTTCTGTTGACATTTTTTAAAAGAAAAAATATGGTAATCTTTATCTTAAATGCATGCAAGAAAAATAAATTTTACAAATTTTAATCGAAACGCAAAACAAAGTTTTAGTTTCAAAAAGAAAGTCGTAGGCATACAAAATAGTTTCACCACCTGATAAAAAAATATGGCCAAATCAAAATAAAATGAACATAGCTTATAGGACTAAACATTTAATATAAATTGTTTTGATTATCTTAAATTAATAATATTTGCTCAAAAATTAAAAATAATACCAATGCAAACCTACCGCAATAAAATTATAAAATCGTATCGATAAATGTGTAAGCAAATTTATTTTGCTTACTTTTGAATTTTTGATTTAGTGCTAAGCTTTATACTTTAACTTATATCATATTAAGGCTTATGAATCTATCAGGAAATCTAGAAAACAAAAATCTAAACCGACGGAAATGTTGAAATAAGGAAAGAAAATTCTGAAACTATGTCAAATTTGTTCGATGGTCTTTACATTCAGTTGGGCAACTTTATTTCTCCGCTTAAGGGTAAATTTGTATTAACGGTCACTAGGCAAGGATTATTACCAAGTCACCAGTACATTTTTCTAGATTTTAAGTTTAGTTCTTCTCTTTTCTTTTTGATGTGCTCTTTCCACTTTAGCTTTGCATCCAAAGCCATTCCAAGGTATTTGGCCGTATTGGCGTAAGGTACAGCTTGCATGAATATTGGAATGTAGTTTATCTTTTTATTTGTAAAGTTTATATGTGAAGATTTTGTTTCATTGAGTTTGATACGCCATTTTTCGGTCCAAGCTCTCACTGTGTCGACGGCATTTTGTAGTTTTACTGCTTCCCAAAAGCACATTTGTCGGGTACCAAAATTAAGGTATCATCTGCAAAAGTGGCCTTTATGGTGTGATTACCAACTGGAATATCCCTTGTGTATAGTTAATACAGGGTAGGACCTAGGACACTTCCTTGTGGTACGCCGGCTTCTATTTTCTTCAATTCCGAGTATTCTTGATCGTATACCTTACTCTAAACAATCGGTCTGAAATGTACAATTTTAATATTTCAAAGTACTGCCTGGGAAGATCCCTTTGCAGTTTGTACTCAAGTCCCTCATGCCAAACCCTGTCAAAAGCTTGAGCAACATCTAAGAAAATAGCTGAACATACTTGTTTTTCTTCTAATGCTTTTTCTATTACATCCGATATTCTATGAACTTGGTCTAAAGTGGAATGTTTATGACTAAAGCCAAATTGATGGTTGGGGTTAACCTTCTTTTTTTTATGATTTTGCTAAGCCTCTTCAGAAGCAGTTTTTCAAAAACTTTTTCCGTAATTGGTATAAACGCTATTGGTCTGTAAGCCGTCACTTCTGTAGGTGGTTTACCTTGCTTTGGTATGACAATTACTTCAGCTATTTTCTAATGGTGCGGGACATACCGGTGATTACGGCATACATTTATTATTTATTGGAGTTTTATGAAGGCTTTCAAGGGCATTTCTTTCATAACCTGAGCAGTAATTAGATCGTAACCTTGTGATTTTTTATTTGATAGTTGATGTTAACACATACTTTTTATTTCTTTAAGTCTTACAATTGGTATTTCACTTTCATCTATCTTTTCAACAAGCTGTAAGCTATTTTCAGCCGCGTTGATAAGTATGGCTTAAAAACATTCGCAAGATGTTCAGCGAAAAGGTAAGCTTGTTCTTTCGGGTTACCGATCCATTTCTTGAGATTTCAAGGGTGAGTTTTGTAACTTGGGTCTTTTCAGGTGCTTGGCTGCTTTCCATAGCGAAAAATCGGTTGAAGCATCAGTCGTTTAATTCCTTAGGAATGTACTGAGTGAATCATTTTTGAATTTGTAAATTTGTTTTTAAAGATTGTTGCTCATACGGTTAAACGTTGTTTTATCGTCTATAAATCTAGTATTTTGACATTTTCTTCGAGTTCTTCTTTTCCTTATTATCAACTCTATTATCTCTAAAGGATATTTTATTTCATTTTGTCTTCTATTAGAAAATGTTGGAGTACTTTCTTCAGCGGCCTGTTGCACATCAGCAATAAATTGTTCCACTTCGTGGTCGATTTGCTCGATTGTATCAATGGGAGATCTTAAATTTATAAAACTTAAAATCCTTTCTCTAAAGTCATTTTAGTTTTCTTATTTACAAGCTTTGGAGAACTTTTTTCTAGTACTTGCGATTCACTTTGTGATAGAATCACTGGAGTATGATTTTATGACAGGTCATAATTACCTTGGACACTAATGTGATTTCGTTTGATTCCTTTAGCTACGAAAAGGTCAATAAGGTCTGGTATTGTGTAAGTATCGGAAGGCCTGTAAGTTGGCGACTTTAAGGAATAGAATGCGCAATTGTATTTACAGCCTGCTTGGAAAAGTCTTTTGTCTTTTGTTGATACAAGTCTTGAACCCCAATGGGTGTGTTTCGCATTGAAGTCTCCACCAACAAGAAAGTTATGCCCAAGAAGATTAAATAGATCTGTATAGTCATCTTCTGTGGGGGAACGCCTTGGTGGGCAGTATATAGCTGCTATCTTAAACTCTTTCTTTTTCATACCAATACTAATAGTTGTTACTTGCATATTTTCACTAGTAAACTTGGCTACTTCATAATGTTTTAAGCTTTCTTTTATAAGAATCGCCGATCCACCTCTTGCCTTGTCAGCTGGATGTGGAGCGTGGTAACATGAATAGTTTTCTATAACATTATCTGGACTTTGCCCATTGGAGAAATGAGTTTCGGACACCAGGCAAATATCGATATCTTCGAGATCTAAAAAGATTTTTAATTCGGATGAATGTTGTATAAGACCGTTTGCATTCCATGTAACGATTTTAAGTGTTCTGTCCATCATTGTTTTTTAAGAGTGACTTTTTCGCTTAGCAGTTTGATATTCAAATCTCCTACAACACATTTGGTCGTAGTTGTAGTGACCAAAGAGAAAGTGAAACGATAATCCATTTCTCCTGCAAATGTCCTGCTTTGGCAAACACTAAAATGGAATACTTTGGAAAAGCATTCTTTCACGAACTTGATGAGCTATCTGAGACAAAGATTAAAGACCTAATCTTTTTCCTTAATGCGACAAAATGGCTCTAAAATAGCTTCTCTATAAATCTTTCCCTTTCTATCACAGGTCAAACTAGTTTTTGGTAACAAAACGGTGCACTACAGCGCTAATTTTATTTCAGGCAAGGTTGCCTTGAGATCGCCAACATCAACCCCGCTTCAAGCCAATTCCAATTCCATTGCTTTCCCAATTAAATAAGGTAGTGTTCTTAATTGGAATGGGATAATTCCCATCAACGGCCCATCCTTACAACATTTATCTGTGCATTTATCTTTATTTTTTTATTAACATTTAAATTATTATAATTAACAATATAATTTCAATAAACTCCTTTGAAGTGATATAGATTAAATAACTATTCGTTGGAACTTTGATTTATTAAACCGTGTATCCGAGGTCTTCAGTGTAATCCCTGCCTTTGCCATGCTGATGCTTTTTTCCATCCCTGGCATTACAACTTCATTTTCTAAAAAAAATATTTTTATCGATAGCTTGTATCGTTTTTATGAAAGAAAAATACTCTAAAAATTACTAATAATTCGGATGGACTACTCCATTAACTCGAAAACAGCTTAACTTATTTTGAGTGCATTCTTTTCGTAGTTCTTTACATGACAAATTGGTTTAAAAATAAATAAAAATAAATTAGGTGGCGCAACAGTCCCTGAAGAACCAGAGCCTAGTGACTTACAACTCTCGACCATTCCTGTGTGCGAGTAATTTTGTCACAGATGGAAGGGACCTACAGTTTATACACGAACGGCTTATTTAAGAAAGCACTTTTCATGACAAGAATAACTCTTGAAGGATTTGTCAATTTCTCGCAAGAGGCAGTACCCGTGAAAAAAGTTAGGTGGCACAGGCAGGGATTGAACTCAAGACCCCTTGCATGACAGTCACGCTACGGGTTTTACAAATTGGTTTATTAAAGCAAAAATATCAAATAAAAGTCAAGTGAAAGTTGAAAGGAGCTTACAACTTTTTTTTTAATTTGAAAGATCTACAAGAAATGTTTGTTAAACGGAAGAGAAAGCCAACAACTCGGTCTCAATAACTCTTCTAAACTATGCTTTCTCTCTCCCAAAAGTATTTTCAAAGTCTTGCTTTGTTTTCTTTTTGAAAAAGCTTGAAATCTTGAAAAAAGTGACTCAATATTCAAAAATTCAAAATGTGTAAGAAAGTGTAAGAAAATAGGAACAAATTGAAATGTTTGTTTTTCTTTTAAAGATTTTGACAATAATCGTTTATGTAACAACTTAAAGAAAATTCCTATATATATTTGTTAATTCATTTAGATATTGACACCTTCTTAAATTAAACACTAAACAATATAAAAAAGCTAACGAAAGAACTACAAAAATAATAAGGTCGTGGTAGGTAACAAAAATCAATATCACCAACCCGAGTGCGAGACAATAAAAGAAACAATAAGAAAAACACAAAAATAATGTGATTGCGATAACGAAATACCAGTGCATAATGCGCTACATCCGGTGTGGCGCGGTGATGGAGAAGCCTTTGTAGCAGCATGGCGTGCAAGATAAATTAAAGGTCCTGGCGTTGGCGCCTTAAGTCTTGTACATATTATCCGAACCAGAACATGGCCAACTCCTCGCTTGTTCCTAAGCTGTTTCTGTGTGCTTCTGCTACTGTTCCTTCTGATATTTGCAATTGTTGACAGGTCTTCTTCCGATTCACCATCATCATCAACATGGCTAACACACACTGTTCCGCCACTATAGCTTCTCCGCCACCCGGATCACCCAACAATCCCAGTCCAGGTTCTTCTTCCAATTGTTTTGCACTATTGTCCTACCTTAGTTTGCTATCTTATACATTATGTTCTTCCGCCGCCGTCCACGAGCCCGCTCCACTGCTGGCTATATATTTGATGTTTGATCTGGAATCTTCACCATGTGGTGGTATTTTCCTTAGAAGCTCCAATACCAGTCAGTCCATTATATGAAAGAAGCCATTTCTTTAAAGCTCATGCATTTCATATTCCTCTTAGCTTCTACCTAGGTATACAAAAGGATGATGTTTATACCTGAAACGACACACATACAACACGAAGGAGACGTTTGCTTCGTTTCGTGCGATCAAATCGATGCCCACAAAGTAGCATGTTTTGGAATAAATTGGTGGCGTTTTCTCAGATACCGATAAGCAGAACAAAAACAATCAGAACATCGTACAACCTTTATACCAAAACTTACCAACTTACTATGGTTCGTGGGGCTCAAAAGAATGGTGATGGTTTTGCTGCTGGAAAATCACAGGAATGGCCATTATCTTACTTTGATTTTTTTTACTTTGCCCGATATAGAGGTTGCTTTGGGTTTGGTAGTTGATGGGTTTTAAAATACATTATATGAAGTTCGTTTATATATTTCTTCCTGTGATGCGTTTTGAGCAAGAAACGTTTGGATTGGCAAATTTTGGTAGTTTTCACCACAGTGGAACAAAAAACAATTAGAATGATTTGAGCGAAGGATGTGTGTTTTAAAAGTACCCTATTATTAATTTGATTCAGTCAAATCTAGTAAACTCTGGAAAGGGTCATCCATATAGTGATTATAAGTTAGTAGTGCTGCAATTTGACACCTGTCAAACTCAACTAACATTTGAAGTGTTTTAATTTGAGGGGAATATTTGTCATGCACCATTGTGGCCCCTTAAGAGTCGAACAACTCTTACAAATTATTAAAAAGTCGAATATATTGCTTCTGAAAGTTAATCCGTAATTATGGATTAATAATCAATTGAACACACCTGCTTTTTAAACGGCTACAAATTTTAAAGAGATGGATAACGCCCCCAAAGAAGAGAAAGATGACAACATCAAGGATATTTTCTTCGAGTTCTTATACAAATCACATGATCAGTGTCCTTGCTACGATATTAAAATTGTCCTGGGAGATGTAAATGCAAAGGGAAGGAAAGACATTTTTGGTAGAATAATCGTTAAAAACAGCCCGCGCAGCAACACTTCCGACAAGTAACAAGTAACCTCTCTCGTAGTTCTCTGCCGTCAACATAAGGTATCGAAAACTAGTGGCAACATTGCCAAGATGCAATCAGAAAAGCCGCCTCTGACGTGCTAGGTTTCACGCAGCCATCAATAAGGAACCCCTTGTTTGATGGGAAATGTCGGCAGGCAAATGCAGCCTAACAACAGGCACGCAAAGCAGCGCTACATAGAAAGACGAAAGCTGCTCATGAGCTCTGTGAGCAGAAGAAGCTAAAGAAACACCCGCTTCTCAGAAGGAAAAAGAAAGAGCATGAGAAGCGTACGATCGAAGATGTTGTGAGGTTTAAAAGCAGGAATGAAGTTCGAAAGTTTTATGAACAGGTGAAACGAAATTCACAGGTACATAAACCTAGAACCGGAGGCTGCAAAGACGAAATTTTAAACATCATAGTGGAACCGCAGTCAATGTTGAGGATATGGAAGGACCAACAGTCAACAGTCCCGTCCTCCCGACACAGACAAAGTAAAGTTTGCCATATCTAAGCGTAAGTATAACAAAGCCGCTGGAGTAAATGGCTTGAATGCCGAGCTCTTCAAAGCAGCTGAAGATAATTTGGTTGGGAGCATGCACCAACTTATCTGTAAGATATGGTCGGAAGAAAGCATGCCCGATGAATGGAACCTCAGTATTGTTTGCCCGATCCTGAAAAAAGGAGACGCTCTAAACTGCACCAACTAAAGAGGCATCAGTCTACTTAACATCGCTTACAAAATCTTCTATACCATAATATGTGAACGTCCAAAGCCTATCGTCAACAACCTGATAGGTTCTTATCAGTGTGGTTTTAGAACAGGAAAGTCCCCAGTCCTTCAAATATTCACATTACGGCAGATCCAGCAAAAACCCAAGAACACCAAATCGACACCCACCATCTTTTCATTGATTTTAAGGCCACATATTACAGCATCTACAGGGACGAGCTCTATAGAGCCATGTCTAGTTTTGGCATCCCTGCCAAACTCGTCCGTTTGTGCAGGATGACCATGGAGAATTCACGCTGCTCCATAAAGGTTGGAAACAACTTAACAGAACCTTTCGATGTCAAAAAAGGTTTTAGACAAGGTGATGCGCTGTCATGCGATTTTTTTAACATTGTTCTTGAAAGAATAGTGCAGAACTCCCACGTCAACACTAGAGGCAATATCTTTCAAAAGTCTGTCTAATTACTGGCATATGCTGATGCCATTGACATAATCGGAAGAACTCAGCGTGATGTCAATGGGGCTTTTGTGAGTATTGAGGCAGATGTTAAGGAGGGCAAAACAAAGTACATGCTGTCGTCAAGACAGGACTTACAACAGCGACGTTTTTTTAAAACGTCAACATCGACAGACGTAACTTTGAGGGAGTCAAGGACTTCGTCTACCTAGGCTCCGCTATAAACGCAGAAAACAGCACCATCGCTGAGATCAAACGCAGAATAACTCTTGCTCACCGCTGTTTCTTTGGGCGAAGAAAGCAATTGAGTGGTAAAGTCCTCTCTCGAGGGACCAAAGTGTCGATATATAAGACCCTTGTCGCTATATAAGACCCTTATCATCCCCGTCCTGCTATACGGTGAAGAAGCGTGGACTATGACGAAAACGGATGAAAGCACTTTGGGTCGGTTTGAAAGAAAAGTTCTTCGTGTGATCTAAGATCCCGTATGCATCGAAGGGGAGTGGAGGAGAAGATGGAATGACGAGCTGTTTCGCCAGAAGAGTAAAAGTCCAACGACTAAGATGGCTGGGTCTCGTAGAGCTCATGGAAACCAATGCTCCGGCCCGGAAAGTCTTCGAAACCACTTCCACAGGACAGCGCAGTAGAGCAAGACCGCGAATCAGATGGCGCACACAAGTGATAAGTGACCTCACCCGACTTGGAGCGCGAAACTGGAGACATCTAGCTGGGGACCGAGCTACATGGAGAAGTTTGTTGGTTGGGTTCTAGTTCACACAGGAATGTAGTGCCACTTTAAGTTAGTAAGGATAGTTAAAGGATTTTGTTTTTTTACCTTAAAGGCATCAGAGTCTCTATGCCTAACTCTTTGCTGAAATAAAATTTTCATCACAAAAGCATCACTGTGTTTGTTTTATTTAGCTTTTCTCTTGAAATCGAAAAATTAATCATCAATAAACAGCTAAGCAGCTAGAGGGAGTTTTTCAGAATAGTTTTGTTTGAATGGGTTTTACAAACTCGTTTCATAAAATATCAAATGCATGTCGACATTGTTATCTCGCACAGTGAAAAACTTGCCATTGAAGTAAATCATAAAATATGTTTTCAGTAAATTTAAATGTTTAAAATCTTCAAAAACCTAGTGTTACGTTGTGACCAATTTTTTACAAACTAAACAAATGCGACCTACCCTATAATGTCGTTATTTAAACGAAAAACAACAACTTGGGAAATATAAGAGGCCTTAACATCTCTGCCAAATAACAATGAAAACACAATGCACCCGTTTTTGCTATAGGTTTAAACTTTTCTTACGGGGATAAAACGGAATTCTAATTCGTATACGAAAAAAGAGGAACAATTGAACGACATCCGGTTTGTTTTTATTTCTTTTTTGTGGGCCTTCATAAAAGATGCCAAGATAATGGCCAAAGAATTTTAGCTCCGCAACATTCTTAGGTACATACGTATATCCCCTCTCTTTTTCGTTTACAAATTTCTGTTTTTTGAGCCTATGGTTATAAGAAAAACAAAAAAAAAAAAAAACAAGAAAACCATAACAAAACTTAGTCCTCTATAGTATGCGTAATCCTTGTCCAAACTATTCTATAAAGCACCATGTCGAGGGCGTTTCGATTTAAATTCAGATTAAAAGAGGACATCCCGCAGGTACTCTTTACTTATATGCATGCATAATTGGCTGACAATAGTGAAACACAAAACATAGTTTTTTTTTGTTGTTTTAACGTAGGTTGTATAAATGTTAAAACCTTTTTGTGTATGGACTTATTTTATGAGATGTCCTACAAGATAAACAAAAAAAATCATCAGACTTATAGAATGTACACAGGGCTAACTTTTGACATTTATTAAAACAAACCCCCCTTTTAACATTATATGTAGTTCAGCCTTCTGTGTGATGTCTATGGTTAAGTTCGGACGGGCTCATGCTACTCATTTATTCGTTTGTTTAACAGACAATAAGAAACGGATTACACCTGTTTAAGAGGGGGTTTTGAATACTATGAAACGGTTCATTATTTTTTAATTAGGAAAACTGTTATGGACTCAGAAACTTATGTATATAAAGAAAACAGGATTTTATGACCTTTTCTCTAGAGAACCATAATGTTCTGAAATGTAAGGCAATAATTGTCTTACATGCTGTACAACAAAATAAGTTCTTTAGAGTATGTTTTTGACATTAAAGTTTGAATACTCGTATTATAGAGTAGTCATTAATAAAATTGTTAAAAATATCACGCAAGACAAATATGTCACTGTTTGATCAGTTCGTCTAGTTCTAGTACAACCTTTTATAGCATATCCAAAGTCCCCCAAAATACCATTATTGGCTTTTTTTCTAGGAGTGTGAAAGCAAAACATGTCCAATTCCTTAAGGATTAATAAAGCACTAATACTTTGTTCTCGAATCGATCGAGAAGATTTATAAGTTAGTGCATTAGACACCTGGGGTAAAATCTGTTTTCGACTTATTGATGTACGAATTGTATACAAAATTTAGGTCAAACGAAGAAGAAAGTGTATTCGTTTGCATTTTCTTTGGATGTAGTACCACTCTTTCATAGAGGCTGCTCAGGTAAGCTTCAATTAAGTGGGTTATTATTGGGTTATTTAAACAAATTAAATTTAGTCAAAATCCACTGAACTAAAAAAATTATTTAAATTATTTAAAAAGAATCATGGTAATATGGATCTTCAGTTGATTTATTTAAATTGACAAAAAGAAATTGACATTCTCAACAAACTGGCGTGGCAAAATCGCATCGTCACCTCTTCGCGGTGCCCGCTGGATACCCAACTAACGCAAGCGTTGGATCCATTGGATCCATGAGCTGAGTCACCTGAGTTATCTTTTCAGGAACTAGGAGCAAAATAACAGAAATATCGCTCTGAATGCGCAAGCTCAAGATTAAATCCAAGAGCGTCTGACACATGTTATGTGGCACACTATTTAGAGTCTGTACCCAGTGGGGCGGCTGAATATAAACTATGGATAGAAGTAACTGACTTATTTATGGTACGAACACTAATTTAAAAAAAATTATGGCAATAAACAAAACGACTAGATTAAATACCCCAGGTGGCACTACAGTGCAACTGGTAAATCCACTCCCTTTCGAAGTCGGTCCTATGGATTCTGGAGAGTCCACGCTTCAGTTAAGTCCAAAATGTATTGAACCTAAATATCAAACTGATGAAAAAGAAAGAACTCTTTGGAAATTGAGAAAAAGAAAAATAAGCCTATCACAAAGCAACGACAACGTAGTCCCGAGACTCGTTGAAGAAATCAGAAAAGCTCTACAACCGAAAATAACAAAGAGTTGATTACAGGAACTAAAGAAGCGAATAATGTGGTAGCTGTTGCTAAATCAATATCTCACTCATGGAGATCTTAAGAAAATAATAGAAATATGTACTAAAAAAGCTTGCAAAGACAACTGGAAAGTCACAGTCAAAGAAGCTGACGAGTATAGATCTGTCACTGAAGAACTGAGCAAACACCAAATACAATGGCACTCATATGAGAACAAAGCTACTAGGTCAATAAAAGTGGTAGCCAGAGGTCTTCATTCCTCGTGCTCTCCCGAAGAAGTAGTAGAAGATCTTGTACAATAAGGCTTCCAAGCCCTTGATGCAGTCAATCTATTTAAGAATGAGACAATTAAAAACTCCTCTGGAGAATCAATGACAAGTAAGAGGTTGCTGCCTTTATTCATGCTTACTTTTGACTGCAAACAAAGTCTCGAGGAGATTTATAAAATAAGATCAATCTTGGGCATAGCTGTTAAAATTGAACCACTCGGAAAATCTAAAGTTGTTACGCAGTGCAAATGTTGCCAAGCTTTTGGTCATACACAAAAATACTGCAACCGAGTGTTTGCTTGTGTAAAGTGTGAAGGAAAACATGCAACTAAAAATTGTCAGATGCAAAGATCAGAAAGCAAAATGTGTGAACTGCAAAATTCCAAAAGTTCAGAAGCGAAAATACATCTGCTAGAGACAAACGCAGAAACACAGTAAATACCGATTTAACTGCTGAAAACAATACTAAGAAGGAACCGCCTAAAAAGGCTGTTCAAAGTAAAAGCGATGAAAATAAAGCTTATTCTCAGATTGTTAAAAATGTGCGGAAGAATGAAGAGACTTCCATAAAAGAAATGCTACAACTTATTCTTCAAAGAATTCATAAACAGGATTTGAATATCAAACAGCTAGGCGAAAAAGTCGCTCTTAAAAAACAATAATGGACAGAACACTTAAAATCGTTTCATGGAATGCAAACGGTCTTATACAACATTCATCCGAATTAAAAATCTTTTTAGATCTAGAACATATCAATATTTGCCTGGTGTCCGAAATTTATTTCTCCAATGGGCACAGTCTAGATAATGTAATAGAAAACTATTTATGTTACCACTCTCCACATCCAGCTGACAAGGTAAGAGGTGGATCGGCGATTCTTATAAAAGAAAGCTTAAAACATTTTGAAGAAGCCAAGTTTACTAGTGAAAATATGCAAGTAACAACTATTAGTATTGGTATGAAAAAGAAAGAGTTTAAGATTGCAGCTATATACTGCCCACCAAGGCGTTCCCCCACAGAAGATGACTATACAGATCTATTTAATCTTCTTCGGCATAACTTTCTTGGTGGTGGAGACTTCAATGCGAAACACACCCATTGGGGTTCAAGACTTATATCAACAAAAGGCAAAAGACTTTTCCAAGCAGGCTGTAAATACAATTGCGCATTCTATTCCTTAAGGTCGCCAACTTACAGGCCTTCTGATACTAACAAAATACCAGACGTTATTGACTTTTTCGTAGCTAGATCATACTCCAGTGATTCTATCACAAAGTGAATCGGAAGTACTAGAAAAAAGTTCTCCAAAGCTTGTAAATAAGAAAACAAACTGAAAAGACTTTAGAGAAAGGCTTTTAAGTTTTATAAATTTAAGATCTCCCATCGATACAATCGAGCAAATTGGCCATGAAGTGGAACAATTTATTGCTGGTGTGAACAGGCCGCTGAAGAAAGTGCTTCAACATTTTCTAAGAGAAGACAAAATGAAATGAAATATCCTTTAGAGATAAGAGAGTTGATTATAGGGAAAAGAAGAGAGAAGAAAATGACAAGATACTAGATTTCCAGATGATAAAACAACGTCTAACCGTATAAGCAACAATCTTAAAAACCAAATTTACAAATTCAAAAATGATTCACTCAGTAAGGAATTTAACGACTGATGCTTCAAAGGAATTTTCGCTATGGAAGGCCAAGCGCCTGAAAATACCGCAGTTACAAAACTCGCCCTTGAAGTCTCAAAATGGGAAATGGATCGGTAACCCGAAAGAACAAGCTTACCTTTTTGCTGAACATCTTGCGAATATTTTTAAGCTATACTCATCAAACGCGGCTGAAAATAGCTAGTTTTTGTTAAGTAGTTTGTTGATAAGATAGATGAGAGTGAAACACCAATTGTAAGACTTAAATAAATAAAAAAGTATGTCTATCAAAAATAAAAATCACCAGGTTACGATCTAATTACTGCTCAGGTTTTGAAAGAAACGCCATTCAAAGCCTTCATAATACTTCAATATATAATAAATGCATGCCTTAAGCACAGGTATGTCCCGCAACATTGGAAAATTGCTGAAGTAATTGTCATACCAAAGCGAGGTAAACCATCTACAGAAGTGACTGCTTACAGTCCAATATCGCTTTTACCAATTATGCAAAAGTTTTTGAAAAACTACTTCTGAAGAGACTTAGCAAAGTCATAGAAGAAAGAAGGTTAATCCCAAACCATCAGTTTGGCTTTAGAAATAAACATTCCACGATAGACCAAGTTCATAGAATATCGGATGTACTTTGAAATATTAAAATCGTACATCTCAGACAGATTGTTTAGAGTAAGGTACGATCAAGAATACTCGGAATTGAAGAAAATAGAAGCCGGTGTACGACAAGAAAGTGTCCTAGGTTCTACCCTGTATTTACTATACACAAGGGATATTCCAGTTGGTTATCACACCATAAAGGCCACTTTTGCAAATGTGTCTCTAAGGCAGCTGTAAAACTACAAAATGCCGTCGACACAGTGAGAGCTTGGACCGAAAAATGGCGTATCAAACTCAATGAAACGAAATCTTCACATATAAACTTTACAAATAATAAGCTGTACCTTATGCCAATACGGCCAAATACCTTTTAATGACTTCGGATGCAAAGCTAAAGTGGAAAGAGCACATCAAAAAGAAAAGAGAGGAACTAAACTTGTAATATAGAAAAATGTACTGGTTTTTTGGTAACAACTCTGATTTATTAATCCAAAACAAAAAAATGCTGTATAATCAAGTACTAAAGGCTGTTTGCACCTATGGAATCCAACTATGGGGCTGTACAAAGAAAACAAATACCGAAATCATCCCAAAATTCCAAAACAAAGTCCTTCGAGAAATAGTTAATGCACCTTGGTACATAAGAAATAAAAGCATGGGTAAGTATTAAAAGTTTTAACTTCCTCCAAAGTGATTGCACAAAGTTAAGAAAGAAAAATCGGAAGTCGATCCTTCAAGATTGGTCCTGATGAAGAGGTGGTTTTAGTGGTTAAGAGTCCCACACTACTTGGTGTCGAATACTGCCAAGTGTCTTTTGAAGATTTCCTCCTGTCAATAACACAAAAATTCTTGGCAAAGTGTCTCATTCAAGTAAATAAAATATCTATTTCCAAGAATCTCAAATAGTTCTCAGCATACTGACCATTGCTTCGGAAATCATGATATTAAAAGTAAAAAATAGTTTTAAACAATTTTAGATTCAAAATTATTGTTAATTTTCATTGAAACACATATAGCACAAAAAAATTACTTCAAGTGACTTTTCGACACTTTTCCTGAGATGCAATGTGGTGTCATACTACATAGCGACAATTATTCCAATTTCCACAGATAGCATCGAAGAGAGATACCGTGAAGAAGATAAATTTAGATTAATCACTGCATTGCGGCAATCTCGATCCGATATTATGTACCTTCTCTCGTGATATATCTCCATACCTACCTAAATATATAAATTAGAGCAACGGATGCGTCGACAGTTCGACTACTTGACACGCAATTTCCACTTCTGCTTAATTGCCAGCCACTTGGAGGCGGCACCATCATCGCATCGGTGCTCGAATGCCCGATGTTGTTGACTCGTGCCCTCGGCAACGCGTAGGTAGGTAATACCTACTCTTGTGATCATTGTAAGTGCAAAGACAAAAATCGTATTCATCCTTAGGTAAACACTGGGCGTATAAGCAATTAACGAATTGACGTTTGCCCGAAAACTAAGTAATTAATGTTCCCCAGAGTCGACATTAATCAAAATCGGTTGCGTCGTTCGTCATGATGTGCGCTGCTGGGAAGGTTTCCGATATTTCTTCGAAGATGTCAACTTTCAGCTTGATGACGGTCCGTCGCGATGAAGTTGATTAATTCTGAATGATCCGTGAAATGTCTGGTCAGGTGTGGTAGCTCTTCACACATTTCAAACAACAACAACACATTTAAAATTGATTGTTCAACGGAAGGTCCATCAAATTAAATTAAAAAAAAGAAACAGTACAAGTACAAGTAACGTAAGAATCTTTATTTGGCACCTAGCTTTGTATAAAGAGAGAAGCGTTCTAAAAATAGCCTCTATCACCCATCGCCCATCAAACAATCGAATTCTAGTGCTTCATCGAATTAGCTTGCAATCACTTTCTTCTTCAAAGCACAAGTCGCATAGAATTTAAAATAGATACAAAAAGTGCCCTAATGGCTGTCAATTAACTTCGAGTAAGTGGCTTGACGTTAATCGGAAATCACTGGTTGAAATTTCGCTTAACACAAATAGCCAGCGAGCTTACATCTCATTTACGAGATGAAAGTACATGCAAAGGCGGCGCACCATTTAGTCAGGGTCTTTATTCGGTTTTTCGCTTCGCTTCGGTTTTATTTTTTGGCAATCGAAGGTATACAAATTTAGATACAAAAATGTAGTTGTAATTCGGTACATAGCGACGTTACATATGACTTTTCGAATCAATCAACCGATCGATCGAATGGAATCATTGTCAATCACACTCAGCCTCATTGGGCATAGGTTCGTGCCTTGCTTCGACTGTTTCATAGGTGTAGGCAAGGTATGCTTTTGCTTTATGTGATCAAACGGCTGACCATACGAAAAAAACAGGAATTTCGAATTCGTTTGGTTGATTTGCTAATTTCATTTGACAACGAACTCGCTGCCCGAATAGAACAAGGGGTCGATGTTTTGTTTGTTGTTAACTTGGTCAATTGCGAAATAAAGCATTCCTCAGTTGTTTAAAGACTTTTTCTTTTTCAATTGAAGTGGCAATTATAATTACGTATACAATGAGCTTCGAACAATTTAAAATAAAATAAAAATCTCTTAACTACACTGAACGAATTAGTGCGATGAAGGATTTTAAAAGGTTAATAAATAGTCGTTTAAATCAATCTTTTCAATAAAGAATTTTACAAGGTATTATAATTATTCATAATTAAATGTTCAAAACAGTATTTTGCATATGATCAAAACAAAGTTCGATTTCAATATCTTCTTTTTAAAAATGTTGTAGAAACGTTGTTTGATTACTCTAGTCGACAATCAGTAGATAATTATTTTTTATTAGAAAACTTTCAATTCAACAAAATAAGTTGGAGGGAAATATCTTTAATTTTTGACGAGATATTCGAAGAGAAATTAATTTTTAATAACTCTTAGCAGTAGGTTTTGTATTGTATTTGAACGTAGCGAAATATTCGAGTTCTTGGTAAGTTATTTAAAAAACAGCTTGAGCCAGGACTGTCAAAGGATTGACAAGTCGCCCAAAAGTAAATCTTGCATAGAAACTGTAGGTCTTCTCAATCCCTGATATTATTTGCACAAAGGAGTAGCTGAAAGCACACACAGATATTTCTTGAAAAAGATTTGATTTAGATTCTAATGACCTTAAAACATCGAGAAATTTCAAAATTTAAAAAAAATGGGACCAATTATGTACAATATTTTCTTATGGGAATTTAAAAAAGGCAACATTATGACTGGCCCAAATGTTTTGTGAGCGAATAAAAACATTTTTTTCTACGCCTTCATACAGAACCAAAATAATTTATAAAACAAATTAAACTGCTTACTTAAAAGCTTAATCATCCCAGTCTTGCTGTGTGGTTCAGAAGCATGGACCCTCTCCCAGGCGGATGAAGGATCTCTTGGTATCTTCAAGAGGAAGATTCTTCGTACGAACTATGGTCCGGTTTGTGTCGACAAGCAAAGTATCATCTGGCGGAGAAGATATAATCATGAGATATACGAGCTAAACATCGACTTGCCACTGGTCAAAAAAATGCCTGTTCAACGCTTAAGATGGTTAGCGCATGACGAGCGAATAAACATCGAAACTCCAGCCCGTAAGGTATTCAACGCCAAGCCTGAGGCGAACAACAAGAAGAGGCAAGCCTCATCTCCGGTGGAGTGATCAGGTTAAGGCCGACGCACTTCAGCTTGGAAACTGGAGGTTGAAGCTAGAGATTGAGTAACATTACATTAATTATTTTAGACTCAAAGAATGACTTTTTTGACAGCTGTCAAACATTTTATTTTTGTCTTGATAGAATATCTTGAGAACAAACTTTTAACTTATTTCGCTTATTTCGTGTAAAACAAACATTTTATAAAATTGGATGCGTCTCTACTTTGTTCAAAGGCGCGGCGATAACAACATTTCCCAAAGCAAAAAGGAGCCTCCGAAATAAGGTTGTCAGGTTATAAAAAGGTGGAATACATTATTAAAACATCAAACAAAATATTGCGTTGTATAATTTTAAACACTTTATTTTCGTGTTCTTTTAAATAACATTTTTTATTATATGACTTGCTTTTATTAACTATTATTTCTAGTTTAGTAAACTTATAAATAAAAACATTACAATATAGAAATAGAATTCAACATTAAGATTTAAAAAAAATCGTATTTTTAACTTCCCATAGGAAGTTATTGTAATGGGTCCGATTTGTCAAATTGAAAATTTTGACATTTCTCGACGTTTCAAGGTCCCTAGAGTCGAAATAAAAGATTTTTAGAAAGATGTCTGTGCGTGCGTGTGTACGTACGTTTGTACGTCCGTACGTCCGTACGTTCGCGACGTTTTTTTCGTCGTCCATAGCTCAAGAACCAGAAGAGATATCGACTTCAAATAAATTTTGTTATACAGATAATAAGGCAGAAAGATGCAGAAGGGGCTCTCAAGAAAATTGCGTGGGTGGTTTTTTTACCATAGCAGTTTGAAAAAAAGGTGAAAAATTTGGTTAACCCTAAATATCTTACGAACCAAAAACGCTAGAGACTTGAATTAAATTTTATATAATGTATTGTAACGTGACACAAAACAGGTATATTTTTTGAAAAAAATCAATACAACGGTTTTTTTTATAAATCAATAAAAGTGAAAAAAAAATTTGTCACCTCCAAAATTTTACGACCGAAATATGATTTCATCTCTAAAACTATTTTGTGCAACGAAGAATAATGTTTTTGAAATCTGATAAAATGTTAAGAAAAATCGAATTGACAGTTTTTTTTATAAAAAAATAAAAATCTAAAAAAAACATTACTCAAAGTTCGTAAAAATTAAATATCGATTCAAATATCTTTTCAAAAACTTAAAATTTAGGCTTGAAGCTTATTTTATCTTATATGAAATATTGTTTTCAACATTCAGTAAAATTTTGAGAAAAATCGAATTGACAGTTTTTTTACAAAAAATAAAAACCTAAAAAAAAAATTAATCAAAGGTGGTAAAAATTGATTTTCGACTCAAATATCTTTTCAAAACTTTAAGATATTGGCTTTAATTTACTTTTATCTTTCAAAACATCTTGTTGTCAACATTCAGTTAAAGTTTGAAAAAAATCGATTTGACAGTTTTTGTACAAAAATTAAAAACCGAAAAAAAATTAACAAAAGTGGGTAAAAAATTATTTTCGACTCAAATATCTCTTAAAAACTTTGAGATAATAGGTTCTAACTAATTTTTTCTTATAAGAAATATTGTTTTCAACATTAGGATACATTTTAAGAAAAATCGAATCAACAGTTTTCTTACAAAAATTAAAAACCTGAAAAAAAATGTAAAAAAGTTGGTAAAAATTGATTTTCGACTCAAATATCTCTTCAAAAATTTTAAATATTGGCTTCAAAGTAATTTTATCTCATAAGAAATATTGTTTTCAACAGTTGGTAAAATTTTTAAAAAATTCGAATTGACAGTTTTTTTTACAAAAAATAAAACTCTAAAAAAAACAATACTAAAACTTGGTAAAAATTTACTTTCGGCTCAAATAGCTTTTCAAAAATTTAAAATATTGGCTTTAAACTTATTTTATTTCAGAGAAAATATTGTTTTCAATATTCAGTAATTTTTAATAAAAATCCAACAGTCCATTTTTTCATAAAAAATAAAACCTACAAAAAATAGTGCGCAAATTTGGTAAAAATACATATAGACAAACTTTTAAGCAAGACAAATCGACAGACGGGATGAGAAGTTATCAGTGTGGGTCGCATCCCAGCCTCTTTTTTTTTATTACATCGCCAAATAGACTTTCGTGTAAGATCTATATCGCGGTTTAGAGCAAATACCATATCTGACAACCCTCTTCCGGAATAACAGAATGGCTTAGTTTTCCTACTGTTAAGCACAAATTTAAATTGTTACAGCTTTTGAGGGCCTTCGGGATGGCGGATAGGGTAGCTGGTGATTATCTAAAACTTCGTTTAGGCAAGCAATGCAATTTTCTTGCCATGTCGAAGTTCTTGCTTAACCTCCTCGTAGTAGCACCCGGGCAATGATTTGCGTATCCTATATACATAAGTTACCTTAAACTGCCAGGGCAACAGCTTCCCGACTCTTCAGAATAGGTTAAAGAGGTTAACACTCTTCGTAACTGAACTCCTACCCGTTATGGAAACTGAAATTACGCCGCGGATAATTAATTATAACCCGTTGAAGACTTTTGACTATTGTGCTCGGAAACGATTGGTTTCAGGAATGTGAAGACGCTTCTGAATGCAGACAGTGAAGCTCCGTACAATGCTTATTTCCTCCAATTGGAGAGGGAATGTATGTCGTAAAGGATAGACATGTTAGGGTTAAGCGAAGTTTGATGGTTGGGAACGGGCAAATACAAGTCGCTGACGCGTAACACTGTACTGCTCTGTAGGACTTAATGGAATTCCCAGAGCTCTTACAGGTAGTAAATAGTAGCAAAAATCATACTGGAATGCATCAGAATACACCAGAGACAGGGCTGTATTTTGTCGCCAATATTGTTTTTGTTGGTGATAAGCGATGTACTGCGCGCAGCTTTGTCAGGTAGCGGATGGATCCAATGGACTTTGACACCCTATTTAAAGCTCTTGGATTACGCGGACGATGTTTGCTTACTCTCTCAAAGGATAATGGATCTCCATCAAATGCAAACAAATGTAGAGAGAGAAGCAGGAGTTGTGAGGCTGAAAATTAATTCCGGTAAAACAAAACTGATCAATCTCGGAACCCGACCATTCTCTCAAATAAATATTTCCTCACAACAGGTGGAAAAAGTGGAGATGCCTTGAAAGTATCGTCTTTACCGAAGGCGGAACCGAACATAACGTCATCCGCATCAAGAAAGCAAAAGCGGCGTTCGGTATGCTGTTGGAAATTTGAAGGAATAACTCCAAATAAGGACAGGTGAGGGACCTGGACCTATAGTCTCTATAATACGAAGGCGTAAGTGCCAATGGATTGGACATACGCTTCGAAAAGGTAAAGACTGCATTGCAGACCAAGCAATGCAGTCACACCTCACACACAATAAGGAAAAAGAGATGGACGACCGAGAAGTACATGGCGACGGACAGTCGAGGCGGAATCAGAGTCCCTAGGCAAGAGTTGGAGGAAGCTGAAACACATCTCCGGAAACCGTACACAATGGCGCGTAGGCGTAGTAGAGCCCCTTCATCATAGTTTCTTGCTCTTGATATTTTAAAGCTAGCTCCTGAGAAGCTGCTGAATAGAACTTAAAACCAACCAACTGGAAAAAAATGGATTTACATTTCTAGAAACTAGTGACCACTCAGTTCTACTTCCCATTACAAAAACCGACAAATTAATAATATTCGTTATGATTTACCGGCGGTCCTTATCTTTACTTACATACTTAAACCATGTTCTGTTGAAATACTAAGGATGTAAGAGGACCACTTCTACAGACTGTATAACGACAACGACGAACCGAATTCCATAATGATCCATTCAATATAGATGACAAAAGCCAACAATCCCATCTTTAGAACAAAGACGAAGTATATCTAATGAAGTCTAACAAAGCCGCTGGAGCGGAAGGTAATGCCAAGCTTTAACATCGCAAAGAAAATCTTCTCTGCCTTAATATTATGTAAACGTGTAAAACCCGTCCTTATGAGTAGGTCTAAGATCAGGAAAGTCTACAGTAGATCAAAAATTGTGGGAAAAGATAATAAAGAATTCACGCTGATCTAAAACGGTAAGAAACAACTTAAATGAACCTTTTGATGAACCTTGAAATAACAGTGCAGGTCGCCCACGTCAACACCAAAGACACTGCATTTCAGAAGTCTGTCCAATTACTCGCATCTACTGATGACATATTCGGAAGAACTCAGCGTGATTTCAAAGAAGCTTTTGTGAGTATTGAGACAGAGGAGGTCTAAACGGGTTAAGCGGTTAAAAATATGTATATAATAAAGAAAAGTTCTTTTCGTGATCTACGGTCCCGTATGCATAGCAGGTGAGTCGAGGAATACGAGTTGTAGGGGCTGTACAGTAAATAGATTTTGCCAGAAGGATAAAAGTCCAATATCTAAGACGGCTGGGTCACGTAGAGCCCATGGAAACCAATGCTCCGGACTTTAAAGTTTTTGAAACCATCTATCAGGTGGCGCAAATAAGTTGAAACTGACCCCACCCAACTCGGAATGCGGAATTGGATACATCTAGTTAGGGTCCAACCTACATGGAGAAGTTTGCTGGGTGAGGCCGTAGTTCACACGGGTCTGCAGTAGTCTTCTATTGATATCCCCTTCAATAAAACGATGTATTATAACAGTTCTTAAAAATAAGACCAATAAATTAAGATATAAAGGGTGATTTTTTTGAGGTTAGGATTTTCATTCATTATTATTTGACAGATCACGCGGGATTTCAGACATGGTGTCAAAGAGAAAGATGCTCAGTATGCTTTGACATTTCATCATGAATAGACTTACTAACGAGCAACGCTTGCAAATCATTGAATTTTATTACCAAAATCAGTGTTCGGTTCGAAATGTGTTTCGCGCTTTACGTCCGATTTATGGTCTACATAATCGACCAAGTGAGCAAACAATTAATGCGATTGTGACCAAGTTTCGCACTCAATTTACTTTATTGGACATTAAACCAACCACACGAATGCGTACAGTGCGTACAGAGAATATTGCGTCTGTTTCTGAGAGTGTTGCTGAAGACCGTGAAATGTCGATTCGTCGCCGTTCGCAGCAATCGGGTTTGTGTTATTCGACCACATGGAAGATTTTACGCAAAGATCTTGGTGTAAAACCGTATAAAATACAGCTCGTGCAAGAACTGAAGCCGAACGATCTGCCACAACGTCGAGTTTTCAGTGAATGGGCCCTAGAAAAGTTGGCAGAAAATCCGCTTTTTTATCGACAAATTTTGTTCAGCGATGAGGCTCATTTCTGGTTGAATGGCTACGTAAATAAGCAAAATTGCCGCATTTGGAGTGAAGAGCAACCAGAAGCCGTTCAAGAACTGCCCATGCATCCCGAAAAATGCACTGTTTGGTGTGGTTTGTACGCTGGTGGAATCATTGGACCGTATTTTTTCAAAGATGCTGTTGGACGCAACGTTTCGGTGAATGGCGATCGCTATCGTTCAATGCTAACAAACTTTTTGTTGCCAAAAATGGAAGAACTGAACTTGGTTGACATGTGGTTTCAACAAGATGGCGCTACATGCCACACAGCTCGCGATTCTATGGCCATTTTGAGGGAAAACTTCGGAGAACAATTCATCTCAAGGAATGGACCGGTAAGTTGGCCACCAAGATTTTGTAGGCCTATATACACGAAGGATTTTTGTTTCAGTTGTTTGAAGTCGGCTCTACAGAATATGTTCTTGCATACGTGTGTAGGTCAAAATAATGGATACAAATTTTAGCAATGGCTTAAAACCTCCCCTCTTATACTACTTTCTTAACCGATCTATGCATGAGTTACTTTTTTTTACATAAGCACTATCGGAGACAAACTGCTATTGTTATTAATTGACTCTAGTGTCAGCTGCTAACAAAATCTTCACACTCTTTTAATCTCAGACCCATCAATTGAATTTCTAAAACTATCATATTTACTTATCTAACCTTATTAACCCCATCAGCATTAAAAATACCTATCACTTTTTACGTCTTCACTTAATTTATGTAAATTGGCAGAGCAAAACATCCAAACATCGATATAGGAAGGTGTTAAAAAACGGTTTTTTTTTTAAATGGCGTTGTTAAACATTTTTATGCGTTGATGGTTGATAAATATACAAAAAGGAAAAAATTAAACACATAATGACAGATTAAATGTCAACAAAATCAGGGTTATATCTTTGAAAAATGCAATAAAGCATTTTTAATGGATCTGATTAGAAGAGACTGGTTTACCAAAGTCAAAAACAAAATGTTAAATAAACATACTCAATATAAATATCTTATTAAGAAAAGATACCCTAACCTGTTGTCAAGTTGAATTCGAAACCCCTTTATCGAATTCAATCATGTCCCATTTGAATCATCTCAAACTTGATAGCTGTACAAACATAAAGTTCTATTCAATCACACCATCTTTTATTTTTTTTTGTTTTTGAAATGAGTCTTGTGTATCTACATCTATACAACTTGAATAAACATTTTAACATTTTAACATTTTGTGTGACCATAAAAACATTTTTCTTCACGCTGAAGTGGGCAATGAAAAATTAATTTATTTATGTTCTTTGGCTCTCGTTCTCCCTAACCCTCAAAGCTTGAAGCTTAAGTGCTTCTCGGTCAATAAAGGCTTTACATCAGCATCAGCCTTAAGTCCGGATCCAGAGTGTAGTGTAGACGGTACACATTTCGAATTGATTTGTATATGGTAGTTAAGTATACGATGACAGATATACATTTCACCAGATACACTTACCTATTCCTAAGTGTGTTTACCCCCATCTCTGGGTCTCGCTGACGTTTTCGAACACGGCACAGAAAAAAAGGGTTCATTAGAGTCGAATCTGTAGCCAAATATTTAATCCATCACTGTTTTCTTGACCACAAAAACACATTAAACAAATGCTGAAGCGCGCTCAGATCAATGCGGTCCAAATGACACGATGGGAACAACCACATTGGGCATTTGGGTACCGATTTTCAAAAGGTTAGATATCTGTGTGTTTGCTAAGCTTCTCACTGAAACTCCACGCATCTAATGGATTAGACAACATTTTGGTAAACATTTGGGTTAGTATCATTTAAGGCTCATTCTTAGTCATTACATTACTCAATGCACTGAAATTTAGTTTTAAGAAATAAACTAACATTAAATCATGGAAAAGCAACAGATGTCACAGTATTATCGCCTGTAGGCACATCAGACCATTGTGTCATATTTGTACATTTCACATGACAACCACACCAGTTAAAGTTAAAACCTTTAGAGAAAGTCCACTGGAACGGTCTCAATGACTTGTTCAGGAATTTTAACTGATCACTATATGCTTCATCGATAGTAACGTGGATCCCGGTGCAGATTTGATTGCAATCTTAATTCTTTGTGGAATGAAAAATTTTATCCCGAATAGAATAAAATCTTTTAGCCATAAAGAGGTTATTAAGATGTTACCAACCACACTGAGGAATACAGAATAAGTTCAAATAAGCTAGAAAGAAAAAACGGACATATTTAAAGCATTAAACTATTACATGATCAGAAATTAAGGCAAAAAATACTTCAATGTCCCAAGGGTAGTATAAATTTCTTATCAATTCTACATGAACACACGACGACTTCGTCATGATCACTTCCGAAGCTCGTTTTCAATGACACTCTCTTTGTATGCTCGATTGATAAAGCCTTTTTGCTGTTAATTCGAATCTACCAATGGGTCACATGGCTATTCCTGCATTTATAAGCGTAAACGATCCTATGGGAAGAGTCTTCTTTTGCTCTCGTTCAGTTGCTGAAGTACTTAGAAACCTCGACATTCATAAACCTGCTGGCTCTCATAGTATCCCTGCTATTGTTTTGAACAGGTTTTGTTCTTAGCTGGCAAAACCACTGCATAAGCAAATAAAGTAGTACTATACGGGTTTAAATCTGATATCCACAACATAAGCGATGGTGTGCCAGAGGGATCAGTTTTATCTCCTTCACTTTTTCATATTTGTATAAATGATCGTTTTCCTGAAACTTCTTACCCATTAAATTAATCGTTTTTAGATTCTCACCCTTTTTCTTCGGATGTGGACTACCAACAGTAACGTATGATAAGCTAATTAAATTCTGATCTTGACAGCATTGTGCAATGGGGAATCAAAAACCGTGTAGAATTTATGGCTAAAACACAAACACGCTTCAGCTTCAGCTTCGCCTGACGATTACGAGTTCAGCCATAGGAATTAATTTTACAATCGTAAGGAAATAACGTAATTTTACGTAATGTGACTCCAAACGGAAGCTCTAGTTCAAATTTGCTGAGCATTTGCTTTGTATGACAGCTCGATAGCTGCTAAAAAGTCAACAAAAGAAAATACAATTGCTTTTAGAGGGATTCCCATTGGTTATTACAGGTACACAGCTTCTTCCGCGATAAATTCATTTTTTTTCGATTTCAAAACTCATATTTTTTATTTTGAGAAAAAATAACAGCTGCTAGTGACAGAAGTGTCATTTTAGAAAAGTCATATTGGAAGTGTCATTCAAAGCAACCTTGAAGGAATGCCACTGTCTATGGGTGGTACTGGCAGTTCAGTTCTAGGTATGTGCATCACAAACCCAAAAATGCTGCTAATAATTTATAGGTTTTCTCTGAAGATGCAAGAAGTTTCTTACCCCTTCTAATCTGGCTATAATTTAAAAAGCCTATAGGTATTCGTCCTGAATATGGTACTTAAATCGTGGAAAGAAACTATATGCCTTTTTTATAGATTTTAAGGCTGCATTTGACAGCATTGATCGAGAGGCATTTTTTCGAAAACTTTTGAATATCGGCATATCTTCCAAAAATTATCAGTATTTTAAGTGCTCTTTAATGCTAAAGATTCAATAGCCATTTCGGATGGAGAAATACCTTTCCAATGATTTCAGTTCTTCAATGGGCCTAAAACAAGGATGTGCGTTGAGTACTCAACTGAAGAACTGAAATCATCGGAAAGGTATTTCTCCATCCGAAATTTTGTTCACTCTATTTATTGAAGATTTAGTGTAGCACACGTGAGGAGAGGTGAAATTTGTGGAAAAAATGTTCCGGGCATGCTGATGATATCGTACTTTTATGGGAATCCCCAGACTAACTCCAATAAATAATCTTCAAACTTAGAAAATACTGCGATACATAAAATTTATCAGTCGACCTTAGCAAATCTAATAATCTTTAGGAGAGGACACGGAAGATACGCTAGTTATGAAAAATGGAAGTACCAGGATGAAGAAGTTCAAGTTGTGAAGGAAGTTAAATACCTCGGTGTGACCATAACAAGTAACCTTTATATAAAGTTTCCCTCTGCGTTTCCTAAAAAAACTGCATTGCAAATAAATCCATCCATCACTCGGCAAAATATAAAATGTTTCAATCTGTGGGAAAATCTATTATGCTTTACTCCTCGCAAGTGTGGGCTACAAAGAGTATGAGGAATGAAAATGATTGAAGCGAGGTTTTCCTCCCCAATCAACAACGCCTAATAATTTGCTTCATATTGAAACAGGTTTGCTTTCGTTGTTCATCGACACGATTAAGATTCATTACGTTCGATTACGTTATCAAAATACTCCGATAGGATTCATCAAGACTGATCAAAAGAGTAGTAATTTTATAAAAACTTGGATCGATTTTGCTAATTTGACGGGTGAGTAAGTAAGTCTTTACTTCCTTGTTGCGAAATTGGATGAGAAATATCGGCAAAATTTCCTCAACCAGGCGAAAGCATCGCAGAATTGGAGAATCAAACTACTTCGATGACAAGAACTCAACGGATATGATTGCTTTTATTCTACGAGCCAGAGCGGAGATACTTTCTCTGAACTACATACTTCACCGACCAGATCTGTCTATCGAGCGCCAACTCTGCAGCACTCATGAGAGAGAGAATGTCGAACACTTTTTAGGATTTTGTCCAATCATCCAAGAAATTCGTCGGTACATTTTTGGGAAGAACCGATCGAAGCTGCGATATTTTAAAACTATTGAAAATAGATCTGGTTGAACGGTTGGGCCCACCATGAGTATATCATTTAATGAGTGACCAGAAGTCGTCTTGGCTGATGCATCAAAAACTACTCGAAGTTTCGTTGACGAACTTTCGGGTTTCATGACGCAATGATGAGGTATGACGTAGTGCTTTTGTGGAATATTGTCCTTGTTAATTGGCGTCATGTGACCCAATGCTTTATATTCCTCCATGAAGCTCTTCATCCTTGCTCAACTTGTTTTCTAAAGAAAGAAACCTTTTTCTTGCTGCTTGAAGGGAGTCACCTAAACCTGTGGTAGGATCCTCTTTAAATGGTAATTTAACCACAAATTTACCTTCAGAATTCAGAACTGTGTTTTTCTTGAAATGTTCTTCGCACTGATGTTCTTCTTCGCTTTGAGTGTTAGTGGGAATGTCATGGCTTTCTATTTCCCAGAAAGAACGAACGAGTTTATCCAACGATGTCAACGATGGCTTTGTTACTATGTGACAATGAGCATGCGAATTTGAAGCTGGAGCACTTCCGCCTACCATCCAACCTAGCACTGTGTTTCGTAAGATTGGTAGGTCGTTTGAAACTTTATATTCTTCTTGTAGAAACAGATCAAAGAATAGTTCGGCTCCCAATAACATGTCAATTTGCTTGGACTTGCAGAAAGATGGATCAGCCAGCTTGATGTAGGATGGAATTTTCAACATTGAGACATCGATTTCTTGACTAGACTGATAGTCACTTATCTGAGTCATGATGTTCGCTTCTACTATGGCTCGATAGGTCGACATCCTAGATTCAAATGTAATTGGGGCCACAAAATCAGATCTGCATTCTTGGCCACCTATTCCGCAGATTGACGTATCCTTGGGATACTTCTTGATTCCTAACTGCTGTAAGAAGGATGTTGTTACAAAATTCAGCTGTGATCCTGAATCAAGAAGAGCTCTGCATGGAATTCTTGTACCGTGTGCTGAGATCACATTGACCACTGCCGTTGCCAAAAACACATGACGTTTCTTGAAGTGTGTTCCTGCTGCTGCATTAACAGCTTGATGTGTGGGCTGCAAACTATCTTTTTCACCCAACGTACTTGGTGAGTTTTGCTGCTGCTTCTGCAAGTGAAGTAGCGTGTTGTGGGGCATGTTGCACTTCTGACATATTCGTGATGTGCATGATTGGGAATAATGGCCTTTTTTCAAACAGTTTCTGCATAACATCAGCCTGTGAACAGCTTTTCCTCGTTACAAACCTGTAAGAGATAAGAATTTAGTACAATTATATACCCCATGCTTACTTGAATTGCAAAAATGGCAAATCAGTGTCTTATCCTGATCAATCTCAGGGGGTATGGCCGCAGTTGACTTCCGTCCATTGTTGTAGATAGCGGTGACTTCTAGGCTCTGGAACTTCTTTTTGTCGTCTCGGGAGTTGATGGCTTCGAGAGTCTGGAATCTTGACTCAACAAAAGTCAGAAATTCTTGAATGGTGGGACTGCTTCTCGGATCCTTTAACGCGAACTCAATCTTTTCCCTGCTCTCCTTGTCCAGTTTTTGCAAAAGAAGATGTATTACTATTGGGTCCCAGTTTACGATGTCATAATTTATATTAGTTATGACTTGTAAGCACTCTTTTGTGTTGTCATGAAGTTTTCTTAAACTTGAACTTGTTGCTGTGGTATTTGGATGTGTTAGCAACATATTTAGTTGAGCGGTCAATAGCAATATTTTGTTGTTGAAGCGTTCAACAAGTACTCCCCAAGCTATCTCGTAGTTGCTGTCTGTTGGCTTAAAGTTTTGTATTAACTCTAGGGCTTTTCCAGTTACATTTGCCCTCAAAAAATATAATTTTTGTGCCGGTGGTATTGGCTGATTATGAATCATTTGCTTGAATAAGTCATGAAATTGTAACCAATTCAAATATTCACCGTCAAATTTACGTAGCTCGATTTTGGGAAGCTTCATCATTATATTCAGAGGTTTTGGATCACTTCCCATTTCTTGTGCTGTCGGAATGACCGTGAAAAGCTTCAGTAGTGCCTCCTCAACGCTTTCTTGTAGATTGAAGTATTCTTCTACTTCCTCTGCACTTAACTCTTGATCCAACTTTCGATACAAATTCGTAATCTCATCCCAATTCTGCTCCAGACTTCTTGCTTTTATTTGGGAGAATTGATGAGTATTATTTATGGATGACTGCTCATTAATCTTGATAATTGACTTCTTTAATATGTTTGTCAACAATATATATCGTGCCTTGTGGTTCATTTGCACACAAGGAATGGTTGGCTCTTGATTTGCCTTTGTAACAATCCCCTTCTTGATTTTGGGAATTGCACCCTGTTGCATAACAAATTCATGATCATCTTCTGCATGGCCCTTGGTTGTTTTAGCTTCTCCTGAACCTTGTTTCCTTGTATCACTTGGGTTTGGAAGCTCATGCTGAGTAAATTCTGCTATTCTCCTATAAATGTCGGCAGTCATGACTTCTGACGCCTTTCGAACCATTTCAAAATAGTCCTTTTTGAAATAGGGATGGTCCATGTGTTCCGAGAACCTATCTCGCAAAAGGGAATCATTGTTGTCGAATTATTCCCAAAGTGGTTCTAGTTGCGCCTTTTTCTTGTTTAGATAATCCAGCGTCTTCCTGATTGAACCATCTTTGTTAAAGTTGCGTACGATGGTGCAGATTGATTCGCCCAGTTTTTCTTGGTGAGCGGCGATTTCTTCAATGGTGCTGTTTTCATTCCAGTAAGCCATTTTTTTTGTTTTTTTTAAGTGTTTCACTATTTTTTATTAATTAATGAATTATTTATAACTTGCGCTTTGTTTTTTATTAAAATAACCACTTTTATTAAAATAACACTTATACAGGCTACTAAAACTCTTTTTAGTAGTGTCCTGTCACGGTCGCCTTCAATTTTGCAAAAGGCTAGGATGAACTTTACAAATTTCTCCAATGCGGAATGGCTTACAGAAAAAGAGTCCTTCAATTTTGCAAAGGGCTAGGATGAACTTTACAAATTTCTCCAATGCGGAATGGCTTACAGAAAAAGAGTTCTTAAATTTTGTTTTTTTTTTCTTTTTGCTGTATCTTTTCATTGAAATTATTTTTTTTTTTAGAAATGATTTGTGACCATTGTATAACTAAAACATTTGTTTGTCTTGAGCACCGTGTTGTGTCAAAAATCAAATCAAATGGGGTGGCGCAACAGTCCGTTGTGAACCAGGGCCTAGTGACTTACAACTCTCAACCATTCCTGTGTGCGAGTACTGTTGTCAGGAATGGAAGGGACCTACAATTTAAGGCCGAATCCGAACGGCTAGTTTGAGAAAGCACTTTTTCATGACAAGAATTACTCTTGAAGGATTTGTCAATTCCTCGCAAGAGGCAGTACCCGCGAAAATTAATTTTTTAAATTAAGCTGTCACAGGCAGGGATTGAACCCAAGACCCCTTGCATGACAGTCCAACGCACTAACCATCATGCCACGGGTACTACTACCGTGTTGTGTAATTAAAAAAAAAACGGAGGCTCAAGCGCAGGAGCCAGTTAAAAGAACAACTCTTGAAAATTAAGTTCAAATTTATTTTGCAATAATTTGATGGCTAAGCACTCTGTATGACAAGTTACGCAATCTTGTAGGAAGCAAACGTCTTCGATGTTTAGCTGGTTAATTTTTGTAGCCAAAAAATTAGTCAAGATTGCTTGACATTCATATTAGCTGACCTTCTCATTTTGTAAGAGATAAGGACCAATCATGACGAAAGCATATAAGACGACCACACATTCAAATTTAATGGAAATTATGGTGTCTCGTTAATTTCATAAATTAGTTAATTAAAATGGTAGCTAATGCCTCTAAGAAAAACACCCTATATTTCGTCCTTTTGCTCTGAATTTTTTTTCAAAATTCTGAAATATGCTATCTTATGCACAAATAAGGTTGAGAATGTTGGAATTTAAGTTTTTGAAACTATATTTTTCTTTTTTAATAATTCCACTTTTTATAACAATTCTGTAAGCTCAAAATAAGTTCTTTGTGTTCCAAAAATTAAAGGTTTAATGTTTAACTTAAAAATTGGCTATATACCTTATGATTTACTATAACTTACAATAATTTCGATAAAAGTTGAATCATGTAGAATTGAAATATTTGTATGTAGAGTTTTCTGATCATCATATTATGTACGCTTGCCCTTATAGCCAACAATAACAAGTCCGGTTTTATCAGTTGATATCTTGTAACGATAAATAATTCAAAGGATGGGTGGAGATACGTATATTAGGAGCATTTAAGAGATCGCATGTGATTAAACGCGATTCGCTTCAAAATGTCCGCAGATGAAAGGAATTCCATGTCGAACGAGAAATAAGTGATCATTAGGTGATCCGGGTAGCTCAGTGGCATCGCCATTGGGCTTAGGCTGTGGCTGGTTGCGTTTGCTTTGCATGCAGGTGCACTCAGATATTTTCTTGCCGCTGCTGCTGCTTTTATGCGGCAGGGCTGTTGCTGATGATGATGATGAGGCGAGTGCTGCGGTATGATCCTACATCTTCGAGATCAAGCCGGCCGGCCAGCGAGCGGCATCTTTAGGACAGGAATAACCATTTTATAATGTGGATATAAAACATGTATTTTTATGTCGATGGTCATCTGATGGAGACTGTGATTGCCTTTCATTTGAAGCCGATCGCGTTTGTGAGTCACATCATTAATGATGCGAAGTTAGATGAATGTAAAGGAAAGGGGCATACTTCAACTGGGATAGGCCATAGGCCCAAAGCCTGCGACAGCCATAACACAACCCATAATATAGTAGGTATACCCTACACGCATCCCCATCACAGAGATCTGGATGCTTGTAACGTTTAAAATGGGACATTACGCCTTGAGTCTATCCTGATGATAATGATGATATGGGCTGCGGCCGGCCGGTGGCGGCGGTTCAGTGTATTAAATGTAGGTACGTTAATTTGTATCGTCATTCTGAAGGATCATTTGCAATCAAATTTGGAAAAAATCAAATGCACTTTATTTTCATTTTATTGCTATCGTTCGAAGGTATATCTACCTAACATAAGCTGTATAAAGGTGATGCGATATCAATGTCCATGGTTATTGCTTATATACGCGCTTTAGGATCAGCTACACTAGGAAAATACATTATTTGATTGTTATCAGTAGGTTTGAAAGATTATTTTAATTAAGTTCGGTGTAGTCAATAGAAATTGATCGTAAAGTTTTTGTTGTCCAATTCGATACAAGTTTAAGTATAAGTTGATATTCTGTTAACATATTAAATCCAACTATCATCGTGTACGATCTGGATTTGTTTCCTTTTGTATTTTAACTTTATTCTGAAATATATACACACACAAATATAAATTGAAAGCTAATAAATGCATAGGGCAATGAGTTCAAAATTTGTTTTATTACATTTTAATTAATTCAATTTACCTTAATTAAGCACAAGTGATCTTGTTGTGATTTCAGAACGGAATATATGCTTTGGGGAAAATAGTCAATTGCTAGTGGAAGCACTATCAGCAGGGTGGCGTTATAAGTTCACCATTTTTTTAGTAGGTATTCAAATCATATAGATGAAGACTGGAAAATGATAGAAGGTAGTCGGGGGAATGAAAACTTTGGATGTGTCGAATTTTCAAACCGTATTGTCTCAAATTATTTTATTATACTTATTATTTTCATTTCATTTTGCAGTTGTCAACTTTAAAGCCGTCATCTTTTAATATTTGATAAGTGAAGACCACACTGTTAATACTTTTAATAAAAATGCAACGATAAACGCTTAAGAACGCAATCAGATTGTTTAAACTCACAATGCGGTTCATGATTTCCAAACTAAAGCACTTTTGGGTAATCGGTATAAAGCACCTTCATCGTATGTTCCCTTTAAGAAAATCTAGAGATATTACTGCTGAAGCCCAAAGTTTTGTCGATTTTGCATTGATCTTTTAATCTAGGCTTTTCAAAAAATACATTGCATATTACATAATATTAATTCCTTTAAACGTCATAGTTTGTCGCATTTAAATGTCATAAATAAAGGAACAATTTTTGAAAAGCCTTATCACTTTCAACATTTTACTGCTTTTTTTGGTTCTTTTGTTGGCGGTGTGATTGGAACTTACTTAAGGTAAACAAATTGATCTAACGAGCTTTGATTAATCGTTTTTCATTAGAATTTGATAATTTTTTTACGCATTAATACATATTTTTTGTAGTACCCGTGGCATGATGGTTAGTGGTTTGGACTGTCGTGCGAGAGGTCTTGGGTTCGATCCCTGCCTATGCCATCTAACGTTTTTTTCACGGCTACTGCCTCTTGCGAGGATTCTCCAAGAGTAAGTCTTGTCATGAAAAGTGCTTTCTCAAATTTGACGTTCGGATTCGGCTTAAAACTGTAGGTCCCTTCCATCCCTGACAACAGTACTCGCACACAGGAATGGTTGAGAGTTGTCAGTCACTAGGCCCTAGTTCTCAAACGGACTGTTGCGCCACGCAATTTATTTATTTTAATACATATTTTTGGAACTCACTTATAACTGATTTTGAGTACTAGAGAAAATTGTGGGCTTAGAACTTATGCCCAAACTCCAATGGAGGAATATATCGACCTCCAATTACAGAACAAAACTGAATTCACTCCTACTGTCCGCGGAAAATTATATGTGTTTGAGCAAAATTGAATGTTTCATAAAGGAGACGCATAAGGTGCCCACAAATGCTTATGGTAAAGAAAAAAATAAATTTAAAGAACCTTGATTTGATTCAATTTTTGCGCGAGCGAGAAAATTATCATTTGCTTGGCTTGATGAGTTTAGACGTGGTAACGAATATATTATGCATTGAACACATTTAAATTTATAAAGCGCCTTGTAAGAAAAAAGAGTAAACTATAAGAAGCTGAGGCAGAAAAGCTAGCTCCCTCTGAATTTTAGAACTTGGCCCGAAAACTAAATGGATCGAAGTATATTATCAGTCGAGGGTTGGATACTTCTACTCTACGAAATCATTTCAATCAACTGCTGAACCCAAAAATGTTGGACTAAGTCATGATCTACTATGCCCAACCCTATATTCGAGATTTTAGACAAAGCAATTTCCTAGCATGACGGTCACGTATCGGTCAACGCACGAGCAGATGGGAAAGCGGCAGGTTCAGACAGGAAACCAGCGGAATTCTGCAGATATGGCACGGAAGAACTTATTAAGAACCTAGCAAACATATATAATCAAATTTTTTAAACTGGAATCATCCCTCAGCAGTTTAAAGATGCTTTGATTTTTCCGATACACAAAAAAGGCAACATCCAGCCAACTATAGAGGAATCTCGTTTTTGAACGCTTCCAATAAAATCTTTACTGTGATTCTATTAAAGCGGCTGAACACGTGGATAGACTCGAATAATCTATTATGTGCGTCTCAAGCCGGATTCAGGTCGGGTTACTCGAGCATCGATCATAATATTCGTTCTAAGGAACATTGCTGAGTCTTTTTGTGGATCTTAAAGCTGCATTTGACTCAGTTGATCGAAACGCATTGACTTTCAAGTTGTTTGGATCCGGGATGTCGTTTAAGTTTTGAAGAGTTATTTAGAACTTGTACGCAGACACGAGAGCAGCGGTATGGAATGGAAAGCAGGTATCTGAATGGTTTCAGACGCAGTCGGGAGTGATCTCAGTCCTAGCTTGTTCGCACTATTTATAAATGACAACACTGACGCATTACCAGGAGGTGTTAGATATGCTGGAGAAATTATTAAAGCCTTACTCTTCGCAGATGATATAGTCTTGCAGGCAAACTCACAGCAATCCTTACAGCTTATGATAAATCGACTTTCGGAATATTGTAGACGATACAGCTTGGTAGTGAACCTGAAAAAGTCGAAAGTGATAGTTATCAAGAAAGGTGGAGGAAGGTTAAATTCAAGAGAACAATGGTACTTCAACAATGAGAACATAGAAAGAGTGAAAGAAATATTTTACCCAAAACTTAAGTGTGGAAAAACACCTCAACGATAAACTTCTTAAGGCTAAAACCGCGATAAACGTTGCATGGAAAAAATGTTTCAACAACAAAAACATTGCGCATAGCAGTAAATATAAAGTTTTCGAAGCAGTATCTCAATCAATCCTGTTTAATGCAGCCCAAGTGTGGGGAGCAAACAAATTTGAGACTATGGAAAAACTCCTGAGATCTTATTTAAAACGAAAATTCCGCCTTCCTTCATGCACCCTAAACTACATGATAATTTTAGAAACAGGCTTATCCCCACTCTTCCCAAAAACGTGGAAGCTGCAAGTCGATTACATTCTGAAAGTACTACATATGTCTAACAATTGCTTTTAAAAAAAAGCAACTTTACAAGCGATACAAAGCAAAACAGGATGGGTTAAAGAGTGGATTAGGCTAGCAGAAGATACAGGTGTAACTTAAAAACTTATTGAAGAGAGTACATGGAAATCGTCACTGTATCAGGAAGCTGGATACAAATTTTAGAAATGTGTTCACAGAACAGGCTCCAGCTCACTTCATCGGATGATCTATAGCAGGCTGATTTACAATCTTAATGAAAGAAACTACTTCCAGGACATAAATACTGTAGAGCAGATATCCAACATGTTTCGGCTAAGAGGTGAACTGCTAAACATAAATTACGTTCCACATCGCGAAGATCTTCCACTGCTTTTATATATTTATATTCCATATTTTTCATTTTGTCGGAGTCCAGAAAGAAACTAGAAGAAATGTACTTGGTAGAGACTTTTTATCAGAAAACGAAACTTTAGCTCTCTTAAATGAAGTAGATGTGTCTGAAATGCTTGTATATTGGAAAACAGCACTTATTTATAGAAACAGGATTAGAGATGAACATTTTTAATTAACACAACTGCAACTTAATTTATTACAAAACTTTAAAACAGTTAAAACTTTGTCTATCAGGCAGACGGCAAGAACACGCTTTAAAGATTTTTAATGAAATTGTACAAATAATTGCAAGTAAATAAAAATTTACTACATATTTTTGGTTAAATGAACAAAATTTATTTTTAAACTATAGGAATACTCGTACTTTCATCATTAAAAAAGGTTTTCAATTAGAATCTCATTTGCTGAAAAAAATGTTCAGTGTTTAGGTTTTAAAATAAGTAATTTGTACACAGTGATGAATTAATTCACATGATTAATTTCAACTACAATTTTCTTGCTTGTGACCGTACAACAAATCCCCCCCCACCACACTTAAAGCCTAAATCTTTTTGTGTGTAGCCCACTTGACGCATGACCTTTCTCTGCTAGGAGATCAGGAGATCACCTAGAAAGAGCATTATTCCGTTTTTTCTCTTGGTTCTTTGGCGCGAATAGATTATGGCACAACGTGGGTGCCATTTTGTTTTGGTGACATCTGTCAAATCTTTTGTTTATTATTCACTTGTTTTTGCCAAATCATCATATTGCTAGTTACACGATTTATTATCGAAATAAGTGTCCGTTAATGTAACGTTACAGGCATTGCACCCATTTTACAGTAGACATTGTGGCCCTTCAGAGTCCACTCTTCAACGGTTGGTGGCAGAATTTGAAACGACCGGCTCAACAAACAATCAGCCCACACCCGTACGTTTAAGGAACTCAAGATCAGCCGAGAACATCACCGCGATCTTGAAAAGTGTACACCAGAACCCGAGGCAGTCTATTTCTCGCCGTGCACAAGAACTCGGCCTTTCGCAGACTTCAGCTTGGCGAATTGTGCGTCGGGACTTGGGCCTACACCCGTACAAATACCAACTGAATTAGGAGCTTGAAGTTTCTGACCATAGACAATGCCGTTTGTTTGATGACTGGGCTTCGAATCGTTTCGAAGCGGCCCCAATTTTCGCCGAAATATCATTTTTAGTGACGAGGCGCATTTTTAGATGAATAGCTGTGTTAAGAAGCAAAATTTCCGTATATTTCCGAATCTATTTCAAGCATTTTACATTTGGACGTGGTTTCTTAATTAATAGCAGACATTTTTCCAAACACATCCCAATAAGAAGTCTTGATCTGAAACAAAATGAATTGTTTTTTTAACGTTTTTGAACTCGTCATATAAGATATTCACATCGATACACTCAGCCATTTAAATCAATGGTTACCTTCTAATAATCTGCTCAGTGAGTTCCAAGCTAGCTTCAGATCGGGATACACCACCGTCGATCACATGCTGACTTGTTTCAACCAATAAATAAGAAACTAATTGCATGTTCGTTGATTTCAAAGCTGCTTTCGAAACCGTGGATCGAAGTGCATTATTTTACAAGCATTTCCAGTTAGAAATGTCGCTTAAGCTTAATTTATACAAGACTACCAAAGCATCAGTGTGGAATGGTCAATGCTTATCAGAGTGGTTGCAAACAAAATCAGGAATTGGACAGGGCTGTGCACTCGGTCCATGGTTGTTAGCACTCTTTATTGATGATATCGTCGAAGCATTACCAGCAGGAATCAAGTACGCAGGACGAGATTGTTCTGCTCTCGTATACACCGCAGTCATTTCAGCTAATGACAAATAAGCTTGCTGAATATTGTAAAAGGTGGAACCTAGTGGTAAATTTAAGTAAATCCAGAGTGATGGTTTTTAAGAATGGCGGAGGAAGATGGGGTGCAAGTGAATAATAGAACTATAATGGTGAAAGCAAAGAGTTGGTGAAAGAATACAAATATCTAGGAGTGTGCTTATTAAGGCGAAACCGGCTATAAACGTTGCGTTAAAGCAATTTTTTAATAATAAGGAAATAACGCATACCAGTAATTCAGGGCCTTCGAAGCTGTATCGGAATAAGTCATGTTTTATGCGGCGCAAGCTTAGGGAGGTCGGAAATATGAAGAAGTGGAAAAACGGCTTGGATTTACATTAAACGGATTTTAAACATTCTTTCGATTACGCTAAACTACATGACCATGTTGGAAACAAAGTCTATCGCCTTTATTTATAAAAAGACTCAAGCTGCAGGTTGATTACATCCTTAAAGCTCTGGATATGCCAATTAAACATCTCCCAAAGAAAGTAGTTCTTCAAACAATCCAATCCCGAAGTGGATGGTTTAAAGTCTGGATAGAACTTGCCGAGCCGGTGGATGTTGACCTAAACTACAGTAACCTTGCCTCTTGGGAACCAACCTTACATCGCCTCGTCTGGATAAAGCCTCACTGCACCGCATGATTTAAAGTAGACTAGACTACGATCTCCGGGAATGAAACTACTTCCACGACCATCGAACAAATTTCGTGCATGTTCCGGCTAAGAGGATAACTCCTTAATATGAACTAATATCTTCACCGCGATGACTTATCGATTTTATGCAACCTATGCAACTTGGAAAAGCGCGAAGATGTTTTTCACTATCAACCGAATTATTGTTAAAAATTTATATTTAAATAGAATCAAAATCTAAATCTAAAAACTAATAGTTCTTTAAGAAAATGCTATATACCTTAAGGTCTCACAATTTTTTTTTAACTGTAAATTAAACGTAAAAAAAGTGTTATAATCTTTTAGTGTAAATTTACAGTGTACCTAATTAACATTTTTCAAAAAAATGCCCTTAAAAAAATGCGTTTATGAGCAATTTTCAATAAAGTATAGTTTTATGACCTAGTACCCGTGGCATGATGGTTAGTGCGTTGGACTGTCATGCAAGGGGTCTTGGGTTCAATCCCTGCCTGTGCCACCTTAATTTAAAAAAATTAATTTTCGCGGGTACTGCCTCTTGCGAGGAATTGACAAATCCTTCAAGAGTAATTCTTGTCATGAAAAAGTGCTTTCTCAAACTAGCCGTTCGGATTCGGCATAAAAATTGTAGGTCCCTTCCATTCCTGACAACATTACTCGCACACAGGAATAGTTGAGAGTTGTAAGTCACTAGGCCCTGGTTCACAACGGACTGTTGCGCCACCCTATTTGATTTGATAGTTTTATGACACCGTTTTTCCCTAAATATTTTGAGAGAAGTATAAAGGAAGTATAAATTAAGTTCAACATAAATGCAAGTTCTGTCCGAAGGTTTTAGAAGTTTATTTTCCTGAAGTTAAAAATATTGAATTAAGAGTTTGCTCTGGTAACATTTCATTTATATAAAGTTTCTTTGGGTTTATTAAAACATTTTTTGAGTGCATTACTTTCTGCATACAATTAGATAAGATGAAAACTCGGTCGAAATAATAAATCAGGCAATTGTAACTAAACAAAACACATAATATCCAAGCTCTTAGCTTTTCAAGTCTCAGTCCTATTTCTCCAATTAAAATTGTAAACACATTCAAACATTTACAAAATACAGTACCCATACCAATGTAGAAAACTTAAGTTAAAATGCAAAACAAAAAGTGTTTTTCTGCTATGATTTGCTCTAGGAAATTCGATACTTAGTATGTTACGATTTTACATCACCAGAGTTTACGTCAAACATTTTCTGCATCTACTAGAGCTCAGCCTGAGTTTTTATAGCTTAAGCATAAGACTTAGCAAATACCAGATACCGAATCACAGTTCAATGAGCACAACGCATATAGGGTAGCTCCGGTCGGCCGGCCCCGGTACATGAACAGGAACACCGAACACGTTGGTAAAAAATGTGATGTTGTTTGTCGCGAATGAAAATAATGTTTACTCCACTTATTATGCAATTCGTGTTCGCATCACTTGCAACCCATGTCTCCATTAACTTGGTGCTGGATTAGGTTACCTTATACACATACCACGGCGGAGCGCAGCAGCGTCGCTGCGCGGTGCACCAATGTAATGGTTTCTGTTGCTGAGGTTGATTTTTTTGAGATTTTTGTCTTTTATAATACTTCTTGCTACTCCAACTGGTGTATCGCTGCATTTGTAGAGTCGTGCTTTCTTTAACCATCAAGCGAAATACTCGTAGAGCTTGCCTCCTAAATCGCAGCCTATTCCGTTCACGTGTTCAGCAATTACTTACTTACTAGTGCAATAGTTATTTTCTTGTAACAGATCCCTGAACGTTTGTTGGCCTTAATATTCTTGGTAATGCGAGTTAAGCAAGTCCTGCAATAATTTAGAAAATATTTTCCACTAGAGATGGGGTCCAAAATGTCCGTCGTCGTCTACAATCATCAACCCCAGCAAAGCCTACGAGTTGAGTTTTTTTTTTCCTCCAGAAATGTGGTCAAGGCAAAATGTTATTGTTATAGCTGACATGAATTTTGTATGCTTTAACATTCGAAACCAAAAATATTAATTCTGTGCGGATAGAACACACATTTTCACTTTCCATCTCGCCCCTTTCTACACTCTAAGTTAGGTTAAATCCTTTTTGGGCAGGATGGGGTATGGGATTGAGTTTGATTCAACACACAAGTTGGGATGCGGGGCAACAGGCAACTTATTATTCGTTCCATGTTCAAAGTTTATATCGTATAAATAGCGGCATAGAATGTGGTCGGTCAATCGAAGCCCAGTCGACCATCAATATTATGTGGGAGGGGAGAAGGAAATAAGGGAATTATGAGAAAATTTACGATGAGAAAATGAAGTGGGCATATTTTTATTGCTTTGATTAAGTCCGGAAAAGTTTATAGAATTATTTTTTTTTCTCTTTTTGCTGTGTGAGATTATTAAATTGTATTTTATTTTGTGGGGCTGCTGGGTTGATTATTATCAATATACTCGAACAATGTATAACATACCTTTTTAATAATATTAAAAATGGTAACATGATGGTCTGTTGATGGTGAGAGAACGGATGTAATTTTAGATCGAAATTGAAAATCATAAAATAAATGATTCATCGTTCTTTTCAAGACAAAAAAAGTTTAACCATGTTCGTTGTTAGTTTCGTAAGCCGAAACCAACGTAAGAATAATAAACACTCTTCACGGAGTTTGATTGTTAGAGAGTATTTGAAAAAATAGGTTCAATTGATTCCCCTTAAGGCAAAAGAAAAAATATGGAAAAATAAAATTAACAATTTTATTACATATCGATGCCTTCGCGGAAGAATGTATTAAGCGACATTTTTTTTCGAAAATGACTTTTTGATGAGGAACTATACAATAAATTAAGCGCCACATTTTGGCTTGAGTTTCGCTTTCCTATAATTCCATGGGCGATTCAAGTGATAGCGAAATGGGAACCCATCCCCCAAAAAAGAAGGCATATTTTAATGAGGGAGTGGTGGATGCGAGATCTAAAAAAGCAGTCAAGCCAAAAAAATCTTTGCAAGCAAATCCGTGCAAAAAACAAATGTGGAACAAAGTTTCCTAATTCGCAAAGGCAAGATCTTACTTAAGACCCTAGATTTTTCAAGCCGGGTTGTGTCGTACGCTCTTGAAATAAAAACTGCAATAAATACATCAGCTACGGATAAAAGAGGTAAAACTCTTCCAGCAAAAGCTACTTCAGAAGAACTTAAAGCAGCTGTTTGGCAGTTTTATAGAAAGCTTGCCAAAAGTCCCATCACATTATTGCCGATCCTCGACCAATCGCACTTATCTGCCAACAGAATACTTTAGCATATCCAATTTATACAGGAACTAAAAATCAAAACAAGTGGAAGAAGGTAAAAATGCTGTTTCCGAAAAAATATTCCGAAGGATTTTCAAACCCTATAATTTTGACATCCACGTTCCGAAAAAAGACAAGTGCACCTTTTGTGAAGCACATAAATCCCACGTGTTGGAGGACAAAGAGAAAGTTCTTGTTTTGAAGCAGCCAAAAATTATTTATGGATGATCAGGAAAAGGCCAAAAACTGACCATCATTCGTGTGTGCTAGTTTTGATCTACTGAAAGTCTTAAACGTTCCACATACGCAAAGCATGCTCTTTTACTGTTCAAGAAAGTACGCATTTTATAACGAGACTATCTATGAAAGTGGAACTCAAAATGGCTTTGCTTTTCTTTGGGGTGAGATTGATGGAATGCGGGGAGCAAATGAAATTTGTTCAATTCTCTTTATGTACTTAAGCATTGTTTATGCCAGAGAAACTGTGACTTCCATTGCCCTGTATTGCGATTGCTGTCCCGGCCAAAACAAAAATCGTCAGATTATCACAATGATTTTTTTGTTTCTTCAAAAGAATGCTAAGAACATAAATCAAATCTCTCTCACTTTTCTTTTGTCAGGGCATACTTATATGCCTGTTGACTCTGTTAATGCCACCATAGAGCGATTCGTCAAAAAAAGAACAATTTGGACGCCGAAGGAATGGATAACCATGATTGCCAATTCAAGGATAAATCCAAGGCCTTACGAGGTTATAAAAATAACTATAGATGATTTTCGCGTAGTATCTGTAGACCATGAAAATGTTCTAAGCGACAAAAACTTTGTATTTGATCGAAATTTCGTCCATGTAATGGTACAAAAAAAAATGTGGCCTAAATCTCAATCAAAATTATGCTTATCACTTTGAAATACACAAATAATTGCCTACACAGGAGGTTTTTTCGTCTCCTGTAAAATTATTAAAATGTCGCTTAATACATTCTTCCGGGAAGGCATCGAATGTTTCTATGTTTTCAATTTCACTTTGAATGAAAATAGATATCGATTTGTTTATATTATTTTAAAATGCAAGCTTAAATTTTACCGATTAATCTTCTTTATTATAAAATAAAAGCCTTAAAACATTTCTAAAATGACAGTTCCGAAATTAACAGATTCCAAAATGATACTTTATATTTATTAATAGCCGAATGACTACCAATGTAAAAATTTTGGGAAATTCAAAACTGTTTTGTTGTGTATTTATTCTGGGGCGTATACGCAACTTTTCCATATCTTTCATGAAAATGTTAAACGGTTTACAGGCCACAAGTAAGTATGAGGAATTTTAGGAGACCATGAAGTAATGTATAAATTTACCATTAATATGAACTTTGTTTCTAAAATATTTATATTGTCAAATTTTCTAACTCAAAAAATATTTAAGGTATGTTAAAACTTAGTTAAATATTGAACTATCTTCCTACACCAACTGTCAAAGTGTCTGTCACTTTAATGAAGAAAGGTAGACTTTTCTACAAGAGTTCATATGAGACAGCTTACATTGTATAAGTTAAACAAAACACCATAATTGAATGCTTATAAAGGTTGACTTTTTAGCTATTATCTTTTATGAAACACTAGTTCAAACAGCTGACGCACGTTTCGTGTTTTGTTTCACTGTCAAACATCTTCAGTCTGGTCTAAAATTTAACCATGAATCGTCTTACAAACAAACAACGCTTGCAAATTATTGAATTTTATTATCAAAATGCGTGCTCTGTTGGGAAAGTTCATCGCGCACTTCTTCCATTTTATGGTAAGTTTAATCGATCCATTGCACGCTTACACGCTTAGGTAGAGTGCTAACTGAAGACAATATCGCAGCTGTATCGGCCAGTGTTAATGATGACCATCAATTATCGATTCGTCACCGCAGTTCTCAGCAATGGGGCCTATTTTACTCAACAACGTGGAACATTTTGCGGAAGAATTGAAGCCGAACGACCGACTGCAACGTAAAATTTTTTGTTGAATGGGTTCTTGAAAGTTGGCTGGAGATCCACTTTTTTAACGAAAATTGTGTTCAGCAATCGAAGTTCATTTTTACTCAATGGGTAAGTAAATAACTAGAATTGTCAATTTTGGAGTAAATATAAACCAGAAGCATTACAAGAGCTACCAGTGCATACAGAAAATAGACATATTGAGAAGCGAGTTGGGTAAACATTTTATTTTTACGTTCGGGGGCTTGTCAATTGGCCGCCTAGATCGTGCAATTTAATGTTTTTAGACTATTTTTTGTAGGGCTATGTTAAAGCTCATGTCTATACAGGCAAGCTTGCTTCAATTGAAGCATTGGAAGACAACATTGAAGCATTTATTCGTGAGATATAGGCCGAAATGTTGGAAAGAGTATGCCAACGTTTGTATGCTGAACGTTGAACTTGTCGAGTTGTAGAAGCTGAGTAAAGTCAATGATTCTCGAGAATCTTCTCCAGATGAGTCCTGAAACTTAAGGACGGTCTTATCACTCTACCTTCCTTGAATCATCACCCTTTCCCACATAAACAAGATATACAAACCAACGTTTTATGTCACCAACTCCCATTCCACCTCCCACGTTGTAATAGCGAAAAAGCTAGACAGCGCTCCTCTCTCCAATGCCCCTTCTCACTCTAGGTAACCTAGCTGAATTGCTGTTACTGAATCCTAATCTTTTCTTCACATATAAGAATGATGTTCTTATCATCAACTGACTCCTCACCCTATCTTTTCCTCTTCAACCACCTCTTATCTTATCTTATTGGGCTGGATCTAAGGTGTTAAACGACCCATTCTGATGATCAGCCTGGCTGGGGGCCCAATTCAAAATAGCCCAGTCTCTAACGGAGTTTCCTGATACCTGGTGACCTCTGGATTAACTAGTCTTATCTGTATATGCGAATCTCTGTACAGGCGGACCTCTCTTTCTTTGCATCGCGTGGGACCAAAAATAAAAAACAACAAAAAAGAACAAAATAATGATCTCTTCAAGATCAGGCTGCAGTTTGGCGTCAAAGCCTGTTGCCGGATCTCCTGCCGCCAACACAGAGAAGAAAGTAGTGGAAATTCATGGACCCTCCTCTGCTGTAGGTAGCAACGAGAGTAGGAAGGTAGCGATGACAAATTCCAGAAGTGGCAGGGTTGTGAATAATGGCCCTACCACTGCTAATGAGAGTACATCCAGAAATGGAAAGGGAAAACTCTCAAAAAGCCTATATAGACAAAGGCGGCAAGCAGCAAAGGCGAAACGTCTCTTAAGGGGTCCATACCGACACCAAAACGGCCTCGTGTGCACAACACCAGCACTTCTCTCAATCTCATCAAGAAACATGCCAGTTACTAAACGTCACGAAGGGCAAAGTCGTGGTTCCGGTCATTGACAGGAGCGATAATGATGGCACAATATCGGCTGATCGTTAAGCTGGTCAAGGAGAAATTCTCGGTTGGCTTTTAAAGCATTTTGAGAGAGCTTCCAGGACCACTTTCTTCCATAAGCGATGGGGGTTGGCATCAGGGTCATGTCAAACTCATGGTTTGTGGCGACCAGAGGTCTTGTGACTTATACAAGCTCACTGTCAGCCGGTTAGGTGAAGTTTGGCCAGGTGCGAAGCACGAGGTTGCCGCTATGGAAGACATTTCTATAGCAGACCTAGAGCCCGCATTTGGATTTCAATCGAACCTGCTGGTATTGAGGACATTCTCGAGATGGTCAAAGTTTGTAACCCATCTCTTCCAACGCACAATTGGAAGATAGCCAAGCTAGAAGAAATGAAGGGTCTTTATAGGATTGCCATTATGGTACTCAATAAAGAATAGTTGGCTCCTCTAGCCTTGACAAATAGCTCCATAAACTATGGCTTCGAATCCATTAAAATCCAAATTTACAAAAAAGATGAGGTTAACGCGGATAGCGGGCCTCCAACAACAGCCGAAGGTGAACTCTTCTCTCCTAACAGAAAGTGACGATGCACCTCTAAAAAAGTCGTAGACAGTCCTTAATGGAGACTGAGAACGACCTAAACATGATCCTTCTGAGCGAGGACGAACTCTTGGGTTCATCCTTAGACTCAGAGGATCAGAACAGAACCGTGGTGGAGGTTGATCTACCTAATTGTAGCCAAAATTCTGCAGTTAGTACAGATTAATCTCCAACACTCCATAAAGGCCTCGGCCTCACTTCTTCTCCGTCTGGCAAAAAACGGTGAAGGCATTGTCCTGATCCAAGAGCCATGGATTGTGGGATCCATTGTTCGTGGACTCAGGACCCCTGGGTACCACACACTGTGTGTGACAGATAAAGGTGAACCTAGATCTTGCACACTAGTAAAACGTAGCATCAATTTTTTCCCTCCAACATTTCAGTGACAAAGATACCACCGTAGCTAGGTTGAAAACAACCAAATCAAGTTTTTGGCTAGTGTCGGCGTATCTTGGCCATGACCACCTTGGCCCTCTCCCTGGAAAAATCCTTGAGAGAATCGCCACTAGGATCCGCCTAATTATTGGGCTTGGGAGCGATGTTAACGCTCATCACACGGTATGGAGAAGTACGAATTTCAACGACAGAGGTGAGTCTCTCTTTGATTATATTCTTGGTACCAACCTCTTCGTAAGTAATGTTGGTAATGAACCAACCTTCATCACTAAAACTTAGACATAACTGCTGTCTCAGATACTATATACACCATATGATCTTGGACTGGAAAGTATCCAGAGAACACTCGTTCTCTGCCGTTTTTGCAAGACATAATCTTTTCTTCTGCCGTACCCGTGGTGATTGTCATTCCAGGGGTACTTTACTCAATCCCTGCATATGCAATCTTAAGTTTTTTCACGGGTACTACGTCTTGTGAGGAATTGACATATGCTTCAAGAGTAATTCTTGCCATAGAGAGTGTCTTCTCAAATTCGTCGCTCGGATTCTAAAATTGTAGGTCCCCTCTATCCCTATCACACATGAATGGTTGAGAATTGTAAGTCACTAGCGTCTAGTCCTCAACGGGCTAGGATGCGCCACGTAATTTATATTCTTATAATCTTTTCTTCCGTCCAAAGTGTCAAATCAATTGTGATAAGTTTCGCTTGCAAGGACTTCCTATCAGCTAATCTTCAAAATACCAGCAAGCATTCAAAACCAAAACATAGAAATCGAAGCTTACCTAAAATAATTGCCATATTGAGGAGAGAGCATATGTATACTCGTAAGTATTATAGCAATCATTTCGCATAAAGCTTAAACGTGCCTGACTTTGAACATCACGATTCGGAATAAGCGCAATCTGGTATTCTAAACTCAAACCACACACAACAAACTTTCTGCCTGTTCTCACATTTTATTAAGATATTCAAATCGCTCAATATACAACCAAGACGACGACGACGACTGTACGTAGGTAAGCGAACGAACGCACCACCAAGTGATTCGTCCTAGTTCCTCAGTAGGTATAGATATACCTGCTCGTACACACTCTATAGTCTATAATAAACAGCCACCATCATCCATATGGAATCCTCACGCAGAATTGCAGGAGCAGATAAGAGTGGGAAGTGAAGCCAAGATTATGGGGCAAAATAACGAGCATGTTGCAATTGCATGTTGTGTACACCATTTAAAGATTTTAAGGAGAGGAGTGATAAGTATTGAAAACCATGTTGAACCCTGGCCGGAGACAGGGACAGATGCAATTCGCCACGCAGGTGATTCTGGCCCCACAATCGCTCAGTTATCGCACACAGTTCACAGTTTACCTTATACTAACGTTTGGAAAGCCACAGAGTCACCGTGATGGTAGGTACGTTCTCTTCCCTTCTCAGCAGTTAACCGCGACGCGTACGGAAACGACCGACCGACGAGACCACCACTTCAGTGGTCACAATCGTCCTGGCTGACACTCTGTAAGTCTGTTGCACACGCGAGCACTGGCCAAGGGCTACCCCTTGCGCCATTTCTCCGCAATCGCGTCCCCGTCATCGTCACCGCCGCGCCTGCCGCCTTGAAATCCATGTTCGAGTCCCAATCTATCGGATCGCAGTCGAAAGCAGTATAAGAGTAGCGGCGCACACCGTATCCATGGAACACGTAGACGGTGGTCATAAGTTTGTTCGATATCGTGTAACATGAGTTTCTACTTAACCAGCTTGAGGCTGCTACTCTTCTGCTGCTGCTGCTGTTGTTGCTGATGGTTGATGGTGCTGCTGCTGCTGGTGCTTCTGCTGCGGGCAGTATCGCCCGTATCTGGTGTATCTACAGCATGGCGATGATGCCAAGAAGGCTCTTCCTCAGAACTCTAGTCCTGATGTGCCTGATGCCTGGTGCGTAATTTTCTCATCCATTTCGAGGCCGATAATTTTTCACTTATGTAAATGATTAAATATCGTGTTCGGCGCGGATTGTCTTGTGTGTAGGTTAGGTTAGGAAAGACAACGACAACATCTACGCGACGACAACACTTTTGGATCTTGGATGGCATACCTCCACTCACCCTCAGTACACCACAATAGGTGAGGTTTTATTGTGACTATAAAGCTTGACATTCTGTTGCATTTAAGATTTAAGGAACAAGTATAGGCTTAATGAAAAAAAAAATGTTGTTACCTGCCTAACCTTTGTTACAAGAAAAAGGGTATTCATGTTCATCATAGTTTTTATTGAAAAGCTTAATTGGTTGTTAATTTAATGGACGAAGTGTATTTTTGTGACTTGAAATACATTGTATGCATAGAGGAAACGTGAGACATGAGAGTAGAGAATAAGCACCACTGCGTCATCCATTATAGTGCTACATCCCAATTAAACTTGTTATAAGCTCCCGAAAATTTCCAAAATCAATTTATTGCAGTTGCTAAGAAGCTCTTCAATATAAGAAAAAAAACATAACACTCTTAAATTTGAAAACGAGTTTGCTAAAATAATTACCTCATAAATCCGATGGCCCGGATAGTATTCCGCCTATTTTTCTGAAGAGGTGTTCTTCAACGCTATTAAAACCACTGCGTAAGCATTTTCATTATTCCTACTTTACAGGTCTCTTTCCGAGCGGATGGAAAACAGCATTTGTAAAGCCTGTCCCTAAGAAAGGCGAATGATCCTCCCTCTCTAAATATCATCCATTAGCACTCAGGTACCTTCTTTCCAAGGTCATGGAAACGCTGATTAAATACCATAAGAAATATCTCGAAGAACGGAAACTTCTTAATTAACGGCAGTATGGTTTTGGTAGCAATAGGTCCAATGGTGATCTCATAGTTTATCTCACCGAACAGTCGATCAAATGTTAACATTGTTTTCGAGGAAGTAAGATTATTGTCCTTGATATTTAAAAGGTGTTTGAAAGAGTTTGGCACCACGCTCTCTTATCGAAAATGCGTACTTTTGGTATTGATGAATCCCGTCTTCGTTGGATTTGAGTTGTAGAGTTGTATTCGATGGTTTCAAGTCTGAAATTCAAAAAATAAATGCTGGTTTTCCCAGGGCTTTTTCCCTAGGGCCAATTCTAATCCATTAAACTGTTTCGCCGATGACAGTACCCTCAGCTTTCCATATTTGTTTCTAGATTCACATCCTTGTCCTTCGGATGTGGAACTTAAACGGCAACGTATGATAAGTTCATAAAATTCTGATCTCGACAGCATGCTAAAATCAAAAACCGTGTAGAATTTAATGTTTCGAAAACTCAATGCTGTCTCTTGTCGTTTAAGCGTAATCCACCCCCGATGCCGCTATCCATGAGCGACACTTGCATCTAGGAAACTAATAAACTTTCAGTAGTCGGTATTTGTATCACCTCTTATGAAAGGATCGATGTAGCAACAAATTCTGTAGCAACAAATTCTGCACGGTTCTCAATATTTTTTCCGACGGGTGCAAGAAATTTGTCACCCCTTTTAGCCTGGCTGTAATTTACAAAGCGTTACTTGTCCAAAACTTGAATATTACTTGCATATTTGGACAGGTGTCCCTAAAATTGGTTTAAGTATTTTGGACAGGATCCAAAAAAGAGCTTTAAAAATGATAAGCGATAGAACTATAACCGAAGCAATTGCGTCACTCGAACACCGCCGCAAAATTTCGTTACTTTACAGTTATTTTTTTTAACAGTGTTCTATCGGATTGACCATTTACATTCTCCCCCTCAAACAATTCAGCCTTTTTACTTTAGGAATGCACATCAGTTTAACCTTGAGCTCATTTCGGGCGTACTTTCAAGTATAGAGATTCTTTTTTTAACCCCACATCGAGAATGTGGAATGCTTTACCCAACACTGTTTTTCTCTATCATTTTCTTCCCTTGATCCTTCCCTATTTTCCTAAATCCCGCACTGTGTTTAAGGTTTAAACATGTTAAGGGTATTAAAAACCCCTTTAATGCCCGTTAATTTTCAAAAAAAAGAAGAAGCATGTGTAAGTTCTTCACAATTCCTTTTTAATTGTAATTTGCCAAACTGAATTTCTAAATTTTGTAAGTATATTGATACGCAAAATTGTATGCTTTTTAAAAATTAAAAGAAACATTGCTCTAACGTAACTTTTTGGAAAAGTGAAACAGCAAACTCATAGCAAGGTTAGTTGTAATTCCATCAATTTCTCTTGTTTTGAATTTTAAGTAAGTTCTTTCAACCCATCGGTGCATTTAATTAATGTTTTTTTTTTTTAAATTCATTGTTGCACAAGATACAAAACAAAGTAAAATAAAATATAAAATTTAGGTTTTTTACACCTCGCACCAGACGAGCAGACCGGAAGAAGCGTGCAAACATCATCAATTGTCACACCTTGCCACCCTCAAAAATTGCAAATTCGCTATGATTTATATGCGTTCGCACTCCACACAATGCCCGGATAATTAATCAATGTGCTCTGCTGAAGCTATATACAACAACACTAATGCCCTACCACCAGCTTCTGCAGTCAGCACGCATCTAAGAAGAAAGGAACATATTATAAACAAATCCACATCGAAATGGGGGGAGGTGCCAAAGGGCATAACACTCCTGAGTCCTGAGGTATTATAACGAAAGCAAAATTGATGAAAGTTCCTGTTGAAGTCCATGTAACAAGTTATTCAAGTGAATAGATCATTTATATCCTTGTGCCTCCATAGCTCCCTAGAGAACATGATGGAACGCATTACCACACCAGACATCCACAGCACACTCTTCCAAATGATGATGACGACAACGACGACGACGAAGGAACTCTTATAAGACGCAGTATGCATTAGGACTTTTCTGTAGATATAGGTGATGGTTGCTCTTCTCCCTGGTGGCCACAAGACACTCGTGTTGTCGGTCAGCCGAAAACAACCCTTAAACTTGGTCTCGGACTTGGTCAGTTTTGTGGACATTCGAAACATTCGAGTTGGAGTTGTGAGAAAGCCCCAAGTGAAAGTCCATTATTTCCCATTAGCAAGCCAACAGCAAACACCATCACCATCACCACCGACCGACCGGTGTGGCTGACAGCATATGGACAAGATTTTTGACAAATGAGCTAGTAGGCCGGTCAAGTATTTAGACCGACATTATTTTAACCCCAGCACTCATCGTCCGCATCATCATTGTTGGTTCGGTCATAGGCATTGTCCTCTCGTCTTTTGGCTTAAGAAGATGAAGTTTTCTAGTTTACTTTTGTGAGCTGGGTTCTGACATTAGACATATGAATTCCTCAAGAGGTTTATAATCATTCCCGATGAGTTATTGCCAAATATTATGTTGAATTCCTGGGGCGTTTTCTCCCGAAGTGTGTTGGAGTTCCATTCGTATAAATAACTTATAAAACCATATGAAGTTAATCGGTGAGGTTTTGATGATGTTCGAATGTGTACAAATGAACAAGGACGAGCTTTCTATTATGATTTGTGGCCGAAATCGTGGGTGGCCGAGAATAATTGCAAGAAATTACATCGTCTATGACATGTGAACTTAATTGATGACTGCATTGGCTTAGTATTTTTATAAAGGAGTCTTCCTGATGTTTAATAATGTATGTGGATGGTTCACCTATGTGGTAAGAATTTCGGTTTGTCCTCCAAACCTGTTGACTTTATGAAAGAATGTAAGAGAAGGGATGGGATTAAGTACATTGGAATGTTTGTTATTTTGACATGAGGTCATAAATAATCGGGGATGAAATGCAGCTATGAGAATTCCTTAAAGAACAGGTTTAAGTATCTACAATTCCATTAACAACTTATGCAACTTGCTTAGAAGTTGTGTTGCAGCTTTCTTTATTTCACATTCGTTGGTGGTTCGATTTAAAAATGTCAACCGAACCAATTTAATGTAATACCTTATAGTTCTAATCCGCCAACTATTGATTCACTTCGCTCATTAAATTAAAATGTTGATAGCCTTGTTTTTTGGTATTCCATATATAATACAGAGAGAAATTCCAAAAAAAAACGATCCGCAGTAGTCCAGTTTTTATATTCGAAAGTTGATACAATTGAATATTTGCCAGAATATTTTATCAAAAAATTAAAAAAAAAAGTGAAATTCAGACCAGGGGGCTATCAAAATCAAGAAAATACGTCTGTTTAAGGTGAAAATCGTTTTCAGAGTTTTAACCATACAATTTGACATAAAATAAAAACTTCAAGAATGGTGTTTGTTCGTAGACTACTACATTACCATGTGGTAGCCATGAGAGCTTGAAGTTCGCCTCAATTCTGTGCGGAGGAATTGGTTTTACAGATATTGCATTATGATCTGTTTATTTGTATGTTTGTGTACAAAAAATATAGTTTTGTTTTAATCAAATTTAAAACAAATTGCACATGGAGTTGGTATATTATTCTTATATGGTGCTTGACTATTCATTTCTTCATTTTTTAACACGAATCACGATATCTCACTTGCACTTCATAAGAAACATCGAACCACTATTTGCATTTTAGAAAGTGCCGTCAAACTTAATCATTTATAAATCTTCTTGTGCGGTGGAAACACCAAAAAGATTTATTTAATCTAACATGTAATAAACCTTTGGTGGAAACATAGCAAAACTTAATTATCTTTTCTATTCTTGCAAAATAAGATCAATTTCTCCATTTTTATTAACAAAACTAACAACTACTCAACGAACACAGCCATCCAGATACAAATGCAATATCAATGGTTGGTACCAACGTTTGAGAACGAAATCACATAAGATCCATTTGAGACTAGTATAAATGTCAAAAACCCGTCCGTAGTAAGATTCTACTTTTACTTTTATCGGTAGTATTTATACTACGGATATTGTTTATGTTATTCGTCTTAAATCCAAACACCGGTAATGTCATTCAGAATCGATGAGTCTATAGAACAGATACAAATACCTACATTTTCCTATGACTTAAAGAGTTTTGATCCAACATCGTTGCTGAATGTAATAAAAATGAGTTGTATGTTTATCTAATAAGATCGCATAGCTTTTTCCAAAATATTACCCTTTTCAGTTATTTCCAGTATCAGTGGTTCCAGGCTACCAGAAACAAATACCATCTAAACCACAAACAAATGAAGTAACTAATTAAAGTCAATTGATTTACAATCAGCTTCTGAATGTTTCTAAAGGTTATTCTCTTAATCAACACACACAAAAATCATAGAAAACAAATAAAATAAGGACAACTTATTCTTATTCCAAAAATGTATCGATTTTTTTAAATATAATGGCTTAAGAGCAAAAGAACTGTTTAAAAGAAATAATTAAGGAAGATCATGAGATTGAGATTGATTTTATTAAATATATTATAATATTGGAATTTAACAAATTCTTTTTTTAGAATGTTCGTTGAAGTTCAAGAATGGTTTTTACGGTTAACAAAATTTCAAAAACTGCCGGTAAACCATAAGAACAGCCCTTTTCTTTTTCTTAGAGTTGCAAAATGATCAATCTGGAAACATATTCTCTAAACAACTCATTAACATTTTTAATGCCAAATTTCCGATAGGCATGTTGACTGGCTGCAATAACTTTCCTCAAAGTTTTTGTCAGTTAACGCGATCAGAAGACGAACTTATTCAGAAGGTGTTTCAAGATGTTTCTCAAAATTACAGAAACTATGATTGGTTGAGCGAACGAGCTATATTAGCTCCAAAAAACATTGATTTAAATAAATTGAATTTCAATTAAGAACAAATTACAGGAGAATCGAGGATATATAAATCAGTTGATTCGGGTACTAGCCAAGATGATGTAGTCAATTATCCACCAGAATTTTTAAACTCGCTGAATTTGCCAGGATTGCCACCTCACAATCTTCAATTAAAGGTTGGATTACTAGTTATAATGTTGCGAAAAATCAACCAACCGCGTCTTTGCAACTGTACACGGTTATAGTGATAAGAAATTACTAAACATCGTGATAGAAGCAACTATACTCAAAGGAAAGTACTCGTATAAAGGAGAGGTTGTTCTCATACCGCGCATCCCAATGATTCCGACCGATGTGCCATTTGAGTTTAAACGACTACAGTTTCCAGTGCGGCTTGCGTTTGCTATGACCATAGCCAAGTCCCATGATTGTCAATGGGAGTGTTTGTGGTATTACTCTAGAAAACACATGTTTCTCACATGGTCCATTGTATGTTTTGTATTTAAATACTTTTATATGTTGCATTTAATTATTTTTTATTCTCAACTCCCTATCACCAGGGTGACGGTTCTGTTCAGGAGAATGTTTAGCCACGACTATAAAATACGTAGGAACAAAAACTGCCACTTTACAAATCCTTACGACAGGACGAAGTCTGTCGGGTCCGCTAGTTAATTTAATAAAAATATCCTTTAAGGCACATTGATGGGTAGTCTATCGACTAGTTCCATACTAAACCGATGTGTTTTTTTAGCTCCTTCCTTAAATTCTGTGAAGATAAATTCTAAATGCTATAAATGCTTCAAAATAGTTTCGGATTATTTTAATTGTAATTGATTGAAAACGCTCCCATAAACTTTACATCTAAGAGTGCAGTTGCAAAGTCAGCAATGACTATTGCACCAAAATTTAACAAAACCGCCAAATACGCGATACCACTCGTGCTCAGAGAATACTGAAAGAAAAGGTTAGTAACAAACGGCTTACTACAAGCCTTTGTTTTATAAATTTCAAACTTGGTGTTTCTGCTGCATCTTTAAAAACAGCTATTCAGGCGGACATATGGCCAATAGGCGTTGAGATTAAGCCGTTTTTAAGCCATCCAAAAAAAAATCCGGCCAACATCAACAGGTTGAATATATTATAAAAGGAAGTATTGATGCTGAAACATGTGGAAGACGGATTTGATGGTTTCCCACCAATATTTTTTAAGAATACTGCTTTGCATTATATTCAAACGGTCTATTGAGTCAGGCATATTTTATAAAAGTTGGAAAAATGATGTACAAACCTAATGTCTAATTTGTAAAATATCAGCTATCCCAAAACTTTTCGAAAAGTTGATTTACTTATACTTTTATTTAAATTTATTATTTATCTAATGCATCATGGTTTGGTAAGTGGTAGATCTATTAACACAAATGTTAAAATTTTTTCTAATTTTGCGCTGACAACAATGGAGAAAGGTTTTCAGTGTGATGCGATCTATACTGATTGTGCCAAAGCATTCGATAGAGTTCATCATCATATTTTGATTCGACAGCTTCAGGGGTATGGTTTTCGCACTAATCTGTTGAAATGGTTTGAGTCGTTTCTAGGCTTTCTGATGCTATTATAGTTACATCCGGTGTCCTTCAAGGAAGTCATATCTGCCTTTTGTTGTTTCTTTTACTTGTCAATGATATAAAAGATGTTCTTGCTCATTCACAATGTCTTATATTTGCTGACGATTTGAAAACGCACTGCATCGTAATAAATGTATCAGATAGTTTATAGTTGCAAACAGACTTTTTTTTCAATTAATTAATTGAGTAAAAATTTTCTAATTTTTGAAAAAATAATGTTTGCTAAGAGACATTTTCTTATAAGATTACCGTTTCTTTAACTTATAAAGATATACTTTTTTTACGGGATTTTTAATCAGAAGTCCGAACCCTGGCCATCATTCTACTCATCACAAGTCCTTAAGCATGGATTCACCATATTTCGAGTATGTGTAGGTATCTTAGAAATTATGTTGGGCGCCAAACATAATTTCTTGGATATGCTCGAAATATGGTTAATGTATGCTTAAGTATCTGTAGTTAAGGATTTTGGTTTTGTAGATTCTGAATTTGGGGATATTGGTTTTGGGGATTTTGGTTTTTAAGATTTTGTTTTGGGGATTTCGTGTTGGGGATTTTTACTTTGGGGTTTGGGTACCCAACCCGGATCTGGGTTCAGCTGGTTTGCATCTCCTACATAGTCCATAAAGAGTATACAAATAAATAATTTTTTTATTTAGAACATAGTATGAAAAACACGAAAAGTTGTTGTTACATTTTTTAAGTCAGCTAAAAAATTAAAACTTTTTAATTTTGTGTGGTTTAACATAAATTTGCGATCTAAGCATAAGTTGCAATTCGTTCCGCTTCTAAAATGTATGTTTTTTTCTAGAGAAAGATATTCTCAAAAATGAAAGGCGGCCGTTCTGCAATGTAAAACATTTGTTTCTCTATTTCTAAGAATAAAACGCTTTTAAGCTCCTGACTTGGGATATTTTTTTTTTTTTCAATACGGCCAATCAGGTCGTTTTAAGTAATAGTCTCTAATTTTTTTTTACATTTAATTTTTTTAATTTTCTTAAGACAAATGTCATTTATTATTATATATTAAACAAAAATTACATTGTTATAAGTTAAATTAACTTATTTATAAAATCAAAATAGTGGATAAAATTAACATATGCACTTTTTTTGACATTTTTTTTTTCAATTCTACCGAAGGAATTACTTTTGGATTTTTACTACCGAAAAAGGTACATTTACCATTTTGTAAAATCACAACGGATTCCTCATTTTTTTATTTTATTGAAACGAGAATTATTAGTAATTTTTACTACCACTTAAGCTTTTTTCTATACGGCGAACGGGCTTCCAGTAAGCTAGTATTAAGAAATTCAAAAAACCTTCAAATAGAGAGCTTAATCGTGAAGATAGTAAGTGGCCAATTTAATATGAACTGAAGGACCCACTGTCTTTGTTTGATTGACTGTATCTAGGCATCTTCGTACGTTTTCGAATGTTTAGGTATGTATATTTTTCCCCGGTAGGCGTTAAATGCAATTTCCAAAACAAAATTACTTAAAATAGAAATAATATTAACAAAATAATAGCAAACACCTAGAGTCATGCTATTGAATTTTGAAAACCATGAAATTAAAAACAAACATTTTTTAAAGTGTGAAAATAAAACACAATTTTTTTGAAATTTTATGTAATAATGAACAATTTTTTGTTTTCAAAATTCAATGCTCCTATGAATTTCTAATGAAAAACGGAAAGCTAGAATGTATCTTAGTTTTTCAGAAATTAAAACTGCTTTTTTGAAGAACGTAACACTCAAAGGCGGATCCAGACTTTTAATCAGGGAGGGCGGGAGTTGGGTTCACAAACTTAGATGAGTTTTAACTCACCGCTTAAAAATGTTCTTTAATGTTTTGTAAAGGAGGCTAACAAAATTTAAATAGCATAATGTGTATCTTAACCTTACATTTGCAGATGCAATGCTAAAGTGGCAACTTAAGTTATCAAATTATTTTAGAACTGTGTTGTCCAGCAAGGTATGGTCTAACTATTTAATTTGGATGACTCCAAATTCCAAGATTCCACGAGTTTTTTAATTATACCATATTTAAGAGCTAAAACCGTATAGCGTAGAGGGTTTTTGGTGTATTTCATGCAGAAATGTAAGAAATTGTCTTGAAACGTAGCTTTTTTTCGAAAAACAAAAGATATTTTTTTTTCATTTCTATTAATGCGAGGAACGCTACAACAATTCAAGAGAGACGATCTAATATGAAGAACTGTCGGGCTTTTTTCGACGTAATTTTTTCGGTCTGTTTACGAGTGCTTACTCGTATTTTGACCTTAAAGGAATCAACAAACTTAAAAATTGTAGAGAGCAAAATTCTTGATTCTTGAATTTGACTATACATAGTTGCATTTAAGTACATTATTTCTCTAAAAAATTAAATTCAAACAAATTAAGTTTAACAAATAAGTTGGGAATAAACGTTTGTGTGGAACTCACAAATTATAAAGGGTGTCCCAAAATTAACGCAAGATTTGAATTAAATAGAAAACGCCGTTTTTAGTCTTTTGATAGTTATATTTTTATTGACTCGTAAAGTACATAGCATAGGGTTATGTATGGAATAAAACATCGGACAAATGACCTCCACGGCTTTGCATGCACATGCGCACTCTTTTGTTGAAATTTTCCATGACCATTCTGCATAAATGTGGCTGAATTTAGTTGATGCAGCGTTGATTTTCCTCCTTTAATGCACGGGTGGTTGTGGGCTTGTTGACATAGACTTGTGATTTCAAATAACCCCATAAAAAGAAGTCTAATGGTGTTAAATCACACGATCTAGAAGACCAATTTTGATCACCGAAACGAGAGAGTAGGTACTCGACGTGGAAATGTCTCATGCAGTAATTGAATTGTTTCACGGGCTGTATGACATGTGGCACCGTCTTGTTGAAACCACATATTGGCCACATCAATATCATCCAATTTTGGCACGACCAACGACCAACGAATGAACGAATATTCGTCGATTTTGACATTTCTTTCACATGAGAGTTTTTAGTTCGTGGAGAATAAAGTTTGAATTTGACCACCGAAACCAAAACAAGAATGATTTTTTTAGGTTAAGTACGCGCGATTATTTTATTCGTTGGGAGTGTGGATAATGTGGAACGCGAATAAAGTTTGACAGTTCGTATCAACTTCAATTTTTTTCACGACGAATAAATTTGTTTTCTTAAATTTATTAATATTTGATCTTGAAAAGTAAAAGTATGCATCATAAATCAAATAGAAACTATATTGCTATCGTTTTGTTAAGAATTTGTGTGGAAATATGTCTTCAAACGTAAATAAGCTCACATTTTGTGAGTCATTTGTCGTTCGTTGGTCGCGCTCATGTGAATGCTGCTTAACAGTCATTGCTTGACCAGCATTTTCCAAAAAATATGGCCCAATTATGCCTCCAGCTTAAAATCCACACCATACAGTCACGCGTCGTGGATGCATTTGCTTTTCGACAATCACAACCAAATGCGGCAATTTTGGCGATTGACAAAGCCATCAAGATGAAAATGTGCTTCATCGCTTAGGATGATTTTGCTCGAAAAATCAGGGTCCATTTGTTGATGTTCAATAATCCATTCATCGAACTCTCTTCTCTGTCCATGGTCATTAGGCTTCAATTGTTGTGTTAGTTGAATTTTGTAAGCATGAAGACACAGATCTTAGGATACCCTCGGGAAAAATTGACATCCATACATAGGTACATACAATAGTTCACAATAATTTACGTTCAGATACCCACCTCTTTAATTCGTCGAATTAGCGTAGGAACGTGTCTACCAGTTTCATAATTACTGTTAATTATAGACAGATACATTTTATTTCTATTTATAAGGATCTAGGTACCTACATACAAGTTGAAAATGTAAAAAAATAAAAAAAAAGTATCTTAATAGATAGATACTTTTTCGTAAAAAAAAGTTTTTAGACACGAACCCCTAACTTAAAGTTAACATCTCTGAGTTGTCAGTTTCAGAACAGAAGCAAGAAATTATGAAGGTTGGCTAGGAATGTTTCAACAACTTTTCATCCCTTCCTTGTTTAATTTTTTTTCGTTCATTTCGTATCTTTACAATTGGGTTGGGTGAGGGTGATAAGAAGAGAACAAACTAAACTACACAAAAGCAACTGTTTCTGTTATTATTAATTACAACTATTTCTGCCATTACCTACATTTTTACTGTTAATTTTTCACTGCATACAAAGGAGCACACACAAATAAAACATAAGTATATTTAATATTCTCGGCTGCACAAACACGATCATATGCCATGTGAGACAAAACGATGAACAACTAGTTTAGTTATACTCCCGTTCTGCCCCTTGACACAACCTTCTCATCCACACTCCAATAAGAACACCACTCCGAAGAAGAAACCAACAATCAATTGGACTTTGTTTCTTCTTTTTTCTCTTTTTTTTTCGTCCGTTTTTACTTGTTCTTTTTTTTCTTACTTTTGCTTCATAGAAAAAGTGAAAAAGAAAACTACAGAAGGGGTAGCAGCTAGCAGCATATTCCCATTGATTGTATGGCAGACTCCTAGATTGCTATTTTACCTCTCCTGTTCCCGTTCCTTTTCCCGTTTTCTATAACAAAATTGCACTGAAAATTATAAACACACTCACATCACAATCGCAATGAATGGAGGAATCAAGAACACGGAACCAGAACGACAACGAAAACGGCAACGGCAACAGCAACAAACAATATTCGTTTCCATTTCTTTTAGGGGTTTTTCCTCCTCCACTTTTCTTTCTTTTCCGGTGCATCATCAGGTTCAGGGCGGAGTTTGTTTCTTATGGCTGTGAGATTTTTATGAACATGGCGATGGAACAGAACCGTTTCGATATTCCCCTCCAAACAGCATTGCATTCGATATCTAGGCGTGGCTAACTTTAACGCGAATCGGTTATTTTTTCCCCTTCGTTTTGGCAAGCGCTTTTATAGGTTTTTTCATTCCTTGATTGTTTTTGTTTTTTATTTTGTCTCAAACTTTTTCGTGTGTATGCGTTTGTTTCCTTCGTTTTCTTTTTCTTTGTCGCCGATGTCAGTGCAGTGCATTGTGGTGGCAATGCCAGAGCTTCTCAAACCTACATAAAAATCGATTATTTTTTCTCAGAATGTGAATAGCTAGATATGATAGGAAAGAACTTTGGGAACAAATTTAGATAGGTAGGTACCTAGGATTTAAGGTCAAAATTTAAGTGAAACGTGATTTTTGAAGGTTTAAATTTTGTGGAAAATTCATAGGAAACGGTGTTTGGTGGTTTTATGTAGCGTTTTGCTTCCTTTTTAATATATTTTGAGGTAAGGAAGGTAGATTACCCAGTTAGTCTTATTAGCGTAATGGTTGTTCTAGCCTGAAGAGCTTATATTATTAAGAGGACATAAAGCAAGACTAGGGTAAAGCTTTTTTTTTTTGAAAAATTAGCTAGACATATTGGATCTGGGGTCCTGGGAATCAGGACCTGCCTTTTAGCTTTGCAAACACAAATGTTGTCATTTAAACGAAAATCGAGGTTAGCATTCATTGATTAAAACGTTCTTTGATGGATATATACCTTGAGAAAAATAAAATAACCCAAAATATAGCTACCTCAAAGGAAATATACTTTGATTTGTTTAATTTTAATAAATACAGAAAATACTGCAAGCCAACGGAATAGGTATTATGAAGAACCTAAAGTTCCTATTTTCATAACATAGCTACTTAAATACTTTCCTAAACCTTTTTTCTTTAGAAGCTATATCTAGTTTAGATGCAATGACAGCTTCATTAGAAGTTATCGAAAAGAATACCTACCTTAAAAAATTGGACCGAGGGTCATTAATTTTGATTAAGTTAAATAAATAATACTCAACGACAACTTCTTGATGAAATCTATTATAGATATTTCATTATAAAGTAGGTCCGGAAGTTGCCATTATCTGTGAATACAAATAATACCCGTGTTTTGTTGGAATAGCTATCAATAGTATAGTAGGATTTTAGACCAATAACAAAAACAATATCCGCACTAGGGATACTACCGATAAAAGTTAAAGTAGAATCTTCCTACGGATTTGTTTTTGACATTTATACGAGTCTCGAATGGATCTTTTATGATTTCGTTCTCAAATGTTGGTACGATTGATATTGCATTCGTATCTCGATGGCTGCGTTCGTTGAGTAGTTGTGCATTTTGAATCATGTGTTTTCCATTGGCGAAAAAATCTGTTACTGTTGATATTATTTAGTTTTGTTAATGAAAATGGACTCACTGAGCTTATTTTTCAAGAGAAAACAATAGAAAAGATAATTTAGTTTTGCTATGTTTCCACTAAAGGTTTAGGTTTCACAGTTCCGCAGCACAAGAAGATTTAAAAATGATAAAGTTTGACAGCACTTTCTAAAATACAAATGGTGTTTTGATGTTTCTTATAAAGTGCAAGTGAGTTAGTCAACTATTAAAGATCAGCTTACCCGATTTTACCCCTGGTCTAAATACCACTATTTTTTTTGGAATTTTTTGATTAATTACTTCTGCGGTCCTTTTTTGGCAATTTCTCCCCGTACTATATATGGAATACCAAAAACACACGGCTTTTATGCAAATGGCCTCCGCTGAAAGATTCCTAGCTTGAGATTATTGTTAGATATGAAGATTTTGAATAACTCTTTATTCAGGCGGTATATCCGCCATAACTTCATTAATGTGGGTTTTTAATGCGTTTAAAGTTTTGGGATTATTTTCGTTTAAAATCCCGTAATGTGTGAAAAGTGAATACCTCCTTTTAAATCCTTTTGAAGTATGTTTTAATAATTTAAATGCTAGTACAAAAAATCCCGATTGTTTCTTTAACTTATGTGTTCTCACTATGCAGTCAATTTTGAATTAAAAAAAAAAACAAAGAGTTTAAAAGTATTGATGGATTGTTTTAAAAAATAAAAGGATGTTGACCATTTCACTAAATGACTAGTAGGTAACTATAATTGAACGTTTACTATTGGTATATCGAGCTTTCACTTATCACAAAAACAACATAAAAAAGTTTCTTACTTACGACTTTAAGGAAGAGGTCGATTAAATTTTGGATCGATATCAGTAATAAAAATAAGTGGTGTTTTACAATATATTTACTACACGAATCAATCCAAAAAACAAGGTTATGTTCTTTATCTCCTTAATGTATACAAATTACGTGTCACGTTCTTTGTCCGCGATGGACTCGTAGGCTACTTAACCGATTTTAATCAAATTTGCACAAAGTGTGCACTTTGATCCAACTTGAAAGATAGCATAGCTTAAATCTCAGTTTCAGTTTATTGTTACAATTACTCAGTAAGATACAATATCTTTTAATTTAGAGACAATATATGAGTAGGTACGTACACGTAGTACTTTCTATAAAATGTAAAATATTATATGTTGCATAAATTGACAATTCATTTCATATTTATTTAATTAATTAATTGATAATTTAAAGGAAATACAAATTGAATATTAAAATAAATTCTTAGAAAGGAAAAATTAAAAAAAAAGTTCAAGATTATGACACAATCATCACCACCACCGCCACCACCATCAAGATTATCACCATCATTACTTTAGCCCCTAAATAATGCATCAAGTCGCTTTATAAAATTCTTTTAACATTCTACTAAATTGAGTAGTGCAGATTACCATTTTTAAATGAGTTGCGACTCCCTTCTGAGTTGGGAGATTTATTAGTAATTTAACGACATTCACCAAAAAGTGGTTTGCTGTCCAAAACAACTAAAATTTTTGCTTTCGCTTCCTTTAGAATTTGAAAAAAAAAATTAAGTAATGCTTTTAATTATTTTTATAAAAATTGTTTCTATGAAAAAGAGCAAATATTCAGGTTCTTAAGAAGAAACCTTGAATAAGAGATCATCAATTTTATATTAAGTTAAATTCCTTAATTATTTTATTCAAATTTTTGACACATAAATAGTAAGCATAGCAGTGATTTTTACTGGCGACATATAGGAACTATATTGCAAGTTTTGCTTTAGTAAACAATTTCGAAATAGAGCTTTTAATCAAATATGACATTACGACAGTAGAGAAGTCAAAAGAAGTGGGTACCCCGATTTTATCCGTCTGTTTGTCTTTCCTGGCTCCCACAGTCCAAACAATTGTGTTGATTTAAATTAAGATTTTCAGCAGATAAGTGTAAGTCATTTTTTTATTTTATTAAAACGAAAAATAACAGCAGTCCCCATACAAATTTTTTGGTTAAACTTTGTGATTTTTCTTAAACTTTCTCCAAATTTTGTGTTCTTAATTTGGCTTTTTTCTAGAAGAAAAACATATTTTGGTTTTGCTCCAGAAGGGTACTCCTCAAAATCCTTTATTTTGTTTTTAAGTTTTCTCAAGAGATAATTTCAACAATCTTCTCTTTCTGTGCAAGCGCTTTTTGATGATCAAATTGATGATGATTTTTATGATCAAAAATGTATTTTTTTATTATTAAAAAAATATAAAATTTGTTTACAAAACTCGATTTCTCAGAAAGAGGTCAACATTTGTAAAATGTAAAATGTAAATATATTTAGAAGCTATTTATTTAGTGCTTACCAAAAATATTTTTAAGACAAAATTTCAAATTTAAAATGATTTTCGAAAAAAAATAAGTTAATCTAGATTTGTTTGTATTTAAATTTTTAAGAAAAACTTATTTTGCAGGTACATTTTTAAATCTTAAAATATAGGAAATATTTTTTAAGAGACTTTTTGGAAAAAAATTATCAAGTATTAGCGACCCAGTCGTGCATTTTATTTATTTCAAAATTGGTTTTCTGTTGAATACAAAAGATCTTAAAAAGTTAAATAAATCTACCTTTGAAGTGAATTTGCTTTGGATGCTGTAGAACTAATATTTAAACACGAATTTCAATAATATAAATGTCCAAAAACAGCAAAAGTGACACTTTTGGCTAATTGAAAAAAAAATAATATATCTATTTATATACAAGCTTTAAATCTCTTGAGATTTGAAGTGAAAAGAGATTCCGAAACGTGTAATTTGTGAGTGGAGAAATTAGGTACTTAAAAGCACCTTTTTCTATCTAAATTTTTAAGTTTTGTTGACTCCTTTAAGATCGACAAGTAAGCATACTCCTGAAAATTGAGTTCGAAAAAACTTCGTCAAAAAAGCCCGACATTTCTTCATATCAGATCCTCTCTCATTTTCTGAATTTTTTAATTTTCTTACCGTTCTTAGCAAAGATAGAAATGGATAAAGAACAGTTTATTTAGAAAACTTTTGGAATCTCAGAATGCTTTCATATGTAGGGAGTCATCCGAATTAAATAGTTAGACCATACCTTGCTGAACAACAGCCCTTGGTTGGGAGAGAGTTCCATAGTCGAACAGCATGGACATAAAACTGGCGCTCAGATACAAGATATGAGAAACGAAGAGGTTTCCAGACCTATGAGATCGAGGGAATATAACCCTGGGGAACACCTCTATGCACTGAAAGAGGAGAAGACTGTTCACAAAAACAGATTGTGATCTTTTAGATAGGTAAGGAGTAAATTAATTTAGCTGATGACGATGAAAAATTAAATTTGTTAAGGAGCTTTATGCATAATATATTTTAATTTACCCTATCAAAAGCTTCAAGTAAGAGTAAGTATAGTTTCTTTGTAATTATCAAAGCGCTTCTCATTCCTTCAGTAACGTCAATTAGAGCTGTTGTACAGCTATGCTTAGCTCTAAAACCAGACTGATAAGAGCAAATCAGTGTTTGTTCGGATAAAAAACAGCGTATTTGTTTGTTCATGATTTTTTCCAAGACTTTAGAGAGAAAAGGTAAGATTGCAATTGGTGCATCATTTTGTTTTGTTAATTCGGCTTTGAGTGATAAATTTTCTCTTTTTATGAAGTCGATTTCATTTAACTTGTTTTCAATTGTATTCATCTTTTCGTTGACGTCATCAATTGATTTTTTAAAGTTTAGAACCTCAGTGTTAATTTTTACGGTAATTCTCTTTTCAAAAACATTCAATTTATATGAGAGTAATGCAACAACATTTGCACTTTTTGAAGAGAAGCTTCAATATCTTACATATTCTTATGTTCCGAGCCTATTAATGCATGATCGCATTATTATTGTGTTTGCAAATGATTTGTCTATTGACAGTCACATTTATCTGTTAGCTTCAAACGATTCTAAAAGATGGCAACCTCTGTTGAATGGATTGAATGAGTGTTAGCTACGGCTACGTGATACTAAGACTGAAGTATAATTTATAAATTATTTCTGCCTTTTAATTATTAGTACTTTGTTGTTCAAAACTCCAATTAATTTATATCTATACATGTAAATATTATCACTAGTTATATTACTACTAGATATACCTGGAATGCCACCACATAATCTTCGATTAAAGATTGGTTCACCTATTATTCTCCCGCGTAATTTGAAAACACCTTAACCATGTAGCGATACACGCTAAGTCATCAAAAAGATCACCGGAAAAATTCTTCAAGCAACCATTTTCATCGGAAAGTTTAAAGGAAAAGTGGTCCTGGTACCACGAATTCCAATGATACTTTCAAATTCTACCATCCCCTTCAGAAGGTTACAGTTTGTACCTACGAACATTTTGATCAATTGTGTTTAAAGTCAAGTCATTCCCTTCAAATCCCAAACCAGTACAATTGTATATCAGCTTAAACGCTTCCGTCTGCGTTCGTAAATAATATTTTCATTTCAATAAATGGTAACGGTAATAGAAAATCAGTCATAATGGTGTCAGTGGCTGATGTTCTCCTACATAAGTTTGTATATTCCTTATTTCCTAGTTGCCGTTGTCGATCATCATACTTAGGCTGAACTCACACATGAATAAATGTGAGTTGCAGAAACAAACAGATGAGGTGAGATTTTTCTATTTATACAATTCTCTTCTGTTTGTTTTCGCATATTTAAATCTACCATGGATTGTTAGATTAAATTTTGAAATTGTCAAACTAGTTTTTCTTAAACTCACTATGAAAATACTAGAAATAATGATATTTAATGCGTTCCGAACCTTTAGACCGAAGGCATAGGGTCATATTCATAATTTCTTGAAAAGTTCTGATTTTATCTTTGCTAAATTAAACTTCAGTTTATGTTATTCATAGACAATTTACCTAAACCCATTTTAAAACGATAATCTGAAGTCTTAAAATAAAAACAAACGACGTAACCTATGTTTAAGCTGTTTTTAAGTCTATTGAACGTCAAAAATAAACATACTGATTGAGTAAATTAAGTTACGAGACATTTTATTTGAAAATTTAAAAACAAAAATTAAAATGTCAAAAGACTTAAGCATACAAATTTATATCAATATTTTGATAGTTTGCTGGATGTTGGAATGCTACCAACCAACAAAAAACGAAAGCTCTACTTAACCCGATTGGACCCCTTTAAAATAGATGAAGACGATTTGTATGAAAGGTATCGAAAAAAACTGTCAAGTTTATGATTGACATTCTAAATATTATAAATCGAAATTCAATGAAATGTTTGCTAATACATATCTGCGTGGTTCCAAGTCTTAAAACCACCAGCCCGACTTCATACAATTTCTTAACTAACAGCAAACAAAATAGTCTAAACTCTAAACGGTTTCAAAGATTTTGGCTCTCCAGCTAACGTAATTTATTTTGTTACCCTCTACAAGCCATTTTGTATATGTGTAAGTTAAACTTTTCAAAGTTGGCAAATTCTTTATGAATAGCAGACTCCAGTTCAAATATAGGTAGGTACTCGGGTTTAAAATGTGAGTATGAATATGGCCCATATTGTTTTGTGTCTTACATTAAGGTATGTTTAAATGCAGAAACGCATTCAAAAGTTTAAAAATATTGAATTTAGGAGACATCACGTAACTTCCATTATTAATTTGATTCTTGTTTTTGAAAAATAATGAAAAAAGCAACAAAGGCAAAGAAGGTTCCTGTTTTTGTTTTAAAATATTCTTGTGTCACAATTCAAGAGGTGATAAATGTTAAGTTAAAAGTTTTTTTTTAACTTTCAGTTAAAACTAACATAAATGAATTTATTATCTTCTATAAGATCTCGAATGAAATGATGCCTCATATGGATGTGCTTTGAACGTGCGCGATAAACGTTGTTCTTAGATATGTTTTTTGCACTTTTGTTATCGCATTGCAATATAAGTTCTTGATTCCAAATAATTAGTTCTCGCAATAAAGATTGAAGTCAAAGTGCGACGTTGAGGCTACATAAGTCCATATACTCAACTGAGCCTCTGTGGTGGAGAGAGCGACAGTAGGTTGTTTCTTTGCATTCCACGAAATAGGCCCTCAGTGGTATTTAAAGAGATAACCTGCAGTTGATTTTCTGTCATCTGAGTAGCCCAGTCAGCATCCAAAAATCCTTCTAAACATCCTTCAATGTCTCGAGTGTATTCTAGCTTGCAATTGAAAGATTATTATTAAATCTTGATATGGCTCCCACTGAAAAGGATAAATCTGGGTGACTAACTTTGGCTGCATATAAAATGCGTCCAATAGCTTCTTGATATGGAACGGTTTTAATGTAATCAGTTTCGTGTTTGCTTTGTTGATGTGTTTCTTTTATAAGCTTTAGGTTAATATCTAAGGGTGTGGATACTGAATTACAATCCTCCATGTTGATTCGCTTGAGAATATTCTTTAAGGATGTCCGTTGGCCTATCCATAACTCTCTCTTTTCTCGATCGCGAGTTATTTGATAATTCTTTTTTCATCTTTGTTATTTGTAAAAATCAATATGTCGTCTACGTAAATAGCTACGAAAGTTTTATCTGTGCTGTTTGTCTTGTAATAAATACACGGATCGGTTTTTGATTGTTTAAGTCCAATTTTCTTTAAAGTTTCATCCAATTTCTTATTCCAAACTCTGCTAGCTTGTTTGAGACCGTTCCGGGATTTCTTGAGTGTACATACTTTATTTTGAGCATTATCAAAACCTTCAGGGAGATTCATGTAAATTTCTTCGTTAAGTTCACTTTGCAGGAAAGCAGTCACAACATCAGTTTGCTCGATATCCAAATCATATCGTACAGCCAAACTTAAAAGTACCCTTATGGACGTGTACCTTACGACAGGAGAAAATATTTCTTGATGATCGATCCCTTGAAGTTGCGAATACCCCTTTACGACCAATCTAGCTTTATATTGTTCGACATTACCACTTGCATCATTTTTCATCTTAAATGTCCATTTGCAATTTATGGCTTTCTTTCCGTTTGGTAAAGAACTATTTCCCAAGTGCCATTTTTCAAAAGAGTTGTATATTCATCGTTCATTGCTATTCAGACATATTACGTTCGATCTTCATTGCCTCAGCGACTGTCTTTGGATCTTCATCATTGTTGTTGGCCACGTACGATAGATAACTTATTCTGGTAGATTGTCTTATTCCTCTCTCAGATATGATTCCTTCTAAATATTCTTCAACAATGAAATCATCTTGGGCATCCAAAAAACTGTTTTCACTTGCCGTTTCGTCACTTATTTCGATTGGTATTTCATTGCTTGAATTCACTGATCGAATTTCGTCTTCATTCCCCACTGAATCATAACCTGTAAAAATATCACAATAAGATGTATCGCTTTTCTCACCATCATAGAAGCGATATGATTTTGAGTGTGTGCAGTATCCGATAAAAATTACTCCTTTTTCATCGAGTTTCTTCCGCTTTTCTTTTGAAAAGTGCTTGACAACCGAAAACTTTAAGATGCTGCAGATTCACTCTTTTTCCACTCAAGATTTCTTCAGGTTTTTTTTTTTCTTTTGTACCTTTGCAAGGTGTTCTGTTCGTTAAATAAACTGCCGTATTTGTAGCTTCAGCCCAAAAACGTTTGTGTAAACCAGACTCGATGAGAAAACAATGCGCTTTTTCGATTATGGTTCTATTCATTCTTTCTGCCAACCCGTTTTCCTATGGAGAATATGGAACCGTTGTTTGATGTTGAATGCCTGCATCTGATAGAATCTTCTTCATCTTAAAATTGCCTTTATTTTGTTACCAGTCTGATTTTCTAAAAAATTTTTGAACTCAAGGAACTTGAAAAACGCAGACTTTTCTTGAAAAATCATCAATGAATAGAAGCATGTACTCTGAACCTCCAACTGATTTTTGTTCAATCGGACCACAAAGATCTGTGTGTACTAGTTCTAATATTGATTCTGCTTTAGTACCAATTGAGTAAAACGGCAGGCGTGCCATTTTACCTTTGATACATGTATTGCAATCAATATTCTGGACCACTTTCGGAATCATAGCTTATGTGGTTTTAATACTTGGATGTCCACCACGCTTGTGGCAAAGTTCAAGTGTGAAGCTACATTTTTTGTAACTTATGCACTTTGGTTGGGTGGTCTGTTGAGTCGGGACATATTGTTCACCAAGCTTGCAGTTGCAACAACATTACCCCTTTGGTCTTTTACTAAACATCCATTCTTGGAAAAAATCATTAAAAAACACATCTGAACAATTTTCGAGAAAATTAAAAGATTAATGCATAAGTCAGGAACTTAAAGGACTTCTAAAAATTCAGTAGCTCCATATCGACTTTACCTATACCTTGGACTTGCATTTTTTAATTATTTGCAACAATTACATTCTTTGTCAAGAGCCGTGACGTAAAAACATCCTAACATCGCATTCTTCTTTTCTTGATGGTTCTTATTATTTTTTGGACATTTAGCAGCAATATGGCCAAATCCGTTACAGTTCTTACATTTAGGACCCTTAAAGTTCTTATTCCCAAAGTTTTTCTTGTTCTTGCCAACAAAAGCAATATCTTGACTTGCATCCAAATTAACGTCTTGAAGAAGTTTGGTTTTAATACTGTCTCCTGTAATAAGAATCCCAGAGCTTTGGATTAACATTATCATTGGCTTGTATTCTTCGGGAAGACCAGCTAAAAGCATCGCTCCTATCCATTCTTCATCTAGGTTAAGACCAACAGACCTGAGCTTGTACGATGTATTTAAAACATCGTTAACGTACGCATCTACGGTAGAGAAATTTTTCAATTTTGTAGAACAAGACTTTTGGATGAGCCCAACTCTCCTCACAAGACCAGAATCTTGAAAAATTTTCTGAAGAGAATCCCAAATCTCCTTAGCGCTTTTGCAATGTCTTATATGAGGATAAATTGATATTTCAACAAGCAATATAAGCTCCGATTTTGCGTTTAAAAGTTTTGTTCCATCCTTCTCCGTGTCACTACCATCAGAAACAGCCTTCCAAAGTCCTTTAATTTGTAAATAAGCTTCAACGGAAAAATTTCCAGTCTTCCAAGTTTTCGCTTCCCCTAAGCTTTTCAATACTGAATTTCGTTTCAGGCATCTTTTCTCAACATAAATTTCCTTATTATTTTGTAGTTAGATTAGGCCCATAACCTGATGTTTTAAGATTTTGAAAAGTAATAACATTTATTTTCAATACATCAAACATATAAAAATTAGTACAATTTGATAACTATAAAATAAACTAAGTATTTAAAAACAAAGCATCAAATCTCAACTTTCAATAATCTTCTACAATTTGGGGTATTTTAGTTACATTCGACTTAATTTTTGTATGCACCTTTATTGTTTTACTTAAATTATCCTATATAATGCTTTAACATCTGTCTCCAAAAACTGACGTAATTAATTTCTTGCGAAAACTCATAAACATCCGTCACGTCGTCGTCATCGTCATTGTCGTAACAATGGAAGTAAAGTAATATAACATCTTTGAAAGCATCAAAAGAAAAAAAGAACTTCTTTACTGTGAGGGGCGGAGAGGGTGCAAACTGTCGAAGTTATTAATTATGATCAACGGAAAACTCGACCAAAGTAATATTATTATTAATCACAGGAATTTATCCAACTCATAAGCTCACTAAATCAGTTTGACTTCGATATGGTGACGGTATAAGCAAGGACGAAGTTTACTGTGTACCTTATATATGTATGTATGTATACGATTATACGATACGATGGCGCAATATAAGGACGACAACAACGACGACAAAACAAGGGGATGTCACATTCCTTGTCAAATAAACAAAAGAACGAGAATCTATTTATTGAATCGACCTATGCAATATTCTTTAGCTCGAGGATAATAAGCACTTCACCCTGATGGATATGACAAAAATATATATCTATCTTCTGTATAAGTTTATCAAGAAGAGGGTGAAAGACTGGACGGACATTAACTACCAACCACCATGACCATTCAACCAGCAAACAATGACACATCCTGCTAGATGCTGTGATCTGCAATGTGTGTGTGGGGAGGTTTTGATGCTTAATTGCTTTTATGTTACCAATTTCCGGCACTTGGTATAAAAGTTAAGGTTTAAGGACCAGCATTTTGGGAAAGCCAGAAAATGAGCATTTAATAAACTTTATATACACTTAACATAAATTTAACTTTGTTTGGTGTGTTTATATGGTTTATGCGTGAGGTCAACTTAACAGGAGTTTAAGTAGATACTTTTTTGTTTTAGGACACCAAATTAAGGCAAAAAATGATTAGCTACTTTGTATTGTTAGTTGTTCATGTCTGTTGTTGTGGCTTTAAATCCTCTAAAAATGAAATTCTATGCTACACTATTATGTTGGAAATTACTCTTACTGCAACACTATAAGTTAAGAGGAATTAGGCAGATGTTGATGAATTGAAACATTTTTTTAAAAATATTTTCTATGTTTTTTTTTAGTAATTTTAGTTTTAGTAATTTTAGTTTTCTATCAATTTGTAATGTAATATTTAAATTTGAAAAGCTATCATTAGATACATTGATTTATATATTCCTGTTTATTATTCATGGATTAATTGTCACTTTTTTAATATTTATTAAAACATATAAAACATTGAATTTAACATAGATATGTAAATTTGGCAGCAAAACAGCTAGACAAGATGCTATTTGTTTTGTCAGGAACGAATGGAGGGAAACCTATTTTTAATTCTGTATCCGAGAGATTTGCCCTTCTTTGTAAAAAAGTTACTTTTTAAATGTTTGTCAATTTATTGCCAGATTAAATTTTTTCCTGAACTTTATGCGGAACAGAATTGAGCTGAACATAGGGCTCTGACGTGAAAGTTTCTCGTTGGCCACATCCCCAAATTTTGGACTCAAATATATTCTTTTAAGCGATTAATTTTCAAAACCAATTACGAGGCTAAACTAATCGAAATCAATTAGTAATTGAAATAAATGACAATGCATGTAAACATTATGAGAATAGGAATTTAGTGTAGCTTAAAAATTAATTATTGCTGTTAATCTAATTTATTTTCACAACTTATAGTTGCTCGATTGGTTTCCCAGTAAAGCCAGTTACTTGATGATTTATAAAATGTTGAAGTCCACCTGCGATCGTGATCTTCTGCAGGCTGGTATTGACAGTTTTGACAGAAAATTAGTTTTTCCCTTAACGATAACTTTCTCTAAATAACGAATTGTAATTGAATTTGATCAATATGAAGAGTGTTTTTAGAGTTATTTACACTGACTTTTCTAAAGCTTTTGGCCAACTTAGCCAGGGAATTATTTTATTTAAACTTGAAGTTCTTGGTTTTTTCTTAAAGCTTGGATCAAATCATATCTTGAAAACATATCCTATGAGGTAAAATTAAGAAATTGTCATTCTGAACCTTTTCTTTCTCAATCTGGTGTTCCCCAGGGAAGCCATCTTGGCCATTTTATTTTCATCTTGTCTATTAACGATGTATCGTCATGTCTACGCTCATGTAAACTTCTCATTTTTGCTGAAGACATGATTTTTAAAATAATAAAGTCCACACATGATCGTATTCTTTTACAAGCCGACATTCATAGTTTCACATATTGGTGTGGGAAAAATAGCCTTTCATTCAACACTTTAAAATGCCAGACGATAACTTTTACTAAAAAACTAATCAGTAGCGTATTTGACTATTGAATAAGTATATCACAGCAAAAACTCTGTCGCTTCTCCACATTTAAAGATTTAGGTGTTAATTTCTGTTCCAACTTAGAATTTACATATCACATTAATTTTATTGTTAATAAAGAAAATTCTATGCTTGGTTTTATAAAATGCTAGGCAAAGGAGTTCAATGATCACTATATTACTCTTTCTTTGTATAGTTAAAATGTTCGTCCTCATCTTGAATATGCTTCGCAGGTATGGACTCCTTATTACGAAATTCATAGAAATAGTAAAAACAAGAAAAGAAGAAGGAATATAGACCGATTGCTATCCTATCTTTTCTATCTAAAGTTTTTGAAAATCTGATAAGTAACCAGATAATACATGCTTTAGACAATACATTTACAACTGTGATAACCTTACTTGACTGTTCAAAGGCATTTGACTGTGTAAACCATAATCTTCTCAGTGATAAATTGACGATCCTATTTAGCTTCTCTGACACATCTAAAAAACTTATTTACTCATATTTGACCAATCGTATGCAAGCCGTGTTTTGTAATGTTAGAATATTATCGTTCCTCAAGGATCAATCCTTGGACCTTTACTGTTTTCATTGATCATTTATGGTCTATTCTCTGGTTTGTCTTACTGTCAGTTTCATATCTATGCAGATGATGTCCAATTATATATAAGTTTTCCTGAGATGATGCTTAAGGATGCAATATCTAAAATGAACGTTGATTTACAGGCTATATGATTGGACGACACGGAACGGACTTAAACTCAATCCTGAAAAAACGACAGCTCTTTCAATTTCAATGAACATACCAAACCCAGATAATTTCCCTTCTTAACTTGGAATAACCATGTCTATACAATGGTGTCAAAGATTTATGTTTCACTTAGAGGATTTTCTGTTACTTAATCCGTACTACTTACCCATATTAAATTAAAGCTGGTAAAAGCACTTGTCCTACCTATTATAATATACGGGTGTGAGCTGTTTACTGATCTTGATTCTCAATCAGCTCACAAACTAAAGATGGCATTTAATGCAATAGCTCGGTTTTTTTTAAATATGTAGATTCGATCAAGTCTCTTTTCAAACTCTTCAGCTTTTCAATTGCGATCTGGTAGCTTTCTTCAAATACCGCTGTTGTATTTTACTCTTCAAATTGATTGTTAAAAAGACTCCAAGTTATCTATGTAACAGACTTAATTTTTGTGTTTCTAGCCGTTCCATTTTATTGCGCTGGTCCACCTTTACGTGTTTGACATCGCGCAGGCAATTTTTCGTTCATGCTGTTAGACTGTGGAATAACCTTCCCAGTCACATGAGGTCTAGAATCGAAAACAGAAAGTTTCAAGCAATTTGTTTTGAATATTTCTCAAACTTAAACTGAACATACATACATAAATTAAACATTTTCAATTTTATTTTCCTTGCGTCTTGATTCAGATAACTTTCAATTAACTTATCTTTTTCTTTTTAGTGCATTTAAAATAAATAAATTGCTTAACTGGTACAATGTGCTCTCTAACTATTTCTAAGCTAAGAAGCTGAACTGTAAAATTGAAATTAAGTATTTTCATCGATAAAAGATGCTTGGAAAAATAATAGCAAATAATTCACCTTCCGAATGTCATTTGAATTGACTCTTTCTCTTAGTTTGTTTTTGGAAATAAAACATTTAGATTTCAAAACCTTAATAAACAAAAGTCTTATAAACGTTGCAATATTTCAACTGAAAATCCTTTTTGAATAATGTCATAAGCAACACGCCCAACAACTGTCTAGTTTACAAAATGCACAACTGTTCGTCTAAATAGAAATGACAAAATGTTTTATGAAAACACAAATGAATCAAGAAACTTGTGTTGCTGTACTACAAGTCAAAAATAATCACAATCGCATCATCATCTGCTTACTGTCATAGTGATGTCATGTCATTTAAAATGCATGTCTTCAATTAGAAAACATCCCTTTCGAACAAACATAATCCCATTTTACAACTGCAAAATGACACATCATATGGATAAATAACCTGAAACGAAACAAACTACACTCCTTTTTGCTCTTCCTTAAATTCCCATTACCTCGATCCACTTAACTAATTTAAATCTCATATGGTGCGTACTATACCGACTTCAAATACTGTATAGAGTTGAGTTGTGATGTCCTCAATCCCCCACACTCAATCTCAATGTGTATAGTGTTGTATATCGTTCGCCTTATAAACAAAATGGCTTTTAAAATAGCCAAAACATGTTCCGAATTTGTACAACCTGACCCGAAAACATTGCTTAAGGCATAGTCGTATCACCATCGCACCCCATCACAAAATCTAACATTGAACATACAGATTTTCTCGTCTTTGAGAAAATCCCTTAATCCTCTCTTCTATTTATAGTTGATACGAGGACGGGAGTGTTCGAAAAATCTGAATGATTTCAATAAACTCCTTGAAAAGTGAAACCAACAACTGTTTTCACCTAGGTCCTTTATTATTTGAGAGTAGGTATATAGCATAGCGCCAATGGACCTGTCAATGAGAATGACAATCGCCGCCGAAAAAGACAATGTTCCTTGGCCTTGGCTTCTTAATTGAAATCGAACGCGACGACATTTATTCCAAAGGGAAAAACTGTCTGTCTGTCTGTACATTCGTACGCATAAGGATATCTTTATGTATCTATGACTTATTTTTTGATGCGGGGACCTCATTTGGCAGGGTGGAATTATTGTCTCGCCATGCCGCCGAAAATGACACGACAGGACCCCGAATGAACAATTCATATCTGCATTTCGAAGTGTTAAACGGTGTAATAGGATTGACATACTACTTTTGGCACTGCGTGTCACCCTTATCATCATCAGCTTGACATTTCTCATCATTTGGAAGAAATTATTTTTCCTTCAACGTTGATGTCTGCATTGAATATGATGATCTTTAATAATGAAGGAGTATTTCACCAGTTTAAGAACTCTTAATTTATAAGGTAATATTTATCGTAAAAATGGAAATATTTAGTACCTTGTAATATTTTAAGAATTCTTCTATATCATTAACAAGTGACATAGGTCTTGTAATGCTGAAAGTTAAGAGAAAACGAAAAAAATGTTTAGCCTCTAGTACAACTACATACTTAATAAATTTCTTATATAGAAAAATATAAATTGTACCAATTCGTTTTAAGTTGATTTAAATATTATTCGGCGCTTATGAGTTTTACTACAATTTTCATAATGTTTGGTTTGGTTTTTTCCTTTTTAAGTAGCATTTATTTAATGTTTTGAAGTTGGCAGCGCCGGCATTTGGCACCTGTTAAATTCAGCTGTTATTTGGAGTGCCATAATAATCAAACAACTCGTTCAATTAAAAATAAAACTTACTACCAAATTGGTCATTCAAACTAAGCTAGATTTCGCGTAATAAGCGTTGGTTATAATCTCACAATTTTAAAATGCTAATCTACTAAGAAAAAAGCATGTCTTAGGACTGTGCTAAATCTTCTTATAACACCATAAATAATTTTAGGAAAACTGGAATCTATTTTATTGAATTTATTTTTTACAGAAGACGATTACTCTGTTATACACTCGGCTCCACTTGAATAGAAACTAACTTTTTTCTTACTATCAGAACGTGTAGCACTTTGGTAAATTTATAAATTCACCTATTTGTTTTTGTTGATATAAGAGGAATCTATTGTAAATTAAACTGCATGGTCAGAATATTTCAGGAAAATACCATTAGGTTGTTTTTTATCACTTTTCTAATTGCTTCATTAAAAAACACTGTTTTTTTGCGCCACTAGAATAGAAACAGTGTGCGTTTTGTTTCTATTGGTTACGGTCACGACAAAAATTCTTATTTTAGTAATAGAAATTTAGATTAAAAGCATTAATTGTTCGATCAAAGAAAAAATGGGCCGCGGAAAACCATTAAACATTGCAGAAAAGGCCAAAATAGAAGTACACGTGGAAAACAAGCTTCCCCTACGCACAATTGCCAACAAAATAGAAAGAGGTGGGAAAATTGTTTGGTCGTACCTTAGAAATAAAGACAGCTATGGAACAAATATGAAGGGCAGGCAAACAAAAGCCCAACAGAAGCAGACACAAGAAAGATTACTAGGCTAGCCTCCAATTCAAGCGACTCTGCTGCTAAAATCAAGGCAAAGGGTGGTATTGCAGCTAGTCTTAACACTATTCGACGCGTCATTCAGAAGGAATATGACGTGGAAGGAAGAGTGGACAAAAGTGGTATTTTCTGACGAAAAAAAATTTAATTTAAATGGCCCCGATGGGTATAATTTCTATTTTCATGATATGAGAAAGGAACAAAGGTTTTTGGAGCGCCAGCATAGCTGAGAAGGCGGTGTAATGGTGTGGGGGCAATTTCCTGGTTTGGAACAATTGATCTGGAGTTTCCCAAGTTGAAAATGACGGCAAACTCCTACAAGCAAATATTGCAAGAAGCTTTCCCTAAGGTTACCAATGTATTTGGACCAATACAATGGACTTTTCAACAATACAACACGCAAGGATCATTAAAAGGTGGATAGCCGAGAAAAATGTTACCTTACTTCAATGGCCACCGTACTCCCCGGACCTAAATATTATAGAAAACGTTTGGGAATGGATGGTTCGTAGAGTGTACGACTTTGGACGACAGTATGATGACAAAGAATCACTTACTGCTGCTATCAAAGAGGCATGGAGTGCAATTTCACTGAATTACTTAAAACAACTGTATGATTCACTTCCCAACAGGGTTTTTGAAGTTATTTCAAATAAAGGTGGTAGCACACATTATTAAAATATCATTTTAAATAAAAAAATACCCTCTTTACTGCATTTTTTCAATTTGTTTCCTTATTTAAGCGAATGTTTCCATTCAAGTGGTGCAAAAATAATAAAAATGTATAAATTTCAGCCAGAAAATATATTTATTTATTCTTTACGTTAAAAACTAAGTCTAAGTTAACAAACAAAACTTGTAACAAAATAAACGATTATGTAATATATTTAAATTATATGGACACGTTAAACAAACTGATAAACATATTAAACACTTAGGCTTTTCACACTAAGTCCCAAACCCGGTTTTTCGCGAAGTTATTGGTTTTGGCCGAAAACCTATATCGAAAAATCAAGTTTTCCCATTCATTTTTGGTAAACCGCTAGTTTTCGTAAACCACAAGTTTTATATAAAACCTCTCGAAAACTAGTAGCTATTCAAAGTTGAACTAAACAAACAAACCTTTCGAAACATTCAGCGCTCAAATTAATGTAAACAAAACTGCTGACGGCTGCTGTCAAAAAAAATGATACATTTTGAAATAAATTACAAGATAAAAATTACTGCTTTTTGTTTTTTATTTACAGAACATGGAAAATAGAAGAGAAAAAAAAGTAAACTTTGGGGGAGCTGCGTGGCAACAGAAAAAATTGTAGAAACATTTTCCAACGTCCAGGATAAAAGCCCCGGTGACTATTTGCGGCACTGGCCGTTCTCTTATGAGCCACCAGAGTTTTAAACGCTCTTTGTTAAGCGAGGAACCGGGATTTACTATGGCTACTAGCGTGACGACTAAGACTTGCTCATAGTTCGTAATGACGTTTCCATTGGATACGTCTTCGAACTCTACGCCACATTCAATCACAAGGGTTTGGGAGAATTGAGAAAGGCGATAAGTTCATTTGTGGAGGAGAATAAGTATTAAAGAAAATCTCTGGTGGAGGCTAAGTCGCAGCGAGCTAGGAAAATTTGCACCAAAACATTCTACAGTGTGGGAATCGTTGTTCCAGTGAATAAAACTACAACAGTGGGCTATCGCTTCTTGATGGGAAGCAATGCCAACATCAAGAAGATCCTCAGTGCTGTGGAAAAGCCAGCGAGTCCTCAAAGGAAGAAGCCAAAGAGATAGTCATGGAGAAATTGCAGCCAATCATAACAGCTTTGAGTGTGATTTTAGTATGAATTGGAACTAGGAATTGAATTCTGCTCCGTCCATAAGGACCTACACGAAATCGCTCAGAATCTTTTCAACCCCGCCTATAAGTTGCTCGGATGGCCACAATATATGGCGATTCTGAAGGCACATTTGGCCCACAGAAGCAGTAGTCATAAGCTCAGTATTTTGGGTTGAATTTGTTGTGAAAGAAGAAGGATATGTTTTAAATAAAATTAATTTTTACTGTAACAGTTTTGTTTGTTGTTGATTCTATGATATATTTTCTAGACAATTAGCTTGTGAATTAGTTAATTGTTTGGACCGGTTGAAGTGAACTAAGAGGATAGCTGCCGCCAAGTGAGCTTTTAATTCTTGTTGGTTTATGTCGTTAGACCATTCCACCCGACCCCAGTACTTCAGTTGAAACTCTTTTTCTAGAAGAGCTAGTGTTACGTTAAAAACAATTTGAATTGGTTAGAATTCCTTTTATTTTACAAATAATTTGAGGAGAACAAAACTTTTTACTTACAAATTTTTCCATCCATACAAAATTGGACAGCCGGTGTTGAACAAATTTAAATGATAAATGAAAATGTGTAAATGTTCAGTGTGAACGATTTTCGGGTTTTCAAAAACTTTTTGGCGAAAACTTGGTTAAGAGAAAAAAAATATTTTGGAACTACTGGATTTAATATTTTGATTAATTGAATATGAAGGAAAATTATTTTCATAACAAATGTTTACTAACTCTTTCATTAGATTGTTAGGCCGGAGATTCCGGGACTGATCTGACAAATGATACATAAATTGTTCGCAGTCCGAATATAAATTGTATCAAACTTTTTAAGGCAGAGGGAAGGTCATCTATGAACAGAATAAATAACAATGGATCTAGATGGCTACCTTGAGGTACACCAAAAGTAACAACGAACTAATTAGAATAGTCATTTTTGAAGACTAAGATTAAGATTATACAAGTAATTAACTTGCATGTAGTCCGATTTGCTCCAATTTACTTAAAAGTACCCTTTGGCTAAGTTTTTTAAATGCTTTTCTGTAAATACGTTATCAATTTGTTGCTTTCTCGAAAGTATCAATACAAAATGTTGTAAGTTTAAGTAGATTTATAAAAGTAGATTCTCTTTTTACAAATCCATGTTGATTATCACAGAAAAAAGAGAATTGAAGGAAACAGCATAAAAAACAAGGGATTAAAACAGTTTTGGGATAACAGGCAATTTAGCTATAAGAGCAAATTTACAGTTTGGACCCTTAAGTAGTTTATTTGAAAAACGGATACTTCCACAGTACCGAAAAATGAGAGCATTTAAATGACAGGTTTCCCACGTCTTTAAGGCATTAATGTTGGAATGCTGTCAACACCAGGATTTAAGTTTTCGTCAAGTTTTAGAATTCTGTCAAGTATAGAAGATTCAGAGATTCCTAGTTCCATATGAGCTAAGGGAATAGTGTCTTCATAGGCACGTCAGGAAAGTCAGCAAAAATAATGGACAGCATTTAAGGGTTGTGACTTGTTTCTCCTTACTAACTTACTTAAGGTGGCGCTACAATCTTGTGTGAACTAGGGCCTCACCCAACAAACTCGGTCCCTAGCTACATGTCTCCAGTTTCTCCTTAATATGTCATTTTTAGAGGATACCCGTTATGTCACTTTGGTTAAATGCAGTGTCAGCATTTATGATGTCAGAAATAAGAACAAGATCAAGCATTCATTGTTATTATGGTTTTTGATTGATTTAAGTTGAATGAGTCCAAGGGAGGCCATTGTGTTCATAGTAATAAAACCAATCTCAATGGAGGGGTCAATCGGAAAATATTTACAGATTTGGCACTTGAACATTTCAACCTTAGAAGATTTGTATTTTCCAAAACTTTTGTAACATCTGCTGCAGAACTTCATCAAAGAAAATGCAGGTGTGTATATACTTATCGCATCTTTACCTTTCCATTTTATAATAAATATACTCACTCCTGAAAAATATTGAAAATCGTTCAAATTGATTACCGTTGCAATCCCTTATCTTAATGATAAAGCTAAATTCTTGATTATAATATTAAATTAACGCCAAAGACCACTACTACAATGCTGGTAAAATTCACATTTTTATTCCAATTGCTGTCAAGTGTCCCTTTGGTTAAAGTAATATGAATCGAAAACATCATCAGAATAGCTGTCAACCGCACCAACGCACCCAGCAACGGCAACGGGCCTCTTTTGTTCTCTTAAGCAGAGGTATGAGGTATGGTGTGCAACATATGGCTTTGCTTTGGCCTCACAACGACGTCGACCGCCATACCGCCACCACCTTTTGATACCCTGCTGCAGCTATTTAATTACAAATTAACTCTGCCCCAAGGATTAGGCAACTAATTCATTTTGGCTGCTGCGCTGATGTGGTGCCGCGGAAAAGTTTAATATAAAAGTTTTAACGAAAAAAGTTTTGCAGCTTCTTTATTAGCGAACCGCATCATTTCCATCAACAACGGTTTCTCATATTTTTGCAAAAAGACCAACCAACCCGACCCGACCGACCAATGTGCAATGTTAGTTTTTCGCAATTTTGTTTGCAATATGCGCGTCGAATGAAAAACTATATACCTTGTGATCCTTTTTGGAAGGAAAAACAGTAGATAGTTGAAGACAGGGATTAGAAGGCAGAGGGTTGCTAGATTTTAGAGAGAACGAGTACAGGACACAAAAATAAACTTGTATATATAATAACGTACATATACCCTGTAGCTCTCTTCTACCTAAAGGAAAAGCCAAGCCATTCGTTCGGCCAAAGGGCATTGGACCATATCTATCTATTTTTGTAAATCCTTGGAGAGATTGTTTTTGCTCCTTCCCTTGTACTTTCTACTTTTCTTGAAATAAACTTGGATAAGTTTCATTAAAAGCATCAACCCTTTATTTTCTTCCTTTACTTATTCTTTTTACATCAGGATGTAACGTGAGGGTGTGTGTTATAGGGGGATACAGCGCTATGCTTGTCAAGTACATATCCATACATAAACCTACCTATAAGACATTATTGTTTTATATCCTCTAGAACATAGTTGAAAGCTAAAATAACACACAAATGCCACTCATCCCGGCTGTTTAAGGATTCAATACGTATATATTGATTGAACAAACCAGGAACTGGTTTCGATTTGTGAAAAAGGTATGTAATGGAATGAAATAGGGTGGATTGGGGGTTTTGGGGTTTTGATGTTGAGAGTGGGATGTTCAGAGAGTGAGGTGGTCGGGTGTCGGCAATCTCAGATTGACATACAGCAAAACAATACAATACGGGATAAATGTAACAGTATTGATTGTGTTTCCAAGGATCAAAGCAAGTTTAAGTAAATAACTAAAATTCGCTATACCTATAACCTGATGAAGTAGGATATGATATAGGTATAATAAAAATGATACAGCAACTACAGAAAAGTTGTTAGGGATTTGTCTATGATGAGTAAGGGATTGAGAGGGTTTCATAATGGCTCGAAGTGTGTCGTGTGTCTTATCCATTCCAAAACTATTTGAGATCTTAGGCAGGTAAAACATATAAAAAGTTAGGCAATTTGAGAGAAGACAAACTCTAAAAGTATAGACATTTTATACATAAGTTAAGATTGACAAAAATTTCGAAAAAAATAATTTTAACAAGTTTTTCCTTATACTTGTATATATGTTCTTTAACATTATTTGTTTACAAAAAAATTCATACTATTTATATGACTTCATTCACATTTTTCTTAAATTTTGCTTCACTTAAACGTTTGTCAGTTTGCAAATAAAATTGTTGTTTAGAAGCCAAAAATATTCAACGGACCTACTCTTACGGACTTTAAGTCTTAATTTAATAGATAGTATAGTAAATAGTAGCTTTGACACTTATATCGTAATATGCAATGGTTGGGGTCCATCCGAAAGTAATTTTAATAGAGGCTGCTATGCGGCTCACACTGATAACTTCCCATTTATAACTTAATTTGCTCTAAAGGTATTTGAGTCGAAACCCAAATTTTTAACAATTTTCAAAAGAAGTATTTTTAGAATTCAAGTGTTTAATTAAAACTGCAAATTAATTTGCATTATTTATTATTCCTTAGATTAAATTGTTGTGGAGGAAATAACGTCACTATATAAAAATAAATCAAAGCCGGTAGTTTTATATTTCTGATTAAATTCTTATATTTACAAAAAAAAATTAACTGAATTTTTCCTGAGAGCATTATTAAGGAAGCAATAGCTAAAATGAACGTTGATCTCCAGTCGCAACGGGCTTAAACTTAATCATGAAAAAACTGAAGCTTTTCAATATCAAATAAAAAACTCAAATCTGAAAACCTCCCTTTCGTTGCAATAAATGATTCCATAATTGATTTAGTCACACAAGTCAAAAACTTAGGATTGATATTTAACAAAAGAATAACTTGAGATAAACACGTTTGTCGATATATTTGTGTTAAAGATTTAAACAGTCGAGCAAAGCTTTTTTTACTCGCTCTGCTTAGATTTGAATCGCGAATTTTGATCTGATTAGCAAATCTTCAAAGATAATTATTCTTACTTAGTTCAATCTGAAAGTCGTCGAATTATTCGACCAAAAAAGAGCGACGACGACGGTTTACCGTATTAAAGAAAAACAAAACAAATTTAACCTTTATAGTACGGTGGTCTGTGCTTGAATGCGAGATCCTTCTTTTATTTTCTTCTTTCTCTTTCTTGTTTTTAATTTTAGTACATTTTTGTTACAATAAAAGATGGCTGATGATTTTTAGTGGAGGCAAATTTGAAAAGTTAAGAATTTTAGTACGAATTTAGGATCTTGACATTTTGAGCTATAATCACAATGATTTTTTATTTACATTTTAGAATTTTAATTAAAATTTAGGTTTTAAGTTTTAATTTAAGTTTCGACTTTAAGTTTTACATTTACATTTAAATTAAAATTTAAGTATTCAAAATATCAAATTGAAAATAAATTTAGTTTTAAGTCAAAATCAACTAAATAAAAGTTGGTGAAGACACACTTTCTGCCTATAATTACTTATGGGTGCGAGCTGTTTGCAGAACTTGACTCTCATGCCGCTCAGAAGTTAAAGGTAAAATTTAATGCTTCTGCTCTATTAGTTTCTAACGTTGATTTGATCATGTCTCGTTTCAAGCTCGTCATATTACTTTTCAATTTAATTGTTAAAAAGACTCCGTCCTATCTGTTTGTTTTTCGAAAAGGACATAGAATGACGACGCAAGTCTTGGACGACACCAGCTCTGAAATCAAACGAAAAATAACTCTTCCCAATCGCTGCTACTTTTGACTTAGAAGGCAATTAAGTAGTAAAGTCCTCTCTCGAGCATCTAAAATCACCATCTATGTATATAAGACACTCATAATCCCGGTTCTTATTTATTGCGCTGAGGACTGGACCCTGTCAAAGAAAGATGAGAGCGTCTTAGGATGTTTCGGGAGAAAAATTCTTCATCGGAATCTTTGCCCAGTGGGATGGAGAATTGAGGAGAAGATATAACGACAAACTGTACGGGCTTTACAGCGACACTGATAATGTCATGTAGAGGGACTAGACATCAACGCTCCAGTCAGGAAGGTCTCCGAATCCAATCCCGGACGGCGCCGGCGCAGTAGAGGAAGACCGCGACTTAAGTGGTGCAAGCAGGTGGGTGAAGACCTCAACTAGGCGTGCGAAACTGGAGACAGTTAGCTAGGGACCGAGCTGGCTGGTCTGTAGCCCCACCTTAGGTAAGTAAGTAAGTAAGTTATCTACCTAATAGACTTAATATTATTTCTCAAGTCGTTTCATCTTAATGCGCCTATTCCCCATACCTGTTTGAAATCTCCCAGCCAATTTTTTGTTATTGCTGTCATCTTCCACCTCATATTTGGCATATAATCGAAAGCAGAAAGTTCCAAGTTCTTTGTTTTGAACATTTCTCGAAATTGAACTCAAATACACTTTCTTTAATTTTTTAAGTTACGCATAAAAAGTCTTGTTTTTTATTAATAAATTGAATATAGTAAATACTACTTCTTCTTCTTCTCAGAAGGCAAAAAACGGCATGAGAAGAGTGCGGTTGAAGATGTTTAGAGGTTTAAAAGCAGGAATGAAGTCCGAAAGTTTTATGAACAGGTGAAACGAAATTCACAGGTACATAAACCTAGAACCGAAGGCTGCAAAGACGAAAGTGGAAACGTCGTAGTGGATTCGCAGTCAATGCTGAGGATATGGAAGGACCACTCTGCAGACTGTATAACGGCGACGACGAACCAAATTCCGCTGTCAGGCAACAACAATCCCGTCTTCCCGAGTTAGACGAAGTAAAAATTGCCATATCTAAGCTGAAGTCTAATAAAGCCGCTGGAGCGGATGGCTTGAATGCCGAGCTCTTTAAAGCAGCTGGACATAAGTTGGTTAGGAGCATGCACCAATTTATTTGTAAGATATGGTCGGAAGAAAGCATGCCCGAGAAATGGAACCTCAGTATTGTTTTTCCTGACCCTGAAAAAGGAGACCCTAAACTGCACCAACTGTAGAGAAATATATAGAAGTAATATATGAACGTCTAAGGCCCATCGTCAAAAACCTGATAGGTCCGTATCAGTGTGGTTTTCGACCACGAAAGTCCGCTGGCGATCAAATATTCACACTAAGGCAGATCCTGGAAAAAACCCAAGAACACCAAATCGACACCCACCATCTTTTCATCGATTTCAAGGCCGCATATGACAGCATCTACAGCTGTATAGAGCCATGTCTTGTTTTGGCATCCCTGCCAAACTCGTCATTTGGTGCAGGATGACCATGGAGAATTCACGCTGCTCCATAAAGGTTGGAAACAACTTAACAGATCCTTTCGATGTCAAAAAAGGTTTTAGACAAGGTGATGCGCTGTCATGTGATTTTTTAACATCGTGCTTGAAAGAATAGTGAAGAGCTGCCACGTCAACATTAGAGGCACTATCTTTCAAAAGTCTGTCCAATTACTAGCATATGCTGATGACATTGACATTTTTGTGAGTATTGAGGCAGAGGCGGCAAAAATGGGTTTAACGGTTAATGAGGGCAAAACAAAGTACATGCTGTCGTCTAGAAAGGACATACAACACCGACGTCTTAGTCAAAACGTCACAATAGACAGACGTAACTTTGAGGTAGTCAAGGACTTAGTCTACCTAAGCTCCGCTGTAAACGCAGAAAACAACACCAATGCTGAGATCAAACGCAGAATAATTCTTGCTAACCGCTGTTTTTTTGGACTAAGAAAGCAATTGAGTGGTAAAGTCCTCTCTCGAGGGACCAAAGTATTGCTATATAAGACCCTTATCATACCCGTCCTGCTATACGGTGCAGAAGCATGGACTATGACAAAAGCCGATAAAAGCACCTTGGGTCGTTTCGAGAGAAAAGTTCTTCGTGTGATCTACGGTCCCGTATGCATCAAAGGGAAGTGGAGGAGAATATGGAACGACGAGCTGTACGGGCTGTACAGCGACGTAGACTTAGCCAGAATGGTAAATATCCAACGACTAAGATGGCTGGGTCACGTAGAGCGCATGGAAACCAATGCTCCGGCCCGGAAAGTCTTCGATCCCAACCCACAGAACAGCGCAGTAGAGGATGACAGCGGATCAGGTGGCGCGCACAAGTGGAAGGTGACCTCACCCGCGAAACTGGAGACATCTTGCTAGGGACCGAGCTAGATGGAGAAGTTTGTTGGGTGAGGCCCTAGCTCACACAGGACTGTAGCGCCACCTTAAGTAAGTAAATGAATAAATATCAAACTTGTTTACTATTTTTGTTGATAAGAAGGGCACATTTCTGGAGACAATTTTCCACATAACTTTAAGAACAAAGTATAAGTTACAAAAATAAAAACAAGATAATATAAAGTCGACGAGAAATAAAAAAATTATTGGTAATATTTTTAATTCTTACAAGAATAAAGTTTTTTTTTTAATACTGTGTAACTAAATAAAAGTAAAGTAGATATATATTTCATTATTTTTGCCATTTGTCTCACATTAACCTTATAAATTGCCACGAAGAAAATTTTGATGATATTTCAAAAGGTTGACATCCTCTCTGTTCTCTATTGGATAAGACATACATAAAAAAGAAAACAACTTAACAACCCCTCCTAAGATGTGCGACGATAAGGGAAAGGTAAAACAACTGTATACGAAGATCTCGATTTGCTCAAGAACATTTTTACACCACCATCCACTCACACCCTCCCATCCTTCCCTTCAACACAAGTATACCCCTATTCTATAGGTATAAGGTCTAACTCGTAGAATGAGCATCAGAAGAAGACATCCCAAGTGGAATTGCTGGTTAAATGATGTACCAGTGTTCTTGGAGGGGGTGGGGGAGGGAAGCACAAACTGCTGACGTGATGAAATTCCAAAACCACCACAGCACCGATTCCAACCCCCAACACATCACAGAATACACAAGAATACAAACAACAATAAAAAAGAAAAGAAGAACAACCAAAAATACCAGAAATGGGGAAAACAAAAACAATGCGGAAAAAATCGCTTAACTGTATAACTTTATACATAGATAGATAGATAGATACAAAGGTAGCGTAGCAAGGTACATACATATATAGGTAGGTAGAGCGCCTTATACAATTTCAGCAGATACTGTATTCTGGATCGGAAAACGGAAACAACCACAACTGCTGCACAACGTTATTTTGTGGAGACAAAATGGAAGTAAGGATGCGCAGAAAACATGTTCAAGCGAACTCCATGTGATGCAAAACACAAAAAAAGGACACAAAAGATGTTAGCGTGTAGAAAGATGGATAGCTGCTGCTGATGCTGGCGCTGGCTGGCTGGATGGCTGGCTGGGTCCAGGTCTGAGTCTGGGTTATAGAATAAACCAACCCACCACCCACAGCACCTTTTGTGTAGCTATATCACCCTTAATTTTGGCCTGGGACTGGGTGCGGGTACTGGAATACAGAAAGAGTGGCGATGGCGAATAGCTTTTAGGATTTCACTTCGGATCAAACTTCGAAGTATCGAACGAAAATTGGCAGCAAACGAAACAGCAAAAAAAAGATGCCGGATAAAAAGAAAAATCGAGAGCGATAGAACGAAAATTGATTGGGATTTGAGTAGAACACAGGAATAAAACATTATGGAAACACAGGTTCACGTTTAAAAGTGCCTTCGACGTCCTCGATATTCCTGCTGATTCTGACACATATATAATGCGCACCTTTGTTGTAGGTAGGTAAGCTACATATATGAGAATAGGTGAAAGAGCTATAGGATAGGATGATGATATAAGGGTTTGGCAGTGCTTTCTCGCTCAGGTAGTAGCTATACCTTCCCATACTCGTACATTTAAAGGAGGACACCACTCAGGTCGGTTGGTTATAATTTATGACTGGCGTGTGTTCTTGGGGGAACCCCGACCCACAGCCTCGGGGGGATGACGATTGATATTTTTAATGTCTGCTCCCTGAGTAGGATTATTGTCCTACACACTCATACCATAGTTTGCCATATATCGTAGCTACATACGAGCACATACTAAGTTGGCACAGAATAACTCATGGATAAGTGGTTATCATTCCCAGGGTCGCATTTATAATTGTATCGGTTAGTTTTTATGAATTAAGTGATTTTCATCATTTTCCGCATTTTTAGCAAAGTTTATCCTTAAAAGCTTTTCTATACAAATTAGTTTTACTTACTTTTCTTTATAATCTACCTTCCCCTTACGAAATTCAATTAAAATGAATGATTTATCGTCAATCTCTAATTTTTCACTGTGGCAAATTTGATTAAGTACTCGTGGTGTTTAGTGTGTCGGACTGTCAAACCAGAGGTCTTGGGTGTCACCTTAAGTTTAGCCGTTCGGATTCGGCATACAAACAGTAGGTCCCTTCCATACTTAACATTGCCCTTAGATACATACAAATGGTTGACATTTGTAAGTCACTATAGGCCCTATAGTTCTTTACGGACTGTTGCGCTACTTAATTAATTTAATTATTTTTGACTTTAATTCTGCTTAGCAATATTTTTTTTTTTGGATCGGGGGAGACTCTAAATACAAAATCAATAAATATTTAGTTCACTGTGAAGAGAAAGGAACCATGGTTATTAATAATGAAAAAAGGATCAGAAAAATTTCCGCTAGGGTTACGGATACAGAATATTTTGTATATTTTCATGTCCTGGTAAACTTAACGATTTCCAAAATAAAACACACAAAATTCAGAAAAATTCATGAAATCTTTATTTGAATCTGTAGTACGATATTTATAACTTATTATTTTCATGCAAATGTTGACCTTGACTGCGCCTCAAATGGTTAATCCCTTAAGTCCAATTTTGTCATACTCTCTGCAACATTTCGGCCGGTATCTCACGAATAAATGCTTTAGTGTAGTCTTCCAATGCTTCAACATAGCCCAACAAAATAGTCTAATGGCGTTAAAAAGCACGGCCAAACGTGAAATAAAATGTTAACCGAACTCCGCCCAATGATGTTCAAATGGTAGACATGTGCATTCAAGAGTAAACAAGCGTCCACAAGTTTCTCTCATTACCCACCTCTGTCTATCAACTCCTACTCTCACCTCCCCGCGGTGAACATCGTGTGCCTAGTACCTCAACAGAAGATTGGGTTCTAACCCCAGTGGAAAGTTGTTGGGGGCAGGAAACGAGAGAGGGGGGAGAGGTGTTTCCACTAAGGCACCTCTCCTTATCCCGACGGCAGCGGAGGAATTCTCGAGATGGAATCAGCGGTGGCGTCTACAGTTCCAGTAAGTTTGAACTACTTAGTAAACACCTTATAGGACTTCTTCGACATATTCGGAGCCCAGGCCTGTAAGGAACGGTTTATCCGGCTCCCCGTCTTTGGAGTTATACTAAGGATCTGGCCCTCCAGGTTGGGGTTGTCCCGTCGGGGTGACTTCCTGGCCACGTAAAAAATACCTTTAGTTGCGAAGCACCAACAAGCCTCGGATACGGACGGATTCACTGTTGACAACCCACGCAAACGAAATAAGGACAACGAACTTCGGATCTGAACGTGGAATGTTAGGTCCCTTAACAGACCACGTGCAGCGAACATTAGCGGAAGGCCTAAACTGCTGCAAGGCAGATATTACAGCCATCCAAGAAGTGCGATGGAATGGAGCGGGCAAACGCAAACTAAAAGACTGCGATGTATACTACGGCGACTGATACCTAGAACAAAGACAGCGTCTATTTCGGTGTGGACTTGTTGTTGGATCTAGACTGAGGCAAAAATTCTTGAGTTTCAACAGTGTGAGCGAGCGCATCAGGACAATACGCATCAAAGCTGAATTCACCAACATAAGCCTAATATGCGCGCATGCTCCAACAGAGGAGAAAGATGAAGACACCAAACACATATTTTTCGAGATCTTGGACAAAACATATGAGCAGTGCCCTTTCTATGACATTCAAATTGTCTTAGGAGATTTTAATGCCAAGCTAGGAACAGAAGACATCTTTGGTTGCACAATCGGGAGATACAGCCTGCACGACACCACCTCCGCGATGGAGAATGCACGCTGCTTTATCAAGGATCTCACCGATGCATTTGATATCAAAAAGGTTTTAGACAAGGCGATGTACTGTCATGCGACTTCTTCAACATCGTTATTTAAAGAATTGTGCAGAACTCAACCGTCAACACTAGAGGCACAATCTTCCAAAGGTCAATCCAGTTGCTTGGATACACAAATGATATAGACATAATTGGAAGATCAAAGCGTGATGTCAGTGGAGCGATTTGAGCAATTGACACTGAACAATGACGTCTTGGACAATACGTTACCATGGACAGCTATAACTTTGAGGTAGTTAAGGACTTTGTCTACATAGGAACCGCTATTTACACAGACAACGACACCAGCGCTGAAATCAAACGAAGAATAACTCTTGCAAATCGCTGCTTCTTTGGACTTAGACGGCAATTGAGAAGTGAAGTAATCTCTCGAGCATCCAAAATCACCATCTATAAAATACTCATCATCCCGGTTCTCATTTATTGCGCTGAGGCCTGGACCCTGTCAACCCTTTCAAGATGAGAGCGTCTTAGGATGCTCCGAGAGAAAAATTCTTCGGGTGGTTTTTGGTCCCGTACGCATAGATGGAGAATGGAGGAGAAGATTTAACGACGAACAGTACGGGCTGTACAGCAAAACTGACCTAGTTAGCAGAATTAAAGTCCAACGGCTTAGATGGCTAGGTCATGTAGAGCAAATAGACATCAACGATCCAGCCCGGAAGGTCTTCGAATCCAATCCCGAGGGACGGCGTAGTAGAGAAAGACCGTGACTCAGGAGGCACACGCAGGTGGGTGAAGATCTAATCCAACTTTGGCGTGCAAAACTGGACACAGCTAACTGGAGGGACCGAGCTGGCTGGAGACGCATGTTGGTTGAGGCCCAGGTCCGCCCCGAACTGTAGCGCCACCTTAAGCAATTAAGTAAAAACTCCACTCAATAAGTCCATTGTTCTGTGTGGCATGTGGCACCGTCTTGTTGGAACCAGATGTCACACAAGTCAAGCCCTTGCATTTTGGGAAAAACAAGTTGGATATCATTTCACGGTAGTGCTCACCATTCACAATTACGTTACGATTCGCATCATCGAAGAAGTACGGTCCAATGATGCCACCAGACCCTAAATCGCTCCAAACTGACTTTTTCTGGATGCATTGGTTGGTCTTGCAATATTTCTGGCCAACTTTCCAAGAGACCATTCACCAAAAATTGTACGTTGCAGTGGGTCGTTCGGCTTCAATTCATGCACCAGCTATATTTTGAAAGGCATCACGCCTAAATTTTTCAGCAAAATTCTCCACGTTGTTGAGTAACAGAGGCCCAATTGCTGCGAACGGCGACGAATCAATAATTAATGATCATCATTAAGACTGACCGATACAGCTTCGATATTTTCTTCAGTTCACACTCTACGTAAGGGTGTTGGTGGTTTAATGTCCAACAATGTAAATTTGGTTCGAAATTTAGTCACAATAGCCTGAAAAGCCGCTTCAGCTTCAATGGAAGAAGCGCGCGTTGAACTTTCTCAACAGAGGACGCATTTTGATAATAAAATTCAATAATTTGCCAGCGTTGTTCGTTTGTAAGACAATTCGTGGTTAAATTATAGACCAAACTGACTACGTCTGAAAGTGAAACAAAACACGAAACGTGCGTCAGCTGTTTAAATCATAGTTGCCAAAAAGATAATAGCTAAAAAATCAGCCTTTATATAATTCGGTTTGTCGAATGAGTTATTCTAAAGGTTGACGAGGAATCGACGAACCTGGGTTCTCGTCAGCACTACGCCCTACAGCAGCAATTTTTTCAGATGTTCCAATTCGTCTACCAGTTGCTTCTCGACGAAAAGTTCTTAAGTTTTATGAACTGTGAATTACATTTTTTTTTTCATTTTTGAAGTGAATTTAAACAATTTCAATGTGTTGTTGAAATTTGTCTCATTTTATGTTTAGTATTAGCGCATATTTCGAATATTATGACAATTGACAAAAATTGTCTGCCTTACAAAAAAAAAACCTTGATCAAAACCGTTCAAAGTTTTTTTCTGTATTTGTATATTCCTTTTGTTGTTGTTTAAGGATCAGTTTTGAGTCCTATCCTCTTCAAAATTTGTGTGTCAGATTTTAGGGTAACAATACACATTGGGCAGATGATACTGCAATAAACTGTTCTAGCGCGAGCCCTGAAAAATATGACTTCCTCATTGGAAACATCACTTAAAGATATTGAAAACCAATTTAAGTAATGGAAAATTAAAGCCAATGCTACTTAATCTCAAGCCGTTTTCTTTAAACCACTAACTTGCCTTAAATTTTTATAATATTATATATAAATCCTTATTAGAAAAGGGGTTTTGTATTGTGGAAAGTTACTTTAATTTAACATTATATAACCTCACCTATTTTATATTGTTAACAAATTTACTAAAGCTAAAAAGTATAACATTTTGGGTTCTAAAACTCTTGAGAATTTAAGTTAGATGTAAGAATTTTGTACAATACAAAAATAATAATAAAGACCTCTAAGAAAGCACCCCTAATTTCAATCAGCAAAAAAATGGCTGCGATGCGACTCATATTGATATCTTTCCATTACGTCCGTCGATTTTTAATTTGAAATTTGATTCGAAATTAAATTTTTACTAAGTTTTACTATTTTTTTATTGGATTTTATTCTTCGATTTCGATTTTTCTCAAAATTGTAGCGAATGTTGAAAACAGTATTTCCTATCGGATAAAATTAGTTGGAAGCCTTAATCTCAAATTTTTGAAAAGATATTTGAGTCGAAAATCAATTTTTACCAACTTTCATTAAGTATTTATTAAATTCTTTCTGCTTTATTATTACTAAATTTATTTAAAGTCGATATCTCTGCTGGTTCTTGAACTATGGACGACGAAAAAAGCTTCACGAACATACGGACGTACTAGCGTACGTACGCACGCGCGCCCAGACATTTCTCTAAAAATCTTTTTTTTTTTCGAATCTAGGGACCTTGAAACGTCGAGAAATGTCAAAATGTTCAATTCCACAAATCGAACCGGTCGTATGGGAAGTTAATAATAATTGAGTTTAATAAATTTGATCAACATTTCTTAAAAGGTTTCTCACGAATCGTTTTTTTTTCATAAGTTTTTAGGATTGAACCTGTACATTGCAAATTTCTGATGAGCCTTGACAGTCTGTTTTAAGTCCAACCCTGAATATGCTGGTGCTGGAATCCTGATATTCGATGTTTGCATGCAATGCATGGAACGATATACTCTGCCACGATTCCTGACAAAATTAAATTTCGCATAGCAGGACCTGGCGGTGGATATCATGTGTGATCTATGTGTAGGGACATGCAATAACGCTGGGATAAAGTATTGGCGACTTTTTTTTCTCTGACAAATGCAAAAAAAAAAAAAAAACATTATAGAAAACTTTCAAAACTTTTCTAGGTAAGCTACAAATGTAGGTATACGTATGTTGGTAGAAGCACATTCATGTACGTTAGCTACCCTATGAGGTACAGCACCGAAGACCAGTTTTTAGGGGCATAAATGAAAATCCGCGACATGCGGATACATAGGAATGAACAAAAAAAAAAAACCAATGGCATTTTTGGGAATAGGCAAAGCGACCACGCCAAGAGTATCTCGGGTATCGCCGTTTTTCGATGATAGTATGGTATGAGCTTTCGATTTGGCACTGCCAATTCTACCACCATCACATCATACCCCCGACAAAAGTTCAGAAATTGTTCCATAACTGCCACAGTAAGGATGAGGAAGGTTGGAAGGAGGGGAGGGAGGGTGAGGCCAGTACACAGATATTTTATGGGGAAATGTTCGGAATTGCAAGGAAATTGTGATTTAATGGATGATTGCGTTTAGATTAGTGGTCTCTCCATCGAATTTATAAACCTACACCGTCATCAAGTTGCTATTGCTGCCTGTTCGAGCGGTTTTTCTCTTTTTCACTTGCTGATGATGTTATATCTATACCTTCTATTTACGATATCCATATCCATATCCTGAGGGTGGTTGTTGGTTGTAGTATCTCTATATACCGTTATATACGCCTACTATCAAGGGATAAACATTCAAACCTATCTACAGATACATATATACGTTACCTATGCATGTACGGTACAATATACATAATCGCTGGCGATAGAGTATGTTGGAGTTTATGTTTTTCCGCTTTTGGTTTATGATGATATTTTTATTGGATATTTTTGGCAATTTATCTTTTTCGGTTCCCCATGCGGAACGATGTGGTTTTGTATTTTAAGTGGAGGAAAGGAATCTATAGAGATATTTATATATAGGTACCTAAGTTGGAGACTATACAAACATGACTTTCATATATGCGGTGTGATTTAGAAGTTACCTACCTTTCTAATCTGCTATCTGAAATACATATTTAGAGCAAGGTATAAGCGGGTAAGGGTATAAGTTGATAAAATACTGAATGTTTTGTGGAAAATACTTCTATTAATTAGATAACTTGGCAGGTGAAATTCATTATACTCGTACGCATGTTCAAAATTTGATTTGATTTAAAAAAAGGACTTTTTGGTAAGCGATGACAGGTATACCTCTACCTTACATAATTAGATTAATTTTTCTATTAAAATATATGTGTTTTTGATTTCAGAAATCTGTTGGGCGGTACCCACTTCCTGCGCTCTGTCCCCGAAAATGGTTGAGTGAAAGCAAATAAAATTGAGACATAGAATATCAAATTTTATTCTCAACAATTTTGGTAAAGGTGCTTAACACCTATGGAAGTTAAGATAAATAATCAAGACTTGGGTGCGAGATTGTATGAGATCTTTTGTTTAAAGCACTAAAAGGAAGGAATAAACACATTTCGAGCTTAATATCTCTGATTCCGAGGATTACGCTTTTTTTCAAATTTAAATGGAAAAATAATCAACAAAATGAAGTATGGATTTTGAAATTTTTCTAATGGAAGTGGTTTTCAAAACTCTACTTTTAAAAATATGTAAATCTGTTTATTTTTTTGTTTTTAACTTCCCATATGAAATTATTGTAATGGGTTGGATTTGTGGAATTGAAATTTGTTGACAATTTTCCTAGAATATACATAAATCAAGATTTATGTGTGTTGCATATGTATATCTCAAGAGCCGGGAAAGATATCGACGTCAAATCGGCAACTAAAACAATTTAAAAAAACTGAAAAATTTCTTAAACTCCAAAAAACGCTAAAGACTTTAATTCCATTTAATATTATACATTGTGAAGCATTACAAATTGGTATGCATTCGAAATTCAACTAATGGTTTTTATAATATTACATCCAAAATGATTGTATGTATACAAAAATATAGTTTTTGACATCTAATTTTATTTAAAAAATCGAAGTGACAGTTTTTTCAAAAGTTCAAAAGATGCTAAAAATTGAATTTCAACTGAAATATATTTTTATTATACAATTAACGGACACTCAAGGGGTTTTTAATACCCTTCACATGTTTAAATTTTAAACACAGTGCAAGCTTTAGGAAATTAGTTAAGGAATAAAGAGGAGAAGGAGATACCGATGTACATTGGTATTAAAGTTTTGAATATCAAAATGATAAGGAAAAACAGTAATGGGCGATTTTAATGCCAATTTAGGAAGGGAAGACATCTTTGGTGGAATAATCGGGAAGAACAGCCTGCACGACAACACTTCCGACAACGGATTCAGGCTCATAGATTTTGCTGAGGGGCAAAACGTTATGTTAGCCAGTACGCGTTTTCCACACCTCAACATCCACAAAGGAACTTGGACTTTTCCAAATCAATCTACCGTCAACCAGATTTACCATATTCCGATCGACGCCAGACACGCTTCCAGCATTTTGGATGTACGAACTTTCCGAGGAGCTAACAACGACTCGGACCACTACCTCGTTGTAGCCAAGGTAGCACTTCGGATTTCCAGACCCAAGGCAAGACAGGAAGGTGCTGGGAGAAGGTACAACGTCGAACGGCTACAATCGCCAGAAATCGATAAATCCTTTTCCGACCGAGTTACGAGTAACCTCTCTCGAAGTTCTCTGCAGCCAACACAATGTATCGAAAACCAGTGGCAACATTGTCAAGATGCAATCAGAGAAGCCTCTGAAGTGCTGGGTTTCAAGCAGCCACCAACAAGGAACCCCTTGTTTGATGAGGAATGTCGGCAGGCATAAAAGGACGAGAGCTGCTCATGAGCTCTATGAGCAGAAGAGGCGAGAGGAACGCCGACTTCTCAGAAGGAAAAAGAGAGGGCATGAGAAGCATGCGGTCGAAGGTATTGAGAGGTTTAAAAGCAGGAATGAAGTTCGAAAGTTTTATGAACAGGTACATAAACCTAGAACCGAAGGCTGCAAAGACGAAAATGGAAACATCATAGTGGAAACGCAGTCAATGATGAGGATGTGGAAGGACCACTTCTGAATTCCGCTGTCAGGCAGGATAATAAATTCAACATTGACGACGAAAGCCAACAATCCCGTCCTCCCGACTTAGACGAAGTAAAGATTGCCATATCTAAGCTAAAGTCTAATAAGGCCGCTGGAGCGGGTGGTTTGAATGCCGAGCTCTTTAAAGCAGCTAGAGATAAGTTGGTTAGGAGCATGCACCAACTTATCTGTAAGATATGGTCGAAATAAAGCATGCCCGATGAATGGAACCTCACTATTGTTTGCCCGATCCTGAAAAAAGGAGACCCCCTAAACTGCACCAACTATAGAGGAATCAGTCTACTTAACATCGCCTATAAAATCTTCTCTGCCGTAATATGTGAACGTCTAAAGCTCATCGTCAACAACCTGATTGGTCCTTATCAGTGTGGTTTTAGACCAGGAAAGTCCACAGTTGATCAAATATTCACATTACGGCAGATCTTGGAAAACCTCAAGGACACTAAATCGACACCCACCATCTTTTCATCGATTTTAAGGCCGCATTTGACAGCATAAACAGGGACGAGCTGTATAGAGCCATGTCTAGTTTTGGCATCCCTGCCAAACTAGTCCGGTTGTGCAGGATGACCACGCTGTCATGTGATTTTTTTAACATCGTGCTTGAAAGAATAGTGCAGAGCTCACACTATCTTTCAAAAGTCTGTCCAATTACTAGCATATGCTGATGACATTGACATAATCGGCATTGAGGCAGAGGCGGCAAAAATAGGTTTAACGGTTAATGAGGGCAAAACAAGGTACATGCTGTCGTCAAGAAAGGACATACAACTTGGTCAAAACCTCACCATCGGCAAACGTAACTTTGAAGTAGTCAAGGACTTCGTCTGCCTAGGCTCCGCTATTAGCACAGAAAACAACACCAGCGTTGAGATCAAACGCAGAATAACTCTTGCTAACCGCTGTTTCTTTGGACTAAGAAAGCAATTGAGTGGTAAAGTCCTCTCTCGAGGGACCAAAGTGTTAAGACCCTTATCATCCTTATCCTGCTATACGGTGCAGAAGCATGGACTATGGTAAAAGCGGATGAAAGCACTTTGGGTCGGTTTGAGAGAAAAGTTCTTCGTATGATCTACGGTCCCGTATGCATCGAAGGGGAGTCGGGAGAAGATGGAACGACGAGCTGTACGGGCTGTACAACGACGTAGACTTAGCCAGAAGGGTAAAAGTCCAACGACTTAGATCGCTGGCTCACGTAGAGCGCAAGGAAACCAATGCTCCGGCCCGGAAAGTCTTCGAATTCGCACCCACAGAACAGCGTAGTAGAGGAAGACCGCGGATCAGGTGGCGCGCACAAATGGAAGGTGACCTCAGCCAACTTGGTGCGCGAAACTGGAGGCATCTAGCTAGGGACAGAGCTAGATGAAGAAGTTTGTATGGTGAGGCCCTAGTTCACACAGGGCTGTAGCGCCACCTTAAGTAAGTAAGTATTTAAGGAAAAACAGAGCTGATTGAAGCATTCCACATTCTCAATGAGCGAATAAAAAAAGTCCTAAATTGAGTTCAAGGGCATTCCTGAAAATTCGCTGGCTAATTCGACAGAATGCTGTTTATAAAAATATCGGTAGATTAACGAAAAGCATGAAACATTTCGGAGGTGTTAGAGAAAGACGTAATTGTTTCGGTGATAGTTCTATCGCATATCTTTTTCAAAGCTTTTTTTTTGAATCTTGTAAAAAATACTTAAACTTCTTTGAAGGGCATCTGCCCAGATAAACGATTTTTAAAAAGTTTTGGATGGATCTAGGCTTTGTAAATTACAGCCAGATCAGAAGGGGTGACAAATTTCTTGCATTATCGGAGAAATCCTAAGCACCTGGCAGCATTTTTGGCAATATCGAATATGTAATCATTCCATAAGAGGTGATTTGTGATACACATACCGAGTACTAAAAGTTAAGTAGTTTCCTGGATGCAAGTGACGCTTGTGGATAGCGGCATCGGGGCTGGGTTATGCTTTAACGACATGAAACAGCATTGAGTTTTCGAAACATTAAAGTCTACACGGTTTTAGATTCTCAATTGTACAATGCTGTCGAGTTTAGAATTCAATAAGCTTAAAATACGCTGCCGTTGAAGTTCCACATCCGAAGGACAAGGATGTGAATCTTGAAATTAATATGAAAAGCTGATTGTACTTTTGTCAGCGAAACAATTTAATGGATTAGAAGTGGCAGGCAAGAGATCGTTTATGAATATGAAGAAGAGAGTCGGAGAAAAACTGGAGCCCTGGGCACACCAGCATTTATTTTATAAATTTCAGACTTGAAACCATCCAATACAACTTGTATTGAACGGTTAGAAAGGTAATGTCTAATCCAACGAAGAAGGGATTCTTTAATATCAAAAGCACGCATTTTCGATAAGAGAGCTTTGTGCCAAACTCCATCAAATGCTTTTAAAATATCAAGTGCAATAATCTTATTTTCTCCAAATAGATGTAAAGATTTGATCCACTGTTCGGTGTGATAAACTATGAGATCACCAGTGGACCTATTGCTACCAAAGCAATACTGTCGGTCATTAAAAAGCTTCCGTTCTTCGAGATATTTCTTAAGCTGATAATTATTCAGCGTCAGGGGAGTACTATCCGGGACAGCGGATTTGTGTTTGTCAAGGTCTTTCAGTTCTCTTATAACTGTACGAATGCGAAAGAATATTTGTCCCATAAAATAGTTTAAACTCTCAAGAACAGAAGGACTCAAGATACTTTCTGGTAGCGTCGAATTAACAGCAAATTGTTGGAACCGAGGATGACTTGGTGTTTCGTAAGTTCTTACAAATGACAAGAAATTTTTTTTACCTTTGGGACATTGTAGTATTTTTTGACTTAATTTATGGTCATGCGAAAATTCGGTTAGTCGAATATGGCCGTTACAAGTCTTTCTAGCTTGTTTGAATTTATTCCGGTTTTCCTCTGTGGGGTTGGCCTTATAAATCCAAAAACTTATTTCTCTAATCCTAATTACCTTTTTACAGCTCGAATCAAACCTTGAGTGCTTTTTAGGTTTGATAAATGTTACCCTATTCGGGATAAAATTTCCCATTCCACTGGAATCCACGAACCAAAACGCTAGAGACTTAAATTTTATATAATAAACTGTAATGTGATACCAAACAAATATATTTTTTGGAAAAATTCCATTTAACGATTTTTTTTTATAAATCGAAAAAACTGAAAAAAATGTGTCACCTCCCAAATTTTAAGACTTAAATATGATTTCATCTCCAAAACAATTTTGCGCAACGAAGAATAATGTTTTTGACATCTGATAAAATTTTGAGACAAATCAAATTGACAGTTTTTTTAAAAAAAAATAAAAATCAAAAAAAAATTACTCAAAATTGGTAAAAATTGAATATCGATTCAAATATCTTTTCAAAAACTTAAAATTTAGGCTTTAATCTTATTTTATCTTATAAAAAATATTGTTTTTAATATTCGGTAAAATTTTGAGAAAAATCGAATTGACAGTTTTTCTTACAAAAAATTAAAAACCGAAGAAAATTAACAAAAGTTGGTAAAAAATGATTTTCGACTCAAATATCTTTTCAAAAATTGTAGCTATTGGCTTCAAACTAATTTTATCTTATAAAAAATTTTGTTTTCAACATTCAGTAAAATTTTGACAAAAATTAAATTGACAGTTTTTGTACAAAAAATTAAAAACATAAAAAAAATTAACAAAAGTTGGTAAAAATTGATTTTCAAATATCTTTTAAAAAATTTGAAATATTGGCTTCAAAATAATTTTATCTTATAAGAAATATTGTTTTCAACATTCGATAAAATTTTGAAAAATATCGAATCGACAGTTTTTTTTTATAAAAAATAAAACTCTATGAAAAACAATACTAAAACTTGGTAAAAATTTACTTTCGACTAAAATAGCTTTTTAAAAATTAAAAATATTGACTTAAAGTCAAGTTATTTTATTTCAGAGAAAATATTGTTTTCAATATTCAGTAATTTTTATATAAAAATCCAACAGTCCGTTTTTTCGTAAAAAATAAAATCTACAAAAAATAGTTCGCAAATTTCGTAAAAATTGATACGAGTACATATAGACAAACTTTTAAGCAAGACAAATCGACAGACGGGAAGGGAAGTTATCAGTGTGGGTCGTATCCCAGCCTCTTTTTATTTTTGATTTGACCTCTTTGGCCGGATTTGTCCGTGGGGAACGTTGGAAGGAACAAAATTATGCCAACAATCCAGAAAGATTCAAGCCTTTGAGACCAATGTCATGCAAGCAATCTTTTAGCTAAGGCCTGAAGATAACAGTAAGATCTTGGAAAATTAGAGTGACAGAATGAGCTAGTGCTAAGCCATCCTATGAAGCAACTTAAACTTGAAAGACGTTCAGTTCCATAAAGTAATCTTAACGGAAAATATTTAATTTTGTTAACTTAATTGTATTTTTAAAAAGGAACTTGTCCAATTCATAAGGGCGCTTTAGTTAGACATTCCTTCTTAACTTACTTGTTTACCCTCGACCCTAAACTCAGCATTGAAAACAAGAGAAAACTGGTTTATTTGAGTTACTTTCACAACGCGTCCTTATTTCGTTTATTTTCATCCATGTTGCTAAGGGCATTTCGCCGAAAAGAAGTTTGCTTACATATTTATGGAAACAAATGCAAATTTTAAAAATCCATTTTTAATTCCTCTAAATAATAATTTTCCAATTTATAACAAAAACAGTTGTTCGTATTTGATGGTAGCAAGTGTACCTCTATACGAAATTGTATTTAACTAAAAATAAAACCGATTTGAAACTTGAAAATCGATAGCAATCTGTTTCCAGAAAACTCTAAACACGAAACAACTAAATAATAGCAATAAAACATTATTTTAAAACTTGACATTCCAAATAAAATACATAGTCACCCCAACACTCAAGAACTCACTCTCTTTTTTAAGCCTTTCGACGACAACGTCAATACTATAGTATATACATATGTTTCTCTATACCTTGAAGGGTTTTTGCTTTGATTTTTTAAAGTTCAAAATAACAACAACGGCTACAAATTTTATTGTGTGCTACCCTTCTTAACAGCTTTCATTTGGCTGGCAGCATGTTGGGGGATGGGAGATGGCAGTTGGGACCCGAAGTCTGGAACAGAGGCACACTCCTTCTACAGTTCAATATTGCTAAACCTTCTGAAGATTTGTTTCTTTTAAATTATTTCCATGTAATATGTCGTCGAACAAATACTCAAGCGACAACTATACACGTATCGACAATGAACGCGGGAACTGCCTAATATACTGCCTACTTTCTATACCTCTTCTCCGTTTTTTGAATCACAACAACCTTCTGACATTATTGTGTATAGGCATAATAAACACGAGCAAGTCACAACCCTTTAAGTGCTGCAGCTAGCAAAAGTATACGGTTCTGTGAAGATATTTCCACATTTCGACTTCGGCACAGTTGCCACCATTCGTGCCGCTGCTGCTGCCTTCCACCTGCCCTTTCTTGTTCAACTTTAAAATCATCCTACACCCTTCCTCCAACGAACGAACCGACGACGACAATGACTACGTCAAGCTTGTGCCACCATTATTTCCAACCCCTTCTTCAATTCGAATCGAATTCGATGGAGAAAGCTTGTTAGTTGCACGACAAAGAATCTTAAAATACCATCAGACATTCAAAATGCGAGACCGAAAACCTTCCGTGTATAGCTGTCAAAATGTTAAGTAAAAGGATTCAGGCCTCCTCCGCCGCTATACGTATACTCGTATGTTTCTGTATAATGCTGACGATGTTCCTTGTACCATTTCCAACAATATTTTTCAACAACTAAATCTGGCTGAAAAGGGCTGACGCAGATTTGTATGTACATTGTTAATTAAGTAGTGGTGTTGTTATACATTTCAAATTATTTTATTGTGAAAATTTTCCATTCGACAAATTGTACAATTTTGTCGGCATTAGTATCAGCTTCAGTATCAGGAGCAGAATCCAGAATGAAACGATGCCAGAGATTGGATTTGATAAAATTAAATTTTATAGTTTTTAGTTTTGATTTCAATTGCATGTTATGTGTCGAGTTGTTGAGAGAAGAACTTTTCCATAAGTGAATAGGATTTTGACATTTCATGGACGGGATGAGAGACGAAACTCAGTCTTACGAGACCGAGAGATGCTGACATTTAACGTTTGTTTTTGTTATAGGACTGCGAAAGTCTTGTCAAATGTCATCGAATGCAAACCTTAAAGTTGATTCAAACAAACAAAGAGTTGAATTTCAAATCAGACAATTTTTGCTTTAAATCATGCATGTTTTCCAAAAAGGTTAATTTAAGACATTTTGATGTAAAACAAATTGAATTCTGTAAATACATTTCTGCACTACAAAATTATCTTAACTGAAGTTTATTAACAATCAGTGCATTGACGCCCTTAGGCACATCGGACCACAGTATATACATATATGCTAATTTCTCGTGTCAAACAAATCCATTAAAGAAAGATCTCCAAAGAGACGGTCTCTGGGATCTGGGACGGTCTCAATGATTTCTTCAGGATCTTTAACTGGTCGCTATGTTTCCTCGGTAGCGACGTAGACTCCAGTGCAGATATGATTTCTACTATGATTCATCTGGGAATGGAAGCGATTATCCCGAATAGGGTTAAAAGTATTAAACCCAATGTTAAATCATGGTTCGATTCGAGCTGCAAAGATGTTATTAAGGAGAAAGAGGTGAGCTTCCAGTGTTTTAAAGCCAACCCAACTGAGGAAAACCGGAAAAAGTTTAAGCAAGCCAGGAAGGCCTGCAACGCTTATACTCGAAGGACCAAATTTTTACATGACCGAAAATTACTGCAAATGTCCCAAAGGCAGTAAGAATTTTTGGTCATTTATAAAAAAATTCTTCCTCGGTTCCTACGCTTGTTGTTAGTGACACTCTTTTAGTTAGATCTTTTGAAAAATCCAACTTATATTCAAGGCAGTTCGCCGAAAATTCCACTTTACTAGATATTGTCAGGACTCCCACAGTTCTTTTACGCGTAAATTATTCTATGACACCAACCTTTTTCATACTCGAACTGTGGCCAGAGTTCTTAAAGATCTCAACATTCATAAATCCGCTGGCCCTGATGGTATCCCTCTATTATTTTGAAGAGGTATTCTTCCAGGCTAGCAAAACCACTGCGTAAGCTTTTCCATCTATCCTATTCTTCTGGGCTCGTTCCGAGTAGTTGGAAAACTGCATTTGTTCAGCCAATCCCAAAAAAAGGCGAATCTTCTTCTCCCACAAATTACCGACCGACAGCACTAACGTACCTTTTTTCTAAGGTCATGGAAACGCTGATTTGTTATCAGCTAAAGAAATACCTTGAGGAACAGAAGCTTCTTAATGACAGGCAATACGACTCTCGTAGCAATAGGTGCACTGATTATTGCACTTGATATTTCAAAGGCATTTGATAAAGTCTGGCATCTTGCTCTCTTATCGAAATGCGCGCTTTCGGTATCGACGAATCTCTTCTTCTTTGGATTAGAAATTTTCTTTCGAATCGTTCAATATAAGTTGTTTTGGACGGATTCAAGTTTGTAACTCATAAAATAAACGCTGGTGTGCCCCAGGGCTCCGTTTTGTCTCCGACCCTCTTCCTCATTTTTATAAATGATCTCCTGTCACTCTTAGCTTTTCATATTCGTTTCCAAACTCACAACCCTCCTCATCGGATATGGAACTGCAACGGAAAAGTATGATTTGCTCTTTAAATTCCGACCTACACAGCATTGTGTAATGGGGAATAAAAAATCGCAATGCTGTCTTGCATCGTTAAAGCGAGATAAAACCTCTTTGCCACTATCTATGAGTGGCACTTGCATCAACGAACCGGAAAATCTCGATATCCTCGAAATGTGCATCAGCAACCACCTTTTCTGGAGCGATCACATACGCGATGTTGCCAAAAATGCCGCAAGATGTCTAGGTTTATCGAGACGTTGCAAGAAATTTTTTCTCTCCGTCTGATCTGACAATCTACGAAACCTATATACGTCCGAAACTTGAATATAACTCTAATCTCTTGGATGGTGCTCCAGTAACTTATTTAAGCCTCTTGGACAGTATTCAAAAAAGAGCTTTTACAATGATTCGTGACATAAACATCATGAACTCGTTATTTTAACAGACTGTTAAACAATTTAACCGTAATACCCGCTCTTCTGGAAATACCTATCAGTTTACCCTTGAGCCCAACTTCGGCCGTATTATGAGGTACAGAGATTCTTTTTTTAGCCGTACTACGCAAATGTGTAACACCTTGCCACGCTCTATCTTTCCTTGTCTTTGCAATGTTCAGAAATTTAAAATAAATGTACACCGACACCTCCCTGGCTGGTACCCTTGGGAGGTTTTTTTACCTTTTGGTAAAATATACAAACCTCATTCCTGTTGTGACATCCCTCTATCTCCTCCATCGCGCGCTTCTCTTGGTCTCTTTTTTTCCATCTAAGAACCCAGTCTTCCTCTCTCCTCTCCTGCTCGTAGACCTCGCGAGTAGCTCTGGTCCTTTTGTGCAGCGCCGTTTTGTATGCCTGTTGTTCCGCTGCGTGCGCTTGCCAACATTCGTCGTTAAACTAGGCGTTTCGCTGTAGTGGCCGTGTGAAAACTAGCAGAAGTGGCATCTTTGATGGCTGCAAGGCAATGTTGCCACTGGTTTTCAATGCTTAATGCAGGCAGCATAGGACTCCTTAAGAGGTTATTAGAGATTCGATCGGAAAAGGACATGGCAGTCTCTTGCGATTGTAGCCGTCTAACGTCGAATCTTCTCACAGTACTTAATTGTTTTGGCTTGGATCGGGATATTCGTAGTCGTACCTTGGCTACAACGAGGTAGTGGTCCCAGTCAATGTTGAGCCCCCAGAATGTTCAGATATCCTATATACTGGAGAAGTGTCGTGCGTCGATCGCAATGTGGTCAATCTGGTTGACGGTTGATTGATCAGAAGATTTCCATGTCCCCTTGTGGATATTGAGATGTGTGAACTGCGACCAGCCTGAATCCGTTGTCGAAGGTAGTGTCGTGCAGGCTGTATCTCCCAATTATGCCACCAAAAATGTTTTCTCTTCCTAGCTTGGCATTAAAATCTCCTAAGACAATTTTAATGTCATAGCCAGGGCACTCCTCATATGTCTTGTCCAAGAGCTCGAAGAATATGTCTTCATCTTTATCCTCTGTTGGGGCATGCGCGCATATTAGGCTTATGTTGGCGAATTTAGCCTTGATGCGGATTGTCGTGATGCGCTCGCTCACACTGTTGAAACTCAAGACTTTTTGCCTGAGCCTAGTTCTAACAACAAATCCACACCCAAGTCGCCGTAGTAGATATCGCAGTCTTTTAGTTTGCGTTTGCCTGGTCCATCCCATCGCACTTCTTGGATGGCTGTAATATCTGCCTTGCAGCAGTTTAGGGCTTCCGCTAATTGTTCGGCTGCACGTGGTCTGTTAAGGGATCTAACATTCCACGTACATATCCGAAGTTCGTTGTCCTTATTTTGTTTGCGTGGGTTGTCAACAGTGAATCCGTCCGTATCCGAGGCTTGTTGTTGCTTCGAAACTATGATGTTTTTACGTGGCCAGGAAGTCACCCCGACGGCACAACCCCCAACCTGGGGGGCCAGATTCTTAGTATAACTCCAAGGAAGGGGAGCCGGATGAACCGCTCCTTATAGGCCTGAGCTCCGAAAATGTCGAAGAAGCCCTATAATGTGTTCACTAAGTAGTTCAACCTTACTGGAAACTGTAGACGGCACTGTTTATTCCATCTCGAGAATCCGTCCGCTCCCGTCTGGATAAGGAGAGGTGCCTTAGACGAAGCAGTAGTAGGATTTTACACGAATAAAAAAAACAATATCCGCAGTATGAATACAACCGATAAAAGTTAAAGTAGAATCTTGCTACGGATGAGTTTTTGACATTTATACGAGTGTCGAATGGATCTTATGTGATTTCGTTCTCAAATGTTGGTAGAACCGATTGATTGCATTTGTATCTTTATGGCTGTGTTCGTTGAGTGGCATTTGGAATCATGTGTTTTTCATTGGGGGAAAAAATCAATCTGTTACTGTTGATATTATTTAGTTTTGTTTATGAAAATGGACTATTTTATTTTGCAAGAGAAAACAATAGAAAATATAATTATGTTTTGCTATGTTTCCACCAAGGGTTTATCTGAGTTAAGATTAAATAAATCTTTTTGGTGGCTCCACCGCACAAGAAGATTTAAAAATGATTAAGTTTGACAGCACTTTCTAAAACGCAAATGTTGTTTCGATGTTTCTTATGAAGTGCAAGTGAGATAGTTTGATTCGTGTTAAACAATGAAGAACTGAAAATTTCAGCCCCATATATGAATATGCTACCTAATCCATGTGTAATTTTTTTAATTTGATTAAAAACTCGATTTTTTGTAAAAAAATATGCAAATAAACAGACCATAATGCATTATCTGTAAAACCAACTTCTCCAACTTTCTTCACAAATTTTGAATCGACTACGATCCTCCACCGGAATCGGGTCAAATCAAGCTCATTTCAACTCGATTCAGTTTTAAGTATAATTGGGAATTGGGACGAGCTTCAACACCACATGTTAATGCAGTAGTCTACGAACAAACCCCCTTCTTGAAGTTTTTATTTTATGTCAAAGCTGCAATTGTTAAATGAACTTGTCCATTTTATTAGTTTTAGTTAGTTTTGTTTTGCTGAAGTTAATTTCAACTTTTGATTTTCACAAAACTTTCTTCTATTTGTGTTTTCTATTTACTATCATTCTGAAAAGTCTTCTTTCAGTTGTACCAATTTTAAAATACCAAAAAATCTGGCTACTGCCGATAGGTTTTCTTGGGAATTTTCTACTATACTATTTATAGAAAGGCAAAAAAAAACAGGGGTATTGACAGCTTTTTATTAAAAATAAAAAATATACTACGGTCGGTCACATATGGTAAGTTATGAGTGTGGGTCGCATCCCAGATTCTTTTCAATTTTAGAAATTGGCAGACGCTTATTTTAAACATGAAGGCTACAGCCTTCGCAATTTTGCTAAAACAGTTTTCCGACCGTCTTATTTCTCGTGAGAATGACGAAAATTGGCAATCGAGGTTTTGTACTTAATATCTTTAGACCCTATTCTTTCGGGCCACATAAAAAATAAAGATTGAGCCAATTATTATCGATTCAAGACATTAAAGACGGAGGTCAGGAAATACACAAAGCCGCAACAAGTGTCAACACGCAATAGAAAATTTCAGAAAAAGGATATGGTGCTGCAACAGCAACCGAAACCGCTACTTGGGTAAAATAGTTTCCAATATATTTACTGGATAACCTTTATATATGAAATTAAACCTTTTATTAGTACTGAAGAACCCAACCACCTATAGGTACAGCTTATTTGTTAACAAGTGTTATTAAGTTTTGATATGTTAACTTATTTTCCTTCCAAACAGATTTGTCAATCACTTACTTCTACTTCAGTTCAGTACCTTTAAGAGTTTTGTTTACTTACCCATATGTTCTCCAGGGATCAAGCACTTCTTGAGCTTGTATTGAAATTAAAACACACAAAAAAAGTTAAGTGATATCTGAGTACAGTGCTCGTCATAAATATATACTCACCGCTCCAACTTAATGACAATACAATTAATCCCTCTCTTCAACACTCCCCCAACCACCGAACTTCTATCATATCAGTCAGGATTCAGGACAACAACAGAAAAAGCAAGTTGTGTAATGTAAGAGGTAGGACGTAGGTAGATTGCTATGTTGTCCTCCTGTACTCGCACAGGATTAAGTATACGCTCCGACACAATGGGGGAATTTTATATTTCACTTCTCACTCTCATTTCTCTTATAATTTAACATCTTTATTTTTCCTGGCATCATCGCTCGCATCACAGCAACAAAATGACAACATCTTGTTATGTTCCTCAACACATAAGTATATGTATATGTACTTAAAGTTAATTGCATTTTCTCATTGCCTGTCACTCATTTTTATAAGTGTTAATTCACGGATGAAAACAACAAGCCATATTATTAAGCATATATACATATGTACATTGTGCATACAGGGTGGGTCAAAAGTTTCTTCCTATTATAAGAAAAACGAACTACAGCGCTTTAGTGTGGAACAAATCTACTGACTCTTATTTTTTAACTCAATAATTTCAACCCGAAGAGATCTTATTAAGGTTATTTTAATGTTCAAAATCCACATGATTAAGGCACAGGTGGCACGATTTCTTCAACAAGGAGCTGTAAATTGATCTTCCTCGAGCTGGAAGAACTTGTGCTGCCTGAACTGACTCGAATGCGGAATGGCTGAAACACAAACACGCTTCAGCTTCGGCTTCGTCTGCGTTACGTTGGGCCTGCTTTGAGGTTGCTTTGAATGACACTTCCAATGTGACATTTCTAAAATGGCATTTCTGTCATTACCAGCTGTAATTTTTTTCTCAAAAAAAAAAAAAATATGAGTTTTGAAATCGAAAAAAATTAAATTTATAGCGAAGTAGCTTACACAGCCTATAATGACCAATGGGAATCTCTCCAAAAGTAAAAGTATTTTGTTTGATGACTTTTATTCAGCTGTTGAGCTGTCAGACGAAGCAAATGTTCAGCAAATTTGAACTAGAGCTTCCGTTTGGGGTTAAATTACGTAACATTACGTTATCTCCTTTATCTCAACATTACGTTATCTCCTTTATCTCAAATGAAACGTGAGGTGGAAGCTTCATTGTGATAGCATGAATTGAATTCCTATGGCTGGACGCGTAAACGTCAGGCGAAGCCGAAGTTGAAGCCTGTTTGTGTTTCAACCAGAACGCATTCTTATGAAAATGTTGTGAAGAGTCTATAGAAAGAATGACACGAAGGTTCTCTACGGGCAACTCTATGTTTCCCATAGTTGATTGCGAAGAGTTTAAGAACTGTTTCCATACAAAACCAATGTGATCAAGAATTTAAGGTAGGAGATCATCAAGAACGTTTTATTTAAGCAGCTTGGAATAAAAAAAGCACACAACACAAATCATTTCATTCATCGTCTCATAATGAGTGATGAACTCAGGATGTAACTTTAAACAAAATTATTGGGCCAATAGTTTTTAACACGATACTGTCGATACTATAGGTTAGGTTATAGTGGATGTCCAAGATGGAAACGGACACACTTAGGCCAGTTAAATGGCCCATTGTGATACCACATGAATCTTGAGACTTCTTCCTAAGCTCAATGGAGCCAGCTTGAGTCCCTTACGAAACGTGAGAGGCTGATTATACCAAAATGATTAATAAAACAATAAAACGAACGATGGAACGGAAAATTCCAAAGTACAAAGTACAGGACCAAATGGACGCTTACAGAAACGCGACAATTGACGCACTACGTAGGCACAAGAGTGGCTTTTTGACAAGACTCAAACATTTGTACAGACGACTTACAGACACACACGACTTGGAGGTTAGGACACTGAAGTCGTCAATAAAAAATGTCAATCTGTTGATTAAGGAGAACTACAGGTTATCAATTAACAACTACTGGGACCGTAATATCCGGTCAGTTAATTCTAATGAACCCAAGTATGTTTACTAAAATAAACAAGATATTTAAGAAAAAGAACGACAATGACCTTCCGAGTCTGAAACTCCAAAGAACTGAAGAGAACAAAGACGTATTCAGGACAGCGCAAATAGATCCAAAAGAAGCCATCTTTGACGATGACTTTTACATAATTGAAGATCCACACGAAAAAGTGGAGGCGGTGGGAGTTGCTTTCCAGCAAGTGTACAAGGTGAATGTTAGCATTCGCCCCAACCACGGCCTGGAAAACAGAGCCATACTTAATAACTTTTACCTCCGTAATGATATCACACATTGGCGATCTGAGAACCGCGGTTTCATGCGGTTCAATGACGATTCCTTGGCAAATGCCATAATCGCCGAGCAAACGGGACCAAGTCCCTTGTTAGTGACGAAGGTTGAGCTTCAGCTCATCTTCAATTCAATAAAAAACAAAAAGTCAGCAGGTGTCGATGGTATATCCAACGTTGTACTAAGACATTTACCGATGGAAGCAATTGACATATACACCACGCTCTTCAATAATGCACTGAATAATGCATATTATCCAGTGCATTGGAAGACCGCTGTGGTTCATCTTCTCCCGAAAAAGGGAAAGGACAACTTCAACCCGTCAAATCTCCGGTCGATAAGTCTTCTTCCGAGTATCAGCAAAATTTTCGAAAAAATCATTAATAGGGCTCTGACTAAGTGGGCTGCGGACAACAAAATAATTCCGGATAATCAGTTCGGGTTCAAGGCGGGTCATGACACAATTCATGCTGCGTCTAAACTCGTTTCTGATATCCAATGGAATAAATCAAAACAACAATGCACAGGTGCTGTCCTGGTTGATTTGGAAAAGGCCTTTGAAACCGTATGGTAAGAGGGTCTTTACCTAAAACTGAGCAGGCTTGGCATAAGCAAGCCATTGCTGTATATACTTTATGATATGCTTAACGGTAGAAAGTTTTCTTGTCAAAAGTGGCAATGTAACTTCTACCACAACATTCACAATTAAAAACGGTCTTCAACAGGGAGCGGTGAATTCGCCGATTCTCTTCAGCATTTACACCAGCGATCTGATAGGTAGTCCTACAAAGGCAATTGCGTACGCCGACGATCTAATTGCGTACAGAACGACCCGAAAGGCTGAGGTTATTAGAATTCCCTTGCAGCGTGATTTCAACAAGATTCAGCGATATTGTGACGACTAAAAACTGAAAATAAATGTCCAGAAGTCGAAGACAATTCTCTTCCGGACTCCGTTGATTGGGGCCACGGGGGATACGTGCGAGAATTGAAGCAAGATCGTCATCGTTGATCTTCACGGGCAGCCATTAGCGAGCAAAAGTGTAGTGAAGTACCTCGGTATCTGGTTAAATCAGTATATATGTATATTTCGACAGACATATAAATGCTGCTCTGACCAGGGCCAGAGGAGCCTTCGCTCTGACGAAACGGCTGTTTTTTAGCAGTCGGCTTGACCCCAGAGTGAAGGTAATTTGCTACATGGCCCTCATACGGCCGATGATCGTTTATGGTAGCCCTGTGTGGTTCAACGTTGCCCCTTCCCAGATGGAGAAGTTTCGGGTGTTCGTGCGGCAGTGTTTACGACGCTGTACCGGCTTATATCGAACAGCCGAATCTTCTTATGTGCATTACTATTCCAACGAGGTCCTATACAACGGGGCTCGAATCAACAGAATTGACAATTTCGTGATAAAACTCGTTCGAGGTCACATTGCAAGAGCTATGTCTTCGACCAACAATTTAATTTTCGGGGCGTTCTGTCGGAGTATTTTGAAAGTGCACGCTTGAGCGGCTTTATTCCACCAGAGGCATTCCTCTTTTTAGACAAATGCGGTCTGATACAGGATAGATTGGCTGTTCCGTTAATCTACCACGTCAGACGAAGAACCCTGGATAGGCGACTCCCATACAATCGGGACGTCATGGCACAAGCCGGAGCAGAGCTCCTTTGGTTCAGTAGGGCTGTGTTCGAACGGGACCGAACTGATAGGGTGAAGCAGGAGAACCAGTTTTGGTGGCTTCAATCGGCACTTGATAGTAGGTAGTCGGGATGGGGTTTTAAGCCTTGGCCGGCTTACATACTTGTTTAATAGTATTAGGGTTTAGTTTTAAGTAGAACAAGCATGGTGGCACGAAAAAAAAAATACGAAAAAAAAACAAAAAAATAAAAAAAAAAAATAATTAAAAAAAATAAAAAAACATTAAAAAAAACATTAAAAAAATAAATAAAAATAAAAAAAAGACAACAAAATATGAAAAACAAAAATGTTAGATAGTTATGTAGATTTGCTGCTGTGGTTGTTCTAGTTTTAAGTAGTTTCTAGTAGTTTAAGTTCGCTTTAAGTTTTATATTAGGACCTAATTTTAAGTAGTTTGTAAGTTTAAATAAAAAAGGATATTGATATTAGTTTTTTTTTCAAATTTTCTAATAAATATAAAAATAAATAAAATTTAAATGAAGTAAAATAGATCTTAGGACCGAAAGGCATTAGTTTTAATTGTTATAGTTTAGCTTAGAGTGTCCGTATGGGACCATTAAGTAAGTTGTAAGTTATGGATAATTAGGCTAGTTTTATGAATTTTTGTCTAGCTTTAAGATAGGTTTAAGATTGAATTAATAAAAATAAATAAAAAAAAAAATACCGATACGATTTAGATCGTTTAGATCGTTAAAGAAGAATTCTCCTATAGGTAATTCTTGCGTTTTCGAGCCAGAGCAGGGCATGTGCAGAGAAGATGAAGATCCGTTTCTACCTATTACTCGTCCATACAGCTTCTGCAAAAGTCATTTGAGAATACGCCGAGTCTCATGGCGTGCTTTCCTATTAGACAGTGACGGTTATGACACCTATTATCAAGCTTATAGGCGATCTGCTAAGAGAGAGCAAGCACCTTGAACGTTTTAAATCCAGTGTTGGCCAGATGTTTTTTGTGACTTGACACGTGGTGATGCTGTTCCACCTGCTGCCTGCGCTTCTCACAGCGTCTTGCAATAGCAGCAGTTTACAAGTAGCGATTGGTATGCCAGTACTTGCCAAACGTGGTAGGATGGGCTGTACTGTACCGTTCCTGGTGAGTTCGTCTGCCTTAGAGTCACCTGGAATGTCTTTATGGCCCGGCACCGAGCAGAGGTGAATATTTAACTGTTGCGCCATCTCCATTAGAGATGAACGACAGTTAGAGTTTGTAGAGACAAAGTCCAAAGATTTGATAGCGGCCTGGCTATCTGAGAAAATACGGGTATAGATGATCGATATTGCAACAATACTTAAACTATAAATGGTGAAAGTTATCTGCCAGGGATTGCTGATAGTACTGTGATGCGGTTTCAGCACTGCTCGCTCGAATTATTTCAAGACATTCATTAAACTGCATCAGAAAGCTCCAATATGACTTCATCAGACATTTGTCTTTGAGGTTATTTGAAAGTTCAAGGAGCACATTTCGTAGGCCCAGATGTCCCACGAAGTCTTATGAAAAATGCTTTAAAAAGAGCCCTTAACTATGAGAATGAAACTTATGCTCATTTCAAGGACATTACATTTCATACTTAAATTAGGAAGTCATTTTTGACCCACCCTGTACATATTTGCGTGAATCGTTCAGCGTTCGTCGCGTCGTTCTTCACCCGTCATGTGTCACTTTGGGGAACAAGTCAAGCAATGGAATATTTCCTGCCATAAGGTGAAACCGTGTTAATTGTATAAAATCTGCGAAAAGGGTGGTTTTTCTTACACCACTAATCGATTATCTCGACAATCGAGTCTTTATTTGCAAACAAAGCAAAAATAAAAGTAGCTAGGTGTAGGTATCGCGCTAACTTCATTTTCAAAATGAGAAGATTTATTAATCTGATTTCAACTATATCTCAGACTCATTCTACACTTGGGGAGGGGTTCCCTTTTTCCAAAAACAACGATACTGAAAAAGTTTGACAGCCCCCATCGATTGACGAACATAATCTACAAACAAAAAAAAGTCCTTAAAAACTTAGTCCTTTTTTTTGAATTTCTTTCTCTCTCTCTCTCTTTCTACCCAAAAACAGGACAACACAATTCAAACAAACGACAGCCGAAACGAAATGCAGAAAAAACAAAAACACAAAATAAGAAGAAAAAGCCAAACAAAAAATTTAAATGACAAGTCCTGAAATTGTTAAAAAATAAACGAAAAGGGATTGAACTTTTTTTGCAGTTTTGTGTCGTTAATATTGTTGTTGCCGTTGCTGAATCCCTTTTGTCAGTGATTCTACAGATTTCATTTAATGCTCAGTTAACCAAAAATTCATTAATAAACAAAATTAAAATGGACGAACGACCAACCGAGCGACTACGGACTACGACACGAATGGATAACGTAGAGAGGAGTCCTGGATCGTGGTATTTTGTTGTCCAACGCCCCGTTATGGTGGATAATTCACCAGAGAACAAGGACCATTCTTTTCCAAACTGACAATAACACCAAAAAGGGTTTTTTGTTTTTTAATTTTTTGCATCCATCCCGTTTGTGGACCTTGGTATGGGAATGCGAAGCCACGTTAAATGAAGACAAAGAATGGAATGAAGAAAATACAATTAGACAGGATCAACGTCCAAAAGATGATTTTCTTTGGGTGGGTGCGGGGATACGTACGAAAGGAAAACAGTGGTGCATTAATATGGAAATAAAAGGAAGTTTGTTTTTGAATTTTCTTAATTTTTTTTACAACAGAAAAGTTTGGAAAAAAAAAACGACAGAATCATAAAGAAAATTCAAGGAATTACAGAGGACTTACAAGAAATAAATAAGTAAACACCAAGAAAAAGATAACCAAAAGCCAGGAAAATTTAAGCAAAAGTTGAGAACACTTCACCAACAATTCAATATAAAGGTAGACAAAAAGAAAGACTCTAAGCGTCTTCTGTGGTATGTGGTTGGCCACACCGTACTTTCAAAATGTAACTTTTTATCTAACACCTGTCCCACTGTATTGCACATATATTTTTTATTCAATTTCAGCGGTTTTCAGAAATTCTATAGCCGTGTGATGGAGGTTTATTAATTGAATTTGAATTAACCTTCCGTTAGGACAGAGAACACAATATGAAAATCCCTCAGGGGAATGGAGCTATTTACATGTTACATATTTAATTATAAACATCATAGACTGCACAGTGTCTTGTTGAAAATGATTACTTCCAGACCTGGCTAAAGGATCACATGTTCTAGATGTAAAAAAAAAAAAAAAAAAACAAAAATATAAAAAGGAAAAAATGTACATGAAGAAAAAAGTGAAATTAATTTAAAACATCTCCATTTCCTTTGGATTGTTTAAGTGTTCCATTGATGAAGTTTGTTGCAGGATGATGTTTGTCCCTCCACATTCTGTTTGCATTTCATTTGTATAATTACAGCAGACTCGCCCTTAAAAGAGGGTAACAAACAGCAACGCTAGTAGCGGCAGCAGCAGCAGTTAGCAGTTAGCAGGACCAAGACTAGCACCATCATCATTCATCACCAGAGCAAAAACCACCTTCATTCTCAGCCTAACCCAACTTGCACCGCTATCGATGCGAATATCGCAAAAGGTTGAAAATTACTTTTTTCAAGATGACATTTGAAGTTGTTTGTAAACAGATATCGTTTGATGCTGTCGCTGCTGTGCCGATGATGAAAGAGTTCCACCTGCGAATATTCCTTTAATAAATTTCCGCAAGTTCCATTAGCCGGAGACATGGTGGGTGGGAATGTTTCTTTTTTTTTTGCAAAGTTTAAACTTGTTTTTTAATTTTTGAATTTACGAAAAGTCGAAAACAACTGCCAGAAAAAATAATAATTTCTTGTATTGAACTTTTTCAGCATCACCCGTCGTCATATGGGATGTGGCAATTAATGTAAAAGCATATTAATTAAGTTTGGAACTTCTGATGGCGAAATTCAAATATTGGAAAAAGTTATTAGATAAAGAGCAGTGATAATTCTGACTGAGATTGCAAAAAGTTCTATAAAATCTTTCGGAAAAGGATAATCGGGTTCTCAGTTACAAACATTTCCGGACCAGTATTATTTAGTAATTAATGCTCCATAGGACCAAAGTTCAATTTCAAAACGAGTTTTGGTAATACATACTTATGCAATGAGTGTTGATAACCGTGGTTAGTAAAAGAAATGTTTCGGGGATAAAATATTTGATTGAACAATATAACGATGTTAAACAAACGAAGAATTAGTTTATAGTAAAAAATATCTATGACAATATTAATTAGAAATCAAAAAAGTTTATAGATGAAAATAAGTTGTGAAAGTGAAAAGTAGTTTAAGTTAAAGTATTTTTACATATAACTAACACCCGTCCTCAATTTCACAATTATGAGTTTTTTTTTGTATTTAATCGAAAGACATTCCTAAACGCTTAAAGCATTTTTTGTTAGAGCGTCTTCTGGCAATGTCTTCGGTACCAATAAAATCAAGATTGATTTTGTTAATGGCAATTGATTCTTTGACAAAATGATATCGGATATGTAAGTGCTTGGTTTGCCCTTGGATACCCAAATTTGTTGCAGTAGCCTGTGCACTTTTGCTGTCGGTAAAATTGTCACTGGTCCTTGATGAAAATCCCAGTTCTTCAAGTAGATTTCGTAAGAATGATGCTTCTTTGAAGCCCATAAAGTTGTTGCTCCTCTATAAATAAATGAAAAAACACTCTGTGACTTTCTGTCATTGAGATCACTTGCCCAACTTGCATCAGCATAAGCGTGTAGTTTCTCTGATGTTTTTCTATAAACGATGCCAATATTTTTCGAGTCTTGTAAATAGCGGAGGATGTGCATTGCAGCGCTCCAATGTTGTTGTCTAGGATCGTTGTTGAATTGAGATAATGTATTCACTGCGTAGGCTATATCCGGTCTACTAAAAGTTGAAAGGTGGAGTAAACTCACTGTCAATTGGCGGTATCTGGTTTTGGTCTCCTTTAATTTTCGGGATTTCTTCCAACTTCAAACCTGTAGGCATTGGTAATCGATCAGGCTTGCAGTCCGTAAGTCCGTATTTATTTAGTAAATTTTTGATGAATCCTTCCTGAGTAATGATAAGAGTGTCATTCAAACGCTGAACTTCTAAACCGACACAGAGTTTAGGATATCAAAGGTCCTTAATGTCAAAACATTCAGATAGGTTCTGTTCCATCAATTCAAACGCTTTGGAATCATTCATTGTAATAATTAGATCATCCAAGTACCTAAACTGTAATAAAAGTTATTTGATTGTTATTGTATTTAAAGTATAAATACAACTGTCGCATTGTGAAGCACTGAAACCAAGTGCTTTAAGAGTTGCATTCAACTTTTAAGTTCCAAAGCCGTGCGCTCTGTTGCAGTCCATAAATTGCTTTGATTAATTTGCAAACCGTATTTCCTTTTTTTAAATCCTTCCGGCTGTTCCATAAAAATAAGAGTTAAGGTATGGTGACGAAACATATAGAATTATAAAGATCCAAACCGTTTTCAACAGCTATTGAGATAGTCAAACAGATTGAACTTATATTTGCCACTGGTAAGTAGGTATCTTGATAATCAACTCCTTGAATCTGCAACCTATCGCAACAAGTCGTGCTTTTCGCTTCTCTATAGTTCTGTCCAGCCTGTATTTTGTTTTAAACACCCATTTAGATTTTATGACTTTCCGGTCAATTGGTCTGTCCACCGAAGTCCAGGTGTTATTGCTAAGCAAACACTTGAATTCAGTTTACATTGCATTTTTCCATTCAATAGCATCTTCCAAACAAAATACTTCTTTCACATTTTCGGGATAAGTGCGCATCTTATTTGATGTTGCTTGTTGAACGATGTCTTCTTCGAATTCGTTTGCATCTTGCCATTCGTCTGAATCTTTTCTTTCGATGTCATTTTCAAGTTCATTCACTTCATTATTTGAGGTTATATTTTCTTCATTGCTTTCTTGTGAACGAGAAGTTATAAAAATTACAGCTTTTTAGATCGTTGTCTTGGAATTTGACGGTTTGCCCATTGTTGATAAGCCTGATGTCTCTGCTTCGGATTAGGCTTCGCTCTTCCTATTCAAGATATAAACAAAAATCTTTCGAGAAAAGTCAACGATGAATGTTTTAAAATATTTTGCTTTTCCCAACGATTCTGTACGCATCGGACCGCATATGTCTGAGTGAACAATTTTCAAGCGACGAGATGTCTTTTTTTCATTGTTTCTTGTAAAAAATTCTGTTAAAGTTTGCTTAGCTCGAATGCAAACAGTACAATCATCGATGTCATCTTTAAATATATCGAGCAGTCCATGAACCATCTTCTTTGCCAAAAGCTGTTTCAAAGAAATTAATTACGTGCCATAGCCTTTTATGCCAAGACATTAAGGACCCATAATGTATTTCAATTTTTTTGTTTTATTTGTGACTAATTGTGTTTTTTCATTTATGTGTATATAGTAAAAACCATTCTCTTTTAATGCTACTGTGACCAAATTTCCTTTATTATCTAAGATTTCAGCTTCAGATCCTTCAAAAATTACCTTGTATCCATGATTTGTGGCCATGCTGATTGAAATGACATTGTCAGTCAATTTTGGAACGAGAAGTGTATTGTACAGATATAGTGACTCTTTTGAGCTTTTAACATTGATGTTTGACTTAACTGTTCCTTCAACACTTACAACATAGCTATCTGCAAGTTTGACATGGTTCGCATCTTTATTTGAATTAAGGGTGATACAACTTGATTCATTAGCACACATATGAGGTTGCCCCACTGTCAAAACACCATATGTTATTTCATATGGTATTTTTGAAAACGCTGTACATTCCTGTACGATGAAACCTTGTTCTTGCTTTTCACCATTTTTAGTCAATCTTGTTTGGTCAGTTTTCCTTAGCCATATGACCTCGCTTGCGGCATTTTCTGCAAGTAAAAGGAAAATTTTTGATTTCAGTTCTAATCTTACATTGAAGTTTCTTGTAATGCTTTTGCGAACGGTAATGGCACTGAGTACGTTATTGTTCAAAAATTCCTTCTTTCTATCCTCAACTTAAAATAATCTAGTCCTTTCTTATCGTAGCTTTCCAGCAAACAATCCCAGATTTCCTTCGATGTTCTCAAATTCGCTGCCAAAGCAACAATATTTGGTTCCATTGCAATAAGAAGCTCTGCCCGAGCATCTAAATCTTTTTCATCTCATAGTTATTGTTCCACTTCTATTAATGGTCTTGCGGTTTCGCCTTTTACGTTTTGGAGAAATCTTCCGAAGGTGAAGTATGGCTTTCATCTGTGCCTTCCATATTATATAATTTTCTCCATTCAGAAGAGGAATTCGGCCATGGACAATTGAGCTGGTCATATTTATGGAAATAAAATTATTAACTATCAAATCAATATTTTTCAAAGTTTAATTGCATTCAATGTAAAGGCCTGGTCCCATAACCTGTTGATAACCGTGGTTAGTAAAAGAAATGTTTCGGGGATAAAATATTTGATTGAACAATATAACGATGTTAAACAAACGAAGAATAAGTTTAGAGTAAAAAATATCTATGACAATATTAATTAGAAAAAAGAGGCTGGGATGCGACCCACACTGATAACTTCCCATCCCGCTTAAAAGTTTGTCTATATGTACTCGTATCAATTTTTACCAAATTTGCGTACTATTTTTTGTAGATTTTATTTTTTATGAAAATTACTGAACTTTAAAAACAATATTTTCTGTGAAATAAAATAAGTTTGAAGCCAATATTTTTAATTTTTGAAAAGCTATTTGAACCGAAAGTAAATTTTTACCAAGTTTTAGTATTGTTTTTTTAAGAGTTTTATTTTTTGTAAAAAAAACTGTCAATTTGAAAATTAGTTTGAAGCCAATATTTCAAAGTTTTGAAAAGATATTTGAGTCGAAAACCAATTTTTACCAACTTTAAATAATTTTTTTTCGGTTTTTAATTTTTTGTACAAAAACTGTCAATTCGATTTTATTCAAAATTTTACTGAATGTTGACAACAATATTTGTTGAAAGATAAAAGTGAATTTAAGCCAATATCTAAAAGTTTTGAAAAGATATTTGAGTCGAAAATGAATTTTTACCAACTTTTATTAATTTTTTTTAGGTTTTCATTTTTTGTAAAAAAAACTGTCAATTCGATTTTTTTCAAAATTTTATCGAATGTTGAAAACAATATTTGTTATAAGATAAAATAAGTTTTAAGCCAAAATTTTAAGTTTTTGAAAAGATATTTGAATCGATATTCAATTTTTACCAACTTTGAGTAATGTTTTTTTTAGATTTTTATTTTTTATAAAAAAAACTGTCAATTCGATTTTTCTCAAAATTTTGTCAGATTTCAAAAATATTGTTCTCCGTTGCTCAAAATTGTTTTGGAGATGAAATTATATTTTAGTCGTTAAATTTTGGAGGTGACAAATTTTTTTTTTCAGTTTTTTTGATTTATAAAAAAAACCGTTAGATAGATTTTTTTCAAAAAATATACGTCTTTGAGATCACGTTAAAGTTTATCATATACAATTTAATTCAAGTCTCTAACGTTTTTAGTTCGTAATATATTTAGGGTTAACCAAAATTTTCAACTTTTTTTTAAACTGCTATGGTAAAAAAACCACCCACGCAATTTTCTTGAGAGCCCTTTCTGCATCTTTCTGCCTTATTATCTGTATAACAAAATTTATTTGAAGTTGATATCTTTTCTGGTTCTTGAGCTATGGACGACGAAAAAAACGTCGCGAACGTACGGACGTACGGACGTACGAACGTACGTACACACGCACGCACTTTCTAAAAATCTTTTATTTCGACTCTATTGACCTTGAAACGTCGAAAAATGTCAAAATTTTCAATTTGACAAATCGGACCCATTACAGTAACTTCCTATGGGAAGTTAATAAAAAAAGATTATAGATGAAAATAAGTTGTGAAAGTAAAAAGTAGTTTAAGTTAAAGTATTTTTACATATAACTAACAATGAGGACGATAATATTGTCTGACTAACGTTTATTGGGTTAGTTTAATTCAGTTAGCATCCATCATTAACCTCGAAGCACTGAATAGGGCATAGGACTGTCATGTCAGAGGTACAATCGCTGGAATGCAAACCCTTAAAGTTTTTCAACGGTACTGCCTCTTACGAGGTTGTCAAATCCTCTTCCTTTCATTTCGGATATTACTTACAGATAGCAATTGTTGAGATTTGCAAGTCACTAGGCCTTGCTTTTTTCTGTATCAAATTAATATTTCTAAGCAACCGGATTTTTACAGATGTTTCTCGCTTAAAATCTAGACAGAAAGACAGTACATACATCCGTGAAACGAAATGACTGGTTTAACGCTTCCACAACATTGGGAATTACTTAAAACTTATTTCTGAATTAAGGGCTGTGTAGCCCATTCAGTGAGTTTTTTTTTTAAATAAAAGTTTCGGTCTACGGTACGCATAAAAGATCCATGTTAACCGACTTTTTTTTTGCTTAAGTTGAAGAAATGGGTTTGGACGACAGCTGCTTCACGCACATGCAAAAGCGGCTCACTTTGGCAGCCGAGGCATCCACTTTCACGAAGTTATGTTCCTTGATAAATGAGAACATTTTCTCTTTCTGTTAGGTTAGGTTAGGCTAACGTGGCTGCGGATTTAGAATCCACACACTTAGTCCAAAAGATAAGGCCTATTGTGATACCACATGAATCTAGAGAATTACTTCTTACTATAGTCGAACCATTTTGAGCTTTTTATAAAGCGAAGAAGCTTTAGCTAGTTCACTGGGATTATCAAAAGAGTAGTCTCCCACATGAAGTTTACGTCTTAGTGAAAGAGCAGGGCAAGTGCAGTGAAAGTGAAAGATTTATTCCTCTTCTTTTCGTCCATACAGCTCCTGCAGAAGTCATTTGAGGCTACATCAAGTCGTATTGCGTGTCTGCCTATAAGACAGTGTCTCGTAAGGACACATATTAGGGAGCTAATATGCATTCTGTTTTGAAATAACAAGTCTTTAATTCTAGTGAAGGCCATATGAGTTTTGTGGCTGCGCATGTTGGTAAATTGTGCCACCTAGAGTTTACTATCGGAAAAGCTGTTTCTATTAGCAAAAGTTTACATGTAGCTATCGGTATACCTATCTTCTCCCTTTCAGGTGAAATAGGTATGACGGTTCCATTTTTAGAGAGTTCATCGGCTCTAAAATTTCCTGTGATGTCTCTGTGGCCCGGCACCCATCAGAGGTGAATGTTAAATTTCTGCGCCATCTCCAAAAGAGACGATCGACAATCGAGCGCCGTTTGAAATTTGGTTGAGACACCGTCAAGAGATTTAATAGAAGCCTGACTGTCAGAGAAGATGCAGATATCAGAAGTTGATATCACGTTTTATCTTAGCCAGGAGACAACCTCTTTGATCGCTAAAATTTCCGATTGGAAGGCGCTACAATGATTAGGGAGGCGGAACGAGATGCTTAGATTAAGCTTTTCTAAGTACACACCAAAACCAACTCCCTCATTTGTCTTGGATCCATCTGTATAAAAATGGATGCTTTGTCATCCAGGAGTTTTGTTTCTTCCCATTCATCTCTAGGTATAATGGATACCTGGAAGTTTTTTCCAAATAGGGGTTTAGGAATAGTGTAGTCTATATGCTTTATTATAAAACCAAAGAGGTTGAAAATAATGGAGTGTTTTTGGTCCACCATACTGCAACCCCGTACATAAGTATTGGTCGGATGGTACGATGTGTATAGCCATTAGGTTATTGCTAATTCCAAACCGAACAACTTACCCAATCTCACTGAATTGTTAGGAGACCTTGAATCAAAGGTGACAACCTTTGAAACTTCTATAAGTAAAGCTTTTAGAGTCTCTTGCCCAGTTTAATATAGGCGTAAAACCCTTCCTTCTTGGTGGAATGAAGAACTGTCCAGTCTTAGGAAAATGACGAGGACAATTATCAATATTAATTACAAACAAACCCTGTCATCAGCCAAAAGACAAGGCTGGAGAGAATATTGTCAATCAATCGAAGACATAAAGGACTCCGCAAGGCTCAGCAAAGTTTTATCGAAGGAACATTGTATTGCTTCATTTCTAAAAAAGCCTGATGGAATCTGGAGAGCCTCTCCAGCCGAATCTCTTGAGCTACTGATGAAGAAACCACAAAGCTAAACGTAGCTCATGTGGAGCAAGTTAAATCCGTTATAACCAGAGAAAATATTTTGTAGGCCATTAATACTTTTTCTCCATATAAATCCCCACGCATGGATGGCGTACTGCCAGTTATGCTTCAAAAGTTTCATGATGTGGCAGCTCCATGGCTGGAACAAATTTTCAAAGGATGCCTCCTTCTCAAACATGTGCCCATGTCGTGGCGCCAGGTCATAGTAGTTTTTATCCCGAAAGTGGGTAGCCGAGGTCCCAAATCCGCGAAGGATTTCAGACTAATAAGCTTAACATCTTTTGTGCTTAAAACCTTGGAGCTCATTCTTGATTACCATATTAGAGAAATCGCAGTTGGACGACCTCTCGAAAGGTCTCAGCATGCTTATCTAAAGGGCAAATCTACGGAGACTGCCCTCCATGAGGTAGTGCGTACTGTAGAACAAACAGTCCATTATAAAGAATTTACTCTTGCCACCTTCTTAGACATAGAAGGTGCTTTTAACAACGTCCTTACCGAATCCATAGAAGAATCGCTCGTTAAGTTCGGTGTATAAGACATCATTCGAGAATGAATTATTTCCATGCTCAGTGGTAGGAAGATTCGAGCCACTCTAGACAATACAATCGCAACAAAACACGTGAGTAGGGGAACAACCCAGGGTGGTGTTCTTTCGCCTCTTCTATGGCTTCTTGTCATGGATACAATTCTAGTTAAATTAGAGAGATGTGGAGTGAAGCGGTATCTTATGCGGATGATTTGGTGCTATTGGTGTCAGGAAAGTACACCTCTGTGATTAGTGAAATCACGGAGTCAGCTTTGAAGAAAGTTAGCAACTGGGCCACTAGTTGTGGACTAGGAGTTAACCAAAGTAAAACTGAACTGTTGCTCTTTACCACCAAAAACTAAAGTACCGCCTCTTACGCTACCTCGACTCAATGGTCAAATCCTATCATTGTCTTCCAGTGCAAAATATTTGGGAGTTATACTCGACCCTAAACTAAACTGGAAACCAAATATTGAAGTACTGGTTAAGAAGGCCTGTGTTGCCTTCTACGCCTGCAGCAAAACTTTCGGCAAAAAGTGGGGACTTCAGTCGAAGATGATTTTATGGACGTACACAGCCATAGTACGTCCAATCTTAATATATGGTTCGATTGTGTGGTGGCCTGCTCTTAGCAAAGCCTATAATATTAATAAGCTAAAGAAGGTTCAGAGAAAAAACCTTCGTGGGCACCACAGGGGCCATGCGTATTTGCCCAACGGAATCAAACAGCTGGTTGTCAAAACCTTATGGTCACAGCAACACAACGAAATTGATTCTCTCAGATGTTATCTCGGTAGACACTGACTACTGACTCCTACTTTGAGCCTTAGTAAGGGTTTTAAGGTTATTTTCCCATCGAGAGAAGATTGGAAGGATGACATCGTGTCCATAGGTTTTGACACAACCATCTTTACTGACGGCTCAATATGGAGTACGGAGTTGGTTCTGAGTCCCTAAAAGTAGCCAAATCCTTTAGGCTTCCTGATTTTGCTAGCGTTTTTCAGGCTGAACTACTGGCAATAAGGGAGGCATGTAAGATACTTAAACAAAACCAAAACCGAAATGCACCTATCTTTACAGACAGTCAGGCAGCTGTCAAAGCCATATCCTCATCTAAATTGATCCAGCAATGTCGCTATGAGCTTGCGAGAGTGAATATTAACCTCGGTGTCACCCTGATCTGGGCTCCGGGCCATAGTGGTATCGTGGGAAATGAACGGGCTGACGAGCTAACCAGGCAAGGACCGGTCCTTCATAGCTTACTTGAGGATATGGTTAACATTCCTTTTGGTGCTATGAAGGGTAAAATCTTTTCTATCTACCAAACTGAATCAAACCGAAGGTGGAGCAATTTACCCAACTGCATTATATCTAGGAAGATATGGCCCACCTATAATAAAACCCGTACAAACGATCTTCTATGCAGACTAAGGATTGTTGCAGTTTGTATTGGCCTATGGTAGTTCATGCAGAGAAGTTGGGTATCTCTTACAATACCTTTTGCCAAAGAGAAAGTGAAACGATAATCCATTTCCTCTGCAAATGTCTGCTTTGGCAAACACTAGAATGAAATACTGTGGAAAATCATTCTTTCACGAACTTGGTGAGCTATCTGAGACAAAGATTAGAGTCCTAACCTTTTTTCTCAAATGGCTCTTACATAATCGCTATAAAGCTTCTCTATAAATCTAACCTTTCAATCAAAGGTCAAACGTCTTTTTGGTATCAAAACGGCGCACTACAGCACTAATTGGATCTCAGGCTAAGTTGCCTTGAAATCCCCATTTCTACCTACCTACCTAGGTTATGCAAGGTTCGAAACCCCATTTGCTTCCTACGGCCTTCTTGCAAATGAAAAGAGCTGCTGTAGCTTTTTTAACTCTTTCCTGAATATTAGATTTCCAACTTAATTGTTTGTCCAGTATCAGACCAAGATATTTTGCTTCATTGGTAAAAATTAGTGGTTCACCTTTTATTGGAGGAGGTATAATTACTGGGGTCTTGTATATCCGTGTAAAAAGGACGGGGTCTGGTTTTTGAGGATTAATACTAAGTCCGAAGTGATCAGCCAATCTATTGAGCATATTGAGTTTGTTTTGGAGGTAGTCTCTCAGTGTATTAGGGTGTTCTCCTGTGACCGCGATAACAACATCATCGGCATATGCAACCACTCTGTAGCCTTCCCTCTTAAGAGATATTAGTAGTTCGTTAACCATTATGTTCCACAGGAGAGGGGACAGAACACCTCCTTGCGGAGTGCCTCTACCGACAGACCTTTTCTTACAAAAATCCCCCATCTTAGATTTGACGATCCTGCTTTTTAGCATTAGATTAATTAACTCACAGAGTGAGTATTCAACTTTTAGGGTCGTCATAGCAGAAGTGATAGCGGATGTGTCAACGTTGTTGAAAGCGCCCTAATTATCCAGGAAGGCCACCGTAGTATATTCCTTTCACTCTAGGGAGTATTCGATAGTTCTTACCAGAGTGTGCAAGGCTGTTTCCACCGATTTTCCTTTGCATTAAGCATGCTGTGACATCGATAGCCTCTTATCAATGCTATTACGTATATGGATATTAATCAATCGTTCCAGAGTTTTGAGAATAAATGATGATAGGCTAATAGGTCTTAGGTCCTTAGGGTTGACATGCGAGCATTTTCCCGCCTTGGGAATGAAAACCTCTTACTGTTAAGGTAAAGATAAAATGAAGGAAACTTGCAATTTTTCCATATTTCAAATGTTAAATATCGCTGATTTCAGTTACAGTGAACGACGTTGATGAACTCTTCAGTGCATTGGTGGATCCCACGAACTTGCTCCTGTAGTCCTGTACGCAAAAGCTCTGTTAATAAATAGAACTCGTATTTAAAAATTTATCAATAACATAAGTCTGTCTTCAAAAATATGAATGCCATTTAATTTATGAAAAAAAACCTGATCTATTTAAATTTGTATTCGAAAATCGTTAAAGCCGTTTTTTAAAATTATTTTTTGCTAGATTTTACCCGCGACTTAGTCCGCATTAGATAGTTTTGACTCAGGTGTGAAAAAAAACTGAGCTGTACTTTTTTGTACGTGTGTTTGAATTGTGCTGCGATGTGATGAGGTCATACTTAGTGTGATTGTCATAGGTTAGGTAAGGTTAGGTTAATACATTTTAAGAAGAAGTTAGGTTACTGCAATACATTTTTATATATGACGTTTTTTTGTTATCCCTTCCTTGGCCAGAACGTAAGGAGTTTGTGGGTTTCAGACTCGTGACTTGTATAATTGTTCATGGGAAAAACAGCTTTTTTCCAAATTTACACCTGCAAGTTTCAGCGTTTGACCCTGAGCTTTATTTATTGTTATTGCAAATGCTGATTTCAAAGGAAACTGCACTCTTTTAAACTAAAACAGTAAATCAGTTGGAATTATCGGAATGCGGGGAATGAAAACATTTTTTCCTTTTGCTATTCCAGTCATGATAATAGCTTTTATAATATTTCGTTTTAGGTGAATTATCTGTAGCCGTTCACCATTACATAAGGTTGGTGCGTCAAGATTTCTCAACAATAGGACTGAAACACCAAACTTCAATCTCAACTTATGAGAAGGAACCCCTGATAATTCCAAAGAATTAAGAAACTCTATGGGGAATGATGTTACTTGCTCCGTGTCCATAACGTTGTCTACTTAGAGGTACTCGACGATATCTCCATCCACGTCCAATATAATTATGTTCGTTTATCTCTCTTTTTATCTAACTCAACGTAATCGAGCCGTTACAATCTGTTGATATACAACATTCTCCGATTTCTAAAAGAGCAGTGGCATATTGACCTCCTTGAGAATCATTGTGTAGCTGTACCTACTCGCATATTCGTAGTCAGACAAAACTTTTTTTCGCATAACGCAGATGTAGTAATTACCGGCAAGGTCTGTCTAAAGTCGCAAGCTAAGAGAACCACCATCCCTCCCATGGTAGCCCGGTTGTCTTTGATGTCTGCTTTTTTGTACGACATTTTACATTCATCCCAAACCAAGAATTTACAGTGCTGCAACATTTTTCCACGCTCACTACTTTTGCTGCTAATATACATATTGGCGTTTTCTCATGAGCTAAGTTCAACGACAGTTTCAGAACCTAGTGTGTTGTTCGTTCACACTAAGCAGCGTAGCTTCTATTCCTGAGGAAGCTACTGCTAAAGCAACTCCATTGTTTTTCCAAATTTAAGCTAACAATAGATTCAAAATAAAAGTTTTGCCTGTGCTTCCTGGAGCATCTAAAAATGGCAAACCACCTTTCCACTGGAAATTGTGTGTATAACTCTGTCAAAAACTATTTTTTGTTCTGAATTTTAAAGTGAAGCATCCTCTGTAATTCTCTGCAAGTTTAACATGTTCGACAACTTATTTCATAAGTGTTGGGAATGCGTTGTTTTCCCGTAATACCAATTTTATCCAAATATTATTCAAATCTTTGGTACTTTAGGAGTGAAAGCGATCGGATTCCTTTAAAAGTAATTTTGCTAATGGGAATGTTTGTTTTCCCGAAGTCAAAAGAAGCTCAGTCCTTTCTTAAGCCTCAAACTATCTCCTTTACAAATTTCATTTAAATCTGGTCAGTAGTTTAGGCGTAAAAGCGATCGATTTTCCGAAGGGAATGCGTCATTTTCCCGGGGTTAAAAGTAGCCTATGTCATTTCTCTGGTATCAAAATATCTTCATATCAAATGTCGTGCAATATGGTTCAGCAATTTAGGCGTGATTGAGTAACAGAAAGACGGACAGAGTTACTTTCGCATTTATAATATTGGTATGGATATAAACAATTTTTTGATTTTAGGTGCAATATTCTTAGAATATAGTTATTTAAGGCTTCTTAATCTTAATATACGAATTACATTTGAATTTCGAACAAAAATGATGACCACTTTAGGAGATATGGTTTTTTTGAAAAAAAAAATGTTTAATATTGACATTTTAACAACGACTTTCTTTATCATCAAATATTATTAAGACAGTATAAGAGGTTGCGCAGAAATTCAGTTATCAATCAATCAATCAAAATTACAGAAAATAATATTTTCTGTGAAATAAAATAAGTTTGAAGCCAATATTTTTAATTTTTAAAAAGCTATTTGAGTCGAAAGTAAAATTTTACCAAGTTTTAGTATTGTTTTTTTTAGAATTTTACTTTTTGTAAAAAAACTGTCAATTCGATTTCTTTCAAAATTTTATGGAATGTTGAAAACAATATTTCTTATAAGATAAAATTAGTTTGAAGCCAATATTTCAAATTTTTGAAAAGATATTTGAGTCGAAAATCAATTTTTACCAACTTTTGTAAAATTTTTTGTAGGTTTTTAATTTTTGTACAAAAACTGTCAATTAGATTTTTTTTTAAAACTTGACTGAATGTTAACAACAATAGTTTTTGAAAGATAAAAGCAGTTCAAAGCCAATATCTCAAAGTTTTGAAAAGATATTTGACTCGAAAATCAATTTTTATCAACTTTTATACATTTTTTTTTAGGTTTTCATTTTTTGTAAGAAAACTGTCTATTGGATTTTTCTCAAAATTCGTCCTAGTGTTAAAAACAATATTTCTTATAAGATAAAATTGATTTGAAGCCAATGTATCAAATTTTTAAAAAGATATTTGAGTCGAAAATCATTTTTTACCAACTTTTGTTAATTTTTTTCGGTTTTTATTTTTTGTAAAAAAACTGTCAAAGTCGATTTTTTTCAAAATTTTACTGAATGTTGAAAACAATATTTTTTGAAAGATAAAAGTAAATTAAAGCCAATATCTCAATGTTGTGAAAAGATATTTAAGTTGAAAATCAATTTTTTTTTAGGTTTTTATTTTTTTGTAAAAATATTGTTAATTCGATTTTTTTCAATATTTTTCAGAATGTTAAAAACAATATTTCTTATAAGATAAAGTACGTTTGAAGCCTTAATTTCAATTTTTTATAAAGATATTTGAATCGATATTCCATTATTACCAACTATGAGTAATGTTTTTTTAGATTTTTATTTTTTATAAAAAAAACTGTCTATTTCATTTTTCTCAAAATTTTATTAGATGTCAAAAACATTATTTTTCGTTGCGCAAAATTGTTTCGAGATGAAATCATATTTTAGTCGTAAAAGTTTGGAGACGACAATTTTTTTTTCAGTTTTTTTGATTTATAAAAAAAACCCGTTAAATGTTAAAAAATACACTTCTTTGATATCATGTTAAAATATATATATATATTATATTATATTAAATTTAATTCAAGTCTCTAGCGTTTTTGAATCGTTAGATATTTAGGGTTAACCAACATTTTCACCTGTTTTCAGACTGCTATGGTAAAAAAAAACCACCCACGCAATTTTCTTGAGAGCCCTTTCTGCATCTTTCTGCCTTATTATCTGTATAACAAAATTTATTTGAAATCGATATCTCTTCTGGTTCTTGCGCTATGGACGACGAAAAAAACGTCGCGAACGTACGAACGTACGTGCACACGCACGCACAGACATCTTTCTAAAAATCTTTTATTTCGACTCAAGGGACCTTGAAACGTCGAGAAATTTCAAAATTTTTAATTTGACAAATCGGACCCATTACAATAACTTCCTATGGGAAGTTAATAACTGTTCTGGAGCAATACAAACTTTTTTTTTTACTGAAAATAGCCAATTTGAAGGGACGAGGACAAACTTTTTTCGAATTCGCCATCAACGTGACCATCAATCATGCTTGATTTTTTATGAATGCAATACTTGTTTTACGTTTCGAGTAAAAAGTCTTAAAGTTTAAAACCACGAAAGAACTCGTTAGGCATAGTTTCATTTTTCTCTTCTAATTTAAAATTTCATTTTAGGGGAAGATTATAGTTTAAATACTTTCCCATTAATTTTATACCCTCAGCTCATGAGGCTTGGTTTTTCTTAATATCCGAACATTGTTTCGTATATATCGAGTCCGCCAAATAACTTCTTTTTTTTTTTTAAATGCTATAAATTCATCAAGTAAGCTTCGGCTGTGCGACACGTTGCGCCGCGCCGTTATAACCAAATGTTGCCAATATTCTCCTCTTCAATTTTTGTGCTCTAAGCATTCTACAGCTGACAAAATTGACTGTTTTGTTGTTTTACTAAGTATTGAGTTACACTTTTGTCCATTTCCAATCATACTTAACCAGTTGCAGCTCATATTGCGTTTGCAACTAATTTCAATAACAAAAAAACAGCACTTATAAATCATTAAATATGTATTTGGTCAATCTTATTTTATTTAATAGGTATACATTTACAACATTTATTTGGATTGAAATTAAGAAGCTATACAAATCTTCTAATTTAAGACCATGTCAGCACTTCACATTCTGTTGGTTCGAATTGTTTCGTTTTTGAACGAAGGCCAAAATGAAGCATTTAGATGTGCCTGAGGACGAAAATGATGCATTTTGATGGGCCGGAACACTAAATGTGAGAATTAGTTTGGTTTTTGCATCATTTCACGCACACTTTCTCACACTTACTGTGCAGTTAGCTTGTAGGCAAACCGAAATGTCAGTCTGAGATTCCGATCTTGGTAATGGAGTATTTTTGGTCAAGAGCTACTTTAAAAAATGAGCATACTTGTTTTTCTAGCGCCTTTTCCACCACATTTATAGTTCGATGCACCTGGTAGGTATATCGTTTAATGTTTATTTCTAAATCCAAACTGATAATTCGGAATCAGTCTTTTTTCTTCAATTATTCCGCTTCGCCAATTTACCAGCAGTTTTTCAAAAACTTTTATCATGATTAGCATAAGCGATTTTGGTCTGTGAGATTTACGACTAACTTTTGCTAATGTGTTATTTTTATTTTAAAGGTATAACAATGACTTCTTCAATTTTCCAATTGGATTTTCTTATAAAGGCTATTGATTAGGTATTGATTTTTCATTAGATAACTTATGTTAACACATGCTTCCTACTTGTTGGATGAATCGCTGGCCGAGAATCACATTAATCCTGGACGTTATTAAACAAACCTCTATACTGATAAAAGCATCACGTCGAATGGTCGATAAGTTCGAAACAGTAACAACATTCCTTCCATAATTCGTATTATAATTTACCATACCTCAAAACATTCGAATGCCAATAAGCATGACTTCACCTCTAGTATATTGTATAACAACCTTCTCGCCGCCTACTCCCTTAAAATTAATTTTGGAATACATTTAAAAACGACACAAATTGAGTGCGGAACTAGCGATATAAAGTTGGCATCACACAATCTATCCTCCTAACTCAGACAGACATGACTTGCAACAATTTTTCAGTTTCAGGAGATTGGGGGGAATTAGCCAGAGAGCAATAGCAACGGAGCAGCAATAAGCCGAAAGCATTACGCGACATCTGCAAAACCAACAAATTTTCATTTAGCATCATCACACATAAAAGTATTAAAAAAAAATAAGTAGCATTGAAGTTTACTCTGTGTCGTTGCGTCTATGCTTTACAAAACAGTCTACAATGTTGCATGAAGGTCTATCGATCCTGGAACTAGAATGAACAACGGAATATGCCACGTCATTATTAGCTGTCTAGCGTGCTAAACACACAAAAAGCCACGTTGCACAAATATCGTCGCAGCTAATAACAAATTGAATCGTTTCACATACAAAACCCCAACCCCCTGCTTATCTATAATGTATAGCGAGTATACCACTTTTACGGAACAGCTATTTCGGGTAAGTGGCTGTCACTGATATGGAGCCAGGAGTACAGAGGCTTTTCGCTTGTGCTTGTGCCACACCGCCACGATTCGACTAACGCACGACCTTATCGCTGGCGATTATAGCTTCATTATACGGAATATATTCGTTCAAAAAAGGTTGTCGCGCTAATGCAGCACGTGACTGTGAGCTCTGACAAAGCTACCCAAGCTACAAGGGATATGATCCGAGATGTGGGAGAGGTGAGAAGTCATATCATAGAGACAGAGTCGCCATTCAGCGACATATTCGTACTTTGAAATATGCTTAATTTTGGATGGAATGGAAAGTTAAATTTAGCAAATTAGCCTGCCTAGACAAGCCTTTAGGTTATACATAAACATGTATGACTTTTGTTACAAAAAGTAGGCTTGAAAGGGCACATTCGAGTTTAGAATTGACACATTATTGTTAAATAATATTCACATAAGACTCAATTCGATGATTCAATTGAAAGTGTCGATTTTAATTTTGTTGGATTGATTTTAAGTATATAGAGTGCATTTGAAATGTTAATTAAATTCGTATCGTAATTTTAACATTTAAAGTTTTTTTGTTATAATATAGCGGCATATGTAAAATTATTATTGAGTAGCGTACTTTAGAAAAATAAAGGTTTGCGAGTTTTGGAAACAGGTGAGGTAAAAGTGAATTTTAAGTTATGCAGTGTACATTTTTTATTCTTGCACATGCTCTTAATTATTCGACTTTCATCACAAATCAGGTGTTTGTTTTTGGAGTTATGGATAAACGTCAAAAAAACTAAGTTTGAATTTTATTTTTTAGCGTCATTTGGCAAATCATTTACATCATACATCAGACCAACGTTTACAAATTGTTAACATTTGTGTGACGACTCACGATCTCTTCGTTTAAGTTTATGATCATGAAGCTCCAAGACCCATTCCGTCCCAAAAATAAAAAACATCTTAATGTTTAATGAATTTGCGTTCAAGTTCAAAATCAATACCAATGCTACCTTCAAATGATACTTGATTTCTCATGCCACTGGATTGTGGAAAAAAGAAGAGCTCGAAGGAAAACAACAAACTGAAAAAAGAATCAGTGAGTTTAAAAATGATTAAAGAAGGAGATTTCGGAAAATTCTGATGATAGATTCTTTTACTCACAATACTCTTTATGGAAAGCAGCAAATCAGCGAAAACACTCAGAAACAAAATCCGCCAATAAAATTTCAAGATGGCAAATGAACCGAAACAATGTCCGAATATCTTGCGAATGTTTTTAAACCATTTAAAGGAAATACGATTACAGTTTATTGGTAGGGATGAAGAATGTAAAACATATGCCAACATAATTTATCTAATAAAAAATCACTAGGGCATGGTTCTATCAATGTTCCAGGTTTTGAAAGAAATACCCTCAATAGCATTCCGAAAATACAATCTTTAAAATTAAAAAATTGGGTGGCGCAACAGTCCGTTTGAGAACAAGGGCCTAGTAACTGACAACTCTCAACCATTCCTGTGTGCGAGTAATGTTGTCAGGGATGGAAGGGACCTACAGTTTTAAACCGAATCCGAACGCCAAATTGGAGAAAGCACTTTTCAAGACAAGAATTACTCTTAGAGAATTTGTCAATTCCTCGCAAGAGTCAGTACACGTGAAAAAAAGCAGAAGTTGTCGAAAAACTGCAACTGAATAGGCTTAACAAAATAAGCTGTATAAGAACCTTCCAAGGCAGTTCACTACTAAACTCATAGTTTACGAACCAGAGTAGGACAGTAAAACCAAAATTACTCGGAACTCTAAAAAAATAGTTCCTAGTTCCAACTTTTTATATTTCAGAAGTAGTTGAAAAAAAAGCTGTATCACACAACCAGAGATTGCAAAGTCATTCCAACTCTGAAATGGAAACCATCTAATGTACAAGACAATGTTCGCAGATTAAGAAGAACCAAGCCTCATGAGTTGATGCTCTAAAAGCTATAAGTATTATAACTAAAGAAATTTTTCCTATGATGAATAATTCATTTAAAAAAAATCGTTTTTCGATCTTTCATAAATTGTTCCTGATCTGAGTTGTTAAAATGCCGAAAGAGCCTCACACAACTCTGAACTAATTCTTTCCAAGTGTCTTTTGAAGATTTCCATTAGATATTTATATTTGGAGGAGAAACGGTTCCAAAAAGGGATCCGGCGATGAAACATGGAAATGGAACTGTATTTTCGACATCTTGTTCGTGTAATTTTGCTGCTCTTACTTTTATGTAAAGGAAATCCCTAATCCAAGCTTATAAATAGCAACGATATATGATTCAGAAGCCCCTATTTGACGGACTGTTAGAGAAATAAGAGTAGTTTAAGAAATAACGGTTTGCTTCTTCATAGTTTTTAAAAAACTTTCAGAGGCTCTAGTTCAATTTTGCTTAACAAATTTTGGTTAAGTGAATTTGAAGAGGATTAAAGATGACCTTTTGTGAATAAACTAGACCTAAACCGGCTGAACTTGAAAAGTTTAAAACTTACAGTCGAGGGCCATATGATAGACATTGATTTTCAAAATTAAATACCTTTAAAATTTTATTGTAAAAAAGCTATCATTGCTATTGCATTCACATTGTTTTAAACGGCTTCAAAAAAAAAGCAGGAAAAACTGATTTTTCACCTAAGTGTCGGTAATAATAGGTTGTTTTCAAAATTATGATTTTCATATTTTTCCCGAAAGATTTGAATATTTCTGTATAAATCGTATTGTCTGTAAGTTTTTTCTTATTTGTTGAAAACGGGATTGCATCGGAATCTCGCTTTTTAAAATCCCGTCTTCTAAAACGAAATTTAAAATCCCATCAAATTCCGACAATCCCGTTTTTTTTTTACAAAATACGTGCATTAAACATAATACCATAGGAGTCCATTGTTTAAGTGTTAATTTTAAGAAACGTACCGAAATCCTCTTTTTAAAATCCTAATAAAACTGGCGCGCGATTTTTTAAAATTAAAAAACTAGTTTTGATTGAAAAAATCGGGATTACAAAAAGCAAGATTATAAAAACCAGAATTATAAAAAGAAGGATTATAAAAAGCGGGATTTTAGGAAAAGGGAATATAAAAACCGGGATATTGAACCAAACCCGTTGAAAACAAATCATCATGAACTTGTGCTTTGAATGTTTACAGCTTAGTAAACAAAACTCTATTAACATTAAGCGTTGTCTATCTTAAAAACAATCCGTATTAAAGTTTTTGATGAAAAAGGAACCATCTACCAGCTCCGTCGAGAGGGGGGAAAGGGGGAAAACCCCCGGGCCCGGGATTTTCTATTATTTATAGCAATTTGAGTCGAAAGTAAATTTTTACCAAGTTTAAGTATTGTTTTTTTTTGTAAAAAAACATCTGTCAATTACATTTTTCTCAAAATTTTACTGAATGCTGACAACAATAATTTTTAAAAGATAAAAGTAGTGTAAAGCCAATATCTCTAGTCTTGGCATCTCTGTCAAACTTATACGTTTGTGCAGAATGAAGATAGAGAATGCACGCTGCTCTATCAAGGTCGGAAAATATCTCACCGATGCATTTGATGTCCAAAAAGGTTTTAGACAAGTCGATGCACTGTCATGCGTGGTCCATCCAATTACTCGGATACGCAGATGATATTGACACAATTGGAAGATCAAAGCGTGATGTCAGTGGAGCGTTTTGAGCGTTTTGAACGACGACGTCTTGGACAAAACGTCACCATGGACAGCTATAACTTTGAGGTAGTTAAGGACTTTGTCTACTTAGGCACCGCTATTAATGCAGACAACGACACCAGCGCTGAAATCAAGCGAAGAATAACTCTTGCAAATCGCTGCTTCTTTGGACTTAGAAGGCAATTGAGAAGTAAAGTCCTCTCTCGAGCATGTAAAATCACCATCTATAAGACACTCATCATCCCGGTTCTCATTTATGGCGCTGAGGCCTGGACCCTGTCACAGAAAGATGAGAGCGTCTTAGGATGCTTCGCGAGAAAAATTCTGCGGGTGATTTTTGGTCCCGTACGCATAGATGGAGAATGGAGGAGAAGATATAACGAAGAACTGTGCGGGCTGTACAGCGACACTGACCTTGTTAACAGATTGAAAGTAGAACGGCTTAGATGGCTACGACATGTAGAGCGAATGGACATCAACGCTCCAGCCCGGAACGTCATCAAATCCAATCCCAAGGGACGGCGGCGCTGTAGAGGAAGACGGCGAATCAGGTGGGTGAAGACCTCAACCAACTTGGCTTGCGAAACTGGAGACAGCTAGCTAGGGACCGAGCTGGCTGGAGACGCATGTTGGTTGAGACCCAGGTCCTCCCCGGACTGTAGCGCTACCTTAAGTAAGTAAGTATCCTCCATTTCAACTAAACTGGGCGATACCCGTGAGATTGATTTGATGAGAATAGAATAGTAAAAACGTACCATATCAGGAGGTATGAACTTTGAAAATATGGGGGGGGGGGGGCGAGATTTGTCTCTCCAAGGCCCGGAAACACGAGTTTACTACATTGGTTTTAGCTTTTTTGTTCTTAATAAGCATTGGAAAGGAGAGCATTTCCAAAAAAACTCTGATTTTTTGTTGTAAATACTTATTTAAATTCATTCAAATAACAAGAGTATGGAAATTGTTAATTAATCATGTTTTCGAAAAATGATTCATTGACAAAGATTTCTACAAAAATAATTGCAAACACTTGAAAGTCAATAACCGATGAACCCTCATAGTTCAGGTTGCAGTTTTTATTTATTTTATTATAAGAATTTCTAATTATAAAAAAACAGAAGGAGCAATGTAAAACCGTTGATGGAATAATTGAATTAAATTTACTTAATTTTTTGCACATTATGAGTTGTTGTCTGCTCTATAATGATACACATGGAAATAAAGGGTACTTTTAACCTTTGTAATACTTGAACTTACGGTTAGAACAAATTAAAACACTATAACAAGACTTTTAATTAATTGTTTTTTGTTTTGTTTGAATTTCCGCATAACTTAACTAGAATAAATTTGCTTAGAAACAGACACGTTTTTGATTTAATAATGAGAACATTGAGACTAGAACGTTAACGAACCTTAAAATATTTGCATAGGAATTATGAATTCTCAATAAGTTACTATGTAGTACTTAAAAATAATAATGCAGAAATAAAAATAGTAAACAAATAGACATGAGAGTTGCGGTGCTGAAAGATTGTTATCATCTGCAATGAGACGGACACAAGCCTAACGTCCTAAAAATTCTAAGTTATTTGAATCAATGAGATCGTAATTTGTGTAAAAACCTATAACCTTTAAATGTATTAGATTATTTAGTTGAAAGGGCTATGTTGCTGACAATCAAATTGTGCTCTTTGTAAGGTATTTGATGGCTTTAGTTCGAATCCCGTCGCAATGTTTTATGTCTTTCGTTGTTTTATCGATATTTTTACAAACAATTATCTGTCGAATTAGCCAGTTGACTGTCACCTATTAAACAATTCAGCCGTAATACTAGTGTACTATTAACTATAGAGATTTTTTCTTGAACCGTACATCGAGGATTCGGAATACTTTGGTCAACTCTGTTTTTACCCCCCATTTTTATATTCAGAACAAATTGTTGCGATCTTATTCTTTTAATAAAAAAAAAGCTGGGATGTGAAATGGGACCTACATTGATAACTTCCCATCCCGTCTGTCGCGTTGTCTTGCTTAAAAGTTTGTAGGTTTTCCTGTTGGGTTATGAAAGTTGTCAAAATAGTTTAGTTTGAAAATCTAGTTTTGTTAAATAGATTTTTATTCGAAAGCAATTTTTTACCAATTTTAGTAGCATTTTCTGTGAAATAAAAAAAGTTTAAAGATAGTATTTTAGATTTTGAAAAGCAATTTGAGTCGAAAGTAAATTTTTACCAAGTATTGTTTTTTTTTTGTAAAAACAACTGTCAATTACATTTTTCTCAAAATTTTACTGAATGTTGACAACAATATTTCTTAAAAGATATAAGTAGCTTAAAGCCAATATCTCAAAGTTTCGAAAAGATATTTGAGTCGAAAATCAATTTTTACCAACTTTTATTAATTTTGTAAGGTTTTTATTTTTTGTAAAAAAAAACTGTCAGTTCGATTCTTCTCAAAATTTTACCGATTGTTAAAAATAATATTTTATGAATGTTTGTCTAGCTTTAAGATAGGTTTAAGAATGAATTAATAAAAATGAATTAAAAAAAAAAAAAACATTACAATATACAATATAAAATTTAATTCAAGTCTCTAGCGTTGTTCGTGAGATATTTAGGGTTAACCAAAACTTTTTTAAACTGATATGGTAAAAAAAACACCAACGCAATGAAGTCGATATCTCTTCTGGTTCTTGAGCTATGGAGAACGTCGAGAACGTACGGACGTACGAACGTACATACGAGCACACGCACGCACAGACATCTTTCTAAAAATCTTTTATTGCGACTCTAGGGACCTTGGAACGTAGAGAAATGTCAAACATTTCAATTCGACAAATTGGACCCATTACAATAACTTCATATGGGAAGTTAAAAACGCGAAATCGTATTAAAAAACTTTTGTTTTTATAACGATTTCACAGTATTAAAATACAATTTTTGGAATTTGTTGCAAACGGTATTTTTGAGTTTAACAAAATATGTACAGTGGCTCCCTGCCAAAATGATGCACACCATTTCTCTGCTGAAAAATTAATATAAATACGGAACCAATTCGAAATGAAAATAAAAAGATTCGTTTTGTTTTAGGTTTATTTAATTGGTGGTTTTAACAAAAAATGAAGAGTATATACATTTTTAATAGCTTAACCAGTCATAATTCCTTTTTTTTGTTTAGAAACAATGTCTCAGCTAAAATAATGCAATGTGTTAAGTTCCATAAAAAATAAGGTGTTTTAACATTGGGAAAAAGTCGTAAGATCTCCTTAATATTTCGTCAGATACCCTTTTTGCTTAAGCACTGATTGCAGTCTCTTTGGCACTGATTTAACAAGCTTTGAGGTGTATTCCGATGATATAGTGCCCCATTCTACCAAAAGTGCCTTTTTTAAATCTTCCTTGGATGAAATCGCATGATTTCGAATTTCGCGCTCCAGCTTAGACCAAACATTTTCGATGGCATTTAGGTCTAGAATTTAGGCATTTAGGCAGGTGGTTGCCTGACATGAGGGCAGTTCCAGATTAACCAAGTTTGTTTGTTTGTTTTTAGGATCCAAATCTTGATATAGTCGAAAACTGTCCATGATGTTGAGTTCTTCAGCACTTTGAAACAAGTTTTGCTTCAAAATATCTGGATACATGTTTTTGTCCATATTACTTTCGATAAAAACCAGGTTTTCTACACCAGCAGAAGACATACAGCCCCACACCATAACATGCCCTCCACCGTGTTTCACTGTACCCCTTGCAATCCGATCCGTGAAGATAAAATTTGCTTTCATAAGTAAATATTACGGTGTTCCAATAAATTTGTAATGTAAATGTTAAGATGCTCACGAGCAAATCTGATTCTTTCTATTTTGTTATTAGTTTTTTTTTTTTTATAATTTGCAGGCACTCAAGGGGTTATTAGTACCCTTTATATGTTTATATTTAAACACAGTTCGAGCATTAGGAAAATAGGGAAGGATTTAAAAGGAGATACCGGGGAACATTTGTCTTAAAGTTCTGAACATCAAAATGGGAGGGAAAAACAGAGCTAAAGCATTCCACATTCTCGATGTGCGATTTAAGAAAGAATCTCTATACTTGACAGTACGCCCGAAATTAAACTGATGAGCATTCCTGGAAGTGCGAGTATTACGGCTGAATCGTTTAAGGGGTGGAATGCAACTGGCTAATTCGACAAAACATTGTTTGTAAAAATATCGATAAAACAACGAAAAGCATGAAACATTGCGGCGGTGTTCTAGTGATGTAAATGTTTCGATTATAGTTCTATCGCCCATCATATATAAAGCCCTTTTTTGTATTCTATCCAAGAGATTTAAACTTGTTTTAGGGGCACCTGCCCAGATATGCGAATTATATTCAAGCTTTGGACGGATGAAGGCTTTGTAAATTACAGCCAGATCAGAAGGGGTGAAAAATTTCTTGCACCGTCCGAGAAATCCTAAGCACCTGGCAGCATTTTTGGCAATATCAAATATATGATCGTTCCATAAAAGGTGATCTGTGATACACATACCAAGTACTGACAGTTGATTAGTTTCTTGGATGCAAGTGCCACTCATAGATAGTGGCATCGGGGGTGTGTTAAGCTTTAACGATAGGAGACAGCATTGAGTTTTCGAAGCATTAAATTCTACACGGTTATTGATTCCCCATTGTACAATGCTGTCAAGATCAGAATTTAATGAGCTTATCATACGCTGCCGTTGAAGTTTCACATTCGAAGGCAAGGGTGTGAATCAATAAACGTGTATGAGAAGCTGAGGGTACTGTCGTCGGCGAAACAGGTTAATGGATTAGAAGTGGCAAACGTAAGATCATTTATGAATATAAGAAAGAGTGTCGGAGACAAAACGGAGCCGTGGGGAACACCAGCATTCATTTAATGTATTTCAGACTTGAAACCATCCAATACAACTTGTATTGAACGGTTAGAAAGGTAATGTCTAATCCAACGAAGAAGAGATTCATCAATACCAAAAACACGCATTTTCGATAAGAGAGGTTGGTGCCAAACTCTATCAAATGCTTTTGAAATATCAAGTGCAATAATCTTACTTTCTCCAAAACGATGTACAGATTTGTTGCACTGTTCGGTGAGATGAACCATGAGATCACCAGTGGACCTATTGCTACGAAAACCATATTGTCGGTCATTAAGAAGCTTCCATTCTTCGAGATATTTCTTGAGCTGATAACTAATCAGCGTTTCCATGACCTTGAAAAAAGGGATGTGAGTGCTATTGGACGATAGTTAGAGGGAGATTAGGATTCGCCCTTTTTAGGGTCAGGCTGGACAAATGCTATTTTCCATCCACTCGGAAAGAGACCTGTAGAGTAAGGAAGATGGAAAAGCTTACGCAGTGGTTTTGACAGCGATGAAGAGCACCTCTTCAGAACAATTGGGGAGATACTATCCGGGCCAACGGATTTGTGTATGTCAAGGTCTTTCAGTACTCTTGCAACTGCACGAGTGCAAAAGACGATTCGTCCCATAGAATCATTTACGCCCTCAAGAACAGGAGGACTCATGACACTTTCCGGTAGCGTCGAATTAACAGCAAAATGTGCTGCAAGCAAATTGGCTTTATCAATCGAGCTTACATAGGGAGTGCCATTGTGGACGAGCGCTGGAACCGAGGATGTGGTGTTTCCTACGTTTTTTACAAATGACCAGAAATTGTTACTACCTTTGAGACATTGTAGTATTTTTTGCCTTAATTTCTGATCATGCAAAAATTTGGTTCAACGAATATGACCATTACATATGCCTTTCTAGCTTGTTTGAACTTATTCCGGTTTTCCTCAGTCGGGTTGGCTTTATAACAGCGGAAACTTACATCTCTTTGATAGATTTTACCCTATTCGGGGTAAAATTTCTCATTCCACAAAGAATTACATTTGTTACCATATCTGCGGTGGAATCCACGTCACTATGGAGGAAGCATAGTGACCAGTTAAAGTCCCTGAAGAATTCATTGAGACCGTCCCAGTTGTTTCTCATAGGAGTTTTTTCTTTAACAGGGTTTTTTCGACATGAGAATTTTGCAGATACGATACAATGGTCTGAAGTGCCTAGAGGCGGTAATACTCTGATTGTGTATTTATTAGGGTCAGAGGTAAGAAACAAGTCTAGGGTGTTGGTAGATTGACCTGCAATGTCAGGGAATCGAATTGGCGCATCGACAAGCTGAGTTAATTGATTTAACTCAGCAAAGATCTCAACATACCTTCCTTCCGGTGTTGACTGACCAGAACAACGAAGCCAAGAAGAATTGTGTACAATGAAATCGCCCGCTGTCGAAGAACTAATTTTTATCACTTCTACAATTTTTGTTGGCTTTTTTATCTTTAAAATATTTAATTATTAGTTCGCAGGTTTCAATACTCATATGGCGTCCCATTTTGAAGACACAAATTCGAAATATTTAATGATGCACGAATGCAATTGAAAATGAGTTGCTACTTCAATTTCATTATACAACAAAGTCAATACAGTATACATTTTACCGTTAAAACTGAGTGCATCATTTTAGCTGAGACATTGTTTCGAAACAAAATAATATTATAACTGGTTAAGCTATTAAAAATGTATAAATTCATTAATTTTTCGTTAAAACCATGATTTGAATAAACCTTATAAATAATATAACGTATTTTTTTAAGTTCTTCAGAAAAGAAATTGAATGCATCATTTTTGCTGGGAGCCACTGTATATTAAAAATCGGAGCTTGGAATCAGCAATAAAGAAAAAACTTTAAAAAGAATTATTCAAACACATAAAAGAATTACATTCAAGGTTTTCCAAGACATCAAATGAAGACCTTAAGTCATCTAATAACTAATACGAAACTACTAAACTTAATTAAGATACTACAATGTAAGACAAGATTTGTACTTTTTTGGAAAAAAAGTAGACTACTTTTTTTTAGAACTGCGTTATGTTTACCTACCCTTAAAAATAAAGAATTATGTATTTCTCATGCAGAAAGAACCATTTACTTATACATTTTCAGATCCAAATTAATCTAGTTTCAAAAGTTATGATTCCATCAAAATAATCCAAAGAAAACTTACTTACGGCTACTTCACATTAAATCTCACTCAGACTCATTTTGAGGTTTTTAAATATAGCAGACAACCCAAAACTCAAGTTTTTTGAAAACTTTCGTTTATAATTTATTGAAGAAACTAGGTTTTCGTTTCTTTTTGTAAAAAAAAAGAAATGTCTGATGGGTCAAAAATTAATTGCACTGCAGAAAACTATCTAAAAAGTTCATTAAGTCTTTTCGGTTGGTTTAAATTTATTCCATTTAACAAATGGATATCTCCCTTATCATTTTTACCCGATGATGTTGGCGAGGCATCGGTGGTGGTGGTGGTAGTGGAATTCTTAAACACTTTATTTTGAATGTCAAGAAGTCAAACAACTGCGTGACGACTTCGAGAATATGCAGATTAAAATCTTCTTACAATTTCCTTTATTAATAAAAATATCTCTTCACCGGCAGCCGCGGTATGTTTTGGGCTCATGAAAAATGAGTACAAGGACACCATTGCGAGTGCGAGACATCAAGACCAGCGCGATAACGATGACGCACAGCACGGCAGCAGGGACATCGCCAGTGGCAATGGCATTCACTTCGCGACATTCCTTTTTGACAACTTGCTTTCAATTTGAGTGACAAGAAGAATTTAGGCCGGAATGAAATTAAACAAATCGAAATCTATATGTAAATATTTTCCATTAACAGAAAACTTCATCATCTAAAAAGCTTTATTGCGACATTGTTTAAAATCGGTTTGCAAAACAAAATTTTATTTCTACGACTTGGTGTACAATAAAAAAAAAGACCAACCTCTGGTATTAAAAAGAAGAACGACTAACGGAAACACGTATACATCAGATGTGAAGATACTAATCCGGCTATATAGGGTTGCTGGTTCGGAGGCGGACTCTTCTCATTCAACGTATTGTATCTATTTACTTTTTTTCGTCATCCTGCTTCTCACCGAAAGATTCCCATTTTGGCACCGATGTTTCGTGATGTTTCCATTCCGATTGTCTGAAAAATAAATGTCATAAAATCCTTTTTAAATAACTTGCTACTATACCAAAAAAAAAGAAAAGAGGGCAGAATAAAAAATAACCCGTATCTAGGTATAAAAAAGAAAGATACGGGGGAGGACGAATAACGAAGGACAATATGTCACCCGGATGGCCATCAGTTGCGAGTTGGACTTGGACTATGTCCGTCCATGCTCTACATTGCCAACGATTGGAAGGTTGACAAAAAAAAGCTACGAAAACTCTACTGAAAAAAGGGGAGGGTAGTGGGCGAGATGAAAAGTTGGGGGAAACGAGAAAAATGATGTGACATTTTCACTGAAAACTCATGTCACACAAGATATATAAAGTGTTGAAAAATCGTATCTGCACATCGTTCCGAATGTTTTCCGGTTGGGATAGTATCTTTTTTTTATTACTTTTTTTGTTTTTGTTTCATAAAAAAATACATAAATTTAAGGTAGAATGAAGTAGAAGGTAGAAGTGCACATCATATTATTAATATATCATAAGCTTTTTATACATATCTACTTATAAAATGTAGTAGTCATCTTGTATGACTGGTGATTTCAAAATAGAATGTACCTATGTTCATGGTTAGATGTTTGCAAAGAGTTCTCAGTCAACTATTTCGGGACATACACTCCGATTCACTTGATTAGTGCCGAAAAAAAGTAGGAAAAAGGAAGCGGGGTGCAACCCACACTGATAACTTCCCATTCGTGCTCGACTATCGATGTTTCTTAAAGTCTTACATATTTTTGAACAGTTTTTAATTGTTTTTGTAAAAAAATTATTAGTTGAATTTTTCTTAACAATTAATTAAAAGTGAACAACAATATTTTGTATAAGTTTGATTTAAATATCTCTTTTTCTTCCCGAAATACTTAATGATTATAAAGCATGGATTTTAAGACGTCTGCTGCTTTTAAAATAAAAATACATTTAGGGATTACAAAGTTCAGTAAATTAAACGTTATTTACACATTAAGGCAATGAACAATTTAATTAATCAAACATTTGAGTACAAAGTAAAGTCTAAATAATACAAAAATAACTGAACAACGGAATTGTAAATTATAAATTAAAATTAAAATTAAAAATTGCAATGTTTTACACATTTGATACAATTTTAAAAATGATGATTAATTAGAAAAAAGTAGAAGAACTTCAATACAGGGCCTTAAGTTAAGCTATGTATTTAAAACAAAAATTTGAAAGTCAATATAAGTTTTAAGGCCTTTCAGTTTAGCTAAAACAAAATTATATACGATGTGCATTACTCACGAAAAATTTAAATACACCAAAAAAAGGGTTAATATCACTTTGATATGGTCTAAAATTAAATTCAAACATTTCCGTTCTGACTTTTAATATAAGGTTCATATCAGAGGCAGAAAGATAAGATAATTGTTTTCACCTAGATTTCAATTTAAAGTTTTATAGCCCTGACGTTGTCCATATGGATCAGATATCTCTGTTCGTCTGCTTTTGCAATGCACTCATACAAAATATTTTGCCATTTCGTTACATTTAAAATAAATAAATTGGGTGGCACAACAGTCCGTTTGAGAACTATGGCCTAGTGACTGACAACTCTCAACCATACCTGTGTGCGAGTACTGTTTTCAGGGATGGAAGGGACCTACAATTTTTAGCCGAATCCGAACGGCAAATTTGAGAAAGCACTTTTCATGACAAGAATTACTCTTGGAGAATTTGTCAATTCCTCGCAAGAGTTAGTACCCGTGAAAAAAACTTTAGGTGGTATAGGCAGGGATCGAACCCAAGACCTCTCGCATGACAGTCCATCGCACTTTTTTTTTTTCAAATTCATTTTTATTTATTCAATCTTAAACCTATCTTAAAGCTAGACAAAAATTCATAAAACTAGCCTAATTATCCATAACTTACTTTTATGTTTCAACGGAGGAGAAATGAAAACGACCAGATTTGACTTAAGACTAAATTTATTTTATTCACAATAACTTAAACTAACTTACAGCTAATGGTTTAGAGAAAATAAGGATGATAATATTACAGTGTAATAAGGATGATAATATTACAGTGTAATCTAAAAGTATTCATACAATCATATCACTTACAACTAACTTAATGGTCCCATACGGACACTCTAAGTTAAACTATAACACTTAAAACTAATGCCTTTCGGCCCTAAGATCTATTTTACTTCAATTTATATTTTATATATTTCTGTATTTATTAGAAAATTTTGAAAAAAAATAATATCAAGATCCTTTTTTTTTGCTTAAAAACTACTTAAAATAAGGCCCTTAATATAAAACTTAAAACTTACTTAAACTACCTGTTCTACCTATAAACTACTTAAAACTAGAACAACCACAGCAGCAAATCTAACGTTTTTTGTTTTTATATTTAATTGTCTTTTTTTGTATGTTTTTTTAAATATTTTTTCTTTTTTATATTCTATGTTTTTTTCTTTAATTTTTTCGTATTTTTTTTTTATTTTTTAATATGTTTTTTTTTTGTCACCATGTTTATTCTACTTAAAACTAAACCCTAAAACAAGTATGTAAGCCGGCCAAGGCTTAAAACCCCAACCCGACTACCCACTATCAAGTGCCAATTGAAGCCACCAAAACTGGTTCTCCTGCTTCAGTCTATCAGTTCGGTCCCGTTCGGACACAGCCCTACTGAACCGAAGGAGCTCTGCTCCGCCTTGTGCAGTGACTTCCAGTTTGGACAGGAGTCGTCTATCCACGGTTCTTCGTCTGACGTGGTAGATTAACGGAACTGCCAATCTATCCTGTATCAGACCGCACTTGTCTAAAAACAGGAATGCCTCTGGTGGAATGAAGCCGCTCAAGCGTGCACTTACAAAATACTCGTCGTTCGGATAGAACGCCCCGAAAATTAAATTGTTGGTCGAAGACATAGCTCTTGCAATGTGACCTCGAACGAGTTTTATCACGAAATTGTCAATTCTGTTGATTCGAGCCCCGTTGTATAGGACCTCGTTGGAAAAGTAATGCACGTAAGAAGACTCGGCTGTTCGATATATGCTGCCGCTCGAACACCCGAAACTTCTCCATCTGGGAAGGGACAACGTTGAACCACACAGGACAACCATAAACGATCATTGGTCGTATGAGGGCCATGTAGCAAATTATCTTCACTCTGGGGTCAAGCCGATTGCTAAAAAGCAGCCGTTTCGTCAGAGCGAAGGCTCCTCTGCCCCTGGTAAATACTGATCTAACCAGATACCGAGGTACTTCACTACGCTTTTGCTCGTCAATGAATGCCCGTGAAGATCAACGATGACCATCTTGCGCCAATTCTTGCACGTATCCCTGGTGGCCCTAGCCAACGGAGTGCGGAAGAGAATTGTCTCCGACTTCTGGACATTTAAGTCCATCGCACTAACCATCATTCCACGGGTACTCGTTATTTCGTTACATTTACTGTATACTAAAATTAAAGAGGAAACAATGTTCCAAAGCAAATTGTTGACAATTCTTACGACTTTCAAGTTAGGACTACATTTTTCGAAATTTAAAAAACTGAGTATGCAGTTAATTGTAGATTTTTTTTTTAATTAGTTGTGGAAAAAAATATTTAGCTCGACGATTTAAAAAAAAAAAGTGATATGCCACTTTTTGATTTTGTTAAAACTAAGTGCGGTATAAGTTGACAATTACAGGGTCCGATTATTTATTTATTGTTTATTTATTTGTCATTGCCTTTTTAAACATGGGAGACCATTTTTGCCGGACCAATCTTTTTGCTGGACAGTGTATTTGTTGTAAATTAGTTGTGGAAAGAAAAACATTCCAAAAAATTAGTTTACTTTATTTTTTTTAAAAAAGGGGTTATGTAATGCTAACTTGACATCGTGAGTGTCAAGTTAGCACTTATGGGTTTGGACGAAATTTGGACACGAACTGGATGAAATTCAACTTGGAACATTTTTGGAACTTTTGATTTCTTAAAAAGGGGAGCTAAAAAAATGTTTACGAAATTTGAAGACATCGATATTGTTTTTGAAAGTTGGTCATCAACGTAAATAATAGTTTATAAGCCAAATTATGATTCCTGTAGATGTGCTTATTTATGTTTTTTTTTTTTAATGTAGGCATTAAAAAATAAAAATAAAAAAAATCGGGGGCAATATCTTTTTAAATATACATTTCACGTTTCTTAGTTCTTGGAACAATGGTAGGAACACTTTTTAGAATCTAGAAAAATGTAAAAAGTTAGATTTTTGAAAAAAGGGGGGCTAGAAGTTTTTTTAATTCTAAGCAACCTGGATCAATTTTCAAAAAAATCGCTAGGTAAAAAACAGTTGTTCGGGTATAATACCTAACCTAATTTTTGGGTGTTTAAAAAAAAAAGAACTTTGCAACATAGCTAAACAAACCGGACAAAATTTTTCAAAATTGGAAAATAAAAAAAGGGGGGCCATATTCACGCACTTACTACATACCGCCTTTTTTTATTTTTTAAAAAATTTTTGGGATTTTTTCTTTCCACAACTAATTTTAAAAAAAAAAAGCTACAATTAACTGCATACTCAATTTTTTAAATTTCGAGAAATGTAGTGCTAATTTGACAGTCATACAATAACAATTCTTTAAAGGAGTATAACCACATCAAAGAGAAATAAGGAGTATTCATTTGCTTAAGTTGTTTCCAGTTCTTTTTATAACTTTGGTTATCAATTTATCGCATCATCGGGTTTCTGTATCTTTTGACAGTAGATAACTTTACCTGTGGCCAGATGACTACTGTAATAGATTTTATGGTCGCAAACAAGCCCTTTTCAAGAGGCCAATTCTCAAGCCTAAATTCTAGGCAAAATAACAGCGAGACGTGAGAGAGTTTAAGCGCACAGCTCAAGGACCTAACATCAAAATTGTTGAGCAATGGAAAAAGGTATACATAATATACATTTACAAAAACGAAGGAAGCGCCAATGTTGCTGTTGATCTTGTTTTGAGCACAACGTTTTTAATTTTTTGTTTTTTTATTAGTGCTGGACAGACATCAAATCGTCTGTTAAAAAACAAGCCAGCGAGGAAAGGGCGTTTATGAATAAAACTGGTGGTGGGAGCGTAGTGGACGGACCTCGACCACTCAGTGATATGGATGAAAAAGTTTTGTCGATCATAACAATTGATGCCGTTGATAGGGACGGTTCAACCCCTGAATTGAGAATAGAAGTAGCACTCAATGAATACGAGGTAAATACCTACAATTTATTCATTATTAAATTGAATTCTAGTCTATTTTTTTATGTATAGAATCTAGAAATTGAACTATATAAAGACGAGGGTCCTAAACCTCCAAAAGTTAAAAAAAAGTATACAAATGCTTTGGAGGAAGCAAGGACCATTCAAAGCTCCGTCGAACAAAAGCTCCAACTAACACTTATAAGAATTTCAGTGAAATTTCAATGTCACTCGAAAAGTATTTGCTTGATTTGGATAATTCAAACGCTTCTGAGTCACAAATTAAGTGTTATGCTGGATTTCAAAAACAAGTCTTAATTTCAACAAATATTTCAAAAAAACAAATAGTTTCCTCATGCTCAAGGATTGTATTTAAAATGGCGAAACTATTCCTATATGGATTTTTTTTGTAATTTCTGCTAGAATCAAAAATGGATTTTAGTACCACGTATAGGATCTAAATTAAGACTCAGAAGCTTTTGAATTATCTAAAAGAAGCGAGTGGTTTTAAAATGACATTTACATATCGAAAAAAATTCGAAATCAATGATGATTTTCTATAATTTTTTTTTTTTTTTTTTTTATTTAGTAATTTTTAAAATAGGGTAGTAATATTTTCAGACACATTAATTAAAATTTCTCTTGATGTTGTCTGGAATCACCGTGGCTGCTCGTAGATGGGCTGAAATATTTTCGTGGGAAGAGCTTTCATCTCCAGCATCATTTTCGTCTTGAAAATTTTCCTCTTCTAAAAGGCCGTGCCTTAATCGGAAGTTATGCAGCATACAGCATGCATTAATTATTCTTCCTGCTGCTCGAGGAGTATAGCATAATCCCAACTTAAGGCACAGGAACACAGATTTTAAAACTCCGTTGAGCCTTTCGACACAGTTGCGTGTTCTTGAATGAATCAAGTTGTAGGATCTCTCATCAACAGCAGAAGAAGAGCGGTATGGTGTCATGAGATAAGGGCGAAGTGGATAGCCAGAATCAGCTACATAATTAAAAAAAGATTTAAAAAGAAGATTTCACTTGAGATCCATCCCATATCATAGTTCGGCTAATTGCTGCTGAAAGTAATGCCCAACGTCCCTTTGGTATTAAATGCAGTGCCGCACAGATACGCAAAGGGATGGGGATAAAGGTTGTCCTCTGTCCCTTCCTCATATGTGGACGCATTTCCTCAACGAGAACGCGAGCTGCATCCCGACTTAGTCGGTACAACTCCCGAAATAGCTCTTCAAATGGGTTAGTATTATCCCGAAGTCTTCGCCTGTGTATTCGCATTCTGTTGCGTCGTTGGTCCATTTCCGACAGTAAAATTATTGCAAACATAGTAGATATATTTTATATATTAATATTTCTTCACTTTTACTCAATCTCAATTATTTTAGAACTTTATTTTTTTTTTATTTGACTAAAGATTGACAGCCCTCCAATAGATATTCCAGTCAGAATAGTTTGGAAATTCAACTTAACGCGTTTAGTTACAGAAACCCGAAAAGTTATCGCCTTAGTTACAGAACATAGGTGCAGGTTTTGTATACAAAAAAAAAGGTAGCTGGACTCAATGTAAATTGTAAAGTTTAAAGTATTCGAGTATCCATCCAATGAATTGGGATGTTTTGTCCACAAAAGACTTTGAAAAAATTGTCACCACATTAAATTAACTGCTGTTTTGTCTACAGCCAGTTTTTCTTTTATATTACCACTGATACTCAAATTACTTGAAATTACGTAACTTAAGTATTAAAATTCATTGACACCTTTGTTGCTGGCGTTTACTTATGTCTAAGTCCTCGAGTTTCTGTCAGACCAAGTTTTGTTTTAGATTGTGCAGAATTAATTATTAGATTACTTAAATCGACAAACACCTTGAACTCATTTATTTGACTGTGAAGTGTCACCAAAAGTTGTCAGCAAAAATGACAAGGTCATCAGTTAAATGTTTCTAAGAAAATTAACGTTAACAATAATATTTTATATAAAATGAAATAATTTTGAAGTAATTGCTTCTCAAGCTATTCGAGTTAAAAATTAGTGTTTACCAATTTTGTGTAATATGTCTCGTATATTTTTACATTTTGTAAAAAAACTGTTGATTGGATTTTCTAAAAGTAAAAAACAATGATTTTTTTAAGATAAAATAAGTTTAAAGCTTATATCTTTGATTGTTACCAACATTTAGTTTTCATAATCAATTTTTACGAACATTTAATAATAATTTATTTTTATTTGCTATTTCAATTTGATTTTTCTACATTTTACCAAATAGCTTAAACTCTTTTCTTTGATGCATAATAATATTTGGAGGTAAAATTTTGTATATAGTTTGCAAAATATTTGAGTTTTTTGATTTATATAAAAAACCGTATTTGTAATATAAAATTTAATTGAAGACGCTAGCGTTACTAGTTAAGTGATATTTGGGGTAAGACTTATTTTTATCTTCACAGAGTTCAATTTGTCGAATTGAATATTTTAAAATTTCTCGACGTTTCAAGGTCTCTAAAATCTAAATAAAAGATTTTAAGAGAAATGTCTGGGAAGCTTTTTTCCAATTATATCTCAAGAACCCGTGGCATGATGGTTAGAGCGTTGGACTGTCATGCCAGAGGTATTGGGTTCGATTCCTGCCTGTGCCATCTAAAGTTCACGGGTACTGCCCGTTCGGATTCTCAAATTAGCCGTTCGGATTCGGCTTTAAACTGTAGGTCATCTCCATCCCTGACAACAGCACTCGCACACAGGAATGGTTGAGAGTTGTAAGTCACTAGGCCCTAGTTCACAGCGGACTTTTGCGCCACCCAATTTATTCATTTATTTATCTCAAGTACTAGTACAGATATCGACTTCTTGTTATACAGATAATAACGCAGAAAGATGCAGAAGGGTTCTCAAAAAAAAAATAACTCATGAACCACAAAGGTAGCGACTAGAAATAAATTTTATATTATATATTGAAGCGTGATAATAAACTGATAAAATATTGAAAAAAAATCAAATGACGTTTTTTTTTAATAAATCAAAAGAAATAAAAATAGAAAAAGACGGATACGACCCACATTGATAGCTTCCCATCCCGTCTGTCGATTTACCTTGCTTAAAACGTTTGTAGGTTTTCGTGTTTTGTTAAAAAAGTTATAAGTTAAATTATTATAAAAAAAAATTTAAAATAACCAACAATATTTTGCATATGATGAAATAGTTTGATTTCTACATCTATTGCTGTTAACGTGATTTTAAGTTGTTAAACAATTTTTGAAGAATTTCTTATATAAACAAAGTCAAATTGGATGAAAGAAATTAAATTGAGCGATATCGAGAACATAACATTAACTTTTACCAATTTTGCGTACTATTTTCTGTAGATTTTAATTTTTATGAAAAAAAACCCACTGTTAGATTTTTATTAAGAAATTACTTAATTTTAAAAACAATATTTTTATAAAATAAAATCAATTTGAAGCCTACATATTAAATTTTTGAAAAGCTATTTAAGTCGAAAATCAAATTTTACTAACTTCTGTTAATTCTTGTTTGGATTTTTAGTCTTTTGTAAAAAAAAACTGTCAATTCGATTTTTCTCAAAATAATACTGAATGTTGACAACAGTATTTCTTATGTGATAAAATAAGTAAAAAGCCATAATCTTCAATTTTTAAAAAGAAATTTGATTCGAAAATCAATTTTTAAAAACTTTGAGTTATGTTTTTTGTAGGTTTTTATTTTTTATAAAAAAAACTGTTAGTGTGATTTTACTCAAAATTTTACCAGTTTTTAAAAACATTATTTTTCTTAAATTTTTGTTTACAGTTTTTTTGCTTTATAAAAAAAACCATTAATTGGATTTTTTTCCAAAAAAAATTGTTTGGTATCACGTTACAATATATAATACTAGCTGCCCGGTACGTGCTTCGCTACGTATAAGGCATAGTAATAAAAAAAATCATTATTAAGTTCATTTATTCAAACAAAAAAATATTTTAAATTGCTAGCTATTTAAAACTCCATTATATTTACATTATTTTATTTATCAGTAAACAGTAAAAACTAAAAATTAAAAAATAATTTGGTACTCTTACTATGTGTAAGTGTAAAACAGTTGGGTAAACAACATTTTTTGTTTTTCCATTTTGAGTATGAATAAATATACAGGGGTACCAACTCTGGAACAGGCAACATAAAGTTGGCCATGTGAAAAACATGATTCCTCCAAATTGATACCACAAACGTGAAGTGTTTGCCCTTGGGCCTTATTTATGGACATCGCAAACGATAAACGCACAGGATATTGTAATCTTTTCAATTCAAATGGCATATCAGTTGGAGTCATAGGGATACGCGGTAACAAACACACTTCTCCTCTTGATTTACCAGTTAATGTTGTAGCTTCAATCAAATTTGGCAATAACCTTTTCACTGCCAATCTGGTGCCATTACACAGTTTTTTAGTGGATTAATATTTCACAATAATATAATCAAAGCACCAATTTTCAGATTCAAGCAATGCGGTGGTATACCAGCCGGTTCCAATGAATTTAAAAATTCAATTGGGTAATTCATTGCCTCATCTTGATTCATAACACTGTCAATTGATTTATATGTTGTGACTACACCTGGCAGTTTCGCTTGAATTTGAAAATTAATGGCATTGATATGAATGTTCTTCGGTGCTAAAATGGCGCGTTCTCTTGATTTCTGTAATTCTGTAGAATATTCGGAAAAACACATTCAATCAACTCATCTATAGATTGCGCAATTGTACAAAAATTGTTCGGTAAAGTGATCAATCCGTTGGTACCGTCGATTGGTATTTTGCCATCACCGATTTCCAACAATTGTTTTGAAAAATCATGGGCAGTTGCATCATTATGTAGGTGAATACGCATATTAATTTTCAGTGTCAACTTTCGTACATATCTCCAAAGAACTGATGACTTCAAACATGCGTTTATTTCATCAACAGGAGTTGATCGAGGAATGACAGGCAATGTTTGACGAAAGTCCCCTGACAGCAATATCAGAGCACCACAAAAAAGCTGTTGATTACCGCGTAAATCTTACATTGTTCGATTAAATGCTTCTATTGATTTTTTATTCGCCATTGTGCACTCATCCCATACAATTATTGACGTTAGTCGCAGAACTTTTGCCATAGCAGAATTTCTCGAAATATTGCAAGTTGAAGTTTCAATCACCTGTAAATTCAATGGCAATTTTAATGCAAATTGTGCGGTCCGACCACCTTCTTATAATGTAGCAGCAATTCCCGAAAATGCAAGTGCCAATGCAATTTTCTGTTCCGATTGAATAGTCGCTAACATCAATGATACAACGAAAGTTTAGCCTGTACCACCAGGTGCATCCAAGAAACATAATCCACCTGCATTATTGGAAACGGCTTGCATGATTGTGTCATATACATGTTTTGTTGAATATTCAATTTGGTAATATTCGATAGTACAAATAAACGTAAATCATTAGAATTGAACTTCTGCTCACGTTGCAATTCACGATCAAAAAAGTCATGTATCTCAATGTTTGGTGCGGTCATACCCAATTGTGCTAATGCTTTATTTACAATCGTTAGACACATATCTTCAATTATTATTAAAACTTCGTTGCACATTTTCAAGGTAATCAACAAATCTGGATTTCTTTCATGATGACGCATACGAATTAAAATATCTTCTGCCATATAATGTTTATATATGTTCCATAATTCAAATGGTTTTGATGGCGAATATGTTGATAATATAATGGCAAATAGCATTCGTATTTGGTGTGTAAGAGCTGAAGTAGATGCATCTTGAAGTGTTGAATCCCAATGTGCATCATCCTCCAACAGATTCAAGAGTTGACATGCTTCACGATATGTTTTAAATAAAAGACCATTGACTGTTCTCAATTCTTGAAATGATTTTGGGCCATTGACGTTAACTAATAACAATCGCAAATAAAAACACTCTGTATTTTTTGAATGTACTGTATATATTCTCCCAATAGCATCTGTTTGGAAAATGCCTGGATGCCCATCGACTGCCGTTCCTTGTTTACGTCTTTGACATTTTTTTGAAGACACATTCCATGTGTAATACTGGTACACATCAGAATATAACAAATTTATCGCAAATGCATCAGTTTCGCATTACTTGAAAAAAGCGTTCAACGTAGTCGCTGGTGGGTGTTCTGCTCTTTCCAATACATTTGCTTCATTAAAATAAATACGTTGGCCATTCTCAAGATGCACAGCCAAGTGAACAGCTACCGGATGTCTTTCGTGCATTGGAAACGACATAATCCTCCAGACAGCTTCATTACTACTTATATAGCGCCCCATTTGATACTGAATAATTTCATCATTTCTATTATCACCAGTAACACCGAAAACAGCCATATCGCTTCCTTTATTTACATTCTTGCAAATATATTTAATTGATTTGACTGAATTACAATATTCTATATTTATATGAGCATTGAATATTTTCAATAATAATGGACAATACGGAACCACCCAACGATTATCAACTTCAACGTCCTGATTACGCATTCTAATGCTTGCCGTTTTGCCATTATCATTAGGTGATCTACGTCGATACAAAGGATATCCGTCATTGCCAGTTATTGTTTTTGAAGTCAATTGTCTTGGGTATCGTTTCGAACACTTTCCATCAATAATACATGGCGAATTCATATTTAGTTCACCGCACGGACCATGTATCATGTTTTTAACGACAACGTAAAATAACTCAGGATAGACAGTTTGATCAGGAATTATATAACGTTATTGATTTGATTTGGAGTTATTTTATGTACCAGCCAATTTAATATATGTGCGTGCGGCAATCCCCTTTTTTGCCATTCGATGGAGTATATATGGCAACGAACCTCTCCAAATACAAATAATTTTACAATTAAATCCATAAGTGCTTTCAATTTTTGCCGAAAAACACGTGCTGTGATGTCATGACGATCAGTTGTAGACTGTCCTTCAAATAAATTGTTTTTGATGTCATCCCACTTTGGATTACATGTAAATGTAATGAACAGATCCGGTCGACCGTATTTTTGTACATAAGACATTGCGTCATCATTTATGCGATGAAGTACAATATCACGGGATCGAAACTGATTATCAAGGATAACAATTGCAACCTCATCTATTGTCGGTGCATTGAATCGCCCTGCATGTTCTCCAAAAGGTGTTCTATCAGCCCTTATTACAATTTTGTGACTATCAGATTTATACTATCAAGAGCAAGAGCAATTTTGAACAATTGAACTAATGCGTTATGCTGATGGAAAAACCTTTGTAGCTCACGAATAATTTCTCGTCTTGTATTTGAAACAATTGCACAACGTTGATCCAATTCACGATTTTCATCACCAATAAAATAAATTTGCAAAAATTGATGATCAGCGTGGGGGTATGGCAATAACGAACCAGCTTGATGATAAATCTAACCCTGAATCTGTAAAACATGTAAGCAATTTTAGGTAGATGTTGAATCAGAATTTTTAAGAATTTATGATTCAGATTGATATAAGCATGAAACAATCCTGTTGAGGTACTTACCTTAAAAGTCGGCATAAAATTATCTCTAATAATTTTAGTAGCACCATTTGAAATGCCGAATTGTATTGCTGAATATTACTCAAAAACTGCTGCGACGTTTGAGATGTCCCAAAAATAAATGAATACAATGGTTCGGGTGGAGTTTCTAATGGTGGCAATCTTACTTTACCATTAGCACAACACATTCCGGGCGTTTCACCTGGAAAGTTAGCTGCATCACAATGTGGACATATTGCGTCCATCATTCCAATGTATCCGTACATTCTATAATCAATCTGACTATTGTAAATAAAAGCAGCACGCAGCATTTCATCCAAAACAGCACGACGTTTTTGTGATCGCCGTGCAAGATTAAGTACAGGTACAGGGTCAACAGATCTATTCTGTGCAGTACGTTCACTCTGCGATGCATTAGCTCGTGTGCGTTCCTCTGTAGTCTGAGACCGTCTTAATAATGCCACTTAATTTGCATTACGCGTTCGCCGGCCTATGTTTAGTCGTCTTGCTTGTGGCATTGTAACTTCACTCAATAATTCAACAATATTTTGAAAAATATAAACCCAACAAAGCAATAATTACTTACTTACTTAAGGTGGCGCTACAGTCCGGGGCGGACCTGGGCCTCAACCAACAAGCGTCTCCAGCCAGCTCGGTCCCTAGCTAGCTGTCTCCAGTTTCGCACGCCAAGTTGGTTGAGGTCCTCTCCCACCTGGGTGCGCCACCTGAGTCGCGGTCTTCCTCTACTGCGCCGTCCCTCGGGATTGGATTCGAAGACCTTCCGGGCTGGAGCGTTGATGTCCATCCGCTCTACATGACCTAGCCATCTAAGCCGTTGGACTTTGATTCTGCTAACTAGGTCAGTGTCGCTGTACAGCCCGTACAGCTCGTCGTTATATCTTCTCCTCCATTCTCCATCTATGCGTACGGGACCAAAAATCGCCCGAAGAATTTTTCTCTCGAAGCATCCTAAGACGCTCTCATCTTTCTTTGACAGGGTCCAGGCCTCAGCGCCATAAATGAGAACCGGGATGATGAGTGTCTTATAGATGGTGATTTTACATGCTCGAGAGAGGACTTTACTTCTCAATTGCCTTCTAAGTCCAAAGAAGCAGCGATTTGCAAGAGTTATTCTTCGTTTGATTTCAGCGCTGGTGTCGTTGTCTGCATTAATAGCGGTGCCTAGGTAGACAAAGTCCTTAACTACCTCAAAGTTATAGCTGTCCATGGTGACGTTTTGTCCAAGACGTCGTCGTTCAGTGTCCTTTTTTGATGACAGCATATACTTGGTCTTGCCCTCATTGACCACTAAACCCATCTTCTTCGCTTCCGTCGCAATGCTCAAAAACGCTCCACTGACATCACGCTTTGATCTTCCAATTATGTCAATATCATCTGCGTATCCGAGTAATTGGATGGATCTTTGGAAGATTGTGCCTCTAGTGTTGACGATTGAGTTTTGCACAATTCTTTCCAGAACGATGTTGAAGAAGTCGCATGACAGTGCATCGCCTTGTCTAAAACCTTTTTTGACATCAAATGCATCGGTAAGATCTTTTCCGACCTTGATAGAGCAGCGTGCATTCTCCATCGTCATTCTGCACAAACGGATAAGTTTGACAGGGATGCCAAAACTAGACATTGCTCGGTAGAGCTCTTCCCTATAGATGCTGTCATACGCGGCTTTAAAATCGATAAAGAGATGGTGGGTATCGATTTGAAGTTCCTGGGTTTTTTCCAAGATCTGCCGTAGTGTGAATATTTGGTCGATAGTGGACTTTCCTGGTCTGAAGCCACACTGATAAGGACCAATCAGGTTGTTGACGAATGGCTTCAGACGTTCACATAATACGGCAGAGAGGATCTTATATGCAATGTTAAGGAGACTGATGCCTCTGTAGTTGGCGCAGTTTAGAGGGTCTCCTTTCTTATGTATCGGGCACACTATGCTGAGATTCCACTCATCGGGCATGCTTTCTTCCGACCAAATTTTGCAGATGAGTTGGTGCATGCTCCCTACCAAGTCATCGCCTGCTGCTTTGAATAGTTCGGCGGTGATGCCGTCAGCTCCAGCAGCTTTGTTTGACTTAAGTTTAGATATAGCTATCTTCACTTCGTCAAGGTCGGGTAGGCGGAATTGTTGATCTGCGTCGCCGAGGTTGAGTGGTTCTATCTCCCTTACAGCGGAGTTCGGTTCGTCATCGCCGTTATATAATTTGGAGAAGTGATCTTTCCATATTCTCAGCATCGACTGTGGTTCTACTACGATGTTCCCTTGATCGTCTTTACAGGCTTCGGTTCGTGGCTGGTACCCTTGGGAGGTTTTTTTTACCTTTTGGTAAAATTTACGAACCTCATTCCTGTTGTGACATCCCTCTATCTCCTCGATCGCGCGCTTCTCATGCTCTCTTTTTTTCCGTCTAAGAAGCCGGTGTTCCTCTCTCCTCTTCTGCTCGTAGAGTTCGCGAGCAGCTCTAGTCCTTTTGTGCAGCGCCGTTTTGTATGCCTCTTGTTTCGCTGCGTGCGCTTGCCGGCATTCGTCGTCAAACCAGGGGTTTCGCTGTGGTGGCCGTGTGAAACCTAGCACTTCAGAGGCGGCATCTCTGATGGCTGCAAGGCAATGTTGCCACTGGTTTTCAATGCTTAATGCAGGAAGCATAGGACTCCTTAGGAGGTTACTAGAGACTCGATCGGAAAAGGACATGGCAGTCTCTTGCGATTGTAGCCGTCTAACGTCGAATCTTCTCACAGTACTTCCTTGTTTTGGCTTGGATCGGGATATCCGTAGCCGTACCTTGGCTACAACGAGGTAGTGGTCCGAGTCAATGTTGGCCTCTCGGAATGTTCGGATATCCTGGATACTGGAGAAGTGTCGTGCGTCGATCGCAATGTGGTCAATCTGGTTGACGGTTGATTGATCAGGAGATTTCCATGTCCCCTTGTGGATATTAAGATGCGTGAACTGCGTACTAGCTACCAGAACGTCTCGCCCCGCAGCGAAATCGACCAGCCTGAATCCGTTGTCGGAGGTGGTGTCGTGCAGGCTGTATCTCCCGATTATGCCACCAAAGATGTCTTCTCTTCCTAGCTTGGCATTAAAATCTCCTAAGACAATTTTAATGTCATAGCCAGGGCACTGCTCATATGTCTTGTCCAAGAGCTCGAAGAACATATCTTTGGTGTCTTCATCTTTCTCCTCTGTTGGGGCATGCGCGCATATTAGGCTTATGTTGGCGAATTTAGCCTTGATGCGGATTGTCGTGATGCGCTCGCTCACACTGTTGAAACTCAAGACTTTTTGCCTGAGCCTAGTTCCAACAACAAATCCACACCCAAATAGACGCTGTCTTTGTTCACGGTAGCAGTCGCCGTAGTATATATCGCAGTCTTTTAGTTTGCGTTTACCCGGTCCATCCCATCGCACTTCTTGGATGGCTGTAATATCTGCCTTGCAGCAGTAATTACCGCTTATAAAATGAAATGACATATGATCACATTAAATTTGTTTGACAATATTAACATTACTTTCTTCGATTGTTTTTCCAAAGGTTCAAATTGGCTTTTAAGTATTAGTACAAATTGTTTGTATATGGGAGTATAGAAAGGCGTTGGTTTTACACTTTCTCAAGATTTTTTTAAAATTTTCTTATTACGTACAAACCTTCTCTGGACTTCCACAAATAATTCAAGACCAAAATTAACCAAATCGGTAAAGGCATTCTTGAGTTATAAGATTACAACGAAAAGTGGCATTGATTTTTATATATATAGATAAAATTTAATTCAAGTCTCTAGTGCTATTGGTTCGTGAGATATTTAGGGTAAACCAAAATGTTGAGAGTCCTTTCTGCGCTATTATCTGTATAACAAAATTTATTTCAAGTCGATATCTCTTCTGGTTCTTGAGTTATGGACGACAAGCAAAACGTTGCGAAAGTACGTACCCACGCTCGCACAGACATCTTTTTAAAAATCTTTCTTTTCGATTCTATAGGGATCTTGAAACGTCGAGAAATGTCAAAATTTTCAATTTGACAAATCGGGTCTATTAAAATAACTTCTTATGGGAAGTTAAAATTATGATTTTAAGAACAAAAATGATTTGATCTCCAAAATAATTGTATACCATAAAAAATAATATTTGTTTATCACCTCCGGTAAAATTTTGAGAAAAAATCTAATTGATGGTTAAAAAAAAATAGCATTACTAAAACTTAGTAAAAATTGATTTTCGACTCAAATATCTCTTCAAAAATTAAAAACATTGGCTTTAAACTAACTTCATTTTATAGAAAATAAAGTTTTTAACATTTAGTCGTACGCAAAATTGGTAAAAAGTGATATTCTATTCTCGATATCTCGTGAATAAATGAAGTTATGGACTTCAGAATGATTTAATTCTGTACTTTATTTTGTAGTAGAATATTGTTCTCAGAAAAATACAATCTGTATTTCTTTTGAAAAGAAATAAAAAATGTCAAAAAATGCCAATTATAGGTTTTCAACTAAAGATCTCGGTAGGAAAAATGATTTCGAAATAAAACTATTTTATCATATGCAAAATATTGTTGGTATTATTTTACTTGTAACTTTAATTTCTTTAAAACGTTGAAAAATGTCAATATTTTCAATTTGACAAATTGGATCGATATAACGCTTTGAAAAGTTAAAAACAAAAGAATAAATTGAGATTACTATTTTGAAAACAATGGCGCAACATTATGGACAACCTATTGTTAAGGTTTTAACAATCTGGTTAACAATTTGCTAAACGTTTAGCAATTAACTAAGGGACTCCAAAGTTGTAAACCTTTCTTTTCGTTTTGCTAACTAGTAAATTGCTGATTGCTTTTTATTAAAAAACGAGCAACGAAACATGTTTAAGAAGTGACAGTTCGCGAAAATAAACAAATACGCAGAAACGGACCTATTAATTGGAATACCTAATTGTTGACTGGACAATTCAATCCACTGCTCCTAAAAGAATAGTTGTAGCCTTTCTGTGATCTAAACTTACTAAAAACTTTGCTCCAATATATTTTGTGCAATTTTATTTATATTCTGAGAAAAATGTTTGAACACATGATAAAATAAAGAATTTCTCGTCAATACGAAAAAAAAATCAGTGAAATTATTAAATAAATAGCTTTTTCAAATAATTGATAGGGCTCAGGGCCGCATAAAAGGCAATTCGTGAAATTTTAGTTATGAGTGATTTACCAACAAAGAATTCCTTTTAAGGGTTTCTTAGATATAAATACACTCATACCTAACCTACATAATTAAACATTTCTTTCCAAAAAAAGAAAACAAAGTGATAACCTGTTTTAATTTTGTTTTATTAAGCAAGCTTGATAATTAAAATAATACTTTCATGTTTCCTTCTCCGTTTGCTGTGCTAATCCAATTATAAATGTGACATTTTTATCAAAACCGCGACACGTGCATCTTCAACATCCAATGAAAATATTAATAACAAAAATATACGACAGCGCTGCTGGGCGGCCGGCGGCATAGATATTACACCCTTCCGCGATGACCTGGTCGTGTGACAGCAGTTTACTTCTATATGAACATAGGTAAACACTATCCCTCCCACCCTATTAGCTCGGCTGCGGCACAGCTCACTATCGGGTTGCATATTTTTGTTGTTGTTGTACTATCGCTGAATAATACGTCATACACTGCGATTGCATGTATCTTTTCGTTAACGTAACTGTAAACAATGCCATAAACAAATATTAATCTTCTCTAATCTGTCATTTAAAAGTCACACGCGTGAGAACTGTAAACAAAAAATTTCTGAATATTATTTATTATTCAAAGGTTTATTTTGCAAGTGAATGTGGTAGACACACTTTACACGAACTTATACACATACCTAACGGTATCTGTGAGCTGGGGGATGTTTTACATCGTACGAAGCAAATCAGTCAAAAGACACAATGAAATGTTGATACAAGCAAAAACAAGGAAGCCTGATCGGGTTCTTGAAGTTAACTTTTGTGTGGATAAAAGTCCAATATCAGTTTAAGCCGCAACACGTGACCGAATTGATGGTTGATCCTTGAAACTATTCTGTAGCCTGAAAAAATGATTTGACTTCAAAGACTGCCACACCAAACAGTAGCCAGGAATATAAATAAGGGATGATACAATTTCATTTTTATAACGACTCATTGCGTGTAGAGGTAATCCAGTAAAAGGAGCAATCACTTTACTAGGAATGCTTCCTTCCACCCCGTTCGTTCTCGCCGTAGAAGGTTGAAGCCTGTTATGCGTTAGGTATGTACATTGTACATATTAGAAACAAAAACAAATTCAAAGCTATTTTCAACAGCTCAATTGTGGGCGAGGGGTAGGTACCGTTTCATCCACCACGTACCTTTAGTCAAATTTGGTGAAGGCGTTTTCAAAAAGGGGTTCAGTTCACCATTCGACGTTCGAGCCCCGGCTAATAAAGTCGTGGACGGGCCGTATGCCGACGCAATGATATTGTAAACAACGAACGACGTTTATTGTTTATGCAGCGAAAAGCGATATAGTTATTTGAAGCACAGCAACCAAACTGAGCTGTGCAAGAAATAACTTAGGGTTGCGTCCGTCAATTTGCGTCGTCATCGTCATCGTAAGTCGCCTATGTTATCGCTCTTGCTATAGATTCTATAATAAGAGAGGTGATGGGAATCTTGTTATTTCGGCTGAACGAACGGATTTATCGGTAAGGGGTGATTTGCTGAGTTGTGTTTAACTAGGTTTGCTCACCCGTTTTATGAAAGCCTTAAGTAAATAAGCAAACAATTTTTTTTCCTTCTCGGTGCTTTGGAACGAAATGTGCAATAAAATATTCATAATGGGAAAAACCAACCTTAGCAAATAGTAAATGAATTTACAACATGGATGTTTGTTGTTGTGGGAGATTGCTTTTCAATAGAGTGGCTAGCGATGGTTTTTGTAACAAAATATTTGAAAGAAGTAAACTGACAACAAACAAAAGTATAATATGTCAAATGTTAAAATAAATAATTTTTAACGGTACGGTGACTTGTCAGAAGTCAAAGGAATATAAAACAATGTTCAGACAAACTAGAGACCAGGAGTTACATAGAAAAAATTAGCATGAAACAAATTTTTGAAAAAACGTTATTCTATAATTAAAAATAAATGTTTTGCGATTTACCCAAACCTGGCTACAAAGCCATCAATGAAAACGTTAAATGTTTCACTAATGTGGAATTCTAGAATTTATTTCGGAATCTTGACTTGTAGTATGTATTCTCATGAGGTCATACGCTGTGCTGACCAAAATGCTTATAACATTACAAAAAGAAACCTTTTTTAAAAATTTTTCGAACACTCTTATAAATGTAAACATATTTGAACATATTTAAAATAAAACGAAATAACTGTAGCTAAACATTTGGGGAGGCACTTTGCAGCTAGTAACAATAAAAAACCAAAGCCTTTGTGACTTACTCATCCATTCCTGAGCAAGAAACGTTATTAATGGAGGGAATTCATAGTTTTCAGATGTTCAAATGGTAGACATGTAAATTCAAGAGGGCACAAGCGTCCACAGGTTTTTCTCACAACCCACCTCTGTCTATCAACTCCTACTCTCACCTCCCCGCGGTGAACATCGGGTGCCTATAGGTGTTTCCACTAAGGCATATCTTCTTATCCAGGCGGCAGCTGACGAATTCTCGAGATGGAATCAACAGTGGCGTCTACAGTTCCAGTAAGGTTGAACTACTTAGTGAACACCTTATTGGGCTTCTTCGACATATTTGGAGCCCAGGCCTGTAAGAAGCGGTTTATCCGGCTCCCCTTCCTTGGAGTTATACTAAGGATCTGGCCATCCAGGTTGGGGATTGTGCCGTCGGGGTAACTTCGTGACCACGTAAAAAATACCTTTAGTTGCGAAGCACCAACAAGCCTCGGATACGGACGGATTCACTGTTGACAACCCACGCAAAAGAAATAAGGACAACGAACTTTGGACCTGTACTTTGAATTTTAGGTCCCTTAACAGACCACGTGCAGCCGAACAATTAGCGGAAGCCCTAAACTGCTGCAAGGCAGTTATTACCGCCATCCAAGAAATGCGATATGATGGACCGGGCAAACGCAAACTAAAAGACTGCGATATATACTACGGGGACTGCTACCGAGAACAACGACAGCGTCTATTTGGGTGTGGATTTGTTGTTGGAACTAGACTCAGGCAAAAAGTATTGAGTTTCAACAGTGTGAGCGAGTGCATCACGACAATACGCATCAAGGCTAAATTCCCCAACATAATCCTAATATGCGCTCATGCCCCAACAGAGGAGAAAGATGAAGACACCAAAGACATATTCTTCAAACTCTTGGATAAGATATTTGAACAGTGCCCTGGCTATGACATTAAAATTGTCTTAGGAGATTTGAATGCCAGGCTACGAAGAGAAGATATCTTTGGTGGCATAATCGGGAAACACAGCCTGCACGACACCACCTCAGACAACGTATTCAGGCTGGTCGATTTCGCTGCCACAAGGTCCACAAGGTGACATGGAAATCTCCTGATCAATCAACCGTCAACCAGATTGATCACATTGCGATCGACGCACGACACTTCTCCAGTATCCAGGATATCCGAAGATTAAAATAGGCCAACATTGACTCGGACCACTACGGCTACGGCTGTACCGATCCAAGCCAAAACAAGGAAGTACTGTGAGAAGATTCGACGTAAGAAGGCTACAATCGCAAGAGACTGCCATGTCCTTTCCCGATCGAGTCTCTAATAACCTCTTAAGGAGTCCTATGCTTCCTGCATTAAGCATTGAAAACCAGTGGCAACATTGCCTTGCAGCCATCAGAGACGCCGCCTCTGAAGTACTAGGTTTCACACAGCCACCACAGTGAAACCCCTGGTTTGACCACGAATACCAGCATGCGAAACAACAGGCATGCAAAATGGCACTGCACAAAAGGACCAGAGCTCCTCGCGAGCTTTATGACCAGAAGAGGAGAGAGGAACACCGACTTCTTTCATATGTCTTCGAGATGGAATTAGAAAAAAAGAGAGAATGAGAAGCCCTCGATCGAAGAGATAGAGGGATGTCACAACAGGAATAAGGTTCGTAAATTTTACTAAAAGGTAAAAAAAACCTCCCAAGGGTACCAGCCACGAACCGAAGCCTGTAAAGACGATCAGGGGAACATTGTAGAAGAACCGCAGTCGATGTTGAGAATATGAAAAGATCACTTCTTCAAATTATATAACGGAGATAACGAACCGAATTCCGGTGTAAGGAGATAGAACCACTCAACCTCGGTGACGCAGATCAACAATTCCGCCTACCCGACCTTGACGAAGTGAAGATAGCTATATCTAAACTTAAGTCAAATAAAGCTGCTGGAGCTGACGGCATCACTGCCGAACTATTCAAAGCAGCAGGCGATGACTTGGTACGGAGCATGCACCAACTCATCTGCAAAATATGGTCGGAAGAAAGCATGCCCACTGATTGGAATCTCAGCTTAGTGTGCCCGATACATAAGAAAGGAGACCCTCTAAACTGCGCCAACTACATTGGCATCAGTCTCCTTAACATTGCCGTATTATGTGAACGTCTGAAGCCATTCGTCAACAACCTGATTGGTCCTTATCAGTGTGGCTTCAGACCAGGAAAGTCCACTATCGACCAAATATTCACACTACGGCAGATCTTGGAAAAAACCCAGGAGCTTCAAATCGATACCCACCATCTCTTTATCGATTTTAAAGCCGCGTATGACAGCATCTATAGGGAAGAGTTTTACCGAGCAATGTCAAGTTTTGGCATGCCTGTCAAACTTATCCGTTTGTGCAGAATGACGATGGAGAATGCACTCTGCTCTATCAAGGTCGGAAAAGAGCTTACCGATGCATTTGATGTCAAAATAGGTTTTAGACAAGACGACTTCTTCAACTGCGTTCTTGAAAAAAATGTGCAAAACTCAACCGTCAACACTAGAGACACAATCTTCCAAAGGTCCATCCAATTACTCGGATACGCAGATGATATTGACATAATTGGAAGATCAATGTCAAGTGATGTGAGTGGAGCGTTTTTGAGCATTGCGACGGAAGCGAAGAAGATGGGTTTAGTGGTCAATGAGGGCAAGACCAAGTACATGCTGTCATCAAAAAAGGACACTGAATAACTTTGTCTACCTAGACACCGCTATTAATATAGAAAACGACACCATTGCTGAAATCAAACGAAGAATAACTCTTGCAAATCGATGCTTCTTTATACTTAGAAGGCAATTGAGAAGTAAAGTCCTCTCTCGAGCATCTAAAATCACCATCTATAAGACACTCATTATCCCGGTTCTCATTTAAGGCGCTGAGACCTGGACCCACCTGGATTTACCACACATTGGATAGTTTCCATCCGAAGACGAATCCCTTTTGATTGCTTATATAATTTTGATTTCTGAAGATTTGTCTGAAGATTTAACCATTTCTGGAATTGCTGATACACTAGCATTTTCTAACATTGAAGAAGCAGTTTCAACTTTTTATAGGATTCTTAATTATTGTTTTGAAAAAAATGTACCGACAAAGAAATCAAGAAATACAAACTTTAGCCATCCTTGGTACACGAAAGAATTGCGTTTACTGCGTAACAAAAGAAATAAGGCATGGAAAACGTATCTCAAAACTCTGTCTCCAGTCAACTTCTCTTTTTATGTTGAACTCTTTAACCAATTTAAATCTGTTTCTAATTTTGTATATGCTTGTTATGTTACTGATATGGGTACCTCTTTGAAAGAGAATCCTAAAAAATTTAGGAATTTTGTAAACTCAAAGAAAAAATCAGATGGCCTTCCAGTTAACTTCACTTACAAGAACCTTTCGTTAGATAAAACTTTTGATATCTGTAACGCTTTCGCGACGAATTTCCGTGAGTCATTTGTTAATAGCAATCAAGAAGTTGATGAAGTATATTTTTATAATCTTCACACTTTTTCGCAAACTAGCTGTAGTCAAATACCTGTGCTACACAGTACGGTCCTTGATCTTTAATTTGCGTTAGATGATGACTGCTCTGCCGGTCCCGTTGGTATTCCCCCGATAATACTAAAAAAGTGTAGTAATGCTTTAGTTGAACCCCTTGCGTTCTTAATCAAGCTTTCTCTAAAAACAGCAAATTTCCCAGCACATGGAAGAAGTCATTTCTAACACCAATTTTCAAGAAAGGTAACAAGTCGGATATAAGCAACTACATGCCCATTGCAAAGCTTTCTTGCATTCCTAAAGTATTTGAACAAGTTGTTTGTGAAGGTGTAGCATTTTTTAGTAAAAAATAAAAAATCTCATTTGCGAACACCTACATGTAACAAAAAAGATCAACCGTTACTAATCTCCTCACATTCTCAAACATATGTTCAAACGCTTTAGAACAAGGTTATGAAGTTGACTGTGTATACACAGACTTCTCTAAAGCTTTTGACCAACTAAGCACGGAATTATTTTATTTAAACTAAAGGCTCTTGGTTTTCCACCATTTTTCTTAGCTTGGATTAAGTCATACCTTGAAAACAGATCCTACGAGGTAAAATTTATAAATTGTCATTCTGAACCTTTCATTGCTTAATCTGGTGTTCCCCAGGGAAGCCGTATTGGCCCTTTCCTTTCCTGCTCAAATATGTCAGGTCCTATTCGCTCAATGCAACTTCGAGATTAAACAATTCAACGGCAAATTGTGCATGTTTAAAATTTTACAATTCCCTGCTTCTGTAGAAGGTGTATTAAAATATTTATTGATGGAGTGCGGAAACTAAATTATGTTGACAATTTAATGTTTCAAGCTTCTCCATGACGAAAATAGCTTCTCTTTCACTTCATTGATCTAAATTCTGTTCAAATTATTTACCTGAACAATGTAGCATTAAAATAAGTTACTCCAGACATGAAAATGGAACTATTGAATAATTCAATTAGAACTGCCAAAGTGTGACCCGCTATGCCCTCATGTGACTTGGAAAACGCATTAAAAACAGCAGCATTTTGTTGCGTTTCTGTATATTTCCGTACTTACAAGTGCTTTTCATATGATTTATTCACAGTAACTTGATACAGTACCTGGTCTACATACCTTTACTCCATCGTCACTATACCTACTTGCATATTTATTATGCTTATGCTTCTTCAGCATTTCCGGTCACCTATATCGTTATATGGAGTGCAAAATATTCTTTCTATCGCAACTTCAAGAAGAAGTGTCTCGGGAAATCGTCGCTCGGTTGTCGGTCTCCGTCGTCGTCGTCACAGGAACAGTCATTCATATCTCAAACAAAAATGCGCAGTAGTTAAGATATACCGCATTTACACTTTGTTGTATGCAAATTTCAAGATTCACATCGAACGACCCAGAAATGTTTATGCTTATTTGCGGTTTTGGTTAGTTTTGTAAAATATACTTTCAGGAATAAACAAACAAAAGTCAAGGATACTTGAAACGTTTGTTTGTATGAAGTTAAATTGTAAGTTTTTAACTTGTAAAATGTTATCGCTGTCGACAAAATTACATCTAAAACCTTATAGAGAAGTTTTGTGGGAAAAATAAATGGTTTGCCAATAATGGGAATAGTAGCTTTAAAAAAGAATTGAGTGGATCATTTGTACCTAAAGGAAGTGTGTTACAATTGTGATGTTAATGCGGTTTTATTTTATTATTATATAATTATAAATTTGCAGCACTTAAGTTATTTCTGTAATTGATTGAAGCTCCAGATAAAGACATTATTCTTTCTGATTTTTTGGAATACTAATTCCGAAATCAAAAAAGTTTTTTGAACGTTCTTTTATATTTTCTTAATTTTTAAGATGTGTATGATCTTAAAATCTAAAAAACGAAAAAATAGGACCAGTCAAGAGACGACAAATCGCTATAATGTTTGCTTGTCTCCCTCGGTCTTGACAAAAGCGTACAAAATTAGCCTCATCTCCCTCACTTGTAAATGAGGTGATCAACACACATAACATCATCTTATTCCAAACATTTTACTCAAAAAGAATTCCAACCCTAACCTAATATTTTATATCAACCTTTTGAGGTATATTGCTACCAATCTTTGGATTCAAGCCATCAATAAGTTTTTGAAGAACTTTGCTATCGAATATGCAATTCTTTTAAATATATTTGAAACTATTCTTGTAGGTCAGCACATAAAGCACGAATTGCGAATTCATTCATTCATTGAACTTTCGATGTTTAAAAAGAATTATCTTGTTCTTTCACTTAATGTGTGTAAGAAAAGATTTATGATCTCTTCCTTCTCAAGGGTTTTTCAATTGGAGTGGATAGATTTTGGCGCTCCATCGCGGCCATTTTATTTTGGTGACATCTGTCAAATCTTTTTTTCATTTTTCAGTTGTTAATGCCAAATCATCATGGCAAATTACATGATTGAACAGCACGTTCAAATGATAAAACCTTATTATTAAAATGAGTGTTCGTTAACGCAAACGTTGTGCGCATTGCACCTATTGTATATGGTAGACGTGCTGGCCCTTCACATTCGACTCTGAAAAGTTTGGTGACTAAAGCAATCAGACAACACTCGTACGTTCAAGGAACGCAAGATCGGCCAAGAACATCACTGCTGTCCGTAGCAGAACCCGAAGCAGTCTATTCCTCACCGTGCACAAGAATATGGCTTTTGCAGGCTTCAATAAATTTTGCGTAGGGACACCCGTACAAGATCCAACTGACCCAGAAGCTCAAAGTTCATGACCAATGTTCGCTGACTGGGCTTCGAATCGTTTGGAAGAAGACCCCAATGTTGGCTGAAAAATCATCTTTAGTGACGCGGCCCATTTTTGGATGAATACCTGTGTTAACAAACAAAATTTCCCTATATGGGTCGACACCAACCCACGCGAGGCTCACAAGGTGATGAAGCATCCTCAAAAAGTTACCGTTTGGTGTGGATTTTGAGCCAGCGCTCAGTTCGTTGACGGTTGAACAAAAATATAAAAAAGTAAATATGGTGTCCAAAGCAACAATGCTTTGGAGTCCAACTAGAACATGCTTAACAACTGTTATTTGTTATTTTTAACTGTTTGTTTTTGTTTGTTTGGTGGATTAGCGGTTTAATATCAGCAGTCAAGGTAATTTTAGCTACAGTTGAAGTTTGTTATACGATTTTGTTGTGTCATAATCGATCTCGTCCAAGAAAATTACCGCGTTTATCATTTTTTTTGGGATTATTAATTATGGATACCTTTTGAACTGGTATGAATATTTTATATTTTATTTTTTACCGAAATTAGTGCTTAAATTAATTAATCAAAAAAACATTTAGGTTGAGTTAAAAAAAAATATCAAAACATATCGTAATATTTGATGTCATTGTAATGCTGTACTATTGTAATTTATAATTTAAAAAAAACTTGCATTGCTATTTATTGCTAACCTTCAAAATATTTAACTTTTGGTAGAACAAGGTCAAACTTTTAAAAATAAAGACATTTTTGAGAAATGGATTTCTCTTCCTAAAAGCTCTAGAATTGAAGTTAAAACTTTATATTAAATCTATATATATAAAAGAAAGTCGTGTTTGTTAAAACACTTATAACTCGAGAGCGGCTGGACCGATTGCCATGGTTTTTGATTTGTTCGATTTGTTTCCGTCCCGAATAGCAGAATACATCTTAAAAACAATGAAAACTCGGTATGTGTAATGAATAGTCATTTCAATAGATGCTGATTTGTTTATTATATGTTACACATTTGTTGTCCAATCCTGTCAAATAGTGTAACAATTATTATTTTTTTTTTTGGAAATTATGGCCTGGTTGCTGAGACCTTTAAGCCACAACTTTCTTTTTTTATGAAGACATCATGTGTGCGTTTTGTAAAATGTCTACAAAGTTGAGGTACTGTTATATTTGTATTTAATTTTTAATTCCCGAAAATTGTATTTTTATAGGTTGTCTATGATTTTTCTTGATACGCTATTCATACGTAGTGGTTATATACTCTTTGAGCTATTGTCTATGTCTCGAAAGTTCAGGCACTGTTATTATATTTGGTGGTTTTATGCGAGTGCAAATTTTAATAACAATACCTCGTCCTAGAAAATCTAATCTTTCCCAGCGAAGTCGTTATGCAATTAGGCAACGGAATATCGCGAGTCAATTATCTGATGGAGAACAAGAAATTGCACGAGAACAGCTCAGCGTTAGTATGGAGCAAAGAAGAGCCTTAATTCGTGCTTCTCAAACACAAGAGCAAAGGAAGGCAGCCCGTGAAACGGCTAGGTTAGAAACGAAAAATCGTCGAGCTTATCGTACAGATGAATAGAGGAATAATCTTCGAAGTGCAAGAAGAAATGGTTCAAGTGTTGATTTGAATCGAGCACCATTTCTGTATGATTGCACCATCGACTACAGCTGGCATCGTTTAGTTTGCATTGGTCCAATGGACGCTGTTTGCCAGCATTGTGAAGCATTGAAGTTTGCTGGTGAAACGCCTGGTTTGTGCTGCCTCAGTGGTAAAGTGAAATTGCCATTATTGGTCCCGCCACCAGAGCCATTATGCTCCCTGCTTTATGGCGAAACACTAGAATTACGACATTTTCTAGCGAATACTCAAAAATACAAAGTCTGTTTCCAAATGACTTCATTTGGGCGGAAATTATTGAAGAAAACGGATATAATCCGGCATTTAAGGTAATTTACGTTAAAAACTTTACGAGTATTTTCTATCATTGTAAAAAAATCTGAAATGTAGTTTGTTGGATCTCTGTATTTGTCTCTGAAATAAAAATTGCATGTTATTATTTGAAAAAAAAGTGTTACACCGAAGAAATTTCAACGTCGGAAGCAAGGTGATGCAATTCCTGGTCATCCAGATATGCGTTCTACTGATGCTCTTGGTCGTATTTACACAGTTCATCCGAAGAATGATGATTGTTTCTATTTGCGGTTGTTGCTGGTACATGTTCGAGGTCCAACATCATTTGAATCACTACGAACTGTTAATGGTATCTAAATTTGATTGAAAACGATACTCTTTGGGACACGACAATCTCTGAAGTAATTATTTCTGCATCTCCAAGTCAGATACGCACATTATTTGCTATCATCATTTCAGCATGCTTCCCATCGAACCCACGTGACCTGTGGAACAAATACAAAGATAACATGTCAGAAGATATTTTACATCGAATTCCAATCTTGAGGTGAATGAGGAGATCCATAACCAGACTTTGCTCTTGATCGAAGATATGTGTTACCTCATGTGCGGCAGTTTATTAGTTAGGTAAGAAATGCCAGCTCCAGATCGCGGAATAAATTACGCATTTAATAGAGAATTGGAACGTGAACCTGAATATGATCCACATGAACTAATGCAATCAGTTCAAACGAATGTACCTCTGTTGAATTCTAAGCAGAGGGAAGTCTATGGTACACTGATTAATGCAATTGATGATGGAAATGGCGGCTTATTTTTTTTGGATGCCCTCGGTGGAACTGGGAAGACATTCCTCATGTCATTGATTTTGGCCACTGTACGTGCGAGATCAGAAATTGCGGTAACAATTGCTTCTTCTGGAATAGCGGTCACATTGTTAGACGGATGCCGTACGGCTCACTCAGCGTTAAAATTGTCATTAAACCTTCAAACTACTGAACAACCGACATGTAATATTTCGAAACACTCCGCAATGGCCAAAGTTTTAGAAGCATCAAAAATCATCATATCGGACGAATACACAATGGTGCACAAACACGCATTGGAAGCACTAGACCGAACATTAAAAGATCTGCGCAATTACACAAGATGTTTTGTTGGTGCAATGATTTTATTATCTGGTTATTTCCGACAAACACTATCAATCATTCCAAGATCTACTGCTGCCGACGAAATAAACGCTTGCCTCAAAGCATCAAATCTGTGGTGATATGTAAAGAAACTTCAACTGTCTGTAAATATGAGAGTTGCATTGTTCAACGATCTATCTGCTGATGATTTCTCGAAGAAATTGCTGATTATCGGTAATGGCCGTGTTCCTGTTGACAAATCGAGCGGTTTGATTTCATTTCCTCCAAATTTTTGCTATTTCGTATCATCAAAAGACGAGCTTATCAACAAAGTATTCTTGGATATCATTGCTAACCACAAAAATACTAAATGGTTAAGTGAGCGAGCAATTTTTGCCGCTAAAAATAAAGATCGTAGGTACTCTGTACTCATTCAAATCTATCGACTGTGTAACAAACGAAGAAGAAGCCACTAATTTGGGTTTAACTCCGGGAGAAACCTTGAAACCTTTTGTATTTAGACCTAGACCTTTCTGAAAATAAGTATAAAGTGTTACGGTCAGTTTTTAATGCGTTGCACAAAGATTGTTTGTCCAGCTTATACAAACTGATAAAGCTAAAAATAGAGATGCTTCCCAGTAAGAGGGATCCAACAGAAACCACTGCATCTGTTGACCTTCAACAACAAGCTTTTAATTAAAACTGGAGAAAGTATAGCAGGCATTTCCCAACTACAACATGAAACAACTGCTACGTTAATCTGCAAGTGGGACTTCGACGGAAGTTCAGGGCATAGTCAGTATACAAACAAGTCCCTACTGATTCACAAAGGATAGACGAATTTCTTTTTCTAACAGCGTTCTGCCCTTTAAAATTGGTCGAGGACAATACTACAATGCTATATTTTCGGTGCAACTCCTAAAGAGATGTAAAAAGTAACAGAAAAAAAAACAGAAGCCCACAAAAGGAGAAAACCATCGTTTTGGTTTATCCACCCTACACTCTGGGATAAGATCCTTTGAATGTTTGTTCCACATTTCTTACAATCTTCCTTTTAAAACCTGATGGCAAGTGCGTGACTCAAAAAATAAAATTGTATTTGAATATAAGAATGAAACAACAACAACTTGTGTGTGCTACCACCAAGTTCATAGGCTGGAGTTATAGCTATTTCACGGGGGCCAACCCGATCATCAGACTCCTTTAGTGGTGCTTAATCGCTTTATGTTCAATTTAATTTTTGAAGAACTTTTTGCCCGAGCTGGGCTTGAACAAGCGATCTAGCGTGTGAGGAGCTAGTGCACTACGCACTACGCCACCGCACCCACATGAAAGTTGTAAGCCAATTACAGGTTTTTTCGTTCTATCGTACTATACTGAACCGATTAGCATTTTTCTAAGCACACACAAGTAATTGTTGTTGTTTTATTCAGTTTCTTTCTATTATCTCCTCTCTTTTTCATAAGCCAACGATTTCGATTGGATTCGTATGAGGAGGGAGATGGGGCGAAAGAGTTGACACGGGTCAAGATTTTTTAATTTTTTTCAATTTTTAAGGAGGTTTTTGTATGAAATTTTATACTCACAGTTTAAAATTGTATTTGCCCAAAGAAAAAAAGAGATCCAAGAATCATTCAAATCTAGAATGGGTCTTACCGTTGATAAGCATTAGCCAGGATTTGGATAAACAAATGATGGAAATACTGCAAGACGTTTTTCACTGGACTTCAGGAACGCCTTATCAAAAAGTTCTCCATTATTTTATGAGTCTTGTTTTCTGGGCTTAGTGGTGATGTACATACATTTTCTGCATTGCTCGATGAAAAAAGAGATCTCTATATCTTTAACTTTATAGTTGTTTAAAATTTAGATCCACCGTAAGAAGCCTAAGCAGGCATTTAAATTATGTCATATTCCACACTTAATGGCATACATGCGCCTTTCAAACAAAGAAATAATTTTATTAATACCTCACACACAGCTTTCAATATCTACCAGCTCTTATTAAAAAACCTTTTAGCTTGACTTGAAAATGCGGCTTGTTTATGGTAACACAAAGCTAGCGTTGAAATCTACAAATCTTATCCCTTGGACAAAAATATTTGATAAATTTTCTGAAGATCGTTTATGATTTTACACGAAAGGTTTCTTGAGCATATAAGACGGACAAGTTTATCCTACAAAATAGTAAAATTACGACTCTTTTGAGACGTCATTTCATCCCTAAAAAATACCTACAAACGGAAAGGAAATACCATTAAATTCGTTAGCTAAAATTCAACTTTTGTGTTAAAAAGTCATAATAATGGCTTAAGGTCAGTGTTACATAACATAACATAACACAACATAACGTATACGTCACTTATAAAACATATGATTAAATCATCAGCAGACAACAAACAATGTGTTATTATCGTATTTCAAGCTAAATGTAAACTGTCTAACAAATTACCAGTTCGCGTCAAATGTCCTAATCCAAAACTTATTATTATCGTTATCGCTCTCTGAACCTTGAGAAATGTGAAGAAATAAACAACTTCACCACCACAATATACACGAAGTTTACATCTTAACTAGAGTAATCAAACTGAGTTGACAGGTAATACTTATCTCCATGAAAACATCGCGGTAAAACGCTTCTTATATACACACGCCTTATTATATTCATTGAGCGCACCAGGCCAAGAATCGCACCTGACAACTAAAGACAAAACTACAAGAACAACATCAAACTCAACAAGGAGAAGAAACGAAAGCTGACCTTACTACCGCGCTGATGTGATAATAAATTCATCATTGCTGCACTTAAAACCATCAACAGATATAATTTTCAACATCAACTACCTTTCTCGGAAGTCCTAAAACCGACGAATAAACGACCGACCGACGGATGACGACGACGACGAGACGGATGGAAGGACGCAATTCAACGATACCAATTCCACGTCCCGTCCGGAGAGTGTAAATGTAAGAGAAGGTAGAACAACACTTAACAGCTCCCAAATTAATCCGATTTGGACTGCAGCAGAGGAGGAGCAGCGCAGAATAGGGAAGGGAATCTACCTTTTTCGTTTCGGTTTCGGATTCGGTCCTTATTTGCCTGTCTCCGGGTTGATGATCGTGATGCATCTGTTTCGATCAGAAATGATTCACGCCAGTTCGCTGCCAATTATCCTTACTCAAGGATTGGATCTTATTTTTGGGTTTCATTAATCTACGAGACCAGAAATTCTTCAGTCACATTCGAAAAAGTCCTCCGATAAGTTGTGTCCGAAAATATATTATGCAACATGGCTTCGCGCATAATTTACAAACAAAAGTATTAATAATGGCAGTGATGAGTGCGCGACTTAAATTTTTGTGGGAATTCCTTAATTTAAATATGAGTGGAAGTGGACCTCGTGAAGTGTTCAAATTCTTAACCCTCCCCATGTTAAGAGTGAAATAATAGGTTGGTATAGTGCGTGCGGTAATTAACATCAACAGAGGCACACCTCTGCGCTCTGCCTCTGCACTTCTGCAGGTGAAGCCGCTTTTGGGCTAACCATCATAAATCATTAAAACCTCGGGATTTGGGAACTCTCATAAAAATAAAACAAACCAACAAAAATTACAAGTAGCAGCCAACTATAACTACACACCATTACTATTGTTTATCGCGATTCGGAGAAAGAACATTAAACAGGGTGGATGAAAAAGGTAGGTAGGTACTAGGTACTTATAGATGACATTTTATGACTTTTCTCCCACTTTAAGACATTTTAATGTTTATTTTTATTTACCTATTTTATTACAACTTCACGCAAAAATATCCCGCTGTCGCTGTTATAGCCGCCGCCGCCGCAACCGACGACCATTTTTAATGTTCGTGTTCGTATGTTTGTCGTCAGCTTCTTAGGGTACAAACAGAAATAATTATAGGTAGTTGAGTTTTAATTCTGAAGGCATTTAGAATTTTTGTTTAATAGGACTTATTTCAGTGAAAGCCTACTCGTAATAAGAAAGTTGATAGGAACTGATAAAATTTAAGTTAAGAATTAACTCCTAGTTTATTTTAGCAACACCTCTTTAAAGAAAAGTAGTTATCTTATAGGTTGCATGTTTACTGAATCAATTTTTAAGATTTTGCATACATACATCACATACCTTCAGACATGAACTTAATATGAGTGCAAACACATGGATTTAATTTAAAATTACAAATCTTTCAGATACAAAAAAAACAACAAATTTAGTTTAATGTCTAACGTCTTGGATTTATTATAGCTCACAATTTTTATGGCATTTATTGTTCATAGACAAATTTTGGTACAAAGCTTCCTCGAATGCGCTTCATGGACCTGTTATCCGAAGTTGGATTAGCCGAAATCATGTTTTTCAAATCATTCACACAGAGGAAAACCAATGTTGATTCAACATGTTGTACCAATGATTTTTGTTTTGTTCACATGTTGAAAAAAACATGACTTTCCTGTTGAATCGTTTTTATGCACCTATTAAAGAAATCTTGAGATAGAGAGACTTTTAAGGCTTTTAAAATGAACACGTCAACCTATGTAGTGGTAAGAATCTGAGTTAAAGGTTTGTTTTAAAATTGTTAACGCTTTCCTCTTTGGTTAAAATATCTGTCCCCAAGCTTACCACCAGGGTTTTCGTAAGGAATCCAGTAAAATGCCTGAAATTTAAAATCTAAAATCTCTAAAATCCATTTTTGAAAAGTTTCGACAAAATATGCCTACTTTTGTTTCATAAGCGAATTGCTTTAGTATATCTTCTTATTTTGTTGTTAAAATAATTGTCACCCAAAATTAGATTGATTAAATTAGCTAGAAACGATTCACTTCAATGACCAATGGTTTCGTAGAAGTCTAAAACTATTTCTTCCTTGAATAAAATATTATTTTGTGTATACCTTAGATATGTTAAAATTTCCGACTTGCCGAAATACATGTAATAGTTGATGTTGTCGCATTCCGAACTGTATCATAAGTAGGCAGGAAAACAATTACTTAATTACTTAAGGTGGCGCTACAGTCCTGTGTGAACTAGGGCCTCACCCAACAAACTTCTCCATCTAGCTTGTTTCCTAGCTCCAAGTTGGGTGAGGTCACTTTCCACTTGTGCGCGCCACCTGATCCGCGGTGTTCCTCTACAGCACTGTCCTGGTCCTGTTGGTGTGGATTCGAAGACTTTCTGAGCTGGAGCATTGGTTTCCATGCGCTCTACGTGACCCAACCACCTTAGTCGTTGGACTTTTACCCTTCTGGCTAAGTCTACGTCGTTGTACAGCTCGTCACTCCATCTTCTCCCCTACTCCCCTTCGAAACATACGGGACTGTAGATCATACGAAGATCTTTTCTCTCAAATCGACCCAAGGTGCTTTCATCCGCTATTATCATAGTCCATGCTTTGGTCAATCGAGAGAGAACTTTACCACTCAATTGCCAAAACTAGACATGGCTCTATACAGCTCGTCTCTGTAGATGCTGTCATATGCGGCCTTGAAATCGATGAAAATGCCGTGTGGATTTGGTGTTCAGCATAGATATGGCAATCCATATCCATGATCCAATCCATGAGGGAGTTGTTGGCTTTCGTCTTCTATGTTGAATGGATCATCCTGCCTGACAGCGGAATTCAGTTCATCATCGGTGTTATACAGCCTGCAGAAGTGGTCCTTCCATATCCTCAGAATTAACTGCGGTTCTACTATGATGTTTCCACTTTCGTCTTTGCAGCCTTCGGTTCTAGGTTTATGTCCTGTGAATTTCGTTTCACCTGTTCATAGAACTTTCGAACTTCATTCCTGCTTTTAAACCTCTCAATATCTTCGACCGCACGCTTCTTATGCCCTCTCTATTTCCTTCTGAGAAGTCGTCGTTCCTCTTGCCTCTTCTGCTCATAGAGCTCATGAGCAGCTCTCGTCCTTTAATGCAGCGCCGCTTTGCGTGCCAGTTGTTTGGCTGCATTTTCCTGCCGACATTCCTCATCAAACCACAGGTTCCTTGTTTATGGCTGTTTGAAACCCAGCACATCAGAGGCGGCTTCTCTGATTGCATTTTGGCAATATTGCCACTGGTTTTCGATACATTGTGTTGGCAGCAGAGAACTTCGAGAGAGGTTACTTGTAGCCTGGTCGGAAAAGGATTTGTCGATCTCTGGCGATTGTAGCCGTTCGACGTTGTACCTCCTCCCAGCACCTCCCTGTTTTGCCTTGGGTCTGGAAATCCGAAGTGCTACCTTGGCTACAGCGAGGTAGTAGTCCGAGTCGATGTTAGCTCCTCGGAAAGTTCGTACATCCATGATGCTGGAAGCGTGTCTGGCTTCGATCGCAATATGGTCAATCTGGTTTACGGTAGATTGATCTGGAGAAGTCCAAGTACCTTTGTGGATGTTGAGGTGTGGAAAATGCGTACTGGCTACCATGACGTTTCGCCCCGTAGCAAAATCTATGAGCCTGAATCCGTTGTCGGAAGTGTTGTCGTGCAGGCTGTTCTTCCCTTCCTAGCTTGGAATTAAAATCGCCCAGGACTATTTTAATATCGTAGCCAGAGCAATGCTTATATGTTTTGTCTAGGAGCTCTTCTGTGGGGGCGTGCGCGCATATCAGGCTAATATTGCCGAATTAAGCTTTGATGCGTATGGTCATGATGCACCTATAGCTCAAGACTTCTTGCCTAAGCCTGGCTCCAATGACGAAGCCGCATCCAAATAAGCGCTGTTGGTTTTCGTAGTAGCAGTCACCATAGCAAATATCGCAGTTTTTCATCCCCTTTTTGCCCGGCCCATCCCATCGTATTTATTGGATGGCGGTGATATCTGCTTTATAGCGGTCTAGTGCCTCCGCTTATTCTTCGGCCGCACGTGGTCTGTTAAGGAACCTAACATTCCATGTGCATATCCGAAGTTCGTTGTCCTTATTTCGTTTGCGTGGGTTGTCAACAGTGAATCCGTCCGTATCCGAGGCTTGTTGTTGCTTCGAAACTGGATTCTGGATATCTCGTTAATAGTTAAGTTATTGATTTTAAAACGATTTAATTCTGTGCTAAATTTTCTTAGAAAAAAAAACAATATTTCTTTGTTTACATAAGAAATAACAATTTTCAAGAAATGCTACTAAATTGGGTAATCATTGGTTTTCGACTAAAAATCTCATTAACAAAAATAAGTTTTGAAATCAAACTTATTTTATCACATGCAAATATTGTTGCAGACTTTGAGTTATTTTTTTTAGAAAAATTCTACTGACAACTTTTTTGACAAAATACGAAAACAACAAAAAAAAAAACTGAAATCAAATGGTTTTCGACTCAAGTATTAGGAGAACAAAGACAGATATTCACTTCAAATTGTTTATCCCAACAATTCAATTCAATTCAAAAATAGATTTATTTACATAAAATAATTGTACATTTTAACATTTTAATCCTATCTATCATAAGGACATGGCTAAAAGCCGTCTGATGCCAAGAACTATCAATTTTTGAGTACATTTACATCATGAGTTTTATTCTAATTATTTATTTTTTCTTTTAAATTTAATATTAATACTATTTTTTAAGAGTGTTAGCATAAGTTTCAATTTGTTTATATATATTAAGTTTTTTTTTATGTTTAAGTCGATTCATCTGAGTTCAAAAGTCTTCATCAACTATAACTTAGTGAAGTCTTGCAAACTTTGTCGATAGCTTCCCAGTCGGGACCGTTTAAAGCATTTTTCACTTCTTCGGATGACAAGCTTGGTTTCCCAAAGCAGCTCCTTTTGATGTCTTTAAATGCTGGGCATACTCCTATGAAATGAACGGAATCCTCACGCTGTACCATGTTGCATATTGAATAAAGGAGTGGTAGATCACTTCTATGGGGTATGAAATTTAACGGAAGCACCTTCCCTCTTTTTGGGTGCTATGACAGTCCTTGAAATAGTTATGGGAGCCCAAGTTAAGTTCCAAGGTCCTGTAATTTTCTCTGTGAGTGGAGGCATCTGCGTCTTCTCTCCATTTTATTCGCATTATGTAATCTATGTGCTCAATAAATATGTAAAGGGTTTCCTTCCATTGGGTTCTTGAGTCCCAGTTCAGTTGAAGAGGGTAGTTGTAGCTCTCTGCTATGTCCAGAATATCCTTATACCATAAGGTGTTATTGGTGACTGCAAAGTTGATAAGTTTCCGTGGTAGTCTATCTGCATCCATATTAATTGCTTTAAATATATAGTTGATATTGAGTTTTAGGGTTTGAATAAATAAAGCGGATATTCCTTTTTCAACCATCAACATATAATTCGGTGAAAATCCGGGTAGTTGCATTCCTGCGAAAGTGATTCCACCTGAGAGGTGATCAATGATGTGTTCGATGTAAAGGGCCAAAACTGATGAACTTGTGTTGCATCCTTGTCTGACTCCACCTTCTGTTGTAAACATAAAGTTATGGATAATTAGTTAAAGTTTTAATCAATATATATCAATAGACGGGATGGGAAGTTATCAGTCTGGGTTGCATCCCAGCCCATTTTTTAATATAATAATTGCAATATATTACTTTTTTGTACTAAAGCGTAGTCAAAAACAATCTAATTTTGATAGTTTACATTAAACTTACATTAAATTTGAAACTCCACCTAATATTTCCTGTAAAAGTATTTTATAGCACAACCCGTATATTTTTGTGAGAAAAACTAGATCTATGTGTGTATAGTATATACAAATTTAAATTTTACAATTTATTGGAGTATGTCTTTGAACTTTTTCAGTGATTTGCAAAATGACACTCACATGTTAAAGTACTAAACAGGATGTGAAAACACAATTCCTTCCAAAAACTTTGAATGATATTTAAATGATCTTCGCTGGTAAAGGCCTCTTATAAACAGCATACAAAATTGGGTTTCAAAAATGAGTATTACAATTTTTGTGAGTAATTGCATAATTTGAATTGTAAAAATAATGTTAGTAGTTTGTAGTATTATTCAAAAATAATTGGGGACCTTTTGTTGAGACAGACATATCACTGAATCTATTATACTCGAATTTATAGACGGTTTAAATTTATAGGATAGATATGAGTTGTTTTTATGTAACAAATTTTCAGTATTCCAAACACTTGTATGGAAATAATGTACAACTTTTTCAAATTACTAGTATTCAAATTTATATAAGAAAGCAACTATAATACTACAACGTTAAACTCCGTAGTACCTAACAAACAATGGTAACCATCTTAATTAGCTATATGTCCATTGTTTAAAACCATTCTGGAAAAGGTGCTAAAAGTAACAAAAAAATATATGAAAGATAAAAAGAAAATTTACAAAAAAATATCAAAAACTACCTTCTACAGCTACACATTTCCAATTAATGAGCTGTAGCTGAACAAAAACGAAACATCATTCTCCAAAGTCCAAAAGCGCTATAAGATAAGAGAAAGTACCTATTAAATTGTTTTTACACAAAATGTTTATAATTTAAGTAAAAGAAGGTTACTATGAGAAACAATGAAACAAAACAAAAATTGCTTGTGGTAAAGGTATAGGAAGGGTCCATGGCAGCAAGAAAAAAAATAGATAAAAATGTAAAAAAAGTCATTAATGTTAATGGGTGCTGTTTAGCGCTTGGCAGGAAAAATGTAGACTATGTAATGTATAAAGTTGAAGAAAAAAACAACATTTTTCCATGGGATCAGATGCAAAATTCAACCACAAAGAAAGAAAACGGAAAAATGCGAGGAAAAGTCTGTAACTATACTATAGTACACATGCATCTACCAATTAAAGTGAATTTTCAATAAATAAAATGCATTTCTTGTTTTTAATGTTAAAAAGCTTGTATTAGGTTTTATTTAAAATTCACATAAACATTTATGTAGATGTTTCTAGGTAGTGGAATTTAAATACTGTTCTAGAAACTTGTACATATGACTTCCATTTCAATGGTAGCGCTGGCATTTGACACCTGTCAAACTAAGTTGTCATTTGAAGTGTCATAACATTAGTTGGTTGATTGCAATTTGCTCTATAATGGACCATATAACATTCGAATAACATTAAACATTATTAAATTTACTACGAATGTGGTGATTCAAACGATGATACATTCATTTTTTATAATTAGAAGACACAGTGTAAACGTTTGGAAACGAAGAAGAAGTTAAACAGGAGAAGTTGGTTTACATTTGTTTTAATTTCATTAAAATTGCAATGACAGGGAAAGATAGAACGCAGTAAGGCATTTAACATTCGCGTTGTACGGCTTAAAAACGAATCTCTGTACTGCTGAAATTGCGATCAAAGGAAAACTTATGGCCATCATAATCGATAGACTAAGCAAGCAATCGACAAAATTGTGAAGAATATGATGGGCGGTGTATCTCCATAATGCACGTTTAGATGCTGCAAGTGCAAGTTTTGCTAATGATCCAAATTTATTAACTATCGGAAGAAATTGATCTTGTTGTAGAACTTTTCCTTGACCAACAAGGCCGGCGGGCAATTGAAGATCATGACTTGGACGTTCCAATATAACAAGGTAACAACCCACATCACACACTTTCAATTATGGTTGGCTTTATTATATGTTCGAGAAGTTTCCTGGTCGCATAATTTTATGTTTCGGCAATGTCAATTGGCCAAGATCATTATTTGTTTTGATACAATTATTCTTTTTTCTGTGATAATCTCCAAACTCTAGATTTGCAGTAATAACCCATATCATTTAAGTTATGGCCAAGAAACCGACTTAAAAGAATTGCGTGCAAGGACTACAAGGTCTTTACACTCTAATTTCAATTTTTTGTTTGTGTTGTCACGATCACGTTTTTTTGTAAGAGGCAAAAAGGTTAGACTTTTGTTTGCGTATTTGGCGATTTTGTTAATTTTGATCAGAAGCAGCACCGCATGAACATTGCCCAAGACATGTTGAACGACGTCAATGATGATCCTGATCTGCTTAAACTGGTGACGAATCATGGGTATATGGTTATGACTTATAATGTCGAAACCAAAGCCCAATCATCCTAATGAAAGAGTCCAGGAGGGCAAATGTGAAGGTTTTGCTCACAGTTTTCTTTGATTACCATTACGTTGTTCATCAAGAATTCTTATCACAAGGGAAATGTGGAAAGATAATTCATGTATTTTGCACCATGGTAATGCACCTGCTCACAAATCGTGAGAAGTGTTTTGGCCAAAAGCAGTACTTCCATCATGGCCCCCTGCGACTTTTTCCTCTTTCCGAAATTGAAAAGGCCCATGAAAGGACGAATATTTGCCACGATTAAGAAAATTAAGGCTGTATCGTTGAAGGAACTCAAGGCAATACCCAAAAGTTCATTTCAGAAGTGTTTTGACCACTGGAAAAAGCGCTGGTACTAGTGCATTGTATCAGAGGGGAATTATTTTGCTACTTGACACTAATCCTTTGTAAGACTGTTGCGTTATAAATGAACGTAACAATTTCTTTACATTTAATTTGAATTTTTAATGAAGGCGGTGCATTTTGCATCCACTTATTGACTTATGTTATATTCAATGTATTCGATTTGACAAATGTCACAATCCTTCTTCACGATAATGAGAGATTTAAGACCATAGTCCTTTTGACCATTGTTCTCGCTGTCAATTTCGTGAAGAAAAAAAACCAAGTTTCGTTTCAGGTCAGAAAAGACGGATGTTTGGAAAGAGATAAGATGGACGGTCATTCACACACCGCGTTTACACGAGACCTAGATTTGAAAATAGAAGGCTTATGCCTAACGATTTTCTATATCAGAAACCTAATTTTATTTTCGAAAAGTGTTTCAATTTTTGTAAATATTATGTTTACAATTTTGTATAGAATTTTAGAGTAAAATTTGATTAAGTATTGTTTTAACTGTACTGTAGCGCCACCTTAAGTAAGTAAGTAAGTATTGTTTTAAAGACCAAATGGATCCTTACTCGTAAGTGTTGTTTTTCAACGCTATTGTGGACTTCCTTCTTCTATTTTGAATAATGCGATTTGTTCTTTTGTCTTCTCGAATTTTCTTTTGATTGTTAGTTAGATTCACTTATTGTCATTTTGTTTAGGGCCGGATTTAGAGGTCCAGAGGCCTCGGGGCAATAAAGGAGTGGAGGCCCCTCAACCCAAATTATTTTCAAAATAAAGTAAACCATTTTTTTCACTCTAGTTTTTCAATAAATAATTTATAGTGAAACCAAGTAGATTTCTTTAGTACTAAACAAATACATATAAAGATAAACGGAAAAAATAATTTTCTGATTATTTCGTTGAATCACTTTCAATGCTCAGGAGAGAAAGCTTCAATAAATGGTTTTGTCCCATCGTGATTCGAAGCCTGTTTTTTATAATTTTCATTTTTGAAAATGATCGCTCTCCAGTGCAATTTTTTACCATCAAAACCAAATACATTCTTAATGCAATTTCGAATTTTGGGAATGTAGCTCTGATATTTGGTAGTAAAATGGTTCCGGCGATTGTTTCTTTCATAGTCCTTTTTCTTTTTGTATGAGTCAATTAAAGACACTAATTGAATCAACTCATTACCAAGACTAGGCTCTAAATCATCAGGATACACATTTAATAATGCCTCTGCTGCAGCGTGCAAATTTTTAGCATCCATCTTCTTGAGGTGATTCAGGAATCCAAATCTCGAACGTACAGGTTCATAGGCATGCAATCTCTCAGTAAGAAAAACGGATAGCTGGTCAACCACTGGGTGAAGGTATTTTTTCCTGGGTGACAGATTTGCGTCTGTGCTTTCCCGTAATCGAGCGGATTCAACCTCACATTTCTCGTTCTGGTGCGGCTACGTAATTATACATATTCATCAATGGCTTTTTCCTTGTATTTATCAAAATCATTTCGTTTGGATTCTACGAATGATTTTAATTATTCTAGTGCACGCATTACCGATTCATGAATCATTTTCGAGTCTTGCAACATCTTGTTTGTAGCGTTGAAACGCTCCAAGATATCCTTCCAAAATGTTGCAAACAAAGGGGTTTCGAGACCACTCATGCTCTGTAGAAGGTGCGTTGCTTCATCCAACTCGATGTCTTTTTTATCTTTGATTTCCGAATAGCCGATGATTTAGGCTTTCCTAGCTTCAGCTCGGAAACCAACGACCAACGAGTGTCGCTAAGCTTTTTCAGCACTAAAAACTTGCCCTTTTTTTCTCCGATAATTTCTCAATCAGAATTCGGTGCCACTCTGTATTGGGTGTAAAAAATGTGTACAAATTCTGCACGAAATCAAAGAATTGAAAGCCGATGGACAAGAGTTAGCAGCTGCCTTTCCCACTAAATTCAAAGAATGACCACAACAAGGTACGAAAGCCGATAAATTATTTTTCTCCAAAATAAGAGCCTACATTTCCTTGTAATTGCACACTCATGTGTGCATCATTGTCATACGATTGGCTGCGGCAATCTATGATGTCTATGGGATGGTCACCTAAAAATTTGAGAAGAGCGTTTGCTGTGGCTTCGCCAGTATGACCGCAGTTTGGTAAAAAGGCGAGAAACCTTTCTTTTGGCGTCGATCCTTCCATATATCGAAGAAATATAGTTAGTTGATCGATGTGAGGTTTGTCGGGAGAAGATTCCACTGATAAAATATTTTCCGAAGTATCTATTGGGGGGGGCCCCCGTTTGTATATGAGTTGATGAAGACCCGCCCCTCCAGATAGGCTGAAAAAACCATAACTTACTGACTCATCATAAAAACGATGCAATGCTGTGTAGTATAGCATAATTTTACCCAAAGCTAGATTTTCAGAAGACGCGGTATCCAAGCATATTTTGTATCCTTGCAAGGAACACATCTTATTTTTGTAGAATGGAGAAATTTAAGGTTCCTACACAAAATGAAACATTGAAACTTAAATTTTGTTTTGTTTACTAGGGCGGGGTATTCACCGACAGCAAAATCAAAATCGATTTTAGAAGTAGAAGTTATAAATTTGTTGTAATTATCTAAGGTTTAAATCCAAGTATCACATAAGTACACTAACCAGCTTGACCTTCCATATGAAAATCCAAAGATATTGTACTCTTCTACAAGTATGATTCCAGTCAGTTATTTAAACACACCAACATTCCGAACTCAAGTCTAGGTATAAGGTCAACGTACCTTGTTGCCTGTCAACAAACTTTTAACATCCCGCTGCTGCTGCTAAAATGGAATCACGTCAACACTGAATTCAATGTCCCTATTTTTTTTTTGTTGCAAAACAATCCTTCTACAGCGCAACGCGGAGCAGCATTGCAAAATGATTTTCACTTCCGTCAGCGAACAATGTTAGAAACACTTCTTGCACCCACAATTAACCCCTGTTTTTTCTTGCAAAACAGTGTAATTTAGGGCCAATGCCGTGATTGATATGTGGCTTGTTTCCGTGCAACTCCTTGGAAACTTTCTTAAAGGCATTATAATGTACCTATTCGTTGCATGCAACGCCAGTTCCGTTTTACCAAAAATTGCAGACCGTTGCAAATGGCTTAACCATCAGTATATCTACCTATTGAATATATATGTACATCGACTTGTCTATATATTATTTCTTCAACATTTTGTTGTTATTGTTGTTGTTTTTGGTCGAATCTGAAATAAAGTTAACACAATATAAAATGCAACAAAATTTCAAGATGACTGACAGTGCCGCGAATTTGCATATTTTTTATGATGTTGCTACAATAACGTTGTTGTGTTGTGTAGCAGGTAATAACAATAATTACCGGCATAAAGTGTCCGTTAAAATATAAAAGGTATAGGAATATCGTAGAGCCCTATATTTATGGCTTGGTTTTGGGATAGCGCGCATGCATTGCATATTCATGGTAAATATGTACTCACATGGAGTGTTGTTCTCTGTGGAACCCTTTCAACAACGCCTTCGTTTTGTTGAAACGTTTTAGTTTATTGCGCTGCTCAATTAAACTTAACGAGTTACTTATCTTGTGAATTTTATGTTTTTTTGCTGTTGAGGATTCAGGTCTTTTGAGTCGTACTTTTTTGTATTTCTTACAAATCAAATTGAATGATGAGGTTGAAGCAAGTTCTAGCCTCGGGAATAATAAATATTAATTTATCCATAAAGTCTCATTGTCTAAGTAGTAGTTTAATGCCTTCCACTTATTGCGTGCCTTGAAAAAAAAAACAGGAATATTTTGTTTTGTGTGATTACTCAATTTACACTACAAAGGTATCTTTAAATTTCTTATAAATACAAAATTTTATCAGTTTGATACATAGCACCAGGATGAGAGTAAAATGTTGATATTTTTATATTACATTTTTTTCTAGAATGGCGTTAGGTATTTTCAAAAAAATCACAACATTTTTAACCTAAAATTAGGCACGAAGCCCAAAAAGTTTAAAGCGAATGTCGTAAGGCCCAAATAAATTTTAAATAAATAATTGCCCGGATTGTAAATTGTCATTTTACCCAAAGGAATTTGTAATTTTGAAATTGGGCTTTATGACATATAGGGTTGGTCATATTAATTTTAGGCATTACGTCGCGTTAAATATGATTTATATCGTTTCTTATGTCTTATCACACAACGGCCTATAACCCAAATCATAAAATAACATAAAGCCCAAAAAGAGAAACGTCGTAAAAAATATTGCGTAACAAAGCCTAAATAAAACGGCATACCACCCAAACTAGCTTTCAATGTCGTAACGCCTAAGTTGAGAAATGTCATAATGCCTGCAAAGTATTTCCTGTTTTATATAAGCGCGTTAAAAATGTCAGATATGTATTTAAAAAAAAATGTCGTAGTGCCCAAAATAAACAAGACAATTGTCAAAATGCCTCTGGGCAACGTGTCAATTAGTATTTTGGGCCTTATGATACTTTAAATTTCATTTTGAAAGTATGAAACTAATTTTAGGATTTGTTGCATTTTCTTTTGAAAAATGTATGGGCAATAGAGCCATTAGTAGTACCCGTGGCATGATGTTAAGTATACGTTGGACTGTCATGCCAGAGGTCTTGGGTTCAATCCCTAAATGTGCTATCCAAAGTTTTTTTTTCACGGGTACTGCTTCTTGCGAGCAATTGACAAATCCTCCAAAAGTAATTCTTGTCTTTGGACGTTCGGATTCGACATAAAACTGTAGGTCCCCTCCATCCCTTGACAACAAAACTCGCACACAGGAATGGTTGATAGTTGTAAGCCTAGGTAATAGTAAGTTGTAGTACTAGGCCTTAGTTCCCAACGGACTGTTGCGCACACATAATTTATTTTTAATAGAGCCATTTTTGGGCTATATTGTTATAATATCTAGATGTTATCTTAGTGGGCGATAACACCGCTTCTTTTTGTTTAGAATGTCATATACCCGATAATATTGCCAAATCGTACAACAAAAAATTTTTAACAACATTGTTTTGGGCGCTATGAAATGTTTAATTTGGGCGATATGGCTTTGGGCGATAAGGTCTAACGACTTTCAAAACCCCTTGCACCAACGTTTAAGTGAAACATTAAGCAACTATTTTGATAAATCCATAATTTCTGAAACACAAACACGCTTCAGCTTCGGCTTCGTCTGTGTTACATGTCCCTGCTTCGAGGTTGCCTTGAATGACATTTTATAAAATCACATTTCTAAAATGACACTTCATCATTAGGATCAGCTTTTATTTTTTCTCAAAAGTTTGTTATGATTTTTAGTGCAGTATAAAAATTTATCGCTGAAGTAGCTTTCACAGCTTATCGTGGGTTTCAGGGTCTTAAAAAGGAAAATTAACAACTTTTTTTTTAAATAAAAGTCACTCTGAGGTATCTTAAAAACTTTATACCCTCGTGAAAAACAATCAAAACATTTATGAATGGAATTCTAAGTAATTCATAAGGCTATAGAGGGCACGTTTGCAACGCCCGATATTTCACGTTTAATGTTGGCTTTAAGCTCTTCTAACATCGTTGGTTTGTTAGCATAAACCAATAATCTTAGTGGTGCCCCAAAGAAAATATTCAAGAAACACGAATAAAGCACATAATCGACTGGCCCTTTTCTTGAGATAACACGCTCATTAAACGGGACCGTATCGAAATGCCGCTTTTTAAAATCCCGTTTTATAATCCCTTTTTCTAAAATACCGATTTTTTTTAAATCCTGTCTTTTAAAATCCCGCTTATTCAAAAAATCGTCCAAGTCCATATCTTCCATTTCGGGCCAAAAACAATCAGTAGTCATGGCACTATAACGCTATCCATTCACAGTAAGGTGACAGCTTATACAGAACCCAAACGAAGAACGTACATTAATGGGCTTCAAATGGTCATGGGCTTCAATAGTTGAGTCAAATTGCTCTTGAATGGATGTAAACGAAGATACTTACGCAAAATATCCCATAATGCAGTTTGAGCGATACCCAATTTTCTAGAACGCCGTGAAATTGACTGATTTCAATCGTTTAATAACGACTACTGAAAGGCAATGATATATTTGGCACTTTGACTAACCTCTTGTCTCACTGGCACCACCACACAACGAATTGTTTGTTCTTGTTTGTCTACTGAGGCGTGAACTACTACCGAAAACACCGTTCCTAAATTAGCGGTCACCAACTCCGAATTTCGGTAGCAAATTTTTTAAAATTTTGAAAACGTTGCTCGTTCGTATACTTTACCATGGATGACAATGTTGAGTTTACTGATTAAATTCGCCCTGGCAGTTCAATGAAAGGGTGTGTTCAAAAATTATATTCAAAGTTTTTGGAAAACCCGATATAATGCTTTGCAAAAGTAGCAGTATTGAAATTGGACTTATATTTGAACTAAATATTATCTGAAGATGAAATATTTGACTGTTAACAGTCGCATTATTTTCTTCCTGAATACAGATTATTTTTAATAAATATGATTTAAAATCATGAAAATTAAATTTTTATTTAAAATCATGTAAATGAAAATAAAGATAAACCAGCATAAGTGTTCATATAATTATGTGTTTCGCCTAAATAAATATGCTCCAAAGATTCTAAAATAAAATTTTATATGTAGAACAGCTCTGACGTATCCAAAGTTAATGTAAATGCTTCACTTCATAAGTAAATGACTTCAATTTATTAAAATACTATTCAGCTTTGTATGTATTCTATAAATAATATAGTAAAAAATTCCCAAGAGAACCCATCGGCAGTTGCCAGATATTTGTATTTAAAAATTGGTACGACTGAAAGAAGACCTGACAGATAAAAAAATTAACAAAAAATCAAATAGAAGAAAGTTTTGTGAAAATTAAAAGTTACAATTAACTCCAGAAAAAAACTAACTTAAACTAATAAAATGGACAATTTTCAAGAAGAAAACATCTGGAAATTGAGATTTCAAAGTTTTAACCAAACAATTTGACATAAAATAAGAACTTCAAGAAGTGGGCTCGTTCGTAGACTAATAAAGGGTGTCCCAAAATTAACACAAGATTTGAATAAAATAGAAAACGCCGTTTTTAGTCTTTTGATAGTTATATTTTTATTGACTCGTAAAGTACATAGGATAGGGTTATGTATGGAATAACACATCGGACAAATAGCCTCCACGGCTTTGCATGCACATGCGCACTCTTTTGTTGAAATTTTCCATGACCATTCTGCATAAAATGTGGCTGAATTTCGTTGATGCAGCGTTGAATCTCCTCCTTTAATGCACGGGTGGCTGTGGGCTTGTTGACATAGACTTGTGATTTCAAATAACCCCATAAAAAGAAGTCTAATGGTGTTAAATCACACGATCAAGGATTCCAATTTTGATTACCGAAACGAGAGAGTACACGACCTGGAAATGTCTCATGCAGTAATTGAATTGTTTCACGGGCTGTATGACATGTGGCACCGTCTTGTTGAAACCACATATTGGACACATCAATATCATCCAATTTTGGCAGAAAGAACTGTGTAATCATGTCGCGATATCGAGCACCAGTAACAGTGACTGCTTGACCAGCTTCATTTTCAAAAAAAATATGGCCCAATTATGCCTCCAGCCCAAAATCCACACCATAAAGTCACGCGTTGTGGATGTATTTGTTTTTCGACAATCACATGTGGGTTCTCCGAACCCCAAATGCGGCAATTTTGGCGATTGACAAAGCCATCAAGATGAAAATGTGCTTCATCGCTTAGGATGATTTTGTTCGAAAAATCAGGGTCCATTTGTTGATGTTCAATAATCCATTTAACGAACTCTCTTCTCTGTCCATGGTCATTAGGCTTAAATTGTTGTGTTAATTGAATTTTGTAAGCATGAAGACACAGATCTTTGGTGAGTATACGCTGTAGAGATTTTCTTGAAATTTGCAATTCTTGTCCACGACGTCGAATTGAGGTTCCTGGATTGTCAGCAACACTCTCACGCACTGCTTCGACATTCACATTTGAACGGCTTGTTTTTGGACGACCAGTTTGTTTGGCGTCTCCAACGGATCCAGTCTCCATGAATTTTTCAATTAATCTCTTCACAGTTGACGAAGTTAAAACACTATTCCGACCATATTTTGTATGAAATTTTCGAACTGCAGCCGCCAAGCTTTTACTATTTTTGAAATATTCTTTAATAATGAAGACACGTTGTTCTATCGTGTAACGCTCTATTTTTAATAACCCTATACTGTTAGCTGTCAAATTGCTTTTTTTTTAGGGATGCCAACACTTCACTGCACAAATGGCGGCAAATTCAAATCTTGCGTTAATTTTGGGACACCCTTTACATCAACTTGTGATGTTGAAGCGAGCCTGAAGCTCGCCTCAATTCTTATATACCTGAATCGAGTTGAAATGAGCTTGATTTGACTCGATTCCGGTCGGGGATCGGAGTCGAGTCAAATTTGTGAAGAAAAACCTGTGGGGAGGAGTTGGTTTTACAGATAATGCATTATGGTCTGTTTTTTTGCATGTTTGTGTACAAAAAATATAGTTTTGTTTTAATCAAATTAAGAAAAATTGCACAAGAACTAGGTAGCATATGCTTATATGGTGCTGAACTATTCACTTCTTCATTGTTTAGCACGAATCAAACTATCTCACTTCCACTCCAAAAGAAAGTGGTGTCAAACTTAATTATTTTTAAATTTTCTTGTGCGGTGGAAACACCAAAAAGATTTATTTAATTTAAACTGAGATAAATCTTTGGTGGAAGCATAGCAAAAATTAATTATCTTTTCTATTGTTTTCTCTTGCAAAATAAGCCCAGTTAATCCATTTTCATTAACAAAACTAAATAATATCAACAGTAACAGATTGAAATTTTCCCCAATGGAAAACACATGATTCCAAGTGCACAACTACTCAACGAACACAGCCACCGAGTTACAAATGCAATATCAATCGTACCAACATTTGACAACGAAATCACACAGGTCCATTCGAGACTCGTATAAATTAAAAAAAAAAATGTATATTCCTTTCTAATATTCTCATTGACTTTTGGTTAGTTTTGTCTGCACAGTCTCATTTGTAAAATTTGGCAAAATTTTAACATAAATATGAACTTATGTTTCTTTTCCTGTAAATTTATGTCATATACATTTCGCAGTTCTTTAAATGCAAGCTTAAATCATTAAGAATTAAGACGACATCTTTTTAAAAATTCAATAAACTCTGTTTATCTACGAACATTTTACCTTCATTTTTAAATATGCAAAAAACTTAAGACATTGCACTTGATATTTGATACTTGAGTAAAAACAATTTAAAATTTTCTTAATAATTTAATTGCATGTCAACGTATATAAATAAATGCAATTAAAAGATTAGTCTAAATGTCAAAAATATCAAAGAAAATCGGTCACCGCATCGCAACAAAAGAAAATTTCGGTCAGTAAAAAAGGACTTCATATCCATACTTACTCTCGATGAATAAATTAAATTCAGAAATTACCGTGAAAATAGACCGACATATCCTTATACCGCACCTGGTCGTCCATCCATTGTCAACCTGTCATTCGTCGCCGTCCGAAATACGACGTGTGTCCATTTTGATATACATCAACACACAACACATTCACAAAACACATATCCTACCTTACCTTCACTTAGAGAATATATGTATCACATATAAAAAGTAAAGGAAAGGACATTCCGACCCTCTTTGTTCTTTACCGTCCGTCAGCCGTCAGTCATCCTAATGGGCTCACAATATTTGAAAACAGAAAAATAGGTATACAATAAAGTATAAGGAAAAAAAAAGAATTCCTACCTTCGGTTTTGAAGTAATGCGTGGTCAACTGATGTATATGTAAGTAATGCTTGCATGACATTTTGTCCAATGTCCTGTCCAATGTCCATGTCCAGTGTTGCTAACATATTTAGTACATAAAAATGCCTAATGCGAACACAGCAAGCAAGCCGGGCCATATCACGACCCTTTTCAAGGAAAAAAATAAAAACAAAAAATGATTTATTAATGACGTTATTTTTACGAGTTAAAAATGGCCGAAAGTATTAAAACAAAGAACAACCCTTTGAATTCCCTCAAAACTGCCCTTTTTACCGCTTAATTGAATCGAAGGACCATAGACCATAAGACCAACCCATTTCGAGTCGACACAAACGCAAATGGGATTTCACTTAAGGCCTAATCTCAAGTAAATGAGTGTACCTATATTCTAAACGTTGAAACATTTCGTTTAAGCTTAACTGCTAACTGCTAACTGGGCCATTAAACAAGCCATAATGCAAGAATCAAGGTCCCCCACTTTTATGATGATGGGGAGGGTATATGATGGCATTGGGGTTGGATAATGCGCCCAGGTGAATTGGCTATGGGTGTAAATTAAAAGACCACCCTTTTCTCGTACCTATCTCGTAGATCTGGCAGAGGGCTGCGTAAACATTCAAGTAAAAAATTTATTTTACGATGCAGAAACATCCCCACACCCACCCATTTTACCATCCACCCGTCATCAGGCAGATATATATGTATAGGTAATAGGTATAGTGTAATGAGGGATCTGTAATGGGGTATGGGGAATGAAATTCTGGAAATAAAGCTCCGACCTAATTGAGATTTATTTACCTATTTCTCAGGTTACATTTTTGAAATCCTCAATATTACGTTTGTATATATACCTCCTTATGGTCTCTTCCGGGCGGAACATCAGAACGACCCAACCGACCGACCGCTGGCGCTGGCTCTGGCGCTGGTACCATACCAATGTTGGTTCAATCAGTCAAAGTCTTTAAATAAACACAAATGGCTGCTATAACCGTACCCCACACCAACTACCTCCCTCCTTCCCTCTCTTCTATCAACATCGCATTCAGGTCGTCCTTATAATATATATTCACATATATACGAGAGAAAGTAATTATTATATTGCCTTCAAGTGGCTTCCGCACACATGCAAATAGATCAGGTTACAATTACCCAATGATTAAGTATCTCCTTGGAAAACACATATCCCTGCCACCGGATGACATATACGGCAGATCCATACACCTACCTAAAATGTCCTGTGTGTCTAGTCCTTATTGCGCAGCCAACACTGGTAAAATGTGAATAAAACAAAGTCGACATGAGTAGAACAACCTGTTCGTGTGCTTCTACACTCGCCCCGTTTCCGTGTCCCGTTTGTTGTTGTCCTCCCATAGTTATAAGGACGAATACGCCCCCTTTTGGCTAAATCACACATAAGTCAAACACTTCAAAGTCAATGCGAAGAGGCACATTTGTACGTACGGGCGACCGACGAGCAACGAGCGGCGGCGGTACGTGACGAACTCGCTATACTTCATACTACATACTCCATACTCAATAGCCCTCCTCTCCCAGGGGATGGTTGTGTTTACATAAACACAACAGGACCACGACCAAGAGCGAATTGTGGGTGACATAGGCATGGACAGGGAGTAGCAAAAGGCAAGGGAGGACAAAATCAAATAGAGACCGGAAGCACACTGCAAACATTAGATGGGCTTAGGGAGTTTTTCGAGTTTGCTGATGCGGGGAAATTGAGAAGGAATAATATACCTTTATAGACAACAGATATGCCCAATGCCCATTAAATGTATCGTTTATTGATATCTTTTTATAAGAGAAAAATAACTGTACGACAGGCATCGACATTGGCTTTACCAAAGGCATCAGCATCGTCATCGTCACCGACCCCTGAGGTTTATCCTGGGAGTAATAACAGCAGGAATAAAGAGTCTGCTGTTTCCTCGCCATCAAAGACTCACTCGAGAAGCTCTCCTCAGAGACAACAAAAATAAAACTCAATAAGTTATGTACTTTTATGTCAGGGCGAATTTTTCCAGGAAAATAAAAGGTCTAATTTGAATCATCAGGTTATAGAAGGTGTTTTTTTTTAGACGTATGCCTTTCATAATCTAGCAATACTTTTTTCGGAGTTGGTGTTTTTGACAGCTGTCAATTTATTTATGCTCAGTTCGGGTTTCCATCTTATAATGAATAGACTCACACCCGAACAACGCGTTTGCAAGTCGTGCAAATTTATTGCCGAAATAATGGTTCGGTTAACGCAACGCTTCGATTTCATGAATATATTAAGAGAGGATATTTGACGAGTTAATGCTGGCATGCGGCGCCAATGTGTCCAATATGACCACAACTATATTTTCAAAGCTTTCGTAAGAAAATGACTTAAACCAAGGAGAACTTGGTGCCGCAAACGGTCAAAGACAAAGTCGTCTATTGTTCTATTTTATATTCTTCCTCCTCCAAATATCAGTTTTACTCCAATATTTAGTTTAAATTAGCGCGCCCTTTACGGTACCCTTTTCATGCTAACAAAAAAGTGCGAGCATTAGGATTGGAAGGAAATAATTACCCGCGTTTTTGGGATAAGGGATCAGTAGTACTATAGAAATGTTTGTGAAAAACAAATACAACATATACAGCAAGATCAATACCGATACAAATTAAAGTGAAATCCTGCTGCGGATAGAAATTTGACTATTATTCGAGTATCTAAAACAATTTTCGAGCTTTTCATTCTTAGACTTTGGTACGTTTGACACTTGCTGGCTGCGATCGTAGAGTAGTGTTCAACAGCTCATTTTTAACTGCTCATAGGAAGTTATTGTTATCTTCACATACATTTTGTTATACAGATAATAAAGCAGAAAGATGTAGAACGAATTCTTGAGAAAATTAAATGGTGTGTTTTTTTTACCATAGCAATTTAAAAATGTTGATTAACCCAACATATCTCACGAACCAATAATGCTAGGGACTTTAATTAAATTATATATTATATCGGGTTTTCAATAAGTTTTTTTTATAAAACCAAAACGGTTTGTAAAAGTGCACGTTCAATGCCATTATGTATGAAACTCGATATCTTTTGCATGGCCACCACGGACCTGCTTGCAGAATTCCAGACGCTGAACCCTATATTCGACGTTTTTCAAGCCGAAATCGGTTTTCAAGCATAAAGGACTGGACCATATCGTGAGATATCACGTTGTCCAAACTTAATAAATAAGTGAATTGGGTGGCGCAACAGTCCGTTTGGGAATTAGGGCCTAGTGACTGACAACTCTCAACCAATATCAATAGCAAAAGCACGCATTTTCGATAAGAAAGCTAGATTTAAACATCTTACTATCTCTTAACAATTTGCTAAAATTAAAATCACGAAATGGCTCCTTTAACTTCTAGCAATTAGCTTAGTCAATATGATATCTATAGAATTATTCTTATAAAAGCAATCTGGTCCAGTAAAAAGTTGGGAATTCTAATTCATAGGTCCGTTTAAGAGTATGTGCTTCACTTATTTTCACGAACTGTCACTTTTTAGACGTGTATGGATGCTCGTTTTTTAGTAAAAGGCAATTAGCAATTTCCCAGTTAGCAAAACCAAAAGAAACGTTTAAAATTTTGGAGTCCCTTAGTAAATTGCTAAATATTTATCAAATTGCCAACTGTTAAACCCTTAATAATATCAACTTTCAAATATAAAAATTGAAAATTGGATCGTTTTTGTGACAGTTTCACCTTAGGATGAAAATATTGAGTTTTCGATTTATTTATATCTGCTCTTTTTATATCCTCATTCAAAAATTCTGCAATGTATATCCTGAGACTATTATCACAAGCTTAGCAGGTCAGTGGACTAGAAACTTCAGACAAGAGATCATTAATGAAATTGAGAAAGAATAATGTCGGCGCGAGAAAAACAGAATGCATGTATTTTTAGTAAGAGATCCTGGTTCATCAAATACTTTTAAAATAATAAAGTATAAATAATAATCTCAAGTTCTGAAAATAATGAACTAAAAATATATTTTTTAAACAACACCATTTTTTAAATAAAAGCTAGATCGTGAAACAATTTAATGGCAGATGTCTGCAGAAACTAAAATGAATGTACCTTTACCTTAAATTAATTGGCATTTTATATTTTAATTTTTGTGGTGAAATTCCACTTAAAAAAATTCAATTCTATATTATATGATGTCCTTCAGCACAGAAGCAATCACAAATCGCGCGACGTATGTTTCAATATTCGCATAAAAAGGACCAACCACCACTACAGATCATCGTCCTTTTTAGATTGAATCTCTTCTGTTTACACATGTCCGAGTCCCCATTGGGTTCGAATATCGTTACTATTGCTTGGCTATATTGAAAGTGATGTCCAGATAAGTGTGTATATCTATGATAGGTTGAGGTAAGGGCTCCACCACCGATACGATAGGGAGCATTTCAGTTTATAACTAAAAAAGAAGCAGATACAAAAAAAAACGAATCAAGAACGACTGGCCGCCCGCACCCGGGTAAACAAGGGATCCTTGCAAAACACAATGGATACAGAAACAGATACCCTGGCATCGGCTAAAGGATAAATCATTTTTGTTGCTGCTCATTTCCAGATGAGAGCCGCACTTAGGGGATGTTGTATGGACGAGTATAGTGGTGGCTACGAGTATTTCATTCGTTTTTGTCGATTGGCATCTTCTTCAGATAGGAAAAGTGATTTTAATGGCGATTTTAATGTTAGGATTGTGCGGTCACATCGTTTTTTATGTTTTCTTCTCCCCCAACCACCTCACATGATGAGGATGAGGACATATTGGGGTTCGTCCTGTTTTCGATTGCCGAAGGGATATTATCTTATATGGCCTGTTTTTTCCGTTTTCTTTTTTCTTTGCCTTTTTTGTGTTTTGGGCGCGTATACGTATAATATAGGATTGTGTTTTTATTTTTTTTAAAGGATATGATATTGGTTAAAGGATATGGCAACAAAAAAAAAAAAGAAATCAGAATATGAATTCAAATTACATAAACGAGAAGACGTGTAACGGATTTAAAGGAACATGAATTTGATTTGTAGTCATTCTTAAAGGTATATTATTTCTTGATTTAATGTCTAGGGCATCTATCCTTACGGCATTGTGATTCTATTTAATTTATGAACTGTCGGTTTTGTGTTGCAAAATAATGTTTTATTTTCATAATGGAAATTTGAATTTAAAGAGGGAAATGTGTTGTTTTTTTTTGGGTCTCAGATTTAATTTAAATGTGTAGTAAGGTATACAAATTTAATCTGATAAACTATACAGGTGGAGCTTAAAAGTGAAGTATAGAAGGTTTAAGCACCAATATAAATCTAAGAAGCGTTTTATTAAGTGGATCGAGATACATGTACATATAATTTAGTAATTCCAAACTACTTCAAAATCAGACCTTCAATCAATTTTTTAAGTTGTTCTCAATTAGTTATTTTCATCAATTGAAACATTTTCAAGTTTAAGGTATTTCTAAAGCACGTTTTAACAACTGATTAAAAAAAGGAAACTTACGACCACTGCAAAACAATCTCTTTTAATAAAGAATTTTCGTTTTTTTTTATTATTTTAAACTTGAATTGTGAATTTTTAGCTCTGCAACATATTGGACATCTAATTCTAACAAAATGCCGGATCTAGAATGTTTCGTTGTTAAAGGTATTACAAGAAATCATATAAGTATCGATGGTAATTTTGATTTATCGTCCGATATTACTATACGTAATTTCATCACTGAATTGAGAGGAAATAGAAGAAAAAAATAATACTAAGCTCGTGAATAAGAGAACGATATCTGAAATTAAATTAAAAGTTGGATAAACACTAATCTCCTATGCTAACAATTGATACTTAAGTATGAACAATTTATTTCTGACGTGCAACAAACTGCGGAGGAAAGTCATCTAACTATTTCGAACTTGAGAAATAAAGGAGCTGGCAAGATATACGAGATTTTCAGGTGATAAGACAGTCTTTAACCGTCTAAACAACGCACTAAAAACAAAATCAGTGAGTTCTGCTTCTAAACTTCTACCATATAGTCTTTATGTAAAGCAATTAAAGCGTCTAAAAAGACCAGACACAGTCATCTAAAGATGACAAATAAATCGGAATCCCGAAACAGATAGCTGATTTTTTGCTAAATATCTCGTGAAGGTTTTTAATCTATTATAAGAAGTACGGCTACAGATCTCTTAAAATTTATTGATGGATGTTGCTCAAATATTTAACAACGCGCGGTTGTTTGGACTTGAGTACAACCTTCATAGGGACCTTCGCAGGCAGTACTACAAAATACTGAAATCACCCGTTTGGACTTTGGACTCCAACAATAAGGCTGAGGTTAGGTTTAAGTGGTTGTCCGTGATGGAGTAGGACACACTGAAGCTAGTTTAATGACCCATTATAATACCACTAGATAAATTTGAAGTTTTTTTTTCTAAGCCAAATGAAACCAGTTTGAGTCCCTTACAAAACTGATTATATTAATATGATTGATACTTGCTTCGATCGTTATATAAGCCTAAATAATAAATTGCAACTTTTTTTATTGCCTAGCTATGGGACTTTTGAAGAAGAAATATTTGACTGTTAACAGTCGAATTGTTTTTTTCCTGAACACCAATACCCATAGCAAGGCAATAAAAATAGTTAGTTATAATTTATCTTCTTTGAAAACTTGTAGCAACTATATAATTTGCAGTTGCTCTATGTAGCTCGGATTATATGGAATCTCGATTTATTCGAGAAACTATCCGTCAAGACAATCTGTAATAGCTGAATCACAAACACGCTGTAATAGCTGAATCACAAACACGCTTCAGCTTCGTATGTGATACGGTGGGACTGGCCTGCTTCGAGGTTGCTTTGAATGACATTTCTATTATTTCATCCTTCCAATTATTTTGTTTGTTGACATTTTTTTACAGCTGTTGAGCTGTCAGACAAAGCAAATGTTCCGATAATTGAGCTAAAACTTCCGTTGGGAGTCACATTAAATTGCATTACATTCTTTTCCTTACGATTGTCAAACGAAACGTGAGGTCGAAGCTCCATTGTGATAGCATGCATTGAATTCTTAACGTCAAGTGAAGGCGAAGCTGTGTTTGTGATTCAGCCATAATGGTCATCTTCTGATGAGCCCAACCATTACATCGGGGCGAAAAGCATATATGAACACTTTTATGCTTGTTTGATTTTAATCATATTTATTAAAACAAACGGTGTTCAGGAAAAACAATTTGAATATATCAAATATTTCTTCTTCAAATACATAAATTAGTGACTTACAACTCTCAACCATTTATGTGTGCGAGTAATGTTGTCAGAGATTGAGGAGACCGAATCCGAACGACTGATTTTGAGAAAGCCCTTTTCATGACAAGAATTGTTCTTGGAAGATTTGTCAATTCCTAGCAAGAGGCAGTACCCGTGTAAAAGGTTAGGTGACACAGGTAGGGTTCGAACCCAAGACCTCTTGCATGACAGTACTGAGTACATTAGTTAGATGATATTCAAGTATTTTTTACCCGAAATGCAAGAGCTTGACTTGCATAACATTTGGTTTCAACAAGACGGTGCCACATGCCACACAGCACACGCAACAATAAACTTATTGACAGGGGAGTTCGATCAACATTTTATTTCAATTTCGGGACCGGTTAGTTGGCCACCTAGATCGTGCGATTTAACGATTTTAGACTATTTTGCGTGGGGCTTGTCAAAGCTCATATCTATACAGCCAAACCCGCTTTAATTGACGCATTGGAAGATAACATTGAAGCATTTATTCGTGAGATACCGAATCTTGGAAAGAGTATGCCAAAATTGGACTAAGCGGATGGAATATTTGAGGTGCAGTCAAGGTTAACACTTGCATGAAATTATCTGCAAAAAATAAATTATATGGACCGTACTATCGATTCAAATAAAGATTTCATACTTTTTTCTGAACTGTATGTGTGTTTCTTGAAAAACTTTTCTATAGCTTTTAAAAAATCATCCTTTACAAGAATTCTCCTAGGTAGGTAATTCTTGCCTTTTTGAGAAGACCTGTTTCCTCCTATTCCTAATCCATACAGCTTCTGGAAGATTCATTTGATAATACATCTAGCCGCGCGGCGTGATCTCCCATTAGACGAGGCTCGGTTGTGCCACCGACTATCGAGCTTATATGCGATCTGCTTATAGATAGCAAGCACCTTGATGTTATTCCGCCTGATGTTTGTCTTCTTCAAAGCATCTTGCATTTGCAATAGTTAACATGTAGCGATTGTTATGCTAAAATTAGCCAAACGTGGTAGAATGGGTTGTACTGTACCATTTCTGGTGAGTTCATCTGCCTTCAAATTTTCTGGAATGTCTTTATGGCCCAACAACCAGCAAAGGTGAATGTTAAACTGTTGTGTCATCTCCTCTAAAGGTGATCGAATGTTCAAGAGTTTGTAGAAACAGAGTCCAGAGACTATCCGAGAAAATACGGATATAACATTTTCTTTAAGCTAGGATAAGACATCTTTTATCACCAAAAGTTCCGCCTGGAATACGCTACAATAATTTTGAAGGCGCAATGTAAGACTTAATTTCAGTAGTTCAGAGTACACACCTCCACCAACCCCTTCATTAGTTTTTGATCCATCTGTGTAAAAGTAGACTGACTTGACTTCTAGGAATGCCCTATTCTCCCAGAAAACATATGACGAACCTATCCAAAAATTCAAAAACAAAGTCCTTCGCAGAATAATAAATGCCCCTTGGTATATAAGAAATAGCAATCTACATCGCGACCTTCAAATTGAAATGGATACAGAAGCTGTTAAAAACACGAGTTATCACACTATCAGCAACTGCAAATTTATAAGAACTCCGAAATGGAAGCTGTATTAAATGTACGAGAAAATATTTATAATATATATATAAAATATTTTTATTTTTTTCTTCTAATCACTAACTTTTCCAACAGCTCAAATTTCTAAACTAGTTATACTATGGCCATTGCCAGCAGATAAAATGCTTCACGACCCAAAAGTGCAGTATTGCGAATTGTGAATGTAAAATTTTCAGAACTTTTAAAGTTAATTTTAAAAAGTTAATTGTTGAAGCGTGTTTTGTTAAATTTTTAGTAATAGTGTAATATTTACTTGTCAAATAACAAAGGTCATCTGTTTTCATTGTAAACTTTTTAATATGAAACCTCTTATTGGAAAATATTGCTACAAAAACTGCTGATTAGAAAAACATCAACTTTTTTATAAAATGGGCCTTAATTAATATTTTCACTATTCAATAACTCTAAATAAAATGTAGTTGTTTAAATTCCAGTAAAAAATCCATGTATCCTTCTTAAATCTTTAGTTTTTCTTATAAACAGAGAATTACTGTGTTCTGTCCAATTTTGTTCGTGTTTCATGATCTTATTAGTTAAAGTATTAAGCAGAAATGGGAAATGCATTAGCAAAAACTTAAACAAAAGCGGATTACACTTTTTTTTGAAACTGTCTTATTTCAAAGTTCCGAATTTGATTGATAGGCATAGTGAATTTCATATAAATACTAATGTATTATCAATCAACCCCTTTTTGCCGTTTTAATTCAATCAATCGTCTTCACATCAAGATAAACACACACTTTATCCTTCCTGAGGCCTTCCGTTCATCATAATTTTCAATCAAAAATATCCGAACAAAAAGGGAAGTGGAACGCGTTGTGCCTCGTGTGCTATCATTAAAATTGCTGACGGAATCAATAAATAACCAATTAAGGGCGAGAGCATGTGTTCCCGCAGGCACCACTGTTTTTTTGTTTTCGTCTATCTGGAATAAAGATCTTTGTCGGGATCAAAAAATGTCACCTGAAGGAGTTTTTATACCTACCTACAGTGTGTTAAATAAACACGCAGGCGTGTTTGGCTGTTTAACATCAGAAACAGCGGTGCGTCGGAATCATGGGTAAACGAAACGCATTGGAAATTTGAGCTGTAAGGGCTAATTTTTAGCTTATTTTTTTTAAATCCTTAAAAGCCAGATGGTTTGTTATGGCTGATCCGAAATGGATATCGAGAAATTGAAACAATGAAATTCGTGTTAAGCCCTGGTTAAGAATGAAGAAAGAATCCACTAATGGTGATAAGGTGCGGACTAACAAACGATGGTGCAATATTAAACTAATTGGCAAAGCGATAAATCTATCAAATATTTTTCTTCTCTTAGTTGCAGGTGGAATTCATAAGTGATGTTTCAGTTTTTGTATAAAGAGAATGTTTTTATTTGGAAGCCACACATCCTGGCAGAAAATTACTTTAGTAAATGTGCTAAAGGGAACTAACTTTTTGATAGATAAGGATTAGCCAACATTTAATCAACAACAAACAGAAGAAATGATCAAAGCCTGGTATTCGTTTAAAGGCTGGAACAGAGATGGATTAGCCATTATTGATAAGTGTACCTACTCGATATACCACGTTCTTAAAGCATTTTGTAAGGAGGTGAAATTTTTAAATTGAATTTTTCTAAAGGATTTACTAAAAATTACCAACCATTTTTTTCATATCATAAAATATTTTGATTTCAAAATCAATTCTTGCCAACGCAATCTTTAGAAACATTTGTTTAAGAGATATCGGGTACCGAATATCAATTTTTACCATTTTTGCGTACACGCTGTTGGATTTTCGTAAAAAAATTGAAGATGAAACTAGTTTGAAGTCAATATTTTCAATTTTTGAAAAGATATTTGAGTGAAAAATCAGTTTTACCAACTTTTAGTATTGTTTATTTTAGGTTTTTATTTTTTCAATCCGATTTTTCTCAAAATCTTAGCAGATGTCAAAAACGTTTTTCTTATTTTAGAAATAAAATATTCGATGCGACAGTGAATTTCTGTCAGTTTTTTTGATTTATAAAAAACCGTTGATTGATTTTTGTTCCAAAAATATATTAGTTTGGTACTACGTCAAAATATATAAAATAAAAGTCGATAGCGTTACTGGTTCTTGAGATATTTTGAGTTAGCCAAAGTTTTCACCTTTCTGCATTATCTTCTTTATAACAAAATGTATTTTAAGGTCGATATCTTTACTGGTTCTTTAAATATGGACGACTAAAAATCTTCCCGAACGTAAGTACACACCAACGCACAGACATCTCTCTAAGAATTTTTTATTTAGATTGTAGAGTCTCTGAAACGTCGAGAAATGTCAACATTTTCAATACGACAAACCGGACCGATTATTCCGTGGCATGATGGTTAGTGCGTTAGACTGTCATGCCAGAGGTCTTGGGTTCGATCCCTGCCTATGCCATCTAATGTATTTTTCCGCGGGTACTGCCTTTTGCGAGGAATTGACGAATTCTCCAAGAGTAATTCTTGTCATGAAAAGTGCTTTCTCAAATTTGCCGTTCGGATTCGGCTTAAAACTGTAGGTCCCTTCCATCCCTGAAAAAATTTCTCGCACACAGGAATGGTTGAGAGTTGTCAGTCACTAGGCCCTATTTCTCAAATGGACTGTTGCGCCACCCAATTTATTAAATTCCCATAGGAAGTTATTGTAATGGGTCCAGTTTGTCAATTTTGACATTTCTAGAAAGATGTCTGTGCATGCGTGTGTACGTACGTTGCGTTCGTACGTCGGTATGTCCGTACGTTCGCTACGTTTTTTTCGTCCTCCATAGCCCAAGACCAGAAGAGATATCGATTTTAAATAAATTTTGTTATACAGATAATAAGGCAGAAAGATGCAGAAAGGGCTCTCATGACAATTGCGTGGGTGGTTTTTTTACCATAGCAGTTTGAAAAAATGGTGAAAATTTTGGTTAACCCTAAATATCTTACGAAACAAAAACGCTATAGACTTGAATTAAATTTTATATAATAAACTATAATGTGATACCAAACAAATATATTTTTTGGAAAAATTCCATTTAACCGTTTTTTTATAAATCGAAAAAACTGAAGAAAAAAATTTGTCACCTCTAAAATTTTAAGACTTAAATATGATTTCATCTCCAAAACAATTTTGTGCAACGAAGAATAATGTTTTTGACATCTGATAAAATTTTGAAAAAAATCGAATTGGAAGTTTTTTTTACAAAAAATAAAACTCTAAAAAAAAACAATACTGAAACTTGGTAAAAATGTACTTTCGACTCAAATAGCTTTTCAAAAATTAAAAATATTGGCTTCAAACTTATTTTATTTCACAGAAAATATTGTTTTCGATATTCAGTAATTTTTATATAAAAATCCAACAGCCGTTTTTTCCTAAAAAATAAAATCTACAAAAAATAGTACGCAAATTTGGTAAAAACTGAAACGAGTACATAAAGACAAACTTTTAAGCAAGACAAATCCACAGACGGTGTGGGTCGCATCCCAGCCTCTTTTTTGTTTATAAATCGGACCGATTACTATAATATCCTATTAAAAATTAATAAATTAGGTGGCGCAACAGTTGTTGAAAACTAGGGCTTAGTGCCTTACAACTCTCAACCATCTCTCTGTGCTAGAAATGTGTCAGGGATATAGGGGACCTTCATTTTTCAGAAGATTCCGAACGACTAATTTAAGAAAGCACTTTTTATGACAAACATTACTTTACTTTAGTTGGCGCTTCAGCAATATGCTCGTGGGCCTCAAGTAATAACTTTCACCAGCTTAATCGATCTCTAGCTTGCTGTCTCCAGTTTCAAATATCAAGTTGAGTGCCTCGGCCTCAACATAATCACTCCACTGAAGATATGGCCTGCCTCTGCTTCTTGTTCCCTCAGGCTTGGCGGTGAATACAAGTACGCTCGTTCATTCGCTCGACATGACCTAGCCATCTTAAGCGTTGAACACGCAGTATTTTGACCAGTGGCATGTCGCTGTACAGCTCTTATAACTCTTGATAATCTCTTCTCCGCCAGATGTTACTTTGCCTGTCGACATAAACCGGACCATAGATCGTACGCAGAACCTTCCTCCCGAAGATACCAAGATATCCTTCATCCGCCTGGGAGAGTGTCCATGCTTCTGCACCGTACAGCAAGACTGGGATGATTAATGTTTTGTACAGTGTCTCTTTGGTACTTCGCGATAGGGCCTTATTACTCAACTGCTAGCTAGAAACAGAGAAAAGGGTAATTCTACGATTGGTCTCCGCGCTGATGTCATTTGTTGAAAAGGGTAATTCTACGTTTGATCTCCGCGCTGATGTTATTTGTAGAATTTACAGCTGTTCCCAGGTAAACAAATTCGTTTACCACCTTGAAGTTATACCTGTCAATTGTCACGTTTTGACCAAGTCTACAGTGTGAATCAACTCTATTTGACGACATTAAATATTCCGTTTTGTCCTTGTTAATGTCAAGACCCATTTTCTTCGCCTCAGACTCGATTTTAGAGAAGTCACCCGTCACTGCTCGTTTGGTTCTTCCCATAATGTCGATATCATCTGCATATCCAAGATATTGTGTGGATTTCTGAAAGATGGCGTTGGTGTTGCGCACCACTCTTTCAAGAACAATATTGGAGCAGCTACATGTCAACGCATCGCCTTGTCGACGTCCTTTGGATAGGTTTCGAAGGTTTCGTTTGAGTCTCTTCCAATTTCCGTCATCACCGCCTATTTTGTTCGACTTCAGCCAGGTGATAGCTAATTTCATCTCACTCTGGTCGAGTGGGCGGAGCTCTAAATCAACCAAATGTCAACCAAATGGATTTGACGTGGCTTCTCGCTGGCGGAATCGTTGACTTCATCATCATTGAGCAGCTGGCTGAAATGATCTCTCCAGATTTTTAGTATTGACTGAGTTTTGACTACGGTATTCCCCTGCTTATCTTTGCAGGATCCAGGGCAGCTAGGGAATCCCGTTGTTTTCTTTTCGACTTTTCTATAAAAGCTTCGCGCCTGCTTCCTGTTAAAACATCCCTGGATCTTCTCGACCTCACGATGCTCATGGGCTTTTTTCATTCTTCTGAGCAAGCGGTTCTCATCCCTTCTCTTGTCGACCTAGAGCTAGCTGGAATTAGCCTTGAAAAAAACATTAGATGGCAAAGGCAGGACTTGAACCCAAGGCCTCTGGCATGGCAGTTATACGCACTAACAATCACGCCACGGGTGCTACTTTTGTTTGTAAATTAAATTTCCAATTGGCCTTACGATTTTCTTTTTAATGCCCAGAAAAAATTCTGCTTCAATTTAAAGCTTGTTTCCTAGGTGCAATTAAAGTAAAAAATGAAGGGGACTTACCGTTCTTATAGCAAATCCGACGGTAAGTTTGGGAAGCAGTTTGCATACAAAAATTGACTGACGAAATCCTGTGCCTATTAAAAAATTACTTATACTAACTTTTCATTTTTTTCTGTTTCACTTACGTTTTAATTAGCAGTTGTGAGTTAAACCACAGTAAGTTGTCTAAAAAAATAAATCAGTACACCTTCAAACGTTTTTAACAGATTTAAGACAAAAAGTGCCTATAAAATTGTAAAACCTTAGAAAAATAATAGCTCACCAAATTAATTGAATTAATTAGGGTTTAACTTAAGTTCCATCGGGTTTAGAATGAATAAAACCTAAACCAAAACCACATATTATAAAAATGTACTTTTTGATAATTCGTTATAAATGCGAATAATTGCAATTTATTAACTAAAATAAATCAGCAATTGTATGGACTTTTCTAATCATTTAATTATAATTTTCTAATCAAAATCCATTTGCCAAATATTTAGACACGATATATGCTCTAAATATCATCATTCGACATTACATGAATATACAATCATTTTTTCAAATTTCATAAATCAATTTTTTGACAAATAGAAATTAGAAAACTTCATTTAGCTCATTAACAAAAATTTCTAAAACAGCTTTTCAGTGGCACACCAATTCGAAACCCCTTCCCCTGTTTGAAAAACAACAGAGTATCGAAGTGTAAATGAGGTGACACCCCTGTAATAATAATGCACACGCACAAAATTTATAAATTTACACTTTTCATTAAAAGATTATAAAGTATATCATATTTTGGGTGTAGGTATAATTTTAATGTTTTTTTATAGGAACAAAAAAATAAATCTCATCGTTCATTTCTTCTTGTAATGTGTTTTAAATTTTTAAAGGAAGCGAATGCCAACGATTCATTACGCTAATACCGCCACGTGTCATCTTGATAAATTGAGAAGTTTGATTAAAAACTTGGGCGTTATGCATCCACTTTCCGTTTTTTTTTTTTAATAAAAGGATAACCCAACATCATGGGCTAAGAAGCCCAAGGAGTGAGACGATAGCTCGATTCGTAAATTTCGAAAACCCGTTGCGGGAATTTTATTTTATACGTACTTCTTGTTTTTTCTTTGGAAAAACCAAGTTAAACAATGTTAACAGCTTTGGTGCTATATTTCGCACCCCAACTTCTTCGCACTCCACAGCTACGTGAAAAGTTCATAATGCTGTTATGTTTCTTTAATCAACAAGTTTAGCTTTGTGCATATAATAATATAACCGAATGACGGGTGATTACTCATATTAATGTGTTTGGTCCTTGAGTTTTTGATGAATGGTGTTTTTGTGTGTTCCTGTTTCGAAAATATGGGGAAAAGAATAAAAAGATTTTTAGATGTTATTCCGGAAGTCTAATTAGAATTTTCTTTTCTGTATATGAAAGGAAAACAGTCTTACGAAAACGTATTTTAAAACAGAAATATAGAAACGGGGGTTATTTATTAAAGAAAAGAAAATTATTTATCAACAATAATACATAAATTTGAATATACCTATTTACATACATACATGAGTAATTATGGTTTATAGGACTCAGCATTGGAATTAACTCTCTTGTATTTTATTTAAAAAAATAAAAACAATGTCGGGTAAGTTACAACTTTTATAACTCAAAAACGACTTGAATCTGATTTGTTTGATTAATCTCCGCTCAAGCTAATTGATTTGAATGCAAAATAAACGAGGTTGGATTTGACTTACTTAAAACTTTAACAACATAATCCTAATAATATTTTGTGTGCTGTTTCCTTTGTTCTCCTAATACTTGAGTCGAAACATATTTCTTATCAGTTTTTTGTTCTTTTTGTAGGTTTTCATGATGAAAGAAATAGTTTGAATCGAAATCTATTTTTATTGATCACATTATTAGTAGAAATCCAATTTTTTACCAATTTTAGTAGCATTTCTTGAATGTTTTTATTTGTTATATAAACAAATACAGAGGTAAAATCGGGTAAGGTGATTAATGACTTACGAATTTTTTATAGTCGAACTTACTATCACCCAGCTTTCCAGCTGTGTAAGATGATTCAACTTAATAGAATTTAATTGAACAATTTCAAATTAGAATTGTGACAGTTCATTGTTTTTAGGTAACTGAGAAAATATTATATTCGTTTCTGTTAGCGTCTGGTAGCTCCATTTAGAAACGACATATTTGTAGGAAAGAGACTATCCCAATTTTATTGTAACAGCTTTTTAGCTTTCTGAATGATATAAGCAATATTTTGTATGAGATGAAATAACTTTTTAAAAAGATATTTAAGTCGCAAATCAATTTTTACCAACTTCTAGTAATGTTTTTTTTAGGTTTTTATTATTTGTAAGAAAACTGTTTATTAAATTTGTTTTCAAAATTTTACCAGATGTTTTTTTTTTACAGGAGGAAATCTTTAAAAGACACTTGGCAGTATTCGACACTAAGTAGTGTGGACCTCTTAACCAATAAAACCACCTCTTCATCAGGACCATTCTTAAAAGATTGATTCCAGATTTTTCTTTCTTAACTTTGTACAGTCGCTTTACGGGAAGTTTAAACTTTTAATACTTTTCCATGTTTTTTTTAGACCATAAGCTCATGAGGCTTTGTTTTTCTTAATCTCCGAACATGGTTTCTTATTTTCAAGACGGACTCCATTTCAGACTCCATTTAGTATGACTTTGCAGTCCCTGGTGGTGCGATATAGTGTATTTTTTAACAACTTCTGTAACCATTTATATTTGTAAGTCACGATGTAGATCGGTATTTCTTATATACCAAGGTGCATTAACTATTCCACGAAGGACTTAGTTTTGAAATTATTGGATGATTTCGGTATTTGTTTTCTTTGTACAGCCCCATAATTGGATTCCATAGGTCCAAACAGGCTTTAGTACTTGATTATACAGCATTATTTTGTTTTGGATTGATATATCAAGGTTGTATCCAAGCAACCAGTTAATTTGTCTATATTTCAAGTTTAGTTCTTCTCTTTTCTTTTTGATGTGCTCTTTCCCCTTAAGCTTTGCATCCAAAGTCATTCCAAGGTATTTAGCCGTATTGGCTTAAGGTACAGCTTGATTAATAATGATTATTGGAATATTGTTTATCTATTTATTTGTAAAGTTTATATGTGAAGATTTTGTTGCATTGAGTTTCATACGCTATTTTTCGGCCCAAGCTCTCACTGTGTCGACGGCTTTGCGGTATCATCTGCAAAAGTAGCCATTATGGTGTGATTACCAACTGGAATATCCCTTGTGTATAGTAAATACAGGGTAGAACATAGGACACTTCCTTGTGGTACACCGGCTTCTATTTTCTTTAATTCCGATTATTCTTGATCGTACCTTACTCTAAACAATCGGTCTGAGATGTACGATTTTAATATTTCAAAGTACTGACTTTGTGGTTTGTACTCAAGTCTCTCGTGCCATACCTTGTCAAAAGCTTGAACAACATCTAAGAAAATAGCTGAACATACTTGTTTTTCTTCTAATGCTTTTTCTATTACATATATTCTATGAACTTGGTCTATCGTGGAATGTTTATTTCTAAAGCCAAACTGATGGTTTGGGATTAACCTTCTTTCTTCTATGATTTTGTTAAGTCTCTTCAGAAGCAGTTTTCCGAAAAACTTTTGCCATAATTGGTATAAGCCGTCACTTCTGTAGGTGGTTTACCTTGCTTTGGTATGACAATTACTTCAGCAATTTCCCAATGGTGCGGGACAAACCGGTGCTTAAGGCATGCATTTATTATATATTGGAGTTTTATGAAGGCTTTCAATGGCATTTCTTTCAAAACCTGAGCAGTAATTAGATCGTAACCTGGTGATATTTTATTTGATACTTAATGTAAACACATACTTTTTATTTCTTTAAGTCTTACAATTGGTATTTCACTTTCATCTATCTTAACAACAAACTGTTAGCTATTTTCAGCCGAGTTTGTTGAGTATGGCTTAAAAACATACGCAAGATATTCAGTGAAAAGGTTACTTTTTCTTTCGGGTTACCGATCCATTTCCCATCTTGAGATTTCAATGGCGAGTTTTGCAACTGCGGTCTTTTCAGGCGCGTGCTGCTTTCCATAGCGAAAAATCAGTTGAAGCATCAGTCGTTAAATTCATTAGGAATGTACTCAGTAAATCATTTTTGAATTTGTAAATTTGTTTTTTAAGTTTGTTGATTGCAGAAATATCAGGTGAGCAAAAAATGTCTCAGGTATTAATTTTGTGGTATCAAAACGGCGCGGCGCACTACAGCCAAGGGCGGATGCAGACTTTTTATCAGGGGGGGGGGGGGGTCACACACTTAGATGGGTTTTTACTTACCGCTTAAAAATGTTCTCTAATGTTTTGTAAAGGATGCTAACAAAATTTAATAATTGCTAAAATGACAACTTTAGTTATCAAATTATTAAAAACACTGTTGTCCAGCAAGTTATGGTTTAAAAATGCCATATTTAAGAGCTAAAATACAATAGCTTAGAGAGTTTTTGGTGCATTTCGCGCAGAAATGTTGGAAATTGTTTTGAAACGATTGCTTTTTTCCAAAAACAAAACACACTTTTCTTGTCTTAATTTCTATTAATGCGAAAAACGCTGCAAAAATTTAAAAATCCAGAAAATGAGAGAGGATGTGATATGTAAAAATGCCGGGCTTTATTTGACGTAGTTTTTTTCGAACTCAATTTTCGGGAGTCTCTTATTACTATTATAAAGGCCTCAACAAAACTTAAAAATTGTAAAGACCAAAAGGTTTGGTTCTTGAATTTGAGGAGATAGTTGTATTTAAGAACATAATTTATCTAAAAAAATTAAATTAAAACAAAGTAAGGTAAGTAAACAAATAAGTTGGGAAGAAAAGTTTTGTAGCACTCACAAATTACACGTTTTAAAGCTTTTATTTCAATGGATATGAAACGTTTATTATGTTTTTACCTAGCCAATAGTTTGACAAAAGTGTCACTTGATTTTTGGGACAATTGTATTATTGAAATTCATGTTTTAATCTCAGTTCTAGAGCATCCAAAGCAAATTCACTTTAAAAGTAGATTTATTTAATTTTTTAAGGTCTTTTGTATCTTTTAAAAACCAATTTCGAATGAAATGAAATGCAAGACTGGGTCGCAAGAACTTGATAATTTCTTCCAAAAAGTCTGTTTAAAAATATTGCCTATATTTTAAGATTTAAAAATGTGCCTCCAAAATAAGTTCTTCTTAAAGATTTAAATTTGTCAACAAATCTAGATTAACCTATTTTTTTCGAAAATCATTTTAAATTTTGTCTTAAAAATATTTTTGGTATAAGCACTAAATAAAGAGCTTATAAATATATAACCATTTTACATTTAAATTTCGTAAAAAAATGTTGTCCCCTTTCTGAGATATCGAGTTTTGTAAACAAAATTAGTATTTTATTAAAAATAAAAAAAATACATTTTTGATCATTCAATTTGATCATTGACAAGAACTTGCACAGAAAAAGAAGAATTTTGAAATCGTTCCATTAGTTCTTGAGAAAACTTAAAAACAAAATAAAGATTTTTTTGAGGGGTACCCTTCTGGAGCAATACTAAAATGTGTTTTTCTTGTAGAAAGAAGTCAAGTTAAGAACACAAAATTTTGAGAAAGTTTTAGAAAAATCACATGTTTGAACCAAACAATTTGTGTGGGGACTGGTATATTAATAAAATGATAAAAACTTCATAAACTAATCAGCTGAAAATTTTAGTTTCAATCAGAACAATTGTTTGGACTGTAGAGGCAAGGAAAGACAGACAGACGGAAGGAATCGAGGTACCCACTTTTTTCGACTTCGCTACCATCGTAATGTCATATTTTATTAAAAATTCTAGTTTGAAATTGTTTACTAATGCAAAACTTGCTATATAGTTCCTATATGTCGCAGTAAAAATCACTTCAATAATCACTATTTCTGTGTGTCAAAAAAATTTAATAATAAAATTGAAGGCTTGTTTAAGGAATTCAAAGGCAACTTGATATAAAATTGATGATCTCTTATTCAAGGTTTTTTCTTAAGAACCTGAATATTTGCTCTTTTTCTTAAAAACAATTTTTATGAAAATAATTTAAAGCATGACTAAAGTTTTGTCAAGTTCTAAATTAAGCGAAAACCAAAATTTGAGTTGTTTTTGACAGAAAACCACTTTTTGGTGAATGTCGTTAAATTACTAATAAATCTTTAAATGAAATCTTTACTCATACAACTTAACTGTATAAGCTTTTTGGCTCATATGACCCCCCCCTGGATCGTCAATTGGTCAAAAGTTGATGAATTTTTGCTGTTTTCTTGAAATAGGGCTGAATGTCCCTTACATATTATGTTCCTGGTCCATTCTTCAGTCAAAAGTATCACTTTTAGCAACAAAGTTTAAGGAAGTAAAATACAAATGTTGTTTTCATGTACGAAAAAGCAAACAAATTATCTCCCAGGGGGGACTCATGACCCCTACCCCTAAACCTTTTACAGATTTTATAGTGATTGTAGTATGCTAAGTGATTGGAGTTCGAGAAAGCATATGATGTACATGCTATTAATATTATTTTTTTTGAATTATTTCAATAAAAACCATTTATCTATCAATTGTTCGCCAAGATTATGTAATCTAACATCTTTTTTTTAAGTTAAATATATGCTCAAAAGTCTATATCAAACTCTGAAGATAAAATTTTGTTTAAATACTTTTTAATACAATTAATGTTTTACTAATTTTTTTGCTAAGCTTTTAACGCAACGCTATACGCAAAAACTACAAACAAAACATTCCTTTCATCTATTTGGGTTTTGTTTTTATACATAGATTTTATATATGCGTAATATTTTGAAGACACCATACATACTCAATATCTATGATTTTGTTATACAAAAATAACTTTAACTCTATTTTGTTGTTGTTGTTGTTGTTGTTATTAACTTTGTACAAACTTATTGCTTGATAAACTAATGAAATAATCTTTATCTTGGCAAAACAATTAATTTGATCAAAACATTTATATTTCAAGAGTGTTATAATGTAGGTATCGATTGTACATCAACACAAAAACAAATGAATCATTTTACTGTACCTACATGCATGAACCTCCGACGACGAAACGACGCTACGCCCTCCGCCGCCATCGTAATAAAAACACAAAGGATTAGGTTATATAAATTAAATAATTGCGTTTGGCAAGCGTATCATACACGATTACATTATAATATAAAGCCAGAACGTCGCTGAAAGCTGATAGATACCCATCAATTAAATATATTGGGCCCCTCTGTCTCCCCTTTCAGTGCTTATTTATGTACATATTATAATTGTATTCGAATCGATAAAACATAAATCAACAGATCTGATAACACAAATCGTAAAAAAAACTTCCAATTAAATAAAAGAACGAGTTTACCAATAACTAAATTATGGCCTGGCCTGATGGCCCCAAAATACTGCATCCAGCAGTGCCAGAAATTCAAGTAAACACCATTTTGAGAGTCCACATTGTTGGCTTTTCGACGACGATGTTCGACGACCCTGATGTTGATATACCCTACGCTACGCCTATAGCCCCAATCCCCATCCTCAACACCATACGCACTCGAACCAATTATTACATTATATCCTTGTTTATAGATAAGCGCTTAATGAAAGCTGCTATAAGCGTTAAACTATGTGCGGAGCTAATTAACAAGCGTGTGTACACAATGAGCGAAAATTCGTGTAGATACAGTGCAGATATCTGACGAATGTGTACATTAAACGCTTACGCTTCAGGCTTTGTTTCAAAGAAGAGCTGTTGCAGTGTAAACAAGACCTCAAAATCGAAATTTATATGTTTGAGGGATTTATGACGAAGCGGAGGAGGGAGATTTATAAACTGGGCCTAATTGTGTGATATATCATGAAGCAAACAACAACAAATCAACACAACGCATCACACAAATGGTTATTTAGATATATAATTCGTCTTATCCCGCCCGCCAGCATATCGCCGCTTCGCGTCGTATAAACAATTCAAGCGATAATCGTAATTAGAAGATAAGTGATGACAATTGCTATTGTATTAAAAAATAAGCTTTTATAAAAATTATTATCTTACGAATGAATTGTTTTTTGAATGTTTGAATAAATTAAAACAAAAATGGATAATAATCAATTTCAAATATTAATTTCATGAAAGCAAAAATAAGATTTTATCATTATTTTTTTATTGTCATCATATCAAACATTTAAGAATCTCACTAAAACACAAAATTATAGCTTTAGTTTCAAATTTGATATAAGCGTATCAAAAAGATTCAGTTTTTTAATGACAAGTTTAACAATAGTAAATTACTAACAAATTATACAATCTTTTTGTATAGGGGTAGATTCTTGGAGACAAAAATCTAAATTTTAAGCTTTGTTAACGCAAAATCCCAATTCGCATTTATTGTTTTAACATATTTTTTACCAAAAAATGCATCAGAGATCCTATAGGTTCAAAGAGCAAGTAATATATCAGCGATTTTGCGTCTAATATATAAGGGTTGCAATCCTATCAGTTTTAATCGATCAAGCAAGAGGTAAGTTGGATGAGTCATCCCAGGGAAGGTCACGTAAGGCAAATCGAACGAAACCTATTTGAACATTTTCAATTCTGAGTTAATGGTTTTCATAAAAGTGAGACCATACTTGGCATATATATTCAAGAAGAGGGCAGATTAGGGAAATGTAAAGCGCTTTAGTTACATAGGGATTGGAAAATTCTTTTGACTATCTCTTAATAAAACCTTGAGATCTATAAGTTAGGAAATTGTTCATGCACCAAAGAAAAAATATATTAAGATAATTTTGTAAAAGTAAGGAATCAGATGGAGTTGAGATAATCTTTCGAAAAAAAAAAATTCGAAAAGTTTTGGGATACATGAAAGTTTCGCAATAGGTCTATAATTGTTAATTTCAGTTTATTGCCTTGTTTATGAATTTGAAATATAAATGAATATTTCCATATAACACACCTAGGGAAAGAGAGAGTTCAAAGAGCGCAGTTAGATGCTTTGACAGAGAATGCATACATGTTTTTTAGAACAACTGGTGGGACGCCAGCCATCAGAACCAGGGCTAAAGCTTCCTTTGAGGCTTACGATTTTTGAAAGTACCATTTCTTCAGTTATTGTAAAAGATGGAAGAGAGGTTTGAGCGCAACCGTCGAAGTAACTAATGTAGTGAAGATCAGAATCCTGGAGGTGTTCAGTATAAGATTTGCTAAAGTATTAAGCAAATAGATTTGTTATAGTTGTTGCATCTGAGGAGATTATGTTGGAGAAAATCGTCGAAGGTGAAAACCCATCAGATTTTCGTTTGACATTTATAAACTTCAAAAGTGTCCTTTCATCAGAAAGAAGGTTATTTTATTCAGCGATTCAGATTCAAAAGATATGTTAGTTGGAAAGAAGGATGTCTGATCATCTGAGGTGGACAAATTGAGATGAGGAAGATTAAAGTCTCCAAGAACGATGATTAAATCATTAGGTTGCACTAGTTCAAGCAGATAATCAATGGCATTAACAGCGGCTTGGTATGCTTTAATTTGTTGGGCTGGTCGAATATAACAACAAAAGGACAAAACTTAGGGAGTGTAACCTTAGCTGATACAACTTCAAATTCGATTGAAGTAGGAATATGGAGTAATGAACTTTCAAAATAACCATTGATAGCTTACAGCACACCACGGCCATGTGTATAACTCGCACATTCCACGACATCCATTCGGTAGATGGAATTATCGTTAGTGAAGAGTTCCGTTCTAAGGATATCAGGTGAAATGTTGGTTTCGGTAAGAGCAGAGACGTCATAAGGAAGGTTTGGGGAGTTATTAAAGACGCAGAAATTTTAGACCTTAACCCTCTTACATTTTGATGGCAAAAGCTAAGGAAATTTGGGTTTCGTGGTTTTCAGGTTAGGAGCGATCGTATTTCTTCATATCTGTACGGGATTTTTGGATATGAGATAATAGTTTGAATAGAGATGAAGGACGCACAAGAGGTTAGGTCTTCTCTCACTTTTTGAAAAGAAATTTCAAGGCCATCATGAAATTTCAAGAATATTTAAATAAGAGCATCACTTTTGTAGGGAGGCCTTCTTGGGAGATTATTTTTGAACACACTCCGATTCTTTTTTTGCCAAATGGGCTGCGATGATGTCTTTTAAATGATCAATTTTTGCTGGTTTATCACTATGCAGTGGATGTTTGACGTATCCGTATAAGAAGCGTGAAATAATTCGACGGAGTTGACAAATTTACAATTATTTATATGATTCGTGTGGCTTGACGAAGTGATGTACAGACGAATATGTGGATGACGTAGAATTTTCTCATTTCTGTCTTTAAATCATAAAGTCAACATTTTTCTCAAATGATGTTGATTAAAAGCTTTAGTTATGTTGGCACAAACCTGATGCGACTTTAGATAACCCCACAAACAAAATTTTCACGGCGTCAAACCGCAAGATCACATAAATTCCACGTGAAACTACCGTGCCCTGAAAACAAAAGTGCAACGTCGATAATGTCCAATCATCTTATTCAGAGGAAAAAATTATTTTACTTAGCCTAGTCTTTCTTAAAAAAATATATAGGCCTCAGGCTTGAACAAATCCAAAGCAAACATTTATTTTCTCGGGAATGGGGATTTGGATTAGGAGATCATGGATCTCATCTAAATGGGTATTGTTTTATTCCAATTTCAAACTCTACTTGTTTCCAATCATTAAGATATACCTAAGAAAAGAATAGGAAAGGAAAGGAACCCACCTGCTGACAGTTATCTTGGTAAGAAGTAAAATAATTACGACGACCGAATGAGCAAAAAACGCGCTTGTTTCGATCAACCAAAAAACTTTACACTACATGAAAAGCATTTTGAAAAAGTCTCCTTTATTATTTGTTATACCAGAAGAAAAATTAAATGATATTGCAGGATCGTCATGTAATTAGTGCATGCTTGGGCTAAGTATCATAGGAATACTTTCTAGATTTTATTTTAATAGGTATAGTGGCGCAACAAGCCATATAATTTTGTTGAACTAAAAAGAAATAAAAAGCATGCATTCACAAAAAATATTTCTCAAAATTTGATAAGTCATAGCTGATTGGAAAAACACAGAACTAATAAACTTTTTAACAAATAGTTGATCAAAGTTCAATCTTGAGTGACGTCATATTTTTGTACTTTATACACTACCCTACGATCACAGCCATCAAGTTTCAAGCGTACCGAGGTCCAAGAATGAAATGCTCTAAAATTACTTTCGAAAGTCGAATAAAAGTTAAATCTCTGTCCATAGCAGGATTTTAATTCACCTTTTTCTTGCGACTTATAGGAACTTTAAGTCTCAAGTCTACTATGGTTTCGCATTAAAAAAAAAAAATTCGAAATAGAGATTTTAATCAAACATGACATTACGATGGTTGAGAACACGAAAAAATTGGGTCCTCCGATTACGTCTTTCTGTTTGTCCATCCCAAACCATTGGGTCCATTGAGTTCTTATTGCGAAATTCAGGTTTTTGGCACTATGCCTTTTTTCCTTTTTTTAGGACTTTGATGATCAAAAAAGTTATTGTGTCTATTTTTTGAATATTAAATATATATTGATTTTTTTTAAAATTCGATATCGTTATTAATAAGATCAAAATAAATGCATACGAAAAATATTTCTAAACTAAAATTGAGAAATTTTATACATAAAAACTTTGTTCATAAAAAACCCTATCTAACGATTCTGAAAACAAACACTTTTTTCAGGTACATTTTTCAATCTTAAAACACAGGACTCCCATTATGTAATTTTTCTGACGACAATGGTCGAAGCGATAACTGAGAACGATATCGTCAGAAGTTTGCTTTACGTAACACTATCCTGCATGCTGTCGTGTCGTCTAACATTGTTGCTGAATTTTATTTACAGATCTTATATAAACGAACCCGTTTGATAAATTAAACTTTTCGTCGAGGTTTCCGAAGTTGTTTCGTCCTTCTATGAGTTTTGGCAGCAATATTTGTCGGAAATTTCAAGTTACAAAACAGACCTCATATCGTACTGTTCTAATGTGTATTTTTGTTTCTGATATTTACAAAATCGTATTTTTGTTATTGTCCGTTCAAACAAAAAAAAATACTAAATAAATAATTGGTGTCTGTAGAACCATCACAGCTCCAGATTCTGGTCGAATTAATGAGCGAGCATCCAGAATTGGCAGGAGGATATATTGCAACTAGCTCGCAAGGGAAAGCAGGAGCTAAACAAAACTTGGTCAAATTAAGCTGCGAAACTAAAAGCCGATGGACTTTCAACAAAGACCGTAACAGTGTGGAGAAAAGTAAATCGTATTATTAAGTGTAAATTTATAAATAGCTGGAGGAATACAAAATTGGTTTTAAAAATTTGAGGTCCGTAAAGCTGAAAACACCACAATAGAATTTCGAAATTCTAATGATGGGGTGATTTAGGGCTCTTTTTGTGCTAATTTAGTGCTCTAATCCCGACTTGGTTCAAAAATCCCTTCCCCCTCAAACTTGTGGTATTCCCAGCTTGACGTCAAGCTGGAAACACCACACCTTTAAATTCTTAATTTCGAAACACAGGTGATGAGCGAATTTAGGACTCTTTTTGGGCTTCTAAGTTAGTGAAACTCAGTTTGGTATCTCAAGCCCTTACCCCCTTAATCACGTCACAAAGTTGAAATTTTTGGAGACTTTCTAAACCAAACAAAATTTTAAAATTCTAATGATGGGTAATTTAGGGCTCATTTTATTCTAGTTAAGTGCTCTTATCTTTTTTTGAACCCAGTCGGGATTAGAGCACTAAATTAGCACAAAAAGAGCCCTAAATCACCCCATCATTAGTATTTCGAAATTCGATTGTGGTGTTTAAAGCTTTACGGACCTAAAAATTTGGACTGATTGCAAATGAAGGGCCAAAAGGAAGGTCAGTCACAACTTGTTGTTGTTGAAAAAGACAGAGGTGTTTCATCTACAGAAGTCTCAATTACAGATATGAAGAATATGGAAAAGTAATTCAAAGTACTTCCCTTCGTACTGCAGTATCTGGAAGTAGTTCATGCATCTCTTAATTCTCTTCTACTTTTATAAAGTTATGTTTTAATTGTACTCGAAGTATTATAAAAATGAAAAATTAAGGCGAAACATTTTTCTTTGTCTGAAAAAATAAAACTTAAGGAACACAACAGAACGATAGCTGAATCGTTTTTATAGTGTCCGCGCTCTAAAGGGGTTATGAATACCCTTATAATGATTAAACACAGTGCGAGCAATTTGGAAAGGAGGATATGATAAGAAAGGAGAAACCGATGCACATTGTAATAAGTTAGAAATATAGAGTCAGGTCAGCATTCAACATTCGCGTAGTGCGGCTAAAGAAAGAATCTCTGTATTTAACAGTTCGTCCAAAATTGGGCTCAAAGGTAAATTGATGGGCATTCCTAGTGCTAGTATTACGATTGAATTGTTTAAAGGGAGGAATGCAACTGGCTATTTCGCTAGAGCATTGTTTACAAAAATAGCGATAAAACAATGAAAGGCATGAGACCTTGCGGCGGTGTTCAAGAGAAGCAAATGTTTTGGTAAGAGAACGATCTCCTATATCATTTTTAGAGCTCTTTTTTTCAATTCTATCCAAAGCCCCAATAATATGAGAGTTATACTCGAGTTTGGGACGAACAATAGCTTTGTAAATTATAGCCAGATCAGAAGGGGTAAAACACTTCTTGCATCTTCGAAGAAAACCTAAACCTTGGAAGAATTTTTGGCGATGTCAAGTATGTGATCACTCCCCAACAAGGGTATTGTGATGCACATACCTAGAACTGATAGTTGTTTAATCTTCTCGATGCAAGTAGCAACCATGGATAGCGGCATTGGGAAGGGTATCGCTTTTGTGACAGTAGAAAGCATAGAGTTTTCAAAGCTTTAAATTCTACACGGTTTTTGAATCCCCATTGAACAATGCTGTCAAAAGCAGAATTTAATGGGCTTATCATACGCCGTTGGTAGTCCACATCCAAAGAGCAAGGATGATTATCTTAAATGAATATGAAAAGCAGAGGATACTTCCATCAGCGAAACAATGTAGTGGGTTGGAAGTTTCAGACAAAAGATACTTTATCAATATAAGGACGTTTACGTTTAGATGAAGTTGTTTTTTATCATTCCGTGATAAAGAGATAAGAGCCCATTAAATATTTTCAATAGAATCTTTGGATACATAACCAAGTTCGTATGGCCCAGTCGTGGCTTTTATTTCAGTCGTATTTGTTTGGTCATATAAATTTCTACAGTACTAGGGATGCTTTTGCAAACAAGGCTATAATGATTCGTTTTCAAAATGTACGTATTTTAAATTTCTTCAAAATATGAAGTTTGTTTGTACTTTGTCGTTATGTTTTCATACAACATAAGTCTGCCTGTTTAGATGAACAAAATGCACCTAAATTAACAGCATCGTTCATTTTACCAGTACTTCTTGGTTTTTTATAATATTCATATTAATGTAGAGCAACTCCCCCCATAATGTCTGATTTCCTATGTCACACTCACAAAAATGCCGGTTTTAGCTCTTATAATGAAATCAAAGAAATTACAAATATCTAAGTCAATATAAGTCTGTATCTGTTTTTTTATTGGATAGCAGCTTTACTTTTATTCAAAAAGACATATACATATTTATATAACAAATAAACATCCATTCCATAGAAAACAAGAAGAATTATATATCAAAAAACATAGGTACACGAATGAGCATAGTCTTTCATCTACATTAACCTTGGGCTAAAACATGTTACTTTCTATGTAACTCTGGCTGGTGTTTATTTTAATGAAGCAACAAAATCATGCAAACAAACGCAAAATTACATAGTCCTTGCCTCAGGGGGATGCGTCGAACAAATTCATGAACAAACTTAACAAACATGCAGAACATCATCATCACAGGCGAGTACAACTACCGCCGCGCAGCGCCACCACCTCACCAATATGGTCGAGCATGTCATTTATATTAAAACAAAAACCATTACAACACAAACTTGATATATGTATTTATGTATATACCACCCATAACTGCCCCTGCCATTATGACCTGGCCTGGCCAAAGCCACTTGCCCTCTTCCTCTCACAACATCATCCCGTCAGTCAATGAGTTTTGTATACGCACCGTACACTAGGTACACCTATTGTAACGCTTCCGGCCATTCAGCAAACTACACAGGATACACACACAGGATCCTCTCTGATTCTGTGTTTTCCGGTCGCAGCTGAGTACACAGTCGGCCATCGGGCCAGGCCGATATTGTTGCGTAACGGTAGCGGGTGGCAGCGGGCTGAAATCGTAAGTATTATAGTTGACGCCATCACCCACACAATGTAGGTGGCGACTGGCGATGCTGCAAAAACATCATGTTACATCTATTTATCATGTTCCAGTCCCATAATTGTTGAATTTATAATTAAAATTTCATTGAGGTCCTGGCAGCCTACACCACTGTTACCGTTATAGCGAAAACACATCACACCGCACAACAACCAACAACCGCATTCAACTATATACACCGTGATAGAAAACTACATAATTATCCTGTCGCCTCGCTTCGTCTGTTTTGTGCGTAGAGGCGTGAATTCAACTGTGGTCCCGGGTCCTGGCTTTTGCGAGTGAGTGCGGCCAACACAATAACATCAACAACAACAAAAAAAACAATACAAGCGTTTGAGTGGTATTAAAATTGTGTTTGGCTAGAGGAGTGATTATGGCGTTAACATTGCTTAAATATATGAAGGTTTTTTTTTACGCAAAAAGGTGGTTTGCTTATCAGAGGCTTATAGCATAGGACTAGAGGTATTCTCATTTTAACGTTAAAATATTGATCAATTACATACTTAAAGCGTGTATTGGAGATTTCTGTGTTTCAAACTGTAAGTAACTCTTGCATTCTACCGTCGGAATAACTGACAAGTAAGCCTTAAACATAAAATTTGTTCTATAAAGTTCTATTTTTTTTTAAAATTCTATTGGTCAACATATTTATATATACACAATGTACATATGTATATATTCACATATTTGTTTGTATGTTCCCCACTCTATTAATGTTGATTTAATCAAGAAATAATATCACTAAATTTCAGAAATTTCAATTTAGTTTTGCATCAATTTTTGTTAAATAACAAAGAAATACGACTCATTTTTCAATTAGTTTTAATATTACGAAACAACACAATGTTTCCAGTACAAATTGTACGTCATTTTATTGAATTTATTGTGTTTTATTTTACAAGTTCTTTTATTTCAGTTTCAATTCTTCAAAAGCTTGATTCCGAATTGTTCAAAAACCTTTGCTTGTTTGAGTAACAGCTCAATCGCTATCAGACCCCTCTTTACCACTGGGCCCAGGCCCAGGGCCCCGCAATCACCAGGGGCCCCCACATTGCTAAAACATTACTTAACCTCTATTGGGCTATTTTCAAGAAAAAAAATATTTCGATACAATTTTAGTTGCATAATGAATTATCAGAATTCGTACTTTCCTTGCTGAACAACAACCTTTGCTGAACAAAAGAAGAAATCTAAACAACAGAAAGAATTAATTGAAAAATTACCAAAACTGACATCGTATTTCACTTCAATTGCAGTAGAAACGTCTGCAAGTAATAAATAATCAATCCATTAATCTCTACACTTATATACTTACTGAAAAAGGGACTTATATAGTCAAAAAAAAGGTTTCACATTATGATTTCATGAATAAAATTCGGCATTGCCAATGACGATAGAATCTATAACAATTTCCCATAGTAATTGCATATTTTAGACAAATAGACTTTCCATTCAATTTTTCAGCAATAAAGTACCGTGGATTTAACGGACTGTGGACACAACCATGAAATCTCAATTAATGCAGCTACAATGTGAAATTATAATACAAGGAACATTTTTGTTTATGAATTACAAACATCATTGTATTCGTAGGAGTTCAGACTTATTGTGAGTTTCACTTTTATAGATTTCCGTCCAGAAAATATATCAAATTACATATAAAATTTGTATTTTTTCTGAAATCCAAAACAGTGAAGCTCGCAATAGGGGTTATTATTTAATTCAGAATTAGCTATTCTATTATGCTTTAGGAATTTCTAATGATACACCAATTTATAATGTTAGTATGTATGGAAATTCAGAACAGAGCTGCTCTTAATAAAACAAATCAAGGTATAGTTACGATCTCTTAATTTTTACTTATTCATTGTTTATTTTCAAAGTCCAGTTCTACACAGAAATTTCAATGAGCTTTGATGCCTAGTGTCCAAACTTAGCTTCATTCGTAAAAAGAAATTAAAAATGTTCAAACACACATTTTTATTTCATTAGTCAGTTTCTTCAGAAATATTTATACATTTATTTTTATTTAAAAAGGGTGAGCTGCATGACAATAAATCGTCATCTTCCCAAGAATTTTCGTCTGCCACATCTCCTAAAAGTTCCGGAGATGAATCAAAAAGCCAGGGGTAGGGCCCTAATCATGAAACTGCAACAACTTGGATTGTAGCTGTTGTAAACTGCAACAACAATTAGAATTGTAGCTGTTGTAAAGTTTTTAGCTTCGAGAGGGCTTCCATTTCGCGGTGACAATGAGATCCTCGGATCTCCCAATAACGGGAATTGTTTGGGATGCATTAAGTTGCTTAGCGAGTTTGACCGGTTTCTCGCAGATCATTTAAGCAAATTTGGAAATCCAGGAAGTGGTCATGCATTTTTTCAGCAAATATCTGTAATGAATTTATTCATCTCATGGGAAGACAGGAAAATGGCAAAATATTTTTCAATTAGCGTTAATATTCTCATGTTGATCAACTAACATTTATTATTCGCTACGTAAAACGAGCCTGTTGAAATGTTTTTGGGCTTTATTCCAATTAACGAACATAGATCTGATTATTTAGCGGAAACCATACTGAAGTTTTTGGAGGATCATGACATTTTGATAATAGATTTCAGAGGCAAAAGCTACGACAACGCAGCAAATATGTCAGGAAGGTTTTCTGGTCTGCAGGCAAGAACAAAAGAAAAATGTAAATTTAACACTTTTGTACCATATGCAGGGCACTCATTAAACTTGGTAGGAGTGCATGCCGCTGCGTGTGTCTTAGAAGCGACCAAATTCTTTAACATTATTCAAAAATTGCATAACTTCTTTTCGGTATCTTTTTATCGATGGAGTATGTTGAATGCTCATTTAGGTTCAAAAAAGTTTTAAAGAGTCTTTCTCAAACAAGATAGTCGGCGCCTTATATAAAGGTCATCAAGAAATTGAAGAATCTTTGATGTCTATAGCAAACGATTTAGGACAGGCACGAGAGGCCAGAGAGGAAGCATTTAGTCTTTGCAAAAAAATGTCCAAGCTTGAATTTACCATACTTATAGAACTTTGGAACTCTGTATTGCAAAGAATTAATAAATCAAATACTATACTTCAAAACCAAAATATTACAATGGATGTTGCAATAAATTTGCTGAGTGCAATAGATGAATTTATAATTGGGCTCAGGGACAATTTTAATAACTTTGATTCATCAGCCAGACAAAAAACCCGGATTCCGAATATAAGGACCTTTCTGAAAGGATGAGGTGCAGAAGCTCACACCATACTTTTTTTGACGGCTCTGGACCCTCAATAATTACTGGGAAAGAAAGATTAAAAATTGAAACCCTTCTTCCCATTGTCGACACACTAAGCGTTCATTTGAAACAGACGAAGATTGGCCAACGTTTTGACTGTTTTTTTTTTTTCGATTAAAAAATCTGAATTCAGAAGACTTAAAGAGAACTGCGGAACTTTTGCTAAATTTTACAATGAAGATGTGAACGGAGATGAACTACATGCTGAATGCCTGTATTTAAAACACTACTTGAAAATTAGTTGACATGAAAATAAATTATATTTTTTTAAAAACTAATGAAATTGAAGATGAATTTTCAAATGTTGAAATTACACTAAGAATTTTCTTCAGTATTAGTTGACCAATTGCAGTGAGGAACGTTCCTTCTCTAAATTAAAAAGAATCAGTAACAAACTCAGAGCTACAATGATTCAAAAAAGATTGACATGTTTGTCGCTGATGTCAAGAAAGCGACATCCTCAGAGGCATAGATTTTAAAGATGTAATCAATGATTTTGCTATTCTCAAATCAAGAAAAAGACCCCTTCATTAAATTTTTGTTTATTTTATTTTGAATTTTTATATGAAATATTTATTTTTTGTTTTTATTTTTACTTTGTTTATGTTTATGTTTTAAATGCTGCAATAGCTAATTATCTTTTTAATGAATTAAAAATAATTTATTTATTTCAAAAACAAAAAGAATAAATATCAATTCAAAGCTATGTGATTTTTTCTGTATACCTTTATTACATAACATAACATTTTTATATATTCATAAAGGGGCCCCATTTTCGAAAAGTGCCAAGGTCTCCCAAAAGGGTAAAGACGGCCCTGAGCGCTATGTATGAACTTCAAACAAATGGTAATAGTTTAAACGGTTAAGAACACAAAATGTTACAAGCTTGTCAGATATGGAAGGTCAATTAACTTTTGTCAGTAGTCAGGGAAGCTCTGTGATTGACCATAGTCTCGTAGGCAACGAATGGAATGAGCATATGATTGACATGAAAATAGAGACTGTACCGTATTGAGACCAGAAAAAGCTCAAGAGACTAGGGTTATAAATTCCCTACCGAAACTGAAATGGAAACCGACAAATGAGATGAAATATCAAGCAAGGCTTGATATCTCACTGCTGAGTCAAAGAAATTCTGATTTATCCAAGCTGGATAAAATAATCAAGATGTCATATCCAACCTTAGCTGCCAACAGCAAAGCTCGGGAGAACTACGTAGAGCCAAGGTCTGATGTAGACTTAGAGCATACAGATATTCGATTGATTGCTACTTCAAAAATCAATATTTGTTGGCTAATAGATCTTTCAAGGCAATATGTAAGCTAAAGAAGGCAGCATTCTTCAAAGCTGAATCCAAGAGATTAGCGTCTTGTAAAAGAGCGGAAAGAAGTTTTGGAACCTGGCAAAGCAGCTAAACGCAAAATAGTTTTCAATCAATTTTAGGATAGGTTCTGATCAGCTGGCAAATCACTTTCAGAGTTTGAAGAGAAACTTGTTTTTCAATACGCTACTCAGGCCTTAAAAAATTAAACTCTTGATGCTGCAATAAGACACCAAGAAGTGATTTCAGCTGTAATGGAACTTAAAGATGGGAAATCATGCGGCAGACAACTAATCAAACGGCTGACAACAATATATAACAACGTCATGTAAACAGAAATGATACCACTAGAATTCAAGGAGTCCATCATTTTCCCGATTCATAAGAAAGGGAGCTTGGCCGAGGTGTCTAATTATAGAGGAATATCCTCTCTAAATCCTTCATATAAAATATTCACGCTGAATTTGTAAAAACGTTTTAACAAATGGAAAGAAGACAACAAGCTCTTAAAGGAGATTCAATCAGGCTTTAGGACAGGTTAATTGACGGTTGACCACATTTTTAACCAAAAAAGTATCGCGGAAACATTCCTGAATAAGAACAAGAAGCTATATACGTTTTTCGTTGACTTTAAATCTGCATTTGATATGATCGATAGACGTGCGCTTATCTACAAGCTGTATAATAACGGAATATCATGGAAGTTCGGAAGAGTTATACAGAATCAATATGCAGATACAAGCATAGACTTCGCCGGACAAATAATAAAAGCATTTCTGTTTGCGGATGACATTGTTCTTTTCGCAGCATCAGCTGAATCATGGCAGTTAATGATAAACCGCCTGTATCAATATTGTCAGTTTTGGAGTTTGATGGTTAATCTTAATAAGTCCAAAATTTTGATTTTTAAACGAGGAGGAGGCCACCATTCAGTGAAAGAAAAATGGTTCTATAATGGAGAGGTCATTGAAGTTGTGAAGGAATTCAGATACTTTGGAGTTCACTTAACGAAAAATTTGAGCATGGAAATTCATCTGAGAGAGAAACTAGTTAAGGCTAAAGGTGCAATTATTGCAACTTGGAAAAAATGTTTTTCTTACAAAAGTATAGCACAAAGCAGTAAGTTTAAGATATTTGAGCTGAGAAACTTCTCCGATACTTTTTTAAACGAATTTTTAGACTGCCATCAATTATACCCAACTATGTTGCTATATTGGAATCAGGATTATCACCTATTTTCATACGAACCCTAAAAATGCAAGTCGATTACATCTTCGGAGCTATGAAGATGAGCAATGATAGGCTTCCGAAGATAGCAGCGCTTTAAGTAATACGAAACAAAACAAGCTGGTGTGATGATTGCATAAATTTGGCAAGCGAATGTGGAATGGGACTTAACCTTTTGTGTAATAAACAGGATGATTTAAGAGCTTTTTATACCAGCTCATTTCCGCAATGGACATAAAACAACGATAGAAATACTTGAATGACGCCACAATATCTATATACAGACAGCTCTTTGTTGGAAGATGTCTTGTACTAAAAAACTAGTTCTTTGGTAGCGAAATACTGACGCAAAATCAAGTTATACTCTTGCTTAACAATATGGAAGTTAAAAAATTATATAAATTCTGCAGGCTTGCTCTTCTCTATAGAAGAAGAATTATAAATGAAAGTTTCTAAATATATTATCAATCATGTTACCTTTTTTATGATTTGTCAACTAGGCAGACGGCAGTAAGGCCATGTTTTTTTTTTTTGGAAACTTTGTAATCAACGTTATCAAAAAAAACCAAATCTAAACCAAATCTAATCATAGTTAATAATCCACAGCTAAAAAATTGTTAAAAATATTATTGACATTACTTCGTCAACAAATTTTAAGCACTCAAAATTATGGAAGTATAGCAAGTGTTGAAAAATGCTATCCGAGTTCAAGGGTTTAATCACTATTTTGCAAATAAGAGGTTTAATTTTTAATATTTCAGCTGTCACTTTTACAAAAAAGAACGACGCTGGGATACGACCCACACTGATAACTTTTTTCTTGTTCTCCAAATACTTCAGTCCAAACCCATTTTCTATCAGTTTTTTGTTTGATTTGTTGGTTTTCGTGTTTTGTTAAAAAAGTTGTAAGTTGATTTTTTCTAAGAAATGAACTAAAAATTGCAAACAATATTTTGCACATGATAAAATTGTTGAATTTCATAATTTTTTCTGGTTGGCTTTCGACTACAAAATAAATTTTTATCAACTTTTAGTAATGTTTTATTAGGTTTTTATTTTTAGTAAAAGAAAACTGTCAATTCGTTTTTTCTCAAAATGTAACCAAATGTCTAAAACGTTATTCTTCGTTGCATACAATTATTTTGGAGATAAAATCGTTTTTTTGTTCGTAAAATATTCGAGAATTTAATGAATTCAAAATTTTATAAATTTGGTATCACGTCACAATCTAATATACAAAATTCTAGTGTCACAGTGTTAGTTCCCATACTCCTCCGAAACGACTTAACCAATTTCAATGAAATTTTACATATACATTTAGTATGTCTGAGAATAGGTTTTTATCTATTTTTTATATTCCTAAGTGGTATTGTTTAATTGTATCAACATCACACACGGTGCAACGATCTTACGATACTATTCAGAGAAGCTGCGTATAATGAAACATTGTTTGCTATTGAGGATCTTTGCATTATCATTGTCAACTTACTACTCAGTGATTTCGGTATGCATTCACTAAATCGTGATTGTTGCTCTCAATGAATGAAGAACAAAGAACCATTTATGACCACATCATGCTCGCAGTTTCGGCAGGACAAGAAGGATTTTTTGGGTGGAGCTGACAAAACATTCCTTATTTCTCTAATTCTTGCTGAAATACGATCAAATAATGGTATCGCATTCGCTGTTGCATCTTTTGGTATTGCGGCAACATTTTTGCATGGAGTTAGAACAGCTCAGCGAGTATTTAAACTGCCACTAAATTTTCAAAATAACCCAAACGCGGTATAAAAAAAACAATCATTCATGGCCACAGTGCTAAAATAGTGTCTAAATATCATCTGGAATGAATACACTATGGCTCACAAACATTCGCTTGGGGCATTGAACAGGACATTTAAGGATATGCAAAACAATGAAGGACTGGCATTCTGTTATTCCTTTCAGGTGATTCCAGACAAAGACTTTCCGATATTTGGATGTCACTACATATGTAACCAGGAGACTTGGTGTCTTACAAATCTATTGATACAGTTTCTGATGCTACCAAAGGCGTAAATTATGCAACTGAGTTTTTGAACTCATTGGATTTACCAGGCATGCCACAGCATAATCTACAACTGAATGTTGTCAGTCATTTTGCTTTGTGCAACGGCACGAAAAATATAATTTAAATTTAAGCCATAATACAAAATGTTATTTTAATATTTTGACACCGTTTACAGTGTTCTATATCTTTCCCACTTATATTCCACATCCTTATACATTAACAATAAGTTATTTATTTCTAGCAAAATATTCTCTAGAAATTGTTTATATGACGAAACAACGTGTTTCGGGTCAGCTAGTAATAATATACAACTTAATTGACGACGCTAGCTTTACTGGTTAGGGACATATTTTGGGATACCCAAAAGTTTCACTTTTTTTTTAAATTGCTATTGTAAAAAACACCCACTTAATTTGTTTGACAAACTTTCTTTCTTTCTGTATTATTATCTGTATAACAAAATTTATTTTAAGCAACTGGTTCTTAAGATATGGATGACGAAAAATGGTTCCCGAACGTACAAACGAACGTACGTAGACACGGACGCATAGACATTTATTTAAATTCTAGGAACCTTGAAACGTCATGAAAATGTCAACATTTTCAATTAGACAGATCGGAATACTCAAAGAACAACTGAGAATTTTGCAGGTGTAGGCCTTAGGGTTGTCGGAAATCCAAGTTTGTCAATGCATCGTCGATCTTTGGAATAAGGCTGTAATAAACAACATTTTACGTTATTTTCAATATAGCGACTTAGGTCTTAAGAGTTTTAAAGTTCAGTTAATATATGAGAATTCAAGGTCCTAGAAATTCATCATAATGACTTTTATTAAAAAATCACCTTCGGAGATAAGACCATTTATTTTCACCTCAGAGGCTACGTTAGTAAGCAGACCTGTCGCAAATCAAAAATGAGGCTGGTGCACCTGTTACTCGAAATGAATTGAGTTACCAACCTATGACTCATGATTTTTTATGCGAGACATTTAAAAACATTGATGTGGACTACGTTTATTTTCAAGAAGATGGCGGGAAGCGGAGAAAGTTGCGGCCACACACAAAAAAACGTACCCTTTCAATCCAAATTTAGTCAATAAATTATTTCCAAAATAAATTTTAATTTGAAAAATGTGCTTTTTTGTTTTGATAACGATTTTTTCTTTAATTTTGTATAAGTTATAAAATTCTCAATGTTCTATTAAAACACCAAGTTCTCGATAGATTCAATTCATTACTCCTAACGAAATAATTGAAAAAGGAAACATTTTTTTTTTTTAAAGGCTAACGATCTTTTATTTAGCCCAAAGTTTGTAGTGTGTGTTGGCGTATAGATGTTTGAGTTCCTTAAGGGTATCAATTATAATTAGATGCAAAACATTAAAATCTTTCTTCCAACCTTTTTCTGTTTTTTTGTTTGATGTAAATGTATAAACCTTTTTGCCAAATGATGAAAAATATCCATTAATTAGCTGCAAAATGGTCGTTTTCTATTATTATAGGCATGTAATTAGACCGTTTTGAGAACATTGAAAGCTGTCAATCAATTAATTTCCTTTTTAAGAGCCTTTTAAGTGCCTTATATCGTCGTCGTTCTGAGCCATTTTTTGAGACCAAAAGAATTAAATAGCCAATAGAGTTAATTTCGCATTTTGTTTTTATATTTCGATTTATTATATCATCTCTTCAATTGGAATCTCATGGTTTATACGAGTATCTTCCCCAAATTGACACAAAACTATCAAAACGTGGCAATTAAAGTATAGTTATACGTATATACAGTAGCTCTGATAGTAAGTAGATATTCAGGTAAAGGTTTATTCAAATTGAAAGCTTTTAATCTAAAATCTATGTCGGTTGTCATGTTGTTCGACACATCAAGGATATTTTGCTCTCTCTTCGAAAATGACTTGCACTTAATTAGTGTTTTGTGGTGGATGTGTGGTCTCTTATGTATATTTACCTGCATACATTATATACATAATGCATATATAATGGTCTTCTATTACTTATTGTATAAGTGATGCTGTGATCAAAATTAATCCTTAGGATTTGTCCATCAATTTATTGGCTGCCCGCATTCAATATTGGAAATTCAACTTCTAATTATGCTTTGATTACAATATTCAAGTGCTTTATGGTTTGGCATGTTGACAGATCCTTAATAGATGGCAATTAAAATCACTTGGTTCTTAATTTGGTGTAGAAAGAAAATATAAAAGGAATTAGTCAATCTTAATCTTATGCCTGATGTTATATGATTTGAAGCTGCAATTCATTCGATTGCTTAGTATAAGAAATTATTGTTGTTGTATTAGATTTTTTAATTAACAACCTGCGGTGGCAATAAGCGTTTTTAAAATAGAAAAGTAGTTAACGTGAAATATCAGTGTACATTGGTCTTAAAATTTTGTATACCAAAATAATATCGAATAAATAAAATAATATCGAAAAAATAAATTCTACATTCTTAATGTACGGTTGTAAAAGAATACCTATACCAGCAAGTCATATCCTGAGTTAAAGGCTAAGTTGATGGGCATTCTTGAGATTGTGAAAATAAATATATATACATAGAGAGATATTGATAAATGCAAAGGGGTTCAAACGATGTACAAGTTTCGGTATAAAGTCTATCATTTTCAAAGCTTTATTTTGCATTCAAAATCAGCAACAGAATTTTAAATAAACAAATACCTCAAGCATAATACATAAAACTTATGTGCACTCGCATTTTTTCATACATATGAACATAATATTGCACATATATACATATAATTTCTATGTAATTCTGTATCTTTTGTTATTCGAAAACATTTGTCTAATAAAAAATTCCGTAGATTTCTTTATGTATCCGTTTGAATATGGGAGTAGAATTATTACCAATGGAAGCTTTTAGAGAGGAATTCCTGTCCCAGCATAGCTTGAAGATAAATTATGTAAGCAAAGTACATATATACAAAATCGGAAAACTTGACTTATAATTACCCTTAATTGAAATAAAAGAATATCTAATGAAGCGCGTGTATTACGACATCACGACATTACGAATGCACTTTTCTTATGAAGGACGAAGAATGCGTTTTTTTGCCGGAAAACAAAGTCTCTTATTTTCCTTCGCAATAAGAAAAGATACTGCATTTATTGAGGGAGGGTGGAAAGTAAATATTTTTTTTTTTATTTGCCTAAAATAAAAAATATCTTGTACTTGAAAGCAAAGACTAAACAATTCTTGGTAAAAAAATCTGATATACCACAAAACATACGTTTTTCTCAATATTTGTTTTTGAATAAAAAGTTATTTATACAAATGAATTGCTCTTGTCTAATTGGGTTGACAGGCAAATGCAAAAGTATTTAGATTTATGAAGATGATACATAGCATATTTACTTTTATTGTACCTTAAAGTATGACTTCTAAATTTCATAGCTGAGCGAAAATATGAAATAGGCAGGGTTTTTCAAAAAGCAGTTATGTATGTATTTAAAAAATGAATATTTTTTAAGAAAAATCAGTGGATGCTAATTTCATTGTAAATTAAGTTTGTTAAGTTACTTTTGTGTGGCATGTAGCGAAAGAATTATTGAATTTAAACGTTATCCACAGCAATATCTCCCAATTCCGGGCACATACAATAATTAGTCATAGCCCGGTAGAGCAATCCTTTCACTGAACCAGTTGTATCACCCTAATTTTTGAATAAGTTAGGTCCCATGCTACCACCAGTTCTAAAACCGCACCAAATACCGAAACTTTGTAGATAAAGAAGCTTTTCAAGAATTATTATAACACTTATTTAGTAAGCCTCATCAGTAAAGATGATTCTTCGATCTGAAAATCTGAATCATTTTGATGCGTTTCAATAAGCCAATCCGTTGATGCATATTAACAGGCCTGAGTTCTTGTGTTGATTAAACTTTAAATGCCGTAACATTAGTTGTGGAATGTCTTATTCCAGAGATCGATGAAAAATCGACAAACCTGTGTGATATCGTTAATTCTACGGGCTACGACAGTAATATTTTTAGCCGATTTTAAGCGATGTACAGGGTTTTGATTTTACTCATCACTTTTGATCCCACTCACCACTAACTATAACTTGTACAAAAAGGAAACATACCAGTTTCACAATTGCACAAAACTCAAATATGATTTTATTTTGCAAACTGTAACTGCAAACATTTCAACATTTTTGTTGTGAATTTTGAAAATTTCAATACGTCTATAGTTTTTGAATATCATATTCATATAGTTTCATTTATAGTAGTGGTGTAGGTTTAACTTTTCAACTTCAAAAGTAAGTTCCAGTAAAGAAACTGGTCGTACCCGTTGTATGATGGTTAGTGCGTTGGACTGTCATGCGAGAGGTCTTCAGTTCGATCCCTGCTTGTGCCATCTTAATTTTTATTCACGGGACTGCCTCTTCCAAGGAATTGACAAATTCTGCAAGAGTAATTCTCGTCATGAAAAAGTGCTTTCACAAATTAGCCGTTCGGATTCGGCATATAAACTGTAAGTCCCCTTCATCCCTGCAATTACTCGCACACAGAAATGGTTAAGAGTTGTAATTTATTTATTTAAAGAAACTGGTATAGGTTTTTGCGCCCAAGTCATTAAATGACATAGGGCTCAAAAAAGAAACGTCGTACAAGATATCATTAAGAAAACGTCAAAAAGCCCATAAAAGAGTCAGCGACCCACACTGATAACTTCCCATCCCGTCTGCCGATTTTTCTTGCTTAAAAGGTTTTTGATTTTCTAAGAATGTTGTTAGTTGAATTATTCTAAAAAAAATTAAAAATGACCAACAATATTTTGAGCATGATGAAATAGTATGATTTCAAAATCTATTCTTGTTAATGAGATTTTTAGTCGAAAGCCTATTTTTACTAAATTTTCGTAGTATTTGCGTACTTTTTATGGTAGACTTTAATTTTTTATGAAGAAACTAGACTGTTGGATTTGTAAGCACAATTTACGGAATGTCGAAAACAATATTTTCTGTGAGATGTAATTAACTTGAAGCCAATATTTTCTTAATTTCTAAAAAGACATTTGTGCGGAAGTAAATTTTTACCAAGTTTTACTATTGTTTTTTTTAAGATTTTTACTTTTGTGTAAAAAAATATCAGTTCTCAAAATTTTACCAGATGTCAAAAATGTTATTCTTCCCGAACGTACGTACACACTTACGCACAGACATCTCTCTACAAACCTTTTACTTAGACTCTAGGATCCTTCGAGAAATGCAAATATTTTCAATTCAACAAATCGGGCCGATTACAATAACGTTCTATGGGAAGTTAAGCCATTGCGGGCAGAAATCATTTTGCCCCTTTGTTGGTACGATCGGTCATTTTTATTTTCAGCATTGGTCATGCATTTTTTTCAAGTGGCAAACGTGTCTCTACTGGTTCTTGAGCTATAGACGACGAAAAAAACTTCCCGAACGTACGCAAAGAATATCAAATCTCAGATTTGTATTGTTCTAACCTTACACCAGATTCAAAGCGCCATCGCCTTCACCAACAACGACACATTTCGCCCATTCTATTGTTCCGAATACAATCTAAAAAGCTTTTATTTCGACTCTAGGGACCTTGAAATGTCGAGAAATATCAACATTTTTAATTCAATTACAATAACTTCCTTTGGGAAGTTAGTAAATTGTCATATTCTCTTCACTATCTAACTATTGTCCAATTGCACTTGCATCCCTTCTTTCCAAAGTCATGGAAACGCTGATTAATTTTCAGCTGAAGAAATATTTGAAGAACGGAAGATTCTTAATGGTTTTCAATATGGTTTTCGTTGTTATAGGTCCACTGGTGACCTCATGGTTTATCTCACCGAACAGTGGAACAAATTTTTGCATCGTCTTGGAAGGAGTAAGATTATTGCATTCGATATTTCAAAGGCATTTGATAAAGTTTGGCACCAAGCTCTCTTATCGAAAATGTTTGCATGTGGTATTGATGAATCCCTATTTCTTTAGGTTAGGTTATGTTAATGTGGCTGTTCATGATGGAATCCAACACACTTAGGCCAGTTTAATGACTAATTATGATAACACATGAATCTTGATGCATAATGGAACCAGTTTGAGCCCATTACTTTGGGTTAAAAATTACCTTTCGGACCGTTCAATTCAAGCAGTAATATACGGGTTCAAATCTGATACACACAAAAATACGCTGGTGTTCCCCAGGACTCCGTTTTGTCACCAATGCTCTTCCTTATTTTTATAAATGATCATTTGTCTGAAATTTTTAACCAACTAAATTGTTTCGCTGATGACAGTACACTCAGTTTTTCATATTCGTTTTTAGATTCTTATCCTTGTTCTTCGGATGTGGACTACTAACGGCAGCCCGTGATAAGCTCATTAAATTCTGATCTTGACAGTATTGTACATAGGAAATGCTCCCACTTGAGTCTCTTGGACAGAATTCATAAGAGATAGATGATAGGCGACCGTTGTCATACGGAAACTTTTTCATCTCTGGAGCACCGTCGTAAGGTTTCACGTCTCTCATTATTTGATCGCTACTTCCATAAGAAATGCTCTAATGAAATAGCCAATTCCATTCCTCCCGTCAAACAATTCAACCGTAATACTCGTTCTTTTAGGAAAGCTCATCAGCTTACCCTTGAGCCCAATTTCGGTCGTACTGTGAAGTACAGAGATTCTTTTTTTAGTCACACGAATGTTAAATAAATTCAAAACCAATGTGCACCGGTATCTCCTTTCAAATCCTGTCCTTCTTTCCTAATTACTCACACTCTGTATAATCATTATAAAGGTATTCATATCCCCTTGAGTGCGCGTACAATATAAACAAAACTGAATAACTAACATATTTTTTAATCTTGACCGCTTAGAGCGAACGTTAAATAAATAAATAAATTGGGTGGCGTAACAGTCCTTTGCGAACTAGGGCCTAGTGACTTACAACTCTCAACCATTCCTGTGTGCGATTAATGTTGTCAGGAATATAGTTGACCTACAGTTTATATGCCGAATCCGAACGGCTAAATTAAGCAAGCAATTTTTCATGACAAGAGTTACTCTTGGAAAATTTTTCAATTCCTCGCAAGAGACACTACCCGTGAAAAGACTTTAGATGACATAGGCAGGGATCGAACCCAAGACCTCTGGCATGACAGTCCAACGCACTAACCATCATGCCACGGGTACTAACCGACCTAACGTTGGAATTTCATAAAACACAATAAAGTTTTCACGCCCAAAGGTTCGGTAATATTACCCAAATCGTACAACAACAATAATAAAATTGTTTTGGGTGCTATGACATTTTTAATTTGGGCGGAAAGAAAAACTACCAGAGTTATCATCTTCGGACATCCAACCATTCATAAGATTATTATTATAATATTACTGCAATAAGCTGTGATACATTTAACAAAGTTTAAAATTCAAACTGTCATGTCGTCCTCGTCGGTGGTACGAACATTTTCACAAGTATTTCACTCCTAAAAACAACTTTCTCTTATTCTCTAAATGATAAAACTTCAACAAACATTTCAGAAATCTATGCAAAAATATTTGTGTAAGACTTCGAAAATGTTTTTTGCATTTTTTGAGAAAAAACTTCTTCTAAAAATAAATACAACTCCAACGAACCCTTTTGAAGCAGACTCCCCATGTTAAGTTATATACTCCTACATAACAACATGACTAAGATCGAAAAAAAAAGAAAACAAAAACTGGAAAAAACTTTGTCATGTGTGTTGTCGTCAGATTTGTATTGTTCTAACCTTACACCAGATTCAAAGCGCCATCGCCTTCAGAGTAAGAGCAACACCAACAACGACACATTTCGCCCATTCTATTGTTCCGAATACAATCTACGAGCTCCAGAATTCCTTTCTTCCATGAAACAAATAAGGTGCCTAATTGTGTGGTATACATTGTTCCCGAGTTATTTCTTCTCCAACCTCCCGTTGCAGCAGCAGCACCACCACCACCCGATCCCAGCTTCTGTACGTATGTTGTTGAGATTTTAAACATTTGAAATTATCATCAAACTTCTGCAAAAACGAAATACAGCACGTTTATACGAATATGCTGCTTTTGGATTAGACATCCGGAAGCACATAGTCGCGTTCTCGGTCGGTGCAAATGTTTTTGGGACTGAGAAATGTCCCACAGCGGCAGGTCTGTGCCTAGAAAAAGGGTATTAGAGAGCGTGTTAACCCTTTAATTTTTCTAAGAAGCAAATCAAGTCGGTACCCACTAAGATTTATTTTTACAAACATTGTTTAATTTCAAAATCATGCACAACTTCGAAATTTTTTAGCAGGTGGACATATCGAACTATGACAAAGTGAAATAAGGCCAAATTATTTTGAGAAATAAGACCAACTTATTTCTACGTTGTTAGTGGTAAGTGAAATAAGGCCAATTCTTGAACGTTGATCTTATTTTACTTGGCTTTATTTCAGGACACCGTTTAGTTATAGAAATCATTCAGCGTATCAGTGACACTTAAATTGATTTGGAGCTTTTTCGCTTTGGCTATACTTTATAGATGTTTATTAAAAACCCCTTAAAATACTTCTTGTGGGTAAATTAGGCACGTCCTTGCATATGTTGTATAACTACATATATCCTAACGCAAACACCCTCCAACAAAAAGTGATACGAAAAAATCTATTTAACGAAATATTTCATTTCGGTTCGTTGCTGTTTTTGAATTTTAAAAAGGAAAAAGGAACTCCAATTGAATTTCCCGCCGCCCTAACCATTTCATAGACTATACTCGTACCTTCACTCATTACTACCATTACCTACATATAATTAAATCCTGGATGCTGAAGCTGACGAGGACGATGACTACGACAACGACGACGACGCTCCGACTACAGCTTCAGATACAGCTACTCGGATGAGCTGGGAGGTATTTTTCAAAACAGGACCTTTGTGCAAAATTTAAATAATATACTAAAAATGTGTATTATCTGTGAATGCATAAGAGGGAAAAACTTTTGCTCGGTGCAAAGTTAACCAAACAAAACACAGCTCCAAATAATTTCGTTTAATTTTTTTGTTTTGTTTTTGTTGTTATTTTAACTTTTTTTGGGGAGGGGGAGGTTATAGGGTTGATGGTTGTGAGGTTTTGGCAGAGTAACGTGGAACTTCTCCTACATGTGTGTGCATTTCGTTTGTTTTGTCATTACATTTGTCCCCCAGCCACTTTAAATTATTTTACTTCCATTAGCATGGTTGGATAAGGATTAAGGACATTATGTTAGGTATGGCTATGAATTTAGTTTAAAAAACGAATAGGTAGGTGTTTACTGTTTATGTACTCGATTACGTATATTTTTGAAGGATGTTCTTTTGTATTGCTCGAACAAAGAATAGTGAGAATACAAAACAGTATTGTTTAAGATGTTTTATAAAGACAGAAACTCGAAGGACGCATTGCGACTAAATGCAGATGTGAGATCATTTTAATTATATCCAAATTATATATAAATTATTTATTTGTCTTTATAGAATGACAAAATATTTTTTGTTTTTTTTCCGAGTGTATAATGAATTGCATAGTTATTTAATATTATTAAAATTCATGGGTAGATTTAAAATCGACTTTTGTTGCAAATACATTTGTATTTCCTTAAACTTAAGCTTAAACTCATTTATATTGCAAAATTTGTAAAACAGAAATCAATTAAGAAATAACGTGTAGGGGAACAAGGAGCGGACAGTTTTCACCGGTGCTTTAAGGAATATTTTGTGCTATACTCGTTGTTTTGGAGAGTAGTTGATAACGAAAAAATATTGTAATTCCATGAACTGAGAAAGGATGAGCTTATTTTGGAAAAACATCAACGTCATGCATCAGGTACAACGATGTGAGGAGCTAAAACCTACTATGGCACAACCGACTTTTAGTTTTTGTCCACAATCGAGCGACTCGGAGACAGTTAGCGGTGGAATACTAATCGCGGTAAAAAACTACCTTATATGCACTTTGGTTGATACTTTTCATCTTTCTGACGTCGAAATGCTATGTATTAAAATCAAATTGGAAACAGGTTATCTATTTATCATCTCAGTATACATACCTCCAAGATCTACCAGTTTTGTCTATGAGAATTGCATGCATTTAACTGAGAAGATCCACGACCAAATGGAACTCAATGATGAACTGCTGATCGTAGGTGATTTCAATCTTCCGAACCTCAACTGCACAAAATCATCAGATTTCAACTATTTTACACCTATCAGTCCAACGAGCACCAATGAATTCACAATTATTGATGGTTTAGCTTCTTGTGGACTTGTTCAATTCAATGGGGTTGCCAATCAATACAACAAATATTTGGACCTAATATTTTTCTCCGACACGATAAATACTGACGTAGCTGTATCTCCAGCCGATGTTAAACTAGTAGAAGAAGACCGTCACTATCCAGCTTTAAATATATCACTGAATATAAATGTGCGCAATATCCCTAATACATCAAATGAAAAACTTGAATTCAATTTTAAAAAACGTAACTTTAATGAACTAACTAACTTATTGTGTAATGTTGACTGGAATCAACTGCTCCTAAATCGTAATATTGATGACATGTGTTTAAATTTGTATAGTATTATTTTTAACTGTTTTTATGATACTACGCCATTACGGAAATCTCGCTAAATCTAAAACTCCGCCATGGTTTGACACTGAATTAAAAAACTTAAAAAATAAAAGAAATAAGGCATGGCTAAAATTTGGTAAAACTAGATCAGAAGAAGATTTCAGGATTTACTCCGAACTTAAAAATATTTTCATTGACTACTCCAATATTCTATACTCTGACTATATTATAAAAATTGAAAATGAATTGAAACAGACCCCAAAAAACTTCTGGGATTTCGTGAAAAGTAAAAGAAAAACTGACGGTTACCTAAACTCTATGTCTTTTAATAACACAACAAGTCATGACTCCCAAATAATTTCAAATATGTTTGCTAATTTCTTCAAAAATGCTTTCGACGTGCCTACTTCTTTTCAAATTCCCGATTCGTTCTTTCCAGCCCAAAATTATCCACACCTTAACTCACTTGACTTGACAATATGTGAGGATTCGTTGTGTCTCAGAACTTGATGACTGTTTTCACCCTGGCCCTGATGGAGTACCATCATGTGTTTTAAAAAAATGTGTCTCATTTATCGTACCCTCTGTTTGTTTTGTTCAATGAATCTCTTAGAAGCTCAGTTTTTCCTCTATTATGGAAAAGTGCATTTATATCTATATATTCCAAACTATTTGAGTCTATTATCTGTAAGATGTTATCCTTTAATTGTAATTCAATTGTATGTGAAAATCAACATGGTTTCGTCCAAAATAAATCAACAATTACAAACCTACTTCACTTCACTTCTTTCTGCCTTGACTCCTCCGAAGATCGTAAGCAAGTAGATTGCGTATTCAGAGATTTCAGTAAAGCCTTTGACAAATTGTGTCACAAGACTTTAGTCCATAAACTTAAGTCCTTAGGGTTTAACGACAAATTCTTGACGTGGATCTCGTCTTATCTTAAGAACAGAAGTTATAGCGTTATATTCAGAAATGAATTCTCCGACCAATTTTACGTCAACTTTGGTGTTCCACAGGGTAGCCATTTAGGTTCTTTATTATTTATCTTATATAAAAAAAATGACATAACATCCGTTATAAAAAAAAACTCCTCCGTTTTGATATACGCCGATGACATTAAAATTTTCAAATCTATTAATTCACTTAATGACTGGTCACAGCTTCAAGAAAATCTTCATAGTTTTGGGGAATGGTGAAATACAAACCCACTTTTATTGAATATTGACAAATGTAAAACTATGTGTTTTACACGCATGAAAACAATTATAGATTATAACTATTTATTAGATTCTTCCTCCCTTTGTAAGCTTTCCGTTTTCTCTGATTTAGGTGTTATTCTTGACAGTAAATTAACGTTCTGTGCTACCATTATAACTTTATAGTTAAAAAAGCTAACAAGATTCTAGGTTTTATTAAACGTTTTTCTTTTGACTTTCGTGACCCCTACGTCTTAAAACTTCTTTATGTATCATTTGTCAGGCCAATACTTGAATACGGCTGTGGTATATGGGCAGCATACTATTCAGTCCATATTGACAGACTTGAAAGTATCCAAAAAAGATTTATGCGTTTTTGTTTTCGTTTTCTTCCGTTTTCCCAAATATTCACACCACCTCCTTATTCTCAGAGACTTTTGTTAATAAACCTCCCTACACTTTCACAACAAAGACAATATCTCCAATTTTGTTTTATTTTAAAATTAATTAATGTTTCTATTATATCCGCAACAGCTCTGAATCGTCTAAATTTTAGCTATAGTCAAACTAGCATAAGAAGACAGATACCTTTATATCCGATCTTAAGCGGGACTAACTATGATATGAATAGCCCTTTAAATCAATTGATTTCAGTCTTCAATAAATTTTATAATTTAATTCCATCTGTTAATGACAATGTTAAAAGTAAACAATTTGAAGAAAGCTTTTTTAATATGTTATAGTAATTATTTATTTTTATGTTAATTAAAATTTTAAATTAAAAATTATGTTATTATGTATTATGCTATAAGTTTATTTTAAAGTTAGATAATTAACGGATTACATAAATAAATAAATAATGAACAGGAAAAACTATAAATGTTTGCTGGAACTGTCATTTCCAAAATTAAAGAGAGGCTGGGATGCGACCCACACTGATAACTTCACATCCCGTCTGTCGATTTGTCTTGAATAAAATTATGTGGGCTTTGGTGTTTTGTTAAAAAAGTTATCAGTTAAATTATTCTAAAAAAAATTAAAAATAACCAACAATATTTTGGATATAAGGATATAGTTTGCTTTCAAAACTATTTTTGTTAACGAGATTTTTAGTCGTTAACCGATTTTTTCCAATTTTAGTAGTATTTCTTAAAAGATTTAATTTCTTTTATAAACAAATACAAATTGGATGAATGAAATTAGTTTGAAGTCAATACCTTTTATTGTTCGCGCGATATCGAGAACCGAACATCAATTATTACCAATTTTGCGCATTATTTTTTCTAGATTTTTAAATTTTGTATGAAACAACTGAGTGTTAGATTTTTATAAAAAAAATTACTGAATGTTGAAAACAATATTTTTAATAAAATAAAATTAATTTGAAGCCTATATCTCAAATTTTTGAATATATATTTGAGTCGAAAATCAATTTTTACGAACTTTTAGTAATGCTTTTTCTATAGGTATTAATTTTTGTTAAGGAAACTGTCAATTTGATTTTTCTCAAAATTTTACAAGATGTTAAAAACGTTATGTTTCGTTGCACACAATTGTTTTGGAGATAAAACCATTTTTATTTGTACAATTTTCGAGGTGACAAATATTTTTTTTCAGTTTTTTTGATGTAGGTTTACAAAAAATTTTTTTTCCAAAATATACTATAAAATTTAATTTAAGGCTCTAGCGATATTAATTTGTCAATTCCTCGCAAGAGGCAGTACCCGTAAAAAGACTTAAGATGGCATAGGCAGGGATCGAACCCAATACCTCGGGCATGACAGTCCAACGCACTTTTTTTTTCAAATTCATTTTTATTTATTCAATCTTAAACCTATCTTAAAGCTAGACAAAAATTCATAAAACTAGCCTAATTATCCATAACTTACAACTAACTTAATGGTCCCATACGGACACTCTAAGCTAAACTATAACACTAATTACTAATGCCTTTCGGCCTTAAGATCTATTTTACTTCAATTTAAATTTTATTTGTTTTGTTTTTATTAGAAAATTTTGAAAAAACTAATATCAATAACCTTTTTTATATATTTTTACTTACAAACTACTTAAAATAAGGTCCTTAAATAAAACTTAAAAACTAACTTAAACTACCTATTCTACCTATAAACTACTTAAAACTAGAACAACCACAGCAGCAAATCTAACTATCTAACATTTTTGTTTTTTATATTTCGTTGTCTTTTTTTTATTTTTATTTATTTTTTTTTAATGTTTTTTAATGTTTTTTTTTTTATTTTTTGTTTTTTTTTTGGTTTTTTTTTAGTTTTTTTTTTTCATGCCACCATGCCTATTCTACTTAAAACTAAACCCTAAACATAAAACAAGTATGTAAGCCGGCCAAGGCTTAAAACCCCATCCCGACTACCCAATATCAAATGCCGATTGAAGCCTATCAGTTCGGTCCCGTTCGGACACAGCCCTACAGCAAGAAAAGTTGCAACTTATTTGATTGAGTGGTTTGATTCAATTCCAAAGAATGCTCGTTTGAGTGTTGACGAACAAATGTGCTCGACTAAAATGGCTCATCATTTGAGACAGTATTTTCCAGACAAACCGCATCCATGGGGTGTTAAATTCTTTGTCTTATGCGACATCAACGGCTACTCGTACAGATTCGAAATTTAAACCGGATCAAAAAATGACGAAATAATTTTGCCTGGCACTCCAGACATTGGGACAACAGGGAATGTTGTCATCAGATTGTCATAAAGTATTACAAATTTTGTTAATCATATTATTTATTTCTACAATTTTTATACGTCTTTGCCTCTGTTAGTGTATCTAAGAGCTCGTGGCATATATATGTAGCTTAGGTACAGTTAGAGCAAATCGAGTACCGAAATGCAAACTTCCAACTAAAGTTCTGTATCACGAACAAAATTAAAACACGAACAGCCAGAGGTTTTTCGACAGATTACTCGGATCCGCTTACGGTGTCGATATTACCACAGTTCTTTGGAAGGACACGAAAAATGTCAGACTATGCTCAACGTATGTTGGAAGAAAGCCGTTTTTAAAAACTAATTTGGTAAGCCAGCCATCAAAAATTGCTCGCTACAATAGGAAAGAGAAAACCTATCATAAAATCGACTGTCCACAAATTATACGTGAATATAACGCCCACATGGGTGGTGTCGATTTGATGGATGCCTACATGGGTCGAAATGGACTTCAAATAAAAACACAGGACATGACGACAAGAATTTTCTATCATCTTTTGGATATGGCTACAAGTAATGCGTTTATTTTATATAGACGACGGAAAGCTGAAAAAATCGTATTGAAGGAGAACAAATGAAAGATATAACGATGCGTGAATTTCGGTTGAGCATTGCCAAAGAACTCTGTGCTGCTGCTGAAAAAAGATGTGTTGGTCGTCCATCATCTGCTGCACAGGCAACTTCCAGCAAATAGGTTGGGAAAAAAGCTGTGCTCTCTCTCTCACCGGTGGCAAGTGAGAGATTTGATGGAACCAATCATTTTCCAGAATGGGGAACAAAAAAATCTCGCAAATTGTGTAAAAAGTCCGATACACACACATTTTGTACCAAATGCAATATTCATTTATGTTTTTCAAAAGTAAAAACTGCTTTAAAGCTTATCACCCAGAACAATAATTTGTAATTTTGTAATGAATACAAAATTTATTTTGGATTTGAATCATATGTATATTATTTGAAATGTTTTTTTTCCGCTAACCACTGAGACCGTCTACAGACGGTCTTTCGTTATTTTCTCCTGGCGCTTCTTAACATTTTTTGGACAAACGGACTTCATATTCGTAATTTTCAGCCTAAAATCATATAAAAACCAAAATTCTTTAAAGAAAATATCTTATATTTTGATGTCAGTGGTTTAAGGGTAAAATCAAAAACTTTAACAAGACTGTTGAAAAATATTAATGTGCAATTTATACTTTTTATATTATCATTTGGTCAATTAATACAAGAGCGAAATTTATTATAGATTTCAATGGTTTTTGGAGTCTTACACTTGAACTACTAAAACTAAAGTTTAAACTACCAAGAACTGATGGTGATGAGATTTGTACGTTTATTATACCAACAATAAAACAAACCTGCAAGTAAATCCTATGATTTGTTAAAGAAGTAAGATTTATGAGAGAAAGTCTTTGTGAATAAGGCGGTAATGTATGAATATCATGAAACCAAGGAAGGAAGCGTAGACAAAAACGCAAACATCTTTTCTGAGTGGCTTCGAGACTTGTGACGTGCACGGCGTAGAAAGGTGACTATACAGTAAAGGCATATTCCAGGACTGGTCTCACAAATGAAACAAAAAGTAATTTTAAAACACGGAAATGGATCATGGAAATCACTACCAAATCTCTTAATAAAACCCAAACTATATTTACTTTTTTAACTATGAAGTTAATATGTTCATTGAATGTTAGTTTAGAATCCAAGACAACACCCAAGTCAGAAAATACATGTATAAGTCAGAACCAAACATGTAACTAAAAACTATTGGAACTTTTTTGCGTGTAAGACTCATGGTTTTACATTTGTCAACATTTAAAACAAGACGATTATTATTGCGACATTCCCTGAATAATATTAAATCTTCTTGCAAGAGAAAACAGTAAGATGTAGAGTTAATTTTCTTAAAAATTTAAATGCCATCAGCATGTAAGGATATTTTGTATGTTCGAAACTAATTCATGTATAAATAAAACAAATAGAATATTAACAAGGTAACTACCCTGGGGGACTCCAGAATTCACATCAAATGAACTGAACACTCATTACGAAATTTAACACTATGAGGAGATCCAGTTTATGAAACAGTCGTTAAAAACTTGCTGCGATAGTTTTAAAAGTAATTTTTTATGACACGATTTGTCAAAGGCCTTGCTGAAATCAGTAAAGATACATTCTACTTGTTCACACTTTTGAACGCTTTTTAACAAAACCATGCTGGTTATCACAAATAATTGAGCTACAGTGAAAAGAAAGGACGCTACATACGATTGACTTAAAAAGTTAAGGTATCACAGATAGTATAGCAATAGGTCAATAGTTCATTATTTCGTTTTTTGGACCTTTTTTGTGTACTTTAGGAGCTCTTCCAAATAAAAGGAAACAGCGAGTTACTTAGAGACGTGTTTAAAAGAACACAAAACGGGTTTGCTAAATACGCAGCACATTTCTTTAAAATGGATGATGGTACACCGTCGTCGGGACCAGGACTAAAACATTCGTCAAGTTGTAGGTAGTATCTTCACTTATAACGAAATTGATAGAATTTAAGTTGGGGAAATGTAAAACAGTGGTAGATGTGTTAGGAAAACTCATTACTATTTGATGTCGAATCAGTCAGTAAGTTACGGTTTACGAATTTCCAAATGAATTTCCAAAAACTGTAGTCAGTGAAAAGTTGTTTTATTATAATGAACGTCCAAGAATCATTATCAATTCCTGTTTGACTATACTTTATCGAAGCAGAAGAAGAGAATCAAACCATGGTGGAACACTCAAGTTATTTCGAGTCTTTTTAAATTAAATCGTTTTGTAGAAACAGTCAAAAAGAGTTAAATAAAAAATGTCAAACATATCGTCAATATTTAAGTTACAGAATAAGTGATGCTCATAATAAGTTAAAAAGGTTTTTTAAATTACACCTACTAAAGTTGAATTCTAGTTTGTTGTTATTAGATATCATATGAGGTTGGCGTAGAAAACCATTATGGTTTGATATGTGGGACGGAGTCATGAGTCGTTACATGTGATATTAAGCCTGTACGATAGATGGCCTAACAATTCAATGCTTTCAGTCTTGAAAACTTCAGTGCGGTTTGTTTTTTTCATGACGAAAAATATTCCGACTTCTTTTAATGGTTTTCCAAAAACATGGTGGCCACGTTTCGGGTTATTGCAAATAAATAGCGACCATATGTTTGGATATGCTTCGAGCACGAACAACTTTTTCTTGTCTATTTTCAGACTCATTACCAAAAATTATGATAACGTATGTTTTTTTAAGACGAGTTGTTTTCACGCTGACAATACTTTTTTCGAAGTTGTTTTTTGACAGCTGTCATTTTCGTTTGTAGTTTTTATTACGATTTGCCCCCTGTTATTTGATTTTCATAGAACTAGCCGAAATGATAAAAGTTCAACGCCATGGAAACCATAGATCCGGCCTGGAAAGTCTTCGAATGTACATCCAAAGGATAGAGAATTAGGTAGGCCTGGGATCGGCGAACACAAGTTAAAAGCGACCTCAGATGTATTGGAGACACCTAGCTAGAGAGTGTATAATTTTGGGCTGATGATCCTACCCGCGTAATCATCTATCCCAGTATCCCAGTTTCTTGTACCCGGGTAGTTAATTACTTGGGTATTTGGGTATAGTGGGTATTACCCTGGTAACGGGATATCGAGTATAAAAGCCTTTTCACTTTTTCAAAAACATTTAGAAATACATATTTTTGAGTAAGAATTCTAAGAAAGAAACATATTCTGGGCTAGATATAATCTTTTGGCAGTAACAACATTGCCTGCTTTTCAAACTGCGATATGTTGTCTATAAATTGACAAAGGGGAAATCAAAATCTTGGTCATCAGTAGGTTCTTCTTCTGTTACTTTGTCAGAGTAGATTCCCAGAATTGTTTTCCTTAAAAAAAGTACGAATTTCGTCTGCTACTTCACTACTATCAGTTTTAAGTTCCTTGTATCTTGAACGATGCTTCTTACAGTGACTTAACATTAAAAGGCTAAAGCTATTTTTATTCCTTCTTTTTTAATCCATTTAGCACGCCTTAACAAATATAATAATAACCGAGTACCCGGGGACTAGCCAAATTACTCGGGTTCAAGGATATCCGGAGCCCTGGTCAAAGGCGGATCCAGACTTTTAATCAGGGGGGTTACACGCTTAACACATAGACGAGTTTTTACTCACCGCTTAAAAATGTTCTTATTCTGTAAAGGAGGCTGGCAAAATAAAATAAAATAATGTGTATCTTAACCTTAAAGGTACACATTTCAAGGGCTCAAACGACAACTTTAGTTTTTAAATTATTTAAGAACGCTGTTGTTCACCAAGGCCTTACTATTTAATTTGGTCGTCTCTCTACATATGCAGGCATTCCAAGATACCAACAGTTTTCTAAATATGCCATATTTAAAAGCCAAACACAATAGTTCGAGGGTTTTTGTTGCTTTCACGCAGAAATGTAAGAAATTATTTTGAAACGTAGGTTTTTTCCAAAAGAACCCAAACCAAACCCAAATATGAGAAAGAATCTGAAATATCAAGAATGTTCTGATTTTTTTTTTTGACGTAGTTTTTTCGGGCTCAATTTTCGTATGTGTATTTTTATTATCGCTATTGTTCGTGTATTTTTAGTATCGCTATCAGTCTTCTTATTCGTAGATTCCAATCTAGCTGGTGCTAGGAAATATTTTGATCTTAAACGAGTTGACAAATATTAAAAATTGTGGAGAGAAAAATGTTAGTTATGTTAATGTTATATTCCTAAAATTCGTGTTTTAATCTCAGTTCTAGAACACCTTAAGCAAATATAATGCACGACTGGGTCGTTAAAACTTTGCTAATTTTTTCAAAAAAAATCCGTTTAAAAATATTTCCTATATTTTAAGGTTAAAAAGAGATTAACGTATTTTTTCGAAAATCATTAGAGTGGGTTTTTTTTAAAGTAAGTGGTATGCAGTTATTTAGATCTTATAAATATACATTTCGCATTTAAATTTCTTTAAAAAATTTTTACCCATTTCTGAGAAATCAAGTTTTGTAAAAACAATTATTTTTGATCATAAAAAATCATCATTAATTTGAAAATTTGATCATCGACAAGAGCGTGCACTTGAGTTCTTGTTCTTGAAGTAACCAAAAAATTCTCTACAAAAATTAAATTAATGAATATGAATGCAATACTTCAATAGTCCCTATTTATGTGCATCAAAACAATTAGATGGAATTGAAGGCTAGTTTAGGGAATTTAAAGGCAACTTAATATATAATTGACGATCTCTTACTCAAGACTTCATCTTAAAAACCTGAATATTTGCTCTTTTTAATAGAAACAAAAGAAATAATTTAAGGCATTACTAAAGTTACAAAAATGTTAGTTGTTTTTGACTGTAAACCACTTTTTGGTGAATGTCGTTAAATTACTAACAAATATTTAGATGAAATCTTTACTTATACAACTGAACTGTATAAGCCCCCCGTGATGATGAAATTGTGCAAAGATTTTGGAAAAAGGCTGAATTTGCAATTCATATTATGTTCTTGGTCCAGTCCTCAGTTTTAAAGTGGTACTTTTGGCAAAAAAGTTCTAGGAAGTAAAATACAAATTTAGTTTTCATGTAAAAAAAAAATAAATAATTTATAATATAATGGCCGTCATGAATTGAAAGGAATTCCTACAAAAATACAAAAAAATTATCTCTCAGGGGGGTCATGACCAAATCAACATCTATTTTGTTGTGATTGATGAAACAATTATCTTATTGCGCATATAATTTGTTTTCAATTTTCAATCAAAGAACTAAGGAATTTTTGTTTGTTTAAATTAAAAAGCAAACAAATTAATCTAGCTTGAACATGGTCCAAATATAGTAAAATATTAAACCAGAAAAACAATTTTACTCTATATACAATATACAAATCGATTTTAAAATGTAGGTATAGGCACTGTTTAATAATGTTTATCTCCACATCGCATAATATCCTTTAATAGAAGCCATACCCAACTTCGCAATTCACTTATCATTTTCCAAGTATACGAGTATGGCTATGATTTCAATCTTTAGTGCCAATAAACGAATAATAAAGTTAACTGCCATATTAAATTGCTCACGCATCTATTTTCATTATAAACCGACCACCAATGAATAAATCGGATATGTCCAATGTCCAAATCAGCATTGCTGCATCGTCCTAAACACTCAAAATAACGCAATTTGCATCACGATATATCACCTTAATATTGCAATAACCATATATGTACCTACTACTTGCTAATCAAGCACCCATCATTAATCGAAACGTCCCAGGTGCGGCAATTAAAATGCATTTATCGGGAATTAACGTGACAGCCATATCAATGGTTGCGCCTTACGCGACATCCATAAATCAATGCATAAATATTAACAAAAACAAAAATAGCAAAAAAGAAACTCCAAAGTCTCAAATGTATAAATAGCTTACTCCAATTTCAACACCCGACGACGACGCGGACGACGCGATTATTATAAACCAATCGCGATGCCAATCAATCAGCGCGGCTAACAATTTCAACTATTCTTGCAACTTCCTGTGGCTGCGGCGGCGGCGATGGATGACTGTGGCGGTCGGTGGCAGAATAAGACACCGCGCCACTACCGTGCCAGGCTTACGAATTAATCAATGAACCATGCTCTCTGGGCTCTCCACTCTGCGCGACCAAAGTCCAGTCCTTGAATTACCACGATCGGCGATCCACGATCCTTTTGCTGCTGCTGCACTCTGATTGTGGCTTTCCCCATTGATAAACTTTTAAACCTCACCGCGCCAAACCAACAAGTGCTGAGCACTCCAAATGATATGGTGACGGTGCGGTACGGTGCAGTGCCATGATAGCAGCAGGAGGCAATGCTGCTAGGTCCACTCATAAGCCACGACAACCAACGGCAACGTCTACACAATATTCTCCGCTGGAGGTCTGTCGGTCGGTGCAACAACAAACAAAAACGACGAAATCGCGACTAGAATTATTATCATATCATTTCTTGCTAAACACCTCGTTAGATGATTGCATTCGTCTTGCTATTCGACTTCGACAGTAAGACAGCAAGACAGCAACCACGACGTCGACGCCCGCCCTGGTCCACTCCACAACCAACAGCCCAAATGCAAGCAAACAAGGAAGAAATATTGGATACGATTTCCGAACGTTTAAGCGAACGAATTGTGACATTGTGGGTGGTCGCTGGTTTATTAAAACATTTGTCGGCGCATTATCCGAGTTGAGTGGAGTCGACTAGCGTCGAAGTCGAAGTAGAAGTCTCGATTCGAGTGTGTGTACTTGGTAAAATGAATTGCATTTAAGAAAAATATGAAAAGGCATCAAATGCAACTCCGTGGACGACCTGGTCCAGCCGTAGTCTTACCCAAAGCCATTCACTCAGGCTCAGGCCCATAGCCTAGTGCACACGAAATCACAATAAAGTATCATATTCTTTAATACCTACGAGTACTTTATACTATCGTGGAAATCTCAAGGCGGAATAATACGCGCGCTGTGTTCGGCTAGGCGACTATATCCGCCAAACAAATAGCGTTGGTCATTAGTTGTTGCCTAGCTATGAGAGAACAACATCAGCATCAGTTGGTGGAACTTGCAACCATCAGAACGACCCTGATGCTGGTGCCTAGTGCACAATTCAATCTACGTAACGTCTATAGCAGTCGTAGTCGTCGTCGTCGTAATGGGTGGCATTAAGCGGTGTACTATGCTGTACTCGTGTAACGATTCCGGTGGTAGCTGGAGCTGGACCAGGGATCACAATTCACAATAGCCTGTGTGTCTTTACAACAGTATTTTTGAGCATCGTACAACATAAAAAAACACACAGAACAAATTCCATTTCGATCGAGAAAAAACAAATTTCCGAACAATGAAGTCGTGCGAGCACGTACGAGATTATGTAAAATCGCATTATCGGTCCTGACATTCAAGGCAAGGGAATATCCTATAGAAGGGTATGTTAGCTATAGAGGAATATCTCATTCTGGTCTGATGATTCTTCCCCATGAGCGGAAGCAGCGCTATCTGACATTGCGCGGCGATACAATTGGGCATCATCGTCCGCAGTAACAATAAAGCAATAAAGCCTGAGTGCTGAGAGTGCATTGCATAAAAATCATAGAGTTTAAGAAGCTTTGAGTGTGCCAATTCTGTTTGTGTAACGGATCGAGTTCGAGTATAACGAGTAGCAACTAGCTAGGTCTTTCTCTTGAGGATGGTCCTATTGACGTGGGTGGTATATTGGCGCATTCAATGGATATGATTATTAGCTACTGTGCGCTGACTACACGATCTTCGAGTTGTTGTATCTTTATACCCTTTAAGAGAAGATTTTGCATTGTTTTGTTTTTTTTTTCCCTCTGATGAAAATCCTATATAGGCTACATGTGTTGGGTTATGTTAAAAGGTTTTCATTTTCAGATTTCACTTAGGTGCATTGAATAAGTTTTTTAGGAACTATGTTGCCAAAGGTTAAAAGTTTTTCCTGTCTGTTTCCTCATTTATCATCAGCAGGGCTTTGTTCTAATTTCACGGTGGAATTTAGAAAAAAGATACCCAATTTCCCGTGAGAATAATAAAGTGACAATTGGGCAGCAAAAAACACGATTTTTTAAAAGATACAATTTGTATGAACGTTCAACGTATTCTTTTATTCATGCAAACTAGTTTTGGGTTAAATTAAAGGTATGCTATGAGGTGAAGATTTAGGAGTAAAAATTTGGTGATTGACTGCGTAAAGAAAAGAAATACAATACTCCTGTCAAGTAACCACGTAATTTTTTGACATTTAAAAACTGAGTATGTAGTAACCGTGGCATGATGGTTATAGTGCGTTGGATTGTCTTACTTGCAAGACTCAAAAACTTGTACAAACGACTTACAGACCCACACGACTTAAAGGTAAGGACACTTCAGTCATCAATAAAAAATGTCAATCTGTTGATAAAGGAGAACTACAGGTTATCAATTAACAAGTACTAGGAACGCAATATCCGGTCAGTTAATTCCAGTGACTTTCCGTGTCTGAAACCCCAAAAAACTAAAGAGAACAGAGACGTACTCAGGGCAGCGCAAATAGATCCAGAAGAAGCCATCTTTGACGATGACTTTTTTAATCGAAGATCAGAAGGAAATTATCCAGATCATTGGAAGGCCGCTGTGATTCATCATCTCTCGAAAAAGGAAAAGTACAATTCAAACCCGTCAAATCTTCGATAAGTCTTTTTCCGAACATCAGCAAAGTTTTCAATCTCATCAATAGGGCTCTGACTAAGGGGACTACGGACAACAAAATAATTCCGGATAAACAGTTCTAAACTCGTTTCTGATATCCAATGGAATAAATAAAACAACAATGCACAGGTGCTGTTCTGCTTGATTTGGAAAAGGTATTTGACACCGTATGGTTAGAGGGTTGAAGTTATTAGAATTTTCTTGCATCGTGATTTCGACAAGATTCAGCGATATTCCGACGACTGGAAATTGAAATTCTGTTCTGAACTCCGTTGGCTGGGGCCACGAGGGATAAGTGCAAGAATTGGCTCAAGATGGTCATCGTCGATCTTCAAGGGCAGCGATTAGCGAGCAAAAGTGTAGTGAAGTACCTCGGTATCGGTACCTGGTTAGATCAGTATTTATATTTCAACAGACTGTAAATGCTGCTCTGACCAAGGCCAGAGGAACTTTTGCTCTGACGAAACGTCTGTTTTACAACAGTCGGCTTGACCCCAGGCCCAGAGTGAGGGTAAATTGCTACATGGCCCCCATACGGCCGATGATCGTTTATGGTTGTCTTGTGTGGTGTGAAGGGGCAACCCCTTCTCAGATGGAGAAGTTTCGGGTGTTCGAGCGGCACTGATTACGACGCTGTACCGGCGTATATTGAATAGGCGAATCTTCTTTCGTACATTACTATCCCCACGAGGTCCTTAACAATGGGCTCGAATTACAGAATTAACGAAAATTTCGTGATAAGACTCGTTCGAGGTCATATTGCAAGAGCTATGCCTTCAAACCACAATTTAATTATCGGGGCGTTTTATCCGAACGACGAGTATTTTGAAAGTGCACGCTTGAGCGCCTTCATTCCACCAGAGGCATTCCTCTTTTAAGACAGATGTGGTCCAATACAGGATAGATTTGCAGTTCCGCTAATCTTCCACGTCAGACGACGAACCGTAGATAGGCAACTCCTGTACAATCGGGACGTCATGGCACAAGGCGGAGCAGAGCTCCTTCGGTTCAGTAGGGCTGTGTACGAACGGGACCGAACTGATAGGGTGAAGCAGGAGAACCATTTTTGGTGGCTTCAATCGGCACTTGATAGTGAGTAGTCGGGATTGGGTTTTTAGCCTTGGCCGGCTTACACACTTTTTTTATAGTTGTAGTGTTTAGTTTTAAGTATAGAATAGGCATGGTGGCACAAAAAATAATGTAAACAAACAAAATTAAAAAACATGCAATAAGAAAAAACACTATATAAGTTGAAACTAGTTTCTTGCAAATTAGTTATAGAAACAAATTTGTTTTACGTATGTTTTGAGGGTTTATGTAAACGTCGCTTGACTACTCCGGTAAACCCGAGAGGATAAACGCGTTAGAAGAATTCGCAGCGTTATTGCTGGCATGCCAATTTATTAGAACTAGCCGCGGTGTTTTTAAAACATAAAGGCAAACCCTAAAAAACAAATTTAAAAAGATGACTGTTTTTTTCTCTGTTCCCCTGTTCTCTACATCGTAGGTACATTTAGGGCGCATTAGAACCAGCCCTAAATGTACCTATCTTTTGTTTTCAAATAACGATTGATTTTTTTCAGAACGAATATAGACAGTTTTGAAACTTTGAAAACATTTCCAATGCTTGAAGCTGTAAATCTTTTGATTCTGCGCAATAACAAGAGAAATGATGTATATAGCCCAGCGTTGTACGATGACTCTTACAACTCTAACAACTCTCTAGAAATATCTACCAATGCTACCAGGTAACCTAAAGAATTCACAAAATCTTCTAATTCTCTCCGATTACAAAATTTCTATCAGATAAGTTTAACATTTTTTAGGTTTAATTTCAGAAATAAAAGGCTGTTTTTTAATCTTTTAGTGCAGTTCTTGAAAATACAATCCTTAAATCCTTTTAAATTCTTTGCTATCTATAGCAATTTTTTTCAAGAAATCCTGGTCTGGTCTAGGAAACTATGTTGATTTGATAATGAACTTGTTCTTTTTTTAAAAATCATTTAAGTTTTAGTTTCTATATATATTCTTTAAAATACTAATTTTATTTCTTAAACTATATAGTAAAGCTGTAAGACTGCAGTGGTTTGTAACAGTCTTCCAGTGTACTACATTACATTCAACAATATTAAATTGAATTCAGCATTCTACAAGTTGCTTGATTTTAAGTTAATGTCATCTCCAGCTTAGTTCACATTGAAAATTACCAGGCAATAATACGAACATGGTGTTTTAGGGGCTAAACTGACCACAACAACATTATTTAAGTGTTTACATATACACATATTATGTTCTGAGGAACACAGTTTGTGGTAATGTTTTAGGTAACTTTAATACAATCATTTTTATCAAGTACAACAAAAACATTTTTGAATTGCAAGATAAGGTCTAGAAAGGTTGCATTGACATTCATATTACATACGTAGATGTAGATTTATTTTTGTGGATGGAAAGTGGCCTTACAAAAATATGTGACACTTCATTTTTTAGCATGTCATTTTAGAGTTATAAAATGGTTTTCTGTTTTCAAAACCCCAATATTTGGTTGGAGTGGCTGTCCAGACGTCATTGACTCACCTAGACCTCAAGGGTCCATTGTGAAACCACTTATGAGGTAACTCATGGGAGAATAATGAACTTAAACAAGAGGGGATTACCGAGAAAGTTATTCCTTCTGCTGGACATGTACATAGAAGGTGTTGGACTGTTTCCTCTTCCTCCTCGTCCACACAGCTTCTACAGAAGTCATTTGTGTAGACCCCTAGCCTTAGAAGATGTCTTCCTATGAGGCAGTGTCCCGTTATTACTCCAATTGTAGAGCTTATACTTTGTCTGCTCAGTGATATCAAGCTTTTTGACCGTTTTAAGTCAATATTTGGCCATATTTGCTTGGTTGCTAGGCAGGTAGTACTTTGTGACCATCTAGCATTTGTTGTTTCTAGAGCATATTGCTTAAGAAGATATTTGCATGTAGCAAGTGGTGTTCCTATGTTATGTTTTTGTCTAACATTAGGCAGAAGTGTTCCGTTTTTGGCGAGCTCATCGGCTTTGCAATTTCCTGGAATGTCTCTGTGGCCCGACACCCAAATGAGGTGAATATTAAACTGTTCCGTCATCTCATTCAGAGGTGATCGATAATCGGGGACTGTTTGAGAGTTTGTGGAGACAGACGCGAGAGATTTAAGAGCGGCTTGGCTGTCTGAGAAGATTCGTATATCCTTACAAGATATAACGTTTTCTTTGAGCCAGGATAGTGCTTCTTTAATCTCCATTACTTCTGCCTGGAATACACTACATTGATTGGGAAGTCTGTATGATAGACTGAGATTCAGTTGTTCCAAATAGATACCACTTCCTACTCCGTAATCGATCTTTGAACCGTCTGTATAGTCTGTATGGTCTCTCTTCTTCCCAGGAGGATCTTGAAGGGAAGCTTTTTCCGAATACCATTTTTGGGGTGTTATAGTCTAAGCGATCTGGGATAGATCTGAAATTGTCTAGAATAGTAGTATGTCCAGTATTGTTACTGTTCCATTGAGAGGTGGCTCTAAGCCTCACACATGAGTTGGCTGCCACCATTTTGGAGAAGATGTCAAGAGGTGTTAGGTTTTAAAAGCACTTGCAGTGCTGCGGTTGGTGTTGAGCGAAGTGCTTCTGTGATGCACTGCACATACCTGCTGACCGCTGGACTTTGATGAGCTTATTTAGATTTACCATCGTGTCCAGAGCGGTCAAGTGTATAGCCAATGGGTTATTTTTGGGGAGAAGCCCCATTTTGATGTATTGTGTCACAAACATTTGAAAAAAAATGACAAAGAAAATTTTACAAAATTACTTTTTCACCATGTAAACTTTAAGTCATTCTCATTATATTGCAGAGATCGCTAGAGTCAATAGGAATAGCATACAATCTTTCTGTGTTGACTGAAATCACACGAAATCACTCGTTGAATAAAAAATATTCAGGAATATTTCAATTCATAGGCGGACGATATACTCTTCTTCGATTTTCAAAAATAGAAAAGCTGTTTTTTTAGACGTGTAGTTTTTAATATGACGATCTTTTTTTTCGGAGTTAAAATTTTTGACAGCTGCCAATTAATTTATTCTCATTTTAGTTTGTCATTTCATACTGAATAAACTTACTGCTGAACAACGCAACGCCTACAAATTGTGCAAATTTATTAGAAAAATAATGATTCGGATCGCGTGGCACATCATGCGTTGTGCCCAATACTCGGTCGACATAATCGTCCTGCAGATTCGGTAATTTGAGAAATTTTGCTTGGCCTTCAAGCTCACGTAGTTTAAATTCACTAGATATATTTTGTGGAGTCGCTTGTCTACGCAGAAAGGAGATTGCAGTAATTGGGCCTCTCGGTTGGAATATTTTCAATCCAGCCACGGCGGCCACTTGCCCGAAATTATTTTTAAAACATAGTGACATGTGTTTATTATAAAAAGGTAAGGTCTTGGCCATAACCTTTAACTTTTGAGTTTTATTTCTTCTTGAAAACAACCATCTGAAAAAAATCAGTTTATAATAATAATCACTGCTATCGCTAATATTATGCCTATACTGCCTAAGACTCTTAGAAAACTGCATAAAACGACCGAAAACAAATGTTTAACAAAAATTATAGAAATCTTTCAATGTAAACACTTTTAATTTCAACTTACTCTCTAAAACAAAAAATGGATTTTAACTTAACTACAAATTTTACTTAAAGTATACACAAGTGTAGTTTTTTAAACAAAATCAGCAACTGAGACCTTGTGATTAAATGCCTTAAGGGTTTTTCCTTGAATTTCCTACTTGAAAAAAGTCAACGCAATTGCTCCACAAGTAATTCAAGGCCTTAAAGATGCTATTCGGGAGAAAACATAGACAAAAATGTCATGAAAAGAATTTAGTTGCTTGGTAATGGCAAACCTTAATCTTAACATTTAAATACAAATCCATTGGCTGCGTTCAATCTCAGACAGATACGGTATCCTGATACGTTTTGGTAAGGGGCTTAGTTGTGAAAAAACAGCTGATCGAAAGCAGTTGCAATGTCCAAAAAGTTATTCATAAATTCCTGGAATATTTGGGTATGAGCGGAACAACTGATTTGAAAGAGTCTGAAAACTGATTTCAAATTGTAAAGTTCTTTCGTAAAATAAGTAAATTATGAACTTCCCATAGAAAGTTATTGTAATTGTAAAATGAAAAAGTAGAAATAAAAGGTCCCTTAAGTCGAAATAAAAAGTTTTTAGAGAGATGTCTGTGCGTGCCTCTATACGTACGTTCGTACGTCCGTACCTTTGTGAAGTTTTTTCGTCGTCCATAGTTCAAAAACCAATAAAAATATCGACTCCAAATAAATTTTGTTATACAGATGATTATGCAGAAAGATGAAGAAATTAAAAAAAAAGGTGAACATTTTGGTTAACTCTAAATATCTCATGAACCAATATCGCTAGAATCTTGAATTAAATTGTATATTATATTTATATTGTAACGTGATACCAAACATATATATTGTTGGAAAAAATCCTTTTAACAGTTTGTTTTATAAATCAATAGAACTGAAAAAAAATATTTGTCACCTCGAATATTTAATAAACAAAAAATAATTTTATCTCCAAAATAATTGTATGCAACGAGAAAAAAAACTTTTTTTACATCTGGTAGAATTTTAAGAAAAATCTAATTGATAGTTTTCTTATAGAAAATAAAAACCTGAAAAAAAAAACATTATTAAAAGTTGGTAAAAATGATTTTTAACTAAAATACCTTTTCAAAAAAAATATTGTTTTCAACATTCGGTCAAATTTTGAGAAAAATCGAATCGAGAGTTTTTTTTTAACAAAAAATAAGAAACCAAAAATACTTAATATAGAAGTTCTTAAACATTTATTTTCGACTCAAATGTCTTTTCAAAAATTAAAAATATTGGCTTCAAACAAATTTTATCTCACAGAAAATATTGTTTTCGATATTCAGTAATTTTATTATAAGAATCCAACAGTTTGCTTTTTCTTAAAAAAAAATCAAATCTACAAAAAATAGTACGCAAATTTGGTAAAAATTGATGTTCGGTTCTCGATATCTCCCAAATTAAATGAAACTGAAATGAAAACTTTTAAGATATGCTAAAACTAAAATTTTTAAAAATTGGTTTTCTACTAAAAATCCCGTTTATAAAAATACATTTTGAAATGAAACTATTTCATCATATGCAAAATATTGTTGGTAGTTTTAAATTTTTTAAGAATAATAATTCAACTGACAACTTTTTTAACACAACACGAAAACCTTTAAACTTTTCAACAAGACAAATTGACAGAGGGGATGGGAAGTTACCAGTGTGGGTCGCATCCCAGCCTCTTTTTTAATTTTGTGACGTGATACCAACCTAATACAATTTTTAAAAAAAGAAATATCGATTTTTGATAAATCAAACAAATTGAGCAAAAATAATTGTCACTTCGAATACAAACAAAATAATTATGTGCAACAAAAAATAACGTTTTTGAGTAAATTTTGAGAAGAATCGAATTGTTGTTGTTGAACCGTTTTTTTACAAAACATAGACATTACTTTAACCTGGTAAAACTTGATTTCAATTTAAATATCTTTTCAAAAATTAAAAATCATCTTAAAACTATTTTCTTCTTATAGAAAATATTGATTTCGACATTTCCGTTTATCGATCTCGCTAACGATAATAGATTTTGAAATCAAACTATATATTTCGTCATAAACAAAATATTTTTGGTTGTTTTAGTTAATCTTTTAGAAAAATTCAACTGACAACTTTAAAAAAAACACGAAAACCTACAAAAACAACAAAAATCTGATAAGAGATGGTTTCCGACTCAAGTATTAGGAGAATAAAGAAAGATATTGACTCATATCTCACAGAAAATATTGTAATGAATATTTTGTTAAAGCAAAACAAATCGACAAACGGGATCAAAAACACTCTAATAAAAATATAAATCCTTCTTGGTTTGCCTACAAGCTTAACCGGAAAAGAGAATCATAAACTAATTTAAGTTTTCGTGACATTTTCTGTCCGGGATATGTCTTTTGGAAGGTTGATTGAAAACTTCTACAAAGAAACAAGCTATACAGTATGGGATGGACAAAATTTGTCAGAGTGGTTTTGGATTGAAACAAGGTTGTAATTTCAGCCCCTCACTATTTTGCCTTTACATTCAAGATTTGAATAATGAATTGCCATGTGGCATAACAATCGATGGGTTCCCTATATTAAAATACTTATGCATGCAGACGACCTAGTTCTGCTATCGGAATCACAGGAGTCGCTTCAGCTAAAGATCAATAAATTAAGGGATTACTGCTTTAAGTGGAACCTTACTGTAAATCTCAACAAATCCAGAACGATGGTCTTTCAGAAAGGAACTGTACCTTTGGCTCCAAATGAAAAATGGTACTATGGTGAAGATTTAATCGAAAATGTACCTTGGTTTTACTGTAACGAGCAATCTGAATTCCGAAAAGCACCTTGAGAAAAAGCTATCGGTTGGCGCCCTTCGGAGACATCTGAAAAACTCCTCCTATTCTTTTTAAACCAAAGTTTTGTCTACCGGACACAACACCAAACTATAGGTATGCTTCTTATCGAAACTGGGTTATCACCACTGTATCTAAAATCACCTAGATTATATTTCAATTACATTGTTAAACTGATGAACAGCCACACCGATAAAATAGCTAGGAAGATTGCAGTATCAGCCATAAGGTCCCAAAGTTCATGGTTTGAAGAATGGACAAATTTAGCAGACTCGCGCGAAATACCTTTCAGCTTGACTTTGGAAAATGTTACAGAGTGGAAACCTTTTCTCTGTAATTTAATGGAAAGCCTCCATTACAAGGCAAGGGAAGACAACATAGAGAAGGCGAGAAGCTCACTTCACAGAGCTTTGAATAGCTCCAATATGATTTAGGACAATACAACTATTTCAATGACAATTTTAGCTGTCAACAAATATCTTTCCCGTTCCGAGCAAGAGGAGAATCTTTAAACTTCTTACCGCACCGCAACGGCTTAGCTCTGATTTGCTTCATGTGCAATAGTTCGTTTCATCGCAAGATGTCCAAATATTTTAGAAGAAGTTGATCTTCCGGCGATTTTAAATGGGAAAAACTGGCACAATTTATTAAAATAGCAGTAACCTATATAAGAAAAATAATAAGTGAAAGCTTTTAAATTTAAAATTAAAAATCATTTATTTTACAAAATTCAAATAAAAACAGTAAGCAAAGCTATCATCTGGTTGACGGCCCCTCTGGCCATGCCTTATAAGATTTAAGTCAATTAAACATAATGATTTTGTTAAATTTTTCTTGATAAATCAATAAATCTATCTATCTAATCTATCTACATTTCTCCTTTAAATTATGACATTTCCAATGACAATGTAAACAAATGAGGTTTGAAGGGTGTTACGTACGAAGGATTTATATCTCCATTAGATTTATTTGAACGGGATGGGAAGTTATCATCAAGTGGGTCACATTTTAGCCTCTTTTTTTTTCATTTTTAAAGCATAAGCGAACCACTGTGCAATTTTTCCACATTAAGGCCATCTTTCGTTAAGCTTGTGAAGCTCTTCATTAAATTTAAGACCCAAACCCATTGCAATACTGCCATCTGTACGGAAATGTGATGCAACTTTATTTCGAACATTCAATTCCAGAATCAGGTGCATTTTGTTTTGACCTTGACGAAAAATGCGTTGCTTCCATATCCGCCGAACCTTCATATACAAAGGCCGAACACAATCAGTGCCAGAACGCACTCATGACATAAAAGTATCGAAATCGAATTCTTTCATTCATAAAAAATCCATTGCGCAAAATCACCTCTCCTCCGCCAGCCATTTCCGATGATTTCCACTACGTTGTTGGAGTGGTGTGTTTTTGTTTTTTCCTTCCTTAATCTTCGTTCTCCATTTTCATCTTAATATTCTTAAAATTAGAAGAAGAAAAATGTAAACACAGGCAACGACGACGAAGGCAGCAGGAACAACGTCTCGAAGATAAGAAATAGAAACTCTTTAAAGAGCAGCCGAGGAGATGATGAAACGAAATTGTTTGTTTTGAGAAAAATGTTTATCAGTACTTTGTGCAACTCGAGTCGGTATCGGGTTCGGGTCGTGAGGAAGCGACAAGCAATTGACGTCTCTGTTCGCGAATAAAGTAGGGCCGTGCCCGTCTTATTATTATATGTGTTGTTTGTCTGATAAATTTGATATCATCTTAAGATCTCAAGCCATATCAAGCCAAAGTAGAGCAGAGACAATCGAACCCGTCTTATCAGTCATTCAGTGAAGTACCAAAACACCCAACGCGCCGCAGCCGCTTCGCATTCGTAGAGTGTTTTTTCTAGCTCATCTGCCAAAGTGGCAATTTGCCTGCCGCCGACCAGTCATACATCTAAACTGCTCCACAGAACGACGACGATTAAGTTCCTAGCGTGCTAGCCTGGCAGAAGATAGTTTGTGCAGTTATTTTACTTGATATTATGTTTTGATTTCAATTGATTATTTGCATTTTGTTTATTCTCTTGAGCTGTGCTTAAAGCCTTCTGATCTGTCGGTGTGTTGTTGGTCTGAAGAGTGATATTTCAAACCTGTTTTAAAGTTCATTATTGAGTGTATAAATCGTAGTGCATTAATTTTCAATTGAATTGCCTGAGGCTTGACAGATAAATAATAAACGTCAATTATGAGTGAAAATACTGCCACCTGTGTGACAGTGAAAGAATTAAATGAATCACATGGGTGCTATTCTCGACTGCAAGAACTTCGAAAGTTCTATGTTAAAGAGTTCGACGAAGAACCCAAATTCTATGTTCGAGTTCCAGGGAGGTGAATTAAAGTGGAAACAAATTTGAAAATATTAGAAAATTAATTATTTCATCATTCGCAGAGTTAATATAATTGGAGAACATGTAGATTATTGCGGATATCCGGTTCTACCGATGGCAATTGAGCAATCTATTCTTCTAGCAGTGGGCTTCACCAAGGCGAATAACTTCTTGTACTTGCGAAATATTGATGTAATTTTCGATAATTACAAATGCGACCTTAAATCATTCAGGTGGGTTATTTAAAATTTAAATGATGTAAATGGGTCGATTATGGGAATTTTATACGAATTTTACACAAAATAGAAGATCAAAAAGCTGTTACACTTGAATTTATAATTTTTGTATCATTAGTGTGTGTGAGTTATGTATGTGCGGTTGAGTTAGTTTACTTATTTTATTAAGTTATAAACCCAAATATCTTCTATCAATGATAAAAGTCTTTAACATAAACATTACTAGTTTGCGACAAAGAAAATTTGTTAAATCGTAATAAATATTTTATGAATTTCAAAATAGCACACTTGGGTGTTGCAATTTGTTTGACGAGATAAGGCTTTAAACAAAAATTTATGGCACTCCTCGTAGGATGTGTAAATATTAGTTTCATGGTACAAACAATTTATCCAGAATTAAAATTGAATGATTTTATTTTTATATTGTGCGCGAACTAAATAGGTTATGAATGAGGAAAGGATTAGAAAGAAGAAACCGATGCACATTGGTTTTGAATGTGTGCACATTGTAATGAGTGGGAAATATTGAGCCTGGTAAAGCATTCCACATTCGTGTAGTGAGAAAGCAAGAATATCTGTACTTAACAGTACGACCGAAATTGAGATCAAGGGTAAACTTATGGGCATTTCTAGCAGAACGGGTACAATGTTTGAATTATTTAAGGGAAGGAATGCAAGTGGCTAGAGAATTGTTTATAAAAATATCGATTAAATAATTTAAAAACAAGTATCAATATTTTAAATTTATATGTCTATAGTCTTGTTAGCTCGTATTTTTAGATCCGATGTACATATATAAAATAAATGGCAAGTATTGCATTCTAAAAAAAACGGACTTTAGGTTTTCTCCAGAACTAACAAACCGATTTCAATGAATTTTTTCTGCACAAGCTCTTATATTGTCCAATATGACGTGATTATCAAAAATGTCAAATTTTATTTTTTGGATTTAAAAAAAAATGATTTTTTTTTATTTCAAGTTCGATTTCTTAAATACGCGTCAATATCAAAAATTAAATTTAAAACGTACATTAATAACTTTTGTAATAGTTTTCTTAATATTCCCTACTTAAGAGCTAAAATGCAATAGTTTTGAGCGGGTTTGGGAGCATTTTGAACAGAAATTGGAAATTGTGTTGCTTTTTCCCGAAAAATATAGATGCAAAAATCCAGAAAATGAAAAAAATTTCATCTTTTTTCTGCAAAAATAAAACAGAATCTTATAGGCTAATGACAAGTCAACAGAAGCTTCTCAAACTTCAAGCGGTGTTCACACGAGACATGTTTGATTGTAATGCCGTCTGCCATAAAAATAGTTTAATTAAAATTAGAAAAAATGAAAATGCTTTAGAATCTTTTAATTATACAATTCTTTCTTATAATGTTGCAAGATTAACCAATAAGACTTTGTTTGTAGATTTTTATATTAATCAATTTGATTTTGTTTTTTTATATGAGACATTTATTATGGAAATAATTATACGAATTTTGAAAATAAATTTAGGAATTTTGAATTTAAATTAGTACCAGCTGTTAGAGCACAATCAAGGGGAAGAGCTAGTGGAGGTTGCTTCTTCGGATTAAAAAAAAAATCTTTAAAATATGTGTTGCGAATTTAAAGTATGTATATGAAGGCGTTATTTTTGTTGAACTGTTTTACAAAGAAAAATGTTTCCGAATCCTGCCGACTTATATCAACTGCAATCAATGGAATAACGATTTTAAAAAACTAGAAGGTGTAATAACTCGAGGTAAAACATCTAACTTGCTGGTGGTGGGTGATATGAATGCGAGGACAGGAAGACAAGCGGGAAATGAAAATGAGATCCTGGGAATTGAACAAAATTCGAAGGACATTATTGTTAATGCAAGAGGACTGAAGCTTATTGAACTATGCGATACATACGGTTTAAGAATTCAAAATGGAACTAGCTTATCGGATACGATGGTTAAGAGCGTATAGGACCTCAAATGAGGACTATTTCAGACACCAGTATTTGATGGCTAATAAGGCGTACAAAGCAATATGTAAACAAAAAAAGGCTGTTTTCTATGAAGCTGAATCAACACGATTAGCGCTATGCAAAAACTCAAAAGATTTTTGGAACTTGGCAAGACAGCTGAATGGCAAACGGTTTTCAATCCAAACGAACTTGAGTCCAAGCCTTCTGGCAGCTCATTTTGAGAAACTGTTGAATCCAGTACATGAGACACCTTTGGTGGAATACGCTATACCAGCCTATGAATGTGGTGTTCTTGATGCTACAATTAGTAGCCAAGAAGTAATATCAGCTGTAACGAAGCTTAAAGATGGAAAAGCTGCAGGTTCGAATGGCATATCAGCTGAATTTTATAAGTATGGGACACCAGAACTACTCACAAGGCTAACTTTCATATTTAACAATATCATGGAAACCGGGACTATACCACATGAATTCAAGGAATCGATTATTTTTCCGATTCACAAGAAAGGAAACATGTGCCGAACCAGCTAGTTACAGAGGTATATCGTTCCTAAATGCTTCATACAAGATATTTACACTAATACTACACAAACGATTCAACAAATGGATTGATAGCGACAAACTACTGAAGGAGTACCAGGCAGGATTTAGAAGTGGATATTCAACGATCGATCAAATTTTTACCCTTAGATGTATAGCTGAAACATTCCTTCGCATATGCCTTCTTCGTGGATTTTAGAGCTGCTTTCGATATGATCGATAGAAAGGCTCTATTTTATAAGCTATATAGTAAAGGTATGTCATGGAAGTTTGGAAGAGTCATACAGAATCTCTACGACGACACAACAAGTACAGTATGGAATGGTGAAGCGCTTTCGGAAGAATTCAAAACACAATCGGGAGTCAGGCAAGGTTGTACATTGAGCCCAAGCATGTTCACCATGTTCATTGATGATCTGGTTGACATTCTGCCATGTGGAGTAGAGTACGCGGGGATGATAATAAAACTATTGATGTTTGCAGACGATATTGTACTGTTGGCAGCCTCTTCTGAATCATTGCAGTTGATGATTAACCGATTATTCGAATACTGTCGAGTTTGGAATCTGATAGTTAACCTTGACAAATCCAAGATTTTAATATTCAAAAGTGGAAGAGGCCGCAAATGTGCAAACGAAAAATGGCATTATAATGGAGAAAATATAGAGGTTGTAACGGAATTCAAATATCTAGGAGTTACTTTCACGCAAAATCTGAGTATGGAAAAACATCTGAAGGAAAAATTAATAAAAGCAAAATGCCCAATCAGTGCTACATGGAATAAATGCTTTCATAACAAAAGTATATCAAACAGCAGTAAATTCAAACTATTTGAAGCGATATCAGCGTCAATCTTTTTCTACGCAGCTCAGACATGGGGTACAAGGCAGTACGATACGGTGGAAAAACTTCTACGATACTACTGCAAAAGAATCTTCCAGCTTCCGCGTAGCACACCTAACTACGTTATCATGTTAGAAACAGGAATCTCGCCGTTGTTCATTCGAACATGATTAGAAACAAAATCATAAATGAAAGCTTTTAAGATAGACTAATCTTTTTTTTTTTATAAATATATTGCAAAAATACATACGAATTATTGCTCAATCAAATTTTCATATTATGTAAAATTTTCATGTTTTGTCAACTAGGCAGACGGCAAAATGCCATGCTTTTTTGTTATTGTAAATTATGAATTTATTCATTGAAAAAATAATTAAACCAATCTAATCTAATCTAATCTAATCTTATATGCTTTTTCTTCTTGTGCAATTTCCTGCAGTCTAGAGTATTACTACCATTTTCAGTCTGCTAAGGCTAAATCATAGATTTGAGCTGATATTAAAGGAAATATTCTTAAAAAATGACTGTTTTGCATGGCATTTTGAAAATATTTTGATCAAAAAGTAATCATAGAGTAAGAGCCCAGGCACGCCCGACGTTACTTATTTTCTGAGTAACAAAATGTTTCGTACAGAATAGTGTTAGTGTATACTATGAAGGTATACATACTTACATACTATACATACAGGTACTAAAGGTACAAACAAAATGTTTGTATATATTTTACACAATTTCATACAAAATTTAAAATCAATATTGCCAGACAGATTTCGTCGGCGGTAATTTCTGCCAGACACTTTAAAGTTTGTGAAAAAATGGGGTAAGTTTTCTTAGAGTCTGAGTCTTTATTTTTATACATGATATTTTGGAAACTATTTCAACACACTTTGCAAACAGCCAGACAAATTGTAGGAGCCAAATATCCCCCAGACATTTTTAAAATCTCGCTTAGATTATGAGTGTAAGATAAATATTCGTACGCTCAAGCGAGAGAGATATATGTATACGTGCGCCTATTTCCTCCTTTGTCGGTATACTCTGTATAATATTCAGTTGTATTTACTTCGTTCAGTGCAACTTTTCGGCTACAAATATAATGTAAATAAAAATAAAGAATATCATGGCAAAGTCATTAAACTGTGTTTTTTGTAATAGTTCTGATGTGAATTTAACATTATTTACAAAAGAGACATTGCAAAAGTTTCGAACAATTTCAAAACAAAGGAAAGAACATAACCTCAAATTTAAGGATGTTGTTTTGCCGGGTGATTTGTTTGAAAGTTGTTATCATAGACAGTGTTACAAATCATTTACAGGATTAATGAAAAAATATTATTTGCTAAAATCTAGACGTACAGAAAAGACTACTCCAGAGGAAAATTCATCAAATATTACAGGAATCAATCAGCAGCGTGTTTATCAAGATCTGAGTTTGATACACAGTGTACTGAGCCACAATCTTCCATTTCACAATCTCTAAGTCCAGAAACTTCTTTTATACCGGATTCCGAAACAATACCTGAGCCAAATATTATACCTGAGTTAATTGACCCGTCCTATATTCACAAGCAAATAATGTAGTGCTGGAAAATGTTACTTCCTCTTCTGAAATTAATACGTCGACTGAAAGTGATGTAAGTATTGCTCCAAACTATGCTACTTGTATATTTTGTGATCAAAAAACAAAAAAAACTTCGATCAAAAGATTGCCTTTATTTTCATCTAATAAAAAAGATTTTCTGTCTAGAATAGGTCTAGAGTATGAAAATTTTACAGAGTAAGTTAATAAAGTAACAAATTATCCAGGACTAAAAGTCTACTATCATAATAATTGTTAATTAAACTTTTCATACAAGGCATCTTCAAATAAAAAAACAACTAAAACTCTTCGTGAATATCATCAAGGAGCTTTTAAAGAAATATGTAATTTTGTTGAAGAAAATGTAATTAAAAAAGGATGCTGCTTTTTTCTGACTTACCTCAATAGATATTATGTGGAATTATTAGAGGAAATTGATAAAGAAAATAGCAACAATAATTTTACACCGCGCAATTTAGAACTTAAGCTTATACAAATATTTGATAAAGAGATAAAATTTTTTATTATACAAAATAAAAAACTATTAGCTCCAAAACATTTAATAAGTTCTAAAACAAACAATCAACGCAGATGCAGCGAGGAGTCTCACAGGTATAATACAGTTCACTAAATCAATCTCAGCACGTCAACGATGGGCTCTCAGCCATGATCTAAGATCAACTATAATCAGTTATGTTTATTAGGATTTGGGTTTGCATAGGAAACAAGATGTCACAGCAGAGCTAGCAAATCATAATTTGAAAAAAAATACCAAGCAATTACAAAACTTTATTGATACCTTTGATCAGTTTATCAATCCATTTGGCGTGGAAGTACCTAAAGATTTTTTAATAAATATTTCGTCTGGTGAAGCAGCCTCAGAGCCAGTTGAAAAATTCCTTCTCGATATTGAACAATTGATGTTTAAAAAATTTACGAGAATTTAGGACCGTGTTTATCTCGAAGTTTACCAGGCTTTCATTCGATTACTGGCTGTGATTATAACCCAGCTTTTTTCAAGAAAGGTAAACAAAGGCCATTTAATATTCTTAGAAAAAAACGAAGAGTACCAAGAAGCATTCGCCAGATTCGGCGAGTTGGAATTGTTGAGTAATATTAAACTTGAAAAAAAAACCTTCAATACCATTCAGAAATTTATTTCTGATGTTTACAACGTAGCCGGAGTCATTGATATAGATGCTACAAGGCTTCAATTGTTTATCAAGACTTACACTGCTTCCGACGTAAATGAAGAGTTTGTCCGGAAAAATATTAAAAACTTTGATGCGAGCAACTTACCACCGTGTAAGACGGAACTTCGACAGCAGTTTCGGAGAGCAAATTACATCGCTAGTCTCTGGAATAATGCTCACATGAAGACGCTTGGTATATTCAGGCCTGAGAGATGGATGGAAGTTAGAAGACAACCAGTATCAATTCAATTGGTTCGATGGAGATCAATTATCAGCTTTCGTCAGTGAATCGCTTGACAAAAACTCAGGTATTTCTCTAAAAAAATGTCTTTTATAAATGTATAGCTATTCCATTCTTTATTACGTTACATGTTTTTACAGAGACAAGTAATGCTGATCTTGATGACGATGATGATGACTTAGACATTCAATACAAAGATTGGCTGGATGACGAGTTATCAAATATCAACGGTGACGAAAATTGAAAATTACAATACACTTATTAATTAGCAAACTAACTAATCTTGAATTAATTCGTTTATAATATTTTCTTTACAAACTTCTTGATATCTTGTAGAAGAACTTGAATAAATATTTTTTTATAGAATTAAATGCTAGTCTGGGGGATATTTGGCTCCTACAATTTGTCTGGCTGTTTGCAAAGTGTGTTGAAATAGTTTATCATGTATAAAAATAAAGACTCAGACTCTAAGAAAACTTACCTCATTTTCTTCGCAAACTTTAAAGTGTCTGGCGGAAATTACCGCCGACGAAAACTGTCTTTCAATATTGATTTTAAATTTTGTATGAAATTGTGTAAAATATATACAAAAATTATCACTCAGGGTTTAAGAAAAGTAAGAGTTTTTTTTTGTACCTTTAGTACCTGGTACAGGTAAATTGGCCGCCGTCCCAACCTAACAAGTATGTATACCTTCAAAGTATACACTAACACTATTCTGTACGATACATTTTGTTACTCAGAAAATTAGTAACGTCTGGCGGCCGTGGGCTCTTGGACTATCAATACTATTTATTGTTTGTTTCTTAAATTTCAAGAAATAGGTGCCTTTAGGTACCTACATAATTTCTCTAAAAAGTAAAAACAAACAAAGTAAGTAAGTACAAAATTTTGTAAAAACAAACAAACTAAGTAAGGAACAAATGTTTTCTTACTTCAATTTACGAGATATTCAAAATTAAAAATATATTCTTAAATTCATGTGTAAATCTCAGTTCTAGATCATTCAATGCAAATTCACCTCGAAAAGTTGAGATTTTTTAATATTTTAAGATCATAAATGTTTTTGTATTGAATAGATTATACATTTTGAAATAAAAAAAAAACACCTTAAGAAAGCTTTACACTATATGTATATGTACATACGTCAATAAAATAAGATGGAATTGATTACGAGTTTCCTGTTTTCTCAGAATATATAAAATTAGTGATCTCTTCTTCAAGGATTTTTTTTTTCAAAATCTGAATATTTGCTTTTTCTGTCAGAATATAAGTATGTATGTATGTATATTAAAATAATTTGAAGCATAACTTAAAGTTTTTTCAAATTTAAAAATTTGAGAATACAAACATTTTTGTTGTTGTGACAGACAACGGTTTTTTTGTTGAATATCGTTAAATTACTTACAAATGCCCCCCCCCCCTTCTCGGTCGTCCAGCACTTCTTCCTTCTTGTGTGAGCGGATCTTACTGCATTGCTTGACCTGCAATGCAGTCGTTACCTTTTAGAGGCGTCCAATCAATTGCCATTTACGCCTTCGTAATATAGTCTATAGGTTCCTGGCCTGTTCCTGTGAAGGAACTTATTTGATATACGGTTTGGCAGAAAATCCTTAGGATGTTACGAAGACTTCTATTCACGAATGTTTGCAGCTTTCTTGTAATGGGTGAAGGAACCTTCCAAGTTCTGCACCCACAAAGAAGCACAGATTCGACATTTGAGCAAAACAGTCGTAGCTTTACTTAAGCTGATAGAGTTACATATGTATTTCTCAAAATTTTCCACAACGTACCGAACGCCGCTTGTTTGACATATGTTAAAGATGTATATTTATATTATTTTATTCTGATTATTATATTCGATTCAACCCGACACCATTTTTGTAAAATATATATTTTTTTTGAGAATTAAAGTAATTATAACGAAGTTTGAAAGAAATTGAGTTTTATTTTGTATCAATTGGAAATAAAGATAGAAATTTTAACTGGCGACAAGAAACATTGGCTCCGGCTTCCGGCTCGAAGGACCACAATGTTTCTTGTCGCCAGTTAAAATTTCTATCTTTATTTCCAATTGATACAAAATAAAACTCAATTTCTTTCAAACTTCGTTATAATTACTTTAATTCTCAAAAAAAATATATATTTTACAAAAATGGTGTCGGGTTGAATCGAATATAATAATCAGAATAATAATTGACCTTCCTTTTACTCAAGAAGGTTAAAAAGCTAACTTTTATAATTATAACATTAATGATTAGTTTGACAAGAAATATCATATTGGGCTAATATCATATTATGTAATTCACAATAGTAGTTAAATCTTATTTAAAATGTTATGCATATTTGATTTATTTTGTTTTAAATGTTTCTTTAAAATAATATAAATATACATCTTTAACATATGTCAAACATTCTCCGCCCCGGTGAACGATGTTCGCAAATTGGCGCCTTGATGTAAGTGTCCAATCCGGCCCTGGCATATTTTTATTCGATGCGTAAGTACCCCCAAATTGTTGCTAACTTTCTTTGATAAGAACATGCAAAGAGAAAAAATTATTAGAGTAACATAAAACAAGACAAACAAGTTCAAGGTTAACAACAAAAAATAACAGTTTATGTTAGTGCATAACACCTGCACTCATAGTTTTCCTTATTGATTTCATTCAATGAGCTTTTACAACCGTTGCCCATTCAAGGTTACTGTACGATGTTCTTGTTGTTTTTGTTGTTGTTTTCTCTGTACCAATGCACATTATTGAATTCGCCGTGGTCTATTGACGATCGTCTTTAAACGTAAATCGATTTTCATTGATGTCGGGTCGCGGTCGATCGTTATGTTTATTGTGCGCAGTGTTTTAAATTATATTTTTTTGTATTAATTTATTAGTATTTCTCGTGCCGGGCGTGTGTAAGAAAAAAAATGTTTTTTTTTTTTTTTTTATTATTAAATTATATTATATTATTATCAAATTTATTATTATTATAAATTGGTAGTGCGGTTGCCAATGATTATTATTTTTATATTGATAATAATAAATTATGAAAAACATCAAAGTGATTGAGTGTTGTGTAAAGTGTTTGCTGCTGCTGTCGCTGCTGCTGCTGCTGTCGCTGCTGCTGCTGCTGTCGCTGCTGCTGCTGCTGTCGCTGCTGCTGCTGCTGTCGCTGCTGCTGCTGTCGTTGCTGCTGCTGTCGTATCCGCATAAAGCGCGGGTTGGATGTGGTTTGGTGTTTTTTATTATGTTTTTCATTTTTATTTAATTTATATTTATATTTATTATAATTTAATTTTATTTATAAATTTTATAAATTTTATTTATTTGGACTCTTTTTTTTTTGTTTTTAATTATTAAAATTTTGTGTGTGCGTGTGTGCGTGTGCTTACGTGTTTCGGTAGCGTATTTTTTTACGATTTCGATTTCGGGTGATGAATGTGTGTCATTTTACAATGCAAATAATTGCAAATGGCTGCCGATGTTATCCAACGTTGATGACGTCATATCGGATTTTGGTCTGAATTCGTTTTGAATTCAATTTGATTTAAAAATATAAAATAATTAATTAATTTTTAGTGTTGTGTGATAATTTTTAGCGGTAAAAAAAAAATGTTTTAAATAATTTTCCATTGTGTTGTGTTGTTGATTTAAAATTTTGTGAAAATTAGTATAAAATTGTAATCTTGTTGTGTTGTGTAAATATTTATATAAAATATAAAAAAACTGAAAAGCCGACGGCGATTGGATTGTGTTTTTGCCGACGGGGTTTGATGGATTTGCCGAAGGGATTTCATCGATGAATTTGCTGGTGGTGTGGTGTAGTTAAATTTAATTATTTTTTTTTTTTTAATTTATTTATTTGAATTTATTGTGTTGTGTATTAAAATTATTATATTTAATAAATTTAAAAAAAAAATATTATAATGAGTTTTTTTTATTTTTTTTTTTTAATTTTTTTTTTGAGATTTTGATTTTGTTACATTTTATTTCAAATAATTCTATTTCGAATTCTAATTTTATGGATTCTTTGAACTGGTTGAATGTTTTCTTTTTTGAGATTTATTGAGTGGACTGTAAATGATTTAAATGTGGTGTTGTGTTGTGTTGTGTGGAGTATTTGATCATTTTGATGATTTTAATATATTTGAAATCAACTATTTTTCGTAAGAATTTTTTTTTTTTTATTATTATTATTGATTTAAATTAGGGTGTTTTCATCGGTCGAGGTGTTACACGGTAGGTAACAGATTTTCGTGATAGGCCGTTTCATAATTCCAGATTTTGTTTTTAGCGTTACCACTCGGACTAGTCCGTCAGCTCCCGGATGTGTGTCGGTTATTCTTGCTAATGCCCATTGGGATGGCGGAAGTCTTTCATCCTTGACCAAAACAAGACTTCCAACTTTAGGTTCAGCTTCCCTTTTCGTCCATTTTGGTCGTTGTTGCAATCGTGAAAGGTATTCTCCGTTCCATTTTTGCTACGTTTTTGTCCTTTTGAGGAATTGTGAGCAAGGGTTCGCCAATTAGGAAGTGTCCTGGTGTTAAATAGTCTAGATCATCGATATTATCCGATAGAGGGCATAGAGGTCGGGAATTCAAACAGCCTTCGATCTGCGTGAGAAGTGTGTAGAGTTCCTCGAAAGTTAACCTCTCATCTCTTGTGGTTCGTTTTAGATGGTGTTTAACTGATTTCACACCAGCTTCCCAAAGACCACCAAAGTGAGGGGAAGCTGGAGGAATAAAATTCCAGTTTGTTCCTGAATTAGCTAGAGTCCCTGCGATTTCTTTCCAATCGTGTTTAGCTTCTTCTAGCATACGGGCTAATTCGCGATTAGCTCCCACAAAGTTCGTGCCGCAGTCGCTATAAATTTGGGCACAAATGCCTCGGCGTGAGGTGAAGCGACGAAGAGCTGCTAGGAATGCCTGTGTTGTCAAGTCTGACACTGTTTCGAGGTGGATTGCCTTGGTAGACAGGCAAATAAAAATGGCAAAATATCCTTTGAAAGTTTTAGCTCCTATTCCTTTCCATGTTTTAATTTCTATAGGACCGGCGTAATCAACTCCTGTATGGGTGAATGGTCTGGATATTCGTACTCGTGGTGCTGGCAGGCTTCCCATGAGTTGTTGTAGACTCCTTTTTTTGTATCTGAAACATATTGGGCAATTATGTATATGTTTTTTTACGTGTTGCTTAAGTCTTGTGATCCAGTAAGTCATACGAATGAAGGCCGCAGTTTGCTGATTTCCTCCGTGTAGGGTCTTATTGTGTGCATCTCGCATTACTAGTTCAGAGAAGTGGTAATTGGGTTTTAGAATGATCGGATGTTGCTGGTTATATGAAAGTAGTGTGTTCTCGAGTCGGCCACCCACACGAAGTAACCCATTACCATCGATGAACGCATTAAGAGATAACAAGGATTTGGGAATTGTATTTTTATTCTCTAATTCACTCAGTTCTGCAGTGAACATGAACATTCAATTCTCCTGAAATCCTTAATGTTTTTCGTCTTTTTGCAAGGCAATTCCATTTAAAGCGATAACAGAATGCAATTGCTCTGATGATCTTTGATAGTCGCGAACACCTTAGTATACATCTGTTAATGTCATCATCTGCTTCATCAGAGTTGGCTACTAAGCATTGTTTCTTTTCCGTTCGCCTTTCAATTTCGGTTTCGAGAGTAGATGGTTGTACGGGTATTTCAAATTGCCACTTTTCTCGCAAAAATGAGGGCCCTATCCACCAAAGGTCTTGTGTTCCCAACGCTGAAGGTGAAACGCCCCTAGATGCTAAATCAGCTGGGTTATGGTCTGTTGGAATGTGTTTCCAAATATCGCAGTTTGTTAATCGTTGGATTTCAGCAACCCTGTTACTGACAAACGTTGTCCATTTGGAAGGTTGTGCTTTAATCCAAGCCAACGTAATCATTGAGTCTGACCATGCATATACCTTTGCGTTCGAGACATCCAGAACTTCTTTTGTGTAATTTAATAGAATATTCTCGGCATTATCAAGGACACGTATGAAGACAACTGCTCCATAAGCCTTCTCCGACGCGTCACTAAAACCGTGAAATTCCACCGATTTCTGTGTATTGTGTGTATTTATCCACCGTGGGATTTTAACGTGTTGTATTAAAGGCAATTCCTTCTGAAAAACTTGCCATTCTTCTTTAAGATCTGATGAAATGGGTTCATCCCAATCGGTTCCTCTGCACCATAATTTTTGCATTATGATCTTGGCTTTGATCACACATGGCGCAATCCAGCCAAGCGGATCAAAAAGTTTTGCAATTGCTGATAGCATTGTCCTTTTTGTCACTTCATCGGTTTCCTGTTGAAAGTTTTTGAACGAAAATGAGTCTTCTTGTGGATTCCATCTTATGCCTAATGTTTTGACATGATCTTTTGATTGAAAAGGCACTTCAAAAGTTATCTCACAATCTTCTTTGGGTAAGTCTTGCAGAAGATCTTTGCAGTTGGACGTCCACTTCCGAAGTTTGAGGCCTGCAGACGCCAAAAGATTTCGTGTTTCTTCGCGTTTTATACGAGTTTCGTCTATAGAATCTCCTCAACTGATGAAATCGTCTACGTACATCTCACTTTTAACCGCAAGAGCTCCCTTTGGATACCTTTCAGACTCATCATCAGCGGCTTTGTGTAGGACACGAATGGCCAAATAAGGCGCACAAGCCGTGCCAAAAGTGACCGTCTTCAGTTTAAAGACCTTGATGGGTTGCTTTGGATTTTCACGCCAAATAATGAGTTGATAGTATCTATCCAGTTCTTGCACAAAAATTTGGCGATACATCTTCTCTATATCAGCTGTTATTGTAAATTTGAATGCTCGCCATTTTAAAATTATGTCAACAATGTTCTTTTGAAGTTTAGGACCTGTCATCAGGTGTTGATTTAAGGATGTACCATCATAGGTTTTTGAGGCTGCATCAAAAACGACTCTTAATTTTGTGGTAGAACTCGATTCTTTAAATACAGCATGATGAGGAAGAAAATAGTGAAAAGGGGTTTTCAAAATTGGGTCGTTTACGTCTACTTCTTCCATTTGTTTCAAACTGAGGTATTCCATGATACATTGGCTGTAACTTTCTTGCAATTTTGGGTCCCTTTCAAATCGTCGTTCCAAAGATAAAAAACGTCGAGTTGCCATTTCTTTGCTGGATCCTAGTTCAGGATGAAATCCTACTTTAAATGGAAGATTCACTTCGTACCGCCCATCACATAATCGCTTGGTTGTTTCATTAAAATACTTTTCGCAGGCAATATCCTCTTCTGAAGCTCGAATCACGAAAGGAAGTTCTTCAATCTCCCAAAATTTTCGGATTTGTGTATCGAGATCAATGTGTTGGAAGAAACTTCGGATCGACTTTGGAGTAACTTCAGGATTCTTACCCAATATAATCCACCCCAATTGGGTGTTTTGTGCAATGGGAGCGACTACGTGCTCGCTGCGAATAATTTCCGGTAATATAATGTCCGGATAAACATCTGAGCCGAAAAGTATGTCGATTGGAGCGGGAACATAAAATTCAGGATCTGCTAACTGCAAATTAGCCAGATGATCATAATTGTGTGGTATCATTTTGTGGGTCGGAAGAAGGCCAGTCAACGATTTAAAAATGTACGCTTTGGTTGCGCCTTCAAACGTCGAATGTTTAGATTTAAACATTATGTTAACGTAACTTTGACTGATGCCGCTGCTGACCTTCCCTAGCCCTGATACATTAACATTTGTTTGGTGTTGGGTGAGATTTAAAAGCCTTGCTGCTGACTCAGAGATAAAGGTGGCATCTGAGCCTGGGTCAATTAGTGCTCTGAGATCTGAAAATCTTCCATATTCACATTTAACTCTAACGATCGCAGTGGCTAATAAAATTTGAGTACCGTGGACTTGAGACGCATAAAAATTGTGTCGGGTATTGCAACCAGGAACACTTTCGCCTGTTGGTTGGAAAGCAGGAGCATTTGGATTCACGGCTACCTGTTGGTTCTGAAGTTGCGAACTTCGTTGTTGAAAATGTGTTGAGTTGTTCGCATTAGAACTTGAATTTTGTGAAATTGAGTTACTAGGATTAGAAATCGTGTTTTGTGTGTGTAAATTGTTGTGCAAAAAAGAGTGATGTTTTTGGTTACAAAAATAACAGGACCGGTTACTTAAACAAAAACGAGTTTTGTGGCTGTAAGCAAGACAGTTTTCACACACTCCAGCTTGCTGTACAGCCTGTTGCTTTTGTACCGCATCCATGTTTAAAAACCGATAACATTTCATCAACGAGTGTTGTCCTTTTTTTCAAATTTGACATTGATATTGCGTTTTAAATTGTTGTTTTTGGGTTTTAGCATGAAATGTTTTAGCTGTGACAGGCGATTTCGTGACTGGCTTTGGCTGTGTAGTGCAACTGGCTTGCTGCACAATAGCTTCCAAAGTCCGAAAACGTGATTTAAGAAAATCAGTAAAATCGGCGAAGGTTGGGAGTTCTTTGTTATTGCCGAGCTTTTCTTCCCATAGCTGTTGGGTTTTGGCGGATAGTTTTTGAAAGAGGATATAAATTAATATTGTGTCCCAGTCCTTCACTGGTAATCCTAAATTTTCCAAAGCATGAACAACTTCGATTGTTGTGTCAAGTAAGCTTTTAAGGGTTTCGGCAGATTCCTTACTTTGTACAGGTTGGCCAAAAAATACCTTGAGATAAGAATTGACCAAAACTCTTTTATGATCATACCTTTCTTTCAATAAATCCCATGCCTTTGCATAATTCCCAGAACTAAGATCTAAATGATGCAGAAGACGTTCGGCATCGCCTGTCAAACTTTCTTTCAAAAAATGCATTTTTTGGATCTCGTTCAAGCCAGGATTGTTATGAACAAGTGACGTAAAAATATCGTGATAGGAACGCCACGATGTATAAGACCCCGAGAACGTGGGAGGTTTGATTGGAGGAAGCTTGAGGACATTTGGCTGTGACTGGTGTGTTGCTGATGGAAGGCCTGTTGATGGAGGTGCTCCCACTGTAGGCGTAAGTGGAGCGGACGGACTTAATTTGTCTAAACCATCCATCATTTCAGTCCTATATTCGAGATAAATGGCGCGAATTTGATCGAACACCGCTATCATGTCTTCTTTTTTAAAATTCTCTTCGAGCTTCCCCCCGCTAACGATTTCCTCGTGATATCTTTTGGCATTTTCTAAATTTTGTTCAAGTAGCTCCATGCGAGTTTTCAAATAGTTACTCGTTCGACGAGCCTGGCCTGTCTTCTTAAAATTAGAAAAGTCGCGCTCTAATTGCGCCAAAACTTCTTTTTGAAGCTCCCCAAACGACATAATGGACTTTTGTTATTTAAAAAATGTAATAAAAAAAAGAGCAAAAAAAAATACTTTAAAAATGAGGACTTACTTTGTGTGCCTTCGATGGATGTTGTAGAGTTGAGTTTGGAATTAATTACGCGTCGCGGGAGCCCCGATTTGCACAGCACAATTGTGTTCTTTTTAAATAATTTAAATTTATAGTCAATTGTAATTTATTGTTTTTTGTTTTACGCAATTTTCTTGCACAACTTATTAATTTTAAAAATTAAAGTTTAAAAATGTCTATATATATATATGTATATATATATGTATATTTCACTTTATATAAAAGACAAATTTACACACTTTTCTTTTTGTTTTAATTAATTTAATCTAATTTAAGGCTCGAAGGACCAATGTTTCTTGTCGCCAGTTAAAATTTCTATCTTTATTTCCAATTGATACAAAATAAAACTCAATTTCTTTCAAACTTCGTTATAATTACTTTAATTCTCAAAAAAAATATATATTTTACAAAAATGATGTCGGGTTGAATCGAATATAATAATCAGAATAATAATTGACCTTCCTTTTACTCAAGAAGGTTAAAAAGCTAACTTTTATAATTATAACATTAATGATTAGTTTGACAAGAAATGTCATATTGGGCTAATATCATATTATGTAATTCACAATAGTAGTTAAATCTTATTTAAAATGTTATGCATATTTGATTTATTTTGTTTTAAATGTTTCTTTAAAATAATATAAATATACATCTTTAACATATGTCAAACACCGCTTTTTCTTTGTTGATGCGGCAGATGAAGTCTTGTTCGGTTCCACCTTAGATGGGGACGATACTATCAAGGTATTGTAAGCTATTCACATTTTCCAACGGTTCGGTTATAATAGGAAATATTTATTTGAGAGGATGGTTGGGTTCCGGAGCTGATCATTTTTATTTCACCGGAATAAATTTTCAACCCCACAACTTCTGCTTCTCTCTCCACACTTGTTGTCATTTGATGGAGATCCTTGATCCAATGAGAGAGTAAGCAAACATCGTCCGCGTAATCCAAGTGCTTTATAAATAGGATTTCAAAGTCCATTGGATCCCTCCACTACCTGACAAAGTACATCGCTTATCACTCACAAAAACAATATTGGCGACAGAATACAGCCCTGTTTGACTCCGCTACGGATTTCAAAATCATCTGACAACATACCATGGTGCAAAACGTGACACTTGTATCCATCATATGTTTCAGGGTGTGATCAATACAGGAGAATCCAGCGCGAAATCCTGCTTGTTCGGCACCGAGTGTAGCCTCAAGGTGTTCTCTGATGCGATCCCGTATGACTTTTGCTACTTTTTCGGCAACGACGACAGGTAGAACGCAAATTCCTCTCCAGTTTTCGCATTCGCACTTTGTTAGATCTCCTTATATTGGGAGCTTTACGATAATTCCCTTCTTCCACTCATCGGGGAAGCTTTCGGTGGTCCAGGCTTCTTTTATGAGCGGCTGAAGCAGTTCGCTTGATGACGTTGGCGCTGCTTGTAAAGCTCTGCGGGAATTCTATCAAGTCCTACCACTTTGTTGTTCTTAAGTGCTTTAATTGCGACAACGATCTCATCTTTTCTTCTAGGTGCGGTACGGATTCGGGGATTAATTTGTTCGGGCGCTTCAGAAGGCATCGGCTGCACGTTGTTTTAAAACCGAGGAAAAGTGTTTTAATGCATTGATGTAGTTACGCTTGTCACGGCGTTTGATTGTATTGGTAGGGTAGCCCTCAAAGAACCGTTAATTTTGCTAATTTTTGTTTACGAAAATCAAATATAAAATGTACATAAAATAGTACGTTTTAAATAACTGCACACTATAAATATTTTTAAATCAAAATTGAAAAATTTAACATTTAATATTTAAGAAATCAATTTAAGAAAAATAACGCATTAATGATTTTCAAAAAATGAGGATTTTTTGTGAAAAAAGTGATGGTATATACATTTTTAATAGACAAACTTATTTTGCAGGTATATTTTTAAATCTAAAATTATAAGAACTATTTTTAAACAAACTCTTTAGATGTAGAAGCAAGTTCATGGAACCCATTCGTATATTTTATTTAAATTAGTTTTTAATCGAAATTTTGTATTAAATTCCTCAATTAAATTGACTCGGATTAACGGCTGACATTTCAAATGTACATCAAAAATATAAATTAATTTTATTACTAGGTATTGTGTTTTCGGATTAAATCAAAAATCGTTCTCCAATAAGGGGTTTTAATATTTAAATTGATCTTTTTTAAGTCTATGAATGTTTCTATCATTTTCATGACCAATTTTAACATTAAAGACTAATAAAAATTGTATCCTTATAGTATGACCTTATTTTTCACGTATACTAAAGCTATTAAATCACATTTTTGAACACCTCTTCGAGAATTAACACAGTTAAAACTTTTCTAACAAAATTGGGATTCTTTTGTTGATTGCGCACCTTTTCGTTGAAAATAAACATACCGTCCACATCAATATCAACCAATCACGGCCATAAACAATCTCAGTAACGGCGCAGTTTTTACTTATCGAAAGAAGACAAAGTGACAGCAATCCAAATAGAGGATGTTCTTATTAGGCAGGTACAAACGTCATAAGTGACTCGAAAGCTAGGCAAGTTTCTAGTATCTGATTGGCCAGCTGCCAAAAACGTACCTTCTTACTAAAGCAACTTCAAGAAAAATCTCCCTAACTATCAAGTCAAGTCTACTTCTGTCAAAATGACAGTTGATCATGTGTTTTCATTCAACTCAAAGCTGAACTTTATTACTCTATGATTTATTTATTTTCAGCACACTTTCATTCAATGCTTTTGTAAAGAGTTTCCTTGTTAATTTGAACACAAATAAGTTACATTCAGTTACAATACAATATACAAATCGTAATGGACTTGTAGCTTGAGCAAGAAGTGTTTTGTAGACAATAATGTTTTTGGTAATTTTTGTATGATGTACTGAAGGAAGAGGTTACTGAAGCTAAGTTCCAAATTTGAAGTTTATGAGTCTTTAAAATCTAATTAGTTGCTTGATGAAAATGTACTTTTAAGGAATGCAGTTGACTGCAAATGAAGTATCCTATGTTTTCTGAACCTGCCCATTGAAAACCCTATATTTTTAAATTTAGACCTTATGGCAGAAATAAATGACAATTATTTTGGATTCCTGGAAGAATATATTCTAATGTAATTTTTTCTAAGACTTCACATAAAAATTGTGATAATTTTGGAACATTATTTACAGAAGGCCACCTAATCATTTAAATCACAGCCTTAACGACTTGAAAATAAACTTATTTGCTTTTATAATTAACATTTCATTTTAGGATTGACATCCCTGAAAAGGGTGGTCCAGAATGGTACAAATACTACTTATGTGGAGTAAAAGGCATTTTCGAAAATATGAACATAAACGACTCGGGCTCAATCGGAATGTATGTTGCATTAAGTGGCAACATTCCCCATGGTTCAGGACTCTCTAGCTCAAGCGCATTAGTTAGCTCTGCAACCCTCGCAACTTCTTTCGTATACAAAACCTCACTCAATCGTAAAATGCTTGCATCTGTATCGGCAAGTTGTGAACGTTATATCGGAACCCAAGGAGGTGGAATGGATCAAGCTATTGCATACCTAGCCGAGGCAGGTTGTGCACAATTTATTGAATTTTATCCTGAGCTCAAAACCACATCCATACAATTGCCGCCGAATGCATGCTTCGTCGTTGCCAATAGTCTTGCCGAAAAAAATAAAGCTGCTTCGTCGGACTTTAACGAGAGGGTTGTAGAATGCCGTTTGGGATGCCGGATCCTTGCCAAACGAATGAATTTCGAAAACTGGAAGAATATACTAAGATTTGCTGAACTACAAAATGCACTAAACTGCCATCTAGATGAACTCGAAGCTATGGCGTCGAAGATATTATCCAAAGATATTTATACCCGAGAAGATATTCTACAGGAACTGCAAGTTTCTGAGAAAGAATTCGAAAATGACTGCCTTACACCAAACACACGTAAAATGAGCCACTTCAAATTACGGCAAAGAGCCCTTCACGTTATCCAAGGTAAGGATATTCTAATGTACACAATTGTTCTATTAAAAGACTCACATTTATTTTGTATTCCTTATGCTCTGCAACTTTGTTTCCAGAATCACTTAGAGTGCAGATATTCCGTTCAACTTGTGAGGCAACAATGACGTGGGGAAAAGTCGACACTCTTTCCAAACTCATGCAAGAGTCACATCAAAGTTTAAAACACCTCTATGAATGCTCGCACCCGAGTTTGGACAGATTGATTGAAATATCAGAGGAAGCTGGTGTGGGAGCACGTTTAACAGGTGCAGGGTAGGTTCAACTGAATTACAGTTATTTATATTACATTCCATCGAATTGTCCTTAACATTTTTTATATTTTTTTATCCAGTTGGGGTGGATGCATTGTGGCTTTGTGTGAGTCTATTGAGTCATCCAAGAAATACATTGAACTACTCAAGATGAAATATTATTCGAAGTTATCGAAAGTTGATGAAAGCAATTTGGAAAATGTAGTTTTCGCAACTTTTCCACAAAATGGTGCTGAGATATTAGTAATGGCATGTGCCAGAGATATTCCCTCGAAAATATAGAATATTTAGATGAATTTATAGAACAATGAGGATATTATAAATGGTATTAAATTTTTCAAAAAAGTTATCAACTAAATATGTGTACTGTATATCAGATATTTTTTTTAATAGTTTAATTGAATTATACGAAACTTAAGAAATTTTTCGCATTTTTATTTAAATTTGTTTTGTTTCAGTATTAAGTGGTATTTTATAAGAAAGTATTAGAATCAAAATACAAGTGAATAGATTTGAAGCTAGAAAAGAAAAAGAGAACTCCTTCTATCCGTTTGTGAACAATATTTTTACTTTCGATTGAGATTTTAAAAAACACGTCTCCCAATGCCGTCCGTCTGTCCTTGCCCCTGCCATTGGGTTGATTGAGTTGAAACTTGGAAATTGAGGTTTTTAGCCGATTACAGTTAGGTGTTTTTTTCATTTTTAAGACAAAAAACTTTGAATAAGATTAGGTGGGTGGTGATCCACAACAAACAAAAAAAAATGGTATAACCTTCAAATGCATCAAATAAAAAACATAACAAAATTAAAGATATTGGCACAACATTTTAAACAACTTATTTAAGGGGTTTAACAATTGACTAGTAAGCAATTTGCTAAATATTTAACAATTTACTAAGAGACTCTTACAGACAGTCAGGCAGCTGTCAAAGCCATTAACTCGGCCACATCCTCAACTAAGTTGGTCCAGGAATGTCGCGATGAGTTTGCGAGCCTGAATATTAACCTCGGTGCCACCCTGATCTGGTTCTGGGCCATAGTGGTATTGTGGGAAATGAAAATAAAACACAAATACATCAGTTTACCCAATATTTTATTTTCTGAGCAAGAAAAATAGTTGCAAACAATAAGAAAGGTGCAATTGTATGATTGATAACTTTACTTCTCAACTTTAAGTTTGTTAGGGAGAAGTAAGTTAGCCAGAATGTATGATTGAATTGCATTCGAGATTTTTTTTTCTAGATTTTGGCATTTCGAGATTTTATTTTCTACATTTTTGTTTTCGAGATTTTTTCCATTCTAGATTTTTGTTTTCGAGATTTTCGAGATCGTGGTAGACACGTTTTTCATCGTCCATATATCAAGAACCAGTGGTTATAAAACTGAAAATAAATGTTGTACAGATAATAACGCAGAAAGGACTCTCAAAAAATTGAGTGGGTGTTTTTTTACCAAAGCAATTTAAAAAAAGTGAACATTTTGCTTAACTTAAAATATTTCACGGTTTATCCGGCTCCCCGTCCTTGGAGTTATACTAAGGATCTGGCCCACCAGGTTGGGGGTTGTGCCGTCGGGATCACTTCCTGGCCACGTAAACAATACCTTTAGTAGCGAAGCACCAACAAGTCTCGGATACGGACGGATTCACTGTTGACAACCAACGCAAACGAATTAAGAACAACGAACTTAGGATATGCACGTGGAATGTTAGGTCCCTTAGGAGGCCCTAGACCGCTATAAAGCAGACATCACCGCCATCCAGGAAATACGATGGAATGGGCCGGGCAAAAAGCGGATGATATTTACTATGGTGACTGCTACCACAAAAACCAACACCGCTTATTTGGATGCGGCTTCATCATTGGAGCCAGACTTAGGCAAGAAGTCTTAAGCTATAGGTGCATCAATCAACGCACCTCATGACCATACGCATCAAGGCTAAATTCGGCAATATTAGCCTGATATGCGCGCACGCCCCCACAAAAGAGAAAGACGACAACACTAAGATGTGTCCTTCGAGCTCTTAGACAAAACATATGAGCAGTGTCCTAGCTACGATATTAAAATAGTAATGCCAAGCTAGGAAGAGAAGACATCTTTGGGGGATTAATCCGGAAGAACAGCCTGCACTACAACACTTCCGGCAGCGGATTCAGGCTCATAGATTTTGCTGCGGGGCGAAACGTCAGACTAGCCAGTAAGCGTTTTCCACACCTCAACATCCACAAAGGAACAACGTCGAACGGCTACAATCGCCAGAGATCGCCAAATCCTTTTCCGAACGAGTTACAAGTAACCTGCCTTGAAGTTCTCTGCCGCCAACACAAGGTATCGAAAACCAGTGGCAACATTGCCAAGATGCAATCAGAGAAGCCGCCTCTGATGTGCTGGGTTTCAAACAGCCACAAACAAGGAACCCCTGGTTTGATGAGGAATGTCGGAAGGCAAATGCAGCCAAACAACAGGCACGCAAAGCGGCGATGCATAAAAGGACGAGAGCTGCTCATGAGCTCTATGAGCAGAAGAGGCGAGAGGAACGCTGACTTCTCAGAAGGAAAAAGAGAGAGCATGAGAAGCATGTTGAGAGGTTTAAAAGCAGGAATGAAGTTCGAAAGTTTTATGAACAGGTGAAAGGAAATTCACAGGTACATAAACCTAGAACCGAAGGCTGCAAAGACGAAAGTGGAAACATCATAATGGATCCGCAGTCAATGCTGAGGATATGGAAGGACCACTTCTGCAGACTGTATAACGGCGACGCCGAACTGAATTCCGCTGTCAGGCAGGATGATCCATTCAACATAGACGACGAAAGCCAACAATCCCGTCCTCCCGACTTAGACGAAGTAAAGACTGCCATATCTAAGCTGAAGTCTAATAAAGCCGCTGGAGCGGATGGCTTAAATGCCGAGCTCTTTAAAGCAGCTGGAGATAAGTTGGTTAAGAGCATGCACCAACTTATCTGTAAGATATGGTCGGAAGAAAGCATCCCCAAGGAATGGAACCTCAGTATTGTTTGCCCGATCCTGAAAAAAGGAGACCTTCTAAACTGCACCAACTGTAGAGGAATCAGTCTACTTAACATCGCCTATAAAATCTTCTCTGCCGTAATATGTGAACGTCTAAAGCCCATCGTCAACAACCTGATAGGTCCTAATCAGTGTGATTTTAGACCAGGAAAGTCCACAGTTGATCAAGTATTCACATTACGGCAGATCCTTTAAAAAACCCAAGAACACCAAATCGACACTCACCATCTTTTCATCGATTTCAAGGCCGCGTATGACAGCATCTACAGGGATGAGCTGTATAGAGCCATGTCTAGTTTTGGCATCCCTGCCAAACTTGTCAATTTGTGCAGGATGACCATGTAGAATTCACGCTGCTCGTTAAAAGTTGGAAACAACTTAACAGAACCTTTCGATGTCAAAAAAGGTGATACGCTGTCATGTGATTTTTTTAACATTGTGCTTGAAAGAATAGTGCAGAGCTCACACGTCAACACTAGAGGCACTATCTTTCAAAAGTCTGATGACATTGACATAATCGGAAGAACTCAGCGTGATGTCAATGAGGCTTTTGTGAGTATTGAGGCAGAGGCGGCAAAAATGGGTTAAACAGTTAATGAGGGCAAAACAAAGTAGAGGAAGACCGCGTATCAGGTGGCGCGCACAAGTGGAAAGTGACCTCACCCAACTTGGAGCGCGAAACTGGAGACATCTAGCTAGGGACCGAGCTAGATGAAGAAGTTTGTTGGGTGAGGCCCTAGTTCACATAGGACTGTAGCACCACCTTAAGTAAGTAAGTAAGCTGCATTATTATATTTTGCCTTAGTAGGTACCTATTAATATTAATTAATTGAGATAAATGCTATATTTATCTCCAACGTCACAAGAAAAAAAGTAAATTGGTTTGAACGCAAAATATTATCATGTTAATCGTGTTCTTTATAACATTTTTAAAGAGGCTTAATTGAAAAACCTGATGCGATAAAATAAATTATAAAGTGAGATTCGAATTCAGGACAAATTAATCCTTTAAAATAAATATTGTTTTGTTTGTGGGACAGACAAGAAACTTTAAAATGTATCGGAGAAATTAATGTAGGTAAATAAGTCCAAACATTTTGATTCAAGTAAGTTCCTGTAAACCAAGAAAACCGTTAGAAAAGTGAAAGTTTAAAACTTTGCTGATAGCAACATTTAAACACATGACGATGTATTTTCTATAAGCATTTTTAGGATTCTAAAGAAAACTCTCAATTTCACTCTATAGTAATTTTTGTGGCCATGCGCAAAAAAGCGTTCATATCTGTGATTGTCTTAGACACAATGTTGAGTGCCAGGCCAGTCCTACAAAACGTAGGTACCTAGATGAAGTACATTATAAGAATTATTCAGTTGTTAGTGAAAGTTTGATAATGCGAGTCCTTTTGTTGATCGCGCGTAAAATTATTTGGTGCAACGTTAATTTCTATTTGTATGTTTAAAAGCAGTTAACTTTACGAAACTTAAGTAATTTTAAATACATTTTAAGCTCATAAAGAATTTCAAAGAAATGGTTTTCTGACTATAAGTACATAATAAGTTGTGAATGAACTTTGCCAAGTTGGTGCCATAAAACCATCCGTTTAATGTTATTTCCATTTCGCAAACCCATTACAAGGAACTATATTTCCGAATTCATGAAACAATTATACTACGTTGACAACTATATTATTCGAGTCGAGTGCTATGTTGTAATAATCGTGTCCTTTAAGTTAACTTGTTCCACAGCTTATTTGCTGCACCTGTGTCTTTTCAGTCTTGGATTGCATTCCATATATTTTATTGCATTGGACACGTAATTGCATTGATATGGCCATTTTGCACTCCTGCTGCTTTTGGAAGACGGTTCGTAAGGGAAGTTATGCGAGTGCAATTTATACTTTGGTAAGCTATGGCGTATGTATGTAGTATAGTAAGTGTCCTAATGGAAATATCAAGGGGATAAGGATAATATTAGAGACGACAGAAGGAATGTTAACTTAAATGGGATGAATGAGTTAATTTTGATGTTGCCCTGCTTTAAATTGTACTTTTGTACAAACGACTTGATTATAGTAGTTGAAGGGTTTTTGGGACTGTGACTATTTTTTGTGCATATTAGGATAAGTTTACGCGGTATACAACACCGATTTAGACTCATCCTTCCTCTATCTTTAGGACATACAAGTTAGTTTTGGTTTTGAACAAATCATGCATATATTTTGAGTATATTTATGTTCGTAGAATTGATTTCTGGTGATACACAATTAGGGTGAATTTTACACTTGAGTACATTTAAGCGTGTTCTTTTATGAGCGTTGTTTTTATTATAAATAACCGCGAATGTAGCTGGAAATTAACTGAATTGGTTATGTTTATTTTAATTAATCAAAGTGCTAAACTATTTAAGTGTTTTAAACTTAAAATGTGTGTCTGTTAGAGGATTTATAAACTTTGCATCAGGGAAATAGTTGGAAAAAGCTAAAAATATCCTTAGTGTATTTAGCATTTCTCGGGATTACGAACAGTTTCTTTCTGCAGTCTTTTTTTTAAAGGGGAGTGAATTCTCTTGACACTTTGGAATTGCAAATTTGAATTAATTATGTAAATAAAGGTTGACTTATGATCACTAGACAGACACTTTTAATTATTCTGCTTCATGTTTTAAACGTTAATATTTTATTTACTTTAGACTTTAGAAAAAAAATTAAAATACTGTGGCGTATGAGTAATTGGTAATTTGTGTTGTAAATATTATCTACAACAGATGCATTGTCTTAAATTCTTTTATTGGTTATTGGAGTTACTAAACTTGTTTGTGTTATTTATTTTCATTTTTTGTTACTAAACCTATGACTTATAATTTTGTGCATTTTAGATATATTTTGGAGGCTCGAGTTTTATGCTTTTGCAATACATTCAAGAGGAACAAGAGTATTTAACAGGAAAAATTAAAAAGCCAATTGGAGAGAGTATTCTAGAACAAGGTGATGTTTCTCCAAGTAAGTTAAAAACTTGATAAATTTAAATGCATAATAAAGAATCAAAACATAAATCCAATTTCTTTTTGTCAGCTGTTTTACGCTCTTTTGCAATTTATTACAATTTGTATTTCCATAACAATTTCATTGCTTTTTTGAATTGTAAGTCTAATATTAAACAATTAGAATTCATCTTTGGAAACAATTAATTTGCTAGTAAAAGCTTGATTATATGAAATTAATGATATGGAATCTTAGGTCATCCTGAGGCAATAAGGAGCAAAATGTTGCAAATTTTGTAAAAAGCTTTCCTTCATAGTCAAAATTTAATTTTAGCTGAAACTAAATTTTGGGGAAAATTACGAGTATTTATGTATACATATTATGAATTCAGTATGGACAAGTTCTGTTGCCAAAAAGCCTTAAAAAAAATCATTCTGCAGAAACGACAAAACTCAACATTTTCATTATGGTAAGAAACACGAACGATCAACATATTTTAATTATAATTGGAGCGTTAACTCTAATTTTTGGTCGTAATTCTCGCCCTAGAAGACAGACAATAATAATTAGTGCACAAATTTAAGTCTACATATTCCTTGTGATGTTTTTTGTGCAAGTGAGACAAAGGGATGGTCGAAGTGTCGAAAATATCGCTGACGTTCAGGTATACGTAGCAAACGGTCCCAATCAGTCAATTCCAAGGCGTTTTCAAAAATTAGACATCGCTAAAACTACATTAAATCGTGTAATCGTAAGTATCTTGGTATATAAAGTTAGTTCAAGTATTGAAGCCTACAAACTTTTAAGCAAGACAAATCGACAGACGGGATGGGAGGTTATCAGTGTGGGTCGCATCCGAGCCTCTTTTTTATTTTTTTATTCATTAGAAAATTAAAAATAAAAAACTAATACTAATTTTTACTCAAGACTTAGAACTAACTTAAACTATACCTATTCTACCTATAAACTACTTACAACTAGAACAACCAGAGCATTTTTTGTTTTTAATTTTTAATTTTTTGTTTTCGTTTTTGTTTATAAAATAATTATGTAAGCCTGCCAAACCCCCATCCCGATTGAAGCCACCAAAGGTGGTTCTCCTACTTCACCCTATCAGTTTGCTCCCGTTCGGACACAGTTCTATTGAACCGAAGGAGCTCTGCTCCGTCTTCTGCCAGACGTCCCGATTTTACAGGAGTCGCCTATTCACGGTTCTTCGTCTGACGTGGTAGATTAGCGAACTACAAATCTATCGTTTATTAGGCCGAATATGTCTAAAAAGAGGTATACCTGTGGTGGAATGAAGCCGCTCAAGCGTGCACTTTCAAAACACTTGTCGTTCGGATAGAACGCCCCGAAAATTAAATTGTTGGTCGAAGACATAGCTCTTGCAATGTGACCCGAACGAGTTTTATCACAAAATTGTCAATTCTGTTGATTCGAGCCCTATTGCAGAGGACCTCGTTGGGATAGTACTGGAAGAAAGAAGATTTGGCTGTTATGATATATGCCGCTACAGCGCCAGCGCCGTACACTCTACCGCTCGAACACCCGAAACTTCTCCATCTGGGAAGGGGCAACGCTGAACCACACAGGACAACCATAAACGATCATTGGCGGTATGAGAGCCATGTAGTAAATTACCTTCACTCTGGGGTCAAGCCGACTGCTAGGTTAGGTTAGGTTAGGTTAGGTTAGGTTATAGTGGCTGTCCAAGATGGAACGGACACACTTAGGCCAGTTTAATGGCCCATTGTGATACCACATGAATCTTGAGGCTTCCTCCTAAGCTCAATGGAACCAGTTAGAGTCTCTTACGAAACGTGAGAGGCTGATTATCCCGATATGATTTAGATCGTTTAGATCGTTAAAGAAGAATTCTCCTAGGTAATTCTTGCGTTTTCGAGCTAGAGCAGGGCATGTGCAGAGAAGATGAAGAACCGTTTCTTCCTCTTCCTCGTCCATACAGCTTCTGCAAAAGTCATTTGAAAATACGCCTAGTCTCATGGCGTGCTTTCCTATTAGACAGTGTCCGGTTATGACACCTATTATCGAGCTTATATGCGATCTGCTTAGAGAGAGCAAGCACCTTGAACGTTTTAAATCCAGTGTTGGCCAGATGTTTTTTGTGGCTTGACACGTGGTGATGTTGGTCCACCTGGTGCCTGCCCTCCTCACAGCGTCTTGCATTAGTAGCAGTTTACAAGTAGCGATTGGTATGCCAGTACTTGCCAGACGTGGTAGGATGGGTTGTACTGTACTGTTCCTGGCGAGTTCATCTGCCTTACAGTTACCTGGAATGTCTCTATGGCCCGGCACCCAGCAAAGGTGAATATTAAACTGTTGCGCCATCTCCATTAGAGATGATCGACAGTTATGGACTGTTATAGAGTTTGTAGAGACTGAGTCCAGAGATTTGATAGCGGCCTGGCTGTCGGAGAAAATACGGATATCAGATGTTGATATCACGTTTTCTTTGAGCCAAGACAAGACTTCCTTAATCGCCAAAAGTTCCGCCTTGAACACGCTACAATGATTTTGAAGGCGGAATGAGAGACTTAATTTCAGTCGTTCAGAGTACACACCACCACCAACCCCTTCTTTGGTCTTTGAGCCATCTGTGTAAAAGTGGATTGACTCATCCTCCAAGAATGTCCTATCCTCCCAAAAAGATCTGGTAGGTATAGAAATGTGGAAATTCCTGTCGAATTGTAGTTGGGGGATGGTGTAGTCTGTGTGCTTTGGAATTGATTCTAAGTACCTTAGAATTACGGAGTGGCCAATGTTGTTGTTAGTCCACTGCGACGAAGCACTGAGGCGAGTAGCAGAGCTTGCAGCTATTTGTTTACTAAATATGTCAAGAGATGTAAGGTAGAGCAAGGTGTCTAGTGCCGCAGACGGGGTCGAGCGAAGCGATCCGCTTATACATAGGCAGGCTGAACGTTGAACTTTATTCAACTTATCCCTGTTTATACCTTTCTCTAAAGCAGTCCACCATACTGCCACACCGTACGTTAAAATCGGTCTGATTAGCGATGTGTATAGCCAATTCGTGATTCTGGGTTGTAAACCCCATTTATTACCAATAGCTTTTTTGCAAGAAAAGAGAGCTACAGTAGCTTTTTTGACTCTTTCCTGTACGTTGCGTTTCCAATTTAGTTTTTTGTCTAAGACAAGACCTAGGTATTTGGCCTCGTCTGAGAATTTTAATTGGATTCCTTTAATGTAAGGAGGGTTGACAAATGGAATTTTGTATCTCCTCGAAAATAAGACCAGATCGGTTTTGTGTGGGTTAACACCCAGTCCACACCGATCAGCCCAGAGTATTAGTCTGTCCAAGGCATTTTGTAAGAGTTCTTTTAGGATATTAAGATGTTTTCCTGAAACTGCTATAGCAACGTCGTCCGCATAGGCTATCACTCTGAAACCCTCCGCATCCAGACTAGTTAGGATTTCATTCACCACTAGGTTCCAGAGGAGAGGGGATAGAACACCACCTTGCGGTGTCCCTCTACTAACGAATCGTCTGCTAGAAGAGTTGCCCAGTTTTGAATTAATTATTCTGCTAGTAAGCATTAAATGAATTAACTCCCGAAGCGAACTCTCTACATTTAGAGATGTCAGTGCAGAAGTGATTGCAGATGTGTCCACGTTGTTAAAGGCACCTTCGATGTCAAGGAAAGCAACCATAGTGAACTCTTTATGATGGAGGGAATATTCGATGGTGCGTACTAAAGTGTGTAACGCTGTTTCCACCGATTTACCCTTACAGTAGGCATGTTGAGACGAAGACAGAAGTCTTGTATCGATACGTGCCCTTAAATGGATATCGATCAATTTTTCCAGGGTCTTAAGAAGGAATGATGATAGACTTATAGGTCGTAAATCTTTAGGATTAACTTGGGAGCATTTACCTGCTTTAGGTATAAAGACAACTTTAACTTCTCTCCAAGCCGACTGCTAAAAAACAGCCGTTTCGTCAGAACGAAAGCTCCTCTGGCCCTGGTCAGAGCAGCATTTATATGTCTGTCGAAATATAAATACTGATCTAACCAGATACCGAGGTACTTCACTACACTTTTGCTCGCTAATCGCTGGCTGTGAAGATCACCAAGACCATCTTGCGCCAATTCTTACACGTATCCCTCGTGACCCTAGCCAACTTTTTCTATTGGAATTTGGGGTTGGTGACTTTAAGAACGTTAACTCTCCGATTGGCATCTGGAGAAGATGCGCCAAGATGATGAGTTTTATCGCTATTAAACTTCCACAAAAATACTGTTCAGTGCAGTTTGCATGCCGGCGGTGTTATTGGGCCTTTTTCGTCGACGATAATGATCGTCACGTTACTGTCAATGACCAGCATTATTGCTCCATAATTACCAATTGTTTTTGGCCCAGCGCCCAGTTGGCCGAGTCATCGAAAATTGGGTCCAACCGCTACCTGCATTGTCCAAATGAACAAAGTCCAGTTCTATTTATTAATGTTTCGGTTTTTTAGAAAACTCTTAGTTTTACTTACGAGTCTTTGTATTGCATTTGTTTACTTAATAAATAAATGCAATTTCGGTTATAAAATAAAATTTTGTTTTTACTTTAAATCACGTTTTGATGTTATACAATACATACCTAACTTTAATCTAGTTTTTATTAATAAAAAATAAATTTCTTTGCCAGCAAGTGTGATATTCAACATAGTCTTCCTTGTATGTTCTTTATGCTTGGTATGTTCTTCAATATTGGTGATCTTGGGAATTTGGAAAGTACGCCTGAGAAAACTCTATACTTTTGTTAACATAATGTTCAAAAATTAATGTTTTAAATATATCTCTATACTCGATGCTTTTAGGACAGGCCCCAGCTACTTTTACCTTGGACATTTTTCATGTTTGCTGATATATTCATTGAATTCTTCCATTTGGTGTACTTGGTTAAGCTTAAAAGGCTTATGTTTGTCCCTCTGGTCAGTGTGGTGTTAACTCTTGATTTCTTCATATTGTGTCTAAATGTAAATTAAAGTAATTTCTTCTATATTTAATTTTTTATCATTTAACTATATTTTTTTCAGGTTTATTGTTTACTTTGCGTAATATCGCAATACCAGGAATTCAAAAGTGGAAGGTTAAATGTAAGGTGAAAAAATAAATATTTAAATTTGTGATTTCAACTATTCAATTTCAGTCTGACGTGATTTGCTGCATTAGACCAAGTGAAATCGGTTCTGTAAGCAATAGCAGCCGCAATGTAATTCAGCAGTTTCAATTAGCAGTCAGTCCATATCCTTACCAACAAACGAACTTCTCTGTTATTCCAGAGGAATCCGAATCAAATCCAAGTCTTCGTGAAGGAGGATTTTAAGTTGATTAATTGTTAATTTTACTGTTTATGTTATAAGTATTCCCCTATAAGATAAATTAACAAAACCTAAAACACCCACCGTACGTAGTTTATGTAAAATTTTAGGTGGACATTAGTTTTGAAATTACTTAGTTGTATAAATAATTTAATTTGTAGATTCTAGTTTTAGAAAAATTAAACATTTATTTTAAAAATTTGATTCGTCTTTGTAGGAAACAAAAGCCGCTCCCTAACATCTTGGTTGGTTGTCTGCCGAATTCTACCGAACGAATACTGATCTCTTTTTTTTCCAAGTCCTAAATTTTCGGTACACTTTCAGCAAATTGGTTTTTGTAGATTAAAATTCGTAGTCTCAGTTACCATTTTCTCCCAAAGAACTATATTCAAAAATATAATTCATAAAACAAACGAGGCCTATACCGCTTATAAAAATCAAGGGAGAAGTTTTAAGAAAAACTCTCAGCAAAATAATAGAAGACAGAAGACTATTTCCAAAACATCAATTTGGATTTAGGAATAAACATTCTACGATAAGCCAAGTAGATCGAAATATGAATGTGGTGCAAAAGGCACTGAAAGAAAAACAAGATTTCTGCCTTATTCTTAGATATTGCTCAAGACTTTGACAAAGGACCTTTCCAGGCAAGAAGTGTTTTAGAACAAACCTTGTATCTTTAATATACAAGGGATATTCCATTGAACATTAACGCTATTATGGCCAACTTTACCAACAATACTGTAATATCCGTGCCACATAGATCTGGCTACACAAAAGCTGTGAATTGAAGTCCAATAAGTAAGTGTTTAGACCAAAAAAATAATGTATGAAACTTAATGGAAGAAAACTGACGCATATAAATTTTACAAATAAAAACATAAATAATGTTCTTATTTTTAATACGGTCAAATACCTTGGAATGACTTTGCCAAAAATACATTATTTAACTCTGAAATCTTCTTTTATGTTATATTTGAATTTTCAATAATGTAATCGTTTTCATTAAACGCAACTTTTTAAGTATTTCATAAATCTAGTGGCTACGTAGTGAAGGGATTCTGATCTAACTACAAAAGTGGTAGAAAATTTCCCCGAAATAGTGTAAAAAATTCGGCTACAAAGTTAGTGGAGAATGATTTTGACGTTTCACAATCAGCTGCTCGGTAAAAACACACGAATTCAAAATAAAATAAATAGTTCAGTATTTAAATACAAATATAAATCATTCAAATTGTGTCTTAAATTTAATTTTATGTAATTTAAAAACACGAAAGATAAGTTAAAGTTTTCAAATCAAAAATGTTTCTTTTTTTATATATTTGCATTTTTCAACAATGTGACAGTTCCAGATTGACTAGACTTGTTGTGTAGTTTTGAATTCACAAAGCTATTTGGACTTTGACTACGTAGCCACTAGCTTTGTGAATGCGCCCGTTTTCTTTTTCACCTGTCAGTTTTTCATTTAATGATTAACTCTACCGTCAAATGCTAAGACATAAATTTTCGAATTATTTTTTATTTTAATAATTAGCAAACAGTAAAAAGATTTTTTATACCTTTAATATGCCAAAGACACAGTGTGAGCATTAGAAAAAGAGGGAAGGGTTAGATAGGAGCTGTCGGTGCACATTGGTTTTAAATTTCTGAACATTGCAATGACAGGGAAAGATAGAGCGTGGCATTCTACATTCGCGTAGTACGGCTAAAAAAAAGAATCTCTGTACTTCATAGTACGGCCGAAGTTGGGCTAAAGGGTAAACTGATGGGCATTCATAGAAGCGCGGGTATTATGGTTAAATTGTTTTAGGGGAGGAATGCAACTGGCTATTTTACCAGACCATAGTCCGTTAAAATAACGGTAAAAAAGGGTGAGGAAAGAAACCTTGCGTCGATATTCGAGTCTTAAACGAGTTGATGATGTTAATGTCACCAATCATTTTAAAAGCTCTTTTCTGAATACTGTCCAAGAGGCTTAAATAAATTTCTTGCAAGAGGGTCGGAGACAAAACGGAGCCCTGGGGCACACCACAGTTTATTTTATGAGTTTCAGACTTGAATCCGTCTAAAACAACTTGTATTGAATGGTTCGGAAGAAAATTTCAAATCCAACGAAGAAGAGATTCGTCGATACAGAAAGCACGCATTTTCGATAAGAGAACAAGATGCCAGACTTTATCAAATGCCTTTGAAATATCAAGTGCAATAATCTTACTTTCTCCAAAATGATGTTAGGATTTGTTCCACTGTTCGGTGAGATGAACTATGAGAACACCATTGGACCTATTGCTACGAAAGCCGTATTGCCGGTCATTAAGAAGCTTCAGTTCCTAAAGATATTTCTTAAGCTGATAAATAATCAGCGTTTCCATGACCTTAGAAAGAAGGGACGTCGGTAATTTGTGGGAGAAGAAGATTCGCCTTTTTTTGGGATTGGCTGAACAAATGCAGTTTTCCAACTACTCGGAACGAGCCCAGAGGAATAGGATAGATGGAAAAGCTTACGCAGTGGTTTTGCTAGCGTGGAAGAACACCTCTTCAGAATAATAGCGGGGATACCATCTGGGCCAGCGGATTTATGAATGTTGAGATCTTTAAGAACTCTCGCCACAGTTCGAGTACGAAAAAAGATTGGTCCCATAGAATCATTGACGCGTTCAAGAACTGGGGGAGTCATGACACTATCTGGTAAGGTGGAATTTTCGCGAACTGCCTTGCAAATAAGATGGCTTTATTAATAGAGCTAACTAAAGGAGTGTCATTGACAACAAGCGTAGGAACCGAGGAAGAGGAAGAATTCCTCATGTTTTTTTACAAATGACCAAAAATTCTTACTGCTTTTGAAACATTGCAGTATTTTTCGCCGTAATTTTTGGTCATGTAAAAATTTGGTCCTTCGAATATATTCGTTGCAGGCCTTCCTGGCTTCCTTAAACATTTTCCGGTTTTCCTCAGATCGGTTGGCTTTAAAACACTGGAAGCTCACCTTTTTCTCCTTGATAACCTCTTTGCAGCTCGAATCGAACCATAATTTAACCTTGGGTTAAATAGTCCATTCGCTATAAGGGCTAGACGAGGAATACATTTAAAGTTTCGAAAACAATGAGGCGGAACCGCACTTCATTTTGAAGACAGTGTTTTTGTTAATATAAAAAGGTCTTAATGAAATCGACTAAAAATTGTTTTTTAATCTTCGATGAATTTTATTACCTGGAGCCATTTTGCTTAGTCGTAAATACCAAGTTTGCTTTATACCCTTTGAAAAAACAGTGTTTCACAGCTTTGGAAGCTTACCACTTGTTTTGTTGTGTTTTATTTATACAACAAACACAGAAAAGATTTTGCTTCACGCTTCATGTACAAATTTTCATAAGTACTAAGTAAATTATTTCGACACTTCTCGACGTTTCGGTGTCCCTAGAATCAAAGAATTTTAGAGATATTTCTGTGTGTGTATCACCTTCAAATAAAATGTGTTTATAGGTACAGATAATAAAGCAGAAAGATGAAGAAATCACTTTCAAAAAACTCAGTGAGTGAACATTTAGGTTGACCCCAAATATCTCACCAACCAATTTTATAAATGAAAAAAGAAACTGCTCACCTCGAATGTTTTCGAACAAGAAGTGATAACAATTCGAAATTAATTTTATGTAACGAAAAATAACGTTTTAGACTTTTGGTTAATTTTTTCGAAAAATGCAATTGGCAGTTTTATCAAAAAATATATACTTAAAATAAATAAATTGAGTGGCGCCACAGTCCGTTGAGAACTAGGGCCTAGTGACTTACAACTCTCAACCATTCCTGTATGCTAGTAATTGCAGGGATGGAGGGGATCTACAGTTTATATGCCGAATCCGAACGGCTAATTTGAGAAACCACTTTTTCATGACAAGAGTTACTCTTGGAGAATCTTTCAATTCCTAGCAAGAGGCAGTACCCGTAAAAAGGCTTTAGATGGCATAGGCAGGGATAGAACCCAAGACCTCTGGCATGACAGTCCAAGGCACTAATCATCATGCCACGGGTACTACTAAAAAATATAAACTTAAAAAAATTAATTATCGCAAAAATTGGTTTTCCACTCAAGTATCTTAGGAATAAATAATTTTATTACCTTGAAATTTTTTTCATTTTATACAAAAATATTGTTTTTAATATTATGTAATAAATTTTATAAAATCCAATTGACATTTGTTGACATTTATTCAATTTTTGGCAAAAATTTAATTGGCATTGTTTTACAAAAAAACGAAAAGTTGCAAAAAAACACTAACAACTATTAAAAAATGATTTTCGACTTAAGTACATATCTTGAAAAAATAAAAAATTATTATGATTTTAAAAGCTATATCCAATTGAGACAAAAATACCATTTGAAAATTTTTAGCTGAAGTTTTCTGCATGGGTTGAATCCCAGCTTCATTTACATATATAAACATTTTTTTGATTCCATTGTCTAACTTGAAGTGGCTATACGCAACTTACTTGTGAAATGTACCCTACGTTTTTCTAAAATTGGAACGAATGCATAAAACAGAAAAATGTACTTTAAGCAAACATTTAAGCACCATATATGACAAATATAAAAAAAAACTTTCATTTTCGGTATTAGGTGTGCATAAAAATAAGTGTGTTATTGCAAATAAAAGTCTTGTGCATTTGAAAAGTACAAATTACACCATTATACAAAATGAAACCAAACACGCGTTAACTTTAAAATTAGTATAATTCAAAAACAAATGTTGAACTCACAAGTCTAATGACTTTTATATTTGGGGCCACGTGAAAAATAAGGTAAATATGAAATCCACAAAACTAATAAGGACATGATGCCACAAATGTCCGAATTGGTTAGGGAAAATTTCATAAAAAGGATATGATGTTGCAACCGTAGTCTTTCTTGCCATTTGGCTTTTTCCATTGCTAAAGTCATATTTTTCACATTACAATGAAATAAACATCCATTGGTTTCACTTAAAAAGCTGTCTGTTTTTTTTCAACCATTATAAAATATTTTATAGAAAATCATCTTAAAAACAAATTCAATTCGATCGACCCTTGGTACTATTATATTTCAAGTAAATAAATGAGCAATAAATGTTTTTAGGCAATCAATGGAATATTCATATATCGGGTTTTCCAATAGGAACTTGAAATCAAAAATAAATAAATTAGGCGCACAGTCCATTGAGAATTAGGGCCTAGTGACTTACAACTCTCAATCGAGGGGACCTACAGTTTTAAGCCAAACCCGAATGGCTAATTTGAGACAAACATTACTCTTGGAGGATTTGTCAATTCCCAGCAAGAGGCAATACCCGTGAAAACTTTTTTTATTTAAGATAGCACAGAAAGAGATTGAACTCAAGACATCTCGTGTGACAGCCCTACACACTAACCACCACGCAATGGGTACTACGAACTTGAAATCGTGGAACTTAATTTGTAGCACACCTTTTCAATAATCATCGAAATATCATTATCAATTTATTCAGTAAACTCAACATTTTCACCATGGTAAAAAACACAAACAATCATAATCCACGCCTTCATATTATAAAAAATGTCTACCAATATTCGCAATCGGTGATCGCTTCTTCGAGAGCGCTAACTCCAATTTTCAGAGGTAATTCTCACTTTTGCTTTTGTTTACACAAATGCAAGATCAAGAATTGAAGCTTTTAATAAAATCATCTTCAATAACAAAAAAGAATCATCTTCCTATAAAAAAAATGAATTGGAATAACCGAATGGGAAGGGTGATGCCACAGGGCGCCACACCTAACAATCGATTTATTGAAGAGTAAGTTTGATAAAAAGTGCAATCTATTGCCAGCCACGTTTGTGCGACTAAACGCCTTTTGGACTATTTTCTTCGCGGCTACGTTAATTCATGGGTTTATCCCAACAACAAATGACGTTGTAAGAGCCTTTAAACAAGGAGGTTTCCCAACAAAATTCATTTGGCTATCTGACCAGCTGTTTTCGAATAATTTCTTATACATATTTATAAAGCTAAGATAACGATGCGTATCCAGGCGGACAGAATTCACAGTCCCACACTTAAGTTATCGTCTGAATACATTCATTTCTATTAAGTTCAGTGTGAAATTAGTAGCGCCACCTATAGATCAAATGTAAAATATAGCTCATTAACTCACATTTTGACGTTTGACGTTTCGTTTAGGTTTATCCCTAAAAAAAAAGAAACGAAAAATTCGAGAAAGAAAATTCCAGACTGAACAAAGTTAAAAATTCCTGTGAAAAAAAGTAATTTTACAAAAATATATTTTATAAAAAAAAATCAATCTAATAAAATCTAACTAGTTGTAGATTTTTCGAGGCCAGAAGCAAACAATAGTCAACATTTAAAACAATGGTAGACTACAGCAAATGGAAGGATATTGAAGTAAGTTGGTATTTTTAATTGTATTTATTAAATTTTTCAGGATACTTGAATTACATTTCTTGTATTAACTTGAAAGTAATAATTTCTATTGAAATAAAAAAAAACATAAGCTTGATGGTTAAAGCCTTTGAATGATTTGTAGTGCGTCACCAACCAAGACCCAAAACAATTTTCCGGCAAATGCAAAATCAAAATGTCGATTAAAAGAAAATACAAGAGTCCTGCGTTTGACATTAATATTCATAATTAAAACATTCTATATATAAAAAGATTTTGTTAATGGGTCACGTATGCATGTAGGTCAGGTTAGAAGCAACCTTAATTTCTTCAAATCCGAAATCAGAGAATAGCTTGGTCAATCCAAACAAAAAAGAACAAGGCTGATAAATTGCCTCACAAACATTAGTCCCTCAGGGCTTACTCCAGAAAGTGTTGATGTTTCTTATTGAATCCAACCTAAGCTAGAATAGTCTTACTGACTAAAATAAACCTATTCTAATAAACTTAAGCAGGTTAGGATATCGATTGGTTTGTTTTTAAGTGATCAGTTCTTTCCCAGATCGAAATCATGACAAGGGGCACACTTTTGTTATGAATCTCTTAACGCTGTGTGGCCCAAAACAATACGTTTTGCTTGAAGTGAAGTACCGACCACGTGCGTTAAAAATTCGTGAGACTGTTATGTTCCTTATTGGCGTAAGGAAAACACAAACGAGAATATGGCTACCAGAGCCGAGAGTGCTCAACATATCTCGCAATAGTATGGGGAGAGATCTGCACATAGATGTCAGATTACTCGTCTTATTCGTAAACAAGGTCTAGCCGTTTAGCTATCGCCTTGTATTTTAGGTTTTAAAGATGCTGTATTGTATTCAAATAAAGTTGTTGAGGGCCACAAATCAAAACCTTATTGTTGAGAACCACAGAGAGTGATAGCTTGGATTAGTTGAGTTGACTTTTTTTAAGCCATTTTTCCTCGAAAATGAGGATAGAAATAACAGTGAGCATCAGAAACATGTTTACCAATTTTAAAAATTAAACACGTAGACGCCATTTGGTGCGTGCAAGATGGGGCACTCTACCAGAGCCGACTTGGTAATTTCAATAGTCCTTCACTAACATGCGATCGTTTTTAGGTAAAATTCAAGCAATTAAGGCCAATGTAATCCAAGACAAGCTTGAGCTGCAGTCCAAACCACCAAAAAGGTTTCGAAGTTTTAGATGACAGAATGGCGCAAACAGAGCCTCGGCAGCCAATTAAACGACTTTAATTTAAATTGTATATTAATTTGCATGCATTTTTAAAAAGAAAGTTGTATCTTTCTCACTATTTATGTAGGTTAGGTTAAAGTGGCTGTTGGTTGGGAAGTCCAACCCACTTAGACCAAAGTATGGTCCGTTGTGATACCACAGGGATCAGTTGATCAGCTTAACTCGTCGAACAAATTGGAGCTCCGAATGAAGCGTAGGAGACAAATAATGTCAGAATTTTTTAGATCGCTGGTATCGTTGAAGTAGTAGTCTCTAAGGTGGATTCTACGTCTTTGTGATAAGGCAGGGCATGTGCACAGAAGATGAGAGATTGTGTCCTCCTCGTCTATGCAACTCCTACAAAAATCATTTGCAGGGGCTCCAGCAGTGTCAAGTCAGGACACCAATAACTAATGTGCAATCTACTCAAAGAGATTGATTGTTTTGAGCGCCTGGCTCTAAGATTAGGCCAAATTAGTTTAGTCGCTAAACAGGTATTGGTGTTATTCCACCTGCAGTTTGTTTTCTCTATGGTATCTTGCTCTAGCATGAGTTTACATGTAGCTAAGTAGAGGTAAAGTTGTTCCGCTTTTTGCAAGTTTGTCAGCTTTGCAATTTCCTGGAATGTCTCTATGGCCCGGCACCCAGAAAAGAAGAATGTTGAACTGCGTAGCCATCTCCGTAAGAGATAATCGACAATTTAGGGCTGTTAGTGAGTTAATGGAGACAGAGTCTAGGGACTTTAACGCAGCTTGGCTATCCGAGTAGATGCCTATATCATTAGTTGATATAACGTTTTCTCTAAGCCATGATAGGACTTCTTTTAGAGCCAGGATTTCAGCTTGGAAGACGCTACAATGATCGGGTAGACGAAAGGAGAGACTTAAGTTTAGTCTATCTGAGTATACGCCTCCACCAACCCCATCCTCCGTTTTTGATCCGTCTGTATAAAAGTTTATAGGATCATCGTTCAAAAATGATGTAATCTCCCAAGAAGACCTGTGAGGTATAGTCACAGGAGAACAGGGTTACTGTGGCCTTGTTTATTCTCTCTTGAATATTAGGTTTCCAACTTAGTTTCTTGTCCAAAATGAGACCCAAGTATTTTGCTTGTTCAGAGAATTTAAGTGGTACGCCGTTTATAAGGGGAGATTCAATGAGTGGGACTTTGTATTTCCTTGTGAAGAGGACAAGGTCGGTTTTTTGTGGATTAACACCGATTTGCCGATCTGATGAGCTTAGTTAAAGCGTTTTGTAAGAGTTCTTTTAGTATATTGGGATGTTTACCCGTTACTGCAATAGCAACATCGTCCGCATAAGCAAACACTCTGTATCCCTCTCTTTCTAGAGTAATTAGTAATTCATTTATCAAGTTCCAAAGGAGAGGGGATAGGAAACCACCTTGTGGCGTTCCTCTGCTGACACCTCTTTGTGCAGTAAAATCGCCCAGTTTTGAATTGATAATCCTGCTTATCAGCATCTGATTAATCAATTCGCTGATCGACTTATCTACCTTCAGAGATGTCAATACACGTTGAATTGCAGATGTGTCGACATTGTTAAATGTACCTTCTATATCTAAGAAGGCAATCTCATGTAGGCCAAGCATTAATATAGCCAGGATCATGGCATTTTGTACATATGTCCACACTGCATCAAACAGGCCAGCTGTTTTACCATTGAGTGACGTGACACTCAAATAAGTGAAGATTCCGATCGTTCTGAAGTTAATCCAAATAGGTATAACTTAGTGTCATCATGAATTAGCCATGTATATAAGAAATGATGTTGCGTACCAATTTCATCCACAATATGGTTTGTGCTCTAACACAAACTTTAATTTCATGTGGTTAAAATGTACGGTAAATAAGCACATCATCCACGCATGTTTTTTTATATAAAAGTTTAAATCTGGACAGAAATTCAACTTTTAACGAATTTGATGCTCTGTCTGACTCCATTCAAAGAATTATTGCCCATTATCCTCACATTGAAATCGTCATTGCGGGCGATTTCAATGTACACCATTCTTGCCACTCAACACCGGAAGGTTGAGATCTTTGCTGCGATGATCCAACTAGAATCCCTGACGTTGCAGGTCAATCCGCTAACACCTAGACTTGTTTCTTACTTCTGACCCTAATAAATACACAATCAGTGAATTACCGCCTCTAGGCACATCAGGCTGTATATCTGCAAAATTCTCATTTAAAGAAAAAACTACTATGAGAATCGTTTGGCAATATGAGGAAACCAACTGGGGCGGTCTTAATGAATTCTTCATGAACTTTAACTGGTCGCTATGCTTCCTCGATAGTGACGTGGATTCCAGCGCAGATATGGTAACAAATTTAATTCTTTGTGGAATGAGAAATTTTATCTTATTAGGTTCAGAAATGTAAGTTTCCGTTGTTATAAAGCCAACCCGACTGAGGAAAATCGAAATAAGTTGAAACAAGCTAGAAAGACCTGTAATGGTCATATTCGACGAACCAAATTTTTGAATGATCAGAAATTAAGGCAAAAAATACTACAATATCCCAAAGGTAGTAAAAATTGCTGGTCATTTGTAAAGACGTACGAAACACCACGTCATCCTCGGTTCTATCGCTTGTCCACAATGACATTCCCTATGTAAGCTCGATAGATTAAGCCAATTTTCTTGCAGCACAGTTGCAAGAATACTGAAAGACCTTGACATACACAAATACTCTGGTCCAGATGGTATATCCTATCTTTCGTTCTGAAGAGGTGTTGTTCAACGCTGGCAAAACAACTGCGTAAGCCTTTTCATCTGGCCTATTCTACAGATCTCTTCCCGAGTAGATGGAAAACTGCATTTGTCCATCCTGTCCCTAAAAAAGACGAATCCTCCTCCTCTCCAAACTATTGTCCAAATTCACTTACGTCCCTTCTTTCCAAGGTCATGGAAACGCTGATTAATTATCAGCTCAAGAAATATCTGGAAGATCGAAAGCTTCTTAATGACCGACAGTATGGCTTTCGTAGCAATAGGTCCACTGGTGATCTCATGGTTCATCTCACCGAATAGTGGTACAAATCTTTACATCGTTTTAGAGAAGATAAGATTATTACACTTGATATTTCAAAAGCATTTGATAGATTTTGGCACCAAGCTCTCTTATCGAAAATGCGTGCTTTTGGTATTGATGAATCTGTTCTTCGTTGGATTAGAAATTACCTTTCTAACCGTTCAATATAAGTTGTATTAGATGGTTTCAAGTCTAAAATTCATAAAATAAATGCTGGTGTCCCCCACGACTCCGTATTGATTCCCTCTTATATTCATAAACGATCTTTTGTCTGTCAATTCTAATCCATTAAACTGTTTCGCCGACGACAGTGAACTCATCTTTTCATATTCGTTTCTAGATTCACATCCTTGTCCTTCGGATGTCGAACTTCAACGGCAGCGTATGATAAGCTCATTAAGTTCTGATCTTGACTGCATTGTCCAATGGGGAATCAAAAACCGTGTAGAATTTAATGCTTCGAAAACTCAATGCTGTCACCTGTCTATAAAGAGTAACGCACCTCCGATGCCACTATCTATGAGTGGCACTTGCATCCAGGAAACCAATCAACTATCAGTACTCGATGTGTATTACAGATCACCTCTTATGGAATGATCACATATTCGATAGGATTTCTCCGACGATGCAAGAAACTTGTCAGCCCTTCTGATCTGGCTATAATCTTCAAAGCTTTCATCCGTCCAAAGCTTAAATATAATTCGCATATCTAGGCAGGTGCCCTTAAAACAAGTTTAAATCTCTTGGATGGAATTCAAAAAATGGCTTTAAAAATGATAGGCGACAGAACTATAATGGAAACATTTACATCGCTTTCGTTGTTTTATCGATATTTTTACAAACAATGTTCTGTCGAATTAGCCAGTTGCATCCTCCACCCTTAAACTATTCAGCCGTAATACTCGCACTTCTCGGAATGCTCATCAGTTTACCCTTGAGCTCAATTTCGGGCGTACTGTCTAGTATAGTATAGAGATTCTTCGAGAATGTGAAATGCTTTGGCCAACTCTGTTTTTTCCCTCATTTTGATGTTCTCAACTTTAAGGTAGATGTGCACCGTTATCTCCTTTTAAATCCTTCCCTATTTTCCTAACGCTCGCACTGTGTTTAAATATAAACATATAAAGGGTACTAATAACCCCTTGAGTGCTTGTGAATTATAAAAAAAAACTAGCATGCAGCAAATTCTTAATGGCGTAGTTACTTACTTACTTAATAAAGGTGGCGCTACAATCTATGTGAACTTGGGCCTCACCAACAAATTTCACCATTTAGCTCGGTCCCAGGCTAGATGTCTACAGTTTCGCGCTCCAAGTGAGGTGAGGTCACTTTCCGGTCTTCCTCTATTGCGCTGTCCTGTGGGTGTGGATTTGAAGACTTTTCGAGGCGAAGCATTACGCTCTACGTGACTCAGCCATATTAGTCGTTGGACCTTTACCCTTCTGGCTAAGTCTACGTCGCTGTACAGCCCTTCTTCTCAACTCCCCTTTTATGCATAAGGGACCGTAGATCACACGAAGAACTTTTCTCTCGAAACGACCCAAGGTGCTTTCATCCACTTTTCTGCACCATATAGTAGGATAGGGATAATAAGGGTCTTATATAGCGACACTGGACCCTCGAGAGCGGGCTTTGCTACTCAATTGCTTTCTTATTCCAAAGAAACAGCAGTTAGCAAGAGTTATTCTTCGTTTTGCCTCAATACTCACCAAAGCCCCATTGACATCACGCCACTTGTTTGCTGAAGATGTCGAGGGGTGTCAGATGAGGAGAGTGTCTAACGCTGCTGGGGGTGTGGTTCTCAATGCCCTGCTTATACAGGGAAATGCAGTGCGTTGGACTCTGCTGAGTTTGTCGTAGTATGTAACTTTCTCTAGTGCAGTCCTCCATACTGCAACCCAGTACATAAGTATTGGTCGGATGACCGATGTGTATAGCCAGTAGGTTATGCTAGGTTGAAAACCTCATTTGCTTCCTATGGCTTTCTTGCAAAGGAAAAGAGCCGCTGTAGCTTTTTTTAACTCTTTCCTGAATTTTACTATTTTTTACTAAATATTGTTTAATATTTCTTCAAATAACCACGTTTAAAAAACTATGCACTGCAATCTTCTGGGCGTAGAGCTTTCCCAGTCCAAAAACTGGCCGTGTGCTTCGTTGTCTTGTTGAAGTTTCCATACTATCGGTAGGTTTCCTTCCGCGTACGGCTCCATAACAATCTCAAGAGTTCTGCAATATTGAATCCTGTCCATATGACCCTCAATTTTTTTGATTGTCATTGCTCCCCAGATTATAATACTGCCATTACCATGCTTGACAATGGGGCGAGTGTACTTTGGGATCTCGGACGGCGAACACAAGATTTTCCATCAGAATTAATCCTATTAATTTTTGTTTCATCCAAAAAAAGCACATGTTTCCACTGATCGACCGTCCAGTGCTTATATTTTTTAGCAAAAGCCAAGCGGGCCTTTCTGTGACGTTCAGTCGGTAATGGCTTTTCCTTGCTATGCGCCCCAAGAGTCCAGCTTGGTGCAACCTTCTTTTGACAGTGTCTACAGACGGTCCACTATCTGCTTCACCAAACACTGCCCTCCTAATTTCCCTTGCAGTTGCAAAAGTATTTTTTTTTTTTGCTTTCACGAACAATTATTGCATCTTCTCTATGAGAAGTTGACTTTAGTCTCGGCTTTCGTGGAATTTTTCTTTGAAATATTGAACAGCATTAAATACCACCTTCCTATAAGGTTTTCCTTCTTTATGATGGCTCAAAATTTGACGTCGAGTCCCCATTTTGATGACCTAAATAAACAATTAAAATTCAATTTTCCAAAAAAACTAGATACAAACGTGAAACTTACAATGCCCAAATATAAGTTTTTAATCTTGAAAGTCTCAAAATAATGTTCGTTTCTAATTATGTGCACGATCGATTTTGTGGTTTTGTGCTTTTTGCTTTCTTAAATGAAAAAATAACGGTGCCCTATGTTACTATTATGATTTTATAGTGAAGTTGGCTAGATTTCAAAGTAAAAGAAAAAAAAGATGGCCGCATTTATTTAAATAACACAATAATAATCGGAAGTTGAAGTTTGACCTGAAAAGCGTTTCTAATTGAATGCACGGCACTGTAGCTTTCCCGATTGACTGTAATAATATTGGGATGTTCATTTCAAAAGAACTATGTACCAATGATTCCATTTTCTCATAAAACACTTACTCCAAATACGAAAAATCAAACATCATCCCTTAACAAAAATTTTCTTCTAAAAATGGATCATTCGATTTTGTAATCCCACAAAGCAAGATCCGGCGGATGGATTTATTCGTGACTTTTTCGGGATTTTGCTTTCCAACAATAACAGTGTCTTCTATGCGCACTGTACAGTGCGGCGTCTCTAAGGATACGCATAATCTACTAAAGTAAATGTGTTGCAAAACACATCCCTACTAGCTCGTATTACGTCATTTCTGCTTCTCAAGCATTAACACATAATTCTGCTGAATTCTAAGTTGTGGGTACAAGGGACAACCAAAGGGTTTGCCTTGCATCGTCGGGCGGAACTCATCTCAGAAAAAAGTGCTAATTCAATGGTTTTTCATTTTAATTTTCTAGATTTCCGATGATGAAGATGAAACACATCCAAACATCGACACACCATCGCTATTCAGATGGCGTCATCAGGCCCGCATAGAACGTATGGAAGAAATGGATCGCGAAAAGAGTGAATTCGAAAAGCGTAAAAACTCTCAAAAATCACGGTTGTTAGAAGTTAAACAAAAAATCAAAGAAAAAGGTGAATTGGATGATCTTAAGGTAAACAACAACCAATTGATATTTACAAAAATATACAATTTAAATATTTAAAACTTTCAGAAAGAACTTGAAAAAATCGAAGAAGAAGGAAGAGAAATCGCGAGAATAGAAGACGACTTAAGAAAGAAGGAGAAAAAAACACCGTGGAATGTGGACACCATTAGCAAACCGGGCTTCCAAAAAACCGTCATCAATAAGAAACCAACTAAAGCCGAATTAGATGGTCTCTCAGAAGAAGAACGCGAAAACAGAATGAAGAATTTCGTCAAAGAAAATGAGAAACTCTTAAAACAATTTGGAATGCTTCGCAAATACGATGATTCCAAGAGATTCCTCCAGGAACACCATCAACTGGTTTGCGAAGAAACCGGAAATTATTTGGTCATTTGGTCGATTAATTTGGAAATGGAAGAGAAGCATGAGTTGATGTCACATGTGGCACATCAATGCATTTGCATGCAATACATTCTGGAGTTGTCCAAACAGCTGGACGTTGATCCTCGCGCATGCGTTGGCTCGTTCTTCTCGAAAATCCAGGACTGCATACCCGAGTATCGTCAGCAATTTGAGAGTGAGATCGAGGGATTCAAGGAGCGTGTTCGCAAGCGGGCACTGGAGAAAATTGCTGAAGCGGTAGCCGAACAGGAGGAAGAAGATCGAAAGGCTCGTCTTGGCCCAGGTGGATTGGATCCGGTTGAAGTTTTTGAATCGCTACCTGATGTAAGTTTATATGATCAACTTTTCATGATTCTAGTTTTTCATGAAATTCTCATTTTAGGAACTGAAAGTTTGCTTTGAATCACGAGATATCGCCTTACTACAGGCAACAATTGCGAAAATGCCCGAAGATGAAGCCCGACATCACATAAAGAGATGTGTCGATTCGGGCCTGTGGCTGCCAGAGGGTGGCGCAAAAGATGGCGAAACCGAAGAGACAGAGGCAAAATTCGCAGATGCCAAAGATAAGAAAGAATCCGCCGCCGCAGAAGAACCGACATATGCAGGAGTAAGTACTGACGACTTGGACTGATGAACTGCACGCTCTTCATAAAACGAAAAACACTTTCTCCATATTTTAAGAACAACTCCTGTTCATCCATCCCAGCTACAGCTACTCAAACAAAACAAACAAAAAATCATGCAAAAACCTTTCACTAAAATTATTTTGGAATGTTCTTCAATTTATTTTTTTTTCTTTTGAATGTAAATAGTAATAAGAAAAGCTTCTCTTGAAAGGATTCAAAACAAGAAAAATAAAAATCCTTATTGTCCATTCGCTTGGCAATATTTTCAAAAAGAAAAGAGTAGTTTTTGTTTCGTTTTCTCTTTTTGGTGATGTCATTTTTTGTTTCCAAATTGAATTTATTGAAACAGATTATCAAAGCAACAAACTTGTTAACCACAGAACCCTACTCATATTTGGAGCGCACTTTTCCTACCCTGAGAGCCAGGGCACCTTGTTTTTATGTCAAGGTATTTTGTTAAATAGACGACTTCTAACATATTTAATATTTATATTAATTTTTAAATAGAATTTCATATTTTTTTCAATATTAAGCAGGTTAGGTTTGAGTGGCTTTCCGTAATGGATCGGACACTTAGGCCAGTTTATTAGCCCATTGTGATACCACATGAATCTTGAGGTTTCCTCCTAAGCTCAATTGAACCATTTGAGTCCCTTACGAAACGTGAGAGGCGTATTATGCCAATATGAGCAGGGCATGTACAGAGAAGGTGCAAGACTGTTTCCTCCTCTTCTATACAGCTTCTGCAAAAGTCATTTGAGAATACGCCTAGCCGCATGGCGTGCTTTGCTATTAGACAGTGTCCGGTTATGATACCTATTATCGAGTTTATATGCGATCTGCTTAAAGATAGAAAGCACCTTGATCGCTTTAACTCTAGTGTCTTGGAAGCCCTTTTAAAATTCTTAAAAAGCCACCCAGAGCTTAACCTTGACCAGCTGCCAACGATCAGCCGATATTGTGCCATCATCATCGATCCTGTCAATGACCGCAACAATAACTCTGCGCTTCGTGACTTCACTGAAACTGGCTTGTTTTTTTATGGGGAGTGCTGGTGTTGTGCACACGAGGACGTTTTTCGGTACGGCCCCCTCAAAAGACCTTTCTCTTTTAGACGTAAAGTCTTTCCCGGTCCTGCAGCAAGAACACTGTTTTCCCATTCAACACGAGCGGTTTGCTGCGGTGTTCTTCCAGCCTCCAATGATTCACCAGAGCCCTTTAGGATTCTTGCAGCTTGCCGCCTTTGTTTGTATAGGCTTTTCGAGAGTTTTCCTTTCCATTTCTGGATGTACTCTCAGTAGTAGTGGTAGGACCATTATTCACAACTCTCCCACTACTAGAATGAGGTATCGCTGCCTTCCTACTCTCGTTGCTACCAACAGCAGAAGAGGGTCCAGGCATTGCTATTACTCCCTTCTCTGTGCTGGCAGCAGGAGATACGGCAACAGGCTTTCACGCCAAATTACAACCCGGACTTGAAGAGACACCGGTCTCATTATTTTTTCTTTTTTTGTTGTTCGTATTTCAGAGATTCGCATTATGCAGATAAGGCTAGTTAATCTGGAGGTCGCCAGGTATCCGGATACTCCGTTAGAGACTGAGCTATTTTTGAATTGGGCCCATAGCCAGTCTGATCATCAGCACGGGTCGTTTAACACCTTAGATCCAGCCCAATAATAAGAGGTGGTTGGAAAGGAAGAGATAGGGTAAAGAGTCAGTTGATGTTAAGAACATCCTTCTGATATGAAGGAAATGATTAGGATCGGTAAACATCAAATAAGTTAGGTTACCTAAGGTGGGAAGGAGCACCGGAGAGAGAAACACTGTCTAGCTTTTTCGCCATTACAACGTGGGAGGTGGGGTGGGAGTAGTTAGGGACATAAGCGTTGGCTTGTGTGCCTTGTTTATGTGGGATTTTGGATAGGTTGAGGGATAAGAACGTCCTTTAGTTTCAGGACTAATCTGGAGAAAATTTTCGAGATTCTACAACTGGACAAGTAAGACGTTCAAGTAGAAGAATATTTAGTACATTTAGATTAAGTACACATAACTTCCGATCCTGTCCGTCAATTTGTCTTGCTTAAAAGCTTTCTAGGTTTTCGTGTTTTGTTAAAAAATTTGTGAATTGTGTTATTCTAAAAAAAATTAAAACTAATAACAATATTTTGTATACGATGAAATAGTTTGATTTCAAAATCTATTTTTGTCAACGAGATTTTTTAGTGATTAACCAATTTTAGTAGCATATCTTAAAAGTTTTTATTTCTAATATAAACAAATAGAAATTGGATGAATGATATTAATTTGAAGTCAATGCCTTCATTGGTATATATTTGAGATATCGAGAACCGAACATCATTTTTACCAAATGTTCGTACTGTTTTTTGTAGATTTTATGTTTTATGAAAAAACGAACTTTTGGATTTAAGGAAGATAAAATAACTTTGAAACCAATATTTTTTATTTTTGAAAAGACATTTGAGTCGAAAATCAATGTTTGCGAACTTTTAAAAACGCCTATGGTTTTTATTCTTTGTTACGAAACTTTCAATTCGATTTTTAAAAAAATTTTATCGAATGTTCAAAACAATATTTATCATAAGATAAAATTATATTCAAGCCAAAATCTCAAAGTTTGGAAGAGATATTTAAGTCGAAAATCAATTTTTACCTACTTTTGTTAATTATTTTTTAGGTTTTCAATTTCTTGTAAGAAAACTAAAAAAAAAACCCTATAAAAATAATTAACAAAAGTAGGTTCAAAATTGATTTTCGATTTTTTTTTTGTAGGTTTTTTTTTTTTAATTTCTTGTAAGAAAACTGTCGATGTTCAAATGGTAGACATGTGCATTCAAGAGGACACAAGCGTCCACAGGTTTTTCTCAAAACCCACCTCTGTCTATCAACTCTTACTCTCACCTCGCCGCGGTGAACATCGGGTGCCTAGTACCTCAACTGGAGATTGGGTTCCAACCCCAGTGGAAAGTTGTTGGGGGCAGCAAACGAGAGAGGGGGGAGAGGTGATTCCACTAAGGCACCTCTCCTTATCCAGGCGGCAGCGGACGAATTCTCGAGATAGAATCAACGGTGGCGTCTACAGTTCCAGTAAGGTTGAACTACTTAGTGAAGACCTTATAGGGCTTCTTCGACATATTTGGAGCCCAGGCCTGTAAGGAGCGGTTTATCCGGCTCCCCTTCCTTGGAGTTATACTAAGGATCTGGCCCTCCAGGTTGGGGGTTGTGCCGTCGGGTGACTTCCTGGCCACATAAAAACATCATAGTTTCGAAGCACCAACAAGCCTCGGATACGGACGGATTCACTGTTGACAACCCACGCAAACGAAATAAGGACAACGAACTTCGGATATATACGTGGAATGTTAGGTCCCTTAACAGACCACGTGCAGCCGAACAATTAGCGGAAGCCCTAAACTGCTGCAAGGCAGATATTACAGCCATCCAAGAAGTGCGATGGGATGGACCGGGCAAACGTAAACTAAAAGACTGCGATATCTACTACGGCGACTGCTACCGAGAACAAAGACAGCGTCTATTTGGGTGTGGATTTGTTGTTGGATCCAGGCTCAGGCCAAAAGTCTTGAGTTTCAACAGTGTGAGCGAGCGCATCACGACAATCCGCATCAAGGCTAAATTCGCCAACATAAGCTTAATATCCGCGCATGCCCCAACAGAGGAGAAAGATGAAGACACCAAAGATATGTTCTTCGAGCTCTTGGACAAGACATATGAGCAGTGCCCTGGCTATGACATTAAAATTGTCTTAGGAGATTTTAATGCCAAGCTAGGAAGAGAAGACATCTTTGGTGGCATAATCGGGAGATACAGACTGCACGACACCACCTCCGACAACGGATTCAGGCTGGTCGATTTCGCTGCGGGGCGAGACGTTCTGGTAGCTAGTACGCAGTTCACGCATCTTAATATCCACAAGGGGACATGGAAATCTCCTGATCAATCAACCGTCAACCAGATTGACTACATTGCGATCGACGCACGACACTTCTCCAGTATCCAGGATATCCGAACATTCCGAGAGGCGATCATTGACTCGGACCACTACCTCGTTGTAGCCAAGGTACGGCTACGGATATTCCGATCCAAGCCAAAACAAGGAAGTACTGTGAGAAGATTCGACGTTAGACGGCTACAATCGCCAGAGACTGCCATGTCCTTTTCCGATCGAGTCTCTAATAACCTCTTAAGGAGTCCTATGCTTCCTGCATTAAGCATTGAAAACCAGTGGCAACATTGCCTTGCAGCATTCGTCGTCAAACCCCTGGTTTGACGACGAATGCCGGCAAGCGCACGCAGCGAAACAAGAGGCATACAAAACGGCGCTGCACAAAAAGACTAGAGCTGCTCGCAAGCTCTACGAGCAGAAGAGGAGAAAGGAACACCGGCTTCTTAGACGGAAAAAAAGAGAGCATGAGAAGCGCGCGATCGAGGAGATAGAGGGATGTCACAACAGGAATGAGGTTCGTAAATTTTACCAAAAGGTAAAAAAAACCCTCTAAACTGCGCCAACTACAGAGGCATCAGTCTCCTTAAAATTGCGTATAAGATCCTCTCTGCCGTATTATGTGAACGTCTGAAGCCATTCGTCAACAACCTGATTGGTCCTTATCAGTGTGGCTTCAGACCAGGAAAGTCCACTATCGACCAAATATTCACACTACGACAGATCTTGGAGCTTCAAATCGATACCCACCATCTCTTTATCGATTTTAAAGCCGCGTATGACATCATCTATAGGGAAGAGCTCTACCGAGCAATGTCTAGTTTTGGCATCCCTGTCAAACTTATCCGTTTGTGCAGAATGACGATGGAGAATGCACGCTGCTCTATCAAGGTCGGAAAAGATCTCACCGATGCATTTGATGTCAAAAAAGGTTTGTTTTAGACAAGGCGATGCACTGTCATGGGACTTCTTCAACATCGTTCTGGAAAGAATTGTGCAAAACTCAACCGTCAACACTAGAGGCACAATCTTCCAAAGGTCCATACAATTACTCGGATACGCAGATAATATTGACATAATTGGAAGATCAAAGCGTGATGTCAGTGGAGCGTTTTTGAGCATTGCGATGGAAGCGAAGAAGATGGGTTTAGTGGTCAATGAGGGCACTGAACGACGACGTCTTGGACAAAACGTCACCATGGACAGCTATAATTTTGAGGTAGTTAAGGCCTTTGTCTACCTAGGCACCGCTATTAATACAGACAACGACACCAGCCCTGAAATCAAACGAAGAATAACTCTTGCAAATCGCTGCTTCTTTGGACTTAGAAGGCAATTGAGAAGTAAAGTTCTCTCTCGAGCATGTAAAATTACCATCTATAAGACACTCATCATCCCGGTTCTCATTTATGGCGCTGAGGCATATTAGGATTGGTATATTAGGATTGAAAAAAAAAACAATAACTCTACATTATAATCTATTTTATAATAAATAATCTATTTTATAGCAAATAATTGATTCAATCCTGTGATTCGTTAGTCTGCTAATATTTTTACAACAACGCAGCACAAATTTTCTTTAAAGAATCAAGAAACAAATCGTGCAAATTTTCAATAGTTTCTATTAAATTTGTTTAAGAACCTTTAAAAACAAGGATAAAATAACACTGTTCATGTTTAAAAAAGGATATTGAAAAATTGAAGGTGCTGCTTCAAGGTTTTTTTTCTGGTTATTAGGTATTAACATTATTTTTTTAATCATCAGTAGAGAAATTTGGTGATTGAATTTAGGCCTCCAAAAACTACTTAAAAACGAAAGTTTACGAAACACACTTTCAGGCATGACGCATAGAAATAGGATAAAAATATGTTTTAGGCCTAACCTGAGCGTTGAAGAAATCGATTCCTTTGTAAGACATGAGTTCGATGATTTCTTAGTAGTCTATTCAACAGAAGCCTCAGTTTAACCGTCTGAAGCTTTTTGTGGAGAAAAAACTTTGAAAATTCAAGTCTAATTGAAGAAAATCAAATTTCGTTCAGCAGCACTCAAACTCAAGCATGTGAGTATCTAAGGAATAAAACCCCAAACAAAATTAAACTTATAGACATTTAAACGCTTTTGAGGATAAAATTAAACTAATGCAAAAAGAACACGAAAAAGCAATTCGTGTCCGAAATTTTAGAGTTGAGAGCTGAAATAAAACGACTTCAAAACTGCTAAAAAGTTAGATCGAAATCCTACAATGCCAAATAATCAAGTCCAAAGAATTGTTTGAATAAGTTTATAAAATTTAAAGAAAGAAGGTACTTTTGCTTTGTATGACAAAGCTGCTCTTTCTATATATTTTGTATTTTTTTTGCCCGATCTTATCTCTTTCTTACATTTCCACTCTAAACAAATTCATTCCTCATTGGCTGAAGGCTGTAAGTAACGTTTAATTCAACGTTAAAAGCCTTTAGCTCAAAGTTAGCCAATATCCTAAAATGTATAAATTTTGCTCAATTGCCATTGATGAAGTGGCATTTAAAGCCCATCTACACTATAATAGACCAAACGATACAATAATTGGTCTTGAAAATTACGGTGAATTGGAACTTCGTTCTCAATACTCCCCAACAAACGTAGTCGGAATCAATGTTCAAGAAGTTGCAGTTCTTTGGACTCATGAGACCGCATATTACTTTGGAAAGTCTTCTTGCAAAAGTGGCATTCAATATATATATGCGCTGCGAGAAAGTTGTCTGGTTATAGTTCACTTTGTTAATAATGAAGGCTCGAATTTTGAAAAGTCGAAAACAGCTTCTGATTCCAAATCTGGAACTGAATGCAAAACAGTAACCACTACAGCCGAGTTCGTCTTAATGTTTGATAAATTGTTTTGACTTAATCAACACATCGGAAGTAAGACAGCCTCAAAATATGAAGAAAGGGTTTCAACAAAGGCAGTAGTAAGAAGAGTTCTTTTTGAAAACGTAACTTTTTTTTTTAAACAATCCAAATTAAAAGCTAAAAAAGGTATAGACATGACAAATAAGTTCAGTTTGATTTACAGCTGGCTATTAAATATATTTTCATTTTCTCCCTTATGGCAGCATCTAAAACAATTAGACTTCAAATCAATTTTAACTAGACGCCTCAACGAGGATTGTCTTGAACTCTTCTTTGGAAAGATAAGAAATTCTTGGGCAATAACAGCCCATTTTTCTGTAAAGTTCTGTGTTTGGTCTAAAAAAGACTTCAAATGTTTCGTAGACATTTATTAATGAAGTTTTATAGTTTTCTGCGAAAACTTGCTACTTCCGTAAAAAAACACTAGTCGAAAATTTCTGCAATGGTTTTTGTTTAAGCTACTGCCAAACCTTGTCTTTGCTTTCTCGATACGACTGGACATGTCTTGTTCAATTCACTTTCGGTAAGAAGAATATCTACTTAAAATTGCAGGCTCTCAACCTTCTCAACTTGTTGGGCTATATTTACCTGAAATGAAAACTTAGAAGCCTAAAAAATCATTATCGAGAAGCTAGATAGATGAACAACTACCAAGCCAAAATATGTAGATTTTATTTAAAGTATAAATTTAAAAAGATCCATAGTTAATTTGACATCAATTTCAATCTTAAACGCAATGAGCTTGCTCGTTATCTAAAAATTAACATTAATCAATAAGCGTTCTAAGGCCAGAATAGGATCTAATTTATTATTTACCGCACTTTAGTTCTTTTAATTGCCTTACAAATTTGAAAAGTAATAAGCTCCTTAAACCTAATTTAGCGTCTTTTATAATGCCTTGACTTCTTTCAGACCACAAATAGAATATTCATTAACCATTTTGTGATCTGAATTAGACGTTCATGATAACCCTATCGTATACAATCTTCTGTGGCAGCCTATGACTAAAATAACTTTTGCTATTAAAGCTACAAATATTTTTAGACAAGACGTTTAAATTTAACAACTTCAAAATCGCTACGGAACACTTCTAAATGCATAATCAGAGTAAGTTCACGTCAAAGTCTGCTTAATTCATTATCATTGCCAAGGTGGTGATTACAATTTATAATTATTCACTTAAGTTCAATGAATCGTCTTTCGACGAAAAGCTACTTTTCATAAAATAAAACACTTGAAGCTTTTTCTTTATCAAGGTCAACGCAAAGTGAAGTGACTAGACTAGACAAATGATAAAATAAATTAAGAGATGCAAACAGTTTCCATGTTTTAGCTTTTAAAAGTTGTCTTTTGCCATCGGCCTATCTTTTTAATTGATAAACCGAAACATGTGCCAAGCCAACGACTGATGTTGATAAACAAACAAATTCAATTCGAGTCAGAAATTAAACAAATGTATGTTTGTTTTTAATATTTATGTTTCTTTATTTTATTTTCTACGCAGTGGAAGCTATGCTTGAGTTTTACTTTTATCTTTTTGAGACTTATAAATATTTATTTATTTTTTCAATCGAAAAATAAAGCGTTTTAGGGAAAACAAGATTTTTAAAAAGTATTTGTACTTTAGTATGAGAGAATAAATAAGGAACAGGATTTCAGATTCTATTTCTTGCCTTCAGTCTTGTTTTCGTGCATTTTCTGAGCTCTGCCAGAGGGATCTTCAGGGCATCCCCAGTCCTGACGTGGCACCCACCGCTTCACGGTGCGAGCAGCATCATCACCGGGAAATAGCTCCGCGAATATTTCACGATAGTAAAACGCCTCTTTGGTTGTGGGCGTGTTGATGGGATAGATTTCAGCTGCCCTGGCAAATTCTTCATCGTTTATTTGGGAAGAGGCGTGTTCACGAATGGTGTCGATCCAGTTGTAGCCAACTCCATCGGAAAATTGCTCTTTCTGGCGCCAAAGCACCTCATCAGGCAAGTAGCCTTCGCCGAAGGCTTTCCGAAGAATGTGCTTTTCGATTCGGTGCGTCTGGATGCCTTCGAAACAGTTCAGCTTCCCAGGGATCTTGTCCTCGGGCCTAATGGACATGGCGTAGTTGACGAAGGCTGTGTCCAAAAATGGAACTCGCAGCTCAACACCTTTGGCAAGGGACACTTTGTTGGCCCTCAAACAATCCGACAGGTAGAGGTTGCCCACTCGGGTGACGAGTTCTTCATGGAACTGCTCTGGATCGGGGGCATTGAAGAAATACAAGTATCCACCGAAAATCTCGTCTGCTCCTTCACCCGAGAGGATCATCTTGATGCCAGTACTCTTGATGTAGCGCGTCAGCAGAAGCATTGGAATACTGCACCGCACTGTGGTCACATCGTAGGTTTCTAGATGGTGGATAATGTCTCGGATGCAATCAATACCTGGGAGGAGTTAAAAATTACATTAATCTGAGTCTTTAATCGATTTAAGTGGTTACCTTGTTCTACTGTGAAGTAAACTTCAGTGTGATCACTGTCAATGTAGTCTGCCACCATTTTGCTGTACTTGAAATCAGGAGCGCCCTCCAGACCCACAGAGAATGTCTTCAATCGAAAACTGGGATCAGTTTCGCGGATGATCTTTGTTGCAATGGATGCCACGAGGCTTGAATCAACACCTCCGGACAGAAGAGCCCCGTAAAGACAATCACAATGAAGATGGCTCCTTACCGCTGAGATGAATGTCTGCCGTAGAACTGACAAATCAGTGGGATCCCGGGGAATTCTGCTCTGCCAATTTTGTTGGAAGAACCTTTTCTCCTTCAGAGCACCAGCCTTGCCTATTCGCATAACACCAGGGGGAAAGTTTTCTACCTTGCGACACACGCCCACCAAACACTTCATCTCACTCGACACCCAAATGTTGCCATACTCATCCTCGCCATAGTACATCGAGATAATTCCGAATGGATCGCGAGCCAGGAGGATGGTTTTTGTCTTCGTGTCATACAGAGCAATGGCAAACATCCCAGTGATATACTCGAAGAGATTCTCCCCGTATTCCTCGTACAACTCGATGATCACATTGCAGTCACTCTTCGGCTGATAGGCGCCTCTTTTCTTGGCGATTTCTGCCGACTGCTCCAGATAGTTGTAGATTTCACCATTGGCAATCATGAAGATGGTTCCATCCTGCGACTTGAAGGGCTGATGGCCGGTATGCACACCGACTATGCAAACTCTCTCGTGCACCATAGCCACGCCATGGTTTTCAATGATTTCTACTCCCGTGAAATCGGGTCCACGATGGCGTTGTTTTTGGCTCTGCCGAGTGGCAACCTGCCGCAGGCTTTCAGGACGAGTGTTGAATTTTCTCGGCAAAATAGGCTGACCGTCTTTTGAGAAAATAGCAAATATTCCACACATGGTTCAATTATTCGTTAGTCTGTGTTTTCAGAATTCGATCAAAACTTTTGAGTTGTTTTCCGGTTTTGGTCCGCTCGCGACGTACGCTATACGTGAATAAACGTTATTTTACTATTGACAAGTACTTTATACGCGGTGCCACGCTGCAATTGGAAATAATTTGCACTAATTACATCAGTATCAGTTCAGTATTCAGCAAAGTTCTTAATTTTGTCGTCATTGTTTTTCGTTTGTTTACTATTGCCATTTCACAAAGCTCAATGATATATATGGAAAGAAGTGATGACAGATGGATGTATTTTTATTAGGCGTGTTTAGACTTCTGCGGTCTTGAAGTAAGGCAATCCGTTTTTGATACGCGCACGTAGTCAGCAATTACCGCAGGGGAGATGTAGGAAAAATAAATAACTAAAAATAAAGGGGTTTTAGACGAGGGATTTACAAAAGAAGAAATAAAACGCATATAATTTTTAACGTTATTTGAAAGAGAAGGGCATTATATTTTAAAAATGATTTAGTATAATTTGCAACCGTAGACGTGTCTGACTGGAGGGATCCACAATTTTAATCAATAGTCACACACTTAACTTTAGTTATAGATTTTAGAACACTGTTGTCTAGCAAGGTATAGTCTAACTTTTTATTTTAGAACACTGTTGTCTAGCAAGGTATAGTCTAACTTTTTAATTGGGATAACTCCCTAAATACCTATGTAAGCATTCCAAGATTCCAATAGTTTTCTTTCTTACTTACTTACTTAAGGTGGCGCTACAGTCCGGGCGGACCTGGGCCTCAACCAACATGCGTCTCCAGCCAGCTCGGTCCCTATCTAGCTGTCTCCAGTTTCTCACGCCAAGCTGGTTGAGGTCCTCTCCCACCTGGGTGCGCCACCTGAGTAGCGGTCTTCCTCAACTGCGCCGTCCCTCGGGATTGGATTCGAAGACCTTCCGGGCTGGAGCGTTGATGTCCATCCGCTCTACATGACCTAGCCATCAAGCCGTTGGACTTTAATTCTGCTAACTAGGTCAGTGTCGCTGTACAGCGCGTATAGTTCGTCGTTATATCTTCTCAATCTATGCGTATAAAGAATTATTATAATCATAGTTATCGTCGTATTTGTAAGTCGAACAGTGGGCCAGTCCCGATGGGCCGGCGTTCGCGTTTTTTTTTTGGATTCCCCTTCAGGGATATCCTTAACTACCATTTCTTATCAGTTTATCGTTGTTTTCTTGTTTTGTACAAAAAAGTTGTGGAATGACATTTTCTAAAAAATTAAGTTTTATTTCGATATCTGTTTTTGTTAACGAGATCTTTAGTCTAAAATCAATTTTAACCTACCAATTTTAGTTAAACATTTTTTAAAAGTTTTTATTTGTTATATAAAAAAACACACATTGGATTTTCCAATTTATGAGATATTAGGAATCTAACATACATTTTGAGTAGTATTTCTTGTAGATTTGAATTTATATGAAAAAAATGACAGTTGAATTTCTATAAAAATTCTATACTGAATGTTGAATTATGAGATGAAATTAGGTTAAAGCCAATATACTTAATTTTTGCCAGGATTTCGGAGTCGAAAATCATTTTTTCTAACGTATTTTTTTAAGTTAAAATTTGTATTCATTTTCTCTCAGAAATATTCCAGATGTCACACATGTTCATTCTTTGTTGGAGGTAAAATATTTTTCTGTTCGTTGAATATTTTTATTGAAAATAAACTTGTTTGGTATTAAATCACATTATACAATATAAAATTTAATTGAAATTGCGTGTGCTATTGGTTCTTGAGATATTTTCGTGGACTTAAGCAGCCTTCGACAGCATCGACAGAGAAGCTTTGTGTCTAAAACTTGCCAATTATGGTTTCTCTTCCAAAATTATTTTTATTTTGAAGGCGTTGTATGAAAAAAGATGCTATTTCTGTGTTTAACAGTGAAACCCTATCTGAAGAATTCAGGTTTTCAATGGGTCTAAAGCAAGGATGTTCGTTGAGTACCCTTCTATTCACACTTTTTATAGATGATATTGTGAACTCCCGAGGCGTTAAATTTGCTGAGGAAAGCATTCCAGTTTTACTGTATGCGGATGAAATCTTCATATTATCCGAGTCTTCTGATCAACTACAAGAAATAATCTCTAGATTGGAAGAATACTGTAATACTTGGAACTTAGCAGATCAAAAATTATGATTTTTAGAAAAGGTAGGGGGAGATAGTAACGAGGAGTGGAAATACAAAGGAAAAGAAGTTAGTGTCGTGAAGGAAATCAAGTATTTAGGGATGATAATATCGAGTAACCTGTGTATAAAAAACAAGTGAAAGCAAAACTCCAGGAGCCAAAGGCAGCCATATTCACCACTCTGACAAATATAAATTATTTCAAGCCGTATCAAAGTCTATTATGATGTACTGCGGGCAAATGTGGGGCCATAAAGAGTATGAGGATGTCGAAAAACTATTACGGTTCTTTTTAAAACGAATTTTTGCTCTTCCTTCAACTACGCCGAACTACATGCTACATATTGAAACTGGAATTTCACCGATGTTTATCGGCACACTTAGGACGTTAGGACCCATTTTGATTATGTTGTAAAAATACTTCAACTGGATGCGTCAAGGCTAGTAAACAAAGTTTTGATGTATTTAGTTCCAAATAAGCTGAATTTCGTACAATCATGGATAAGCTTGTCGGATTCTGTGCTTGATTTTGATTTGCGAGATATAACACGTTTAAAACGACAGTTTTACTGTCTTTTATCGAAACTCGACACAAAATATTGGGATAACTTCACTAACCAGGCCAAGGATTCACATTATAGAGAATACTGCAGAAGACTTAACTTAGTCCTAGGTGAATCAAATTATTTTCACGACAAGCACTCCACGGATATGATATCTACGATTTTACGAGAGAGGGGAAATCCTGACTCTGAACTTTATTCCTCATAGGCCAGACTTACCTCTTGAATATGGTCTTTGCAACACCCACGAAAGAGAAAATATTGCTCATTTTCTAGGATCATGTCCAATTTTCCAAAAAATTCGACGCGACGTTTTTGGCAGAAATCGATTGGATGTTGAAGAAGTACCTAATAGAGATTTTAAATGGCATGTTGGGCTTAAATTAAATACAATTTTTTTCAATTACCTGTCAATCTTTCCGACGACGGTCGAAGTTTATGTTTTAAGATGAAAAAATTGAAAAACTGGTTTTGATTTAAATAAATTAAATTTAAAAAAAAAATACTTTTTTCATGATTTTATATCAATAATAGGGCAATATCTTCTGTTTCGGCATTTTTCAAGCAGATGTGTAAATGTGGCCAGATAAACAAATTTGGTAAATATAAGTCAAAAACGGAAACCTCTTGAAAAATGCCAAAAATATTGTTTGCGAATTTTTTAAGTTGAAAATACTGATTTTTATGGTAACTAAAATTCTTTTTTCTTGGTTTGTTTTTTATTTGTGACATCAGATGTTAAAAAAAAACAGTTTTTCAATATATAAATCAATAAATCGTGTTAATTCAAATATGGAAATTAATAGGTGGTCAAGGATTTCAGTGTTCGAGACGAAAACTTGTTGAACTGTATTTTGATAGTAAGAAAAAAAAATTTGAGGTCGTCGAAAATTTCTTAAAAACTAAAACTTTATGCTCTTAACAAACAAGCCACTTAAAACTAAAGCTTAAAGATTTTAAACACCAGTTCAAAGTTAAATGGCAACGGTCAAACCGAACTAAAAAGTGGTTTTTAGCAACCGAAGCAAAATGGATCGATGAAAATATTTCTTTTAAAATGTATCGTCAGTCTGTTGGACATCCTTTGGTAAATTTTTAAGAAAGCAGTGAGCAAACAAAACGGAAACGTACTGCAAGCCTTAGAAGCACAGTCTCTTTTAGTGAGCTTGTTTTTGCAGCCCAAATGAGCTTACGAGAAACGGGTAAGAAACAGGAAGCTGATTTGATAAAAGCTGTTACATCTTCCCCAAATTTTCTTCAAAACTCGACAAATACAGACAGCAATCAAATGATTTCATCTCGAAATGCATTATCAATGATGATGGAAACAAAATTATCACGGCATAAGTACAACATTATTAGAAGCTATGCAAAAAAAGATTTGTTATCCACAAAATGTTCAAGTTCAAGAAACTTTTGCAGAGATTCCTTTGCAAATCCTTCTTGATCACACGAGTGAAAAAAAATTGAATAATAAAGCAAATGTACTGGAATCCATCAGCTCAGAAAAAATGAATTCACCCTCATATCAAAATGGGGCTTTGATGGCAGTTCGGGGCACAGCCAGTACCATCAAACATTTTTGGAAAGCCATGTTGCAACCGATAAATTCGTGTTTATAAAATGTCTCGTTCCTTTGCAATTAATAGCACAGACAGACAAAAAAGTTATTTGGCAAAATCTTTGTCCTTCGTCAGCGTGTTTTTGTCGTCCTGTGAAAATAATTTTCGAAAAAGAATCTGACGAACTTGTAAAAAGAGAAAAACAAGTAACAGAATCACAAATTCTAAATTTTCATCGTTCGAATATCAGGATTAAAAATATTGATTACACCGTACATCAAAAGATGATCTTGTCAATGATAGATAGCAAAATTTGCAATAGTTTGACTGACACCAAATCATCGATGAGGTGCTACTTATGCCATGCAACTTCGAAGGAGTTCAATGACATCGACAAAATGATTCAATTATCAATAAACGAGTAAAATTTATCATTTGGATTGTCAACTTTGCACGCGTGGATTCGTTTATTTGAATGCCTTCTGCACGTTGCATATAAGCTTACGGTTAAAGAATGGCGAACCAATGAGAAAACCGAATTTATAGTACAACAGAATAAACTACGAATTCAGAGAGAATTCAAAGAGAGAACAGGCTTTTTAGTCGATAAACTTAAGCCTGGTTACGGTAACACAAATACAGGCAATGTGGCAAGAAGGTTTTTCGAAAATAGCAGCGTATCTGCTTCGATAACGGGTATCAATGAAGCTTTAATTGTAAAGTTTTATATCATTTTACAATGTCTGTCAAGTGGTTTTAGGATCAGCTCACACAAATTTCAACTGTTTTGTGAGGAACCTGCAAGATATTTTGTATCATTATACCCTTGTAATTATATGAGCACTACAGTGCATAAAATTTTTTATTCATGGCCATCATATTGCCACCAACTGTATACTTCCTATTGGTCAACTTAGCGAGGAAGCTTTAGAATCTCGAAACAAAGATTTTAAGGTTTTTAGAGAGCCCTACAGCCGAGAATGTTCCAGAAAAGATACTGTGACTGATATTTTCAATAGAATGATGATTTCTTCGGATCCTGAGCTATCGAGTTTAAGAAGTCAAAAAATAAATGTAAACAAAAAAAGTTTTCATAATGAAGCAATTCAAATGTTTGAAATAGAAAATATTGTTTGTTATGATTCCGATTAAATTGAATTACGTTTCGTTAATTTTTATTGTTATTTTTTTTTAATAGTAAGTAAGTTTTTCGAAAAAACACCCCCTCAACTAAACGAAGTGAGCTAGACCACTCCTCCAAAACAATTTTTTATTTTCAAGCTATATAGAACAACAATTTTACAGTATATTTTCCAAACTTTATAAACTTTTTTGAAAATTCTCACTTTTTCGTGTTCGTTTTTCTTTACCATATTCACCCAAACTGAAGATAACATATCGTTTCAATTATAAAACCATAAAAACTTATAAAGCAATCATCAATTTACTAGTGAAAATAATAATAATAGAAATAATATCACAAAACTACCAATCTTGCCCCACTGTCCACGGTTTTAAAATCAGGTCTTAAAAGAATTGTAAATATTATAATTGAAAACCTGACTTATTATATTAATAAAGTCTATTCTAATCTAATCTTATCTGCAAAACACAATTTATTTGAAGTCGATATATTTGCTGGTTCTTAAGATACGCAGGACGAAACATGGTATTTCAAACGTACTCGTATCGTACACACAAACTCACAGAACTCTTCTTTAAAATCTTGGATTTAGATTCTATGAACTTTAAAACTCCGAGAAATGTCAAAATTTGCAATTCGACAGATCGGACCTATTATAATAACTTTCTATTCAAAAGTGTTTGCCCTAAATTAAAATATGGTTTCACTTCTAAAAAAAACAAAATTTTGGCCTTCATTTGAATTATTTTAAGAAATTTCTGAAATGTGCCAGTATCACCTTTTTCAACATTAGTTGTTAATTATAAGGTTTAGTAATATTTAAACAATTTAATTTTCATACCCGTGGCATGGTGGTTAGTGCGTACATATGTACATATTGAGACATCTTAGAATAAGAGACTCATAGCAAAGTTTATCTTCCTCATCTCAATCTTATTGAGCATCTCTAAATATATTCTCAATTAAAATAAAACACATAAGACGCCTCCATTCGCGTAAATCCCCAGCGACACCTTCAAAGCAGTCGTCAAAATAAAATACCAATCTGCATTCATTACGATAAAGACTATAGTTTCTCGTTTCATGAGGCTCTTAACCACCACCAGGCTTCCAATAATAAACCAAAGTCATAAAATCAAATAGTCCTGATCGAATTTCAACCGGAACAAATTTCATCTGGCCCTGGTCCTGGTCCTGATGAAGAAGACACCCTTTTTTATAAACAAAACAACATCTCGTTTACATCTCCGCCGCAAAGCGGTGGGTGGAGGCGACAGTAACCAACCATTTAAGAATTTGTGTCCCATACTCCATGAATAGAGTTTGAAATGACTCTCAAGGATTTAATAAGACAGGATATTCTCGCATAATTTTTCTATAATCGCAATTCGCCCGGTCGGTCGGTTGGGTCGCTTTAGGTTAGTCCTTATAATATGTGGATCAATATGAATGAGCTTCTAAATGCTTTTGGTCGTTTGAATGTTGATGCCATAAAGATAAGATGCGGTCAAGGCAAGAGCAATTTCGGTTTCATCCTCAATTGAGTTTCAATTGTTTTTCGGACGGGCGGTCATGTTGGTGAGACCGTCTTTGACTTAGATTATGGGTCGCGATTCGAAAGGGTCATCCCTATATGAATAGTAGAATAGAAGCTATGTCCTAAAAGTTGTTTAGGGTTATTTTTGTTTTTGTGACAAAATATTATGCATACAGTTTTTGTAACAAATAAGTGTACCCTTATGTGGTCGATAATAATCTAAAATTATGTAAAAGGGATTGTCGTTTTTATTGGCCCTCATACTCTTTTTGACTATATGGCTCTCAATATCCCTTTGAACATTTTTATTCTATTTACAATAAGGTAATGTTTAAAAGCAACTGTTCAAATGCAAATTGTGATAAAAAACAAAACCGTTTAATAACCTGTCAAATCTGAAGCTTAATTCAAGAATGCCAAATAATTAAAAAATAAAAGTTTACCTTCTTGTTCGTGAATTTAAATATGAATCAATACTCAAAACAAAACAAGAATGTGGACATGTAGACAAAATTAATTTAAAAAAAAATTCATAGTGTAGTATTTAAGTTCATATTAATTTTAAAGCAAAGAAATACATTAGTATGTCACTAAAAGATTCGTTAAGTTCCATCTCAGATATGTATATGGATTGTTTCAAAAAAAAAATCTAAAGAAATAGAACAGCTGATTCAACATAAGGTTGAATTTTAAGGAACCCAAAAATTGATTTTAAATTTGCATTGTTTTTTTTTGTGAAAATTCGGTAAATTTTTAAAATTTTCCATTGAATATTTTATTTTACAATAATTTTGGACTTCAAAATCAAATGTTTGACTGCTTTTTGTTTTTTGTCAGCTATCTCTATTTAGCTTTCCAACTCGTTCAATTAGGTATTTAAGCATTCATCTATCCAGGATACCCTTGTTTAACAGGAGCCAACTTGCTTTATTAATTGAGTATTATAAATGTCGCTTTCCTTATTTTGACAGTTTGTAGCCAAGAACACGTCACTTACTAAGTTAAACTTTATTTCTTCTTCTGTCCATGAACTGAATCCCATTATAAAAAGGAGTTGCTGGCATCTGTAGTAAAGAATAATGAAATAGATGAAGTTGAACTTCAAGTTTTTTTTTTTTTTTTAATTCCTTGGACCACCAAAAAATCGATTTTCTTTTAATAATGTCACTTTGGTGCAACTAAAAAATATCAATCTACCATTGAGTTTGGACGATTAAAGCTTTACAAAAGTTAAATAAGACTAATTTCCAACAGTTTCAGCCCACCCATAGAACCAACCTCGCACCTACTCGAAATCATATTAGCAGGAGGGGGAAGCAGCAATATACATACATATGTTAACAAGAGTTGTCAAGTTTTAAACTATTCTCAAATTTGATTTCGATTTTAATGAAAGCCAAGTTGTATTTCAATGATAATAAATACTTTATCAATTTTTTTATGAAACTATTTTAAAGAAGAAGGGTTGGATTATTACCCAAAAGGCCTAAATATATGTATGTTAGTTAGTTTATAAACAAACGGGCATATTAACTTTTAATCAATCTAAGAGGGAATGTTCCAAATAATATAAATTGGGAACAATCAGAGATACTGGTTCAATAATACTTATTAAGTTCTCATACACTATATCAAACTATTTTTCGTACAGGTGATTCTTCAAAATAATAGCTAAGGTATTTAAAAAAAAAAACTCATTTTCAACCATTCTTTTTTCAATTTTGGTATTGTTTATTATATGAGAATTAAAAACAGAACAAAATAAATTAGTACAAACTTCATGGAGAAAAAAAAATGCAACAAACTAGGCAAAGTAGGACATCAAAGGTCAAAAAATTGCACGTACAGTGATAAAAAACTTAATTATATATATGATAGTTTTAGCAGCGGGTGTGATAACCTTTCGCATTTATAACATCCTGAAGGCGGTTCTTTATAGAGAGAACTAGTTTTGAAGTGATTTCCGGCGAAATGCTGTTCCATTCTTCCAATGTAACGACTTTTAGCTGTTTTTTATAAAATATTTTTGATTCTTGGAACTTTCTTCCTAATTAATCCCAAAGATGCTTAATGGGATTAAGGTCTGAGGATTGGGGAGGATGAGGCTATTGCAACATTAACATTAACATTATAGAGAAGCTACTCCTTTACTATCCCCGATGAATGTTTAGGATCGTTGTCTTGCACAATTAAAAAGTCGTCTTTAAGGCCAATTTTAAAAGCGCTTTTTTTCTTTTAAAATTTGTAAATATTTGTTTTCCCATTGTTGTTTCTATAAAAAATAAATTTCCCACACCATTGGACCCCATAGCTCCTCAGACCATAACATTTCCGCCTCCATGTTTCACCGTTGATCTTCACATCTAATGCTGTGTTTGGTTTTCTCCACACAAATCTGCGACCGTCCGACCCAAAGACATTAAACTTGCTCTCGTCAAGGAATAACACATTCTTTAAAAAATCGTCTGGTTTCGAAACGTATGCATTCGCATAGTTCTAGCGTTTTGAAATGTTTGCTTTTGAAATATAGCGCATTTTTTGTGCCGTTCAACCATTTTATCCCTTTGAATGCAGAAAGTTCCGAACAGTTTGAGGGTTAAGCGATATTTCATCATTTGCAGCTTGATTGTCAGCAACTATTTTAGGAGCACTCAACTTGGGATGCGCCTTTACCATTCGTTCAACTTTTCATTCCATATGAGCGTCTAATATTTTTTTTCGACTTCTTCCTGGGACCACTTTAAAGCTTTTATTTTTCAAATAATTTGTTAATACATATTGAACTGTAGACCGTGGTCTACCAATAGTTGACGATATCTCAGCATAACTTTTTTGTCGCATCTTAGTTTAAAAATCAGTTTTCTTACTTCAAGAGGTACTTTTTTATGAGAAGCCTCCATTTTCAAAATAAACTTCGCAAAAAAAAAAAAAAAAAACAATTTAAAAGATCAACACACCACGGCATACTCAGCCTAGTTCTCTCAATATCGTTACAGTACACAATTTACATTTCAAAAAGAACCGTTATTTCCATTTTCTTAGAGAAGATAGTGGTGTACGAACATTTATTTTGCTATTATAGGTAGGTAGAAATGGCGATTTCAAGGCAACTTAGCCTGAGATCCAATTAGCGCTGTAGTGCGCCGTTTCGATACCAAAAACTCGTTTGACCTTTGATTGAAAGGGATAGATTGATAGAGAAGCTTCATAGCGATTAAGTTAGAGCCATTTTGTCGCATTGAGAAAAAAGATTAGGTCTCTAATCTTTGTCTCAGATAGCTCAACGAGTTCTTGAAAGAATGCTTTTCCAAAGCATTTCCTTCTGGTGTTTGACAAAGCATGATGCTAATATACATTATAATTTTGTCAATAAGCTCAGATTTGTGGTAGGAAGTTCATAGTGTAAGGGAAACCCATTTATATTCAATTGCTGTACGTGCAATTTTTTGATGTAGTGTACTTACTGTAGAGGAACATCGAGCATCACTTAATGACTGTACACATGAAAGTGATCGACATTTCTTGAATATTTATATAAGTTTTTTTTTAAATATAATTTGACCAATCACAAAGTAAACAAAAACAAGACATTTTGAGGTTATTCGCGAGCAAGGTTCTTAGATTCAGTGATCAATGATTCTTAGAGAGATGTCTCTGTACGTACAGTTGTGTTCATAAAAATAGCATTGCTCTCCAAATAAAACAAAAAGGCCTTCAATATCAACGTTATAATATATTTCATTCAACTTATAATAACAAACTAAAATATTTTATTCATAAAAACAGAACATAAGTATTATCAATTTTTTACCGTTACCTTTGTCACAGTAAAAACGTTTTTTTTTTTAAATATATGGCTGTTCATAAAAATAGCAGTGCATGACAAAGTACTGGATCTATTACGTAATAAGTAAGAAAAACTGTAATAAGTTATACAAAAGTATACAAATAATGTTAGCTTACAATTAGTACTTTATTGCATCTACGTAGCATCGAGTCAACTAAAACCGACACCTGTCGACTGGTATTGCGTTTCACGAATCACGCACTGCTTCCCACAATTATTTGGAATTCTTGCGTTTTGCTTTATGAATTGCGTTCTTAACATCCCCCACACATTTTCGATGGAATTAAGTTCGGCGGATTGAGCGAGCCACTCCATAACTGATAACTTCTTCTACGAAAACATGATTTTGCATTTTTTGACGTGTGCTTTGGGTCATAGTTGTGTTGGTATACCCAAACCAACGTTATTTCGTCTTCAGCACAGGGTAACAGAACCTCCTCGAGAATTTTCACATAGTCAGTTGCATCCCTTATACCCCCGATAAGATAAATAGGCCCGACCCCGTAATATTAAAAGCAAGCCCATATATCTTAATTTTTCCTCCACCATACTTCACTGTTTTTATAGTGCACCGTGGATCGATTTCTGCATTTTATGGTCTTGTCACATATTCCCGACGACCCCTGGACCCAAAAAGGACGACTTTGCTTTCATCGCTTCACAGAACATTCCTATTCATTTTCTCTTTTGCTCAATCTCTAAGCGCTTTAGCAAGCTCCATTTTCTTTGCCACATGCCTTTTCGTCAAGTACCATTCTTGCGTGGACTTCGGGCTGCTAACTTCGGTTATAAAAGATGTCTTCGTATTGTAACAACGCTAACAGCAGTTGAAGCCCATTTCTTATTTTCCTAAAGCCATATGGGAGGGCTCTCTTTTGCTAACTGAACAATTTTTCTGTCAGTTCAGTAGTCATCCTTTTTGGGCCTCGCTTACTGACCATACTAACTGCTCTTCTTAAGACATCTGATAGAGGCCTACCTAACTCATTGTATTGTGGAAAGATTCATTGGAAACGCTACAAGAATGACTTATAGAGACATGGGTTAGTGAGCTCAGGCCATAACATATAAATTAGTATTGTTTTTTTTTGTTTAAGAATTAACCAATTCTCCTATTTTGTTACCATTCATTCAAATAAAAACAATAAACTGTTTGAAAAAAGATATTTATTTCTTTCTCTGTGTACCAAAAACATTATTGTCTACACTACAAGTCCATTAAGATTTGTATTTTGTATTGTAAGGAAATATAACTTATTTCTTTTACAAATTGGCATTGAATAAAGTTGTGCAGAAAATAAATAATAAATCATAGAGTAATAAAGTTCAGCTTTCAGTTGAATAAAAAAGCATTATCAATTGGTATTTTGTAGAAGAAGACTTGACTTAATAGTTAGGGAGATTATTCTTGGCTATCTTTCCAGTCAACTTTCCATTAAAGTTGCCTTAATTGGAAGGTACAGTACTCGTGGCATGATGGTAAGTTCATTGGACTGTCATGACAAAGGTCTTGGGTTAGCTCCCTGCCTATGCCATCCAAAGTTTTTTTTTTTCACGGGTACTGCTTCTTGCGAGGAATTGACAAATTCTCCAAGATTAATTCTTGTCATGTAGAGTGCTTTCTCAAATAAGTCGTTCGGATTTCTATTAGAACTGTAGGTCCTTTCCATCACTGATAACAGTACACGGGAAAGGTTGAGAGTTGTAAGTCACTAGGCCCTAGTTCTCAACGGACAGTTAAGTTAATTGCAAGGTAATCAGATAATGGAAGCTTCCCTAACTTTTAAGTCACTTACATCGGCTGAACGTGTTCATTGTTCGTAAATCGTTCAAATTTATTATCAAAACAATGTTCAGTTGGCGCGCTGCGTCCAAAATTCGGTCTACATAATCGGCCATAAGGTGTTTTTCTTTTTATTTCTTAACAAAGTTCGAACTTTTAAGCTTAGAATTCGGTTTCTTTTTTTGTTCAGTGCACTCAAGACTACAAAGTTGTATCATTTTTTCGTTGAGTGAACGGTTGAGATCACGCAGTTAAAGGACCTTGCGCATAGGAGCGAACAACGAATGAACGAATTGACGAACAAACGTGATTTTACACATTTCAAAAAGTCAATTTCAAACAAAAATACATTTAAATTAAAAAAAAATCAATTGACACTTTTGTGACAATTTTGTAAACATAATTTGGTAGTAACGAATCGGAGTGTGGTTGCTGCGAACTGTCAAACTCTATTCGCGTTCCACATACCATCCACACCTAACCTCAAATTTATACCACTCTTGTTTTGTTTGTTGAAAAGGGTAATTATAAATTGACAATCCGTCGCTGTGTGCGAATAGAAATAAAGCTCATGTGAAAAAAGTCAAGATATGCGAACATCCACATATGCGAAATGCGGATTTGGATTTTTGGGACTCACATCCGCGGATGCGGATGCGGATTTTAGAATTTGTAAAATAAAAACAATTTTAGTTCATAATTAAAGGAAAATTTTATTGACTATCTTGGCATTTAATAATTAAATTTAAAAATGGGTGAGTTACATTTAATAAAAAGCAAGATTGCAGCCTTCGCATAATGTAATCTGTTTCTTAGTGGATCGTGTATTAATCCAGTTTCACTAAGTACTAGTTCGCTGGGAAATTCGGTAAGTATTGTGTTAAATTTGTCTGCAATGATGTCACCTGTGTGGCGATCCTCAAACGTCTCGCATCTTAATACGATTGATGTTTGTTCAAAGTCTTCTGATACTCCGTTGCAAGTTAAGCTTAGCAAGGAAACACTTGAGCTGGAATCTGTACAAATATCAGAAGTAAAAGACATGTATTCATATTTTTGTTTTGTTCATTGTTGGCTCTCTCAAATAAAACAAACTCTTCTCGGTGCTTTGACTTCAAGTGGTCTTTCAACGAAGAAGTCATGCGTCCTTTTCGTGAGTAGTTTTTACGACATATTTTGCATTCGGACTTGTCAGGATCATTTTTATTTAAATTTATTTAAAAAAAAAAAACAAACTCCGCATCAGTTAATGCGGATGTTGGAATTATTGCGAATAATCCGCAATTGCGGATGCGGATGCGAATATTCGCAATATCCCTAATCCACAGTTCGAAGTTCGTAGCTCATGTGTAAGATGCTTCAAAGAGATCCCTTGTATTGAAGTTTATACGAATCTTAGATCACGGTTGAAGCACATAGTCATTCACCGTATTTGTCGAGTTCATTGAACTGAACTACAAAGGTAGTACGTTCAAACATCTTTAATTAACCTTCCATATGCCTTGCTTATGAAAAGAATCCAAAGCCCGGGTTAAATAAGTGTCGAATGTTTATCTCTATTTGAAAGTGAGATGAAATGGAGTCAAATTAAGTAAAGTCATCTGGTCGTTAATTCCACAAAGATTACAATTATACTTCAATATTATTTTAATTTTTGTGTAAAATTACAAAACTTTTGTCAAATATTAAAAATAAAGGGTTTTTCAATAATGGATGGTAGATGTTTAAAGGTGTGTGAGGTATTAACAAAATTATTTTTTTATTTGAAAGGCGGTCTTACGGTGGCACGGATACGAGTGGTCTAATTATCAATGACTCTTCCCCGTAGATCCGTCTGAATTTGAGCGATGGCCACCTTTACGGCATCGGTAGATTGTGGTTTACCTGCATAGACCTGCGACTTTAAAAAACCGCACAGCAAAAAATCTGGGGGACCAATGTCAAATGTGCACGACGATGAATATACTGTATCAGGTTCTGCTCTACAATTTCACGGACCGCGGCTGATCTTGAGTTGCTTGAAAGTTCGGGTGTTGGCTGCTTGTCTAGTGTTCAAGAGAGTCCATGAAGAGATATAATATTTTTGCAAATCAATCATTTCCAACCGTTATTTCTCTTGTCGTCATCGTCATACAAGCCAACCAATCTTCTGTTGATACAATTCACTGTTATATTAATCTTCCTTGTTTCATATTTTATTCAACTAAACTTAATTTTCAGTTCAAAAAATAAAGAAAAACAAAACCAAAAAATTCAAAAGGGATTAAAAGTCTCAAAAGAGCAATAAAACCAACAAGGGCTTCAAAGATTATGCTAACAAAAATGCTTATGCAAATGAGAGAAAAATTGCTTTAAGTCGTTTATATACATATGTTGACACCTTCGTGAATAAGGAGCTCGAATATTATAAACCTACCTATGTTTCTACGTCTCTGCAAAGTTATATGATTAATTATCATTATCACGCACAAGGATTTTTGTGTTTTTGAAAATTTATTTTAATAGCTCCCCTGGCGGAAAAGCGTCGCGACTCGTTGTGTCGCTAAAAACGAACAAATCTGTTAGATAAATCTTCATCCCCGAAATTGCTCCCGCCAAGGAAATGTCAAAAGTCATTCTTCCAAGAATGTTCTATGCCCACTTATATAACAGAGTCTTTAACTTTGAGTAAAAAAATGGATATTTCCGTCAGGGTTTTTTCTTCTGGATAACGGTTCAAGAAGAAGAAGCATCAGTTGGATGATTAATTATGGTCATCATATTGATATGGAGATGGAAATGGACAATCCTCGCCACATATGGGATAAACCACAATAAGATATACCTTTTTGCCTCTTTGTGTCCAAGTCCATATTATAATATTTTGGAGAAAATGCAAAATAATGACAAGATTGACCGCAACAAATGTGCTAAATTGAGTTTTTATGTGAGTTTTATGGAAATGGCTTCATCGAATGTCACTTTATTTGAGGGAATCGAGATGACATTGTCCTGGACATCATTTGTTCGGATTAAATAATAAAAAAGTGTATCTATTTGATGCATGCGGTGCGTGTGTTGTGTAGGCAAGGACACATAAAGAGACACATAGCTTTATGTATTTGAAGGATAATATTATGAGGATATTGAGTTTAATCGTTCTATGAATGACATTTGTCATCTTGATCTTATGGATGTATGGTTTTGTGTCTTAACGTATCGTAGGAAAATAACTTTTGATAAATGATACGCAATCGAGAATATATTTCGGCGTTAAATTGGATTTCCGCATCAATACTCGCAAGAGTGAAGAAGAGTTCAAAGAAGTAGTCTTATTCCTTATAAATGGTACTTTCGACCAATCTTTATACAAAATACGTAAATGCCATTTTTTGTGTTCACTTCAGAATTTTCAGAAAGTAGTACGCTTTTAGCAAGCTTCAAACTACGATCAGAGACTTATGATGAGTGCATGTGTTAGTTGTTAGTAAGAAAATAATACAATTAAAGCCTAACACACGCCCAAAATACAAAACATAATAATCATTAACATTTAACATGAATTATTACACAAAAAAAATTTGTTTACGATAGTAGAGCACTGGTTCTAAACAATGATTTTAATCCCATCTTATTTAAATTTAAATCTATAGATGAATAGTTTAAGTTTTATAAAATGCTCATTCGACTTTAAGCTTCATTCTTACCATAGTTAGTTGTATGAGTCAATATGTACAAAATCAAATGAACGTAGGTGATGTGTTCCGCCTCGCTAAGTCAAATGTAGAAAAGTGGCAAATAAGGTGCATCAATTTCACCGTTAATGAGTTGATGAAGAAATATTAAACCATTATTAACACGCCTTTGATGGAGAGATTGCAATTGATGAAGCTGAATACGATGTTCATAGGGAGGCAGATCATAGGGATCTTCCCAAGGAAGACTTTTTAGGGCAAAGCGAATGAAATTATGTTGAATTGATTCAATACGTTTTCTATGAATTTCGTAATAGGGAGTCCATACCTGTAAAGCATATTCAAGATAAGGACGAACATGGCAATTATACAACGAAAGACTAACATGGGGATAATATGCCTAGTGTTTTATAAAACCAAGCATAGAACTTGCCTTATTGACAATAAAATTAATGTGATGTATAAACTCTAAATTGGAACAGAAATAAACACATAAATCTTTAAATGTGGAGACACTGTGATATACAATAATCAAATACACTTTATTCATGTATTATTTCCTGATTCCCATTCAAGGATTTTTTTGATGTTCAAATGGTAGACATGTGCATTCAAGAGGACACAAGCGTTCACAGGTTTTGTCTCAAAACCCACCTCTGTCTATCAACTATTACTCTCACCTCCCCGCGGTGAACATCGGGTGCCTAGTACCTCAACTGGAGATTGGGTTCCAACCCCAGTCGAAAGTTGTTCAGGGCCAAACGAGAGAGGGGGGAGAGGTGTTTCCACTAAGGCACCTCTCCTTATCCAGACGGCATCGGATGAATTCTCGAGATGGAATCAACGGTGGCGTCTACAGTTCCAGTAAGGTTGAACTACTTAGTGAACACATCTGGCCATCCAGGTTGGGGGTTGTGCCGTCGGGGTGACTTCCTGGCCACGTACAAAATACCATTAGTTGCGAAGCACCAACATGCCTCGGATACGGACGGATCCACAACCCAAGCAAACGAAATTAGGACAACGAACTTCGGATCTGTGCGTGGAATGTTAGGTCCCTTAACAGACCACGTGCAGCCGAACAATTAGCGGAAGCCATTAACTGCTGCAAGGCAGATATTACCGCCATCCAAGAAGTGCTAAGAGACTGCGATGTAAACTGAGGCGACTGCTACCGAGAACAAAGATAGCGTCTAATTGGGTGTGGATTTGTTGTTGGAACTAGATTTAGGCAAAAGTCTTTCAAGTGTGAGCGAGTGCATCACGGCAATCCGCATCAAGGCTAAATTCGCCAACATAAGCCTAATATGCGCGCATGCCCCAACAGAGGAGAAAGATGAAGACACCAAAGACATATTCTTCGAATTCTTGGACAAGACATATGAGCAGTGCCCTGGCTATGACATTAAAATTGTCTTAGGAGATTTTAATGCCAAGCTAGGAAGAGAAGACATCTTTAGTGGCATAATCGGGGGATACAAGTTATGTTATTTCTCGCTTTAGAAATAAAAAAAAACACAATTTCAATTTCTAGTGCGACGTGTCGCGTTTATTGATCAAAGAAGACTCAACTTAAAATTATCTTACACTGATATTTATAATGATATAATGTCTTCCTAAGCATACCCATTCAAGTTGTCGGTGTGGAACTTGTATTTCCATATTCCTGGAAATATAATGCTGGTGGAAATTGTATTTTCATATTTCTGGAAATATAATGCTGAACAGAACGACGACCGTGGGAGTGCAAGTCAGCATTAAGCAAGTGCAGCTTATGGGAACATTTATTGTTTGGCCTTGATTTCGTTTGTTGGCCTGGGCATGTGGTGTTATTGGATATTTCAATATTCGTTGTGTTAACACTTCCCTCCTCAAATTCGAGTGTCCTCACTCGACAGGTAAAATATCGGAATTGGTGATGATGTTGTTGGTTCATCTTGATTTAAGTCCGGAAGTTTTGGTGATAATTCATCTAGAGTTTTGCTTTTTATGACTATTTCTTTTCTTGTGGGAATCATTACTTTTACTATGATCGCTATTATTATGAGTATTAGCATGGATGAGAGGCTGTAGTTTGCTATTTTATGCACCTTTACTTGTTCCTCAATTTCTGTTATTTGTTCTGTATTGTTTATATGAAGTTCCTTAAGCATTTCCATCGTTAAGAGTTCCTTGTAGGTTTTGACTGATGAACTTGAGTATAGAATCGCTGGTAAGGGTTTTGCTATGGGAATTTCCTTAGAGTAGTATTCTTGACCGTCTATGAAGATCGAAGTATTGTGGTATTGGAGAATGAATGAGCCAGTTAAATTTATGTTGTTGTTTTCTACCAGTATGGTTCCGTTGAACTGATTTAGAAGAATAGTTCCAGGGTTGATTTCCTCTATGGATGGGATATGTTGATTGTTGACTTCTTCACAACTTGATGGGTTACTTTTAATAAGATTCTGTATACAATTATCTGAGTTTAAGTTTATAATTTCATTTTTCTTACAAATAGTTAATTCATTATATGTATTACAATAGTTTTTTATTCCAAATATTTGATCATTACAATAAAGTACATTTTCGAATGGAAGTTTAATTGCTTTTTTCATATACTTAATTGGTTTTATTAATATCTTTTTGCAAATATCAGTTCCTGTTGTAGGAATTGTTATAATATAAAGTAAAATTGACTTATTCGAGGCGATTCTTATGTCTGAGAATTCTAATGCCTCTTCTAAATTTATGAATGGAATTTTATTATTTTCGAATCGTTCTTTTACAATTTTTATTTCTGTGTTAGAAAGGATGAAAGAGTTTACAATTTTGTTTTTGGCCCAAAGTAGGGCGTATTCTATATTAAGTAATTCTTCTTTTATGATATCTAATTTATATTTTACATCTAAGATAAGTTCATTTTTTGGAATTTGGTTTATTTTAGCAATTTCTATTAAATTATTTGTTATGTTGCTTATTTCATTTACTCTTTTGGCCAAGGCATTGTTTATTATAATTTGTTTCTCATTGTTCTTTAGAATTTTGTGGGTATGGGCTTTAAGGATTTGGAAGTCGTCGTGGTCTGGGCTTCCGGCGAGCCATTTCCATGCGCTTCCGATAAAGTTAAGGGATCTGGGATTTCTGGTTTTTGGCTTGAGGGTAACGAGGATTTTGGAAATTTGGGATATCTGATGGGATATATATGGGAGATTTGTATCGGTTTCGTCAATGTGACGTTTGATGTCGGTTTGGATGTTGTTTAATAATTCCTGATACATGTTTAAATCTATAACATGTATAATCTTAAATGTAAAAATTTGGATTTTTGCAGTGCCCATGTGGGTTGTAATGATTTTTGCATTGGAGTAGTCCAATATTTGAACTTCTCCGAATCCTTGTAGGATGGGAAATCTGTAAGAGGTTAATTTCTTATGTTATTTTTATGTATTATTTTTCCTGATTTTGTAAGAATTGTAGTTGATCTATTTTCTTTGACAGTTTCTTTCTTAAACCTAGGGGAAAGTTTAGTTCCTAACCTTCTATTGATTTTGACGTAAATAGTTTCACCAGGTGAATATTCCTTTAATTCTTGTCTGGATTTGTTATGATTTTCCAAGTCTTTATGCTGTTTAATTCTTAATTTCTCAATATTTTCCTGTCTAGCTGCTTCATATTGATCTGGATTTGTGCTGACGATTCTGCCGAAGAAGGTTTCTATTGGCCTTTTATTTGTTACTGAATGAATAGAGTAATTGTATTCATATACTGCGCAGTCTAGAAGTTGGTCGAATGTCATGCGGTGGCGTGTAGCCTTTAAGCATCTCATAATTTCTGATAGTGTCGAGTGGAATCTTTCCACTTGACCGTTAACTGAACTGCTATATGGGGGGGTTGTAAAAATTTCGATTCCCAATTGATCTTTCAACATGAAGTAAATTGTTGCTGAGTGAAACGATTTTTCGTTATCAAAGATTACTTGTTTTGGAACGCCGAAGGAAAATATGAGCTTCCTCAATGGTTCCATTACATCATGAATTGCTCTAGACTTTATGATTTGTGTTTGCGCATATTTTGAAAATTTGTCTATTCCGGTAAGGATTAGTTTTGAGTCTGTTGAGTAGATGTCGAAATGGACTATTTGACCGGGAAACTGTGGGATTGGGGTTTCTTGAATTTTGGGTTTATTCGGATGGCGTTCGTATTTCTGTTCCTTGCAAATCCTACATTGTTTAATTATTTCAGAAATACGAGCGTTCATTTTTGGGAAGTAAAATTTATATAAAAGCTGGATTTTATTTTCTTTGCAGCTCCTGTGAGCTCTGTTGTGTTCTTTCAGAATTTCTTCACATTGATCGGTAAGGTTTGTGAGATCGGTGACCTTGGTTTGGGTGAACCGTATTCTGAAAGACTGATAATGGAGTGGGTAAAATTCTTGAACTTTTCCCATAATAGATTCTTGGGTATAAAGTCCGTTGATAACACTTGGGCTTAGGACCTTTTTAAATATTGAGATTAATTGGTCCGTCGAGTAACTTGGTTGAGTGAAAATATGCCGATGGTAGGTTGGAAACGGAATCTTGAATTCATATTTTGTATTTTCGCCGATAAGAAGTAGGATTTGGTTTTTGAAAACGTTGATAGGACTTTCCACGCTTGGAATAAGATTGTGAGCTGAGCTTTGATCACTGTGTTGGGAGGCGGTTAGAGAGTTAATTTGAGAAGCTTGTGGAACGCGGGAAAGTGCGTCAGCAACGACGTTGCTTTTACCTGGCTTGTATTTAATTTCGTAATCGTACTCCTCGAGAATCGATTTCCAACGCTTCATCTTCGCGTTATTATTTTTGTTGCTCATTGCATATGTGAGGGGCTGGTGATCTGTAAATATTTTAACGTGGGCTGTCCCATATAAATAATTCCTAAAGCTGTTGAGTGCCCAGATTATGGCGAGCATCTCTTTTTCGTTTACCGCGAAATGTTCTTCTGACTTGCTTAAGGCTCGTGAGATGAACATGACGGGTCTCTCGTTTTGAGAAAGCACTGCACCGATTGCATATTCCGATGCATCGGTCGTGAGTTCAAAACTTTTTTTGAAATCGGGATAAGCGAGGAGTAAGTCTTTGGATATAAGGGATTTCTTGAGCTTGTTGAAAGCTTCTATTGCTTCAGTTGATAAGGAAATTGGGGTCTTGTTTGACTTATTCTTAGAAATACGACCTTCTTCACCACGAAGCATTGTTGTTAATGGCTTCGCCAATTTCGCATAGTCTCTTACAAACCGTCTGTAGTATCCAGACAGTCCTAAAAATGACCTTAGCTCTTTAAGTGTTTTGGGAATGGGAAAGTCTACTATAGCTTGAACTTTATTTGGATTTGTTGTTAAACCGTTGTGTGATACAATAAAGCCTAAAAACTCTACTTCTTTTTTAAAGAAGTGGCATTTATCAATTTGTATCTTCATGTTTGCTTCACAAAGGGTTTGTAGGATTTTGTCTACATGCAACGCGTGGTCTTGTTCATTTTCGCTAAATATAATTATGTCGTCGATGTAGACATAACATATTTTGCCGATATATTTGTGTAATATATCGTCAACTGCACGTTGAAATATCGATGGGGCATTTTTCAGCCCAAAAGGGAGTCTAGTAAACTCATATTTTCCTCCATTTATGGAGAATGCGGTTTTCTCCCTGTCAGAAGGTTTGAGAGGGATTTGGTGAAACCCGCTTTTTAAATCCAAAACGGAAAAATATTTACTTTTTCCTAGCTGGGCAAGAACCTCGTTGATCTCTGGGATCGGATATCTATCAGAGATGGTTACGGAATTTAATTTCCTATAATCTATCACAAGCCTGAATTGTTTTTCTCCCGAAGAATTTGATTTCTTTGGGACGATCCACACAGGGGAATTGTATGGAGAGCGTGATGGTACAACGATATTATTGTCAAAAAGCTCTTTGACTTGTTTTGTGACTTCATCTCTGAGTGAGGCCGGGTAGGGATAGAATTTTGAATACACCGGAGTATCTGTATTCGTTCGGATTTCACCTATAACTGCTGTTGAGTAGGTAAGTTTTTCATTTGGTTGGGACAGTAAGGATGGAAATTTTCGGACTATATTTTCTATGGACTCTACCTGAGATTTCGTCATATGATCTGTATTTATATTGATTGCGTTTACGGAATGGGATTCTAATTGTTTAATCCTTACTTTTACCTTATCCATGATTGTCATGAGATTTATTTTTGTATAAATGACGGCATTCAAATCCTTAAGCGTATCATTGCCTAATATGCCATGGAACGATTTCAAAGTAGGAAGAAGGAAAAATTTTAATTTTTTATCTGTTTGGCCGAAGAGATTCAGAAAGGTATGATGTGTCACTCGCACATCTCCAGCAATGGATTTTGCTAAAAATTCTTTTTCATTTGGGATAGGTGATCTTATTAAATTGCTTTGTATATAGTTTTTACTGGATCCTGTATCAATGAGAAAATTAAAAATATGCCCATTCTTCGTTTTACAGGAAAAATATGGTAGCGAAGAGGGCTTTAATCTAAAAAATTTATGTCGCTAAATTCCATATCATTTGACTCTTCATAATTTTGCGATAAAACATATTGAGTTAAATCCGGATCGTGTTTTATTTCTTCTAAATTATTTGTATCGTAGAAAGCGTATACATCATTTGGTGAAATATAGTTACTTGGTTGTAAAACAAGGTCACTAACGATCTCATCGTTAGGGCAGAGGCTGGTTGAAGGCTCTGGGTTGTTAATGTCTATGTGAAAGTTCCTTTGTATTTTGTGTGGAACTTGGTTCTGGAAAGATGTATTTTGCTGTCTTTTTCCCGCATATTTAGGAGGTTGCGGTCGGTTTTGGTAATTCACATGAGCGGATCCTATTGTCGATGTTTCCATCGGTTCAGGCTTGGGTTGTGGCTTAGGTGCCATAGGACGGGGTGGCGGGTGATTATACTGATGGTAATTTTGATTAGGACGAGGTGGGGTGGGATATAAATTTTGTTGTGGTAAGTGAGCAATTTCAGGATAAAAATTTTGTTTCACTGGTAGTTGACGGATTTGAGGTCTCATTAGTGGTATATTCCTCTGTGGTTGCTGAGGTACAGGATGTTGCCACGCCTTGTTTTGAAATGTATTATGTATCTGATTTGCATGAGTTGCTCGGAATGTTTGATTCTCGAGTTTAAGGCATAAATTTAATGCCTGTGGCAAGTCCGTTGGCTCACGGATGCCCAACAGTCTTGGTAAATCGCCGTTTAGGCCACGCACAAAGGTATCTAGAGCTTTATCTCTATACGTACGTGTAAGTAGGGAAAGTGATTCTGGACCTACGTCCATGCAGGATATTTTATTGAGTATGAGGGATAGGTGATTGTAAACTATTTGGTAAAATTGTTGGGTTGTTTTATTCCCTTGTACAAGTGAAGTCATCTGGTACTCGAGAGTACCGAGGTCTCTCTGATCTGCGTAATGCAGAGCTAGACATTTACAGATTGCTTTCCAATCTAAAGGTGTATTGTAGGCTTCCAATACAGCATCGGCATTTCCTGTTATTTTGTTTCGGATAACATTAAGGAGGCCGTAATATTTAGGTGAACCTGCTGTAGGTTCATATATCGTGAGAATGCGTTCAACGCTCTTACGCCATGAACTAAACTCACCCTCTTTGCCTGAGAATTCTCTCAGACTTCGAACGATATCCGGTATTTTATCGAGTTCGGATAAGTTGTTTCGATACTCAGGATTAATGGCTTGGTCCCTTACAATTTGTTCGGAATCTCCTCTAAGGACGTTCCTTACAATATTTGTTACGACGGCAGTGAGGTCAGCTGCTGTCACTATAGGTCGCTGGTTAATTACAGGGGGAGGTGGTTGTTGGTTAATTTGTTGAGGTTGTTGATTTATTTGAGGAGCTTGGACTAGGGGTGGGTTTTCAAGTATTGGGGGTCTTGCGAGGTTATTATTATTTGCCATTATGATAGATTTTTGTGTTAAAAAATTTTTCTTATTCAATACAGGGAAATTTGATTTTTTGTATTGTTTTGATTAACTTGAATTCTATTACTAATCTATTAGATTTGATTTAATTTTTCTTTCTTAAATTTAATTTTTGCAATTTTACTATATTTTTTTCAATCTAGTATCGTTTTAATTTTCTATGTAATTTTCTTTTTATGTTCTTACACTATTATACTAATTATTAATTAATATTTTTTTCCTTAAAATACGTACAAAACTGCAACAAATAACTGCTTTAGCATGTTGCTTTCCTGGAACGGCTGACGGAATCTCGTCTCCTGTTTGCTGGTGCAGCTACTTAGGGGCCCTTAATTTTTTTCCAGGGGAGTTTTAACTTCTTCGATACAGTCACTTTAAGCTCAGATGTGATTTTTGAGCTTGATCACGACACTTTTTATTTAAAAGTTTGAGTACGAAGCTTTTTTATTTGAGCTTGAGCACAACACTTTTTATTTATGGCCGGTTACGAAACTATTTTTTATGCTCGAGTACGACACTTTTTTTCTTTTTTCCTTTTATGCTCGGACACGACACTTTTTTTCTTTTATGCTCGGGTACGACACGTTTTTTTTTTCTTTTATGCTCGGGTACGACACGTTTCTTTTCTTATGCTCGGGTTCTTTTATTTATGCTCGGGTACTTTATGCTCGGGCACTTTTTATTTATGCGCGGGTACTTTATGCTCGGGTACTTTTATTTATGCTTGGGTACTTTATGCTCGGGCGCCAGTTATGTTATTTCTCGCTTTAGAAATAAAAAAAAACACAATTTCAATTTCTAGTGCGACGTGTCGCGTTTATTGATCAAAGAAGACTCAACTTAAAATTATCTTACACTGATATTTATAATGATATAATGTCTTCCTAAGCATACCCATTCAAGTTGTCGGTGTGGAACTTGTATTTCCATATTCCTGGAAATATAATGCTGGTGGAAATTGTATTTTCATATTTCTGGAAATATAATGCTGAACAGAACGACGACCGTGGGAGTGCAAGTCAGCATTAAGCAAGTGCAGCTTATGGGAACATTTATTGTTTGGCCTTGATTTCGTTTGTTGGCCTGGGCATGTGGTGTTATTGGATATTTCAATATTCGTTGTGTTAACATACAGCCTGCACGACACCACCTCCGACAACGGATTCAGTCTGATCAATTTCGCTGCGGGGTGAGACGTTCTGGTAGCTAGTACGCAGTTCCCACATCTCAATATTCACAAGGGGACATGGAAATTTCCTGATCAATCAACCGTCAACCAGATTGACCACATTGCGATCGATGCACGACACTTTTCCAGTATCCAGAATATCCGAACATTCCGAGAGGCCAACATTGACTCGGACCACTCGCGAGCTCTACGAGCAGAAGAGGAGAGAGGAACACCGGCTTTTTAGATGGAAAAAAAGAGAGCATGAGAAGCGCGATCGAGGAGATAGAGGGATATTACAACAGGAATGAGGTTCGTAAATTTTACCAAAAGGTAAAAAACAACTCCCAAGAGTACCAGCTACGAACCGAAGCCTGTAAAGACGATCAGGGGAACATCGTAGTAGAACCGCAATCGATGCTGAGAATATGGAAAAGGTCACTTCTCCAAATTATATAACGGCGATGACGAACCGAATTCCGCTGTAAGGGAGATAGAACCACTCAACCTCGGCGACGTAGACCAACAATTCCGCCTACCCGACCCTGACGAAGTGAAGATAGCTATATCTAAACTTAAGTCAAACAAAGCTGATGGAGCTGACGGCATGGCTGCCGAACTATTCAAAGCAGCAGGCCATGACTTGGTAGGGAGTATGCACCAATTCATCTGTAAAATATGGTTGGAAGAAAGCATGCCCGATGAATAGAATCTCAGCATAGTGTGCCCGATACATAAGAAAGGAGACCCTCTTAACTGCGCAACTACAGAGGCATCAGTCTCCTTAACATTGCGTATAAGATCCTCTCTGCCGTATTATGTGAACGTCTGAAGCCATTCGCCAACAACCTGATTGGTCCTTATCAGTGTGGCTTCAGACCAGGAAAGTCCACTATCGAGCAAATATTCACACTGTGGCAGATCTTGGAAAAAACCCAGGAGCTTCAAATCGATACCCACCATCTCTTTATCGATTTTAAAGCCGCGTATGACAGCATCTATAGGGAAGAGCTCTACCGAGCAATGTCTAGTTTTGGCATCCCTGTCAAACTTATCTGTTTGTGCACAATGACGATGGAGAATGCACATTGCTCTAACAATGTCGGAAAAGATCTTACCGATACATTTGATGTCAAAAAAGGTTTTAGACAAGGCGATGCACTGTCATGCGACTTCTTCTAAAACTCAACCGTCAACACTAAAGGCACAATCTTCCAAAGGTCCATCCAATTACTCGGATTCGCAGATGATATTGACATAATTGGAAGATCAAAGCGTGATGTCAGTGGAGCGTTTTTGAGCATTGCGACGGAAGCGAAGAAGATGGGTTTAGTGGTCAATGAGGGCAAGACCAAGTATATGCTGTCATCAAAAAAGGACACTGAACAACGACGTCTTGGACAAAACGTCACCATGGACAGCTATAACTTTGAGGTAGTTAAGGACTTTGTCTACCTAGGCACCGCTATTAACACAGACAACGACACCAACGCTGAAATCAAACGAAGAATAACTCTTGCAAATCAATGTTTCTTTGGACTTAGAAGGCAATTGAGAAGTAAAGTCCTCCCTCGAGCATCTAAAATCTCCATCTATAAGACACTCATCATCCTGGTTCTCATTTATGGCGCTGAGGCTGAGGAAAGATAAGAGCGTCTTAGGATGCTTCGAGAGAAAAATTCTTTGGGAGATTTTTGGTCCCATACGCATAGATGGAGAATGGAGGATATATATCTAGATATTTATCTATTAGTCTATTAACTTAAAATAGTGTGGCCTTTTTTTACTTTATCAGACTTCAATATGGACCAACAGCTGAAAATTGACCTTATTTCACGGTACCTCTTGTAGTATCAAGGGAACTCTTGAAATATTTAGGGAGGTTTCGAGATATCATGATATGTTAAATATCAAGGGAGTTCTTGTTATATCAGGTGATGTCTTGTAATATTAAGGATAACGTCTTAAAATATAAAGAGGTCTGGATAGTTCATGGACCTCTTAAAATATCAAACAAGGTCTTGAAAAAGCGATCAAAGTCTGAAAATTTCAAGGAAGGTATTGATATTTCAAGGGAGATCTTTAAATGTAAAGTGATTTTAAAGGCGCTCTTTCAATATAAAAGGAAGTCTTGAATTTTTCAGCTAGGTCACAAAATATCAAGATAAATCTTCAAATTTGAAGGAGCTCTTGCATGACCAATCTCTGTGTAAAGTACAAGCTTGGTTGGTTTAATACACGCTTCGAAAAAAGTAATGATAGCTTAGCTAGGACAACCCACTGGCTTTGTAGGTCTGAGGACTTATGTAAGCAAAGTACGAATAATGTTCAAATTAAATGGTACTAGGTTATACGTGTATAACACCCATGTGAAAAATAACGTTCAAATGAAAAATATTCTAATATATGGAAATACTTATAAGACTTTTATTACCTACGGGTGTTTGTATTTCCAACATTACCGAAAACAAAGTAAGTCTACGTAATGTAATTTGACCCATTTCAATTTAATAGCTTATGATTAATATTTGAACCTTGGTACATATAGTATAATATTATAAGAAGGCAAATAACCATAACTTTTGTCACACCTACGAGCAAATAAAGGAATATTAAGTTGCAATATCTTAAATGACCAGTATAAGAACCCCACCCTAACTCAGTAAAGCTTCACTAATAACTGCAATCCAATAATCAGCAACTTCATCAAATGCACAGAATCGAAAGAAAGAATAGAAATTGATGATATCGAAGATGAGGCATTGTTGGCATCTTAATGAACCAACAAGGACTATCACAGAAACTTATATTCTACACCCTCTTTAGCTGGCTGACGTCTAAATTAAGTGTAATCATGATTTACAGCATGAAAGAATTTCTCATCACGACGACACAGACCAAGGCTCAGAGATAGAATCCCAACCAGAAACAGAACCAGAACAAAAACCAGGACCTCATTTATGTACTCATTCCAATCCTGGAAAATAGTATTAAGTTCGTATATGACATGTGGATATAAATACCGAAGAAAATGTAGAGTTTGTATTGCTTTCAGCTTTCAGTGAATGTCTGAAGGATAGAACATAATATATGCGGATGTACAACATTAAAATCCCCCAAAACAATGTCAAAGGAAATTAACAAAACTCGCACAAGTCCTGAATTTAAATTAACTTTGAGCGCGTCTCGATTCCATTTCATCAAAGTATTTATGTATACTATGTAGGTATTTGTATATTTTGCGGTCGTAAGTAATCCGAGGATATTTATATGGCATTTTAAATTGAATTAAGGACATCATATTCTTGATGGTGGATTTGAGTTCTACCGCCCGCCAAAGCAATCCCAATGCCGCTAGTGCGAAGAGAGTCATCTCAATTCGTTTGTTAATTGTTTCGATTTGTATTTATTTAGGTGAGTATTGTCATTGTCATTAGAAGTCCTTTGCCCTCCGCCCATTGTGGCGCGGTGGCAATGCACCTTTGAGTTAATTTATTTATGCAAATTTTTCATCATCTCTGGGATTTTAATGTGATTTATTTTAATAAACTGAACAGGAAGCAGATCGTACTTTAAAGAGTATCCAGCCGAGCAAAGGAAAGCAACTTTTATAATTAGTTAAGAAAATTTAAATTTCAATAGCAAATTAAAGCTGGAATTAATTCTTCTTCGTATTTTTCATTGTCCCCCCGCAAAAGAAGAAGTGAAAATGATATGAACAAAATACACTATAGAAAAAATCTTTGCTAGAGCTTTCTTTAACAAATATTTTCGGATAACTCATGCCGTCATATTCTTATGATATGACTTAAGGGTGGCATAAGGACGAAAAAGAAAAAGAAACTTGTAGGTAATATGATTTATAGACGACATCTTGCCATTTCCCCCTGTTGAATTGTTTTTGTATGAATTCGATGGCCGGAATGTCCTTTTAACATTAATTCGCATAGAACATATTTCCACATATGGGAAAAGGGCAATAAATTCGGGGTGTGATTAGGTTATATGACATGACATGACGGGTATAAATGGGGTAGTACCCACACTCTTTAGATGATATAGAATAGATATTGGGATATTGCATAAGTGATTCCGATTTTGTTTGTTTTTGTAAATATTTACTAAGAATAAATTTAAAGTTTTTCAATTCGGCAAATATAGTTGCAGGTATAAAAAAAGAAATCTGCAAGTTTTTAAAAGAAGTTGAATTTTTTGGCTTATATTGATGCTTTAGTATGAGCCAAGATTATACTTTATTTAAAAATAGCTTTAGTATATTATCTTTTAAAGGTTATACACAATTTATCGAATTTTATTTAATTGAAAAATGGGAAAGGATATACACTACCGATCAAAAGTTTGAGACCACCTCTGAAATTTGAGAAATATCGAGTCCTAACCCCTAAACAGAAGTTTTAGGAAAAAAGTTAATACTTAAAAAAAGTGAATGTTTTGAAGTATGTTTCGGGTCATTGTCTTGTTGGAATACAAAACCTTCCCGATTAATAGAAGTCCAGATACCAAAACGTGGTCTTCCAATACCGTTTTATAGACTTCTTTATCAATTCTTCCGATCACTCGTGTTAGATCTCCTACTCTATCGAAGGAAAAACATCCCCACACCATTACTGAACCGCCTACATGCTTTACAATTGGGACCAAACAGTCTGGTTGTATCTTCTGTTCAGCACTGCACCGTCCTGACGTACACTCTGCGATTTGAGCCAAATATCTCAAACTTGGACTCATCGTTCCATAAGACTCTGTTGAAGTCTTCATCTGTCCAATCCTTATGATTTTTGGCCCATTCAACCGTTTGATCTTGTTTCGGAGTTGGAGAAGTGGTTTCCGCACTGCAACGCGCCCAAAAAGTAAAGTAAGAAATATACAGCCTTATCGGGAATTCCTTGGGAAATATTTTTCCCAAGCAGGAAAGGATATTTTAGTTTGAACGTCTTACTTTTAAGATTTCTTTTTTGTTAGTTTTTCTCAATTTAATTTAATCTATGTTAAGGTTTGCGACGACGAGATGAAAATTAGATTTGTATAGATGCTTCACCCTCTGGAGCATCACATGATTCATTTATTTGGAGAGTAAGTGAACTGCGATCCTGGCTGGAAGAAAGATATTTAAATGGTGACAGAAATTCTTGGCTATTGGGTAATAATATTTTAAATAAAACAATTATTATATTTGTTCAATAAAATTTTTAACAGGTGATGCTGGATATCCCTTGGAACCCTGGTTATTGACACCCCATCGAACAGTACAAGGTTCATCGGAAACTAATTTCAGTGAAGCCCATACTCGATGCCGAATATATTTCCTGCATTCTCATTGCTTCCATTTCAAGGTTGTGCCTTTAGGTTTCATCCAACATCTTCTTCTGAAACTCACTAATTTTGTCAATGGACCTGCATATTTTTTTGGAATGGTATTCCATTTCTTTTTGGTGTCGCTTCATAGCCTCAACTGCCTCTTCAACCTAATTGCAGAGTTATTTTTGAATTTCGATTTCTCGTTCGAAAGCGACGTCACATGTTATGCCTTTTTGTGGCTTTTTTGTAGGACGAGAGTTGAAGTTCTGTGTTCAATTTTCATATGGGAACCATTTGTTTCAATGTTCTGCTCCTCCGGTTCAGTTGCATTCGTCGAAGGATTTGTCATTTAACACTTCAACAGAACGGCTGACTGATGATGAATTTGGATAATTTTCACTATCGACGATTTGATTTCGATTACTATCTGTCTTTCTCTTTATGCTACATGAAGGGAGACCAAAAGTAAAAGCATCTGGGCAACCTTCCACCGATTCTTCTAAGGCACAAATTCTAATTATTGTTTCCTCCAACGCACTGAATTTATACTCCTTGTTTGGGCCTCCATCGGTTGCTTTTTGTTGTCTCTTGTTTTCAGACATTTTCTTCCTCACGTATTTTTTTTATCAAGTCATACCTTAAACTATTTTTGTTATTAAGAAAAAAATCATGGTTATCAACTTATCACCTACTTTTTTCCATTCAGAAATAGATTTTGTTGGTGGGCCCAAACTAATAAGTTCTTTTTCAACTTCTTTCCAAAATGTTAATAAATCTTCCTTAGACCGATTTGTTGTGAAATCATTAGCAATATCTCGGTTTGTTTCCATAAAACCGATTAAAACTTGAACTTGTTGACTATTTGTTGAATTCGACCTTAAAAAGATAAATTTGTATTAATATTTTCATTATTATTTTGTTGCAAATTGTTTACATTGTTTGCTCCGCTTTAAATTCCGACAACTAAATAACGGGGAAATTTTCAGACAGGTATTTTTCCATAGGAATTTTTTTCCCATTTTCGAAAAGTTCCCGATACCAATTTTTCGAATATGGGAACAAATCCATGGGAAAAGAAGTTCCCGATAACCCCAATTTAGTAAGGCATTTCACATTCGTGTGGTGCAGATATTTTTTGACATTTTATTTGTATTCACTTTTTTAGCTGTGGTTCTGATTCGTCGAATTCGCCAAATAAAATATAGTTATAGCCTTCCTACACAATCTGTCGTATCCAAATCACCATTTTTTGTTACCATTTATTTCACTTATTTTCTTGGTGGTGCTGTTTATATACCTTTTATTAGTTTGTTGGTTAAGGATTTTAAAATTACCACTCCATTTTAGACAAAAAAAAACGTTTTGTATTTTGTATTTAAACCTCCTTTTCTTGAAATTTCAAACAGAGTTACTAACAAATTTTAAGGTCAAATATGTTTTTCTATATATGTATAACCAACAAAATTAATGTCATCATCCATAACTGCAAAGGTGTCAATCAAAGCGATCTAGTTTATAGTGACAAAGTAACAACTTGTTGAACTTTTGCTCAGCGAAATGAACACAGTAACCTTAAGGTTGAAATAAGCATACAGTGCCAAAAATGCATAAAAACCGATCATTACTTGATCTGACCGCAAATAGTTTGTGGGATTTATAGCATTCTGTGGCTTAAAACAAACGAATACAAAAAGCACCTACAATAGCATTCCTAAAATTCCTTTTTCCATAGGCACCCACATGAATAGAATGGATACCAGCTCATCTTGGAAATATTTTTGTCAATGGAATTCTTCCGAAATTCTGGATTGTTCACTTCGCGGATTCTACTGCGTATAGTAAAGTACCTAGGCATCTGGTTGGATCAGTACTTGTAATTCGACAGAAATATGAGTGCTGCTCTGATGGTCAGAGCTAGGGGAGCCTTCGCCCTGCAAAAAAAACCGTTGTTTTTAAGCAGCCGTCTTGACAGCAGGGTGAAGGTGATTTGCTGCATGGCCCTTATCCTGCCGATGATTGCCTATACGTGCACGGTATGGTTCAGTGTTGCCCCATCTCAAATGGAAAAGATTCGGGTGTTTAAGAGACAATTTTTCCGACTTTGCCTTGGATTACACAGAATACTAGAGTCGGAGTACAAGCATTAGCACATGATGTCGTCAACTAACCGCTTAATTTTTGTGGCTTACTACCCCAACAATGAGTACTACGAAAGTGCACGTTTAAGCTGTAACATTCCACCAAAAGCTTTCTTCTACTAAGACAATCGAGGGCTGATACAGGATAGAGAAGCGGTTCCGGTAATCTACCACGTCAGCCGTAAAACTGTAAATAGGCGATTCCTTTGAAGTCGAGACGTCCTAGCACTGGACGCAGTCAAGCGCCTTCGGTTCAGTAGGTCGGTTTCCGATACGTACTGAAGAGATAGGGTGAGACAAGAGAATCCGTATAAGTTGCCACAAATTGAAAATGTCTAGGGAGTTTGTTCTTGGTCGGCTTACTTAGGTGTAAGGATTAGGTTAGGGACACCAAAAAAATAATAATACAAAAAAAACCTAAAAAGCTTTCTGTGGCTGTTCTTGTTTTTAAATGTTTTTAAGAAATTTTAAGTAGTATTATTGGTTTTGGTTAGTTTTAAGTAGCTTAAGTATTGTAATGGGTTCGTTTTTTTTTTAATTGTTTTTTAAGTTTAATGTAAAATAAAAGATAATGATTAAGGATACCAGCTTTTAATTTTTTTTAATTTTATTGCTTTTGGGTTAAGTTATTGTTATTTAGCATTAGAATTTTTTCTAGGACGAAAGGCAGTAGTTATAAGATAATGGTTTAACATAGAGTGCCCGCATAGGGCTAGTAAGATATCCTCAAGTTTTTTAAGTTTACGCTAGTTTTTTTTGTAAAGAATTATTGTCTAGCTTTAAGATAGTTTTAAAAATTTTGATAAAATAAAAAAAAATGTGTGATATTTTATTATTTATCACTTGCTACATTTTGCTTTTTTATGCAAAGCAATGCTTTTTAAAATGTTACTTGTCAGAAATTAAACTAAACATTTCACTTCTATGGAAAAGTGTTTAAGTATTTTAAACACATTTGAAATGATTAGATTAAAGTAAGTAAAAAAAATAATCAGAACAACAATTTGTGTTATCTTCCCGGAGGAAGTTTTTAAACGGTACGATTTGTTGAAATTAAAAGTTAAACATACATATCTCGATGTGGCCTAGAATATAAAAAAGTTTGAGCTTCCGATCGTCCATAAGTCCGAACGCCCATACACTCTGGAAACCTTTTTGCACTCCATATGTCAAGAACTGGCAGAGACATCAACTTCAAATAACATAAAAAGGTGCAGAAAGTTTGTCTGGAACCAATACCGCTAGTGAATCAATTAATTTTAATATTCTACATTGTTAACTTCTCATATTAAGTTGTAATGGGTCCGATTTGTCAAATTGAAAATTTTGACATTTCTCGGCGTTTCAAAATCCAAAGTGTCATTTAGAAAGATGTCTGTGATTGCGTCCATAGCTGAAGAACCAGAAGAGATATCGACTTCAAATAAAATTAGTTATACAGATAAAAAGTAAGAAAGATGCGGAAAGGTCTCTCAAGAAAATTGCGTGTGCGGTTTTTTTACCATAGCAGTTTAAAAATCGGTAAACAATTGGGTTAGCCCTAAATATCTCAATAACCAAGGACGGTAGAAACTTGAATTAAATTTTATTTATATATTGTAACGTGATACCAACCAAATATATTTTTTTATCTTGCCAGTTATCTATGTATGTTAAACTCAGTCAGTTCAAAAGAAACTTTATGCAACTGGGCAAGTTGAACCCATTCCTTGAATGGCGATGCTTCTGTTCGCAAAAGAACCTTCATGATAGATGTGTGAAGATTCGTACTTGGTTTACTCATCACTCTTGTTAGAAATTCGACATGCAGTTTCAAATTTCTAACATAAATCGGCGCAATTCTGGACCCAACATGATTACGTGAATTGCATAGGTTGGAGTCAAATTCAAATCAAATCAAATGGGGTGGCGCAACAGTCCGTTGTGAACCAGGGCCTAGTGACTTACAACTCTCAACCATTCCTGTGTGCGAGTACTGTTGTCAGGAATGGAAGGGACCTACAATTTTAGGCCGAATCCGATCGGCTATAGTTTGAGAAAGCACTTTTTCATGACAATAATTACTCTTGAAGGATTTGTCAATTCTTCGCAAGAGGAAGTACCCGCGAAAATTAATTTTTTTTAAATTAAGGTGGCACAGGCAGGGATTGAACCCAAGACCCCTTGCATGACAGTCCAACGCACTAACCATCATGCCACGGGTACTACGGGAGTCAAATTAGGTAATCGAAATAATCTTTTGAAAAAGAGGCGTTGTATCATGACCAAAAACTTGAATATCGTAAGACAAGCAAGTGTCAATAGTTGCTTGAAAAATTCGGTATTTATATTCTAAGTCTATGTGTTTGTTTGAGAATAGAGTTGGCGACATTATGTTGAGAGCTACTTTAGCTTCTTTACTTTTAACATGTTTATTGAAGTTATTAAATTAATTATTTATTAATTATTAAATTCCTGTACTATTTCAAAAGGTGGTTGCTTACTTTCTTCTCTCAATCTTCTACAACTCCTTGCCTTACATAGCATTATTTTTGTTTTCTCTGAGTTTATTTTAAGGTCAAGGATATTGCAGTACGTTTGGCCCCTATTGATTTGTAGCTGGAGAGAAGATGGGTTATCCGCTATCGTTAGCATAACCAAGTCATCCGCGTAAAAAAAATACTTTTATATGAATATCAGAAAAACAAACTCCACCGTTTAAATTATCTGAAATATCATCAATGTAAAGGAAAAACAATATTTTGCTGAGGATACAACCTTGGGGAACAACTGCAGTCGTTTGAAACCATTTTGAAATCTCGGCCCCATCTTAAACTGTATAGTACAAGTTCTACATACAAATTTTTCGTAGATATTTAGAAATTTTCTAGATATATCAATTGAGGCCATTTTGTAAATGAGAGCTTTTCGATTGACGGTATTAAATGCAGCTTTTAAATCGATAAAGCAAGCATACATCTTTTTTTGGATAAATTTGTTAGCAATACTCGATAAAGCAAAAATATGGTCAACAGGTGAAATGCCCTCACGAAAACCAGCTTGAAACATACTCAGGCGATTGTTTGATTCTACCCAATTGATAAGTCTTTTGTATAGGATTCTAGCAAAAACTTTTCTAACGGAATTTAATGTTGAAAAAACTCTGTAATTCTCAAGTAAGCTAGCATCATCTTTCTTAAATATTGAAAATATAACAGCTTTATTAAAACTCAGGGAACGCAACCGGAATCGTACAAGTTGTTGTAAAACGAAAAAGATATTGCTTGTATTTTAAAGATGAGTTTTTAAAAATTCCTAGGGACTTATTGTTTTTCATATTAAAAAGAGCAAGTTCCAGTGCATCAAGGGCTATTACAGAATCAAGCAAATCATCGGCTGTGTCTAGGCAAGCGTAATGAAACGAGTGTAAGTCATCTTGACATGTCAACAAAGATCGGAAATGGGATGCCAGAACTTCAGCTTGTAATACACTTGAAGACATACGATTGTTTCCACCCAACTTCCTTACAAAAATTCTTTGAATCCTTACACCTTTCTAAGCAGGTCGCTTTTTAAGCTGGTTGCTAAATTAATTGTGTAATTTAACTTTTTAGCCTCGCAGTAATATTCTCTATCATCCAGCTCTTCGAAGTGATTTTATCGAGACTTACTCATCGTACTTTTCTGCACTCGGCTTCGTTCTTTCAATATTTTGAAATATTCGTTTTGCGAGTTTTTGAAATTTTATTTGAGTTAATTTTTGTATTAATAAATCGCAGAATGTAAATCTTTTATATTGTCTTATGAGAACTTGAATACATAATTTCCTTTTCTGCATCTTTCTCTATGAACTCAAGCACTAAAGATTATAATTTAGAGCTTTTCTTAAATCCCCACAGCATCAGCTTCTCAAAACAAGGCAAAGATATAAATACTTTTGAAAACTCATGCTATCAAAATTCATACATTAAAATTCTCCAGTATTTATAATAATTAAAGCTTGTTTTCTAACAAAACAATTGCTTCAGGTAATTTTGATGAGAGCTCCTGAATTAAACAACTTGCTTTATATATTTTATCACCCCCAACGCCAACGCCCACACACAATATTCCATATAAATAAAAAATTCACACTTCATCATCGGCACATTGTTAACTTTCCAATAAAATTCAAATCAAATTCAAAAGGCAGTAAAAAGACGTAGCTTCTAGTTTTTTTTTTGTTAAAGTGAAGTTTCAATAGAAGAATGAATAAAAGGAATCAAGAGGACGAATAAAGATTAAAAAGTGTTTATGGCTTTTTGCAAAGGACTTTTTTGTGTAACCTGTCAGTTTTTTTTTTTTCATTTTTTGTTGTACAACCATCAGATCAGGGTATCAAATATTAGAAGGTACAAGAGAGTCTGCTAAGAGGGGTGGTTCAAAATTAAAAGATCATAAATCTTTCAAGTGAGCTTATGAGTGTATGAATGAAAGTGTGCGCCACAAGAAGCGCACTGCACCCTCTTAATTCCCATCGAACTGGATTAATTTCAAAAGCATCATGGATAGGTATTAAAACGAACTCATTACAAATTCGAAATTAATTGTTTGAATTTTCCACAAAGAAAAAAAACACCCTATTTAAAAGTTTTGATTACAATGAAAACATAGGTACGGCAAACTTAGTCCCTTTAACCTTAAAAAAAGAAACAATTTTTTAAGACAAATCGAAGAAAAAAAAAACAAATCTCTTTTTTATGGTAATTGAAGTTTTTATTGTTTCACCTACCTGACAAGTTGTTGTTTTTATTCTTTTATTTTTAACTTTGTACTCTCAGAGCTTAACATCGTTTTTCATTTCCTAATAAAAAGAAATTACTTTTCAGTCGATTAATCTTTGAAGCGTATTATTGTCTTTTGAGGTGAATTAGGGTAGATTATAGTTTTTTTTTTGAACGTTTCCCTTGAGGTCTTATGATGGGCAAGTAGCTTATTTTCGAAGAATTTGTGGAGTAAACGACATTTTAAAATGTAGGTTATGAATAAAGAAGTTGCAAAAATTGGCTTCTGTTATGTCCTCAATGTCATTCATCAAGTGATAGTCCTGCTGAACATTCACAGACCAATATGTATTTAAAGGTATTAATAGATGACTTATGAAGATTATTTAGGCGGGCAGTCAGAACTAAGTTAGTCATTCTGTTAAACCAGCTTTTGAGTTTACATGTTACGAGGTTCAAATTTTGTGAAGCATACAATGCAAGCTATTAACACTAATTGGACTTAAAGCCACATTAGTTTTCAATGAAAACTTTAAACCAGTTGTAGAGATTGTTTCTAAGGGAAGTAAGACCAATAAGGAAGTCAAATGTTGTATGCACGTTATAAGCTTATTCTCACATCATTCTCCTAATAGGTTCAAAAAGGCCATAATTTGTATGGTGATGGCAATGAGAAAGGCGAAACACAGACGTTCCTTAGATTAGTATAAATACTAATCTTTTCCGGAAGAAACGGTGAACCTATGGGTCCTGCTAAAAGCTGGTGTAGAAAAAGCAGGTCAGTGACTTCGCGGTGTTTTTGGAAATTTTGCAGATAAATAAGTTTAAGGTGATAAGAATAGATTATCACCTCAAGGAAGACAGGCAAGTTGTACCGATTTGATTCTTTGGGAAACAGAGTTATGATGGGGAAATCATACTTGACTAGCGTCTTCAAGGGAGGTCTAACAAAGTTGGTGTATAGGAATTTATTGACATAGGGGTTGGAGAATTCTTTCGACCAACGTTTGATGAAGCCAAGGGATGAGTTGGCTTTGTTAACAATATAATCGAAAGCTTGAAGAGGAAAACAAAGTATTGAAAGAGGAAATAGAAAAGATGAAAATAAGTAAATCCAGGTTTGAAAGAAGATTGGAAGAGGCCGAGAAGTACACCAAATGGCAGAATATAATTGTCAGAGGTTTAAATGCTAAGACTATAGAAGAATCAAAAAAGCAATTTCAGCAAGTATGTAACACCACACTTGAAGTCGCTATTACTATCAATAATGCTAAAAAAAAATTGGACCTTCTAACCAACAAGATTCGTCGTATGTTTTTGAGCTTTCAAATGGAAACGATTAAGAAACCGTATTATCTTCATCGAGCCGTTTAAAAAACACAAAAATATCAGTTAATAAAGACCTTGCATTGAACGAACGATCTGAAAGTTTCCATCTGCGTCAGTTGAAGAGAGTGTTGCTGAAATTAGATTCCCCAACCAGAGATTAAGCATTCGACACTTTCAGTTGAGGGACGCCAATATAAATGCAATGAGGATGGTATTATCACTTCATTTAACGAAGTCAATAAGGAGTACTTGGTTAATCTTTAAAAAAAAACAATATTGTGGAACATTGCCTGTCAGGTTTTGTTCTACAATATAGCTGGTCTTGTAAACAAATCTTTTATGTAATTTTTTTTTAATTTATTTGTAAATTTCAAATTTTCTTTTTATTCGAAACATTTGTTTTATCTGAGAATTTTAAAAATTATGAGAAATTCTTCGTAGGTTATAAACTTAAATGGATATCTGCTACAAAAACGCTCAAATTTGGAAGATATGATTATGCTGCAAGGATGTTTCGCTGGAGAACAACAAAATTAAATACCTTTTTACTTGAATTGTAGTCATTGGAATAGAGACTTCACACTTCTTAAAAACTTCTTTTCTGAGTTCACATCCACCAATTTCATTCTCGGAGTGGATTTCAATGTGAGAACAGACCCTAGAGGAATAGTGGACTGCAACTTAATTCCTACATCGTCGATTATGGAAAGAAGATATTCAAAAGATTCTACTTGTGACAGTTACTGCTCCAAATTTATTGAATTTCTTGTTGATATTGGTGCATTACTGGCAGAGGGTTTAGTGACAAAAATGGTGAATATACTTTTGTAAGCAGAAGAGGTTCTTCAGTGATTGATTACTGTTGCCCTTCATTAATTTGGTTGAAGATTTTAGTATAAATTGTGTAACCTTCTCAGATCACATGCCATTAATTTGTTCCCTAAAATCTTCAGTAACAGCAGAAAATGCCAACCAAAGAGGTATCTCTAGAATAAAATGGTATGACCATAGGAGTGTTACTTATAAAAATAAGCTCGAGTCACTTGTAGCCTCCATCATAATACCGACAGATTCAATTGAAGAACGATGTAAAGCAATCAAAAGCTGTATTTATGAAGCAAACGGTGCTCCAATGCAACAAAATGTTATCGAACATTTTACTGAGTATCGCAAATAACTCCTAGGTTGCGAATGGAACACACAAAATTAACGGTAACATCGTGCGTAAGTTCTTAAGGAAAGATGTATATATTATGTCATTTAGGTACTTTGAGTTCTAAGATTTTTGTTGCACCAAGTTAAAAATAAATCAGGATCATTTTGGAGTAAGCGAGAATAAGATGGAATAGAAATAACCTTTGTTAAATTCATGTCATCAGCGTAAATAGAGATAGTTGAATTATCAATGATATTAACAACATCGTTGATAGTTAAGACAAATAATAAAGGACCAAGGTGGCTCCCATGAGGGACTCTTGAGATTGCATAAGTGGAATCGGAAATTGAGAACCTAAAAAAACCCTGAAAAAAGGTGCGAAATCAAAGGCCTTAAGTTAAAGCAGGGCTGGACAAAGCATATGTGCAAGATGTGCAAATGCTCAGGGCGGAACGTTCTGGGGGCGCATTACCAGGAGCAAGAAATGTAATCTGATCTTGCGCAAACAAATATGTACTACTAGAATGGAAAGGAGCATAGAGTGTAAAAATTAAAGAGGGAAGATTCTTTGTGGAGTCCAATCGTTCTTGAGAAGGCAGTTTTTTTTTTTTTTTTAAGTTAATGGCTGTTGTAAACGCTACTTTTAATGTATATTTAGTCTGGCGCAGAATGCAGATTGTTTCAACTGTTTTTTCCCTTTGTTGGTTAATTAAGATTAAAAAACTTGGTTCAGTTGTTAATAGAAGTGAGAGTCGTAGATAATGCTTTCGAAGATCTTGGGTATAAAAGAAAGCTTGGCTATGGGCCTGTAGTTCAAAAGAACATTTGTTGCTCCTTTCCTATGAAGAGAAAAAACAAAGGAATCTGCATTCTGCAGTAGCCGAAAATGTGAGACTCATTTAAAGAAAATCAGCTCACCATTGATCTCAAGAACCCAACATTTTATGCACTAGGATGAGGAAAATATCGCGAGAAGTTTTCAAAATACTTCTTTATACAAACTCCAGGCTGTTGAAAGCAAAATACCATCGTCATCCGTTGTCGCTTCGAAGTTTGAACCTAAGAGCAGCTTTGAACAACCATCAGAACAACATTTCTGTTAACGGTGGATGTTAGAGATTTATGATAACCTAAATTGAAGACATGGATTTGTACGACTTCTGCTTAAGGCAAACAGCAATCGATATTTTGTGCCGAATACGCTACTTCGAAGTCAATCAATGCAGCCCTCGAATGAACGTTGTATTCAGTAATTTAAGGGGAATGTTTGCCTTTTCTAAACATAAAAAAAAACATGTATTTGGTCCTCCAAGACTTATCATGATATATGATGTTTTACATAGGATTTTCGCTAATGTAAGCAAAGGTCTGTCAGTCGTATCTCTGTTAATGTGAATACCTAATACCTTTTTTGACTAATGATGCAACTCCCAAATCAATTAAGGATTCACTTGTCGATTGAATTTCACATATAGAGTACACAAAAAAGATACATTTCCCAGCAGTTCGTATATGTAAGTTCAAATTGACCAAAAAGACAGAAAAAAAAACTGAAAAGCAAAGAACTGTTTCCGGCAAATGCCCCCGAGTGACTTTTGTGTACAAGAAAACTTACCCACCTAACCTATGCCTTGCCTATCCCCGGAGTGCCAGAAAAAAGTATTACTTTCAATGTGTGAAAATCTTATTTGGCATTGCATAAGACTCACTTGACCATGCATCCCTTAGGGATTGTATCTCAAATTGACAGGAATTGAAAGGGAATTTCTCTTCAATTTAATGCATACCACTACCGAACCGAACTGAAACAACCGTCTTCATGTGACTTTATGTATGGTAGATACGTCTATAGGAAGGTAGGCACTTTGAACAAATAATAAAGACGAAAAAAAAGGTCTTGGGGGTTTCTTTTGGTCCAAAAGCTCGCCATGCGAATTGCTTAAATTGGATTGAATAACATTATTTGCGTTCTTTTGCGTTTATTCTTTTTTAGGTCTTATTGAGTGCGGTGCGAAAAAAGGATAATTTATGCGTGCAATAATTTTTTGCTCTGCCTTGGCTTCCTTAAGATCCTTTGAGTTAAATTCTTCCAAATTGTTTAGGTACTTATTTTGTGTTACTTACAGTAAATAATAAAATTACTTTTATATCACTGTGTTATGGGGGTGAACTAATTTTTTATTTAAATATTACGTTTTTTTATTATTAAAGTTTGTGTTAAGCGTTAAGCATTTTGAATGCCTTAAATGAATCAATAGTTAAATTTGTAGCTTGTTGAATGTGTTTATAATCACATTTTTTAGTCAAAGTTTTCTTAGAACAGGATGAAATCAAGTTTCTCAAAATCCTTTCGACAATACAATCATAAGAACCAATCGGCTGAACCTTGAATTTTAGTTTAATGTTTTAGTTCTAAGATCTCTTTGAGTACGGTAAGAAAAGCTCAAGTTTAACTTGATCAACTACGGTTTCAAAATAACTCAACTTTACCATCCTCTAAAAGCTATAGAAAGAGCACTTATCCTACTATCAACTACACATGCATTGACCCCAAACAGACCCCAAATGATTAATTTCAAATTTTCTTCAAACAGCTTTATAGGTAAATAGTCTATAAGTCATTCATGTTTACAATTACGAATCCCCCAAAAATAAGTTTCCAATCATAGCGTCAGAGAAAAATTAGTCCTATCGGTGTAATATATTGGAAAATTATTCAAATCGATTGCATTACCTCCCATCCTCCGCCAGCGCCGAAAATGCCACGCACCCACATATTAATATTGTACAACATATTGTTGTATAAATAAATCATAAATGATAAGTAAAACAAGGAAAAGAAAGGGCCTCTTTTGTACGCACTGCCTCTACTTCATCACGGGACAACGCCGCCCGCACTGTGCCTCGACATGAGGGTGAGTTAATAAGATGTCGCCTTCGCCAGACAAAGAATAACTTCATATTCTCGATATTCAGATATTGCAATTTGATGAGACTTTGTTAAAGATAGGCACGATGATGATAATGTCGATGGAAACAGAAAACAGGAATTCGAGGAAGCAAACGGAGGAGGACCGCGTTTTATAAAAATTAGAAGCCATTAGCTATTATGTGTTTCTTTTTTGTTTGGAAAGCGACAGACATTGCCCTTGTCCTTGCCCCAAAACATTCTCTGGCATTTTTCTTTTGTATATAGGTAGAAAAAAGAGAGGTGTGGGTGTGTCGAAAATATTAAATGAATATGAAATTATGCAAATTATTCTTTTAACATCCTTCAGATTTTTTTTTCGCTGGTGTTATTTATTTTTAATGAAATGAACATTATAGTTACTCTTCTGTAAGGGTACGAAGGGATGGAAGAAAATCTAAGAATTATTTGACTGTATTGAATCAAAATCGATTGATTATAGGTACATCAAAGTAAGGCGATATTATTACCCATCACACAGTTTATTTTTGAAGTAGTTGAAGCGATAATGATGGTCGAAGGACAAATATCATGAATTTAAAGATTTTAATTGAACCTAACCTAAAATGACTACATATACTATACAACAAATAAAAACGCAATGAAAAAATGTTCTCTTTGGACCTAATTTTTGTAAGATTTTTAACAATAAATTATTTACAAAATTATATTATTTTTCAGAAGAGTGTATGTGTTTATATGAAAATTAAAATTAATATGATTTGAAATCAGATTAGTTTCTCTGACACAGCGAGTTAAAGGTTCATTACATAGTTAACCCTATACTCCTTTTCTCGGAATAAGCAATGTTCTCTTATTTGACGCAAGGGAGTATACACATCTATCAACGATGAAAGGAAAGGGCATTTGATATGATGCAACAAAATGTCACGTATTACTGAAAACATTTTCCTTCTATTTTCAAGTGACTGAGTTCTAAAAAGTTTACATCTAGTCAAGTACAACGGGATTTCGATGTTCCTACCTAATTTCTGAATTATAAACCTAGTACGATTTTTGGATCATTTCAATTCTATTTGAATAAATATTATAGTAATTATTCGAAATCGCACAACAGTATTCTGAGTTTGATCTAACAAAGGAGTTAAATAGAGATTTGAGGACAGAATTGTTCATGAAGTCTTTTGAATTACGTTTAATAAAACCTACCATGGAATTGGATTTAGCTACAACATATTCTACTCGTATATGCTTGCTAAAGTTTAGTTTTGAATCAAACAATACACCTAAGTCCTTTTTCTCCAAAACTATTTCAAGAACAAAGTTATTAACTTTGTTATCAGAAGATTTTTTTGAAAAATTGCGGCAAAATAAAAAAAATTGACATTTGTTAACGTTCAATAATTATTGGTTAGTGTACACCATTCTATTAACTTTTGGAGATCATTTTGCAAAAGAATAAATCATTTACAGAATGTATGCATCTAAAAACTTCAAATCATCTGCAAATAAAAGTATACTAGAATTTAAGAAGCTATCAGCCAAGTCATTGAGAAATATTAAAAAAATAGGGGACCAAGATGGCTTCCTTGCGGGACACTCAAGGTAACAATAATAGGACTAGACATCACTTGATCAATACAAACGAATTGTATACAACCCTTAAGATAGGGCTCCAACCATTTCAACATATTTGTGTGAAAACCAAATTGTTTCAGTTTTTCAATCAAAATAGTATGACTACTCTATCAAAAGCCTTCGCAAAATCGGTATAAATAACATTAATTTGGTAGCCTTCTTCAAGTTTATTTAAAACGAAATTGGAAAAGTAAGAAAGATTAGTGGGTGTGGATCTTCCTGAAATAAAGCCATGTTGAAAAGGTGAAATATGCTCTTAGGGGAAAAATGTCAACTTTTCACATACAATTTTCTTAAAGAGTTTCGGTAAACTTGATAATTTACAAATAGAACGGTAGTTATTTACTTCCTGCTAAGACCATTTTTATGAATTGGAGGCAGAAATGATTTTTTCCACGCTGAAAGAAACTTACCTTTCAAGACAGACATTGAAAATGTAATAAAGGGGCTCAGATATAGCAAGTTCACATTTCTTCAAAATAATTGGTGGAATTACATCAGGGCCTTGCTTGCAATCGTAATTAAAATTCAAAAGACATTCTTCCAGTTCCGAAATATTAATTTCCAACTGTCTTTTGCATCCTTATAACCATGATTATATATTTTGGCTATTCTTAATGGACCTGAACTAGATTTCGAATAATTTGATTCGAAGTAATTGCACTTTTTAAATGGGGTTTGGCTGCCCTAAATCAAATCAAACTTCAAAATTAATGTATCACGTTAAACTTTTGATTTATCACTATTTAAAATTAAAAAAAAACACGTATAAGAACACGCTTTCTAAATTAATTAAGTATTTTATATTCCCAATATATCCTTTTCTTCAATATTAAGATCAAAAACTTAAAGTTCAAAACTTTTAAAGTTCCCTAATTTCACCTGTCTTACAAAAATCTAAAAGAAACTCTAAATCATTTTTGCTAAAATAGTTTTCAACAGAGAAATGCAAAACAGTTTAAAAATGAGTTCGGTTCGTGTTGTTTAAACAAATTTACTATATCAAGTTATTGAAATATTATTAAATATAAAAATAATGTTTAAACGGGTGTTTTTAGAACTCTAGAAATAATTATTAGTGGATTAAGATTCGTATTTTCGAAAATATTAAGGTATTAAATTCAAGTTCTTCTAAAAACTTTATATAGATTCAAATAAAAACTCAAGAAACTATGTAAAATACTAAAATGCTTTAAATTGTATATAAAAGAGAAAGATTTGTACTTTACAAAATCATCATACAATTTACTGTTAAGAATTTTAACTTAGGCTTAAAATCCCCGTTTTTAATTTTTGTTAACATTTTTAAATGGACAAATGTTAAAAACCCAAAACAATATAATAATACAACTTATTCCTTTCATAATTGCGAAGCACCAACAAGTCTCTGATACGGTCGGATTTACTGTTGACAACCAACGCAAACGAATTAAGGACAACGAACTTCGGATATGCACGTGGAATGTTAGGTCCCTTAACAGACCACGTGCGGCCGAAGAATTAGCGGAGGCCCTAGACCGCTTCTTCGATTGTTCTTCGAGCTCCTAGACAAAACATATGAGTGTCCTAGCTACGATATTAAAATAGTCCTGGGCGATTTTAATGCCAAGCTAGAAAGGGAAGACATCTTTGGTGGAATGATCGGCAAGAACAGCCTGCACGGCAACGGATTCAGGCTCATAGATTTTGCTGCGGGGCGAAACGTAATGGTAGCCAGTCTCTACATTTACAAAGGAACTTGGACTTCTTCAGATCAATCTACCGTCAACCAGATTGACCATATTGCGATCGACGCCAGACACGCTTCCAGTATCATGGATGTACGAACTTTCCGAGGAGCTAACATCGACTCGGACCACTACCTCGTTGTAGCCAAGGTAGCACAGGGAGGTGTTGGGAGAAGGTACAACGTCGAACGGCTACAATCGCCAGAGATCGCCAAATCCTTTTCCGACCGAGTTACAAGTAACCTCTCTCGAAGTTCTCTGCCGCCAACACAATGTATCGAAAACCAGTGGCAACATTGCCAAGATGCAATCAGAGAAGCCGCCTCTGATGTGCTAGGTTTCAAACAGCCACCAACAAGCAATCCCTGGTTTGATTAAGAGTGTCGGCAGCAAATGCAGCCAAACAGGCACTCAAAGCGGCGCTGCATAAAAGGACGAGAGCTGCTCATGAGCTCTATGAGCAGAAGAGGCGAGAGGAACGCCGACTTCTCAGAAGGAAAAAGAGAGGGCATGAGAAGCATACGGTCGAAGATGTTGAGAGGTTAAAAAGCAGGAATGAAGTTCGAAAGTTTTATGAATAGGGGAGACGAAATTCACAGGTACGTAAACCTAGAACTACAGGCTGCAAAGACGAAAGTGGAAACTTTCGACTTGAATGCCGAGCTCTTTAAAGCAGCTGAAGATAAGTTGGTTAGGAGCATGCACCAACTTATCTGTCAGATATGGTCGGAAGAAAGCATGCCAGATGAATGGAACATTAATATTGTTTGCCCGATCCTGAAAAAAGGAGACCCGCCCTAAACTGCACCAACTATAGAGGACTTCTCTGCCGTAATATGTGAACGTCTAAGGCCCATCGTCAAAAACCTGATAGCTCCTTATCAGTGTGGTTTTATACCAGGAAAGTCCACAGTTGACCAAATATTCACATTACGGCAGATCCTGGAAAAAACCCAAAAAACGAAATCGCGCCCACCATCTTTTCAGCGATTTCAAGGCATATGACAGCATCTACATGGACGAGCTGTATAGAGCCATGTCTAGTTTTGGCATCCCTGCCAAACTCGTCCGTTTGTGCAGGATTACCATAGAGAATTCACGCTGCTCCATAAAGGTTGGAAACAACTTAACAGAACCTTTCGACGTCAAAAAAGGTTTTAGACAAGGTGATGCGCTGTCATGTGATTTTCTTAAAAATTATTTTTTCTCTTGTGCAACAGAAAAAATTATACATTCATAAAATTATATAATAATAGGAACCGATGCACTTAGAGTCAAGTTACATAGAAGAATAGGTTTATAAACTTCCAGACGATGAACCCAATTTTCAACGGTTTCAAGCGTTAATCGGTCGAAACTGCTGTAATTTCACGTTCGATAATCGTACGAAGTTTATCAATTTTCGCATAGACCATAGACTTAACGTACCCCCACTGCAATTAGTCTAACGGCGTCGAATCACCCATCAACCAAAACGCCGTAGCGACTGGACCATTTCGTGAGTTAACACGTTCCCCAAACTTGGTTACCAATAATTGTAATTGATTGTGGCATCCCTGTTGGCACCACGGAACGGTAGCGATCCCCGTTCAAAGTAAAGTACAGGTCTTGATCATCACGAAAGAAGTATGGCCCAATGACGCCGCCGGCCCATAAACTGCACCTAACCTTAATTTGATGCAATGATGACTCATGGAGTACGTGTAGATTGCTGCCTGATCAATACCGCATATTTTGTTTATTGACGAAGCCATTCACCCAGAAATGAGCCTCATCGCTGAAGATAATTTTTCGATGAAAATCCGAATCATTTTCAAGTTCTTGCTCAGCCCAATTCACGAACATAACGAGCCCTTCCCGTCATTTTATTGTAAGCGACATTTTCATTAAAAAAGACAACTTAATTTTACGATAAAATTTATTTTGGCGCTTACGATAAACTGATGGGAAGGGCTCGATAAGATGCTCCTGGTGGTCAAGCAGCTTCAGTTTTTGCGTCAATTTAATCTTGTAGGGATGTAGGCCAAGATCTTTTCCCAAAATTTGTCACAACGACGTCACAGAGATGCCCAACACTTAAGAACGACGTGTGAGAGACACATTTGGGCTTTCTGCCTCAGCTGCAGCAATATTTTCTACACTACTGGCTCACTGGCACGGGAACATTTTGTACTGTGCCTGTGGATTCCAATGTTTCCACTAGACGCTCAATAGTTGATCCGCTAGGACGATTATGAAGACCATAAATTGGATTAAAGTAAGGCCACTGATTTTTAAATTTTAATAGCAAACCTTACTGCAGAGAAATGATTGCTGTCAATTTTGCTCTACTTTTGTAGTGTCCCTGTTAAAAAACCCTGTGTTAGTAACTTTGTATTCAAGGTTTATCTACGCTGGAAAAATTCAATAGCATAACAGGAAGACAAAAATGACTCCTATATTTTTGAAAGCTAAAAACTTATTGAATATAGAGCTTTCAAAACAATGAATGTCCCAAAGTCTACTCGGATATAAAACACTTGATATTTCATGTTATAATTATTTAATTTTTAATTATTAATGTTTATAGTTTTGCTACCTATAGCGAACTTTCATTTTTTTTATAGTAAAAACTTACTCAATAAATTCTACATAATAATTACCTAGTTTAAGTAAGAACAAAATACAAAAATATTAAAGCATCACGGATTAACAAATTTTCAATAAAGAATTTTTTTTTTTTTAATTTTTAAGTTCAATGAAAAAAATTAGTCTAAATTTAACAAAATTAATCAAAATTTAACAGAAATAAAACATCCCAGTTGCACTTTTATATAAAAATACACTCATAATAAAAACTTAAACTAAAAATTTTTAAAAGATTTTTTCTTGCAGATTACACAAAATTTGTTAAGGATACGAAAAAATAAAACTTAAACTAATTCAGCTGTTAACAACAGTGATATGTTATCTTTTAACTATTTTTAGTACATAAGTGATTTTATTTTAAAAATAAGTTTTAATATAATTACATTGTAAATAAATTAAATTAATAAACATAATAAATACAAAAAGTAAAAAGAGTAAGAGAGAGACAGAGAGATTGAAGATTGAGAGACTGGAATTGTCTTTTTTTATTGGCACACTATCTAAGTCTTTAAAATCTTTTGTTCATTCATAGTTTTGCAATTTATAACTTAAATCAATCATAATTAAGTGTTATTTTATTGAGTATTTGAATATTAAGTTGAGTATTAGTTAATCAATACATAGTATAGTAGTAGTTTGCTTTTTACAAGAATATGGAGGTAAATACTTAAAAATAATTTAACAACATTGAATGTTTCTTTTTTTGTTTTGTGATTTTGTTTTAATTTTCTTTGTTTTAACAAGTTTTAAGTTTTGATTTTAATTTTAAATTTAATTAATTAAAATTTTGTAAAAACTAATTTAAATTTATTCAATATAATGTAGTTTAATTTTTTGTTCTATTTACATTATTACTTTTTACAGTTATGATGATGCTAGGTTATAGTTCTACTGTCAATTAAAAGAGAGCAGCACAATCACTAGGGAGTTCATTTAATCACATTATCTTTTTTGACAGTTGTTCTCTTATTATGTGACATTTATTGGATTAACCAACATGTCTCCCTTTTGACAGTGAAACATTAACTTTAACCTCAAATCGAATGTCATATAGTACATAGTTGGAACTCATTTATGTATTAAGTGTAATGGGGGATGAGTTCAGTCAAACAATCAATATCATTAGCTATTATGCTTATGTCACATTTCCCCGGCATTAAAATGAAGTTAAGCTTGCCGTCTAGCTGTCTGCTTGCACTCTTGGTCGAACACCGTCTACGACGGGGTTGTGTACCAACTTGTTGAGGGGGCACCTTTATGGTATAAATGAAACCCGGAATGTGGAGAAAAGTATTGGGGTTGCTCCAGATTACCGTAAGCCGATGCAGGGTCTATTGTGTTTGCCGCATGATGGTGCATGGCAGCAGCAGCGGCTGAGTATGGTTGAGGTTTTAAAGGCAATGGAGGAGCTGAGCCGGAGTCCGTACTGGTTGGAGTGTTGTACTGGCCACCACGAAGGGGGTCGGCATATTCGTAACCACCATTCGATGTGTGTGAAGAGTTCTTGCCACCCAGATTATTAGTTTCTCGTGGTGAAACAGAGCTTGGTGGAGTCATGGCATTATGGTAATCTATGGAACTGTGGTAACCGCCGTATGTTGACACGAGATTCGTGAAGGCGTCGGTTGTTTTTTGCGGCGTATGTCCGTGCAGCAGATACTGGTTGTCATACGACGATTCACTGCCAGGTGGCGTTGGGAGAGGTCCGCCTTGATTGTCACTGTAGAATACCCCAGTGGGTGTTTGACGGGCTGTTGCTCGTATAACGCTTTCTCTATTGGCATACAACTGACGAAGTAGAGCAGTGGCAGGCATTGGTGGCGGTTGTTGATAGTGCGGCGTTCCAATCCACTGAATCGTACTGCTCTTTTCTTGCTGCTGTTGTTGCTGCTGCTGTTGTTGTTGTTTCAACAGAGCATCGGCACTAAAATCAGTTGTTGGCGGGCCTCCACCAGGCGAGGGTAAGTGTTTTGACATGGCATTTTCGAGATCCTTAACGGAAGTTTCTGCATGCTCCTCAATAACAGATGGATGGCGGCTACGTGGAGTCTCTCGTTGATCAGGCGATGATATTGCAACTTCGTTATTATTAGACACGATTTCTTCTTCAACTTTGATTTTTCGCTTTTGGCCTCTTTTTGTTGGAGCCGCTACAGTGTTTGGTGTTAGTGCTGCCGCAATTGATTCTTCTCCCATCGATGTTCCTGCACCGGTCGCTGAAGAATCTTTTGCCATTGATATTGATGAGTTGTTTAGATTTGTTGTGCTATTACGTGCTCTAGTCCGATGATGACTATCGTTATCAGTCTTCGGTGAAGATGTTTTTGATTCGGAAGCTGATCCAGGATGACCTTCGGTGGAGGGATCACCACCGGGTGAACCAGCTCCTTTGTCTGTTCCGGATTCTTCGTCTTTGACAGAATCTGCACTCGGTTCTAGTTGACAAGTATCCAAAATAAGATGTTCATTTTCTCGACAACTTAAATTAAATAAAAATACAATAGGAGGAGTTTAGTAAGTTTTTAAGGAAAGTTTGAATGTTTAGACAAAGTTTATTTATAGTGATTTGCGATAAAGTGGACTTGAATGTTATGCTACAGTTTAAATATGTTTCTATATAAACTTACCTTATTACGTAATTCACACAAATTATGTTTTGTTCGTCAGCATTTTTCGTGCTACAAACAACTGTTGCACAAGTTTGTAGCCAAGTATAACCACCAGTTTTATTCATCATTCGATAGTAGGGCGAGAGAACTTGTCCTTTTTCTATTACTGCAAATTTTTTTAAAGAAAAAAAAATATGTTAATTCAAAATAATTAATAATAATAGTTCCAATTTAAACTTTTAAAGTCGAATACTTACAATCCATATGGCTCTTTCGCATTTTATTAGAATCTTCACCATGAATTAAATTATATAAATTCTTTCCAACTAATTCTTCCGGGCTGTAATCTAGCAGATCTGATACTCTGTAAAAAAAGATAAAAAATGGAATAAGACTTTAAAAACTTACAACAATTAATATTTACAAATACATATTATGTAAATCTAAGGCAAGTAGAGGTTAAAACTCGGTTATTAAAATCAATATGGTCAACTTATAAGTTTTTGACGGTTAAGGTTTTGATATTTTTTGATAAATCTTAAATTTGGGATATACACAGAAGAAGCTAATTTAAATTCTATGTCTTGTTTCTAAGACTTGTCTTCTATATAAAAGTCAGTTTTGAGACTTTTATTTTTGACATTTGACTAAAAAGGCTTTAAGAACGCATCTAATTTGCTCTACAAAAATGGTGACAGTTTTGCGGTCCCTCGCAGCATTGCAAAATAAACTTCCAGACCCGCTGTGTCTGAGGTGTTTTCTTTGGTACCACGTGAAAAATAAGGTCTATGCTAATGCTCCAAAATCGATTTAAAATGTTAAACATAAAATTGGTGAAGTTATGGAACTTAAATGTTTAAATCGGTAATGAAAAATTTCATGAAGAGAAATGTCAAAATAAAACCACTTCTTCCAAAACTCCAGACTAATTTTAAAGGAGAAGGGAAATGAAACCTCGAGGATCTCTTAAATGTTATTTATTCTTTGTTAAAGTTAAACTTGACATAATTATTTTCTTTGCCACGCCCACTAATCCTCAACAAGTTTTTGTAGCTTCGACCTAATTAAACTTTGTTCTTCCTTGATGTAACTTTTTTCTTACCTTGGTTCACAATGTGCTATTCGGAAGTCAAAATTGATTCTTGTCACAAACATATCACACTCCAATCGGATTTCATGCACAGATGGCGGTGGTAATGCTATCGCCAAAGCAACCATACCCAACAAAGGTGGTTGCGACTTTCTAGCATGTGTAAATGTATATTGCGGTCGAAGTTTACATAACAACAAAACCACCTGAAAGTAAACAAAAGAAAAAAAAATATTGAAAAATTATTCAAATAAACAAATAAATAACACAATGTTTTATAAATGTGAATGATTTTTATTGCAAGCAATTATATATTTATATTCTTATAGCTAATTTTATAAATTATAAAATTCAAACATGTATTCGATACTGATCAATAAATCAGTTTGGTATTTTTTTCTTATATATTTATTTAATAAAAACTTAAAAATAAAACAAAATGTCATAAACTTAAGAACAATGTTTATTATTTTTAATTTATTTCTTGTGGAAAATAAAAATAAATTACACTCGGGCTTTTTCAAATTTTTATAAAGCTTTTATATTTGTTATAGAAAAAAATCAAATATTTAAATCTGAACATACAAACAAAAATAAATTAGATTTTACTTTAACTTGTTGTTGGCTATTTTGGAGACTGATTTTATTGATACGTACCGAATAATTGGAAGCCGATGTTTTACCAAATTTACCACCGTTGGCGCAACTCTTATCGGAAACATCACCTCCCTGTAGATAATATAGGGTACAACATAATGTATACGACACTTAATTAGTGATGAAAGCTTAAACTTTTATTCGTTTAAATTTTGTTTTGTTTTTCTTTTTTCGCAAGAAAATAATAATAATAATAATAATACAACACACTTTTTAAATTATTATAAAAGTTGAAAACGGACTTTAATTAAGAAGAGAACAAAAATTAAACTTAGAGGGCTTAAATTGTATTCACAAATAAAGCTGTATAAAAGATTTAATGTCAAATTTTGTAAAAAAAAGTACAAATTAAAGTCCGCTTCGTCTTTCTTACAAGAACATGCAATAAAACCCTAACTTAAACAGTCTTACTCTAAATTTGTATTTTTTGTGCATACATTGTTTATATTTAAATATTTTAATCACAGTTATTTTGTCATTCCACTATTTTTAAAATTATAAATATCTTATTACTCACCCTGTAACCAGAAGATTTGAAATGACAGCCACGTTTTGTTAGCGTCGATTTCATTCGAACACAAAATGATCGTTCGAAACCTTTATACATCGTCGTTGAATTAATACACATTTGGGCGGAAACTGTAGAAAATAAATACAAAAATATTTATTACGAAGTTCAAAGTTTAAAGTTTGAAAAAAAAACTTACCATCAGGATTATTTGTGCCATGATTGCCACCTCCTTCATCAGATGCACCTGATGAAGGTGACGCCAGACCAGCGCCATTACTACCGCTGCTTCCACTGGTAAGACTAAGACCAAGCTGTTCAGCTATTTCAGCATGATCAGCTTGATGAATATAATCGAATATACTGCTTCCGGTCATTTCAACTTGCGAAAGACCTAAATATATTGATACTGTTTCTGATATGTACAAGAATCTTCCATCTGCTGCAACAGCAAGTGCAAAGCCATCTAGTGACTGTTTTGGATATAAATAGATTTGATGTGTTTTATTAATATATTTGAAAATTAGAAATAATTATTATTAATAACTAACCTGAAGAATATGAGTGCCTTGGTGTTGTTCGAAGAGTTCAACAGCGGGACTTCTTCGAATGGCTGCGCCTGAAAAACGGCAAGAAAACACTTTTGAATTTAAGAATCATACAAAAATATAGACACATTTAATTTATGTTTAGGTTAATAGGTATATTTTCATTTTGTCTATGTTTTAAATCTTAAGGAATAAAAAAAAAAAATTGGGTAGCGCAACAGTCCGTTGAGAACTAGGGCCTAGTGACTTACAACTCTCAAACATTCCTGTGTGCGAGTAATGTTGTCAGAAACGGACGGGACCTACATTTTATATGCCGAATCCGAACGGCTAATTCTTAAGGAAAGAAATGTAAATATTAACTTGCTAAACTCCTTCTGACCAAGGAATACAAAATTAGGATAGCAATTCAATAACGTTTCTGTTTATATAGAGATTTCTGTCATTCAAAACCATTTTCAATGTGGTCTGATTTATAAAAACAGTGATAAAGTAATTTTTGTGAAATATTTTAGGCCCAGGCTATATCAAGCCAAGTTATTTAGAATACTCTGTTGTATTTGTATTTTTTTAAGTCGTTACTTAATGACTTTCGTGTCTAGTGAAATTAGTTTTCCAATAATTTAATTTACTCATATTCAAGTCAAGACATTCTCCAAGTACAGGTGTTGTTCTATTGAGACTAAGAAACATTCGAAGCTATTGATTTTATTTCCAATATTTGTAATGAAATTGAAAAGCATTAAGTTTTCTGTTTAATATCTTTAACGTCGGTTGTCGCCGTTGGCCTTGATACTCAAACCGCCTGTGGCTTATATTGTATTTATTTATTTATTTAGGTTCAATTTATTTATCACTTCCATAAAACACACTTGAATCCGCTAATATTCAATGAATTCTATGCCCAATACCACCATTCATCCCCTCTCGAATCCACTTTGAGTTATGTTTTTAATGTTAATTCAATCGCCCTTAGGATATTTTTACACTGCCCATAGATGGAATTATGGACATTCGAACTCGATCCCGCAAAGAATTCAACAGCCTCCCTTCGGCCCATCGATACCTTCAGGGAAAACGAATAATAAAATAAAAATATAACTCACGAGAATAATAACAATATTTTTTCAGCTGAACCGAAGCTGTTATGTTCTTTTGGTATGATGCGGTCGTGGTGGGCTGATGTGGTCAATGGTCATCCCTTAATTCAATTACCCACTTTTACGATTATTATGACTGACTTCAATCATATATGAGTGCGCCTTATAACCTTTCTATATATATAAAAGTCCCGGGTGTTGGTGTAATCATATTGTGGAAAGGACTTCTAGCTTGAAATGGTTATTGGACCGGGACTCCCATATGGGTTGCAATAATTTTTGTCTTAAGATTTGGGCGGGAGTGTCGGAAGTAAGCCTACTTCATTTTTTATGTATGATTTATTTGTCAGCACTCTGAATTTATTTAATAAAAAGGTAGGCATACATAAATAGCTTTGATTTTTAAGAAGGAACACTTATTAGAATTTTTGAATGTGTCAAAAAAAGTACCTGATAAAAATAAATAGAAATGGGCTAATAATACACCACTGTATAAAACGTCTTCGAAAACTTTTATTAAAAAAGTTCTTTGTTCAAAATGAGCTTTCTGGCGTGATCAAGAACAAGAAAGAGAATCTTTCTGATTTGTAAAAAGAATTAGAATTGGAACATTTTCATATAAATTAAGAGGAAAAGAAATATAATAATAAGTCAATACTCAGTTTTTATACATCAAAGTTTCTTTAAAAATAATATTATCAATACAATTTAAATCAGTTGAGAAAAGCCAGTCTTTAACTTTTTTAAGAAAAAGATTTTAAATTTTTAAAAGTTGGTAAGTTATTAAATGACTTTGGTGCTGTGACAGTATAAAAGTTAGAGAAATGAATTTTATGAGCAGTGGGAATATTGACAAGATGCATATTATTTATGGGTGGTTATATAGCTGCTAGTTCCTACTGGGAATTTTACCACTTTGCTTGACAAATTCGTTCATTATTTTAAAAATGTAAAGATGTCTTAAAGGTAGAATTCCCAAATCCTTGAATAAGGGCCAACTTTCAGTTAATCAATTTTTGTTGCAAATGATTTTATTTAGATGTTTTCGAGCAATCAACAAGGGTTTCAAAGTAGTAGCATATGAACCACTCCAGCTACATAGATAAACCATATTGTATTTTAGAGTGCGCAAGCCCGTAATAAATTGAAGTTAAAACTCTTTTTGAGCAGAATGGTCTTAACACATACATTTGTCTAGCAATGAACTAATGAGTACCAAATAATTTTTTATATTGAAAATATGATCTTTCCAGTTAAGATTAAAGTTAATTGTAACTCCTAGATATTTAAAACTGTACACTGAATCAATTTGTAAACAAGAATCAGAACAAGAACAACTATGGAAAGGAAAGGTGAATTGTCTACAATTCGACCCATGAAATATGATATTGTAATTGCAAAGCTGATGAATAGAAGTTTTGAATGACATTATTTTATTTTTTTTTCACTAAGGATTAATTTATGAACCGAGAACCAAGTTTTTGGAATTTTGAAATCTTCTTCAATTTGAATGTTATACAATTATGTTCTGAGTTTGACTGGTATGTAAACGATAATATATCATCCGCAAAAGCCGTAGCAAGGCCATTCAACTGCAACTTAAGGAGAGAGTTAATATAAACCAGAAAAAACCAAGGGACCGAGTACGGAGCCCTGTGGTACACCACTGTGGTATATATCGAGCTTTACTCATTACACCATTAACTACTGTTTTTTGAACTTTTTTTTTAAATATGACTTCAGCCATTGAAAAATAACTTCTCTAAATCCTGCGTTATATAATTTACTAAGCAGTAAATCATGATAAACCATGTCAAAGGTTTTGATCATATCAAAAGAGCCATAGTCGGTTTATTATGATTCATCTTCGGTTGACTTTCCAGACCGAAATCCAAATTGATTTTCGCTAAAAAAAAAAACATTTTTTATCTAAGAAAGAAGACATTTTTTTGCGATGGTTCTTCAAAGTTTTGGTTGGGTTTCGTTGCATTTCAGAAACTAGAGAATGGGTTATCATATAAAGACACAAGTTATAGCATTATTGCTCGGCAATTCATGCAGCGCTTTATTTTTGTTAATACTGAATTTGTTAGCTGTAACACTGTTATATTTTTTAAGTAAACAAAATTGCACTATTAAATGTTACAAATATCAAATTTTGAAGAGAAGTATGGCACATCCAAAAATTAGTTTAAATCTCTTGTAAAGAATTCAAAAAAGTGCTTTAAAAATGAAAGGCAATATAATTATAAACAACACATGTACGAGGTGTGTTCAAAATCGGGAATTTTCGTTTTTTTTTTCAAAAAATATTTATTTATTCGTTTACATCAATGTGGTCCCCCCGGATATAATACACTTATGCCAGCGTTTTTTTTTTCAATCTTCGAAGCACTCTTGATATTCACTTTATGATATGTCCTTGAGCATTCTCAGCGATTCGGCCTTTATTTCTTCAATCGAGGAAAAACACCGTCATTTCATGGGTCTCTTCAACTTTGGAAAGAGGAAAAAGTCACACGGAGCCATATCTAGTGAATATGGAGGTTGGGGCATGTTTTGTTTTTGGCCAACAAATTACGAACAAGCAACGACAAGTGAGCAGGTGCGTTATTGTGGTGCAAAAGCCATAAATTATTTGTCTATAAATCTGACCCTTTTTTTCGGATTGCTTTACCCAAACTTCGCATAACTTCAAGTTAATAGTTCTTATTAACCGAACAACCTTGTGGTAAGATCTCTTGATGCACTATGCCATTATAATCGAAGAAAACAGTAAGCAAAACCTTCACATTTTATCGAACTTGACGTTGCTGATGCAACGATGCAGGTGGACGATTGTGCTTTGGTTTCGATATCATAACCGTACACCCATGTTTCATCACCAGTTATGACCCTTTCAAGCAAACTTGGATAGTCGTTGACGTCATTTAACAGCTCCTGAGCGATGTTCATGCGATTGTTTTTTTGGTCAATAAAAACACGTCGAACCCTAGCAACTACCACAGACAAAGTAAACAGTGAATATAGCTGAAAATTGCATCATACTTTAGGGACATGTGTAGCAACACGATAAAAACAAATTTTGACCTTCGGACTCTCCAGACCCACGAAATTTAATAATTCCGGGTACTTTTTGAACACTCCTCGTACATCCCTCAAACACATGGCTTTCGTGGTTTTATCGATATTTTTACAAACAACGTTTTGTCGAATACGCCAATTGCATTCCACCCCTTTAACTGTGCAGTCGTAATACTTGCACTTCCAGGAAAGCTCATCAGTTTAACCTTGAGCTCAATTTCGTGGTACTGTCAAGTATAGATATTCCTTCTTAAACCGCACATCGAGAATGTGGAACGCGTTGGCCAACTCGTGCACCAATATCTAGACTTCGTTTCCTATTTTTCTAACGCTCACACTGTGCTTAAATGTAAACACATAAAGGGTACTTATAACCCCTTAAGTGTCTGTAAATTATTTAAAAAAAAATCCTTTACAAATAAAGGTATTGTATTTCAAAAATTCTTGCCATTTATTGACACAGTTCAGTCTTATTTAAGTTATTAAAATTGAAGATCCTGTAAAAATTTCGAAAATTAAACATAAAAACGCAGCGTCGTCAGCGTAAAAAATAACTGGTACCGTATATTTAAGAATTTTCGATGTGAGTATTTTATTTTTAACTTCCCATAGGAAGTTTTTGCTGTCGGTCCAATTTGACGAATTTGAAGGTAACTAGAATCTAAATAAAAGATTTATAGAGAGATGTCTGTGTGTGCATGTGTACGAACGTTCGTACATTCGGGAAGCTTTTTTCATCTTCCAAATCTCCAGAGTCAAGAACCCGTAGAGATATCGACTTCAAATAAATTGTGTGTTGCAGATAAGAATACAGAAAGATGCAGAAAAGACTCTACTCTCAAAAAATGTTGGTTAACCCAAAATATCTCACGAACTAATAAAGTTCATGAGATAATAAACTTACATAATTTTGAAGACAAAAAAACTCAAATAATTTTTTTTTTTTAAATCAAAAAAACTGAACGAAAATATGTTTTTTTTTAACAAAAAATGATTTTATCTTTAAAATAAATTTTAAACGCTGAAGAATAACGATCATAAAATTAAAAAATTTGAAAAAACAGATTTTTATTAAAAATAAAAATCTACAAAAAAATGTAGGTATATTACTAAAAGTTGGTAAAAATTGATTTTCGACTTAAAGAACTTTTTAAACATTTAAAATATTGGGTTAAAACTAATTTTATCTTATAGAAAATATTGTTTTCAACATTCAGTATTTTTTTTTTAACTTAACAGTCAGTTTTTCATAAAAAAATTAAAATCTACAAGAAATACATAGTATACGAAATTTTTTTATATTCGTTTCTCAATATCTCGTGAAATAAATGAAGGACCTTAAAATCATTTTATTCTGTGCTTAATTGTGTTGTTAACTCAAGGTATTGTTCTTAGAAAATATTTTAGTAATTTTTTTAGTAAAATTCAACTGGCAATTTTTTTAACAAAATGTTTTTTCGCCATTGAGACATTAATTTTAAATTATTTATCTCACACAAAATATTTTTATGAATGTTTTGTTAAAGTTTAAAGTAAAACAAATGGACGGAAGTTATCAGTGTGAGTCGCATCACATCCTCTTTTTTACCTCTGATATCCGAATGGGACTTTAGTTGATTTAAAAAACTATGGTACTTTTTTGATGACAGTTCTCAATTATGCTTCTAAATACATCGAAGCGTTGTTCACCTTAAACTGTCAGCTGTCAAACTATTGTATTTTACTGCTGTCAATACTTTACTTCATAAATGCCTGTTAAATGAAAACTTGTAAATAATAATTTAGGTTAGATCCTAGTAAAAATGTATTCAAAAGCCTACTATTTACTTTATCTGTAGTTATTTTATTCTATACATTTTTAAATATTATAGGGGTTTATTTATTATACATAAGTTAATGATATAGCTGGACCTACATCTAAATTAACATTTAAAAGTCTTTTAAATGTATCGTAGTTAGGATATTTATGGATGTTACATTGAAGTTGCTTAAGGTTTATTTTGTCAACTAGTGTTTGCCTGCGTTCATCTGATTCCGATCTAGCTATATGCTCGAAGTTAATTTATTAACGACACTGTCAGAAGTTATTGACACATGATGTTAAAATTTTGTTCTGTATATTTCTACATTTTTATATATCACCCAATGTCACATTGTCTCTCAATACGAAAGTGGGTTTCTACCTATACCCATCTATATACGTTTATATTTAAACCACAAACGCATTCCATTCGCATTCGAATCACGTTTTATTGAAATTTCGAAAGCTCTCAACAAAATTTTATTGAAGTCATTTTATTGAAATTTGTGACTCTGTGGTCAGTCGCCATTTTTGAAATTAAAAACAACCACGCAAACGAAAAACTGTCACTTAAACCACCAATACAAGATATATGGCGGCATTAAAAAATAAAAAAAACGATTATTTTTATTATCATTTTATTTGCATTTAGGTAGCCACCCATAATTAATTCTGTGAGCTGTCATTAAATTCTTTTTGGCTCCCTGTATTTTATTTTAAACCGAAAAAACCAATGATGACGATTTTTGAGTTCTTCGAATTTCGTAGTTCAAAAAATATAAAAATATAGAAACTTCGAGTATTAAAGTTTGGTTTTTCTGAAAAGGTGTCTGTCAAAAATGACATCAGAGAGGAGATTGTTGTTTTCTTTTAATTTGACAAATCCAAAAGTACGATTGATATGCAAATGGCCATATCACCATTGGCATTTCCTTTATTGTTGACACACAACATAATGTGTCGTCTTCGGAGTCGTTGTCGCTGTCGTCCATTACACAGGAAAGGTATATATTCGAAACTCGTATATCTATTTACAAAGAGTATGATAGAGGCCATTTTGGGACAGGTTCACTAAGCGTTTTTCATTCTCATCACCTGCCCCCTACCGGCGGTGACGGTGAATGCGTCTTCGTTGAAGTCGTCGTTCGGTGACGATGACGGACTGTGTTCAAAAAGCATGAATAGAGGTTTGCGTTCAATGTTCTTTCCTGCCGCATCATGCCACAATAGCATAAGGGACAATGTGGGTCGGATTGTAGGTACCTACGAACCGAGTTCAAAAGTATACTTCTTATAGTTGCATTCACATTTATAAACTTCTTTTGTATATTTTTCTGGACTCTGGTTGCGTTGAAAATTTAAAATAGAAATATCTTTATTGTTTGTGCATTATTTTGTCTTATGGTGGAGCTCAAAGCACTGCTGCGTCCAAATACGCGACATTTTTACATAAATTTAATTCTATAGGTACCCCAACACTACAATTCCATTTATTTTTATTTATTTTCTTCATTTTATTCTTTTTTTTATTTTTGTTATTCGTTTTCCCTCCTATTTTGTTTTGTAGGTTGGTGAAACATTCAATTGGACACTCACAGAATTTTAAATGAGCACAATTTTACTCGCATTTTGCCTTATTACTTTGTAATACATTCTATCGGCCATTTTGATTTCTATTTTAACAGACACAAAACATAAATATATATAAACAAGTATACCTACTTAAAGAGGTTTTTTTATATTTTTATAAAATTTTATTTTATTTTCTATTTTATTTTTGACAATAGAATGACTAACTTTGAGGTTTAAATAACTCATGATGAAGGCTTTAAGATTGATTTTTGAACAACATTAATATTTTCTGAGACACAATCAAGGGTAATGCTGTGATGGTCATGTGGGACATTGAATTTAAGCGAGGACACATTATCAAGTCGAGAAATGATTGTTTTGTTTTTGTTTTTGAAAATACGCGTTGACGCATATCAGTATGTTAAGCGATTTGCATATTTTTGCCGTTAATTGAACACACTGATGTTTATAAATGCGAGGCCAACCCATTATTGGCAACATAATGAATACAAAAATAAAATAAGGTTTAAATTCGTCAACACATATTTTCAAAGTGAGAATTGAATTGTTTTAAATATTTTTCTTAGCGTAAAATTTTACTGGATTAAGAACATGACATTAATGCATTCTCAGCACCTACAAGATAGCTAAGCCAGGGATTTGTCAATTTTAAACAATTATTTTGAATCTTTCTAAGATCTTTTTTTTAAATCACGACATTACTTCAATATTTGACACTTTGAAATATTTAGCTGTCAAAACAAAAACGGTTTATGAAGTGTTTTAGTGTGAGCGAGCCTTAGATTATCTTAAATCGCCTAAGGGGGAGATATTTGTAACCGCGTGAAGTTTGTGAAGTTTGTGACATTTGTTGAGGGTTCTTTTTAAAAAGGAAGCAATGAATGAATCTTATTTACAATTAATCTGCCGAGATCTTCACGGAGCGAGCACATCCTCAACTTTTCTTGTTCTCCTAATACTTGACGTCAAATCATTTTTTATCAGTATTTTGTTGTTTTTGTAGGTTTTTTGTTAAATAAGAAGTCTTATGAATTTTTCTATTTTAAAATCTATTTTTGTTAACGAGCTTTTTAGTTGAAACCCAATTTGTAACAGTTTTAGTAGCATTTCTTGAAAATTTTTATTTCTTATATAAACAAGTACAGATAGGACTTTTCTAAGAACAATACCTTGAGTTAACAACAAAATTTAGCACAGAATGCAATCATTTTGAAGTCAATACTTTTATTTATTCACATCACATTTTTATGAAAAAAAATTACTGCTGGATTTTTTAAAAATATGATATTTCCCATTTACTGAATGCTGAAAGTATATTTTTTTATAAAATGAAATTAGTTTTTAATCAATTTCTATAATTCTTAGCAAGATATTCAAAAATCAAACAAACTTCTAGTAAGGTTTTTTTCGGGTCTTTAGTTTTTGATAAAAAGTTGTCAAAAACGTTATCTTCGTTGCATAAAATTAAAAAAAAAATAGATTTTAGGGACCCTAAAACGTCGAGAAAATTTTCAATTCGACAAATCCAATCAATTGCAATAATTTCTTTTCTTATGAAAAGGCAAACGCTTTAGGCATAATATTTACCGACTGTCATATACTAACCAATAACTCCGCAACAAATAAATAAATAAATTAGGTGGCGCAACAGTCCATGAAGAAGCAGGGCCTAGTGACTTACAACTCTCAAACATTTTTGTGTGCGAGTAATGTTGTCAGAGATGGAAGGTACTTACAGTTTATATGATGAATCCGAACGGTTAATTTGAGAAAGCACTTTTTCATGATAAGAATTACTCTTGGAGGATTTGTCAATTCCTCGCAAGAAGCAGTACCCGTAAAAAAGTAAGGTGGTACAGGGAGGGATTGAACCCAACACCCCTTGCATGATAGACAAACGCACTAACCATCACGCTACGGGTACTGCTCCACAACAAATATCAATGTAGAATCTTTAATTCTGCAATCATTGCATTCGATCAACTCCAGTAACTTAAATGATCAGGAAGAGTATATTACAATTATGGAAGGTATTGATACAATCCTTGGATTGAAAACGCGAAAGTCAGATGGCTTTGACAACATAAAAAACCTTTTTTTTAAAAACCTTCCAAGCTCAGGTATAAAATTTCTTTTAAATTTGTTCAATTCTTTTATTAAGACAAACTACTTTCCAATAGATTGGAAAAACGCTAAAATTATTCCAATTTTGAAACCTGGAAAGAAACGCAAGCAATTCTGTAATTTATCGTCCTATAAGTTAACTGAGTTCTGTAAGTAAGTGTTTTGAAAAAATAATTAAAAACAAGCTAATGGCTAACATTAACAATATTAATATTCTGCCTCTTGAACAATTTGGGTTTTGACTATTACAGTCCACCAAATTGATCGAATAACTAGAATCATTAAACCAATTTTACGAATGGTAAAAGTACCGGTAAGGTTATACTTGACGTTGAGAAAGCATTTGATTCTGTTTGGCATTACGGGCTCTTACACAAGCTTGTAACGCTCAACTTTCCCTTGTGAATAGTAAAAATTGTGAAGGCTTTCCTGTCACCAAGAAGTTTAGTTGTTTCTGTCAATAAAAATCTTTCTCAAATCTTCGAATGTACTGCAGGTGTGCCTCAAGGATCCGTTCTTGGCCCAATACTCTATTCAGTTTTTACTGCTGATTTTCCTGTTTTGCAAAATTGCAATAAAGCTTTATTTGTAGATGACACCTGTGTATTTTCTTCTGATTCACTTGGTTCCGTTATTGAAACCAATTTGCAATCTTCTTTGAATGCACTTCAACAATATTTTAATGATTGGAAGATTAAGATAAATGCTTTGAAAACTCAGGCTATCTTTTTTGTTCGAAAAAGAAAAGCCTGTTTTTTGCCAAGTACATAACTCCCTCTTAATCAACGGCGGAGAAGCAAACTGGAAATCAAATGTTAAATACCTTGCTGTCCACTTGGACAGTAAACCAACTTTTGGAATTCATATCCAAGAAATCATAAAAAAGTAAACGTAACCATTAAAATACGATATCCTTTTATTAATCGTAAATCAAAGTTAAGTCATGAAAATAAACTAATTATATTCAAAGTTATTTTTCAAGCAATTATTCCATACGAATCACCTGTTTGGGTTGGCTGCGCAAAAAGCCATGTCCGAAGGTTAAAATCTTCTCAAAACAAGTTGTTAAAAATATGATGTTAAACTTTCCCTGGCATTTTGCAACCAACGAATTACGTATGTTAGCTAATGTTGAATATATTTCTGATAGAATTATAAAATTAAAAGAATTTCAAATTTAGCTTCCTAGGTATAATATTCAAAAGAATGATTTTTCTTATCTAACTACACTTTCTTTGCTGTTGTTAATTTATTTATTTGTTATTTATTTATTAACTTTCCATAGGAAGTTATTGTAATGGGTCCGATTTGTCAAATTGAAAATGTTGGCATTTCTCAACGTTTCAAGGTCCCTAGAAATTTTTAGATTTTAGATTTTTAGAAAGATGTCTGTGCGTGTTATGTACGTACGTCCGTACGTTCGCGAAGTTTTTTTGTTGTTCATAGCTCAAGAACCAGTTGAGATATCGACTTCAAATATATTTTGTTATAAAGATAATAAGTCAAAAAGATGCAGAAAGGGCTCTCAAGAAAATTGCGCGGGTGGTTAACCCTAAATATCTCACAAACCAAAAGCGCTAGAGATTTATATTTAATTTTATATAATATATTGTAGCAAGTATATTTTTTGAAAAAAATCATATTATGGGTTTTTTAAAAAATCGAAAAAACTGAAACAAAAAATTTACGAAAAGAAAATTATTTTATTTCCAAACTAATTTTGTACAACGAAAAATGAAGGTTTAAAAATCAGGTACAATTCTGAGAAAAATTGAATTTACAGTTTTTTTATAAAAAAAATAAAAACATAAAAAAACATTATACTTAAAGTTTGTAAAAACTGATTTTTGACTCAAATATCTTTTCAAAACTTTGAGATTTTGGCTTCCAGCTAATTTTATTTTTAAAGAAATATTATTTTCACCATTCGGACAAATTTTTAGAAAAATCAAATTAACAGTTTTTTGACAAAAAATAAAAACCTAAACAAAAAATTGAATAAAAGTTGGTAGAAATTGATTTTCGATTCAAATATCTTTTCAAAAATTCGAGATATTGGGTTTAAACTCCTTTTGTCTTTTTAAAAATATTGTAGTCAACATTCAGTCAAATTTTGAGAAAATCGAATTGACAGTTTTTTTACAAAAAATTAAAAAGTTGGTACAAATTTATTTTCGACAGAAATATCTTTCAAAACTTTGAGATATTGGCTTTACACTACTTATATCTTTTAAAAAATATTGTTTCCAATAGTCAGAAAAATTTTGAGGAAAATCTAATAGACAGTTTGTTTACAAATAATACAAACCTAACAAAAAAAAAACACTAAAAAGTTTAATAACGACTTAAAAAGCTTTTAAAAATTAAATAATTGTCTTTAAACTCTTTTTATACCGCAGAAAATATTGTTTTCGATATTCAGTGGTTTTTTTTTATAAAATTTGGTAAAAATTGATGTTCGGCTCTCAAATGCTACTTAAATTGATAAAATTTTGTTTTCGACTTAAAATCTATAAAACAAAAATAGATTTTCAAACTTAAATATTTCTTTTTATGAAAAATATTGTTGTTAATTTTAAAATTTGTAAGAATAATTTATCTGACAACTTTTTTAACCCAACCCTACAAACTTTTAAGCAAGACAAATCGACAGACGGGATGGGAAGTTCTCAGTGTGGGTCGCATCCCAGCCTCTTTTTTGTAAACTTATTCATTTATTTTTTAATATACTTATTAGTTTTGTATTTGTTTTATTCAATTCTTTTTATAAACATTTATTTACTTACTTATTTATTTTGTATTTATTATTTTTGAATTTATGTGTTATTTATTTATTTATTCATTCATTTATTTATTTATTATTATGTATGTTAACATTTCTAAATGCTATTGATTTGTGCTCATTGACACTTTATTTGTTATTTATCTTTAATTTGTATACTGATACAGTTTTGTTAAAGTTATTATTGAAATTTCGTACTCTTAGCTTTTGACTGCACTCCAACCATTCCCTCTGTTTTATATTTATTAATGTATGTATTTATTTATACACTTTTGTTATGCTCTTTGATGAAGGTTTTTAAGTAGCTTTTCCTTCAATCAATACTTTATCCTTGAATGTTTTGTTAAAAACTCATTTAATTTCGGCCGTAGTAAGGTAAATAATATACCAATCTCTGTAAATTGTGCAATATATATTTAAGATAAAGATATAATGTAATACTTTTAGCTACAATAAAAATCAAAATCAAATCAATAACTTGTTATGGAAAGTTAAAAATAGTTTGTATGTGTTTAAGTAAGAAATACTCACTTTTTAAAACTTTACTATTTGTTGAATTATCCCTCGTCCATGGCGGATCGCCGTGACTTGAAAAATCTCTTAACTTAAGATAACTTATTGTCAGTCTTATTATTGATGCCTTATCCAACTGGCTTGTGATGGCGGCAGGTAATGGAAGCATTTTGGCTAATTCATAAAATTCATAATTTTCTTTGCCACGTCTAGATCTAGCAGCGTCTCGTGACTTTTCTTTTCGTAATTCTAAAATTCTGTAAACAAAAAAAAATACAAATATACGATTAGATATTTATTTCTTTTTTTTTTTAAAGATAAAGAGAATACGAGTAATATCGATAGGTACATAAAAGAATTTAGTATGTTTAAAGAGTGTTGAGGACCAACCATCTTCTTAAATGACAAGGACAACTTTATATCAAAAGTTGAGTTGACTTCAACTAAAACTGAAACTTTCAATTCAATCTTCCCCCTTTCTGTTTTTGGGAAATTGCTGTTGAGTGATGAAAATATTTGCAAAGATGACGATATACAGATACAGAATCCCCGGAGATTATTTTATGGTTTCTGAGGAAATGGAATGCCATCTCCGATGCTGAGTGGACACAAAGTGTCCCATTTATGTATAGACAAAGGACATAATGTGATATTTTAGTTTTGTAGAGAATACGAGTATTTTTGAAATGGATAACTTCAGTCAGTCCCCAGTTCATGTTAAAAGGAAATGTAGGTAGGTAAGTCTCCTGAAAGTGTCAAGGATGTGTGTCTTAGATGGACGACAAAAAATGAGAAGATACATTACTGACACGAGTTTCGCCACCCAATCCATCAGTTTAAGCAATGAGAACTCCTTAGTTGATATGTTTATGTCTATGTTAACTTAAGTACATAAATAAGCATATATTTTAAGTTTCACTTTATATGTTTTTGTGGAGAGCCATGAACGTGTCCTATTTGAAATTCTGACTGCCTTCGAATTATATGCTGTCAAAATTTAGTTGAAATCTTCGAAGTTCTTAGAAGATTCAAAGGTCATGTATTGTTTGATGCCTTAAAATTTCTTTTATAAATGACAAAGCTAATAAACTGAAGCCTTAGTGTTTTAAATATTGATTTTTCTATGAGTTTGTATTTTTGTTGTATTGTATTTTTAAAACTCTGAATTGAATTCAAAATAAAAGATTTCGCAACTTCTTTGAAATTCGTTTCCTGTAAATAATATATAAAGGGTGATTTTTTAGCTATTATCTTTTTGAAAAAACTGGTGCACATTTCGTGTTTTGTTTCACTGTCAAACATCTTCATTTTGGTCAATAATTTAACCATGAATCGTCTTACAAACAAGGCTTGCAAATCATTGAGTTTAATTATCAAAATGCGTGCTCTGTTAAGAAAGTTCATCCATTGTATGGTCAGTTTAGTCGTACCACTGAAGCGGATCTTAGGGCTATTGTGACTTAATTTCGCACCAAATTTACGTTCTTGGACATTAAACCACTAACACGCTTACGTAGAGTGCGAACTAAAGAAAGTAACGCAGCTGTATCGGCCAGTGTTAATGATGACCATCAATTATCGATTCGTTGCCGTTGGCAGCAATGGGCCTCTGTTACTCAACAACATGGAAAATTTTGCTGAAGGATTGAAGCGTGATGCCTTTCAAAACACAGCTAGTGGAAGTATTGAAGCCGAATGACCTGCTGCAACGTAAAATTTTTGCTGAATGGGCTCTTTTAAAGCTGGCTTAAAATCCACTTTTTTAACGAAAAATTGTGTTGAGTCACGAAGCTCATTTTTGGCTCAATAGGTACGTAAATAAGCAGAATTATTGTCGATTTTGGAAAGAATATCAGCAAGAAGCATTGCAAGAGCTACCAACGCGCCCAGAAAAAGTCACAATTTGGTGCAATTTATGGGCAGGTGGCATCATAGGACCGTACTTCTTCAAAGATGATGCGAATCGTAATGTAACTGTGAATGGTGGGTGTTACCGTGAGATGATATCTATGTTTTATTTTGCACAAAATGCAAGAACTTGACTTGCATGCCATGTGGTTCAACAAGACGGTGCCACATGCCTAACAACAAGCGCAACAATGGACTTATTGAGAGCCGAGTTCGGCGAACATTTTATTTCACGTTCAGGACCGGTCAATTGGCCGTCTAGATCGTGCGATTTAACACCCTTTGACTATTTTTTGTGGGGCTATATTAAAGCTCATGTCTATACAGACAAGCAATTGACGCATTTAATGACGACATTGAAGCATTTATTCGTGATATACCGGCCGAAACGTTGGAAAGAGTATGCCAAAATTGGACTAAGCGGATGGACCGTTTGAGGCGCAGTCAAGGTCAACATTTGCATTAAATAATCTTCAAACATTAAATTATATGGACCGTACTATCGATTCATGCATTTTTTTTTTTTTTGAAAAATCAATTGTGATCACATCTTTGGGATATAAGACGGTCAGAAGTCAGAAAACTGTTCTTGCGATAAAAATGTCTTATCACAACACCATTTTCTATTAACTTAATCCTAAAAGTAATAAGTCTTTATACAAAACACGTTTGTGGAATAACTTTTTAGAAATAACGACATGACGTTTTGGTCAACAACAACACCTTTTACTTTTACAAGCAGCTCAAAGTTTTCTTCCCTATTCACTATTGTCAGTCAAGAAGGTTGTTTACTATAACGACCTAAAAGCGTTTAAGTTTTCAGAATTGTTTCTGCAAATTTCGCAGAACATTTTTGAAGTGCATTTAAAATGCGTCCTTTAAACTTTTATCGTTCCGTTTTAAGTAATGGTGTAGTTTTTAGTTGTCGATAGGCAAATGATTACAACTTCAAAAGTGACAGATACAAAAATACCGTGACTAATAAGAAAGAAGAAGATTGTTATACAAAATTTACATTTAGGTTGTATTGCTTATGATTTGTTGACAATTATTAATTTTATGTTATATGAATATTCCGTTTACTTGAGATTTGTGTATACTTTTACTTTTCTGCTTCATCTGGATGTAATAAAAGAGCATTTCCACACATTTTTCAAGCCAATGTACGATCTTGCGGCAAGTAAAAAGTAACATAATAATAACAGTTATCACTTAGATATTTCCAACGAAAATAGTTTTCAAAACTTGACGAGATATTAGAGTGTTTCTCCAGTTATTTCGCTAATTATACAACATAAAAAACACAGAAAACCACCAAATAAGTCTATTTTATAAGATTTTGTATTTCCTTAATATTATTAAAAATACTTTAACAACGAATTCAAAAGATAAGAAAACAATCTAAAAGAAAATTCACAGCCTAAACAATCGATGACCTCGGTTTTTCTCCATTTTTTCAAAATTCTCATAGTGTAAACACAAAATTATGTCACAAAACAAAATGGATTAGTTGTTGCACTTCAGTGACTTTGTTTTGTGGTAAAATCTTTAACAATATTTAATGTCTTTTATATCAACATTCGATTTACTCGTATCTAAGATTCAAGCGCCAAGATCAAAAGATCATTTCTACTGATATAAAGCTGATTCACGCTACCGCAACCACACAAGAAAAGTATTGTTCAAGACGTCTTAATCCCTGCAAATTCTATAAGGATTAAATATTTTATGTGTGATGAAATGGTATTGTTGTTGATGCGATTGCCAAAAATTAAAACATAGATGTCCTATTTTTTTTTTTGAAGGATAAAAGGTGGATTATGTATGAAAATGTACATCATGCCATTTACTTTTTTCTTCTAGAAGTTCTGTTCGTTTAAAGACTGACATCCACTGATGAAATTAACGAAGAATTCACATTTTCTCATTTTATTTTACTCTGTCATATGGGGAAAGCCAATATTCACCCCATCTCATCATCAACATCATCGTGTAAACGACGAATAAACGAAGAAGAACCCTGCCAAATTAGCTTGTAAACACGTAATTATGGGGTTGCCTAACACAATTATCTAAGGGTGGTAATTACGAGCGATTAGCTTGTATGTTCTACAACACGATTTTGATGTCAAAAAAGAAGACATGGAAATACTTTGTAGTTTTGATTGAGTGTCATTTGTGTGGATGAACAGAGTTTAGAGGGAGAGAAGGGAGACCAGAACGCAACTGTCATTCGTCACCTGTCAATTTAAGAAAATAGAATTGCCTTTTTTCTAGTATTATTCGTATTTATATAAGAAAAAAATAACAAAAAACACATTTACCTACCATCATATACTTCAAAGTGTTCTAAGTGAATTCTTCAGTTGGGATGGAAAACGAAGAGAGAAGAACTCCGATAAGATAAATTGAACGAAACAAATGAAGCATGAAATGCATCAATGTTTTGAAAATATAACGAACCAAAAGACTATACAGAAAAATACCTTCGTTTTATTTTATTTCTTTGAATCATACGCATTAGCATCATTGCCATATCGTCACTCATGATGACAAGAAAATGATTAAACGAATTTTTTCCTATCCAATACCTTGACTTTCATCTGAGTTTATTGGAAGTTGGAAAAAAACTGCAGACATCATTTGTCAAAGTGCGACAAAACGTTATTGCAAAATTAAATGGTGTTGCTCTAGTTTGAAGGGAAAAATTGATTGCTGATTGATTGCTACCGAATTTGTTTGCATGTTTTCATGTTTTTCATGCTCAAGTTGAACTAATTTGTATCTAAAGCAGAAGCAGGCAGAAGTTTTTGGGGAAAAAAGGTTGTAATAAATTAAATTAAACTTTTATTGTGCTGTTCAAAAATGAGAGACTGAAATACCTAAGGTATGGATCACGTTCTCTTTTTGGCTGCGATAAGAGATCTTATGATCTAAAATTAAAACCCAGATTTTCGGCGGAAACTGTCCTCTTTGGCCCGTGGCAAACGTAAGGCCTATTATAATTATTATAAAAATTCCCCACAAACAGTGTAATAAAATAAAAGTTAAAAAGCAACAAAACCAACAAATATGTATATGAACGGTACGCATGCTTAGCTCATTGCGAGCATTTCCATATGCCAGGGACAGCTGATTTAATCTGCTTTTGACAGTTTCAAACCAAGCCGCTTGCCTCTGTCAGAAGTGACAGCCAACGGCAGCGGAGGAGAGACCAGAATATCCACTGGATATTTCTACTGCCATGGACCATTCGGCGGAATACAGTGGATGGCCATCTTGATAGAGTGTTGAATGTTGAACAGTTTATTGCGCTTGATTCAAAGAGTAATGCCGCGAGATGAAGACGCTCACGCCGACGATGACGATTACGACAACGACGACTACGACAAAGACGAAGACGAAGAAGACTATATGCGACGGACGATGAATGAAGTGACGTTTTGTTTTATATTTTCGTCTTTAAACCTTTGTTTGGGAATTATCATATTTCTTAAGATATTCTTAAATAAAAAAGATAGATATGTTTGCAGCAGCAGCAGACGTTTTCTCATGTAAGCAGTGACAGATAAGTCGGCTAATTTGTTACCAGGAGTATCTTTTCAACAACTTTTATGTGAGCTATATGGATAGTGATAGTATGATAGAGTTATACATTCAAGACCACAACAATAAAAGAAGACTTTACCATCAGTACCTTTCAAATAAATACCTTGCCATATAGAATTGCTAAGCACATCGCAGGTATATTTCATCATCTCGATGATGAACGTATGTGGACAGGTATTATCGGTTTTTGTTTTGTCTGACTTATATTTTTGACGGAAATAAATTACTGACAATTACTTATATGCCATGATGACATATTTAATGTTATTCTTCATTTGACAGAGTGTTGTTATGAAGTATGAGAATATTTTCGTCTGGATTTCGAACGGGATGCTTATAGAGATTTTCATTGTTTAGAAAGAATGATGTTTGTACATACCTAAGCGATGGGTACGAGTAACTATAAGAAGGATGCAATTTGTTTAAAGGAATTTATGTAAGGAAAGGATGATATTTGTCTGATTTGACGAACTTATGTAAACTGATGTTACGTTGAGTCATATTAAGCCTAACTTTTTATCATTAAAATGGATGGACTATTGCTGTACTGCGGAGGATACAAGAAAATATGAATTTGTATATATCTCAAACTCTGGAAGACTACAGAAGCAATGGTATTACAAAAAGTAGGTTGAGCAACAGTCCGTTGATAATTAGAGCTTAACAACCCTCTCAACTTCCTGTGAGCGAGTAATGTTGTTAGGGCGACGGTGGAGACCTACAGTTTCAAGCCGAATTCGAAAGGCTTATTTGAGAAAGAAATTTTCATGACAAGAATTAGTCTTGGATTTTCTTATTCCTCACAAGAGGAAGTACCCATAGAAAAAATTTAGGATGGCACAGGCAGGGATTGAACGCAAGACACGACACGACACGACACGAGTCTCCTTGTTATTCAAATAATTTTTGTAACCTAAACTTGATTGAGTAATAACTGTGAACTCATATCACAAAAACACCGCTATGGTGAAGCTTTAAAAAATATTTTATTTTTTCAAATCCTGAAAATAAAAGTTTGGCCCATCGGGGCAATCGAAAGAAAATAGTTTTCAATGCTTAAATAACACAGACCGACAACTTTTTAAGTGTGTTTTAGTGGCCTTATTTAAAATCTGACTTCAGGTTTTTGAAATATCACTATTAAAAATTCGAAAACACTTATAAAAGGCTTATTGATGCTATCTTAATTTATAAAGTATAGTCTTTAAAAGTTCGTGATGATATTCCCAATTTTTAAACCTTTTCTTTTAGATTAAATAAAAATCTTTGAAATAATTTTATTATTTCATATAATATTCGACAAAAACTTCAAAAGTTGTTTGATTTCACCTGTCTTACAAAAATCTGAAAGAAACGCTAATCCATTTATGCTAATATGGTTTTCAAAGCAAAAAGGCAAAATGGTTTGAAGGTAAGTATGTGTTGTTCAAGTTAAATTTGGAGTTTGGATTCGAAATCAGCACTAAAACTTAACTTAAAGTATATATATGGCCAAAATAATAAGAACAGTAACAACGTTTGAATGAAACAACAAAAGGCAAAGCCTTCATTTCAGAGAAGTAAGCAAAGTAAGTTTCATAATATATTTTGTATTGATTAAAACCAAGAACAATGGGATCAGTTGCAATTCATTTGTTCACGGTGCCAACGGTTTGACCAACAAAATAAGAACAGCCAAGAATTTGTTTTAAGGTTTTGCAATAAAGATTTCACAGGAAAAAAATAAGTAAATAATAAAGTTCTATTATTTAACTACTTATAACTTAAATCAAATCAAAAAATCAAATGGGGTGGCGCAACAGTCCGTTGTGAACCAGGGCCTAGTGACTTACAACTCTCAACCATTCCTGTGTGCGAGTACTGTTGTCAGGAATGGAAGGGACCTACAATTTAAGGCCGAATCCGAACGGCTAGTTTGAGAAAGCACTTTTTCATGACAAGAATTACTCTTGAAGGAATTGTCAATTCCTCGCAAGAGGCAGTACCCGCGAAAAGTATTTTTTTAAATTATGGTGGCACAGGCAGGGATTGAACCCAAGACCTCTTGCATGACAGTCCAACGCACTTTTTTTTTTTTTTTTTTTTTTTCCAAATTCATTTTTATTTATTCAATCCTTAACCTATCTTAAAGCTAGACAAAAATTCATAAAACTAGCCTAATTATCCATAACTTACAACTAACTTAATGGTCCCATACGGACACTCTAAGCTAAACTATAACACTAATTACTAATGCCTTTCGGCCTTAAGATCTATTTTACTTCAATTTAAATTTTATTTGTTTTGTTTTTATTAGAAAATTTTGAAAAAACTAATATCAATAACCTTTTTTATTTATTTTTACTTACAAACTACTTAAAATAAGGTCCTTAAATAAAACTTAAAAACTAACTTAAACTACCTATTCTACCTATAAACTACTTAAAACTAGAACAACCACAGCAGCAAATCTAACTATCTAACATTTTTGTTTTTCATATTTCGTTGTCTTTTTTTTTTTTTTTTTTTTTTTTTTTTTTTTTTTTTGTTTATTTTTATTTATTTTTTTTTTTTTTTTAATGTTTTGTAATGTTTTTTTTTTTTTTTATTTTTTGTTTTTTTGTTTTTTTTTTTTTTTTTTAATTTTTTTTTTTCGTGCCACCATGCCTATTCTACTTAAAACTAAACCCTAAAACTATAAAACAAGTATGTAAGCCGGCCAAGGCTTAAAACCCCATCCCGACTACCCAATATCAAGTGCCGATTGAAGCCACCAAAACTGGTTCTCCTGCTTCACCCTATCAGTTCGGTCCCGTTCGGACACAGCCCTACTGAACCGAAGGAGCTCTGCTCCGCCTTGTGCCATGACGTCCCGATTGTACAGGAGTCGCCTATCCACGGTTCTTCGTCTGACGTGGTAGATTAACGGAACTGCCAATCTATCCTGGATCAGACCGCATCTATCTAAAAAGAGGAATGCCTCTGGGGGAATGAAGCCGCTCAAGCGTGCACTCTCAAAATACTCGTCGTTCGGATAGAACGCCCCGAAAATTAAATTGTTGGTCGAAGACATAGCTCTTGCAATGTGACCTCGAACGAGTTTTATCACGACATTGTCAATTCTGTTGATTCGAGCCCCGTTGTACAGGACCTCGTTGGAATAATAATGCACATAAGAAGATTCGGCTGTTCGATATAAGCCGGTACAGCGTCGTAAACACTGCCGCTCGAACACCCGAAACTTCTCCATCTGAGAAGGGGCAACGTTGAACCACACAGGACAACCATACACGATCATTGGCCGTATGAGGGCCATGTAGCAAATTACCTTCACTCTGGGGTCAAGCCGACTGCTAAAAAACAGCCGTTTCGTCAGAGCGAAGGCTCCTCTGGCCCTGGTCAGAGCAGCATTTATATGTCTGTCGAAATATAAATACTGATCTAACCAGATACCGAGGTACTTCACTACACTTTTGCTCGCCAATGGCTGCCCGTGAAGATCAATGATGACCATCTTGCGCCAATTCTTACACGTATCCCTCGTGGCCCTAGCCAACGGAGTCCGGAACAGAATTGTCTCTGACTTCTGGACATTTATTTTCAGTTTCCAGTCGTCGCAATATCGCTGAATCTTGTCGAAATCACGCTGCAAGAGAATTCTAATAACCTCAACCTTTCGGGCCGTTCTGTACGCAATTAGATCGTCGGCGTAACAGTCCGTTGTGAACCAGGGCCTAGTGACTTACAACTCTCAACCATTCCTGTGTGCGAGTACTGTTGTCAGGAATGGAAGGGACCTACAATTTAAGGCCGAATCCGAACGGCTAGTTTGAGAAAGCACTTTTTCATGACAAGAATTACTCTTGAAGGAATTGTCAATTCCTCGCAAGAGGCAGTACCCGCGAAAAGTATTTTTTTAAATTATGGTGGCACAGGCAGGGATTGAACCCAAGACCTCTTGCATGACAGTCCAACGCACTAACCATCATGCTACGGGTACTACATAAATAACTTAAATAATTTTATTTTATTGAAGAACTTTGAGCCTGCTGGGGCAGTAAGTTCCAGGACAATCTGGAGAGTTTTGCTTGTGTCCAAAATACCAGCTCCATGGTCAAGAAATGATCCCTTATTAAACCATCAGGTCATATGAAGAATCGCCTGGCTTTTGCCAAAATGTTTCACATGCCCTATGATCCATTGAAAGAGTTAAGATAATGGCAAATGAACGGATGGAAAACATTTTGTTCTTCGCCCAAAAAATGAAGCGTACAATCCACGATACACCAAGCCGACAGTGAAACATGGAGGTGGAAGTCTGATCATATGGGGTTATTTTTCTTAGTGGGAATAGGTCCAATATTTCTAGTTGATGGAATATTGACCAAGGAAACTTATGTCGGGATTTTAAGGGATACAATTCCGCCATGGACAGAAGAAAATATGCCCTTAACGTTGCGATTTCAATAGGATAACGAGCCCACGTACTCGGCAAAAGTTACAAAAAGAAGTTTTTAAGAAAGTTGATTTGATGTTTCCCAGTGACCCTCGCGCTCTGGATTCGAATCCGTGTCAAGACTTGGGGAATTAATTCAAAATTGAAAAAATCAAGCGGCATCCAAAAAATCGGATTTTTAGAAGTTTGGTACTCAATCTCACGTGAAATATAACAAAGATTGAAGGACTCCATGACTCATCAAACAACCTTGGTCATTTTTAATAAAAGATTTACAATTAATAATTTAATAGTAATAAAATGAAAAAAAAAACATTTAAAATACATTTTAAAAAAATATTAAAACCGTATTTATTTACTTTTTTGTCAAAGTGTTTTTATTTTTATGATTTTTATGAAATTGTTAATACCCTGTAATAACGGTTGGAATTTAAACTTCACATAATAAAATATCATCTAAAAATATAATATTCATGTTTTTAACTAAGCTTCATACAGATTCAAATAAAGACTAATAACTAATGCAAATCTCCAAAAACTAAGTAAGATACTAAAATGCTTTGAATTGTATCTAAAAGAGAAAGATTTGTACTTTTCAAAATCATCATATAATTTATTTTTAAGAGATATTTTGAGTTTTAATTTAGGCTTAAGAACCCCGTTTTGGGTAGTTTTAGAAATTTAGTTGTTTATATTTTATTTTAAAAACTTGATGTGATATTTTAAAAACCTAATGTGAACAATTTAAAGGCGAGATACGAATTAAAGACATCTTATTCCTCTCAAAAAACAGCAGGAAAAAACTTTATTCTTTCGAAAACTGTAATTGGTATGTTAGATGGTCCAAATGGAATATTGATGACAATAAATCTAGTATACTCGAAGTCTCAAAATAATTTCCTTTTTTAAATAAATTCCGTAGGGAAGGAGGTGGTTATTTTATTTTTCAAAATTTTGCTTACCCTTGGAAAAAATCTTCTTTTCAGAATAAACATTGTCTATTTAGTTTTTCAATTTCTAATAAATTAATCAAAACGAAATGGTAGACTAAAGGAAAACAAATTTGTTTATTAATTTTAAGGTTAACAAATTAAATAATTCTGGATTTAAAATAACTTTAAGAAGACTTGAATTTTCAAATAAAAACAGTTTTACTTATTGAACTTTTCAAACTCTTTTATACAAACTTCTAAACATGTTTAGCCAAATTTAAGAAAACATGCGACTTGCAATATCCAAATTTTCTGAAATTTAGAAATCTTGTGAAACTGATTTTTTCCAAACAACTCCATTCAAAAAAAAGATTATTTTGAAAAGATAAATCATAACCTAATGATAGAGTTTCAAGTCCAACTCTAAATTAGATACCTATAAGTCATGACTATTAATTTAGCAATAAAAGAGTCAAGAAATCAGTTTAATATCATTTAATTCTTCGGCAAAGAATTTTGATTCAGAGTGAAGTGAAAACTACCTAAGAGGCATCAAAAGAAGCTAAAGATAACTTAACTTTCAAAAAGAAACTATAACCAATAAAGTTTATAGAAAAACCTGTTTATCATTTTATATCAAACTTTTAGTAGATTCCATAAAGAATATCCTAAATAGTTGAAGTTGATATCATTCAAATTGATGGTATCTTTTCTTAAAAAATCTGATTATATTTGGTATTGACAAAATGTGCCTAAACTCAATTTGACAATAAATTAAAGATGTCTACGTTCAATTAAAAAAGTTGTCTTTCTTTTCAAAGGGAACAAAAGAAAACATAAGGACTCATAATGTTGATGTTTAAATACCAGAAACCCATAAATCAAATCTGGTTCAAGATCCATATGATTGCCTTTTCACCTCTTACAGGTGCTGGTGCATCGAAAATAGGAAAACAGTTATTATCACTGACGTGTGTTCGCAGAAATATTTGTAAAGAGAAATTATTGTACAGACTATTTTGACAGATTAGGAAATTTATGCCACGACCCTTAACTGTTTATTTGATTGTCTTTTCAAAATATAAAAGAGATAGAAAAATAAAACTAAGGTGTTGGGAAACAGAAGGTATACTACAGGTAGAAGATGAATCCCTGAGCAGTTCAGAGTGCGATGTTTCAGTAACTTCAATTCGATCTTCATTATTAACTTTATGTCTTCATTTAATTAGAAACTTGTAAAAAAATTTATTGTAATGACTTTTTTAACTCTAAAAAGTGTCGAAAAATTGCCTTTATCTAAAACACAATTTTTTCAAACATAAGAATTTCTATGTATTGAATATTAACCTTTATTTTCATCAACCAATAATTTCCAGAGATTTGTTCGGTACTTCGGTAGCTTCTCATTTCGAAAGCATCACTTTTTCGTAGCTCAGTTTTCGAAAAGTCTGTTTTCGGTTGCAGAAGAGATGTCAACTTTAAATGAAAAAGTTTCAAGTTTATGGAACTGAAGTGTGTTTTATTTGTCAAGACCAAATTTGTGACAGTAGCCAAAAAACACCTTATCAATATGAAGAAATGGGTAAAAGTGTGAGCCGTCGCGTTGAGGCGTTTAAGGAATCTATTTTGACGGTCTTATCACATTTCGTTGAAACTAATTAAACATTTATCTACAGTATTAAAAATCAAGGACTTTAATGATATGCTTTTGAGCTCATCGAATTCGAATTATTTTGTTGTTTTTTTTTTTAAATGTTATGTTTTACAAATATTTCAGGTCATCAGGAAAACCCTGTTCAATCCTCAAATTATGAAAACTTATACAAATATTAACTTTTGTACCTCCGTCGCTATCAGGCTATGTTTATTTTTTGAGCAAGTTTATGAATGTTATGATTTTAATAACGTTTAATGCTGAATGTGTTGGATAATAGAAACAGTTTGCACCAAGAAAATGCTTCCGTCGATTTTCATCTGATGAAGTTTTTCAAGTTTTTAGTGAGATTCTTTAAGAAGTCAAAGCAATCAATTTTTTGTATTTTTAGAATGAAGTAAGATTTTTTAATTCTAGCTCAAAAAAGGTTCAAGTTCTTCAAAATATTTAATTGATCCAAATGAGTTTCTTCCTATAAATAATGTATGTTTTTGAAAATATTTCTTGCTCCTCTTCCATGAGTTGTTAGAGTCCTTAACGACTAAGACTTTGGTAAGTTTCTATAATTTTCTGAATATGGTGGGATCAACAAATTAAAAAGAAAATGTAAGGAAAATTTATAAAAAAAATTAAAAAATAACGTGCCCAGGTTCCAGTGATTGTTGATTCGGATGCATTCCTCCATTCTGATGTTGATTTGGCATTTGTTTGTAAGGAACCGCACACAAATCCTGAGTTGGTACCAGCCAAGAATGTCCAAATGGTGATCCACCCATTCCTAATGAGCTCATTGCCATCGGTCCCGTTGGGACACTTGAACTTTGTCTTTGATAACCAGCATAATCCATTGCTACAGCTTGATAAGGTAACATTATGAGTTTTTCTTTTTCGAATTTAAATTAATATCGTCCTTTAAACACCGCACACCGCCGAAAAGGATTTTTCACAAATAGGCAATTATAATTTCTCGCACTTTTGTCTGAACGCATTCATTTAGTTTACGATTAATGAGAATGACTTAAGAAAGAGTTAATTTAACATTTTTTTGTATTTCCGTTTCCTGAATGGCGGTCAACAGTTCATCTGTTTTTATTTTTACTATTTTGTATTATTATTGAATGGACAACGGATAAGGAACTCCATTAGTTTTTTTTGAATGAAAGAATTCAGCGACGATAGTTCAAAAAATTAATAAAATCACAAACACGTATTCGTAGGAGTGAACAACAACTACTATCCTCTTCGATAGCTCAGGCGCGTTTTACATACAAATGATTGCAAGGTGCAAGGAGCACAATGCACAATGCACCACAAAATTACACGCACGCAAAAAGTACGACCGCACGTAATAACTATAGCCAGAATTCTCACTCACTCGTGTGACCAACCAATTGACGTCCGGAAAAGGAAGAAGACACCATCGACATGCAATGGCAGTACATCACTCGGAAAACACTTCAGTCAAGTCCAATCACACACAAGACACAATCGACACGTAGCAACGATAATGCGAAACGTAACGTAACACAACGAAACAAAATCACAATCACAACACACCACCTTCGCCGTGCAATAACGGCAGCAGAATGAGGCGAGGCGGCCAAAAATACAAAAAAAACGTCTTAAAATTGTCAGAGCTATCTATGTTCGACTTTAGTTAGTAGTAAATACCTATAACGTAGGAAGGTATAAGATCTTTTGTTTGACAGCTTAAGTGAAAAAGAAGAAAAAGAAAGAAATTTGTCCACTGAACGCGGTCGGTGTATATTCCTTAAACTGTTTCTGCTGCGGACGTGCAGAATAACTCACGTCACAAACGAAACTAAAGGCTCTGCATGATTTCAGTGGTTGGCTTCGTGCAGCCACGAATAACTTTTTGTTTGACGATGAGGATGACGGTAAGACGGTAAGGCCTTCGTTGTTGTTGTTGCTTGTTGTTGGTTACGGTAAGGGTGGATGTCGATTCGGCTTTGAAGTCGATGTGTATACAACGGTGCGCACAAACACTGTTTCATATTGCTTAACGAATGAACGGCGTCCATCGCGTTAGATAAACACAACACACACAGCCTTAGTCAAATATAACTGTGTGTACGAGTACGAGCTACGAGTACGAGAGGCCTGGAACTGGAACCTGACCGTTGCGCTAGTCATGTACAAGGCGCACCAGTGGCATTTTAAGCAGCATCACGCACAGAAGCCGCTCAGGTTCGGGTTTCGTAAATGGGCGGGACGTGACTGCCAGGGGATTTGTCGAATCACCGTCGAATACATAATGGCGTGCGCGTGAGAGTGTGTGAGTTTGGAGTAGCTGAAGAGTAGCTTGTATCTCTGACTTGGTCTTTGGTTTCTATAGTTCGTTCGTTCGACATCGACAGGCAGAACAGGACCATCTACCATAGCTCGTAGCACCAGATTTTGTTATTCTGTTGAGAGAGCCACTCTCAACCACGCCTCGATTCAACAAGTCATGTGCGACAATTAGGAGTTATCGGGCGTCTCCTTCGCTCCTTTGCGGTTAGGGCAAAATGGTGTGAATGCGGGAGGAAGAATTCAGGTTTGTTTTGGTTGTTTTTTTTTATTCCAAATCATACCTATCTATCTTTTTGAGCTTGGAGCTTGGGATTTTGGAAGAGTAAAGTATAGTTGGTGTGTCAAGCACATAGCTTCACGTTTCAAGTTGTAGGAAGGTAGGTATAAACTATGAGGCAGTGTGTAGAGTATTTTTATGTGTTTGTTTTTTTGTTGTTGTTTGTTTGTGTGAGTGCTCTGCCTATGTGACTGAAATATGCAAAATGAAATAGCTTTTTTTTCTATCTCTTTTTATTTTCCTGGAGCGGGGGTGATGGTTATAGGTTTTATTTACTATGGCAGAAGACTTGTGAGGTTTCTGTTTTGTGTAATATGTATTCTGTCACTTGAATTCCGTTGCTGGTGTTGCCGTTGGTGCATTTCGATAGTATTTGAGATCTTACGGTAAGTGCTTCTTTTCGTGGTGGAATTGGGTAGGAGGAGAAAACACAAAATCCATTCTTTGAAATGCCTAGTAGAGTTTTGAGTTTTAAATTTGAATTATGGTTAACTCCTTTTCCCCAATAGTTAAATCCGAGACTCGGGAGAAAGAAAGGTTCTTTTAGAAATAATTACAGATTATAGTAAACTAGGAGTCTACGAAAGTTCTAAGGGTTCCAGGATCCAAACAAATTTCTATATTAAAAAAACGGCAAATTACTTACAAGTCGTAGGTACATGTGGAGGCCCAACGTTTCGACAAAAGAACTCAAGGCTTAAATTTTTTACTTTTAATCTATGTAGAATTGTAGACTCATGTAAAACTACTTGTCCTTAGTCAAAACTACCTTCGTTAGAAATGTTTTTCGGATTCTCTCCACAAAAGTCAGACATGTAAATTCAAGTGACACTAATTAGGTAGGTAGATTCGTCGTAGTACCAGTGGCGTGATGAGGTCTTGAATTATATCCCAGCACCAAAAAGTTTTTTTTTCAGGGGTACTGCCTCTTGCGAGGAATTGAGAAATGCTCCAAGAGTAATTCTTGTTATGAAAAGTGCTTACTCAAATACATAAGCCGTTCAAAATTCGACCGCAAACTGTAGGTCCCTTACATAAGTACCTGACAATATTACTCGCACACAGGAATGGTTGAAATTTGTAAGTCACTAGGCCTTAGTTCTCAACGGAATGTATTTATTTAGATACGTCATTTCAAAAAAAGAGTATTGAATGCCTTCACATTTTATATACCTTCAATACTTGTAAGCACTCTTCTATATGTTTGCCGCAAAGAACAGGCTGATTGTGGGCTTTTAGAATCCTGACATTAGTCGTCTTGCTCACGTTACCTTATTGATTTTTGTTCATAACCAGCGTGTGACATATGTGGATTTTGACTTACAAACTAATGGTTAATGGCTGAATCACAAACACGCTTCAGCTTCGGCTTCGCCTGCTTCGAGGTTGCTTTGACATTTCTATTATTTCATCCTTCCAAAGAGCAAATATTTTGTTTGTTGACATTTTTTTACAGCTGTTGAGCTTCCGTTTGGAGTCACATTACGTTACATTACGTTTTTTTCCTTACGACTGTCAAATGAATCGTGAGGCCGAAGCTCCATTGTGAATGCATACATTGAATTCCTATGGCTAAACTCGTAAACGTCAGGTGAAGCCGAAGCTGAAGCGTGTTTGTGATTAAGCCATTAAGGTCCTAAAACTGTCAAAATGCAAATGACAAACCTTAAAATTTAAGTCAAACCCGTGTTGTTCCAAAAACTCTGTGATCGAATTTCCCAATTCCACTCACTCGTTTTTTAATTTTATTTGGTGCCAAGGAGTGCCCAAAGACTAATAAAGTTCAGAGAAGATATAGAAATAATTTAAGTTTTTAGAACATAACACATTTAAAGAATTGCTACTTTGCTTATAAATTCTTATTGATTGTTGTTCAAATCGAAAACACCCATAAACAACCTGTTTTGCTGATACTCATTCAGCATAAATTATTATGCACCAAACCCAAACATTTTAACCCAAAACTATAACCTATAGAAGTTAGGTAGGTATGTCGTATACTTGCTTAGGTAAGCCCAACAAATTGTTTTGTTGTTCTTAATTTCGATTTCTCATAGACGTGACGCGTCGCAAAAATTTCTTTTCAATAAGTTTAAACCCCAACCATATCATCAACAGAACCCAAGTCAACTTTCAAAAACCGTTAAATGTCCTATTTGGGACAACGCTCGTACATACATACAAAAAATATATATGAACGTACATCAGATCTCCAATGCGGAATGCAAATAAATCACAGTCTAAATCGCCATCAGCATTATACCTTGCCTATGCCTATACTACCGAGACCGAGACTGAGACTGGACTGAGACCAACGAATATTATACGAGAACACGCAGAGTGTGCGAGACCAAACGAATCCCGAATACAAATTGTTGTCGACATACACAAATCCCTCATGACCACCGACACCAGGTACCTGCCTGCGCACCGCACCGCACCACTTCGATTCAGCTCCATCGCGTATCTGAGCTGAATAGAAATGTCGATCATCACCTGCTCCACATTTTGTGTTGCCCGAAGAGGGTTGGCAGCGGAGGGCGGCGGCGGCGGGCGTCCGTGTCGTCGTCGTATAGTTGGCCGGCGCTACATTGTGATGATGTCGTCGGTCGGCCAAGTAATTACTTGCACGCATCACGTAACGTAACGTTTCATTAGTCCCGTAGTAAGGTGCCAAGACCTGGAGAACCTGATAGAGACGCAGCAAGTAGCACCAAGCACCTTCCCAGCTATGCTGATGCTTGTCTGCGTCTGCCTCAAAACTTGACCCAGATGTTTGAATAGTTCCCGGCCGAGACTCATTAGAGCTTCCACCCTTAGGGGATCTATTGTTGTCGGTTGAGGTTGTGTGTTTGAATATGGGTATGGTTATGGGCATGGGCATGCAGTTTACCCACCAACATCACCCTCCATAAATAGAAACCGGCGGCGGTGGCGGCGGCGAAGGCAGTAGCGGTGGTGATGGCGTCCAGATGGAACGTGATGGACAGACTTGTAACTGGCAGTGCACGAACGTGATCTCTCAGACCGATTCCATTCATAAATTGACGCAAAGCATTTTTGCTGCTGCAAAATTCGTGATTTGCAAGAAGAACAGCAGCGCGCGTATACCCACATCCGTTCGTACGCTGTCGCCGTAGTCGTAACTCGTAAATCCAACATGGACGTCAAGGTCCATGTAGAACGAACGATTGAACGAAAGTTGGTGTTGTTCTTGTTATTGTTGTTATTAGATATTCTTTTTCCTCCTGAATCTGGATGGAGTTGGAGTTGAATTCTCTTTTCGTTTAGCAGTTAGCCCCTTAACACGTGCGACGACGTTCTGCCCATTTAAACCCTCTAAAACATCGGATAGGGCTTTTGTCCTTTCTCTTTGGCATCATCGTTTTTTAGGGTTACGAAAAGATGAATCTACGTGCAAAGCATTTGTTTTGGGGGGTGCTGTGTTGTTCTGCGGTGGAGATGGATTTGGATTCTACAATTTGTTCGATAATATTGAAAAGTTATTTCAATCTGGCTTCTGAGTATCTAAAATAATTCAAAGCCCTCCCCCCAACACACACATAAGAACCAAACGCACAAACACATCCAAAACTTGACAATAAATGGCATGGGGCTCATTTAAAACGCAAATCTTGTTCGCATCGAAGAACGTTTTCAATCTAGTTTTTTTTTTTTTTGTATCTTTTTCATTCGAATACGTGGATACATGCGTGTTCCAGAAGAAGTTAGTATTAAGTTTTTGAGGTAGACCCAAGACCAGACATAGATAACGTAACATGTGGTGAGTAATTGGAATCCTTATTTAGGTTTATTTAGCGAACGCACTGAAACTAGTAATATTTCGGTTTAACAATATTTGCGTATTTTGCATGCGAGATGCGATTTGTTTTTTGTGACGTGAGGTAAACATCAAGACCTGACTGAAAAGGAGATTTAAACTTGGATTTTACTTTTTTGATGTTTATGCTACAAAGCACATAGGTTTTTGTTTTAAAGGACACGTAGCTTTAGTATGACAGTCGACAGCTGGAAAACTCTATTTACTAGTTTGGGAAAGAAAGGGAAGGGGTAGTTTGTGGTGTTCAGCCTGGACAGCCATTGCAGGGGGAGCTTATAATAGTGCTTAATCAGGTATGCAGCGGAAAATCTCAAGAAAACAGCTTATATCACAGAAAAACAAAAATGCAAAGATCACAAAAAACAAGGTTATAGGTAATAGAAATATAAAAAAGTACGTATACGCCTCAGTGTACCTTTTAGCCTCATAGAGTTAACAAATTGTATTTAGAGATATTTTTTTAAATGCTGATTTCAATAAAAATGTAATAATATCGTTTTATGGTCATAAGAAGAAACAACATAAGTCAATTTTTATACAGTCTTTCAGGATAAGAGTTTAAAAGTTAATGTTGTTTTTTCTGCTGCACTTTCGTAAATTGTTCCTTATTAATTTGAATTATCTCGCATTTTTTTTTTAAGTTTGATAATTAGAGTTGCACACAATTACGCTGTGCCGGATAGTATTGCCCCTATTGTTCTGAAGAGGTGTTCTTCAACGCTGGCAAGACCACTGCGTAAGCTTTTCCATTTTTAATACTCTACAGAAAAATGCCTAAAAAAAAGAATCATCCTCCCCCTCTGACTATCATTTCTACTTTCCAAGGTCATGGAAACACTGAATAATTATCATTTTAAGAAATATCTTGTGGAACGGAAGCTTCTTAATTTTTTTTTTTTTTTTTTTTTTTTATATCCGATGGAAATCTTCAAAAGACACTCGGTAAGAATCGGTACCGAGTAGTGTGGGACTCTTACCGCACTAAAACCACCGGTGAATCAGGACCAATCTATGAAAGATCGACAAATGATTTTTATTTCTTAATTTTTAAAATCGCATTGGGGGAAGTTTAAGGTTATAACACTTTCCCGTAGCTTTTAGCCCATCAGCTCATGAGGCTTGGTTCTTCTTAATCTCCGAACATTGTCTCGTACATTTAATACGGTCTCCATTTCAGAGTTAGTATGACTTTGCAGCCGCTTATTGTGTGATACAGCGTGTTTCTTAACCACTTCTGTAACCATTTCAATTTGAAGGTCACGATGTAGATCGCTATTTCTTATATACCAAGGGGCATTTATTATTCCACGAAGGACCTTGCTTTGGAATTTTTGGATGGGTTCAGCATTTGTTTTCTTTGTACAGCCCCATAGTTGGATGCCATATGTCCAAACGGGTTTCAATACTTGCTTATATAACATTAGTTTGTTCTGGATAGATAGGTCAGAGTTCTTTCCTATTAACCAGTACATTTTTCTGTACTTCAAGTTTAGTTCTTCTCTTTTCTTTTTGATGTGTTCTTTCCATTTAAGCTTTGCATCCAAATTCATTCCAAGGTATTTGGCGGTATTGGAGTAAGGTACTTCTGTACTGTTTATACAAATTGGAACATTGTTTATGTTTTTGTTTGTAAAGTTTATATGCGTCGATTTTGTTTCGTTTAATTTGATACGCCATTTGTGCGTCCAATCACTAACTTTATCGACTGCATTTTGCAATTTTTGTGTAGCCTTCGTAACGGATTTATCTGGCACCAATATTGCAGTATCATCAGCAAAGGTGGCCATGATAGCGTTGATGTCCACTGGAATATCCCTTGTATATAACAGATACAGGGTTGGTCCTAGGACACTTCCTTGTGGTACACCGGCTTCAATTTTCTTAAGTTCCGAGTAATTTTGGTCGTACCGTACTCTAAAGAGTCGGTTCGTAATGTACGATTTCAGTATTTCGTAGTACTGCCTGGGGAAGTCCCTATGCAGTTTGTACTCAAGTCCCAAGTGCCAAACCTTGTCAAAAGCTTGAGCAACATCTAAGAATACAGACGAGCATACTTGTTTTTCTTCAAGTGCCTTTTCCACAACATCCGTAATTCGATGCACTTGGTCTATCGTGGAATGTTTATTTCTAAATCCAAACTGATGGCTCGGAATTAGTCTTCTTTCTTCAATTATTTTGTTAAGCCTTTTAAGTAGCAGTTTTTCAAAAACTTTTGCCATGATTGGTATAAGCGATATTGGTCTGTAAGATGTAACTTCTGTTGGTGGCTTACCTTGTTTAGGTATAACAATGACTTCCGCAATTTTCCAATGATGTGGCACATATCTTAGTTTAAGGCATGCGTTTATTATAAATTGGAGTTTCTTGAAGGCTATAAGAGGCATTTCTTTCAGAACCTGAGCAGTTATAAGATCGTACCCTGGTGATTTTTTGTTTGACAGCTTATGTTGACACATGCTTCTTACTTCTTTGAGCGTGACAAAAGGTATTTCACATTCGTCGTTTCTGTCAACAAACTGTAAGGGATCTGTAGCTGTGCTTGCTGGGAATGGCTTGAAAACATTCGCGAGATGTTCAGCAAAGAGATCAGCCTTTTGTTTCGGGTTTCCGATCCATTTACCATCTTGAGATTTTATCGGCGGGTTTTGTGTCTGAGGTCTTTTTAGGCGCTTAGTTGCTTTCCATAAGGAGTATTCTGTAGAAGCATCCGTCGTCAGACTTTTCAGGAATCTACTTAGTGAATCATTTTTAAACTCACAGATTCTTTTTTTTAATTCGTTGTTAAGACGGTTAAAAACTACCTTATCATCTGGGAATCTCGTGGATTGCCATTTTCTTCTAGCTCTTCTTTTTTCCAATATCAACTCCTTTATTTCGATAGGATATTTTATTTCTTTTTCTCTCGCATTCGAAATAGTTTGAGTACTTTCTTCTGCAGCCTGCTGCACATCAGCAATAAATTGTTCTACTTCATGATCAATTTGTTCAATTGTTTGCATAGGGGATCTTAGGTTTATAAAATTTTCAAGTTTGTCTCTGAATTCGTTCCAGTTTGTTCTGTTATTCACGAGCTTGGGATTACTTTTTTCTATTATTTCTGTTTCGCTCAGTGATAAAATTACTGGAGTATGATCTGATGATAAATCATAATTACCTTCGACACTTATATGATTTCGTTTAATACCTTTAACTACGAAAAAGTCTATAAGGTCTGGTATTTTGTTAGTATCAGATGGCCAATATGTTGGCGAACCAGAAGAATAAAATTCGCAGTTGTATTTTCGGCCTGCTTGGTATAGCCGTTTACCTTTTGTTGTTATGAGCCTAGATCCCCATTGGGTGTGTTTAGCATTGAAGTCGCCACCAACAAGGAAGTTATGTCCTAACAAATGTAGGAGTTCTGCATAGTCTTCTTCAGTTGGAGGGCGCCTCGGAGGGCAGTATATAGCTGCTATTTTGAATTCTTTCTTTTTTATACCAATACTAATTGTTGTTACTTGCATGTTTTCTTTAGTAAACTTTGGTTCTTCAAAGTGTGTTAAGCACTTTTTTATAAGTATTGCTGATCCTCCCCTAGCTTTGTCAGCTGGGTGCGGAGCGTGATAACATGTATAGTTTGGTAATTTATTATCAAGATTTTGTTCAATAGCGAGGTGGGTTTCGGACACCAAACAAATGTCTATATGCTCTATGTCTAAAAAGATGTTTAGTTCTGATACATGCTGTAAGAGACCGTTTGCATTCCATGTTGCGATTTTGAGTGTTCTGTCCATCATTGTTTTTTAAGAGCGACTTCTTCGCTTAGCTGTTTTATGTTTAAATCTTGTTGGTCAATCCTTTTCAGGATGAGTTCCAGCATTTCTTTTATAGAAGTTTCCTCATTCTTCCGCACATTTTTTACAATCTGGGAATAGGATTTATTTTCATCACTTTTGCTTAGTGCAATTGCTTTTCCCGGTTGATTTTTAGTAATGTTATCGACCGTTACTTTTTTGCTTTCAACTACTGGTTTTGTGTTGGTTGAGTTTCTAAACTTATTCCCAGTTTTGTTTTTTCTTTTTGTGTCTTGGAACTTTTTTGCTACTGGACATCCTCTGTAACTTGCAGGATGATTGCCTTGACAATTAACACATTTCGCTTTCTGTTCTCTGCCCATGGGACAGTTTTTGGTTGCATGTCTGCCTTCACATTTAACACAAGCGAACTCGCGATTGCAGTATTTTTGTGTATGCCCAAAGGCTTGACAGCGCTTACATTGTGGAACACTTTTCGACTTTCGCAGTGGTTCAATTTTGACAACTATGCCCATAATTGATTTAATACTGTAAATCTTATCGAGACTTTCTTTATTTTCAAACGTGAGCATAAACAAAGGTAGAGATCTCTTTTTTGTCGTTGATACCCCAGTGGAGTCTTTTACTATCTCATTTTTAATAAGATTATTGGCATCGAGAGCTTGAAGCTTCTTAATGACCGACAGTGTTGCTTTGGTCTACTGGTGATCTCATAGTTTATCTCACCGAACAGTGGAACAAATTTTCGAATCGACATCGCTTTGGAGGAATTAAGATTATTGCACTTGATATTTCAAAGGCATTTAATAGAGTTTGGCACCAAGCTGTCTTATCGAAAATGAGTGCTTTTGGTATTGACGAATCCCTTCCTCGTTAGATTAGAAATATAAATTGTATTGGATAGTTTCATGTCTGAAATTCATAAATAAAATGCTGGGGTTCCTCAGGGCTCCGATTTGTCTCCGACTCTCTTCCTCATATTCATAAACGATTTCTTTTCTGCCACTTCTAATCCATTGAACTGTTTCGCTGACGACAGTACCCTCAGTTTTTTATATTCGTTTATAGATTCACATCCTTGTTTTTTGGATGTGGAACTTTAACAGCAGCGTATGATAAGCTCATTAACTTTAAAAACTCAATACTGTCTTTTGTCGTTTAAGCGTAACCCACCTCCGATGCTGCTATTATGAGCTGCACTTGCAACCAGGAAACTAATCAACTTTCAGTACTCGGTATTTGTATCACAGATCACCTCTTATTGAATCACTATATTGCCAAAAATACTGCTAGGTGCTTAGGATTTCTCCGAACGGTTCAAGAAATGTTTCACACCTTCTAATCTGGTTGTAATTTACAAAGCCTTCATTCATCCAAAACTTGAATATAACCTAAATATTTGGGCAAGTGCGCTTAAAAAAAGGGTGTATGTATTTTAGACAAGATTCAAAAAAGTGCTTAAAAATGGTAGGCGATAGAACTATAACCGAAACAATAACTTCACTGGAACACCACCGCAACGTTTCATGCCTTTCTTTGTTCCACCGATATTTTTATAAACTGTGTTCTGTCGAACTAGCCAGTTGCATTCCCCCCTTAAACAATTCAGGAATGTACATCAATTTAACCTTGAGCTCAATTTCGGATGTTCAAAACTTTAAGACCAATGTGCATCGGTATCTACTCTTTAATCCTCCCCTATTTTCCTGAAGCTCGCACTGTGTTTATAGTTCAAACATGTTAAATGTAATAATAACCCCTTGAGTTCCCGTTAATTATTAACAAAAAAAGAAGACGATTATGATGATGACAGCATACACCCTCATTGACCACTAAACCCAATTTCTCCGCTTCTGTCACAATGCTCGAAAAATCTCCACTGACTTCACTCTTAATTCAATTATATAAAACTTATGCTTAGGAAAATATATTATTTAAATATGTTTTGTAAAAAAGCAGCCCTAGTTTTAATTAAAAAAAAAATAAGTTCAAAACAAAAAAATAAAAAATCACAATTCACAATTCATTCATCAAAAAATATAGGACTAGGAAGAAGAATCTTTATCCGTGTCACAGTTGAGGCATACGTATACACAAAGAGATCTTTGTACGCACTTGGTGGGGGCAATGTTCCCCTGGCAAGCTTTCAGAAAATGCCCCACAATAAACGAGATACAAACTTTGTTGGTCATCATCATCTTCTAATGGAGAGGCTACCTACCTTTTTCTTCAACTGTTATTTTTGTTTTTTCCTAGGCCCCTTTTTAGCTGCGTTCTTGGTTCTTTTTTTGGCCAGAACTTTGTTTCTTTCCTCCAAAATGGCTGCTTTCTCGGGTATATTCGTCAAAATTGCCGTTTTTCTAACCATACGAGTTATATTTTTTTTCGCTGCCCTGCCTTTAGTAAAGGCCTTATATGATCGGGTGGGAAATTATTTATTTGTAGTTCGAATCCGGATGGTCCCGGTGAACATGTAGGTATCGGAACAGGGTCCAATGATAAAACAGGTTCAGTAACTGAAGACTTTGCCACTGCAGGTAATGTTTGGTCAGGTTGCTCCTCGTAAATGGCTCCTCCTGTTTCAGCTTGTTGTTCCACACAAGGAAGTGTGTTATCAGATTCTGTTGGATTTGGCCGATCAGTTACAAACGCCGACAAAAATCATGATCCTGAAAAATGTATTCGTTCAGGGGAACGATTCCAGTCTTCTTAAATCCATTTTGTATGTTTGTCGGATTCAGGGCTAAGGGCAGAGCTTTGCTTACGATTGACGGAATATCATGCACTGTCATTGCTTTCCGGAGTTATTTCGCATCCAGGCATCTTGAGCGATCACAACGATCAGTAAAAGAAGAGTCGAGGGGTAAGTTTTAACATGTTACTATTTACCCCGCAAAAACGTTACAACTTGCCTCACCATGAAATTTCGCACAAAGAAATTAATATACAATAAACCGAATATCATACATATATGAGATATACATACAAAAACAACAAAAACTATGATGGATGTTTAAAAAAACAACCACCACGCTATCTCTTCTGTGTGAACAGGAAGTCCAGAAATACAAACAAAAAAAAAAGTTAGAAACCTGCTGTTTTTTGGGACCACACACAGAACTTTTCTCGTTGACGTCCAATTGACAACTGTAGTAGTGACGCTGATAGACATGGAAAGGATGCACATTTTTCTCCTTCACTTTAAGGGGAACCCTATTTTTTTTAGCTGTTACTTCTTACCCCTGTTACTTTAAGCCCCACTCTCCCCTACATGGGTTTTATCCAAGATTCGACGTAGTGTAAATATTTGGTCTAAAGTGGACGTTCCTGGTCTGAAGCCATACTGATATGGACCAATCAGGTCGTTGACGAACGGTTTCAGACATTCACATTATACGGCACAATAGATCTTATGTACAATGTTTAGGAGGCTGGTTTCTTTTGCAGTTGGCGTTATTTAAATTTAAGTGTAAACCATCAAATAAAAGTGTCCAGAACTATCCTATTCTTAAATTATACCAAACTACATATTTTAGTATGATAAATTTGCACTTTATCCATTTGTAAAACTATAAGACAAAAAGCCAATTAAGTGATCTTAAGGGACTTTGGATATCAATTATAATAAAAGAAATTAAATTCAATATTTAAACATCAGATTTTAACTTTCTCAGTCTAAGTGTAGTTCAGTGTTTCCAAGTTTTATGATAAAATAATGTGATAAGTCCGCTCATGGCATTTGTTATTTATGTGTACCCTAGTTTTGACTCAAGGAAACTTATATATTCATATAAATCAGCTTTTGGGTGTTTTTAGACTATTTTAAAATTGACTTGAATGATTAATAGATGTATATCATTTTCTGAAAAACAACAAAAAAGATGTTCCAAATGATGCTTAAAACTCGGTTAGAAAATCTATGTATGGCCCTCTTCTTTTTCACCTGCTCCCAGTTTTAAAAGTAAATAAACATGGATTTAAAGGTAGGTGGATGAAAATGAACAAGAGTAGATTTTATAGGGTACCCACATATGCGTCGCCACTGCCTATTCAATAAAAGAGAAAAAAAACATGTGAAATGCAAATCGGGTTTGTTAGTCATATCATAACATCAACATTCCACTCGATTACATTGATTGTCACTCAATAATAATAAGATCCTTATTAATATAATTAAACCAATAGAAAAATAAAATTATTTTGAATATGAAATTCAACGTATAGAAGTAAGATAGAATATAAGTAGGTATAACAGTTAAGAAAGTAGTATTTAAGGAATGAATTCAATTAAAATACAACAGAGTCAAAAGAATATTCATATTGATCTTTTACTTTCAATCTTTCGGCAAGCTAACCCGCCCTAACATTTTAGCGTGGTGCGCTTACACCAACAATAAGGCAATAGCTTTTAACACACTTCATGGCGATCCTACGAAATTCCTAATGTCACAGTACAGAAATGGGAAAAATACCTTGAAGAATTAAAAAACAAGGTCGAATACATCCACGAAGGGTCAACCTCGCCGGTAAAATATACACCGTCATTTAAAACTGCTTGACCCAAACCCATTACCATCCTTCAATACCAACAAAGGCAACAAGAACAAGATCTGATACCAATAAGAGAAGAATAACATGCTGTAACACTAAAACCAAGACGAAACCGAATCCGTTGAGGAAAACAACAACGGGCTCGAAGAGAATACGCTGATCTCCACCGTTTCATAACAATCACCACAGAAAAAAGTCAAACATTTTTGTTAATCAACAAAGTTAAAAAATTTTAAAAATATTAAGGGAAAAAGGCAGAGCAAACCCGAAACAATAGTGAACAACAAAAATGTCCAAGAACATCTAAACATGCCAATAATACCAGAATCAGTGACTACAGCAGCAATCACCATCACCAACCTCTACTCAGCTTACAAAATTAACAAATATTTTAAAAAATATGTACACAAACAAAACTTTATCATTACAAATTTATAAATCAAATGTATAAATTATAGAAATAAATTACACATAAAAACAAATTTTGTTATCAATTCAAATTTTCCAGGCAGCTAAATGGAAGAAATAAAGAAGGATTTAGAAACAATTTTGGCAAATATAAAAAGAATTCAGGAAAATAATATATTAAATAGAAACGATTAAAGAAAAAGATAGAATAATAGAAAATCATATAGAAAAATTTAGAAATATTGTAGATAGCCAAGACGAAGAATCAAATATAGCTTGCAATCAGTGATGGGACTTCTACCACTTAAGTGGTATTTCTACCACTTTGTTTTGTTTCTGAAATTCTACCACCTCCAACTCAAAAAATACCACCTTTTACCATTCGCTGGTTATAAAATTTTGTTTCTATTATATCATTGTTTAGTGCTGTTTTGAAATATTGAAAAATCGTTGAGGGACCTATATTTTTACTCCTGTCATAGATCAAAAAACAAAAAGATTTCATAAACTTTCAGAAGGCACTTGGTGTCGATGAACATCAAATTTTAAAAGTTTGTCAAACCCGATGGCTTTGTTTAGAAATGGTATGTAGAGCAATGGAATCCCTTATTTGATTTTTTTCATTTTAAGTTCATTTGAAGAACCTAATCCCAAGTCTACCAGTATTTTCAATTCTCTAAAAAATACAAAAAAAAAATTCTTGAATTTTATTGCCTCAAATTTAATAATAATTAACGACTTGAACAGAATTTTTCAATCTGAGGCAACACAAATCCACCTCTTAGTCGAAAGTATGAAATCTTTTATGTTGAACATAATGAAAAATTTTAGAAAAATTTTGCATGCTCTCAAATGTATTTTGGGTTACATTATGAAGAATATATATTAGAAAATGAAATTGATGAAAATAAAATCATGGAACTAGGAAAAGTTATGTGCAGCTATTATGTTGAGTTATGTGCACAAATTCAACAACGATTTATTTTTTGCAATGATAAAGTTAATGTATTTAAATAATTAGATCCAAAAGTAATTGCTGGAACAATGCCAATAGTCATATTTTCTGGTAGACGCTGCAAGCATTAAACTGCTCAATGTTGAATGGAGAAAACTCATAGGCGAGTTTAAAATAATAGAATGTTTCAAGAATGATGACGTTGTACAACAGCGGATTTTTCTTAAACATTTGAAAGACGGTATGGGAGATTTAATTTTCGAAAACCTTTCATTGTACATGTTACAACTTTGTTGTTTACCACATAGTAGCGCAGCAACTGAACGTTAATTTTCACAACTCAAAACTATCAAAAAAGATAAAAGAAACAAATTGAACACAACTGTAGGTACTCATCATTTTAGCTGCAAGAGAAACTTTGGGCAACGGGAACATTTTGATCCCCCAGAGGTGTTGGTTAAATATGCTTTAAATACCAATTCAAAGATGGTTCTTATATAAAATAATTGTTGTATCGGTTGTGAGCAAGATATGTGATTATAAAACTTATTTGAATGGACTGATTTTGTTTACCACCTTTTACCACCTTTTTTCAATAGTCAATAGGAGACAAATAGTGAAAATTTCAGACTATTCATCGAAAATAATAAAGGTTTCATCGGGTGTTCCTCAAGGAAGCCATCTTGGCACTTTGTTATTTTTAGTTTATGTGAATGATTTACCGTTATTGTTGCAATATGCAACGTGTTTGTTATTTGCTCTTGATTTCAAACTTTTTTTTTTACAGTGAAATCCATAAATGATTGCCTTAATATCCAAAGCGATCTAAATAAAATAGTAGATTGGTGCAAACAAAATTGTCATGTACTTAATACTAAAAAATGTACTATTTTTTCGTTTTCTAGGTCAAGAACCTCTATTTTTTATGACTATGATATTTCAAACATTGCATTGGAAAGACGATATGAAGTAAAAGATCTTGGTGTTGTTTTTGATGAAAATCTTAATTTTTCCCTTAATGTAGATTTTGTAGTGGCAAAGGCAAACTCAATGCTCGGTTTCCTAAAAAGAAATTGCTTAGAGTTTTCTAATCCTTACGCAATTAAAGCAGTTTATACTTCTCTTGTCCGTCCACATTTGGAATACGCTTCAGTGGTATGGGATCCTTTTTACACAGTTTCAAAAGATCGAATTGAAAAAGTTCAAAAATCTTTCACTAGATTTATGGTTCGACAATTAAAATGGAATTTACCGGAAATGCCATCTTACTCCACTAGATGTGCTCTGATTAGTCTATCTACGCTGAGAAATCGGCGCCTTGTAAATTGTGTGATGTTTGTATATGCTATATTTGTTATATCTATTTTGCTAAATCTTTTAAATATCTATGTTCCAGGAAGAAATATCCGATCAAGACATTTGTTTTATATCCCCTTGCATAGATAAAATTACGGTTGTAATGAACCATTCACAAGATGTATGAAATTTAATTTAGATGCACTGCGGGCCATAACGATAGAAGCAGGCATTTTTGAGAAGTAAAATCGATATTTCTCCCGTTAAATGGTGGATTAGAAAAAAACAACTATAGTAAATGAAAGACTAACAACAAAATGTAAAATTTGGGAATATTAGAGAATTAGCTAACGGATCTTTTATGACAAATTGTCAATTGAGTCGAAAATATGCGAAAATAAATCGGGTCATAAGATTAGAAGCAGTGAACATATAAACGTTGTCTTGTGAAGTGAATTCATTTTATTTTCGGTATAAACGGTGCATTTCATAAATTAATTGTTGTTTGACAGTGGAGGAAATGGCAAGAATAGATGTTTATTACTCTGAAGGTCTTTCATGCCGTGCATGAAAAGTGATCATTGTGTCAGCAACTTTTTAAAAAATCCATCGTCGTATCTATAAAATTATACAGGAAACACTTCCTCTGCCTTAACACTTCGCGAAACGCGAAATATACTTAGAATAGCGTCAAATTCATCTTTATCGGCAGCTAAAATTAGGGATAAAGCTAATGTTAACTCTAGAAAGATAACCATATTTCATAGACCATAAGTGATACACATTATTTATACGTCGATTCGACGTAGGTTATCTTTCTAGGGTTAAGGCCAGCTTATCGACTTTCAAACGCACGATCCGCAATGCTAAACGCAAAAATCGCCTGAAGCTTAAAAAAACCAGCACTTAATACAAGAAAAAAGCAACGCTTGTGTTTTGCGAAAGATTACATGAGCTTGGATGTGCAGAATTCAATGACTACAAATGATTTCCGGAAGGTTATTTTTTCCGACGAAAACAAATTTAAAATTTAAAAAATTAAAATTTAATTTAGATGGGTCAGATGGTTAAAATTATTATTTCTATGACATGACGAAAGATCAGCGGTTTTTAAACCGTCACCATAGCAGAGAAGGAGGCGTTATGGTCTGGGGCTCAATTTCGTTTTATGCCACTATAAGCTTGGAAAAACCTACAAAACCTTGCTGGAATCAGTATTCCCCAAAATTACCAAGCTTTTTGGACCAATTTCATTGATTTTTCAGCAGGACAACGCTCCGATACACACAGCCCGAGAGGTAAAATCCTTCATTGCAAACCAAAACATCTACTTGCTGCCTTGGCCACCAAGGGCTTGCTTAAACGTAAGGTGTATGAGGGAGGGAAGCAATACGATGACAAGGAAGCGCTTATTCATATTATCAAATTGGCCTGGAGTGAGATTTCACTGGACTACTTGGAATCTCTTTATAAATCCCTTAAAGATAGAATTTTTGAAGTTATTTTGAAGGTTGGTGGCAGCACACATTATTAATTATTTAATAAAAACCAAAAAACTTTTAAAAAAAATGAATAACTGCATTTTATTTTCATTTATTTTATATGCTTCTAATCTAATGACCCGGTTTATTTTCGCATTTTCTTGACTTAATTAACAATTTGTCTTAGAAGTTCAGTAAACTTAGTCTTTTCTATACCCAAATGTATGTTGTGTTGTTAACAAAATAGTCTTTCATTAACCATAGTTATTTTTTTTAAACCATTATGTAACGGGAGAAATATCGATTTTACTTATTTAAATTACAATTAAGTGAAAATGTAAATATGAATTAAGTTTATATTAGTTTTAAGCAATCAGTAAGAGAAAACTCGATAGATGAATGAATAAATAAATAAATAAATAAATAAATTTCCACGATTCAAAATACCTTATCTAATTTTAGTCAGCGAAATCTTTCAGTGACATCATTTAGGATTAAATTACTCAAAACTATAGCTGATTTAAATAATCTACAGATAAAATAACTTGGCAACAGCGCTACAAGTGAAGAAAAAGCTGTCATAAAGAAAATGAACGATATTTATAGTTTAAATATCTTCAAAAATGGTCTTAACGAAAACATAAAGCAAATCGTTTTTGCATCATCTCAACCTCAAATATTAACAGAAGCAGCAAACTTAGCAATAGAATTAGAAAAACAAAATTCTAACGCACTCATGTAGGTACTACAGGCACAACACATGCAACAGACCAAATAGACAAAACTTCAACCCAGACGCCAATGACCGCAACCGATTTCAAAGAAACATGAATCAAAATCGTTGTAAAACTCAAAAATAAGATTCTTAGCTTACTTATATTGAAGATGGCTATTGCTAAAAATCAAAGATGACTTAAAGCCGCCGGCTTTGGAATGTTTTTTAGAAGTTATAAATAAGGTGATTTTATGTTGAGAAATTTATATGTAGGTACAATATGCATACAAGACTCGTTTGTTCCTTACTTTAACGGTCACTTTGTGGCTGAATCAAATGTTGGTCTAAGATATTGTAGCTAATTAAATTTGTTTTTTTTTTTTTATTGCAAAAGCACCCAAACATAAAGTGTGTTGACATATAAATGCAACTTTTTTAAATGCCTCTAAATCGCAAATTTTTTAATATTTCAAAAAGCTTCCGGGTTACAAAATGGAATAAAAAAAATCGCACCTAAACTAATTTTTTGCGCAAAAGATAGCATTTAAAAAAGACTTCAATCAAGGTGAGTTTTTGAATTTTTCACATACTTATAAAGTCATGCTTTGAATTTTAACCAAACAATAGAACATCAGTTAAATAATTAGATCGAATCGAAAAAAATGGACAAACGCCGATTTATTAGGATCTCTCCATAATCAAAATGCTATCATGATTGCCACCTGAATTTCTCTTACAACAAAACAGATTCTAGCTTCTTGTCCTATCAAACCATAAAGTAAAATGAACTCAAGCGAAACATCTTATAAAACATTCTTCAAACCTCCATCAAAAATCCACTCGAACCTTCAATTTAACTCAAGTCTTGCAGTGTGCAAGGAGAAGAACAGAAAATAATAAACTTAAAATTATTTATTACTCGTCCACGGGCATCAGTTTTATTACTGCCACTGACGTTGCCTCATAATTCTACTTATAATTCTGCCTCCGTCTCGCGCGACGGTGATCATCCGTTCGGGATCATTGTCATTTCATTTCCGTGAGCATTTCAACCTCAAACGCAAGTGGACATTATCTGTATACTTTTTTTCCACTGAAACCATCATCAGCTACACTAAGAGCGGGTGTTATACCTGCTCTCCTTGTTGATATACTCTTTTTCCTACCCTATAGCTACGGCGTTTATGTAAGCATACTGACCATTTTAACCAATGCCCAAAAAATCTGGATATTTACGACCTGTCTGCACATCCAGTGCGTCCTGTTGGCTGACGATGATGGTGTGGTGCTGAGTCCAGAGTGCTGGTGCATCAGCTTCAGCAGTCAGCGGAAAAAGGCCATATCGTACATCATGATGAAACTTATGGCCTGATTGGTGGTTATGATAAAATTTTTTATTTAATGCTTTGGTTTATAGTTTTTCTTTTTTATTTTTCTGAATTTTGGAAAAATGTATAACAACAATTTGACTCCCTCCCAATTTATAAAAATTAAATGGAACTCAAAAAATGTCAACACACACAGAACGGGTAATGATTATGATATTTTGAAACTGATATCTTATCTACTTCCCTAAACACTTATCTAGGTACCTTTTTTTATAGCTTCCTCTCGTGCCAACTAAAGTCATAGAAAAAGAGATGCCTCTTTTATCTATTTCTTTCATAGAAGAAAGTGGAGAAGGTAAGTTAGTTACATTATTTAGGATAGTCAAAATGTTTTGACAATGGCTAGATAGTATTTTGAGTTTTCTAAGCTGTCTATCTTTGACACCAGCCCACCAATCTTAGACCCAGTCAAATTTGGCAAAATCCACAAGATATTGAACAAGATCTAACTTCAAAACATCCGTAGTTTAAAATGATCTCTAATTCGTTCAAGTAGTAAATAGCCCAAAGTAAATGCGTCGGAAGATACATCTTTTAAGTATATTTCTGTCTGTTTTTTTACTTAGATAAATTATTATTTTTTGTGGATAATGTTTACATTGATTTTGTAGTAACCTTACCGAAATGATCGAAGTTATTAAAAACACGCAAAAAAATGAATAATCCAAAATATTTGAGATACCACAGAAGTATCAACGAGTGTTTTTTTAGACGTGTAGTTTTGAATCTGATGGCAAATACTTTTTGGAAGTTATTATTCTTGACAGCTACCACTTGCTTTTGCCATTTAATAGCGAATATACTTACTCCGGAACAACGTTGGTAAATTGTACAAATTTGCTACCGAAATGACGCACTGTGTTATGCATACAATTTTCGTTCGACATCGCCCACCACGGCCGGTAATTCGACAAACCATGGTTCGGTTTTGAACCCCAATTACTCGGTTGATACTTCGCGCCCTACAGTGAGCATGGAAAAAGCTATTACTGTGCCTATCTACTTTATTATCCTGATTTTCATACAACAATTTTGTTGCTATGAAGCTTATTTTTGTTTGATTGTCGTTTCTGGAGTGATCATAACCCAGAAGTCATTGTTAACATGCCCCCGTTGCATCCTCAAAAAGTCACTGTGCTTTATGGGCAGAGGGCATCATTGGTCCATATTTCTTCAGAAATTAAGCCATACAGTTAATGAGGAACGCTATAGAGCTTATAGAGAGATTAATGACTTTTATATGCCTGAAGTGGAGGAAGTTGAAGCTTTGGTTGAAACAAGGCAGGGCTACAACAGACGATATAAGAAACTTATTGAAGATATCTTTTGTTGAGAGCCCTATCTCCCATATTGAGCCGGTGGCGTGGCCTTTAAGATCGTGTAATTCAATACCGCTTGAAAAAAAAATATAAATGTCTTTCCCTAATTGTTGAAAAAAAGCTTGATTGGGGTTTTCAGCTGTAATTTATTCGGGTCAGCAGTGGTGGCCTCTTACCTTTAGGTTAAGTGGGCACCACTTACATAAATATAATGACAAACCTTTATTTTTATAATGAAAGTAATATCTTGGCCATAACATTTATTTATATGAGTTTTATTTCTTCTCCAGTCTTTCCATAGATATTTTCCCAAAATTTTAACGTTTGATAGCTATAGGATGATTTTTTAAAAGCTATAGAAAAGTTTTTCAAAAAAAAAAAACACGTACAATTTAGAAAAATGCATGAAATCTTTATTTGAATCAATAGAAGATTATTTCTTGCAAATTTTAACCTTAAGTGCACCATAAATGGTCCTTCGGCTTAGTCCAATTTTGGCATACTCTTTTCGGCCGGTATCATAAATACGAATAAATGCTTCAATGTTGTCTTCCACAGTCTCAATTGAAGCGGGCTTGTCTGTATATTCATGAGCTTTAGCATAGCTCCACGAAAAATAGTCTAAAGGTGTTAAATCGCACGATCTATGCGGCTAATTGACCGGTCCCGGTGGACCGAAGTTGACCGAAGTGGATCTTCGGTCAACTTTAAAAGAGCCCATTCACCAAAAATTTAACGTAGGTCCTTCGGCTTCAATTCTTGCACCAGCTGTATTTTGAATCAAACCTCAATCCTTCCGCAAAATTGTCGACGTTACTGAGTAACATATGCGCAATTGCTGGGAACGGCGAAAAATCTATAATTGATGGTCATCATTAACACTGGCCGATACAGCTGCGATATTTTCTTCAGTTTGCACTCTACGTAAGCGTGTTGGTGGTTTAATGTCCAAGAATGTAAATTTGAAGCGAAATTTAGTCACAATAGTCTGAATAGCGACTTCAGAGAGTCGAATTAACTGACCATACAATGGAAGCATTTTGATAATAAAATTCATAATTTGCCAGCGTTGTTTGTTTGTAAGACAATTCATGGTTAAATTATAGACCAAACTGAAGATGTTTGACAGTGAAACAAAACACGAAACGTGCGTCAGCTCTTTGCGAAAAAGATAATAGCTAAAAAATAACCCTTTAAAATTAAATATGGTATCAAAGGATGATGCCATTTTTTATAACGGGTTGTCCTTTTTGCGATTTCAAAAGTATAGGACTGGAATTCATCATCCATCGAAGTTAAAATTCTGACATTAACAAAAATGGATCGTTGAACTATTACACAACGCAAACAAATTGTTGAAACCTACAACAAAAATTGGTGATTCGGCCACAGCTACATATCGTGCTTTAAGAGGAGAATATGGTTTACATAATATGCAAGTAATTGGCAAAATTGTTAAGAAATTTGAAGAGACTGGATTCGGATTGGTTACAGATATTGAAGGTTTTTGCATAATCGTTTCGCTCGTACATTTGAAAATATCGCTGCTGCTGTAAAAGTGTCGCCGAAGACCAGAATGTGTCGATTGCTCGTTGTTGTTAGGAATTAGGACTGTTATTCGGCACACTATGGCGTATTTCGCATTTGGATCTACACCTACATCCATATTAAGTCCAGCAAACAGAACAACTGAAGCCAGTTGACTATTCTCAACGTCGTAGTCGTATTTGGGTTTCTAAGAATCTTAAAGTAATAGAGAGGCCATCACATTCCACAAAAAGTCACTTTCTGGTGTGATTCTTGGTCTAGAGGTGTGATTGGACCTTACATCTTCCAAAACGACAAAAGAACGATTGTCACCGTCAATTTGGAGCGTTATGGTCATATGATAACCGATTATCAACTAGTAACTGAGATCATGTGATTTGACCATTGGACTTTTTTTTGTTGGACTAGGTGAAAGATCGTATTTATGCAGGTACACCTTTAACTCTTGAGCATTTAGAACCAAGATTCGTCAAGTTATGGCTGAGACACCGTCGAATATGTGTCAAAAAATGGTCGAAAATTAGCCCAAAAGAAACGATGCTTTCAACAATCCACTTGGTGGTCAAAACGAAATGGCCACAACGGTTTTCATAAAAAATGTTGTTCAGCGATGAAGCTAATTTTTGTTTGAATGACATGTCTCCGTTATAACCGCTGTTTGGTGTGCTATATGGGAATCATTCGTCAATATTTCCTCAAAAATTAAGTCTTATGCAATGTTACAGAAAATAAGGAACGCTATATAGCCATCATTAAAGACCTTTATGTGTCTGAATTGAAGGATGTTAAAGGAGAAGACGGTGGTAAGAAAAGTAAACTTTCGGTGCGCGCACTATCTCGCGTCGTGGGTCTGTGGCGTGCTCTTCAAGATCATGAAATTTAACCCAGCTGGACTATTTTTGTGGAGTAGTATGTGATGTCGCTTATCTACGCAGATTAGATAATGAAAAAGTGGGCGTATCGTCTGAAATTTATTTTAGCCAGCAGCTCGAGTTGGCTAATCACCCGAAATCAAACTCTTATTTTCATAATAAGTTATAAGTATTTCCACCTACATTTCTATAACTATTTACAACTATAACTTAATTATCAAATATTTAACTATCTTAATATATAAAAATTCAGTGTCATATGTATGTTCCCAGTGAACTTTTCACCAAGTCAACCGATTTCGGTGAAAGTTGGCAATTTATGTGTAATTTGGTCTAACTTAAGATATAGAATAGTTTATATTTCCATTAATGGTCTAAATTGTATGCATGTTGCATTAATATATAAAAATCCAGTGTCATTATGTATGTTCCCAGTGAACTCTTCACCAAGTCAACCGATTTCGATGAAAGTTGGCATTTTATGTGTAATTTGGTCTAACTTAAGATATAGGATAGTTTATATTTCGAGTGATGGTCTAAATTGTTTACATATATGTTGCAAATGAAAAATACTTAATATAAAATCTACTGTTCTAATTATATATGATCATTATGTTTTCGGAAATATATTTTGACTTTGAAATAAAACTCAGCTGATCCCAAAGTTACCATCGGTGAGATGGACAAAATATGTAAGTATTGCCAAGCGTTAAAATTTCGCAATGAAACACCTGGCATCCGGAAAAGTTGTATTGCCATTACTTCCTACTCCACCTGAACCTTTAAAATCACTACTTTCTGACATTTCAAATGATTCAAAATTATTTTTGCGTAAGACAAAGTTTAATTCTTGCTTTCAAATGACATCATTTGGAGCATCTAAAATTTGCGATCTCTCATCTGATGGTCGTAATTTTGAAACAACATTTAAAACACAGGGCCAAGTGTACCATAAAATTCGATCATTGATGCCAATGCCAAATGAAGGTACTAAATTTCTCCAAATCTACTTCATGGGCAGTTGTGAAGAACGTGTGCCAACTCGAAAATTATAATTTTATTGAACAAGCAGAAGAGAGAGCAATTGTAGTATTGTTGGAAATATTTTTAGAGAACCGTAATCATCTGGTTCAACTGTTCAAAAGAGTATTACAACAATTGAAAAATGACAATTATGAAATTGTCATCAAAGCTGACAAAGTACCATCAGGAGAGCACGCTGGCAGATTCAATGCGCCAACCGTAGATGAAGTTGCTATTATTATGGTCGGTGATCCAGTTGACAACAGATCTATTAAAATTACACACCGAGATAATACAGTGAGTAGAATTTCAGATATACACCGTTTGTACGACGCATTCCAATACCCATTTATATTCTGGTAAGGACAAGATGAATATCACATCAATATCAAACAATGTGATCCAATCAATGGTAATGAATTAAGTAAAAAAGTTAGTTCAATGAATTACTGCGCGCTTCGATCAATGATTAGATATAATCAGACCAATTATATTCTTCGATATCGTCAGTTGTATGACGAAGAAAAAATGTATAAAATCTGATTATGTTGGCTGTTGATGCTAAACAAAGTGGTTTCTTTTTCTTGGATGCACCAGGTGGAACGGGTAAAACATTTTTAATATCGTTGATCCTTGCGAAAGTACGGTCACAAAAGAAAATTGCATTAGCAATTGCATCATCAGGCATAGCTGCTACTCTGTTAGATGGTGGTCGAACAGCGCATTCTGCTTTTAAGTTACCACTAGATGTCCATAAAAATCCAAATGCTATGTGTAACATTAAGAAAAGGAGTGGAATGGCTACAGTGTTACAAAGGAGTTCAATCATAATTTGGGATGAGTGTACAATGGCTCATAAACATTCACTCGAAGCATTAAATAGAACTTTGCAGGATTTAAACAGTAATGACAGCCTTTTTGGTGGAGCTATTCTATTATTATCTGGTGATTTTCGGCAAACGTTGCCAGTGATTCCTCGCTCTACTTTTGCTGCAGATTTCCAGACAATTTCTGTACTGTTGTTGAAACTAAAAATGATCTGATCGAGAGTGTCTTCCCAGGTATAATAAATAACTATCTAAATCACAATTGGCTCAGTAATCGTGCTATTTTGTCAGCAACAAATGTTGATGTAGATCTAATTAACTACCAGATACAACAATTATTACCAGGCGATATAATTTCGTTTAAGTCAATCGACGCTACTGTCGATGAAGACGAGGCAGTGAAATTTCCAATTGAATTTTTAAATTCTTTAGACATATCAGGAATGCCACCACACAATCTTCGGTTAAAAATCGGATCACCGATTATTCTTCTGCGTAATTTGAACCCCCCTAAACTATGCAACGGTACACGTTTGGTACTCAAACAAATCACCGGAAAAAAGTTTAAAGAAGAAATCGTTCTGTTACCACGCATTCCAATGATACCGTCACATTCTCCAATACCTCTCAAAAGACTGCAATTTCCTATCCGTTTAGCTTTCGCGATGACTATTAACAAATTACAAGGACAAAAATGTCTATTTGCGGCTAAGACTTAGAGAATCCATGTTTCTCTCATGGGCAATTATACGTAGCCTGTTCACGTGTAGGGAGACCATCGAGTTTATTTGTGTTGACAAAAGACAGGCTGACGAAAAATATTGTTCATCGATTGGCACTTCAGTAAACTTTAACTGTGATTTTATTTATGTTAAGCATAGTAAATTAGTGTTCAATATTATCTATTAAATCCTTCCTTAATTACTGAGCCACAGCAACGCGTGGTCGGGTCTGCTAGTTTTATATAAATAAATGAGGATGAAAAATTATACCATACTATGTTTTTTGGTGAGGCGCATACACATATACATCGATTTTTTGCCGAGCTGACACGGGAGCAAGCAACAGAAATTTGTCCGTGGGAAAAACAGAGATTTGTGACAGCAAGGCCTGCAACCTTCAGTGTCTTTCCCTGTGCTTTATTGATAGACATAGCAAAACAAAGCTTTATAAAAAAATGTACTTGTTTAAATTCGAACGGGTATTAATTAGTGACCATCGGTATCCTGTGAATGAAAACGATTTGACCGTGGGCTGAGCCGGCAAGAATTTTAGCTTCAATAACGTTCTTATGCATAGTTACTATCCGTAATCTAGTACCATGGCATAATTTCGGTGCATTTAAATTCCTCATAAGTATTATTGGAGCCCAATTTTCAAGTCTAGTTTATGCGGAAGAAGTCCTGATGTATTCAAAGAATTCAAAAATTCAATTGGAATATCAATAGCATTATCTTGATCAGTCGGATTATCAATAGAAAGATAAGTTTGATGATGGGCCTAAAACATTCAAAGAATTTTACTTTTTATGCTTGTAACAGAATCAATTGCGACTTGCGATTAAACATTAGCTATGAATTCGTGTTGTCCAGTGACGCTAGTTGCAAATGTTGGTTCTATTAGTACTTCACCATCATTATTTAAAATATTTCCATTTGCTATATACAAAAGAGGACGAAAAATTGTGCTGCATTATTATCACCATTCCATCTTAAAAGTTTAACAGAAGTCCACAGCAACGACGATGTTCGCATTTATTTCATCACTTTTTGTACCTCTTGAAACAACTGGCAATGTTTGCCGAAAATCACCAGCGAACAGTATCACAACATATCCCATCGGTTCATCAGCTCTAAAATCTAAAACCTTCAGGCCCATTTTTATTTACCATAGTCGATTCGTCCCACACAATAAACGTCGTTTCTTTAAGCACTTTAGTTAGTGAGCTTTGTTTCGAGGTACTACAAAATGGGCACTCTTGGTTTTGCAAATCTAAAGGCAATTTGAAAGCTGCGTGAGCGGTTTTTCCATTCTGTAGTAATATTGCTGCAACTCCAGATGATGCTACTGCTAATGCAACTTGTCCTTGCATTCTCAGTTTAGCAATCAAAAGATTGATCAAGAACGTTTTTCCAGTTCCGACAGCTGCTTCAAGAAAAAACATTTTACCACTAATCTGCATCACTTTGTCGATTATAGTGTTGTATGCAAGTCGTTTGACGTTTTCGTTCTTTTTCTTGAACGAAAATTGAAAGTTGGTTATCATCATACGTTGTTCCTGAAAGATAATTTCTGTCCTGAAGAAATTGTTTGACATCATTTTTCCTGATATTTCCATATTTCCTTTGTTTTTATTCCATTATTCATTCAAATTTAATATATGACAAAAGATTATCGTGGTTACAAAAAGTTCGCGTAAATGTGATGCAGAGTGAAAAGAGCTGCTTCTGTTAGAGTATCGTCCCAATGTTTTTCATCTTAAAAAAGGCTGAGTGCTTGGCAGGCTCATCGAAAATTAGGATACTCAACGCCATTAACAATTTTTAAATTTTTGTTAAAGTTCGGCCTTAAATGTGATGCAAAAGCATACGCAAGTAATAACATTCTGCGTTGCTTGAGTGAACGGAGTACACAGCTGATTTTTTAACGCAAGGATACTGAGCAACTTGTTCTCCTTGCTTCCTTCTACTAAATGTATCGTTGCTAAATGTATAGTAAGTTGGGACTTCAATGTATAATAATGTTTTAGCAAAATCGTCTCGAGTGCAGAGTTCAAAAAACACAGTTTTTACATTTTCCATTCTCTCATGAGCATTTTTTTCATTGCAATAAACACGCTGAGCATTTTCAAAGTGTACAGCTAGTAGAAAAAGTGACGGAAAACGTTCGTGGATAGAAAAACCAAATATGCGCCAAACGGCTTCGTATGAATTAATATATCTGCCATTTTGGAAAGTTTGAATTTCATCTCGTGATTCTTCTGAAAATGTTGATTGATCGGAAAATGTATTGATATACATTATTGCAAATGCACTGGAGAGCTTTTACTGAACTACAGAGTTCTATGTCTAAGCGATAGACTTGACTCTGAACTTTAAATGAAGGCATAGAATCTCCAAGTCTGATTTCATTGGCAGCGGATGACGTCATTTGCAAAACAAGAATCATGTCAAGAAAATGTTTAGAATCTCGATGAGAATGATTCGAAAGACTTTTTAATGGTTCGGGTAGATTAGCAATTTCTGCCAATAAAACTTTTCCTCCTGAAGAGCAGAGACCTGGTTCTTCTTTAGTCTTTTTGAATAAAAAATAAATAAATTGGGTAGCGTAACAGTCCGTTTGAGAACTAAGGCCTAGTGACTGACAACTCTCAACCATTCCTGTGTGCGAGTACTGTTGTCAGGGATGGAAGGGACCTACAGTTTTTAGCCGAATCCGAACGGCAAATTTGAGAAAGCAATTTTCGTGACAAGAATTACTCTTGGAGAATTTGTCAATTCCTCGCAAGAGGAAGTACCCCTGAAAAAGCTTTAGGTGGCATAGGCAGGGATCAAACCCAATACCTCTCGCATGACAGTCCAACGCACTAACCATCATGCCATGGGTACTACAACGTCTTTTTGAATGCACGACAGAAATTGGACTTGGTATTTGGTTCTTGGTATTTTTGATTTTATATGTTTAGATAACAAATTATTGGCTAACATTATCGGACTTAATTTATACCTAAAAACTGCTCCGGATTATCCTGTTTCATTAAAAAAAATGCATGACAATTGGACAAGAAGTTTGGAAGCCAAACCGTAACAAAGATTTCCTCTTTTAGATAAAGAATTAAGGTAGCAGACGTCGTACGCAGTTTATACTTAACTTTCCCAATATTTATAATATTTTTCTCCGTTGTTAAAATTACAACTTTTAATAAAAAGTGTATAAATTAAGCTTTATAAAACCAATGGTCGCCTTTGTTGGAATTTATTCGAAGTCATTTAATTTTTGTAACCTAATTTTAGTGGACTATATGACGATGTAAAGAAAAAAATTAGAAACTGGTAAAAATTTAATTTAATTTTACTAATAATATGGTTGATCTTGTGTTGCCATCTATAACGTATACCGCTCTGTCAATAAATCTAACTTAAGCTTCAAAATAAAGCTAGACTTAAAAGTACTTATTTTAATTCAAATGTTCTAACCTATCAATTTCAAAAATCACACCAAATCCATCATACAACTCATTTAGCGAACTCTATAATCGGTATGATTATTTTAGTAGAAAAACCTTGTACTTAAATTATTCTTTAAGTATTTTTTCTTTTAATTTAGTTCGTGGAAAAGTCTATGAAGTGCGATGCATAATTTTCCTGCTCAGCATTTATCCCATTTTCGGCGCATGGGAACTCATCTCAAATAGGCATCAATGTAATTGAGATAACTATGAAAAAGTATATTATTACCACTTATGTACATTAAAACCAATTAACAAAAAATTAAATTGTTTTTGCGAACAATATAAAAAGAAGTTTTAATAAATTTGCATAAAAATGTTAAATATTTTGTTCGTTAACTGAAGTGATGGTTAGAGAATTATTTAAACCCATAAAAGGGCTAACATAATTTTTGATATACCTTTTTAACTTAAATCATCGTACAGGTACTTATATTGTCCTTTTATTTTTCCCATCGCAATACATGTAATTGGGTTTATGCCGACGGCAGCAGCAGCATTGGCGGCGTTAAACGTTTTCATGGTTTCTATTTTTGTTTTATGTACTTTTATGTTTTTTTCAAAAAGAGCGGTATGATTTTTTGTATAATGATGTTTTTACCAGATTTAAACAAAAAAATGTTTTATCATTGCGAAATACTCGACATAGTTTGAAAATTACAATCTCAATACTTTTTATTTCCAATGAAATTTGTATGCCTACACAAAAGTCGATCACATTCACATTGCTTCTATAAATTTTACCATCATCAGAGAAACTTGAATGAGTACATTTTTCTTAAAATCTGTATAGCTAGATATTGTTCAGTTCAAACTTAAAGTGCAGTGAAGTTAAAGGACCAAACTCGTTTTGGTATTCAAGAAAACCATTTAAATCCCCGCCATTAAATTACCAACGAATGTGAAAATCAAATTCCAGTGTCGAGTTGAACATTCCCCAATATGCGAACGACCGACGCGACGCAACGAGCAACGATGGTCAATGATGTTGATGAGAGTGTAATTACAGCTCCAAGTACCTATAACTATACCTACCTACTTCGTTACGAGTAAGCAGAGCAAAGACTGGGCCAGCATAAAATATCCTGGAACATATAGCCCTATAGTCTATATAGCCGCAGTGCAGTTAAAGAGAGCAGCGCAGCGCATACAACAGCAAAATATTAATTAATATTCTGGCACCTTACTGTCAGCGGCATGAAGATGGTTGCAATATGGGAAATAAAAATATCTGCACGACAGCATTGGCAGCCATCTAATTTGTCGTTGCAACCAATGCAAGCATTCGATGGTGGAGATGATGCTTCTGTAGCTATTTGGCCTTTAAAAATAGGCTTCCTCGCCTTTGGTATCCTCACTTTCTGATCTCAATTAATTGTGTTCGTTGTTGTAAACTTTAAAAGCATTTTAACTTGCTCTGGATGTGGATGGTTGGTCCTTCTGCCCGATTGGCAAAACAGCGGCACAAAACGCACAAACTCAGAAGTGAATCATGGATGCAGTAGGACATACAGATTAATATAATTAATAACCGGGTTTTCCATTGAACTTCAGATACTTGAAATACTTATTCTGATTTAATTAATTCAGTACATTTAGTGATGATGCTACGCGTCTGATGTTATTTTATTTTTCTGTAGTTATTTGTTTTGTTTTAAGACACAATTGAAGCAGCGACTTGAAGAAGGAAAGAGGACTTGACTTTGTCGTTGTCTTACACCAGAAGCAACTCCTAAAAGTTTTTAAACCGAGCAAAAAGGCAAGAAAAAGAAAACATTAGCTTCTACTAATATATTTCTATATCTACTAATAATTAACAAATCCAATTAGCTATATATTTGTGTTGTTCGTTCTTCTTTAGCATTTAACAATCATCATCATCGAGCTATATACCTAACTTTAGCGGTTGTCCAGATCGTCCGTTGTGTCGTCGTCGCATTGATCGTTTGATACAAAAAGGACTAAAATTTGTACACACTGAGAGAAAAGAAAACTTAAAATTACACCTAGCAGCATTTCAAATGTTACTAAAAAGCTAAATTAGTTGCACAAACATTTTAAGTGAAGTTAATGTATGCTTAAAGAGATTTTGAGTTTTAAACTACTCAAAACAAAATAGGCCCAAACAAATTTATTTTGTATTTTGCCTAAAAAATACTTCATTGGTGAACATCATCCAAGTCCAGCATATTGTAAGGATTGCACGTGGCAACATAAGGGACTTTATTTGCAGTCAACTTCATTCTTTGGGCGTTAATTTTGGCCAAGGCAACAAGTTGGTTTCAAAGTGTCATGCATCAAATTCAGAACTTTACTTCACAAACCTCTACTTTAAATTCATTGTAAAAAACAACCAATAATATTACTGTCTACAAAACACTTCTCAGGCATGCTACAAGACCATCACGATTTGTATTTTGTACTGTAAAGAAATATTGCTTATTTCTTTTCCGAATTGACGACTTACTCTTTTACAGACAAAATTAAATGAAGTTGTGCAGAAATTAATTAAACCATAAAATAACAAAGGTCAGCTTTTAGTTGAAAGAAAAAAACATGATCAAATGTCATTTTGACAGAAGTAGGCTTGACTTGATAGTTAGGGAGATTTTTCTTGACTAACTTTTCAGTCAACTTCCATTAAAGTTGACTAAATTGGAACGCAATATTTTGGCAGCTGGTTTATCAGATAAGAACAAATTGCTTTACTTTTAAGTCCCTTATGCCGTCTGAACCTGCCCAATGTTTTGAACAACAATTTTACCTTTACGAGCAAGTGAAAAGGCAAAAAAGCCGATCGTTAGAAAAAACAATAAATTATTACATTGTTCTTAAGTGTTTCTTTATTTAATATTGTTGTTCTTCATTTCTTCAGGATTTATGTGTTTACAGTGTCGGGTTCTAAACGCCATTTGGATACTGAAAACGCAATTAGAGTGATTAACATGCTGGAGCAAGGAGTGTCTTAAAAGGCTGTTGCAAAATCGCCATGACCAGAAAGAATTCGATCCAAAAGTCAGCAAGAAGACCGGTACATTCGAATAACTGCTGTTCGGGAGCGTACTGTAACCGCCTGGGCTTTACAAAATCAACCTACGGCAGCCAACTGGCTCTCAAGTCAGTGATGAAATATTTGCAATCGGCTCCATAAAGATGGTCAACGTTATAAAGTGGATGCTATTCGGTCAAAACTTAGACGGGTTCATAGGGCAGCGTGATTAAACACCCGTGAGCATTCAAAGTGGATCAAAGTTAACTAGAGGTGTGTACTCTTTATAGACTAATGCAAAATCAAATCAAACAACTACGAGTTTTGAGAAGGGCAGGTGAACGTTTTAGTGACCCGTGCATTCAGAGAAGTGACTGATTTGGGGATCCAGTGTTATCGTATGGGCTAGAATAAGTTTGCTAGGCAGCTGATTATCCTGGATGAAGGCACCGTTACCGCTGCCGCACTTACATTTAAATGTTAATACGACCTGTTTTGATTCCATTTTCACAAAGAGTTGGTCATGGGTTTGTTCTTATAAAAGGCAATGCTCGATCACATACTGCCTGTATCACGCAAACAGCTCTTTCTGATTCCAATATTATACTTTTGCAATGGCCAGCAAAGAACCTAGATATTAATTCGATCAGTGATTTATGGTACTAGTCGAAAACAAGCGTCAAAGAAAACCAAAACAATGTCAACACTAAACAAGAGCTCATGAACGTGTTAAAAGCCGAATAAAATATAAGGCATGTAATCGAAAGCGTCCCAGATGGGCTTGTACAGAGCATACGGAGTAGAGGAGATACTACTCGCAACAAAGCTAGAGAAAAGAACAAGAAATCATAACAACAAATAGTTGTAAAGTAAAGAGAATTTTTAAAAATTTGTATTAATTTTCCTATTAAATGATTTTTTAGTGTAACTTGTATAAAGAATTTTTTTTCCGTGTTAAAGTGTGTATACTATTATTTAATACTTAGCTGAAACATAATAAAAAAAAAAAAAAACATATAAACACCAATTTTTTTCAGATGAAAGCCAAAAAAATTTGTGGGCCATATTTTGTTTTGAGTAGTTTAGTTCTTCTACAGCATCCCGACCGTATTTCATTTTAAAGTATGATCTATGAAAAAGTTTATGAAAATCCGTGAGGGAAAAGACATGGTAATTGTCCCTGTTATTTTGTTATTATATTTCTTATGTTGATATTCTGACGCATCATTTTGTTTACTAGTTAACAATTTGCGAAATATTTAGCACTTTACTAATGGAGTCCAACATTTTAAACCTTTCTTTTCGGGAGCACTACCTTTGACCGCATACCAAGATCACTTTTAACGAAATCTCGCAAATTTGAAAAAAATTCGCATATCGAAATCTCGCATTCCCAAAATAACTTATTTTCAAATCTCGCATTTTCAAAATCTCCAAACACAAAATTTTTCGAAAATCTCGCTACTGTCAAAAAATCTTACACTATCGAAATCTCGCATTACAAAATCCCGCAGTGCAAAATTTCGCACATTAGAAAAAGTCAACCAGTGATTAATGTTTATATAGCAATTAAACTATTTTTGCATTTATTTAACAGAAAATTAAACGATGTTTTTTATTACAAACAACAAACATTTTTTTTAACCAAATTAAATAAAAAACTGTACAACTCAAATAGGTAGCTTAATATATTCCCAAACCTAGGAAAGGTATAGATTTCGATAAATTATAATCCTGAAATTTGAAATCTCGCATTTAAAATAAACTATTATTTATTCGCGAGCGTGAAATAATTTTTACAAAATCTTGAATCAAATCATTAAACTCAATCGATCTTAATAATTCGGATTCGATTGCTAAACGAGTTAAAGGTGATAATCTTTCACCCAACATCGAAGATCGGTACATATTTTTTATTCTCTTAAGGACTGAAAAAGATCTTTCTGCTTCACAATTAGCTACAGGTATTGTTACGAATATTCTTAGGGCTATATAAACATTTATAAAAACGACAATCATTTGTTTTTCAACGATCCAGTTAAGTATTTAAAATGGTGAAATAAGTTTACATTTTTTCGTTTTGAACTTGAAAAGAAAACACTTGTGGATGTAATTTCGATGTAATATTGTGCCATTCGAAAACGTTCGCCTCTGTTAAAGACAGAGAAAGGTCATTGGACAGGGCCAACTGATGCAACTCCCTAAAAGGATACTAATTCAATTGGAGTTGTCTCAACAGAATTGATTTATGAAGACTGGTAAACGGTGATTTTTTAATAGCTTGAGAACTTTAAAAAAAAAACGCATAAAATTTGCAAAATCTCATCGATCCTTTATTTGAAACGTTAGATTGGTCTATGACATTTACTTTTTGAAGATAATTTCATTTAAATGTTGACCGCGGCTGCGTCTTAGGTGGTCCATTCGGAAAGTCAAATTTTGGGTAACTTTTTCGAGCATTTCGGCCGGAATAGCCCGAATTTCTTCGGAAATGTTGTCTTCCAAACCTGGAATAGTTGCTGGCTTATTTGTGTAGACTTTAGACTTGACGTAGCCCCACAAAAAATAGTCTAAAGGCGTCAAATCGCATGATCTTGGTGGCCAACTTACCGGTCCATTCCTTGAGATGAATTGTTCTCCGAAGTTTTCCCTCAAAATGGCCATAGAATCGCGAGCTGTGTGGCATGTAGCGCAATCTTGTTGAAACCACATGTAAACCAAGTTCAGTTCTTCCATTTTTGGCAACAAAAAGTTTGTTAGCACTGAACGATAGCGATCGCCATTCACCGTAACGTTGCGTCCAACAGCATCTTTGAAAAAATACGGTCCAATGATTCCACCAGCGTACAAACCACACCAAACAGTGCATTTTTCGGGATGCATGGGCAGTTCTTGAACGGCTTCTGGTTGCTCTTCACTCCAAATGCGGCAATTTTGCTTATTTACGTAGCCATTCAACCAGAAATGAGCCTCATCGCTGAACAAAATTTGTCGATAAAAAAGCGGATTTTCTGCCAACTTTTCTAGGGCCCATTCACTGAAAATTAGACGTTGTGGCAGATCGTTCGGCTTCAGTTCTTGCACGAGCTGTATTTTATACGGTTTTACACCAAGATCTTTGCGTAAAATCTTCCATGTGGTCGAATAACACAAACCCAATTGCTGCGAACGGCGACGAATCGACATTTCACGGTCTTCAGCAACACTCTCAGAAACAGACGCAATATTCTCTTCTGTACGCACTGTACGCATTCGTGTGGTTGGTTTAATGTCCAATAAAGTAAACTGAGTGCGAAACTTGGTCACAATCGCATTAATTGTTTGCTCACTTGGTCGATTATGTAGACCGAAAATCGGACGTAAGGCGCGAAACACATTTCGAACCGAACACTGATTTTGGTAATAAAATTCAATGATTTGCAAGCGTTGCTCTTTAGTAAGTCTATTCATGATGAAATGTCAAAGCATACTGATCATCTTTCTCTTTGACACCATGTCTGAAATCCCGCGTGATCTGTCAAATACTTATACATGAAAATCCTAACCTCAAAAAAATTACCCTTTATTATTTCTCATCACTTTTGTAAGATAGTCTGAATGCGCTTTTAAGTTGTTAATGTAGATGGGTGGTAAGCCAGATTCCACGTGTATTGCATAGGTTGGTGCTGAATTCGGTAACCGAAATATTCGTTTGGAGAAAAATCTTTGAACAGCTTGAAATTCTTCGAAGGGCGTAACACCAAAGGCGTGCACCCCATAGCACATGCAAGTGGTCACTGTAGCAGTAAACATTTGACAATGTTTTGGTAAGCAAAGAACCTTTTCCACAAGATATTTAGCGCCAGCTTAGCTTCAGTGCTTTTATCCTTTGCAAGCTTGCCAAAGTTTAGGTTCGATGTAAATAAAACTCCAAGGTATTTGAATTCACGTATTATGTCAATCTGTTAATTATTGAGCCGCCACGTTTCCTCAGGTAGCCTAACCCTTCTATATCGAATCTCAAAAATCATAGCTTTGGTTTTTGGACATTAATGTGGAGATCCCAAGTTTTACAGAATTCATCCAGACGATTAATTTGGAGTTGAAGAGTAAAGAAGTTGTCAGCTATAAGTACCAGGTCATCACCGTAGAGAAGAACTTTGATGAGAGTTCCAGCGAACATAACGCCTCCAGGAAGCATTTCAGAGATATCATCGATAAAAAGCGCGAATGAAAAGGGGTTTAGAATAAATTCCTGAGGACACCTTTCAAAACACTCTGACAAATTGGAACCATCCCAAACTGCTGCACTAGATGACGACAAGAAATTGTTATAAAAGCATCAAAAACTTCCGAGACACTCCAACCCTCTCCAGCTTATAAATCAGAGCATGTCTGTTGACGGTATCAAATGCGGCTTTAAAATCATCAATGCATACATATAGTCTCTTATTTTTCTCAGTATATTATCTAGAAATGCAGGTTAAGGCAAAAATGTGATCCATTGTGGAAAATCCAGAACGAAATCCGGCTTGAAAATACTGTTTGTTCTTTCTATCCAGTTCGAAAGTCTTCTATAAAGAATTCCCGCAAATACGAGTATATATCAGCAACAGTTGTTAAAGAACCTACAGTCGTAAAAACTTAGAACTCTTTATCTACTCCTAGTGTGCAAAACAAAATTAAGGAATTTTATGGAAGGAATCTTTATAGATTAAGGTGAATATTTAATTTTAAATAAACTATTACATGATGAGAGACCTCTGTTGGCGTGATAGTCCAACATACTACTCATAACTTTAAGGACAAGGAAACAAACAGGCCATATTGCTAATCAATTTAGCCAGTTTATCAACAAAAAAAAATTAAAAATGTTTGTTATTTGAATATTAATCAAACTGATTATAAATTGTTTCAAAACAAGGCAAATTGACGAATGATGTATTTATCTAATTACTTTATAGTTTCTAGTCTAAAACAGATTTCTGATTTAATTGCAATATCAGCAATTAAATCAACAAATTTCTCTGCGTGTATTTAGTTGCTGATGTTGTTCATTTCACTGATGACACAAAATATACCAGAAAACTTAAATTATGTTAACTAATTCATGTGGCAAAGAAATCATCGTCGGTACACCATTAGCACTTACCGCGCATTCACCGATGACTGTGCAGCTCCCATCTCGTCCATTGATTTTCTATAAAGAAACCGAAAAAGAAAAAAAGTTAAGTATAAAAACAAGAACAGCAAGACACAGCTCAACAAAAATAACAAACATAAAACAGAATAATATAATAAAAAAAGAAAAGAAACGAAATAAAATAATAAACGAATACAAAAAAATAACAAATTCAATTAGCCGAGGAATTTTCTTTTTAGAAAGTGCGAATCGAATTTACGGTAGAAATTGAATAACAATTTCGCGACTTTTGCAAAGATACTCGCCGGCCGTAGCCTTCTTTATTTATTTTTATACGATTTTTTGTTGTTTATTAAATCTAATTAAAGTAATGTTTTAATCTTAAAGTGAAGGTTTGAAGGAACAGTTAGTTGAACTTTGGAAGCTTTATCTAGGAAACCTTATGGTAAGCTTATGGTATAGAAGACTAAGCATTTGAGAAGGAATTGGTCTTCGGTTATTATATCTCTTGTACCTAGTTGAAATGGGTTAGATTAGAAATAGTGTAGACAAATTATTATTTAACCTCTTAAGAGCTATATATGTATTTATAACCTGATCAAATTAAAATTGGCCTGAGGATATTAGTTAACAAAGAAATATTTTTGACCATCGCAAACTTAAAATCTGAGAAAAGAACTTTTGTTCTAGACAAATTTGTAAATGTTACCATTGAAAGTTTACTTCATTTTAAAAGGATTTAAAATAATCTCGTTCTAAAACTTTAAAATAGGATTTTAACCTTTTAAGATTAAAATATATATATACTATTTACGATGTTTTGTAGGAATGAGAATCATATTTGCAAACTTAAAGACAATGGCGCAAAATTTTAAACGATTTAGTAAAATGTTTAAAAGATGTTTTACCTAATTTTAAACGATTTTAACATCTTACTACCTTTTTACAATTTACTTAAGTTAAAATCACCAAATGGCTACTTCAACTTTCAGCAATTTGTTAAATCCATATGGCATCTGTACAATTTTTCTTGTAAGAGCAGTTGATGGAATGGTTCAGTCAACAGTTAGGAATACCAATTAATAGGTTCGTTTAAGGGTATTAGATTTGTTTATTTTCACGAACTGTCAGTTTTCAGACATGTTTGGATGCTCGTTTTTTAATAAAAAGTACCTAATGAGCAAATTACTAGTTAGCAAAACGAAAAAAAAAGTTTAAAATTTTCTTCCCTAGTTAATTGCTAAATATTAATCAAATTACTTACTAGCAAAGGAACAAAATAATAACAAACTAGAATTCAACTTTAGTAGGAGTAATTTTGAAGACCTCTTTAACTTCATGTTCGATCAATTGGGAACACTTATTTTTGAACTTAAATATTGATGATATGTGTAACAATTTTTATTTAACTCTTTTTGACTGTTTATACAAAACAATTTAATTTAAAAAGACTCGAAATAACTTAAGTGTTCCACAATGGTTTGATTCTAGCGTTAAAAGCCTACAAAACATAAGGTATAATCAGACAGGAACTGATGACGATTATAGGACGTTCATTATAATAAAACAACTTTTCACTGACTACACTCTAACATCCTATGTTATGACTACAATCGGAAAATTGAATTAAACCTTCAAAATAAGCCTGACAGTTTTTGGAAATTCGTCAATCGTAAGAAGAAAGGATTTGGGTACCGTGACTTAATAACTGATTAGACATCAAATAGTGCAACAGACGCTCTTGGAGATCATAATACTATTAGTTTTCCTAACACATCTACCACTGTTTCAGATTTCCTTCACTTGAATTCAATCAATTTTGTTATAAGTAAAGATACTGTCTTTAATAGTATCCTACAACTTGACGAATGTTTTAGTCTTGTTCCCGACGGTATACCATCATCCATTTTTAAGAAATGTGCTGCGTATTTAGCTGTGTTGTTTTCAACACGTTTTTAAGTTTCCAGTACACAGAAAAGGTCCTAAAAACGAAATAATGAACTACCGACTATTGCTAAACTATCTGAAATACCTTAACTGTCCCTTCTCTTCACTGTAGTTCTATTATCTGTGATAACCAGCATGGTTTTGTTAAAAAGCGTTCAATTGTTACTAATCTGTTTCACTTTACGTCCTTTTGTTTAGATGTTTTTGAAAAACGTGAACAAATAGATTGTATCTTTACTGATTTCAACAAGGCCTTTGAAATATTGTGTCAAAAAACATTACCTTTTAAAACTATCGCAGCAAGATTTTAACGACTATTTCATAAACTGGATCTCCTCATATTTGCAAGATTGGCGTTATACTGTTAAGTTTCGTAATGAGTATTCAAGTTCATTTATTGGTAATTCTGGTGTCCCCCAGGGTAATCACCTTGGTCCTATTCTATTTATTTCATTTATAAATGACTTGGTTTCGATATATAAAATTCGTCATTTCTAATATATGCTGATGACATTAAAATTTTTAAGAAAATCAACTCTATGTATGTCTGATTGTCTTCTTTTGCAAGAAGACTCGTCTTGTGTTAAATGTTGACAAATGTTAAACCACGAGTTTCACACGTAAAAAAGTTCTAATCGTTTTTAATTACATGTTGTATTATGTCCTTTAAGTAGAGTACATGTATTTTCTCACTTGAGTGTTGTCTTAGATTCTAAACTAACATTTAATGAACATATTAACTTCATTGTTAAAACAGCAAATAGAGTTATGGGCTTTATAAAGCGATTTGGCCGTGATTTCCGTGATACATATAATTCTACTATAGACACCATTGTATTCTCAAAACTAAGATAGGTAAAACTTGTTCTGACAACTTACTTAAGGTGGCGCTACAGTCCGGGGCGGACCTGGGCCTCAACCAACAAGCGTCTCCAGCCAGCTAGGTCCCTAGCTAGCTGTCTCCAGTTTCGCACGCCAAGTTGGTTGAGGTCCTCTCCCACCTGCGTGCGCCACCTGAGTCGCGGTCTTAATCTACTGCGCCGTCCCTCGGGATTGGATTCGAAGACCTTCCCGACTGGAGCGTTGAAGTCCATACGCTCAACATGACCTAGCCATCTAAGCCGTTGGACTTTAATTCTGCTAACTAGGTCAGTGTCGCTGTACAGCCCGTACAGTTCGTCGTTATATCTTCTCCTCCATTCTCCATCTATGCGTACGGGACCAAAAATCAAGAATTTTTCTCTCGAAGCATCCTAAGACGCTCTCATCTTTCTTTGACAGGGTCCAGGCCTCAGCGCCATAAATGAGAACCGGGATACATACGTATGTATTTCAATCAATTTCAATTCTTGGTCTTGCCCTCATTGACCACTAAACCCATCTTCTTCGCTTCCGTCGCAATGCTCAAAAACGCTCCACCGACATCACGCTTTGATCTTCCAATTATGTCAATATCATCTGCGTATCCGAGTAATTGGATGGATTTTTGGAAGATTGTGCCTCTAGTGTTGACGGTTGAGTTTTGCACAATTCTTTCCAGAACGATGTTGAAGAAGTCGCATGACAGTGCATCGCCTTGTCTAAAACCTTTTTTGACATCAAATGCATCGGTAAGATCTTTTCCGACCTTGATAGAGCAGCGTGCATTTTCCATCGTCATTCTGCACAAACGGATAAGTTTGACAGGGATGCCAAAACTAGACATTGCTCGGTAGAGCTCTTCCCTATAGATGCTGTCATACGCGGCCAATCAGGTTGTTGACGAATGGCTTCAGACGTTCACATAATACGGCAGAGAAGATCTTGTATGCAATGTTAAGGAGACTGATGCCTCTGTAGTTGGTGCGTGGCCGAGGTGGAGTGGTTCTATCTCCCTTACAGCGCAATTCGGTTCGTGATCGCCGTTATATAATTTGGAGAAGTGATCTTTCCATATTCTCAGCATCGACTGCGGTTCTACTACGATGTTTCCCTGATCGTCTTTACAGGCTTCGGTTCGTGGCTGATATCCTTGGGAGGTTTTTTTTACCTTTTGGTAAAATTTACGAACCTCATTCCTGTTGTGACATCCCTCTATCTCCTCGATCGCGCCCTTCTCATGCTCTCTTTTTTTTCCGTCTAAGAAGCCGGTGTTCCTCCCTCCTCTTCTGCTCGTAGAGCGTGCGAGCAGCTCTAATCTTTTTGTGCAGTGCCGTTTTGTATGCCTCTTGTTTCGCTGCGTGAGCTTGCCGGCATTCGTCGTCAAACCAGGGGTTTCGCTGTGGTGGCCGTGTGAAACCTAGCACTTCAGAGGCGGCATCTCTGATGGCTGCAAGGCAATGTTGCCACTGGTTTTCAATGCTTAATGCAGGAAGCATAGGACTTCTTAAGAGGTTATAAGAGACTAGATCGGAAAAGGACACGGCAGTCTCTTGCGATTGTAGCCGTCTAACGTCGAATCTTCTCACAGTACTTCCTTGTTTTGGCTTGGATCGGGATATCCGTAGCCGTACATTGGCTACAACGAGGTAGTGGTCCGAGTCAATGTTGGCCTATCGGAATGTTCGGATATCCTGGATACTGGAGAAGTGTCGTGCGTCGATCGCAATGTGGTCAATCTGGTTGACGGTTGATTGATCAGGAGATTTCCATGTCCCCTTGTGGATATTAAGATGCGTGAACTGCGTACTAGCTACCAGAACGTCTCGCCCCGCAGCGAAATCGACCAGCCTAAATTCGTTGTCGGAGGTGGTGTCGTGCAGGCTGTATCTCCCGATCATCCCACCAAATATATCTTCTCTTCCTAGCTTGGCATTAAAATCACCTAAGACAATTTTAGTGTCATAGCCAGGGCACTGCTCATATGTCTTTTCCAAGAGCTCGAAGAATATGTCTTTGGTGTCTTCATCTTTCTCCTCTGTTGGGGCATGCGCGCATATTAGGCTTATGTTGGCGAATTTAGCCTTGATGCGGATTGTCGTGATGCTCTCGCTCACACTGTTGAAACTCAAGCCTTTTTGCCTGAGTCTAGTTTCAAAAACAAATCCACAGCCAAATAGACGCTGTCTTTGTTCTCGGTAGCAGTCGCCGTAGTAGATATCGCAGTCTTTTTGTTTGCGTTTGCCCGGTCCACCCCATCGCACTTCTTGGATGGCGGTAATATCTGCCTTGCAGCAGTTTAGGGCTTCCACTAATTGTTCGGCTGCATGTGGTCTGTTAAGGGTCCTAACATTTCACGTACAGATCCGAAGTTCGTTGTCCTTATTTCGTTTGCGTGGGTTGTCAACAGTGAATCCGTCCGTATCCTTGTGGGCTTGTTGGTGCTTCGAAACTTGGTTTTTATTAATAGTTTGCATTTTCTATAAAAAATAAATTTGGTCTTAGTTTTGGAACACTTTTTAATAAATCTTCTTGGCAGACGAAAAATCAAAATCAATGAATTGTATTATCAGATATTTTTTCATTGAATCGTATTTGTCTTTCTTCTGCTAAATGGCAGCTATATTCACACCGCTGACACTGAACTAGCAATATTTTACGATCTTAAAAGTTTATTTTAGTTATATGTGTTAACCTTTCATCTGTAGGCCAGTAATTTTCCTCAAAATAATATTTAATATCAACATCGAAAAATCATACGAATAAAAAAGCTGTTCGAATTTCAAAGTTCCGTATATATAAATCATGGATATATTGGAATTGTTATTATATTCAAATGTATCAAACAAAAGCCCATACAGTTATCTGTTTCTACCAAGAAGGTATGTTTAAAAGACTTGAATGAAATGTCGCCCGTGCTAGAACAGAATAAGTTATGAATATGATATTAATTGATGTTCTCGAGTTGATTTTCTATCCCTATCCCAAATATATTAATAATATAGTTATCTTCAAATGCAAGAAAAAGAAGCTATTATATTAAAAAAAAACATTGCTTCTATATTTTCATTTAAACTATTATTATTAACACATTTAATTAATTAAACTGTCCATCTCAATATAACTACACAAAATTGGTATCAATCAAACTTGTCGTGACCAAGAAATTTTAACACTTTACAATTTTAGCTCCCAATTAGATTTCCAAACACGCAATCACGAAACATTTGATTTTAATCGCAAAACAAATAAATTGACATCAATTTAACGAGACCTCTTGCCATTTATCTGTTGGACTTAAAATCAAGAAGTCAACTTTTAAAGTTTTGACAGTTTTGCATATTTTTTTATCTTTTTATGTTTATACCCTTGGGGACCCTAGAAAAAATCTCAATCGTAAAATGACATAATAGCTTATTTTAAGGCATAACTAACACGTCCACTTGAAGTGGTTTTATAGCCAAAGTTCTGGCATTTCAAATGAAATCTGCACAAGAAGTCGCGTCACTTAATCATGGCTACATAGTATCGGGTGTCATATGCCTTTAGCACACATATCTTAAATTTCGAGTAGATCGCTTTGAATTGCAATAAATTTACTATTTATACGACACTACTCATAAACTCTCGAACAGTGTGTAGCCAATAAAGTCAGCTTACATGTTTAGTCAAACTTCCAAATTGGTCAGCACGCCATCTAACATCGATAACGCACGACAACGGCACACGCTGTCCGCGCGCGTCTAAAATGCCATAAACAGAGTCTTGCATTCGCCTTTACTATATAAGCGACATAAAAGAAAAATGATGTTGGAGCTATGCATCTTGCAGATATACAGACTGAACATTTGTATCGTGCGTCGCGTCGGTCGTCATCGTTGTTGTCGGTCGGCCAAACCGGTGCCCCGAAAGGAAATTACAAACTCGCGATCGCTACTCTTGGAATGCGACAAGAATTTCATTAATTTGATCGCGGAAAAGCTTTTTGTCATGTTACAACGTCTTTGTCATATCGTGAAACGTCGTCGTCGTAGCGTCGCGTCTGTTCGCGTTGTCACCTTCACTCTCCCTCTTCTTGTCATTCACTTACCTGTCCCAACAGAGTGCATCCTCCCGATACCTGGAAGAAAATCAAAGAAAAAGGTTCGTTAAACAACGTTTCCATAAACATGATGATGATGATGAATTATAAAATAAAACAGAAGAAATATTAACAATTTGTATCCCTAGAATAGAGTTTTGCGAATTATGCCCCAATATCGATCGACCTGTTATGGATATTTCACACAGGCCTGCCAGTTAGGCCGGCCAGTTAACAAAACCCGATTTTGCCAAATGGAAATAATTTGCAATCCTTCTATCTTGGAACGAACCCGCGACGCAGTTCGGAGTCGGGAGACAATCATTCAGTTTGTCCGCTCTCGAATCTACTGAAGGATGTTGCGATCGGTAACATGTTATTATGTCCACCAGATGCCCAGACAATAATAATTATTAAAATTGTATTTTCATATTTTCGGGAATCGAAAAATTTTGGGCTGGCGATGTATATGTGTGCTGAGAATGCGTCTTGTCTTGTTTTGATTGTTCAGAAAAGTACAACAACACAGTTGTTCGCGCAAAATCTACAAGAACCTTACAAATAAGTATCCAGCCAGCAGCGTGAAGGTGATTTACAAAAAGTAATCAGTCTTAGCAACTTGTAATTTATGCCTGAAGAATCTTGATTAAAATGTGTGATGTCAAATGCTAAGTAACGATTGAAATTCAAGTTCGCAGACCAGCTCTTTTGTTTGAAAAAGTAATTTTAATTGTTGAACCCATTTCTTTTTTGGTATGTTATGAATTGAAACAAAAGGGTTCAGAGTTGAAACTGATATAATAATATAAATTAAAAAAAAATCTATAAAAAAGGTCGGGATGTGATCCACACTGAGATACAAAATTTTAAGTCAGTATCGTTCTTTGTTCTCCGCTTAATTGATTTGCTGTTTTTCTAGGTTTTCGTGTTTTGAAAAAAAAAATGTAGCTCACATTTTTCATAAAAAAACAATATCTAAATTAAGCAACAATGCTTTGTGTGTGATAAAATTAGTTTAATTTAAATATCTATTTTTGTTCACGAGATTTATAGTCGAAAGCTAATTTTTAACAATTTTAGTAGAATTTTTTGAAAATTTGTATTTCTTGTATGGGTGCCTGTGGCATGGGATATCGGGTAGTTGGTGATTGCCTTAAACTTGGTCTATTTGTACCCGGACAAAGATTGGTTTATGAAATGTGAGGACGCCTGTGGACGCAGGAAGTGAAGGTCCACACAGTGCCAGATTCCTCCAATTAGAGAGAGAAATTATGCGGTACAGGATAGATATCTTAGGGTTAAGCGAAAAGCGATGGTTGAGAACGGGCAAATACAAGTCACTGACATGTAATACTGTACTGCTCTACTCTTCTCATGATCCAGGAAACGCTCAAGAAGCTGGAGTTGGGTTTCTTCTTACAAAAGCGGCCTTATTATATTATATATATTATAACACCAGCCTCCAAATTCAACATCGCTAGACTAAAGGATCCCACGACACATCAACAATTCAGGGATCGCCTGGCCCACGAAATGAGAACAATCAGCAGCACAGTATATGACGACATCAAACACTGTTGGAATGTTGTGAAAAAAATTTTCAATTCAAGTAATGACAGAATAGTCGGTCGGAAAGAAGGAAGCCACAACACTTGCCTTTCAGAAGAATCTTGGGCAAGGATCAACGAACGCAAACATTTAAGAGCTCGAATAACTGCTGCACAAGAAGAAGAAAGAAAAGCGCTAGAGTCCTCGTACCACATAAAAAAGAGAGAGAGGTACACCGCAGTGTGCGACGTGACAGGAGTAACTACATCAACGCATTGGTCCAAGAAGCAGAAGATGCAGCTAACAGTCGCAACAGTAGGACCGTTTACAAAATAACCAAAGAGCTGACCGGTGCACACAGCTAAGGCAACACCTGGTGAAAGAAGTAGACCGTATTGTGATAATTTCGGAGGATGAGAGGAAAGAACACTTTTTCTCGGTTTTAAACCGAGTTTTTGCAAACAACGTGCAGCCGATGCCTTCTAAAGCACCTAAAAAAATAATCCCCGAATCCGCACCGCACCTCCCAGTAAAGATGAGATCGTTGCCGCAGTTAAAGAATTTAAGAACAACACAGTGGTAGGACCTGATGGAATTCCTGCAGAGCTTTTACAAGCAGCGCCAACGTCATGAAGCGAACTGTTTCATCCGCTAATAAAAGAAGCCTGGACGACTGAAAGCTTCCCCGATGAGTCTAAGAGAGGAATTATCGTCAAGCTTCCAAAAAGAGAGAAAACTGGAGAGGAATTTACGATCTACCTGCCATTGCGAAAATAGTAGCAAAAGTCATACTCGATCGCATCAGAGTACACCTTGAGGCCACACTCGATGCGGAACAAGCAGGATTCCGCGCTTAATCCTCCTGTATTTATCATATCAACACCCTGCGGATCATTATTGAACAGTGCTTTGAATGACTTCGAGAAAGCCTTTGATAGCGTTAACATGGGGTGTAGCTGGTTAGCTTTGCGGATTAGAGGCATCCCAAAAAAAATAATTGCTTTTATTAAAACAACATACTATGAATTCAAGTGTCAACGATAGCATTTTGTCAGATGGTTTTGAAATCCGTAGCGGAGTCAGACAGAACTGTCGCCAATATTGTTTTTGTTAGTGATAAGCGATGTACCTACTGCGCGCAGTTTTGTCAGGTAGCGGAGGGATCCAATGGACTTTGACATACTATTCAAAGGACTTGGATTACGCGGACGATGTTTGCTTACTCTCTCATAGGATCATGGATCTCCATCAAATGACAACAAGTATGGAAAGAGAAGCAGAAGTTGTGGGGCTGAAAATTAATTCCGGCAAAACAGTTATAATCAGCCTCGGTACACGACCATCCTCTCAAATAAATATTTTCCTGCAACCGGTGGAAAAAGTGGAGAGCTTTTTGTACCTTCGAAGTGTCATCTCCATCAAATTCAGAACCGAACAAGATGTCATCGCCGCATCGGCAAAGCAAAAGCCATTACAATAAAGCTGCAAACCTTCGTAAATAGATGTCTTCGTAACATGCTAAGGATTTTTTAGGCAAACCGTATATTAAATGAGGTCCTTCATAGAAGGACATGCCAGGAACCTAAAGGCTATAATACGAAGGCGTAAGTGGCAATTGATTGGACATACGCTTCGAAAAGTTAACGCGCGTAGGCGTAGTAGAGGCCCTATGCCTCTTAAAGGGTTCCCAACGGATTTAACAGGCCTGAGAAGGTTTCTGACCGGAAATGGATCACACACGTAAAAACTAAAACCCAAAACAGATTCCTTTAAAATAATATTCCAAACGGATTTGTTTAAGAAATAAGATAGTTCCATACAAATTTCAATATTCAACTATAAAACTAATTTATTTATTTGTTTGAAAACATATCTTCCTCCATGATTATTGGAAGCACAAATTTCATAGAAGATAAAATATATTGTATCATTGAAACCAGATTTTAATATAGGTACACTCAGGCGTATATGCACTTTTTTTACCTTTAGGTACTGAAGTAACAATATTAACTTGGCGTTGGCTTTAGAATCCAAAAAAGTCAAAATCATAAAACTTAAAACACCCGAGTTAAGTTTTTCTTTTTTAAAATCTCCTCAGCAATTTTCTCCACACTTGGAAAACATTTTTTGGAAATATATAAGCATAACAAAATAAAAGTTTTGAAGCTCATAGTCTGATCCGTTCATACGAATATTATAAGTTTTTTAAATCAGCACATTTTTTAACGATCACAAATTGCAAAGTGCTAAACCGAATCAATATCTGCCCAATTCTTATAGACATCAATCCTACGCGCAGGTTGTCGAGAAAAACTAGTCGGTGGAGGTTTAATTGCGTCCTCTGACGAGAGATAATTACTGGCCACTCCAAAGACGGTGAAAGACGAATTTCTCGTTCTGAGATTGATCTTTAGAATTTTGTGCGTTTTCTTGTGGCGGTCACTTTCGGTCTTGTCCACATTTAATTTTTTTCTTTTTTATATATTCTATACTCAATTTTCGATCAACGAAATATCGATCTGCAATCTGACGAGCCAACACCATTCAACCGCCAACCGCAAAGGCTTAGTTCTGCTCCTTGTTGTGAAGATTGTCTTCATATTAGTCTTCGTGTTTTTTGGTTTTGTTTTTGTTTTTATTTAATGTTGATGATGGTCTTCGTTTTTGAGGAGAGACTCGGTCGGATGGTTAACTTTGAGTGGTCGATTTGATCAATTCGTCCTCCCCCCTACTATCGATCGACGTCCCTCTGGCCCATAGGTCGGCTAACAGCTGGGAGCTTCAATTTCGATAAACGTACATACATATTTATAAGGTGGTTGTGGCGGTTCTTTCGTTTTTGTTTTTATCTCAATTATTTCATCGATGAATCGAACGAAATTTGTGAAAACAAAATCAAAAGTCGATTTTGTCTCTTATGGCAGGGACTGTTGATGACTTGAGGGGATGGGGAAGCCCCAGTCCCATCAACAAGTGACCAACGACGTAGGCCGTTGTCGACCTTGTGGAATTTGAAAGCGGTACACACAACATGAGCTACCTGGTCAGCAAATTGTGTCTTGAAGTGGTGCTGCTATTTGGAACGATACGTATTGGTGATGTTGTTTTTGTATGTTTCAACGACGAGCTACGACTTTGACGACGACGAAGTAGTCTGCTAGGTTCAAAAGTTTTTCATTCCCCGAATCTCTGTGATCGATCCGTTGACTTCTTTGATAGCTTCTTGTCGTGTTGCATTCTATTTTTTATATACACAATTTGGTGTATTGTTGTTTGAGAATGGAACTTTAAGTAAATTCAGAAATGTCGGTTTACTTGTACCCTGGAATTTGGAACGCTTTTTCGGTGGCCGAGGATAAGTCACACAAAAACAAAACAAACAAAAAATAATATAAAACAAAAATGCTTTGTGAAAAATCGAATAAAATATCTATGTGATTTTTTTTTTTGGTTTTGGATATCCAGAAATTTAAGAATCATAAGTTCAACAAAAACAACTATTTCATTTTTAATTGCTACAATGAAAATAAAGAGAAGTGTTTGAGATTTGAATATTTTTTCTTGCTTGATCTCAATCTTTCTCTTTTTTTCACTTTTAAGGAATTTTAAAATGCTCGTGGGTTCTTAATTTGAATTTTATGTTTTAAAATATTCTCGTTAGTATAAAACTCGACATTTTGATTATATTTGATAAAACCATAAACGATTGGGTTAAAAAAAGTGTCTTTGTTGTGCTTGACTTAACTTAATTTCAATTGTTTTGAAATCGCATGATGCTAGAAAAGAATTTCCAAAATATTTGAACTATACGTATCCTTTTTGTGAAGTTATTTAAACATGATCCTTTAAACTCAAAATGGATATTTTATATTTAATTTAAAAATTACAAACATTAAATACGTATAACCCTCGAACAAGCCGGAAAAAAGCAACTGAAATTCAAGAGAAGGGTATAAATGTCTTGTTTTCTATCCATTTTTAAAATTAAATTTCTTATTGAAACTAATTTCAGGTTTTATTGTGTCAGAAATAGTTTCAGCAGTTGAATGATGATAGATTCAGCACAAAAATATAAATGGTTTTTATATTTGATTTATAGATCCACTCTAGTAGAGTTGAAAGAGTTATTTATTTATTTATTTATTATATTATTTATAGCTTGAGAGTTCCGAAAAGCTTAAGAACAAAAAGCAACAAATAATTTTGTATGCATTTAAACATGTATAAAATCAATACAAATTAAATATTTCTTGAATTTGCATAAGATTGAATTATTTCTGATTTATTGTTTGTTAAAGACGATTTTTCTTGTATTTATATTTTCAAAAGATAAAAGAATGTGATGTGTTTTTTGATTTAGTTAATTTTTGGCAGAAATTTAAATTTTTGTTCTATTGGAACAAAATATCGTCTAAATGGTAGCTGCGAACTGTGCCCAATAAGGCTGCCATTAATGTACCGAATTATTTTATTTTTTAGTTGCTATCTGAATTGTTGCTGTCTTATCGACTTACACCTTTTCTTCCAAAAAAAACACAATAAAGAAGCCCAAAGATGTCATTTCTTACAATTCTGGCCATAAAAAGTTCCCTATCATTTTACGACAAGGAACACAATTCACATTAAATGCCTGATTGGCCTCATTTTTCAACAAAAATAAACCCATGAACCGCACCAAATAGTCACCCTCTGTTGCAATTTTTTTAGCCGGAATTCTCACCATTTACGACTCTTGAAATTTTTAAGAGGTTTTAGTTCTTGAGTCAATTACACCCTGTAAACGAGTAAATGCAAGTCCTCATGCATAATGTTCACCAACGACGAGGATGAGAGGTACTTTTGGATAAAGAAATTTACCGAAAAATCATATCGTGCAATTTTGATTTAAACGCTCATTTTCATAATAAGCCTAAATAACTTTAACGTGTTCAAATTGAATTAGTCTGAAATTGGAAAATGTCAGATAGAACGCGGAAAAAAATTGACTTTTAGGTGTGGTTCACAGTCGTCATCGGCCCTTAAAATTTAATCACTCTTTACAACAGAAATTTATATTTGACTTTTATTCGATGTGTCCATAAATCAATGTTTAACAAACAAAACACTTTGATCATATTTTAAAATTCAAGATGAATTCTTTTCCAACAATTTCTTTTCATTACCCGTGTGTTTTTGGCATTCTATAAATAGTGTAGTAGAAAATTCAAAAGAAAACCTATCGACAGTAGCCAGGTTTTTATATTTCAAAATTGGTACCACTGAAAGAAGACCTGTCAGAATAATAATTAAAAACACACACAAATAGAAAAAAGTTTTGTGAAAATCAAAAGTTAAAATTAACTTCACCAAAAAAAAAAAAACTAACTAAACCTAATAAAATGGACATTTTTCTAGAAGAAATGGCAAGAACACATCTGGAAATTGAGATTCTTTTAAAAAAATTCATTTAACAAATGCAGCTTTGACAAACAATTTAACATACAATAAAAACTATAAGAAAGGGGTATGTTCGTAGACTACTACATTAAAATGTGGTGTTGAAGCAAGCTTGAAGATTGCATCAATTCTTCATATACCTGAACCGAGTTGAAATGAGCTTGATTCGACTCGGTTCCGGTCGGGGATCGGTATCAAACACTTCATAAACAACATTGAAACACCATTTGCATTTTAGAAAGTGCTGTCAAACTTAATCATCTTTAAATCTTCTTGTGCGGTGGAATCACCAAAAAGATTTATTTAATCTTAACTGAAATAAATCTTTGGTGGAAACATAGCAAAACTGTCTTTTGTCTTTTTTGTCTTTTCTATTGTTTTCTCTTGCAAAATAAGCCCAGTTAGTCCATTTTAATTAACAAAACTAAATAATATCAACATTTACAGATTGATTTGTTTCCCCAATTTAAAAAAAACATGATTCCAAATGCACATCTACTTAACGAACACAACCATCGAGATTCAAATGCTACATCAAACGTACCAACATTTGAGAACGAAATCACATAAGATCCGCACGAGACTCGTATAAATGTCAAAAACACATCCGTAGTAAGTTTCTATTTTAACTTTTTTCGGTAGTATTCATACTATGAATATTGTTTTTGTTATTAATGTAAGATCCTACTAAAATATTGATAGATTTTCCAACAAAATAGTGTATTTTATTTCAACATATGTTTTCTAATTTAATATCTTGTGTGTTTTTCCACTGAGCTGGTTACTTGGTTTAACTTTTTTTATAGTAATACAAAATTTTGTGGGGAATCCGTATCAACTGTAGTATGATAACCTTTCAGAAAAAAAACCTAAAAACTATTTTGTGCAGCCTTGAAGAAAATAAAGATGACAAATTCAAACTGTTTACGTTTTTAACGTTGCTTACCATGAAATCGATCATTGAATTTTTTTCATTCATCGTTGTAGTCTTTTTTACATTTAATTGTAAAACTAAATAAATATATTGTTTTGTTTTTGTAAGCTGACTCGACTTAGTTATTTAGTTATACGGATGTACGCAAAAGTTGTAATATTTGTTTGTTATTTTACAAAAAGTTACTGTCAATCAATAAAGCGCCATTTGTTGAACTAGAAAATTTACACATAGTTAAATCATAATTTGCGTACTAACCTCATTTCGTTAGTTGTGTGGGCTTTTAATTCGACTTAAAGGGTTTTATCTGTTTATTATGTTGTTACTAGTTTTTTAAACTAGTTTTCTTTTTTAACCTCTTTAATAAATCTTTTAAAACAAAAAAGTTGTAAAATTTTATAAAGAGCTTAAGTTTTGTTTGTAGGGTTTTGCAAAAGGTTAAACAACTTAAGTATGGTATGATTCTTCTTATGTATCACTTTATTTAATTTATTAGGTATATCACAGGGAATAATGGTTTTGGTCAACTATCTGAAGTTTTTTTTATGTTCGATATTAATCAAAAAAGTAAAATCACTTATAACAACTTAAGATATTTTACCACAAAACTTTTCCTGCAATTGCATTTTTTAGATTGACTTGACCTTGACCTTGGAAGATCTTAGGTTACTAAGTAAATTAAAAACTTAAAAAGTTGTTTTGGTAAAAGCATTTAAGCCAAAAAAACATTAATAAGTATTAGTATAAAAAAAAGAGCCTGGAATGCGACGAACACTGATAACTTCCCATTCCGTCTATCGATTTGTCTTGTTTAAACGTTGGTAGGTTTTCGTGTTGTCATTATTAAAAATTTTTAATTTACCATCAATATTCATATAAAGAAATAGTTTAGTTTGAAAATCTAGTTTTTTTAATAGATTTTTAGTCGAGAACAAATAAAGAATAAAATTGTTTTGGAGATGAAATCATATTTTAGTCGTAAAATTTTCGAGGTGCCAATTTTTTTTTTCAGTTTTTTGATTTATAAAAATAACGTTTATTGGATTTGTTTCCAAAAATATAATTGTTTGGTATCACGTTACAATATATAATATAAAATTTAATTCAAATCTTTAGCATTATTGGTTAATGAGATATTTAGGTTTACCCAAAATGTTTACCTTTTTTGTAAAAAAAAACACCCTTGCAATTTTATTGAGAGTCCTCTTTCATCTTTCTGTATTATTTATTATCTGTATATAACAAAATTAATTTGAAGTCGATATCTTTTCTGGTTCTTCAGCTATGGACAACGAAAAAAACGGTGCGATCGTACGGACGAACAAACGTACTTACACAACACGCACAGACATCTTTCTAAAAATCTTTTATTTCGACTCTAGCGACCTTGAAACGTCCAGAAATGTCAAAATTTTTAATTTGCCAAACCGTACTCATTACAATAAGTTCTTATGGGAAGTTAACAATTGAGAACAAGGACCTAATGACTTAAAACTCTCCTCCTGTGCGCGAGTACTGTTGGCAGAGATGGAGGAAATCTACAGTTTTAAGCTAATTTGAGAAAGCACTTTTCATGTCAAGAATTTCTGTTGGAGGAATTTTCAATTCCTGACCAGAGTATTGTATCCGTGAAAAAAACTTTGTCATAGGCAGTGTTGGCAAAGTAAGTTACTCCGAGTAAGTTACCCATATAGTTACGTTAGGTATATAAAATTAGTTGAACTCGTCAAACTCAAAGTCCTCCATATATAAATTTACGTCTTCCATTCTTAAAGTTCCACAAAGAAACATTAATTTTTTGGACCTTTTGAAAGACAGCCGATATCTCAAAGGGGTGTGAATTAAAGACCATTTCGAAAAAGTACACCTTTTTTCTGCGGACGATGCGGGAATTTTAAGCAATTTTGGTGCAAGTTTTGAATAGAAATGTGTATAGAAATCGGCTATCTTCCAAAACAAAATTTGATTTTCAATATTTTTTTCCTATAAAGTTTAAAAAACTCCGTTTTTGGATTTAAAAAGATCCCATTCGTTCAGTCCACCAGAATTTAACATTTTTAAACGGAAGTTATTAATTTGAAAATGATAATCGTTCTCTAAATCGTCATTAGAGTGGAAAGGATGTAAATAGTAAGATACTAGTGCATAAACATTAAGGAACTTATTAAGACGGGATTTATAGATATTTTGCACTGTTCTGGAACTTTTAATTCTAACCAAAACTTGACAACGCCAGCTAATAAAGTTGTTGAATTTTGGCAATTATTTATTAGCTGGGAAATTGGATCGAACAACTAAATTTTTTTACACTCTCGATAAATTCTTCGTCACATAACAATTCAAGCACTTCTGGTTTTATTTTATTAAATTCCGCTGCAGCCATTTTCATTGGAATAAAATTATTAATTATTAACGAACCCCAGTATGAACACCATTGCTTTTCACATGGCAGCTTTATTTTGGTTCCTTTTTATAAATAATAGCTTGTTCCAGATCTATTTGTTTAAATTGTTTTAAAATTGTCATTCAGTTTTATGTCGAGCACATCTTTTCCTAACAAATTCCCAGTATGGCTATTGCAAGTTGAGTGCCAAACGACATCCTTCAAATTTATTCCCATTTTCACCATATTGCTTGCATTTTCAGAAACGACAGCATAAACATCAACGTTGAAGTCCTTTTCAGCCAAATCTATAGACTTTTGTTTGCATTCAATGTACCCAAAACAATTTGGAGTCCACAACGTTAAATGGTATGTTGCACCCGAAGAAAAATTTCATGCTCACGTCAGCTATTTCCGGTTCAGAAATCTTGGCAATAAATGTGTCCAGTTTTGTTGCCTTGTTTTCCTCTCGCGATCTTTTAAGCAACTTTGAATAACGATTTGGATGATGCCCGATGAGGGTGATCGCAAAGATGACGTTGACAGAAGAGACCAAGTTGAAGTAGAAGCTTCTCCAGATGCCTGATTATCTGATAAACCTATGCCTGTAAAAGTTGACGGTATAGGAGAGGAAGTTGAGGGCAGAGACCAAGTGGAAACTGAAACTTTTCCAGATGCTTTATTGTGTGCTGACGCTGAGTCCAAGATGGATTGTAGAACTGTTGTGATTTCGACTCCATCTTTACACAATTGAATCTAAGCAAATACACATTTTACACTTTAGCTTTCTCACAAGTACACAAATATTTGATGAATATTGTGGTTATACTTACTGATTCATCTCCGTCAATTAATAAATATGTTTCTATATCATTCCGCTCGGAATTCATTAGAGGCATCTTACAAATATTTCTGAAGATCATAATGTATGCATTAGCAAAACAATTTATTCCGTTTTTGGATTAAAAACATACCTGACTCCTTTTAATCGTTGCAAAGCAGTGTTTTGCAATTTTTATTGCAAATTTTGCACAAAACCACCAATCTTGAGGTTTCAGGGCATCTTTTTGGTATGAATCCCAGATCCGAATACGAATTAGTAACAAGCCTTCCGGATTGACGCTTTGTTTGATTTTTTGACTCCCACATTTTGATTTTTATATCTGAACTTTATAACTCATAAAACGTGACTTTTTTTTGGAGAAATGTCAAACACATAGATTAGTTACATTAGTTACGTAGCTAATTCAATTTGTTACGCAAGTTACATTAATTACGCGTAACTAATTCAAATTGGTAAAACTCGCGTAACTTACCAACACTGGGCATAGGTAGGGATTGAACTCAAGACCTCTGGCATGACAGTCGAACCACTAACCATCACGGGTAGGTACTACAAAAATATATAAGTTACTCAACATTTCAAAAATTAATTTTTCTATTTATATAATTGTATATATAAAGGCAAAATTACTGAAAACTGTATCTTCATACCCTTCTTCAATTACTTTTAAAACAAATATTGGAAGTTAAAAATCCACTTTCTGAAAAACTATGAAAATAGACTTAAGAGCTTTTACCTTTTTAACACAGAATTATCTCTTATATTCATTTTTTACCATATTCTTTTTAACATTTTCAATTTTATTAAGTTAAAATTAGTTTTTTGGAGTCCCAAAAAATCGCGGCTTTTAACTACTGAATATTTGATATTCAATTTTGACCATTGAACAGCTAGAGTTACAAAAAAGTATCAACTGTTTTAATAAATTTTAAGACAATTTAAATAAAAATAAATAAAATATCTTTGATTCTTTAAATGCCACTGATCCAATTAAATTTAAGCATTGTATAAGTTACATGTAATAGCAATCAATAAACTCCATACCATTCTATTCGTTTAATTAAATAAAATCGATAACAAGAGCATCAGAGGCACTCCCATCTAACTCCTTCCTTCTTAGAGAGCAATGCAACCATATGATGTATAGATTGAAGACATGAACACAGATCAGTGCAAAAGCAAAAGCAAAATCAACCATCATATACCTAGCCGATTATTTGCAGATTTTCCAATCCAATTGGTCACTCATGCCCAAAGAAGGTCTTTGGCGACGATCCAAAGTTAATCATCCATCCTCTCCGCGCACTCATAGATGCGCGCGACAACCATGACAGTTGCTTTGACGCAGGTGATCAAACTTCCGTCGCCACAGATCAATTTCACTGGTTCAGTGGCCTCTGGGGGAAATTGTGTGTAGCTGTATGACATGGAAATGTCATCTATCGCAATTCACCGCGCCACTGCCTGATTACTGCCGCCGCACCGCCGCCGTTCGTCGTCAGCCGGCTGAAAGCAATTGCAAAAAACTTCTCACAAGATCAAGAATAGTGTTTGCATTTGTGACTTTACTTATGATTGACAATTGGCTGGTAACATACTGTCACGAAGGCGATCGGTCATCGGCATACCACGCAGTGTTCGTTTCGTTCCAAAACTGCGACTCCGACAGAGAGCCATGCAAAAAATCGTCAATATCGTTGTCCGCTTTGTAATCCCCAACGTATTGAGTCAACCAAATCCCCGTTTAGGCATCAAATTGTGCACAAAAAGTATACGCACGGCCATTACACTTTACCGTCAGTAGCCGTCCAGATCAGTCCGTGATGACGTTACAACTAGACAAAACGTCAACCTAATAATTTGTTGAGCGAACAACATAAAACAAAGGACAACGCAACGCAACGACTATCGATGGATGGTTGGACGGACGAAGCGACGGACGGATTGATGAAACAAATATTATTAACTACCCATTGCGCGCTGACAGCAGTGCCGTTCCCGATCAGATCCCTATATCTATCCCGATCCTGGCCGCATCCAAGCTCCAAGGTAATTATGTAGAACAATGCTGGGTTATTTCAGCGTTCATACCCAATTAGTCGCATAGCGCGACTGCGTAAAAAGTTGCACAAATCCATAAATAACGAGTGAGCAGGCTTTGCGGAGCATCAGCAGGACTGTGTCGGCAGTCGGCACTGACCGCGCGTTCGCGTTGTCGCATGTCTACCGGTATTCGAATCTATGTGTAGCTACAGGCACAGACACTTGTTTCTATCTGTACCTACTTGCTGCTGGTATGTTTGGGCGCAAGTCTGGTATGACGGACGGTGATGATGGAGACGCTGCGCTGTACTGCGCTGTTGTCTGTTGATGTTGATGATGATTACAACGATGCTCTGATTGACAGGGTCGCATTTGATATGAGTTGTGAATATGAGTATAACGGCATTCTATCTGTCGCTATAACCCTCCAAATATGTTGATGGAAAAAATAATAATCCCTTAAAAGCATCAATCTAAAGAACTTCCAGCTGAATTTGAATTTAACTAAATTCGGTGTACCACAAGAAGGAACCGTAGGACCAATACTGTTCTAAATCCATACAATGAATGGGAAACATCTTTTTATGTTATTGTTTAGCTTCTATCTTACAGATGATGAAATACCATTAAATTTATTGCAATTGTTATTATTTAAAACAATCTTATATAAGTTTTTTGTATCATAAAGAGTTTAACAAAATCCGGTCCTGAGCATGCTACAGTAAGCCTTGAACATAAAGAGGTAATCTACAGATCGATTGCGAATCCATATGACTTTCGTAGATCAACTTGTTGACTATCATAGATGAACTCTTTGGAAGGAGTTTTGAGAGGGCTTCGCGCACAGCCACAGTGTGGTGGAACATTGTCGAGATATCGAGAGTGCGGTGGCAAGCACAGCTTCAACATGTGTCTCGACATAATTTTCCATGTGTTCGAAGGTTTTGCAGTTTTACTTTTTGTTGTTATGTTTTTTATCTTCTGCGGTTTAAGAGTTCGCTGTGGCGTGTTGTTTTGAGTTTTTTGCGAATCACATTCGGCTCGTCCGATTGTCGTCATCATCGTTGTCGTCGTCTGTCTCTGATGTGTTGGCTGTTGTTTACGGGCCGCAGCAGCAGTAGCGTACGCATTTGTGGACGCACAAAGTCCCATTAAGATGACAGAAGTGATTTTTTGTCGAATCTGATGAAATTTTTCTTAACAGGTTATAAAACACCGTAAACATGGGTTTAGCTCCAGCAGCACATAATGTTTCGATTGGGTGTATAGCAAAAAGTACAACTAAAAAGAATTAACTCGGTGATGGACAAAAGGAAGGAGCATTAAATGCACTCCTTAATATCCCCAAACGAATCGATTAAATTCAAAGATCCGTGTCCCAATGGGAGACATGATGTTATAAAACTACGTAGGTATACAGATCTAGTGGTGTTATGCGAAGCATTTTTTGTCAATGTACAAACCTATTATTTTTTTGTTTTTTATTTTTTAAAACCTATGAATCTTTGGAAGGAGTTTAACGTTTGCAATGTTGACAGGCAAATACGGAATTTAACTTATTTTTCAGAAATCTGAAAGTCTAGTTATGGTAACAGTAATGTGGATTAAACTCCAATAATGTTTGTTCGTTTTTCCTTTTTGAATGCTTGCTTAGATGATATAGATTATTGTGATTCAAAACATTTAAGTTTCTAGAATAGTTCAAGAACACAAAGTTTTGATATGAAAAAACAGGATTTCTGACTTAAAAGAGGTAATATGAGTTTTGAAGATTCCCCTGAACTTTTGGTTTTAGGACAGTTCCAATCGTAAGTAGTTGTGTGGTGTTACGAGATAAGGAAGTTCGTTCCATAGGTTATATAAAGGAAAATCGTTCATATTAAAGAATAATTAATAAACGATATGAAGACTTTCGATATGAGGGACAAGATGTTCTTCCAATCATCTTGAGATCAAAATGCTTGGACTAATAAAACTATTGGATGTCTCAAATTTACCTTTAGATTTTAATTTTATAGAATTAGTGCAGTAAACTGACTACAACCCTAAAAATGTCAAGCTTGAAAGTTGGGACAAGAACATAAAGTTTATTAAAATAAGGGATGTCAAGAAACTTGGTCCACAAAAGATCAATTGGGCCAGGGGCTGTGTTGATTCAAATTTGTTTCCATCTGTATTTACAATCCATCCCAAACTGTCAAGCTTGTCGAAAAAAACTGTGTGGATTTTGCGAGCTCCTGATGCTGCAGTTTCGTTTGCTAATGAAGCCATCAAGACGAAATTAAGCTAAGTAATAAAATACGATTTTAAAAATATATCCTTTTAAAAATTAAGCTTCAGTCAAGTTCTTTACTTTTGATTTAAGAACTGAGACATTTGGCAAAAATAAAAATGAATCACTAAAATTGTTTAGCAGTTTTACAATCAAAATAAATTCATTGGGTCTTATGGCAACAAAATTGAGGGAGATGTAAGTAATGAGACGTCACTGTAAAAACGATGCACAACCATCATTTTTAAATAAAGGGTTTCTAAAAAATCTTCGTATACACTTAGTGTCACATGATTAGGGACACGATTCTTTCGTTTTTTATTTGAAGACATTTTTCCAACCCTTGTGTTTTTTTTTCTGCAGAAAACCCATCGTATGAAGTACCTATTTTTTTGTGGGTTACATAAATAGGGACAAGATTTAAGTTTACTTGTAAAACCCTCTAAAGTAAAGAAAATAACAAAAAACCTTATGGTTTAGGTAAATATTGGTTTTATTGAATGGATACAAATAGTTTTTGAATTACTTTCTGCTATCTGCCACAAACTTAAGTTTTACCAACTGTATTAAAGACTCTCTTGAAACTTACAAGCAAGCCCTGTCATCAGCGAAACGACAAGGCTGGAGAGAATACCGTCAATCAATCGAAGACATAAAGGACTCCTCAAGGCTCAGCAAAGTTTTATCAAAGGAACATTGTAATCCTTCATTTCTAAAAAAGCCTGATGGAACCTGGACAGCGTCTCCAGCCGAATCTCTTGAGCTATTGATGAAGACGCATTATCCGCGTTCCGAGAGTGATAACCCTAAACCGCTTGAAACCACAGAGCTAAACTTAGATCATGTGGACCAAGTCAATTCCGTTATAACCAGAGAAAATATTTTGTGGGCCATTAATACTTTTTCTCAATATAAATCCCCAGGCATGGATGGCATACTGCCAGTTAGCGCTATTAGGCTGAAGGAATCAAACAGCTGGTTGTCAAAACCTTATGGTTACAGCAACACAACGAAATTGATTCCCTCAGATATTATCTCGGTAGACACTGACTACTGCACTCCTACTTTGAGCCTTAGTAAGGGTTTTAAGGTTATTTTCCCATCCAGAGAAGATTGGGAGGATGACATCGTGTCGATAGGTTTCGACACAACCATCTTTACTGACGGCTCAAAGATGGAGTGCGGAGTTGGTTCTGGGATCTTTTCTGAGTCACTAAATGTAGCCAAATTCTTTAGGCTTCCTGACTTTGCTAGCGTTTTTCAGGCTGAACTGCTGGCAATGAGGGAGGCATGTAAGATTCTTAAACAAAACCCAAACCAAAACCGAAATGCGGCTATCTTTACAGATAGTCAGGCAGCTGACAAAGCCATTAACTCGGCCACATTCTCATCTAAATTGCTCCAGCAATGTGGCGATGAGCTTGCGAGCCTGAATATTAACCTCGGTGTCACCCTGATCTGGGTTCCGGGCCATAGTGGGAAATGAACGGGCTGACGAGCTAGCCAGGCAAGGATCGGCCCTTCATAGCTCACTTAGTAATAATAAATTCAATAAAACATTTTGCTCCTGAATCCCGGCTTTTGTTGTCCGTGCGGTCTATACTGGTACATTACCTTGTTGGAAAGTCACCCGTTGTACACCAAATAATTTAAGAAACTGTGAAAAAGGTCGTTCCAGAAACGATTTGTAAGTAATTAACATCATTTTAGAGTTTTGAAAATCCAGCTTCACGATCCTGTAATAGGTGATTGCTCCCTACACCATTACACCGCCTCCTTTGCTGTGCCATTTTCCAAAATAGATTTCTTCCTTTCTTAAATCAGATATATCCATCAGTTCCGTCCAAATTAAATTAGTTTCAATAAAAAATTCTTTGGGTTCATGATCTGGATGGGCTTAGTTTCACTTGGCTGAATGGCAGAATCTAGAATTCGTTTCCAGGTTTCGCGTTGAATGCTTCATTTCGCGAATAACGAGACGAGTAGCCAAACCAATCGTCTTCGGAAGATTGAAAAACTAATTAATCACCTTCAAACAAACTTAAAAACACTTTTCTATGCTATGAGGTCGGCCTTTATTAAGACAATATTTACCAAAAAAACTCATCATTATGGTGTTAAGGTTTTCAAACTCTGCTCCACTGATGGATACACATGGGCATTAAAAGTGTTCACTGCAAAATCTTCTACGGGTAGAAGAGCGGTCAGATTGGCTAAAAATGTATCTACGGAACTTTGCCAAGGACTTCTGAATGAATTAATTTTTCTCTAAGATGACAACTTCTTTACCAGCTATGAATTAACCCAGTCCTTCTTGCAACAAAGGACCCATGTTGTAAGCACCCTCAGAGCTAACAAGCGAAACCTTTCAAAAGAAGTCCTTCTCGCAAAATCGGAAAGAGGTGAAGTTATTTCCAGAGAAGATAATAATGGAATCGTCGTTTTGAAGTGGAAGTTTTTCCAGAGATGTTAGAATGCTTTCGACCAAACACGCTCCAGTTTTGGTACCTACTTTAAACAAACGCTCTGCACCTGTACGCATCCAAGAAGATAGTACTCAACCTTCCATGAGCTCTAATGTCAGTCGTTAACGCTTAGGTAGCATGCAAAAATATAACACAAACAAAAATTTGCATTCGCAAATTCACAGAAAAACTTGTCATTGAGCTTCTCAATATGCCATCATCTTCACCTCGATTAGAGCAACCCCGAACCAAGCATCACCATTTGAAGGACAGGTTGAATGATTCTGCGATTAAAATTCGCAGAAAGTGTACTGTTTACTTTAACCGCATAACTAAAAAAAAGATCGAGTTTGTGCTAGAAAAGAAGCAAGACAAACCTGCACTTTCTGTGAAGATAGTGCAGAACAGCCTCAAATTTGCCTCGATTGTTTCAATCAGCAACTTAAATAAACTGTAAAACATTCCAATTTCTATACAAAAGCCAAAAAAAAGTTCCTTAAATATTTCAATTGTTCCTAAAGTGTACCTTAGCTATAAGATAAAAACATTGAAAAGTTATATTTTGTAGAAATAATAAAAATTTAAATTTATTTTGAGCTGTATACTTTTTTAAATTAATAATTAAAAACAAAAACAAAATTAAGTTTAATCATTCCAAAAAACAATTGGCTGTAAGATCATTACATTCTTGAAATTGCGCAAACCAAGTTAACCTAGCACATTACTGGGTGCCAGGGTTTTGGATTCGCATTGAAATTTCTTCCTAGTAGCTATCAATTTTGGTAGCCAAAGCATTATCTGAATACATACCTGGCTATTTGATAGCCACAACACCACTGAAAATATAACCAGCAATTTAAAAAAAAAACCCTATAGGGTCAAATAAAATACGATTAAAGCTTGTCCCTTTTTTTGTGTCACGAAGTGTAAGTACACTCTGCAAATGCATAAGACAAATTATAAATTATTAAAAAAAAAGTTGGAAAAAATCCTCAATAAGCCCATTTTCTTCAGCCTCTACGGCCTTAGAAATCAATCAGTCAGAACTATAAATAGTGTAGTAAATCACAACAAAATTTAGTAAGCTACCAATTATGCCATAGGCCTCAGGAAATCCATCCCTCACGGTTCTGACCACATTTTTTAACCCAAACATTTTATTGAAAGCACAGTTCAGTAGACTTCAAGTTTTGTCTTTGCAGAGAAAATCATAATATCGGTTTAACTTCAAAAACGTTGACATCCTGAAACAATATCATCCTGAAATGAGGCCATTCTGTTCCCGAAAATTTACCAATAAACTTTCTTTACTTTGAAGTATATGGTCTTAAAAGATTTGCGAAATAAGAAGCAGTTTGATGACGTTAATTGTTCTTTGGCATTTTAGGGCGTTAATTATCTGCAAAACAATCTCTTCTGTAGAGGAAGTTCTTTTCAAAAAGAAGAAAATATTTAAAGCTTTTTTTAAAAAAGAGCTTTTATTCACTCATAAATATGCAATTGGAATTAATTGTTGATGGAAAATGCTACAATTCGTCGATTAGCGCAAAATACCGCAACTCTTAGCGAATAACAAAATAACAATCTGAAAATCCATTCAATCCAATGACTAATAATTATGTTCGAGAAACAGATTGCCTTCAATTTTGCCGGGCATATAAAGTGGTGTTGCATAATACATCCACCGCCACCGCCGCCGCCGCCATCGCCGCCTATCAGAAGGGCGCGTCCACAGAGTCCATCACTGCTTCTGGCAAAGCTACTTACTTGCATCCACACGAGGCGGCACAAAGTCACAGCTACAACTCACATCGGCTATAGCCCGGCCTGAGTCTGAACGTAATGCACTCTGCATATCAATTATGCGACAGAGCCACTGCCACTGCCACAACGACGACCACGTCGATGATGATGACGACGACGACGTCACCGCTACACGCATGTCTCATTCATCGCAAGCGTGCGCGCCAGTGCACTCGAAGATCCGAGTAAAAATATCCTTCAACCTCTAGGCTGGCTGTGCAAAAATCAAAAGAAAAAGTTTCAAACCAGCCGGCAGCGAAGGCGGAAGAACTTGATGCATGTTCCATTCCACGAGCGTAGATTACTCCTCGATGCGGCTGGCGATGGATGGCGGCGGCGGCGGTGGCGGCTCGGCCAACCCTTGGACGTGGTCATGGGGCTATGAGGATAGAATTTTGATTCCAAATCGAAGTTGAGGTAGAAGATGTGAAGTTTCAGGATGAATACACTACACACCATTCTCAACTTTTGATTATGCATTCAACGCAGCCTTGTGTACTTCTGCACTTTTAGTATGTGCGACTGAAATTAGCCCACAGCCGCCGTCACTTTTGCTAATGCAGTTGAACCGTGATTGCTCCTTGTTTCAATTAAATTTGCAATGTTCCGCTATCCGCACCGCTCACTTTTTCTACAGAAACTTGCTGTAGACGTAAGACTTTGCTACGCGTCGCGTCGGTCCTCGTCGTCGTCGTTGTCGTTGTCCTGCGGCCTGCGGAAGAAGCCATCTGCTTTGCGGAATATTGAAGTGAGCTCGTCAGCAGCGCAGCTTGCGAAATGAGATTCTGACTGCAGGGTGTGTGAACATGGAAATTGCCACTTATGTGGGTGGATGATGGTTGGCGGCAACGATTAATGTTTTTGAGCTTTGTGTTTGACGATGACGACAAAAAAAATAGTTGGATGTTGCATGCCTCAGCTGTACTCCTTTTAAAAGTTTTTCAATCAATTTTTCTTTGCATTTCATTATTTTTACTTAGATCTCTTGGTTGGTCTATCTTCTCAATAAGTTATTGTTTAATGGTTGGATATTAACATGAACATTACAATTTTGAAAACAAAATTATCTTTAAATATGTCTTAAATTTCAAAACATACCGACATATGGCTGTTAAGAAATACGCCGTAGTAGACAACTACAAACTATTTAAACTTTTACATGAAAACGCATAAGGCGAAGAGCGGATGGTGGGTAAACTTATTTGGATGTTGTTTTTAAAATAGTATTTCTTAAAAAATAACTTTAAGACAATATACGAGTATGTACACATACATATGTACAAAAGATTCCTACAATCTTTAAGGATTTGTTTCTCAATCGTGAGAGTTAAAAATAGATGTCTTATTATTTCTGATAGAAGAACCTGACACGATTAAGGATACAAATTATCATTTAGGCACAAAGTAAGAAAATTTGATATTTTCAATATTTGACGTTTTTTCGAAACTACTGCAAATTCGAACCGCTTTTTTGTAGAAAAAAAGTTACTTAAGTTATTTTTTTGTGCATCTCATGAACTTTTTGTAAAAATTACAGCCTAGAAACTAAAAAACAAAACATTGTAATAACATTGTTTGCTCACTTGTAATTTTTCGGGACATTTTGTCACTTGTTAATAACGATTTAATTAACGCCAGCGCCTGTACAAAATTTCATTAATATGGAAATTATTCCTAGGTTTGCTAAAATGTATGTCTATTTAGGACTCGAGTATATGATTTAAACTATTTTTAACTTTTAACCTGTGACATATAGGAACTAATTGCAAGTTTCACAATCGTAAATAAATTTTAATTCGAGATTTGAATAATATGATTGTAAAGAAGTCGAAAAAAGTGGGTTCCCTGATTCCGTTTGTCTGGCTGTCTGTCCTGGCCCGTGCAGCCTGAAGCAAAAGGTCGATTGGCTTGAAATTTGGAAATAAAGGTTTTGAGCCCATTCGCGTTAGGCATGTTTTATTATATTGGCCGAAAAAAAAGCCGAAAATTAATGTTTTTTTAAAACAAACCAATAGATTTTTTTAGTTTTTGCAGATTTTTGTTTCCCTAATTTTGCTTCTTTCAATATACAAACATTTTTTTGTAGGGCTCTAGAAGGTTACTCCCATAAAACCGTTATTTCCTTTAAGTTTTCTCGAGAACTAATCAACCGATTTCAAAGATTTTTTTTCTGCGCAAGCTTTTATACTGTCTTAATTATAATGGATTATCGAAAATTCAATTGTTTTTATTTTTGGTTTTGAATAAAATTCGATGTCTTGAAAATGGGTCACCATCTTTTAATGAAATTCAATTTCTAATGTAAAACGTATATTAACAAGTTTTTTTAACTGTAGTACGCGTTATTTTTAAGCTAAATTGAAAAATTGTGTAAAAAACGCTCTTAAGATTTTCAAATAGGATTTAGAAATATTAGAATTTAATTTGGGAAATTAAATTGCGTTTAAGTTTTTGAAAAAAAATTCTTTGCAGGTACATTTTTAAATCATAAAATACAGAAAATATTTTTTTTTCATAACAAAAACAATATCCGTAGTATTGATATTATTTAAAAAAAGGTTAAGAAAAAATCAGAAATAAATAATATTTGATTTGTTTTCATGTTTTTCATTTTGTAAATTGAAACTGACTGAAATAAGAACTGAAGGAAACGGGTTTGTTCGTAGTATGAATACTACCGATAAAAGTTAAAGTAGAATCTTACTACGGAAGGGTTTTTAATTTCGTTCTCAAATGTTGGTACAATTGACATTGCATTCGTATCTTAATGGCAATGTTCGTTGAGTAGTTGTGCATTTTTAATCATGTGTTTTCCATTGGCGAAAAAAACCTATCTTTTACTGTTGATATTATTTAGCTATGTTAATGAAAATGGACGAACTGGGCTTATTTTGCAAGAATAGAAAAGATAATTTAGTTTTGCGATGTTTCCACCAAAGTTTTATCTCAGTGTAGATTAAATAAATCTTTTTGTTGTTTCCACCGCACAAGAAGATTTAAAAATGATTAAGTTTGACAGCACTTTCTAAAGTGCAAATGGTGTTTCGTTGTTTCTTATGAAGTGCAAGTAAGATAGTTTGATTCGTGTTAAACAATGAAGAAGTGAATAGATCAGGCCCTAGTTCTTAACGGACTGTTGCGCCACCCAAATTATTTATTTATTTGATTAAAACAAAATTATATTTCTTGTACAGAAACATGTAAATAAACAGACCATAATGCATTATTTGTAAATCAACTCCTCCACACAGGGTTTTTCTTAACATCTTTTGAATCGACTCCGATTACCGACTGGAATTGAGTCAAATCAAGTTCATTTTTCAACTCGATTCACTTATATAAAGAAATGAGATGAGCATCAAGCTCGCTTCAATACCACATTTTAATGTAGTAGTCTACGAACAAACCCCCTTCTTGACGTTTTTGTTTTATGTCAAAGCTTCAATTGTTAAAGAAACTATTTTTATAGGACCTCAATTTCCAGATGTTTTCTTACCATTTCATCTTGAAATGTTACTTTTGTAGTTAGTTTTTTTTTTTTCGCTGAAGTTAATGTTAACTTTTTATTTTCACTAAACTTTCTTTTGTTTGTGTGTTTTTTTATTAATATTCTAAAAGATCTTATTTCAGTTGTACCAATTTTTAAATGCCAAAATCTGGCTACTGCCGATGCGTTTTCTTGGGAATTTTCTACTATACTATTAAATATACAAAACACGGGTTTTGTATATATGTGTGTACATTTTTTACTTTTCATCAAAAATTAATTTATTGCAAAAATCCTACGAACAGCATAAACAACATATAATAAAACAAAATTCACTATGATTCAGAAATTATATTAGCTGTAGACCGGCTATCAACACTTAAAGAATTTAGATATCAGTCATAGCAAAAACTGTTCAAATTAGCTATTTTGAAATAAATTGCTCAAAAAAGACCATTTTTTAGGTGTCTAGGGTGGCCCAATAACAAAATAGATAAAGTCTTTTATGGACGTAAGATAAAATGACACTTAAGCAAATATTCGCAATTGTATGTCGTTTTCAGTGAAATCAGGGTACAAGTATGTATAGTATGTATTGAAAAATTCCCTTAGAATTACTAGAGTACCTTGTGGACCACAAAACCGTATCTATAAATAAAATCTAACAATAAAAACATTCTTTCAAATTTTGTTTAATTGTTTTTTATAAAAAATGCCAAAAACAAACTACATAACCTTAAATGTCAATATAATTTTTCGAAAATTAAGAATTGTTAACAAATTGAAAATTTTTTTTTGGGACTTCCTGTATAGAACAGTCTAAGGTGGTATGGTTTTTATATATAAAAGTTAATACAGTAAATATTTTACAGAATGGTTAAAAACAAAATTGTACAGAAATTTGCAAAATTTAGAATTTAGGAACAATTTAAAAAAGGTTAAGACAAAATCAGAAATAATTAATAACGATCAAAAGTCAGACTATCGTTGTCTAATTAACATTTTATGTATCAAACATTGATACAGCTTAGGAATTCAATGCATGCTATCACAATGAAACTTTGAGCTAACGTTTCGTTTGACAATCGTAAGTAAAAGAACGTAATGTTACTTAATGTGACTCCAAACGGAAGCTATAGTTCAAATTTGCTGAACTTTTTCTTTGTCCGACAGCTCAACAGCTGTAAAAAAAGTCAACAATCTAAATATATTTGCTTTAGGAGGGATAACTATTGGTTATTCGAAAAGGTTAATATGTAAGTTATTGAAATATACATAGAATAACTGTACAATTTTTTCATGAAAAAGTTTTATAATTGTAGAACAGAAAATGAGTTTCGAATAACTTCTCATAGATTGAAGAACTCCGTAGTTTGAGCTCCCGGACCCACCAAAGTCTCTCAGTCTGCGCTTCTTCTTGCTCCATGAGCTACTTCCGAGATAGATTCATTTTTTTTCGATTTCCAAAACACTTTTGAGAAAAAATAGCAGCTGACATTTTAGAAATATCATTCAAAGCTACCTTGAAGCAGGTCCATCGTAACGTAGACAAAGCCCAAGAGTGTTTGTGTTTCAGCCATAAGAATCTTAGTCGAGTCTCCTTTCCAAAATTATACTTTGTTTTTGTTAACAATTAATAATACAAAATAAATCAAAGGAAGTGCAGTAAACTTAGAAATTGACTTAATGCTGAGCAATGTTTAAATCAGAACAAAAAGTAGATTTGAATTTTGTATCAGTGTCTTTTTTCGGAGGACTTAACAAGACTTTTTAGGTTGTATTGCAACGGAGTGACCACACATTTTTTTAGGATTAATACAAAATTTTGAAAATAATAGCAAAACTTGATATGGCAGCTTATTGGAATAACAGAAAAGTATTAAAATTAGAAACAATTAGATGAAAGAAATTGAAAATAAATTCTGCCGAAATGTTAAAATTTGTCTTGAGTAAAAACTCATAGGGTTTCGTTTTTTGGATTCCTACTCTACGGCTATCAAATGTCAAACTACTAAAGTCTAAGAATGAAAATTCAAACACTGATACTCAAAAAAAGTCAAATCTCTAATAAGTAACAGCAATTCAATTTACCTCTTATCGGCAGTGATTCTACTGCGAATGTTGTATTTATTTTATATATACAGATATGGACATTAAAATAGACACAGAGACAGTTGCTAAGAGTATAACCTAATTAAAACAACAACTTGCGTTAGAAGTAGTTTTAACCAATAATTATAATTCTACTTCAAATAATAGCTAATTTTAGTTTGAAAGAAAAAAATAACAAAATGAAGACCAATCTTGAAAAAAAAAATCAGTCAATAAAAAAATGTATTTTATATAACTCTGGTTTGGTGTTTCTATTTTAATGTCCATACCTGTACATTTCTATACTGTACCATGGATGGATTTCCCAAAAAACTTGGTTTATATAACCAAAAACGAACCTGTAATCCTATTATTTGGTCATGTTGAAATGTATAACTTCTAAATATTTCAAAATGTAATGTACATGTTCCGCGAATTGAATAAATCAGAAATATATCGTAGTAATCAAGTATACTGGAATTTTTGTTGCCTTAATAAAAGCCCCCACTGTATGCCAACACATTTTAGATAGTCTCGAATCACGTATAGACTTAGATATTTATTCATTGCGACAAATGACTTTTCCTTAATCAACTAAACAGCGTTCAACCACGTTGTCTTGAACACCTATGCATGCATATGCGGGCTTTACACTTTATGCCATATTGTTTTTAAAGTTCATGTTTAATATTTGTATTATTTATTATTTTTGTAAACGATGTTGGAGGCTGTGGTATAATAAATTCAAATGTCCCTATTTCAATTATTTCAGTGTTTTCACATCAACTAGGTAAATAAATTGCACAACTCAAATCAAGAACAAATTTATTTGTCGAAATTACACCTTAGCTTCGCATCAATCCAAAAGTTATTGCGCCGCTCTCCGAAGCCGCAGTCGTTACTTTTTTAACTTTTCATTTTCTGATGCGCTGATGCCAATGATGCCAAAAGTAGGGAAGCAAAAATGAAAAACAATAATAATTTGCAACAGAAAACTGCGGAATAATTCATCTAGCACATTAAGATGAAAATTCCCGTAATCTTTGGGATGCTGATGATGATGCTGGGATTGGGATCGGGATGATACTGCATATGGGTACGGGTAGTGCGGTCTTCCGACAGACGGTCAAACCAAAAGGGCACCTTCGTCAGCCGTTGCAATATTTCCCATGCGGCACTTCAATGATATAGCCTCATCCCGCCGCACACCGCCGGCCGACCATCGTCCACCGTCTGCAGGGACCCCACAAAACCGTATAGTAGTACCCGTAGTATAATTTCAACAATTTATTTTCGAACGTGATCGGCGACGACGGAGACGACGACGACGGACGAGCGAGGATGACGATGGCGGCGGAAACATACAATGCAGCCATTTTTCCTTATTTCACCCTTTTCATCAAAATCCATGGATGCCGGTCGAATGGACCCGAACGTACAGACTGACGTCGGTCATACCGCTCGAGAGGGTGGGGGGTGTTCTATGTTTTATGTTTAATGCGCGGCTTGGCGAACAAGAAAATGGCAAGTGTTTCAATAACACTGAGCCGCGCCGAATGCAAGAAATCATCAAGCATTGTTGTTTTGATTCTTTTCTTGTATTTTCAGGTAATAATTCAGGTGATTATAGTAATTATGCGATGGGTAACGCTATCGATGTAATTGAAATTCTGATAGATACTGCGATTGCACTTGGCCAGGGGAAGCCACATAAAGGGCTTCCCCTGATGATGGCATGGAGATTGAGAGTCCATCTCGAAGACATTCAGAATAAATATAGCGATGGGGCATTCAGTTATGGTGGACATGGGCCAATCAAAGATAAAGAATCACCGCCAATGCCGGTATTTCTTTGAAGAAACTTATGCGTGTACATCTATTTTATTGTAGATTTATGTTTTTTGTATTTATATTAATCTGTATTATATTGAGAAAAAAAAAACTGATGAAAAATTGATTGTTCAAATTAGGAGCAGACATTTTCAAATAAGATAAATGAGTTGGTGTTAATTTACATACAGTGACGAGCATAAGTGAAGGTACTCTATTACTATTTTAGGTAAAATTGAAAAATATACGAAAATAAAATAAAAATGTGAGTAAATATTTATTCTTCATGAACAGAATATAATTAGAGACAAAAACAGAAAAAAAAGTAATTCATTACAAGAAAAATACATAACAAATAAATGCGCCGTTATTTCACAGAGGAAAAGTGTAGGTACCTTTAAATAAAACATAATTTTTTATTCATTTTGTTTAATTAAAATAGTTTAAACTCATACCTAGTACTTAGTTGGAAATGCCTTTAATCTCAGAACTTCTCTCAAACGATTTGACATTGAGTATACTAGTTTTTTTGTAACATCTCGAGATATCTGTTGCCATTGATCAATAATATTTTCAATTGAGTTTTGTTTCGTATCTCATGGTTCCGAATGCGTTTTTCAAGGTGGTCCCATAAGTGTTCAATGGGATTCAAGTTTATTTTAAGAATTCTTTAAGAATTTGTTTTATATTCAATTCATACAAAAAAAAAAGAAATTATAACACAAAGGCTCTCACGTTTCTATTTATTCTAATTTTAAAGTTTTATAAAAATACGGCGTAATTTATGGATATTACGAATAACAGCATAGCATTTTGTATATATTTTTCATTTACCTTAACACAAGTGAAATGTTTTGCGTATTCATTTCGTTGTATTTATTTTATCTAAGATTAGCACTACCACTTTAAGTTTACAGTGTTCTAAAAATAATAAGTAATAACGTTTTAATAGTAGTATTTCGTGCAGTTTTTACCTCTATAAACAGGAAGTTATTGTTATCGGTACGATTTATCAAATTGATCGAATTGAAAATTGTCCGCTTGTGTGTACGTTCGAAATATTTTTATTCGCAAGAACTTTTCGAGATATCGACTTCAAATAAATGATGTTTTACAGACAATAACATCAAAACATGCAGAAAGAACTTTTAAAAACATTTAGTGGGTGTTTTTCTGACTAAAACAATTTTTTTTAAATAAGTGAAAAATTGGTTGACCTCAAATACCTCGGATCATTAACGCACTTTTATATATTTAATATTATGAAGTATACATAACAGGGGTATATTATATTTCATTATTTATTTATTTATACAAAAAATAAATTATTTACAATTCTTGATTAATTTATTTAAAATAAACAATACAAACCATTTTGGAATTTGTTCCTAGGTCATGTTATGTCAATATGACTAATTACTTCCCTGAACTCCCTAATTGACATAGAAACTGGTTCAATCATTCCAGAGTTTGTCCTATGTCTAGCTTGAAAAAGAAGTTATCTTTCTCGCAATGGTCCAATTTGGCATAAATACAAATTATCAATAGAAGCTTAGGACACTTTATATGGTAACATAAAATATCTTGCACAAATATTATATCATGAATACTTTGAGATTTCAGACCTAGAAGATTACGTCGAGCTTGAGAATTTGGAGCAAAATTCCAGCGCATTTTACGAAACACATATTTCGTGAAACGATTCTGAACTTACTCAATTCTATCCGAAAATGTTTGTTGGAAAGGATTCTATAGTACATCAGCGTACTCAGTAATGATCTAACTAAAGAGTTATATAGAGATTTAAGCGTATAGGGATCCGAAAAGTCAGTTGACTTTCTTTTAATGAAACCAATCATAGAGTTGGCGGAAAAAATGTAAACTTTGAATCAAAGGAGACACCTAAATTCTTTACTTTAGCAGTTTTTTGAAAAGGGATACGATCAAGAGAATACGCAAACCCATAAGTTGAGAGTTTCCTAGAGTCAAAGATAGCGAAGCACTTCTTGACATTAAGTTTAAGACAGTTAACCAAACATTAGTTTGGTAAATGATAAAGCAATCATAATTGGAATTTATTTTATATGAGGCATTGGCTGAACTTTATGTTTTTGCAAATATCATCGATAAAGATTATAAATAAAAGTAGGCCAAGATGACTGCGCTGGGGAACTCACAATTAATAGATCTGGAGCTTTGATTGTCAAGTTTTACTTTTTGTACCCCATAAGTTAAAAAAAGATGAAATCCACTGAAGCAGATTAGAGTGAATCCCAAAGTTATGAAGCTTATAGATAGCGTCTACTTGACTTTGACTTTCTATACAATTAATAACGAAAGAAAAAAAACATGCGAGATTAGTGACAGTTGATCTTCCTGATATAAACCCATGCTGGGCATCACATACATGTTTTTTTACAAAAAAATTAATTTTAGTCTTTACTAAACTTTCAATCAATTTAGGAATTGTGGACATCTTGCAGCTTATTACCGTAGCGGTCGCAAAAACTCATAAAAAATAATTTTTGACTGGAATATCATTTCTAAAACTAAAGATATTGGCTTTAAATTATTTCATCTCATAAGAAACATTGTTTTGTATTGACTTCAAAATTACTTCATTATATGCAAAGTATTGTTTATAACTTTCAGTTATTTCGTTTAGGAAAATCTGATTAACAACTTAAACAAAAAACTTATTAAAAAAAGGTTTTCGACTCAAGTACCTTGACACCAACAAACTTATTTTTTTTTATCTCACACAATAATATGTTGTTATAAATGTTAAGTAACACTTTTAGAATTATCTACAGACAAGAAAAAAATGGAAAGTCAATATTTAAGATCGTTTTCTAGCCTTTTTTTATTTTGTGCACTAATATAGTGCTGTCAGTTAATTTTTTATAAAATGTTTAATAAATGTCAAAACCTCATTCTTCTATATGATAAATTTAAATTATTTTAAATGTAAAATGTCAAGTTTGTTTTCTAGATAAACCAAGGAATCTAGGATATTCAGACGGTTAAAAGTCTCAAGGATGGATTTAGATTCAAGGGACTTTAAATAGAGGACAACGACTTAAAATACTTAGTATAAAAGCAACGTACCAAACTTTAAATACATTTGTATTTTCATTAAATACTCAAATGTACATATTGTTTTTATATTTGACACAACTTTGAATTAAAATTGTAGTACCCGCAGCTTGATGGTTAGTTCTTTGGACTGTCATGCAAGGGGTCTTGGGTTCAATCCCTGCCACCTAACTTTTTCCGTTTACTGCCCCTTGCGAGGAATTGACAAATCCTCCAAGAGTAATTCTTGTCATGAAAAGTACTTTCTCCAATTTGCCGGTCGGATTCGGCATATAAACTGTAGGTCCCTTCCATCTATGACAACATTACTCACACACAGGAATGATTGAGAGTTGTAAGTCACTAGGCCCTGGTTGTTCATGGACTGTCACGCTACTTAATTTATGTATTTGAATTAAAATTGCCAGTTTTTGGAAGTAGAAAAGCAACCATTCAAAAGTAGTATTGGAATTTTTCCTAGGTATTGAAATTTATTTATTGTGCTGATAACAATAGAATATTAATGTTAATGGTTTTGAAAACCAGATGATGAAAATATATGTTTTTTTAAAATCATGCCTTACAAAGATTTGTAAAAAGTTGCAGGAAAAAATAAACTTTAAAACCATAAGCGAACAAAAATCTAAACTATAAATTTCAGGCACTAAAACAAAATTAGTTATGACATTAATCTTGTTTTAATGCCGTTTGAGACTACTTTGAACTTTTTATATTTTTTAATAATATTTGATGATCAAGAATGTAAAATTTTACTTTTTCGATTAGAAAAAATATTTAATTTCAAAATTCGATATCTCAAAAATCAAAGTCAATATTTAAGTTCAAAAGAACTGCATGCTTACAATATATTTTGGCTCAAATTGAAAAATTAATGTATACATAATACATATATACAATATACAAAATTAAATTTATTTTGATGAATTAAATGACATTTAAATTTTCGAAGACAAACTTATTTTATTGGAATGTTTTAAAAAATAAGTTATATTTGTGAACCGAATATTTGGGAATATGATCAAGTTTGTGCGATCCAGTCTAGCACTTTGTCGCTTGTAACATAAGGTAACTATATGGCAAGTTTTGCATTTGTAAAAAATATCAGAGTCGATATTTTAATCAAACTTAACGATGGTAGAGAAGTCGACAAAAGTGGGTCCCTCGATTCCGTCCGTCTGTCCTCGCCCCTACAGCTTTTAAGCTTTTAAGCCAATTAGTGTTTAGCTTTTTTTGGTTTCCTTTTTTAAGATCAATAAAAATTGTTGTTGGATAAGATTCAGGTCTACTCAAAAACGAACCAATAGATTTTTATCAAATTTTCTCTTAATTTTTTTATTTTTATTCTTTCAATAAAAAATTATACCCCCGTTATATATAGACCCATATTTTATTCTTAAATTGTCTTAGGAACTCATAAGCCGAATTCAATAAGTTGTTCTCTTCACAATCTTTTTCTTGTCTTAATAAAAATTTAGGATCAAAAATGTAAAAAATTGTTTGAATATAAAAAAATATAAATTTGATATCTGGAAAACGGTTATCATTTTTTTACGAAAATCAAATATAAAATGTATATTTCCATGTCCTAAATACTTGCAAACTAAGAATATTTTCGAACAAACCTACCTGGAAACATTTTTCGCCTACAACATTTATTAAGAAAACCCCTATAAGGATTTTCAAAAAAAAATATTTAACTACTAAGTTTTTTCAGAAATCAAATTTCATTTACATTTTTGAAGACCAAATTGTTCCGCAGGTATATTTTCAAATCTTAAACTATAGGTACTTTTTTTAAATAGGCTATGTGGATACTGGAGAAAGTTCGTGCAACCCAGTAGTGCATTTTATTTTTTGTAAAAAGCAATGCATACAAAATTAATCGATTGGAAAACATAATTTGGGTAAGTTTTTTATTAGAACTTTTCAAAAATAGAATATAGCCTTTCAAGAGTAAAATACTCGTAAGCTGCAATAACCTTTATAATATTAGATTTTATTTTAAGGGTAACGGTCTCTCTGTATGAGAAAAATTGCACTCTACTATTAAAAAACTTCTCCTTTAAAGCCTGGACCAAGGACAAGCTGAATTCAAATGCTAATAAATTATTTAGCTCATGGTACAAATTTAAGTGTCAATAAATCAATATCAAATTTGTCCAGAATAAGAAAAGGAAAATTCGTAAAGGCTCTTCATCCAATCAAGCTCCAATCAAGTACTATATTTCTGAGCTATTAATTTCGAAACTGTCTGAACCTGTGTGAAAAATAAAAAAATTCGTTGTAAAAACAAGATTGGAGTCTTCTAAATGGTCGCATACAAGTGTTTTGGAACTTAAGTTGAATAAAAAAGTTGAACGTATGTAGGTCTTACAATAACCTATATCTCAAACTTTACTGAACCTCAGCTTTATACCGTAACTATATGTTAAAATAAGTATAAAATTCATGAAAAATATTACATTTCAATTTGTTAAATTTAAGACCTCCATTCTTGACAACATTCCTCGCACACAAGAATGGTTGAGAGCTGTAAGGCACTAGGCCCCAGTTCTCAACGGACTGTTGCTCCACCCAATTTATTTATTTATTTTTATGACCTTCATTATGTATTGTTTAAATAAAAACTTGTTACCCGCAATAGAATATTTTTTAAAACCACTAATACTTTTTAATTTCATTTTTAGAAGCAGAAATATTCAATATGCGTTGTATTTTTTTAGGCGTGTAGTTTTCCATCTGACAATACTTTTTTCGAGGTTGGTCTGAGCGAAAAAAATTATCTCGAAGCTCGAAACGTATCGCATTTAATATTTAAAATTTATCATTAATAAAAATTAATATTTTGAAAAATAGTATATATAGAAAAATTTAACGTTTAAAAGTAAATAATTTTGTATTTTCTCTATATTTTTGTTTTATTTTTAATCGTTAAACATAAATTTAGCAAATTTCTTAGCTTAATAATGGTTCAGTTCGCCTTAGCACCGAAACAATCAATTGTTTAAAGAAAACTTTTGGTGAGCTTATTTCCTCTCGTATTGGTCTTCAAGATCGTGAGATTTGACACAATTTTTTGAGAGTTTATATGAAATCACTTGTCTACGCATATTTAAACCCAAAGCAATTGACACTTCGACATATGTCCGCAATTATTGCGAAGAGTGGTCGAAAATAGGGCCTCTCGGCTTGAATTTATTCGAGCGATGTAAAGTGCCTTGCGTAGGATTGTCATGACAGAAATGTTGGGTTCAATCTCTGCCTGAGCCAATTGAATTTTTTTTTTTCACGAGTACTGTTTCTTGCGAGGAATTGATGAACTCACCAAGAGTAATTTTCGCCACGAAAAGTGCTTTCTTAAACAGCCTTTATTAAAGAAGCTTTTTTGAACCCACTCAATTTAATTGTTAGATATTTCTTTTAGAACCATTAATATTCAAGATGGGTAAAATATTTGAAACTTTTGCATAAAGTAAACAAAAATAATTTATGTGTTAGGCTATATATGAATGGTCATATGTAGTACACAATTTTGAAAAATAAGTGATTTTAACGATGTTTCAAAGTTCAAAAGTCATGATAGTTGCTAGGATGATTTGCCTGCCCAAATGAATATTTAAGTAGGTATCATTTAAAAGAATAATTATATTAATCTAGATGTTAGGGTAAGAAAGTTTAATTTTGCCTCTGGCTGATACCAATATGCTAATGCTAAAAACCAACTACATACATTTGTAAATATGTGTACATCTTGTATTGAAAAAAATGACACTGAAAGGAACTTTTCAAACATTTAACATTTCAATAGTATTTTGGTGTAATTTCACTCCAGTCTAGTTTTCATATTTCGAGTAAACATAATTTTGTTCCAAGCTAATATTTTAATCAGTCAAAACGTGGTTTGTGCTTAAAATGTACCTGCATATTTAGAACACATACATCAATAACTACCTGTCGAACCTTCTTCAAAATTATTAAAAACGAGAAAAGATTTCATTAAAAAAATAACAAAATGGCCACACAAGTAATTTAACCCCATCGAACTAGCAACATTTTCACATTTCCTGGGGGTTCCTGACCACCCACATTATGTATATAGGTATAATGCACACTTAGATAAAGGAATAAAAATGTCCTTGCTTAATTTAAAACGATGATGTATTGAAAAACACAATCAGAATAGGTGATGATGTAAAAGCTTTTGGTACATATGTAGAAAAAAAAATGTCATATAAATTGTATTGGTACCTATAATAGGGAAATCCTTGAGGGACGTGTAAATCCATTGGCATCCCGTGGTGTGTATGATGGGGATGATGATGGTGATGAGGATGATGTGAATGATGGTGCGAATGGTGAGCAGCGGCGGCGCTATGGACATGCGCTGCTGCAGCGGCGGCAAAACCAGCATGCTCGGCCCCAGACGCCATTGCATGGTGGCCCAATACAGCCGCCCATGGTGAGGCGGCGAATCCACTCCCATGATGATCCATAAATTCAAATTTATAAATATTATTTAATTTTTTCTCTTTCTCTTCCTTTTAGTACACAAAATCACTAAAATTGGTTATCAACACTTATCACTGATGTGCTAACTCATTAACATCAATTGCCATTTTGATTTTTTGATAAACTTAATTGCACATATCGCATAAGGAGCTATTTTTACTTATATCCCAATTAATAGTGTGAAACGGCCGATTATCCTTTTTGGATTAAATGCAATAAGGAACGGAAAACATTAAAAAAAATATCTCTCGATTATGCCCGCTCTCTTTTGGGCGCAGATCAGATATTTTTCATCTGCACACGCGTTCCGAGTTCCGTTTCGTACTTCACCGAATGGACATCTGCGATAAACTATCAGGGAGACCGGTCCCCGAATGGGAGTGGGGTAGCAAAAGCTGCCATAAAGGTTGCACAAAAATCACGAAGCACACAGAGACTGGAGAAGAAGTGATTTGTATGTATTTGGATGCTGGATGCTGGAGATGGAGATGAAGCTGGAGCTGTAGCTGTAGCTGCTGTCACAACACAGCAACAGCAACATCAACACACAACTTGGAAAAAGTTGTTCCTCCAGGTAGCACTCAACTCACGGTTGCCGCCATCAGGAATACTCGTGTAGGAGCCACCGCCACCAAACGAATGAAAAGAGGTTCCCTCCACCAACCGCCAATCCACCGACATCAAGAGCGCATTTTTATCTCCGTGTCGACTACGACAACAACAACAACAACAACAACGACTACGAGGTGATGCTCTGCTCGGTGTATGATGTGCGGATGCTGCATGCTCCACGAAATCATCTCTAAGCTGAGCTGAGCTCCACTCAAGGATTCCCGTTTAACGATTTGTTGGCGCGAATATGGAGAGCCTCATCATGCCAATTCTTGTTTCGCAGACATTGGGCCGGGCCGGGAAGGGCGTCTGACTCTGTATAGTGTGTTGGGTATTGAACCAATTTGGCTCAGACCGGCGCGACGGTGTGTGTTGGGTGCGAGTGCAACCAATTGTTGCAGCGGGATGCTGGTCAGCATCAGCTCTCCGTCATCAATCCATCAGGCAGTTCGATTTCGATAAGTCAATCACTCATTGTGGTTATGGAGTGGAATGGGTTTGGGAATGGGGTTGGGAACGGAGTGAGGATGAGAAAGAGGTGGCTGAGATAAATTCAGCTCTTGCTCATAAATCTATATTGATCGAGTTCGGCGGCAGCAGCGATGAAACTTGAATTTGGTTTGAAGATTTATTTTGATGTGGCACTCATGGCTGTTGAATTAGTGTAATCTTGTATTGTTGTTGGGTTGTAGTTATGAATTATGCATGTTGTTGTTAATTTGCAATTATTTGGCTCAGACTTGATGAAGCCGTTTAGTGAATTTTGGAAAAGAGCTTACAATTTTGATCAATTAAAAAATGATTGTATGCAGCATTTCGATGAACAAATATTGGCGTTATGTTTGGGGAGTAATTTCCAACACTAAACTAATTCAAGTGACAATGGGTGTCATATTGGTAAACATTTTTGATGGTATTGATTTGATTTGAACTGGTCAAAAATAAATAAACAATTTGTATACATTGTATTTTCATATCAAATCCATCTTTTGATCTTTAAGTTCATTTGCAAGTTTTGAGGAAAATGTAGCCAATTTTATAAGTTATACTCGGACAAACATTTTTTGTTTACTTAAAGATAAAAGTCAATTCAACAGGTAAATGTGTAAGAATGTGATTGTGGTCTAAATTTTGTTTGTTTCGAGCTTTGTTAGGATTTTAGAACGTTAATGATATAATAAGTTATAATATTATTGTTGCTTCAGAACATTCTTATACATTTGGTCTGATGGCTTTAAGTTGTTTTCAAGCTAATTTTATGGGTTATAGTTGTTGTTATCTTTTATTTCGATCAACAATTTTTTACTAATTGAAGAAGAAGGGAGCATTAATAAATTATTTGTGGAAAGAAAAAAATTTCAAAATTTGTAGCTTTTTTTTAAATTAGCACTACATACCACTTTTTTTAAAAATCGTCGAGCTACAAATTTTTTTTCTCCTCAACTAATTTACAACAAAAAAATTACTCAGTTTTTTTAAATTTCAAAGAATGTAGTGCTAACTTGACAGTCCTATTTTTTACTATGAGAGGGATGGTGTATCTTCCCTCGTTTAACCGCAAGGGGTCATTTAATACAAATTGACTTAAAATCTAATGCTAAAAAGAATTTTTTGTGAGTTAAATAATTTGAAGTCAATATCTTTCTTTGTTCTCCTAATACTGGATTCAAAAACGATTCTTTATAACTTTTTTTTTAATTATTTTTGTAGTTTTTCGTGTTTTGTTTAAAAATAGTGGTCAATTGCGTTTTTCTAAAAAAAATAACTAAAAATTACCAACAACATTTGCATAAATGATGAAAGAGTTTAATTTTAAAATATATTTTTGCTAACGAGATTTTTTGAAAATCAATTTTTACAAACTATAGAGCAGGTATATTTTTTATGTTTTTATTGTTTGTAAGAAAACTGAATTTACTTAAAATTTTACCAAAAGTCAAAAACGCAAGTATTTTGGAGATAAAATGAGTTTTTGTTCGTAAAATATTAGAGGTGACAATTATTTTGTTTCAGTTATTTATACAAAAAAACCGTTAATTGAATTTTTTTTTTCAAAATTATGTTAGTTTGATATCACGTCACACTATTATTTTTATAAGCTTTTTTATTGCCTTAACAATTTAAATACATCTATAGATAAAATTTTTAAATTTTTTCATTAGAATTTTTACAAATTATTTGGTAGAATGATACAAATTACAAATAAAGAATTATTAATTATATAATTGAAAAGTAAGATAATTGATATTTAAAAGTTTGGTTATTTTTTTTCAATTTTTATTATTAGTTTTTAGCGTAAGCCTCCCCAAAGGGGCCCATAGGTCCCGATTTTTCGCCTCACTGTACCAATTTTCGTTTATTTGGCATTGTTCGGTCGGCCTGTTCATCTCTTGTTTTCGGTCTCCATTTTGTTGCCAACTTTGTCCATCTTTGATCCTGTAGTCTTGAAATATGTCCTGCCCAACTCCATTTTTGTCTTTTGGTTCTATCTATCACGTCAATTATTCGAGTACTGTTTCGGATGTCTTCATTTCTTATCCTTTCGCTGGGTTTTATTCTGAGGATTTTTCTTTCCATTTTGGATTGACAGATCTTTAGCTGGTCAAGAGATTTCATAGTCAAGCTCAGAGTTTATAGTCCATAAGTAAGCACCGGCAAAATAGCGGATTCGAAGAGATATTTTCGTGTTTCTGCACTTTGGTTCAGTTCTTAAATGTGATGTGTCTGTTGATTTCTTTTTTCTCTTGGTCCTTAAAAGATTTTAGTTGTCGCAAGTGTATGTAGGCCTCTATGTATTCTATTTTTTCATGGTCCAGAATTATATCTTCTCTGATGTGGTTTGTCATCACGTTTGTTTTTGATTTGTTGATTTGTAGTCCATAGTTCTTGCACAAGCTAGTAAGTTCTGTTGTCATTTCTTGTATATCTTTAGCTTTTGTAGATATTAGTACTATATCGTCTGCAAATCTTAGGTTGTTTAGAAGTTGTCCACATATCCTTATACCATATTTTGTCTTCCAGTTCATCTTTTGAAAAATATCCTCTAAGACTGCACTAAATAGTGGTGGTGAAAGCGGGTCTCCTTGTCTGACGCCTCTTGTTATTTAAATGTACGTCCTGTACTCTCTGTTTTTATTTTTGTATATGTTTTTGATAGTCTTAGGTTGTTTTTTGTTAAAATCTTGTATGATGTTCCTGTAGATTGTTTTTGAAAACAGCTTATAAATTGTCGAAATGTTACTTATAGGTCTATAGTTGTTCAAATCGTCTTTTTTTCCTTTTTTATGTATAAGTGTGATGGTTGTTTCTTTCCTAGGGATTTGCTGAGTTTTTATGATTTCGTGAAACATAAATGTTAAGATTTCGGAAAGCGATTCTTTCCCGTAAATTATCATTTCTGCAGAAATTTCATTTGTCCTTTTACAAATCGTCTATGGTCCTTTCAATATTTTTTTTGCTAAACATGGGAATTTGCGTTGTAAGGAGATTGATATCAATGTTTTCAATATTTTCTTCTTCAATTCTATGCTTGGTCGAGGAGAATAGTTTTTCAAAGAACTTAGTAGCATTTTCGTTTAACTCTTTTCCATTAGTTATGTTGCTTTCATTTTGGCTTTTTAAGGTAATAATCCATTCCTCTTGACTGTTAAGTAATGATTTTGTTTTCCTTATTGATTTTGTTTGTCTAATCGTATCTCTAGCTATTGTTTCGTTGAACATGTTGATATCTTCCCTTATTTCTAGTTTGATAGTTTTTTTTAATTCTTTTAGTTCAGTTTTTTCTTGGTCAGTTAATTGTTGCTTGGTTCGTAGAGTATCTCTTCTTGAGATTAAGATTTTTGTATTGTTGGATAATTTATCTTTTGATGTTCTGATGTGGATAGTTGATAGTTTTGCAGTGTTTTTTACGATTTATCTAATTCGTCATATGTGTTTTGTATGTCACGATTTGAGGTTGATAATTGATTTATCTTTGCTGTCAATGTTTGGTTATAATCTACTATTTTTTGGTCGGGAATCATTTTTGGGATGAAATGGACTTGTCGGTTTCTTTTCAGTGTCTTATGGCTTATAATGATTCCTGTTCTTACTAATCTGTAGTCAAAAGTCACACTATATAATACACAAATTTATTTAATTTGCTAACATTATTGATTCGTGAGATATTTTATGTTAACTAAAATTTTCACTTTTTTTAAATTGATTAAAAAAAAAATACCCACTTAATTTTTTGAGAGTGAAGACACAGAAATTACTCTAAAAATATTTCATTTAGATTCTTGGACCGATTACAAATAATTTCCTATATTTAAGTTAATAAAAGGAAATATATATCTTCCAAAAGCCAGAACTCTACAATTTGTAGTAAATTTTAAATGAAGTTGTTGAATCCCAAAACTTTCTCAGTATTATTTTAAAATGAAATTCGCATATAATAAAATAACTCCAAACTTAATAATGAGCCCAAGCAATTTGCAGCATGCCTCCCATCGTAATTTTCATATAAATACCTTTATGACTTTAATACAGTCATTGGGATTATTAAGTGTAGCTTTTTTGAATATACGCACAAATCTCATATTTCTAACAAGATTTTCTTCTCTGAATAAAAGATTGTTGATTTTTTTTTAAATTGTTAAAACTACTTTTTAAAGAATTTTATTGGTATTTACTTTCACGATCAGTTTCAATGATGAGTTCATTTAGTAAATCAAGTTAAGCAATTCATTTAGTGTAACGAGGATGTAACATTGAATTCTACGTCAAAGTCAGTAAGTTTCAAAGTAAGTCACGAGGTATTAAAGGTATCTATGTCTCGTCAATGAACTATTCATCGTCCGTACTAGTGTCACTGTGGAGTTCGTTAGTTCATCATTTATCAAGATCCGAGGTTGTTTTGGCGGTAACACATCTTCTAGGTGTTCACTATGAGGGTAGAAGTCTTTTAGTTGCAGGCCCACACTTTCTTTTCAATCAATCAAACTTGGGTATATTTTTTTTCCATCTAGTGAAAATTCCATTAATTGAGATCCCAAGTCATCCTCATATATGTTTCTTTAAGGCATTATTTTCTATAAAAGAAAAGTAATATATTTTTATGGATGTGAAGTGTTGTTTTGCGGCATTCAATTTTTTTTTTTAGAAGCTTGTTCTGATTTTCAAGATCGTTTATTGTGTTAGACGTGTCGGCCTTGTCAATATATTCTCCTTTGCTGCGGTTCGTTACTTCATTACTCGCAGAACTGGAGAACATTTTTCGAAACCTGTGCACTATTGTGCACTGTCGCGACATGTCGGTAAAATCTGTGCTATCGATACGACTAGTGGTGTTTTGGCCAAGTACCTTACTGTGGACAGATTGAATGCACACGATACTTTACGTAAACCCATCTATGATACAAAAGTATTTTTTTTATTTTTCAATATTAATTAATTAATAATTTAATTAATTAGATAAATTACATTAGCTATTTACCTAAATTGCTTCTTTATTGTCATTTATAGAAAATAATACTCTAAGTGCTTTTTAAACTTTTTTTTCGTAAAGTTTGACTTTGAAGTTAACTACTTCAAAAACAATTGATTGAAACAACTTAATTTCAAATTAATTATAAATTTATATTGGACAGAACAAAAACATTTTTTTCAATTCTCCGATTAGATGGTAGCTTCTATGATTTTTTGTAAAATGTTAGATAAATTTTTTAGATGACATTATTTTTAAATTATTCAGACAGGAGGGCCTTACAAGCTTTTAGCTAGTAGAAAAACAGCAATACAAATGTTTGTTAAACTCATTTAATAGCAAGTGAATTTTAGATCAAGAGTATTTAAGAAAAAGAACATTATTTGTATAGTATTTAAGATTTATTTAATAATATTTATTAAGTCTCGCTCTATCTTCAAATAACTTTCTCTTAAAGACGACAATTGAATGTTTGTACAATGGGGCGTAATGTGGGCCGAATTTCATTTTTTGGATTTTTAACAGGGCTCTGCGATTAAAAAGTGCTAAATGGCTCATTAGCTTATACGTAAAGTTTCGTTTTATTATTTCAAGCCAAAGTACCTCCGGATTGTTGTTAAGGTTTTGAAGAATAGATAAATTTCGCCTTAAAATCTCACATCATTTGCTGCACTTATTTTTTCAGATTTCACTAGAAGTGGGGCCTGATTTTTTGGTAAAACCTTTCAAAAACTAAATAATACTACTATTATAATATATAATATCATTCTTGAAATTAAAAACATTAATTATTGTAAGTACTTATTAGGAATTATTATTTATTTGAATAATTTTCAAATCGCGCGCCCATCGGCCATATTGAATTTTGATTATCTAAATTCAAACGTAAAAGAAGCGCCCATCGGCCATATTTAATTTTCTAAATTCAAACGTAGAAGAAAAATAAAATAAAATAAACATTCATTCTTTTCGAGTAACAACTAAAAGCGCCACTAATCACTTCTTTTAGTTAGTCCGTTTGTTCGCTTTTGAATTTTAGATGAAAGACTATTTTGAGTTCTTAATACATCGGATTATTATTGATTTCATTCTGTTATAAGTTATAGAAAAAGTTTTTTTGTTTCATGTCATCAATAGAATGGAACGCACTCGAAATAGTTGGAAGTGTCCTTTATTTGGTAATATTGGCGAATTTAAAGACAACATATTGCCAACCTATGAAGAGGTGATGCTGTTTTATGAGTAGACCCGACATAAAATTAAATATGAAAGGGAAACTAAAAAGAACCTACATATAAAGAAATAGAAGTTGTGGTAGTTGCAAAATTTTCAGACGTATAGGCGAAATCTTCTATCAATCAAGGCAATGCTACCAACATATCATTTAAAGTGCAAGAACCTTCTTAAGTCTCACCCAAAAATACGGGAAAAGAAGTTGGAAGAGTTTCGTGTAAGAAGCAAAGTTTTATTTGATATTTCGGCTTGCAAATGTCAAAACTTACTTAAATGTACTTGTTCTAAAAACAAAACAAAGAAGTACCTGTTAGGGATCGCAATTTCATAATAGACCAGCAAACAGCTAGGCAAATAGTAATAGGTGGTATTGACGTTGATACAACATAAGAGTTGAAAAAAGCGCTGAAAACAAAAATCGTTACGAGAAGAGAAAAAACAACAAAGAGTAGCTAAATTATGCACGGAAAGATTGAGTAGCACGGATTGCTAGAAACCAAATTTTCGAATTGGATTGGCGTTTCCAGTGACTGAATCAGTGAGTTGATTTCGCTTTACTTTCAAAAACATGCGATAGATTTGAGTGTCAGACAGGGTGAAAGCAGCCATTGGCTCAGAAGTTCTGCATGCATCGACAGACAAAATAATAGAAAAAAATAAACTGCGTCGAGAAAGACAAAAAAACCAGGAAAATGTGATTTCACAACAAACTGTTTCACTGAATCCCCTATTGTACTTTGATGGAAAAAAGGACCAGACTTTATCTTTATCTGAAAAAGATGGCAAAAAACACAGACAACGCATTCTTGAGGAACAAATTTCCTTGATAAAAGAACCTGACACGAAGTTTTTAGGCTGCATTGCATTGCAACTTCTTAATGCACTGCACTGTTCTATAGAACAAGAAATATTCAATTTTCTTATGAATGCAGATTTATCAATGGATAATTTAATCGCAATCGGATGTGATGACACAAATGTAAATGTCGGTAAAAACGCCGGAATCATACAGATGATGGAAAAAAGATTAAATAGGCCATTGCAGTGGATCATTTGTTTATTGCGTATTAATGAGCTACCAATTAGGCATCTCTTTCAACTTATTGATGGCAGTACTCCTGGGCCACAGACGTTTTCAGGCATTATTGGCAAAGAACTCGAAAAATTTGAAAAACTACCAATAAATCAATTCCAACCTATTTCGACGAACTTACCTGCACTTTCGGCCGATGATATTAGCACAGATCAAAAATACTTGTACAGAATAGTTTAAGCAGTTTCATCTGGCATAATTCCTAGTAGTTTAGCAAACAAATCACCAGGCAAAATGTCCCATGCACGATATGGCTAACTCGTGCCAGCAGTACATCGTCAAGGTTAACGCTCTGGTATGGCTTTCTATTAAAACTCACCCCAGTTGTTAAGTTGGATCTAGACACTCATCTAGCAAACCAGATATCTGCCAACAAATTTAAAAGCTGTTATTGATCCAGCTATTCAAAGAAACAGCTGTTTCGCACATCCGGAAAACTAATTGATTGCAATGATCATAGATCCCCATCCACATATTCGTGAATTAGCTGTTCGTCGAATTTTAAAAGCTAGATTAATAACTCCCAACTCCCGAAAGTAAATTTCAATGCTTGAACATATTACGATCTTTTGAGTTGGCAGGACAAAATTACTGAGCCACCGATATTAAAATCAATATCCGAAGAATATCTCAAAATGTTTGTTGAACAAAAAGAAGATGGAAATTTAGATTGGATGTGCCTTCCTTGTCAAATTCAAGCTGTTGAACGGCCAGTAAACGCTGTGACTGAAGCTTCAGTTTACTTAAGCAAAAAAGGATTCATCAAAACACAGATGGAAAGCCGCTTGCTTTAGTTTTTGTTTTATTTATCAAATGGCTCTATTATTTTTGAGTTACAAATTATGTATTATTTTAAATATTTCTGTTTCTTAAATAAATATAAAAAAATCAAAAATAATTATCTTCTACACATAAAATTAAATGTTGCTATTAGACTTAAATGCATATTATTTTCCGATACATCTTTTAGTTAAATAATTAACTTATGCAAGCACAAAGTAAAACACAACGCCCTTATAAATAAAACAGTATGTAGAGTAATTTTATATTAAATTAACACAAACTTAACGCTTTGGAAGAGAATATTTTGGCACTTTTGCTAAGGGTCCGACTGCTGTTAAAAGCGGCGCGGGGTCCACTCGCCCGAATTAGTTTTCAAAACATAATGACAGAACCTTATCTTTAAAATAAAGCTTAATTCTTGGCCATCACTTTAGCATGTATGCGTTTCATTTCTTCTTGAAAACTACAAGTCTAAAAAAACCAACAGCCAAAAACAGAAATATTGTTCTTTTCCTTACTCGACTTTAAATGTTTGTTCTCTAATAAATCTCGAGTTTTTAATTACCTAGTGGCTGAATTAAATTCTCAACAATCCAATAAGGAATTAAAATTTCCCATTTCTCTTCTAATAAATGTGAAATTATTACAATCAAATTAATGGTCATCCAGTACATGGCGGTCATTGTATTGAATAAAATATAAAGAGAAAAGTCCAGATAAATCATTCGTGTATGAAGGTTCCTCCTAAATGCTAACCACTTGACCTATTCGTATTCAATCTGTTTTGTGGCTTCCTAGTCCATGGGAACTTTTACAAATTTCGCCCATAACTTTCGGCCAGCAAAACAATCATCATCATGACCGCGCTTTTCGTGCATCATGCGGCACAAAAATATCCAACTAAACATCCATTCATCCTCACCAACCAGCACCATGTTATATGTATGCTTATGTGCCTCCAGAATCAGGCAGCAGCGCCTTCGACTAAGTAAATTGAGAGATCAATACATCACGAAACACACACGCTCTCTCGCACATCAGCCATACTACCACACGACAAACCCACCTGAATCAGCTCTTGGAGCACCAGTAACCAGCATCAGCATCAGCATTAGCCTCAGCAGCCAACATAGAGCTCTGGGAATCTGTGACTTTTGTCGAAAAGTAGTTCCAACATCTCGATTGCCCATCGTATGCCTAATAAAGTCATAAACTACTGCAAATGTTGCTGCCGCCTTGGGATTTGAATGTTGCTTTCTGTGCCAGTTGCCAGTGCCAGAAATCTGAGCCTTGCCAGCTTTTTGTCTTATTTTTTCCTTTAGCTCTTCTTCGGGTCGATGGGTTTTTTGGGAGCACGATTTAATATGTGCAAATATCATTGATAGAAGTAACAAACAACAGCCACCAGGGGACCGACCGTCGTCGACTGTCGACCGACAACAGAAGGCGAGGACGACGGAGAGTCATGTGGCTGGGAGCTGGGACAGCCTGGCCTGGTCGAAGTCACGTTGGCCGTAGTATTTGTCATCTCTGGTTGTTATAATGTGACCTACCACGACAGCATCGTTCGTTGGGGATGTGGTGGGCGGGTGTGCGAGCGGTCGGTCGGGGGCAGTGAGGCTGCCTTTACCCGAATCCGAATCCAGCTTCAAGCTCAACGGACTTTTGTACTTTGTCATGTAATCACGAATTTATTATATTGAGCTGGCGACAGGTCTCAAACATTTTTATTATTTCGCTCGTTTTGTGGCTTTTGTTTATCTTTGCGTTTTGTTTATCTTATTTTTTTTCGTTTCTTGGCCCAGGCCAGGCTCGGCAGGACCATTCTCACATGATGACTATATGGCTTCCTACCAGCGCCAGCGCTCCAGCAGCATGATTTTTGGTTAGTTCATGACACAGAGGTGAGTGCTCCCGGAGAGACGACAATCATGTTTCGGGGGCAGAATATGAGTATCCTTCGGATTTGGTTTCGCATTCGGTTGTCTCGCGAAGGCGAAGGAGGGTAGTTTTGGCAAACGTTCCGTTCATATCTCCACATTTTTATGCCAGGTGAATCTAAAACAGTGATGAGAAAAGTTCCTGTCGAAGTTTTCAGAATAAGCATGACGCAAAAACAAACAAAAAAAATACCCATAACAGACTGTCAGACAGACAGACGGGGTAGTTTTTTGCAAACATCATCAGAGAAAGTTCTGATGTTCTCTGGCTTGCATGCCCTCCTTTAGGATGTGTTGATTAGGTTTTCGGTATTGATTCTGAGCTGATAGATAACGTGACTGGAATACTCTGTAGGAAGGAAAAACTTCATTATACGAGTCGTATATACGCCGTGTGTTTTTTGGATGATGATGGCAAAAAGCGGAAAGGACTCGCTCATCAGACTCAGTTTTGCTGTTATGGCATTTGGTATATCGAAATCGGGATATACCTACCTAGCGAATAGGTCGATATAGGTGTGTTCAAATATATGTACGAGGAGCAAAAAAAAAAATCGAAATTTCATTATCTAAAAGTGTCGGAAGGCGGATGCTTGTACATAATTGAACACACCATCACGTCATTTATTAAAATAAGAAGGTTTATTGTGTTTGTCTCAGCTGAAAGTTTGGCTTTGATTAAATATTTACGTTTATGACTAGCAAGACAATCAATGTATAGATATGTTACCGTTACGATGTGATCTTCCCGATTGTATGACTTAATGCAGTAAAAAGAATAGATTTACACAGATTTTTGTCGATAAATGTCAAAAGGCTGAATTGTTTGATCTTACCGTCGTTAAATTTGGTTCCTAGTTTGAGCCTACGCATTAAAGTTGATGCTAAGTGATAGGTTTCATGAAAAAAAGTATTCTGTATTAAAATAAACAACAAAAGGACGTTTGACATTGTTCTTTTGTTTTTATCAAACAAAAGATGTACAGGCAATTTCTTGAACTGCAAAGGTATATTTAGTGGCTTTTATGTCAAGTTAAGAAATGGATGTATGGATTCATATGTTAACATTTGGATACATTGATTACCCAGTAGAGTACTGGAAAAGTTTAAAGGAAAAAAATAAACAAATATTTTAATATTTTAAGAAATATAAGCCGGGATTGTCTTCCAAAAACATCACGCTATAAGGCAAACCAAATTCTATGTCTAGTCTAGGTGTCGTCACGTGAAATCGAAAAAAAGATATTACAAAGCAGGCATCCGACGAGAATCTGTATAGTTGGGACCCAAAGTTAAAGTAGCTTTGTTTATCCTTTCATAAATCGAATATCTAAATGAAGCCTTGTAAATAAAATACATATATTGAAATAGATATTTTAAGTAATTATGTTTTACCTCCAGTATGGAGTACATTTTCAAAAACGATGCTCAACTTGCTTTGGCACTTTCCAACGCAAGAACTTCATTCTGTTGCAAATACTGAACTAGTCTAAGACAGAATTTCAAAGTTAAATGTAAAGTATATTATTTCATGCCAAGCCAGACAATTTTTTTAATTTCTAATTAAATTTCTTTAAAAAATAAAACTATGCAAAAAAACAAATGATTTTGTTGATGAGTTCAATTAATTATTAATTATTAAATTAATAAAATACAGTTATTTACATATTCGTACTATATTTCTCCAATAAATTTTATTTATTAATTTGTTAGTCCATTTATTGATATTATAATAAATAATTGTTGTCTTATTCATTTAGTTATTTATGTATTCATTTATATATAAATTTTTTTTTTTTGTTGATTTATATAAATATTTTTATTTATATATTTAATATCTTGTTTTTATATATTTGTTAATTATTTAAATATTTATTTATTCATGTATTATTTTGTATTTATTTATATATAAATATTGAAAATCTATGAAATTGTAAATGCAAATTAAACTAATAGCAAACTATATCGCAAAATCTACTTAAATGTAAACACTCAAAGGCAACACTTAAACTCTTATACTTCTTATTTTACTTTACTATGTATATATAAATACTTAACCATTCCTGAATTATACACTGAACTATAAACTCGTGTCTTTAATTTCTCTATACTTAAAAATATCCAACAATAAATGGATTTATTTATTTATTGTAATCGGTCCGATTTGTCGAATTGAAAATTTTTGACATTTTTCGACGTCTCGAAATAAAAGATTTTTGAGGAGATGTCTGTGCGTGCGTGTATTTGTACATTCGGAAAGTTTTTTCTTCGTTCATAGCTCAAGAACCAGTGCGGACATTACTAAACAGATAAAAGCGCAGAAAGGACTCTCAAAAAAATATCTCACGATCCAATAACGCTAGTTACTTGAATTAAATTGTATATAATATATTGTATATTTTTGGAATAAAATCCAACTAACAGTTTTCTTATAAATCAAAAAACTGAACAAAAAATAATTACCACCTTGAAAATTTTACGAAAAAATTATTAAAAAATTATTTCATCTCAAAAATCCAATTGACAGTTTTTTACATAAAAACTAAAAACATATTACTCAAAGTTGGTAAACATTTATTTTCTTATCAAAAATTTGAGATTATGGCTTCTAACTAATTGTTTATCAAAAAAAATATTGTTTTGCACATTTGGTACAATTTTGAAAAGAATCAAATTGACAGTTTCCTTGCAAAAAATAAAAACCTAAATAAACCATTATTAAAACTTGGTACAAATTTACTTTCGACTTAAATATCCTTTCAATAATTGGAGATATTTGCTTCAAAGTAATTTTATCTCAAAATATACCAATATTTAGTAGTTTTTTATTTAAAATTCTAACAGTAAGTTTTTTCATACAAAATTAAAATCTATAAAAAAAGTACGCAAAATTGGTAAAAATGTATGTTTGGTTCTCCATATCTCGTGAATAATAGAAGATATTGACTTCAAATTAACTTCATTCATCCGATTGGTAGATGTTAATAAAAGAAATCAAAACTTTGGAAAAAAACTACAAAAATACCAAAAATTGATTTTCAACTAAAAACCTCGTTAACAATGCAGATTTTAAAATAAAATTATTTCATTATATGCAAAATATTGTTGGTAATTTTTTAGAATAATTTTTGTGACAAGTTTTTTAACAAAACACGAAAACCTACAAACCTTTTAAATAACACAAATTGACAGATGAGATGGGAAGTTATCAGTGTGGTTCGCATCCCAGTCTCTTTTTTAATATGTTACACAGACTCTAAAATAAATGCAGATAACTTATTTAGAAAAACTAAAATCTCTACTCTTGTTCCCATCTTTATTTATGCATATTTAATATCATTGATCAAGGTTTTTACCATTAGCTTTTCCTTCCAGTTATATTTTATCTCGTTCTTTCAGTTTGTTTAAATATATTATTGACATCAGTAAGGCCTCGAAACCATCTCCATGTAAACCGTATACAATTGCCATTGTGTAAGAAAAGATAAATTAACGCTGATAAAAATAAATGTAATATAATTAAGTACCCGCATCGTGATGTTTAGTGTCTTGGAATCTAATGCAAGGGGTCTTGGATTCAATCCCTCCCTGTACCACCTTACTTTTTCACGGGTACTGCCTCTTGCTAGGAATTGAAAAATCTTCCAAGAGTAATTCTTGTCATGAAAAGTACTTTCTCAAATAAGCAGTTCGCATTCGGCATATATACTGTAAGTCCCTTCTATCTCTGACAACATTACTCGCACTCAAGAATGGTTGAGAGTTGTTATTCACTATAGGCCCTTGGACTGTTGCGCCACCTAATGTATGTTATACGACAATGTCTTTTGAAGAAGTATTGATCATCCTGACTGTGACGTCGTTCCCCACTGGCTGGACCAAGCTTCTGCCCAAGTATACACCGTCAGGTAATTCACAATTATTAGAACAATCGATCATTGCGGTTCCGCCTCGAAAAGCTATTTTTTTAACTTTCTGAACTTTCACCAGCTTCTCCGGCCGTGCTGGTAAAATGTGCGATTTCCTTGTGAGTAGCAAGCTATTTGGGGCTCCAGATGGAAGATGTAGACTATGCCTCTTTGTAAATCGGGGGGCCATAAATATTTATGCTAGCCGGAAAAATGTCTTTGGAGAAGAACGATAAGTTGGCTCCTGAGTCGACGATCATGCAGCACTTTTTGCCACCAATATATACAAATAAATGTATGATTTCTTCGCCGAAAGCTCTGATGAAGCTAGTCCTCGTCAAGCTTGTGGATGAGCTATCTGGCTGAAGGTCTGAAAATGTGTTTGTGACCACGGTGCTCCAAGCAAGTGGTAATATCCAGTGCGATTTCGACAGCGACCTGCAAGCCTTTTGGATGGCCGACCGCCACAAGGTTTTGGACTTGTTCATCGCGTATGCAATCGACAAATTGGCTCAAAAAGATTTTGCCGACCACTTTTTCTGCACAATCTGGATTGCCAATTCAGCCAGGGTTTTTTCGGTTATTGAACACGATTTGTAAGCATGGAAAAACTTGTGTGCGTGTCGAGACTTAATCGCTGCCAAAGATTAGTAAGCTCTTCGAAGTAATTGGGGTTTGCGCTTGGAAGAGCGCTGAGAACAGTTGCATTGCCAACGCGTAAGCTTTCTCTTCCTCGTTCCACCCGTAAAATGTAGCAGTAATGACAAACTGCCTCTCATAGTCAACCCAAGAGCTTTAGCCATTAAATGGTTGCAAAGCATTAACATTTAACAACCGTGGATAAGCTGCCCCGTATAGCTGGAAATCTCTTCCTTTTGCGGCCTTTGAAACTTCGCATGTAGTTCTAACAGGGGTTTCAAAAACTTCACTATGTGGAAAATTAACCCTTGGTGACCCAATTCTTTCCCCGCTCAGCCTCTTTGGTGCTTTCTACGGACTGAGGATGAGGAGAAGAGTTCTGCCCTTCGGTTGGATTGAATGTTTGATTAATCGTTTTCTCAGTGCCAGAACTCGTTCCTCTGTAGCATTCTGTTGACGAGCTAGTTCGCCTTTTCATTCTAACAACTTGCTTCTCGTTCTTTTATGGTGTTATCTTTCATTAGGCTGATGATAGAGTCGAATTGTTTTTTCATCTCTTCTGCATCCATCCTGGTAAGAACTATTCGTAGCTCCGTTCGAAAAATCAAAAATCGCCGAGAACGTAAGAATCGAGGAAAGAAAGAACCCTTGAAAATAAATAAAACAATTTGTAGCTTCGAAATAAATTTTATTTCAAAGCCTCTGGTTCCCGGAAGGTATATTTTTTGTATGGATATATTGTGACATTGGTTTGTAGGATTAATGTTAAGTGTGCTAGCTTAGGGATCATTTAAAGCGCGCCTTTTATGCCTTCCGAAGTCTCCGCGAAAATTCCCTTTTAAATCCTGTAGTCGTCTTCTTTGCAATCAACAGGTGTTTTTTTCTATCTCAACTAATCGGCCGTTCTCCTTCATCTGACACTTCGCAGCAACGTTGTTTCTGATGAGTTCAGAAAAAAAGATCTGTTTGTGTTGTTTATTTTTATGGTGAACTAAGTCATTTTCGCAATAATATAATTTAAATGCAAAACAATTTAATATCTTAAGAATTGAAAGAAATTTACTTTTTAAGGTGATTTTGCTTTGGATACTCCAGAACTGAGATTTAAACGTGAGTTTCAAGAATATTGATTTCCCAAAAGCAGCAAAAGCGACACTTTCGTTAAACTCCCTAATTAATTAACGTTTTTATATTCATTTAATAACTTTTATATTCATTTAATAACTTTTTTTATTTAATTTTCAGATAAATTATGTACTTAAACGTACCTATTTCCTTAAATTCAAAAACCAAACATTTTTCTCTAAACAATAGTTAAGTTGTTTTGGCTCCTCTGAAATCAAAATAATTTCAAAAATATCCCGGCAAAACAATAACTTCCCGAAAATTGAGTACGAAAAAAATTCAGAAAATTCTTCTACTTTAGTTTTCAAACGAAAAAAAATCACATTTTTCTGGAAAACTTTCTCGTTTTCTGGTTTTTGGCAACTATATTTTTTTAGCATTCTTCGAATTTATAGAAATTTCACAAAGAACAAAATATATTATTTTTGAAGAAAAGATACTTTTCAGCACAATTTCTAACATTTCTGTGTGAAAGGCACTGAAAAAGTCGGAATTCGACATTGGTTGGAATCATATGGTATTGTGATGTTTCTGATTATGCCGCCGTCGTAAATTTTTGAGGATGGGTGAACCTCTCGTGGGTGTTTTCATTTTTTCTTATTAACACAGTCATTCATCCAAAAACGCGGCTCGTCACCAAATTTGGAGTCCACTTCCAAACGATTCGGAGCTCAGTCAGCGAACAAACGGCGGCGTTGTCTATAGCCGTTAATTTTGAGCTCCTGGGTCAGTTGAATCTAGTACTGACGAAAGGATAAGTTCTTGTGCACGGCGAATGCCTCGTGTTCTGGTGTTCACTTATACACGGACCGCGGTGGTGTTATCGACCGCTCATATGTTTCTAAACGTACGGGTGTTGGCTGATTTTTTACTGAACCGGTTGTCTCAAATTTGGCCACTAAACGTTGAAAAGTTGACTATGAAGGGCCACCACGTCTATCGTAAAATGGGCACGCCCGACGTTTGTCACGGGGCGTAAACATTAACCCCCGCCAATTTAAATGCCCTATAGTTGACCTTGCAAACGTTTCCTTAACTTTTTATGAAGAAAATATGATAATAAGATCACCTAATGACGTACTCAATTGGTTTGGATTTCAGAAAAAGTTCAATGAAATACAAAAGAGTGCGTCTACTTTCTCGTTCTTTATTATGAATGTTGCAAGATATCATACATTATATGCTCTAATCCGTGAGGTTTAGAAGAATAATTTATAATTGCTTACATTTCTTTTCAATAACTCGATACATTAATTATAATTTATATAAGCGTGCAAAATTTCAGCTACAGGTAAGTGAAACTCATTTTTTTAATGTTCGACATATTTTTCTAAGTTTTTGATACTTTTTCTACTATTTATGGTCACTAGAAATCATTAAATCGGTCCAGCGGTTCTTCAGTTATAACTTGGACTTAATTTCAATACATGAACTTACTTATTCTCTTTTGTATGCTTGACCTAATTCTTCGTCATTCAAGCTAATCAAAAAGAATTTTTAAGTTCAATACCATTCCAACAAGAAATGCAACACAAATGATAACTGATGAGCGAATAAATAATCATGTGTCTTGTCCATTTAATTGCTTCACCACTTCATAGTGCACACGGACTCTGTCATCAGGATCAGTTATGCGATTGCTTATACAATAATTTAATTACTAAGGAACCAATTCCTTATCGAACTACTATAACCTTCCGATACTACATTCCACCTTATTGCCGAGTCCTCTAACCTCTCTAATGAAATATAAGGTAACCCCATCGCACCATCCTTGTAGATATTATATGACATTCAGACTTAATGGAACATCCAATTCCTCTTTGCCATACCAAACAATTCCAGCGATGAACATGATTCCGCAGATTCGCACAGATATTCCACTAAGTAGGTGTCGGTCCCTCCCTAATGCCACTGCTCCTGTGCTTACTGCTTCTTTTGTAACTCACCACACCGCGCCAAAGTGTTACAATTCACCTAATTGGCGGTTAATGTTATCCTCCATTTCTTATGCAAATTACCACCGTTGCACGTGGATTCCGTATCTGTTTTCTGTTCCGCGGACCCCAGACACATATAGTGGCCGTTCGCCGTTGCCGTTGCCGTTGCCATTGCCGCTGCCTTCGCGTCGTCGTCGTAGTGTCTGGCTCATGGTTGCTCGAAGGGTAATCTTCTTGGCAAACGGGAGTCTAATTAGCATTTTTAATGTCAAAAACTTGTAAGCTTGTAAACAATATTGCGGCAAACACCAACACCGCCTGCAGGAGCACCAAAGTCAATGTGGATCATGTCTGATGACGGGGAGTAGGTAAGGTATAGGTATACTCGTATAGTATCAGTTTCAAGCTCTCCGACTTATTAGGCTCAGCAGCGGAGCACCCCATTTTCAATCCCACTTGCACTTAATTTGATTCCGTTTTTAGTTTTAATTGGATTTTAAATTGTAACTCGCATTAAGAATCCGCGTTTCGTATTTTGATATTTTTCCTGGATGTTGATGTTGTTCTTGCACACACCTTCTGCCTTTTCTTCTTCTTCAGCTTGGTTCTTCGTATAGTACGACTATATGTACCTTGTTTACTGGTAGAACGAGGCTTCAGTGAATCCTGTGAAATAATCGTCTTCACTGACCAACCTCACACATATTTGTTATGTAAATTTCTCAAACGTGGAGGATTTCATTAAGCCAAATGTTCGTGAAAGCTTGAAGCTTAAGAGGACAACGAAAAGAAAACAAAAAGTGGAATAATTTCACAAACAAGAAACATTCAAAAATAAAATCACAAAAATAATAAGAATTACCAAAGGCATTTTATGTTGTTCGAAAAGTGTTGAATTAATTAACGATTATTTATTCGGGAAATTGGAAAATTTAGCCTTGTTTAAATTTCCACATTTCGGAAGGTTTATTTCAAATCAAATCAAATGGGGTGGTGCAACAGTCCGTTGTGAACCAGGGCCTAGTGACTTACAACTCTCAACCATTCCTGTGTGCGAGTACTGTTGTCAGGAATGAAAGGGACCTACAATTTTAGGCCGAATCCGAACACTTTTCATGGCAAGCATTACTTTTGAAGGATTTGTCAATTCCTCGCAAGAGGCAGTACCGGCGAAAATTATTTTTTTTAAATTAAGGTTGCACGGGCAGGGATTGAACCGAAGACCCCTTGCATGACAGTCCAACGCACTAACCATCATGCCACGGGTTTTCTTACTGGCATTAAAATTACACTTTTGCAATGGGTTTTCGTGGCCTTAACACGTAAGGTTTTTGAGATATCACTATTTAAAATTTAAAAAAACACAACAACAAATATTTATAAACCAGCTTTTTTAAATAAATAAAATCCGTGATGGTTTCCAAATCTATTAACCTTTTATTCAATATTTAATTGAAATATTATATTTTGTCTTATAATATTCGATGAAAGTTCAAAAGTTGTTAGATTTCACGTGTCTTACAAAATTCCAAAAGAAATGCTAAACCATTTATGCTAAAATGTTTTTCAACGAAAATATTATCAAATATTAAAAAATCATCACTCATTGCTACTATTTTCGACATTCATGTTAATGTTTTCGCCGTGTAATAAAGTTTGGAAAACGATTTTGAAGGTGATCTCAATGAAAGAATTGATGTGGACAAACATACAAAAATTAACCAAATCAAAATAATTAACCAAAAATAAATTGCAAATCTGCAGAATACCAGCAGAATTTTATAAGTAGGGGACGAATGCCTTATCCTAAAACTGACTTAGTTAATGAACCAAATCTTGGAGATATAATAGTTCCAGGTCAGTTCCAAGAAGCTCTAATTTTCCTATTCATAAAGAAGCTAGCACTATTGATAAAGCGAACTATAGAGGTTTATTCTTCCTTGATGCCACTTAAAAATTTTTCACTGATACTTTTCAGAATCGGTTTAAAATCTGGATAGTTACGAAAATTCTAGTAAAGCGAATTCCGAGCTGGTCTTACATCAGAAAATTCAACCATTGATCATGTACTTGTGCTTAAACATTCGGCTGAGTCCTTTCTTGCAAGCAGTACAAAATTCTATGTTCTTTTCGTGGACTTCTAAGCTTTTGGTACTGTCGATGGCGACGCTCTTATTCAAAAGCTAAATACGGACTTGGCATGACCCCTTAAAAACATATAAAAAGCTACAAAATCAGAAATTTGGAATAGAAAAATAAATCAGAGTGGCTTGGGATTTAATCCGTAGGTCAACTGGTCAACAAGAGTCCATGTCTGCATCCTTTGTTCAGATCTATTTGTTCTTTTTATAAATTATCTAGTTGTCTTTGATTTGATGAAGGCATATTCTCTATTCTATAAGAATATAGTTATCTGTTAAACTTTTTGTTCCTTATGGACATTTGTATTGTAAGAAGCATTAATATATTGAAGTACATTTTGTAAGGCAGTTCGCCGCCAATTCCGCGCTGCCTGCCAGTGAGTGCTATGACTCCGCCTGTCATCGAACGCGTTACTGATTCAAGAGGGCCAATCTTTTTCGCACTAGTACTGTGGCGAGAGTCCTAAAAGATCTTCACATACATAAATCCGCTGGTCGGGATGGTTCTGAAGAGGTGTTCTTCAACGCTGGCAAAACCACTGCGTAAGCTTTTCCATCTGTCTTCCCATCAGGTCTCGTTAAGAGCCGATTAAAAACCGTATTTGTCCAGCCTATTCCCAAAAAAGGTTTATCTTCCTCACCCTCTAATTACCGACCTATTGCACTCGCAATATGAAAATGGGCAAGCATTTTAGCAAAAATCTTATAAAAGACCTGGAACAACGGCTTTAACAACGCCAAATAGGCCACAGTACCAAATATCACATTTTTGAAAGTATTGCGGGGTCCATGGGGAAGGTAGGAATATGAAATAGTTGAGAAATGTTTAAGGTTCTTTATAAAAAGAATGAATGTTGTGGCGCTATCGCCACTATTCATCAAGAAAGAACTCCTAAGAGAACGGTTTGGCAATATGAGAAAGCCAACTGGGGCGGTCCCAATAATTATTTTAGGATCTTTAACTGGTCACTATGCTTCCTCTATAGTAACGTTGATGATCACAAGTTTGATTCTCCTGGGAATGAGAACTTTTACCAATTTTAATAGCTTAAGATCTTAGGTTAACGCATGAATTTATGCCAGCTGTAAAGAGGTTATTAGGGTTAAGAAGGTAAGTTTCCGTTGTTTTAAAGCCAATCCAACTGAAGAAAACCGGAACAAGCCAGGAATGCCTGCAACGACCATATTCGAAAAAAATACTGCAATGTCCCAAAGGCAGACAAAATGTTTAGTTATTTGTAAAAAACATAAAGAATTTTTCCTTGTTCCCTACGTTCGTTGTCAATGCCACTCCGTTTGTTAGCTCTTTCGAGAAAGCTAATCTCTTTGTTAGGCAGTTTGCCGCCAATTCCACGCTGCCAGTGAGTGCTATGACTACGCCTGTCATCGAACGCGTTAGTGATTCAATAGGGCCAATCTTTTTCGCAATCGTACTATGGCGAGAGTCCTAAAAGATCTTAACATACATAAATCCGCTGGTCCGGATGGTATCCCCGCTATTTTTCTGATTAGGTGTCCTTCAACGCTGGCAAAACCACTGCGTAACCTTTTTCATCTATCCTACTCATCAGGTCTCGTTCCGAGCGGATGGAAAACGGCATTTGTCCAGCCTATATTCCCAAAAAAAGTGAATCTTAATCACCCTCTAATTATCGACCGATTGCACTTAAGTCCCTCCTTCGCAATGTCATGGAAACGCTGATTAATTATCAGCTCAAGAAATATCTCGAAGATCGAAAGCTTCTTAATGACCGACAGTACGGTTTTCGTAGCAATAGGTCCACTTGTGATCTCATGGTTCATCTCAACGAACAGTGGAGCAAATCTTTACATCGCTTTGGAGAAAGTAAGATTATTGCACTTGATATTTCAAAGGCATTTGATAGGGTTTGGCATCAGGCTCTCTTAACGAAAATGCGTGCTTACGGTTTTCATGAATCCCTGCTTCATTGGATTAGTAATTACCTTTCGGATCGTTCAATAGAAGTAGTATTGGATGGATTCAAGTCTGAAAACCATAAAATAAATGCTGGTGTGCCCCAGGGCTCTGTTTTATCTCCAACACTCTTTCTCATTTTTATTAATGATCTTCTGTCTGCAACATCTAATCCAATACATTGTTTCGCTGACGATAGTACTCTTAGCTTTTCATATTCGTTTTCAGACTCACATCCCTCTTCTTCGGATGTGGAACTGCAACGACAAAATATGATAAGCTCATTAAATTCCGATCTAAACAGCATTGTTCAATGGGGATTAAAAAACCGCGTGGAATTTAATGCTTCGAAACGCAATGCTGTCTTGTATCGTTAAAGCGAGACATACCCCCATTGCCATTATCCATGGATGGCACTTGCATCAATGAGACTGAACACCTCGATATTCTCGGTATGTGTGTCACCAACCACCTCTTATGGAATGATCACATACGCCATGTCGCCAAAAATGCCGCAAGGTGTTAGGGTTTTCTTAGGCGATGCAAGAAATATTTCACCCCTTCTGATCTGGCTGTTATCTACAAGACTTACATACCTCCAAAGCTTAAGTATAACTCCCATCTCTGAGCTGGTGCTCCTGCAACCTACTTAAGCCTCTTGGATAGTATTGAACGTAGAGCATTCAGATTGATTGGTGATATAACCATCATAAGATTATTTATGTCGGTTGAACATCGTCAAAATGTTTCTTGTCTCACCCTAATTGTCCATTATTTTAACGGTTTATGCTCTAGAGAAATAGCCAGTGTCATTTCTTCCCTTGAACAGTTCAACCCTCGAGCCCAACTTCTGTCGTACTGCCAAGTACAGAGATTCGTTCCTTACCCGTACTACGAGAATGTGGAATTCCTTTCCACACTCTGTCTTTTACAGCCATTGCAATATTTAGGAATTCAAAACAAATGTGCACCGACTCCTCTTTTCAACCCCTCTCTCCCTTTCCTAGCACTCACACTGGGTCTACATAATAAGGGTAATATATCCCCTTGAGTGTGCGCTTATTATAAAAAAAAGACACTCAAGCTTCAAATAGATAATAAACTTCGTTTAATATGGTTATGCTGAATCTCCCTAAAAGGATTGAAGAAGATGGTTTGAGGAATGGAACGTACTAGCAGAAATGTGCTAAATTTAGAAGAACCAAGTTTCTGGAAACCACCATTGTATGAGTTAGTTAGTTTCAATGTTTCATCAGCAAAGGCAAAAACTCATCCACAAATAATTTAAAATGGGTAGCTGAAAAATGAACGGCAACAAGGCTAAAATTGCCAAAACCGTGAAGACTCTAGTTGTCGGTCCCCTTGACCTCAACATTGAGGCGACCATCGCCATCGGCTGCCTGCCGTGTACATCTAGTACGTACGTGACCTCCTCCCTGCCACTATTGGAGTTGCTGGCCAAAACTCGTACAAAGTTGCCCAAGGTGCATTTACCGGAGAAGTAGCAGCAGCAGCAGATATGTTGAAGCATGTTGGCGCTGATTGGGTTATCTAGGGCCATTCGGAACGTCGTCAAATCTTCGGTGAAACTGACGACCTTATCGAAATGTTCTGGAACCAAGATTTTAGTTGAGCTGACTGTAGATTATTCTACTTAATGAGTCTTGAGCTTCTTATATCAGTGAATGCCTCATTATGTCCTCATTTTTCTCTATGATGCTGTACATTTGATCTTTCACATGGCTTACATTGCTGAAATCATCATCCAATCTCACTCCACACTCATTGTCAACAAATTGCCATCTTGCAAACCACCAGTCCTTGTTTCTCAACTCAAATAAAAGAAGTTTTTTCGAAACTCTTGTGCTCTGGTGGTTATCGCAGACTTTGATGATGTAGTCAGCTTGAGACTTCAAGGTGCTTGCTAGAAGTTTGGAAAGTCCTGTTTCTAAATATATGGCATTACTTTTTGTATTCAGAGGTAGGTTGAAAAGTTTCTTCTGATCCCCAAACCTGAGTAGCACACAAGAGAGTTGATTTCATTTCACTACTGAATTAAATATTTTATATTTTGAAGATAAATTAATTTGTTTGTTGGAAAAGATCTTTTTCCATGTTAAATTAATCAAACTTTGTAAGCTTTTGGCTTTTGCCGATTAATGATTTTTTAAATTTAATGTTGGCTTCAATTTTAAGCCTAGATATTTGATCTCTTTTATTACCTTCAGTTGCTTACCATTATATTTCCAGCTTCTTCCATTATAAGCGATTTGTGTACGGTCAAATACCATCGCTTTGGATTTTATTGTGCTGAAAGTTAGTCCCCATCTGTTACAATATGCCGATAACTGATTGATCATTAATTGTAATTGAAAGTATAACTAGGTCATCGGCATATAATAACACATTCACGGTACAGCTAGCTATTCCCCCAGGAAGTGGACACTGGAGATCCTTGTTTGACTCCTGTGCTGGTGCTAAACCATTCTGAAAACCTCACTCCTTCCCAAATAGATATACCAATTTGTGTCAGTTTATAAGTAAGAGCATTCCTATTGATTAGGTCAAAAGCAACTTTAAAATCAACGAGAAATGAGAAGACTTTTTGTTACGTGCTTGAAACGCTTTGACTATAGATAAAAGTATAAAAATGTAATCGATAGTTGAAAAGTTTTTTCTGAAACCGGCCTGTAGATCAGATAAAATATTGTTCAATCATTACAATGATAAGACGAAACGTGTCCGGAATAAACATAAAATGTAATAACTATCAATTTATAAAGATTAATAAATTGAATTTTCAATCTAGATGGCAAAGTCGTACTTAAATGATTTTGTGTGTAGTTTAAATTGTAACTAAATTTAAACAAAAATACATAATTGATAAAAATCTTATATAATCTCAGAAGTAGATGGTTTGTAAGTTGGACTGTCATGCCAGAGGTTTTGGTTTCGATCCCTATCTATGCCATCTAAAGTTTATTTCACTGGTACTGCCTCTTGACAGGAACTGACAAATTATCCAAGAGTAATTCTTGACATGAAAAAGTGCTTTCTCAAATTAGCCGTTTGGATTCGGCTTGAGACTGTAGGTCCCCTCAATTCCTGACAACAGTACTCGCCCAGTGGAATGATTGAGAGTTTTTAAGTCACTAGGGCATATTGATAAATGGACTGTTGCACCACCCCAAACAAAATCTAAGAAATCTTATAATCTAAAGTAGTCTCAAATGTATCATGAGGATTTTTGTGACACGTAGCGCCGCCACTGGAACCACATGTCGTCTGGGTCCATATTTTTCAGATTGGGCCATAAGAAATTAGTTATCATCGTTATGTACCGCTCGCTGTTGACAGTGACTGCCTTACTAACATCGTTTTTAAAAAAAGTACGGACCAATTACGATGGCGGCGGCCCAAAATCCACACCAAACGGTAACTTTTTGAGGACCAATTATCACCTAGGGAACCTCGCGTGAGTTGGTGTAGTTCTATTTACGACAATTTTGCTGCTTAACACCGCCATTCATCCAAAAATGCGCCTCGTCACTAAAGATGATTTTTCGGGTAAAATTGGGGTCCAACATTTGCGTTAACGGACACTTATTTTGAAAATAAGGTTTTATCATTCAATCGAGTAAGTTGCCATGATGATTTTGCATAAACAAAAGATTTGACAGCTGTCACCAAAACAATATGGCAGCCACGGGGCGCCAAAATATTCTAGCGCCTATTCAAAAACCAATAGACGTATTTAAATATTTGTATGTATAGTTTAGCAAATAAATAACTATTTGAGTTCTAGTTTCCTCAAGTTCACCTATGTTTCTTGATTACGTCTGATTTAAGTTAAAGAATCATCTTATTCATTATGTTTCTGACTTTTGAGATCCCAAAGAAGGAAAATAATAATACTTTGTAAGAAAATTCAAAATCATTAAAGCGGCGAGTGCCAAAGCGTATAAGCAATCCCATAAATGTGCTCGTTACCTATAATTATTTCGCCTTTATTATCAAACCAAGTTGGTCGTCTTCCTGCTGTTTGCTTGCTATATGAGTTTTCCTCCATCTATATGTATATATACAATACACAATAATGCAATGGGGTGGAAAAGGACGCAGTGGAATGAATATCTTAAAAGAAGTTTCTCCATTAAACATGAAACGAGCATTAGCTTTATTCTTTTATTGTTCTCCAAGGATGGCTTCATTACCGCCACCAGTTCATGAGTGGACGTTTTCTCTATTTTATATACGCGCTAAAACATTCATTTCGCCATAGCGAAGGCTATAGTAAAGCCCGACAAACATATAAGGAGGTGATTTGATTGCTAATGTGATGGCATTTCATATCCTATAGATGCCAAAAAGGACAAACGTTCAGAACACGTATACCTACATTTATATGGACTGTCTTATGTCCTATAGTGCAGTATCTTCACGCTGCGTTTGTTGTATTTTGTATACGGTACCTCTCTACTCCTGGTGAGTTCTGATGGAGGTTTTCTTGAAGATTGTATACCACCATATCTGTAATGTGATACACCAAACGGATCCAATATAACGGTTGTCTTACGCTATCGATTCCGATTGTTAAGATTACGATGATGGTCGATTTTGTCGTTTAAGGATACTTAGTGGGCACATTACATTTTCTTGTGATTTCAATTTCAAATTGGAATTCAGATGATTCTGATGCTTTCTGGTATAAAATAATCATTAGAATTGCAAGTTTAGATAGTATTCTAAGACCGCAGAGTAATCTTCACAATAATGACCTGAGGAACTGTTGGAAGATTTTGTTTTATTGAACTATGGTAATTTTATTGCACTTAGTCTATCATTTGATTGGTAAAAATGTATTCTACACTTGGCCAACTTTACATTTGCTGAACTATGGGTTATGAAATTGACATGGATGTAAATCATTCTTTTAAATCACTTTCTATCAAGAATCTTTTCGGTCATGTCAGTTTTTTCGGGTATTATAGTTCCAGCGTTCAAAATACCTCTTATTTTTAATGTTATGTTGAAATTGCTTATTTATAAATATTAAACAAAAAAACAGTCTTACAATTATATCAATAAACAACCAACACTTTCAAGTTTGTTTTTAATCTTAGCAGCTATAAAGCTTGTATTGTTAATGTTTGGAACGAAAAATTATTTCGATGGCAAAATTTCATCTTCAGTCTTAAATTTTTAGATTTAATTGAATAATAGCTTGCAAAAATAGTATTGAAAAAAGAATGTGAATTTAAAACATTATCATTAAACTTAAATAAGTTATAGGTTAACACCTAGACGACAGTGACATTTTCTGATTTCTATAGGTCCGGGATAAGATTATCAAAAGGGCGAAACACTCAGCAAGTTTTGACATTACAGTGTTTTTTATAGGAAATTGGAAAAAAGATATATTGTTGCACAAGTTTTATGCACATAGATTCTGTAAACCTCACAACAAATTGAGTGTGTGAAGTTAGCTCTCCTTTTTTCGATTTTATAATTTTGGAAAGTTGTTCAAGGTTGTTCCCGGTTTGTACCACATTGTTCCAATTTTTTTTTGAGAAATATTGAAAAATGGGGGGCTTAGACCCTAAAAATTGTTTCATTCAAACATGTTCAAAAATAAATTAAGTCCAAAAAAACTTAACAGTGTATTATTCTGTTAACCATATTCCTGTCCTCCTTTTCTGAAATTCAAAATTCCAAAACTTGTTCAAAATTGTTCCGGTTCTCTTTTTTAAATTGTTCCAGAGATTTGTTTCTTAAAATTGATTTTTAGTATGAAAAATTTACAAAAAATGCTGAAATATCATGAAAATTTATTTACGTGCAACATAATTTTGTCACCATTGACTTGTGCCCCTTTTTGTGAATTCCATTTTTATGTTAAAAGCACTTTGCTGAAACCCCTGTCCATTATTTTAAAAATTGAAATAGCAGTAAACTTTAAAGTTTATATGTTTTTATAAATACAACAATCGATCTTCAAAAATATCTTTCAACAATAAGTTTTATGATAATTTTGAAAAGTACAAATGGTTCTCTTTTAGATACAATTTAAAGCATTTTATTGCCTTACGGGGCATCTAAAAATTTTCATTAGTTCTATGAGTCTTTCGTTGAACCTATAAGAAAAAAAAACTTGAATTTGATTCTTAAATAGTTTTGGAAATCAGGTTTTGACTTAATTTTAAATGCTGATTTCGAAGAAAAGCTCTAGTTTTAACTATTTCCGATTACAAGTTTTAATAAAAATACCTGTTTTCATTATAGTTTTTAATATACATAATTCAAAAACTTCATGTAATAGATTTGTTTAGACAACAAATTCTTTATAAGCACCAAACTTAAGCATTATTCACATGAGGACGACCAACGAATGAACGAATATCCGTCGATTTTGACATTTCTTTCACATGAGAGTTTTTAATTCGTCGCGAATGAAGTTTGACTTTGACAATTGTTTTTTTTGTGTTTATCATTATTGTGTTTTGTTTTGAGTCAGAACATGCGACCGAAGTATATTTGTTTAAAAAAAAATGTATTGGTGTCCTTGTTAATGAACAAAACAAGGAAAAGATTTCATCCATTTAATGCAAATCGGAAAATTGAAGGAGAATATGTTTCCTAAATAACACTGCTGGAAAAATATACAGAAAAGTTCTTTACATATTTAAGGATGTCAAAGGAAACATTTGACTACATTTTGAGCTTGGTAAAGAACAACTTGGCTTTAGAAACGACATTATTTGCTCCAAGGAAAAGTTAGTTATTACTTTGAGGTAAGAGCTATTGTACGCATATAAAATATAAAGTTGTTTAATTTTTTTTTAAAGGTTATAATTTTTCCAGATTCTTAGCTACTGGTACAAGCTTTGTCGACCTTGCCTAAGATTTCAAATGGGAGTGTCCACAGTAAAAAAATAAAGTAATAAATACTACCCTTGTGGCTATCAACGCCAATTGCTCAGAAATCGTCATACCCAGTTCGCTTTAAAAAGACGATTGGAAACAAATTTCATTACAATTTTTTGAGCGCTGGAACTTTCCGAACTGCCTAGGTGCTGTAGACGGCAAACATGTTTTAACGTTCGCTCCAAAGAAAAGTAGAAGGTTTTATTCCAATTATAAAAAAAAAACATTTTCGTACAACCTGATGGCAGTTGTGGATGCAAAATATCGATTTTTAATGGTTGACATGGGAGCTTATGGCAGTAACGCGGATTCGACAGATTTCAGTTGCAGTCCTTTTGGCAACGCTTGGCTCAATAATCCTACAGAACTGAATATTCCAGAGGATTTACCTCTTCCTGGAACAACCACAAAATTACCCTATGTTATCATTGGAAATGAAGGCTTTGCACTGAAGTCAACAATCTTGAGACCTTTCCCTCTCCGAAATCTCTCACATAGGGAAAGAATTTTTAACTATAGGCAATACTAAAATATTAACACTTGTAAATATGTATTTATTTGATTAACATTTTTCTCTTACAAATTATCCAGAGCTAGGAGAGTGGTTGAAAATGCGTTTGGCATCATGGCTATACTTGGAGAATCCTCCTGAAACGCTTAGAAGTTGGCAAAGAATCAGGTCATCGAATAATTCTAAGCTGTTGCATCCTTCACAATTTTCTCAGACAAAAAAATGATAGACATCTGTTTGAACAAGAAAATCCTATCCAAGATTCAGAAGATTCGATTTTAACATCAACACCGGCTTCAGGAAGTTTACTTACTGGTGCTTGGAGGAAGGAAGTGTTAGCTTTCGTTACGATATGGTTTAATGAAACAATATTAATTAAAAGACTTTATTCATTTTAACAAAAAGAATTTATTTTAATTTAGTTAACTTTTCTATATTTACAAAACAATAATAAAAAAATATACTCCATAGTTTAAATAAACCTTACGACTAATTTGAAATAAAAATAAACAGAAATAAAAATATGCTTCCTGCACTAACAAAAAATGTACACTTCACAAAACTAAAAACAAATAAAAAAAACAAGCAAAAGCAAAATAAACGGTGATTTTTTAAGAGCTTGAGAACTTTAAAAAAAAAAAACGCATAAAATTTGCAAAATCTCATCGATTCTTTATTTGAAACGTTAGATTGGTCCATGACATTTACTTTTTGAAGATAATTTCATTTAAATGTTGACCGCGGCTGCGTCTTAGGTGGTCCATTCGGAAAGTCCAATTTTGGGCAACTTTTTCGAGCATTTCGGCCGGAATAGCCCGAATTTCTTCGGAAATGTTGTCTTCCAAAGCTGGAATAGTTGCTGGCTTATTTGTGTAGACTTTAGACTTGACGTAGCCCCACAAAAAATAGTCTAAAGGCGTCAAATCGCATGATCTTGGTGGCCAACTTACCGGTCCATTCCTTGAGATGAATTGTTCTCCGAAGTTTTCCCTCAAAATGGCCATAGAATCGCAAGCTGTGTGGCATGTAGCTCCATCTTGTTGAAACCACATGTCAACCAAGTTCAGTTCTTCCATTTTTGGCAACAAAAAGTTTGTTAGCATTGAACGATAGCGATCGCCATTCACCGTAACGTTGCGTCCAAAAGCATCTTTGAAAAAATACGGTCCAATGATTCCACCAGCGTACAAACCACACCAAACAGTGCATTTTTCGGGATGCATGGGCAGTTCTTGAACGGCTTCTGGTTGCTCTTCACTCCAAATGAATCAATTTTGCTTATTTACGTAGCCATTCAACCAGAAATGAGCCTCATCGCTAAACAAAATTTGTCGATAAAAAAGCGGATTTTCTGCCAACTTTTCTAGGGCCCATTCACTGAAAATTCGACGTTGTGGCAGATCGTTCGGCTTCAGTTCTTGTACGAGCTGTATTTTATACGGTTTTACACCAAGATCTTTGCGTAAAATCTTCCATGTGGTCGAATAACACAAACCCAATTGCTGCGAACGGCGACGAATCGACATTTCACGGTCTTCAGCAACACTCTCAGAAACAGACGCAATATTCTCTTCTGTACGCACTGTACGCATTCGTGTGGTTGGTTTAATGTCCAATAAAGTAAACTGAGTGCGAAACTTGGTCACAATCGCATTAATTGTTTGCTCACTTGGTCGATTATGTAGACCATAAATCGGACGTAAAGCGCGAAACACATTTCGAACCGAACACTGATTTTGGTAATAAAATTCAATGATTTGCAAGCGTTGCTCGTTAGTAAGTCTATTCATGATGAAATGTCAAAGCATACTGAGCATCTTTCTCTTTGACACCATGTCTGAAATCCCGCGTGATCTGTCAAATACTAATGCATGAAAATCCTAACCTCAAAAAAATCACCCTTTATATCACATTTAAAATTTTAGTCGTCTTCAAATTCAATTTGAACTTGCACGTTGTGCGAGTGACAAAAAAAAATCTCCAGCGGAGTTGATTCTGGCTCATTGATTTGAGTCAATGCCGCCAAAACCTTTTCGATATCGGACTCCCTTTTTCTCTTTCTTGCTGGTGGTGATAATGTTTCCGAAGTCCAGCACGAAACCGTAGGGAATGAATCTTCGGTATCATCCTGCAGTTGGAATGAGTTTTCTTTTCCCCGTGCCATATTCCCGACAGTTCTAGAAAACAAAGACACACAAATATTAACTAAAAACATTCAACAAAAACTATTTTTAAATTAAATTGGCACTTTAATGCTCGGAACTAGAAACTTCATTATTTCAAAATACAGCCATGGCTTCTTCGCATATGCCGGCGACCCACTCGACGCATTTTTTTCTTTTTTGTAATATTTCGAGAATGTATCTCTCAAATTCTTCCATCTGTCCTTGCAAGTTGTTACTGAAATAAAAAATGTTTACTTTAGCGCATGAAACATTCCCTGCAATATTTTTTTTAATTACCATCTGCATTAAAAACATATCCAATGTATTTCCAAATTTGTTCCTTCTTAGTTCTATCGGAATAGAAATGGTCGGCTTTATTGTAAAGCACTGGATTCACCTCCACTTCTAAAATTAACCTTTCATCAAACTCCTGGAATTATTTTATATATTTATGATATTGATTTGAATTTTATTATCAATCAAATTTTCTTTGCCTTTTTATCCATATTTTTTCAAGAAGCCACAGTCGAACACCATTCACCAAACCAAAACAAGATTATCTTAGGTTAAGTACGCGCGATTATTTTATTTGTTGCGAGTGTGGATAATGTGGAACGCGAAAAAAGTTTGACAGTTAGTACCAACTTACAATTTTTTCGCGACGAATAAATTTGTTTTCTTAAATTTATTAATATATAATATTGAAAAGTAAAAGTATGTATCATAAATCAAATAGAAACTATATTGCTATATTTTTTTTAAAAATTTGTGTGGAAATATGTCTTCAAACGTATATAAACTTTGCAATTCATTCGTCGGTCGCGCTAATGTGAATGCTGCTTTACTCTCAAACCGTTTTGTCTTTTTCGGTTGAAAACCATTTTAGCAAACATGGTTCAGTGTTTCTGTTGATTTTTTTTAAAAACAGGTAAAATCTAAAAACTTTTGAAGTAATTTTTCGAATATTATAAGAAAAAATATAAATATTTTATCTGGATATTACGAAAAAAAGCTACTTCATAAATTCACCTATTTTTCTAATTTTAAAAAGTGGTATCTCAAAAACCTAACGTGATATATTAATTGTAATACCAGTAAGAAAACCTTTTCGAGTGTTTTCATTATATTTTTAAGCTAACAAAGGGGTTTTCAATTGGCGCGGGTAGATTTTGGCGCCCAGTGTCGGCCATTTTGTTTTAGTGACATCTGCCAAATCTTTTGTTTATTATTCAGTTGCTTATGCCAAATCATCATGGCAACTAACACGATTAAATGAAAGTTAATAAGTGCAAACGTTACGCGCATTGCGCCCATTTTATGGTAGACATGGTGGCCCTTTTCAGTCAACTCTTCAACGTTTGGTGGCCTCTTCAACGAGACGACCGGCACACAATCAGCTAACACCCGTACGTTCAAGGAACGCAATATAGGCCAAGAACATCGGGACTAGGGCCTACTCCCTTACAAGATCCAACCGACCCCAAAGCTCAAAGTTCATGGCCATAGACAACGCCGTTTGTTCACTGACTGAGCTTCGATCCGTTTGGAGAAGGACCCCAATCATCTTTAGTGACGAAGCGCATTTTAATTATTTTTAAATTAATTTACCACAGCTCGAGTTGCAAAATTCTTATTTTGAAGTTATTTTTAACGGGCGAACGTTTTTTGGAGGATCTGGTTAAATCAAATCAGTTAATATTTTCAGTGGTTCATATATAAAAAAATACATTTACATATAATGCAGTTCTTAAAAAAACACAAAAGAATAATCCTTTTTAATTCGATTATACAATTTCGTATTACAAGTGGTGGCGTTGATAAAGCCAATATGTTGAGATACAAACATTTTAAAAAATCCACAAAAACCCATATCTAATGAAGGTATCTTTTGTTCATTAAAAAATCTGAAGGAAAAAAAAATACATCAAATAAAAAAATCTGCATAAAAGTTATAAATAATTTCTTTTTTTCTTTTTGTCTACCACCGCGACCCTTTTAGACCATACCCATTCTCACCCTTATTGTTTAGAAGCTCAACGACTACGCGACGCCCGGCCCGCCCGCACTCAACAAATGAACAGCGTTTTTGGAACGAAGTAAAAAATGAATTTCGCTTAATTTGAGGATTGAAGTCTTTTGTCGCTGACTATAGCGCGGAGCTACGGCTCGGCGGCGGCCGGCGGTAGTTTGGAGATGATGGTGGTGGTGGTGTCGACAAATTCGATTTTCCACCAGAAGTTCTTAAAATCGAATTTACATAATTTTGTTGTTGCTCATCTAGAGAGGTTAAGTAAACCAACAACAGCCGCAGGCTGGAGGCTTACGATGCTCACATATAACTGAGGGGCTGGAAATGTAGAGGTATATAGACTACTACCGCACTTAGGCGGAACTGTTGTCGATTATGCAAATTTAAACACTCGACTTAAAACAGCCAGCAGCAGGATTTGCTCTGACTAAATATATGCGTGGAATGATTGTGTCAATTCAATGCATACGAATCAGTGATCAGAGGGATTGATGTAAGCTAATCATGAGATTGTTAGTGAAGCTATACATTTTGCATGTCTGTACTCATACATAGGTACATTATGGTGCTGTTAATAAAAGTCGCATATTTTCAAATTGCATGTGTAATAATATTTTATAGTTTTAATATTATGATTATTTAACGTTGCCTCAACATACACTTAATAATTATTTCCATTGAACTAAAAGTGAGCGACAATCTTGTTTTTGGCAAAATTTTACAATTTGGGAGCGTTGTTCAGACGTCAGTCTTTTAATGTTGAAATGCAAAACCAAATTAAAAATAAACCAATCGATAGCTGACAAAGTGGCCACTTTAAGTAGTATTGTCGGTCTTATTTTTTGGAGACAGATGTTTGGCTATCATATTTTGTCCGCACAATATTCTAGGCGACAAATATTTGTTTCAGTTTTTTTTCGTTTATGAAAAAAAATATCAGCTAGGTTTTCAAAATCGAGTGAAATGAAATCGAAATCTTAGCTGAAAATTGAGTGAAACTGTTTTCAGGGTCTTACCATTCGATTGATTTCAAAACTTCGAATACTTTCTGAAATCTTTTCAAGTGAAATTAAAGTAGCTGACAAATATCACATTAGTCAATGATCAATTTTTTTTACTGTGTACATTTATATTTCCTATTTTTATATTTGTTCTGTGCTTTTAATTAAAATAAAAAAGAGGCTATGATGCGACTCACACTAATAACTTCTCATCCGGTCTGTCAATTTGTCTTGCTAAAAAGGTTTGTAGGTTTTTGTCTTTTGTTAAAAAAAGATGTGAGTTGAATTATTTTCTATTTTTTGTAGATTTTAATTTAAAAAAAGACTGTCGGATTTCTATAAAATTATTACTGAATTGCGAAAACAATATTTTCTTTAAGATAAAATAAATTTGAAACCAATAACTTACATTTAAAAAAAAAAGGTATTTGAGTCGAAGTAAATTGTTAACAACTTTTAGTTGTGTTTTTTAAAGTTTTTATTTTTTATAAAAAAAACTGTCAATTCGATTTTTCTTAAAATTTTACCTGATGGCAAAAACGTTATTTTTCGTTGCGCAGAATTATTTTCGAGATAAAATCAATTTTTGTTCGTCAAATATTCGAGGTAATAATTATTTTTTTTAGTTTTATTGCTTTATAATAATACCGGTAATTGGATTTATTGCAAATGTATATTTTACAATACATAATTTACAATTTATTTCAAGTCTCTAGCGTTATTGGTTCGTGAAATATTTTGGGTTAGCCAAAATGTTCTCCTTTTTTAAATTGTTGTAGTAAAAAAAACGCAATTTTTTGAGACTCATTTCTGCACTATTATTTGTATAACAAAATGTATTTGAATCAAAATCATTACTGATTCTTTAGCTAGGGGTAACGAAAAAACTTTGAGAACATTTAGAAGTTCTGTTTAGACTCTAGCGACTTTAAAACGTCCAGAAATGTCAAAATTTTTAATTCGAGATATCGGATTTATTCCAATAACTTCCTATGGGAAGTCAATAATATTAGTGCTGTTATACTTGGAACGTATGTGAACTTCTCTATGTAAAGCTTATTCGTAAAAAAATTCGAACTCGACATTTTAATCAAAGAATCATGTCGATTGGAGCTATCTATGGATTCCGTCTATCTGTTCTCAAATCTTAAAATTCAGGAAATATTTTTAAACAGAGTTTTTGGGTAAATGCGACCCAGTCGTGCATTTTTTTAAATTTTATTTCCATTTATCGGTTGGGGAAGACTCTGGTATCAGAGTAAAGTTTTTGAATGTGTCTTTAAATCTTTTAGAAGAATGGTGTTTTAATTATACAGAAGATATTTGATGTGTTGACAAATTGTTCTAAAGGCTTTTTCTCTTTTCTCAAATATAAAGGAGAAGATGCAAATTCTTACGAATCAAGTACATTCTATAAAACTTATGGTTTATCTCCTTTAAGTAAAAATATAACTGTTTTAAAAAAAGTCCCTTATTGAATTCAAATCACTTAAAAATCGCAAATATCGAAATGTAGAACTTAAATATTCACTTCGATTTGCGTTCAAAAAATAATGAAACTGATATTAATAAAAGTGAATTTCAGAACTCCAATTTATATTTTGAAACTATTTCAATTTAATTTTGAGTTAAAGTAAAAAGGTGTATATCTTGAATCTTTTTGAATTTACACCAATTGTCACAATATAAAATATCAAATTTAATTGAAGTCTCTAGCGTTCTTGGTTAAAATTTTTCACGATTTATAAAAATTAAAAAACTTACTCAATTTATTTGAAAGTCTTTTTTGCATTTTTTAAATGTTATTATCAGTAAATAGAATTTATTTGAAATATCTCTGATGGCTTTAGGGATATGGCCGACGAAAAAGAGTATCCCGAACATAAGCATACACGCAGACATCTTTCTTAAGACCTTTGATTAAGATTCTAGGGAACTTGCATCGTTGAGAAATTTCAAAGATTTTAATTCGTCAAATTAAACCAATAACAATAAGTTGTTATCACGAAAATGTATATAGAAGAAATTAAAGATATTAGTGTGAGATAATATAATACCAAGAAAATGGTTAATAAATCTGAAAACCTGTATTTCTTTCCCAAACCTTCAAAGAAACAAACACCACGTGCCATAACCAAGAATACAATTAACTTAGACAAAAATGTTCTCCTCTTTCGACGTAGCCTCTAAACCTGAGTTCGTTTTGGTTTGTATCTTTTCTAGCGATTTAAAACTATAATCGCTGAGTGGTCTATTGATTGAGCTTTGGTGAAACGATTCCGAATTACGAGTACACAAATTTAATATTTTTGGCACTAATCGATATTTCTCTTTTCTGAGATCTAAATATGATTTTACTGATATTTCCGACGTTCCAAAAGGGTAAAGTTGGTCGGGACTAACAAACCAATAGTAAATGACTAGTTGATCTTGATGGACGATGATCGTCCTGGCCGTGATTTGTCGTGTCTTTAACGCTGACTAGGATTTCTTTAAACAATTTTTACTAATCATAAGTTCTAAGTTTTAACTAAGCCTTTTCACCAAAAGCCTTCTGTAACATTTTTTAAGTATTGACAGCATCAATTTCACTCCACACCCACAATGTAGCAGAACTAAGCTGAATTTTCGAACTAATTAATATTATAATTACCCTGCATTTTTCGCAAAATATTATGTCAAACAAAGCTGCTGGAGCTGACGAACTATTCAAAGCAGCAGGCGATGCCTTGGTAGGGAGCATGCACAAACTCATCTGCAAAATATGGTCATAAGAAAGCATGCCCGATGAGCGGAATCTCAGCATAGTGTGCCCGATACATAAAAAAGGATACCCTCTAAATTGCGCCATCTACAGATGCATCAGTCTTCTTAACATTGCATATAAGATCCCCTCTGCCGTATTATGTGAATGTCTGAAGCCGTTTGTCAACAACCTGATTGGTCATTATCAGTGTGGCTTCAGACCAGGAAAGTCCACTATCGTGTGAATATTTGACACTTCGGCAGATCTTGGAAAAAACCCAGGAACTTCAAATCGATACCCACCATCTTTTTTTCGATTTAAAGCCCGCGTATGATAGTGTCTATAGGGAAGAGCTCTACAGAGAAATGTCTAGTTTTGGCATCCCTATCAAACTTATTCGTTTGTGCAGAATGACGATGGAGAATGCACGCTGCTCTATCAAATCAAGGTCGGAAAAGATCTTACAGATGCATTTGATGTCAAAAAAGGTTTTAGACAAGGCGATGCACTGTCATGCGACTTCTTCAACATCGTTCTGGAAAGAATTGTGCAAAACTCAACCGTCCATCCAATTACTCGGATATGCAGATGATATTGACATAATTGGAAGATCAAAGCGTGATGTCAGTGGAGCGTTGCGTTGAGCATTGCGACGGAAGCGAAGAAGATGGGTTTAGTGGTCAATGAGGGCAAGACCAAGTATATGCTATCATCAAAAAAGAACAGTGAACAACGACGTCTTGGAGAAAACATCACCATGGACAGGTATAACTTTGAGGTAGTTAAGGACTTTGTCTACCTAGGCATCCGCTATAAACACAGACAACGACACCAGCGCTGAAATAAACGAAGAATAACTCTTGCAAATCGCTGCTTCTTTAGACTTAGAAGGCAATTGAGAAGTAAAGACCTTTCTCGAGCATCTTAAAGCACCTATAAGGCACTCATTTTTTCGGTTATTTTTAGTCCGTAGCAGAATGGAAGAGGAGATATAACGAACTGTACGGGATGTACAGTGACACTGGCTGAGTCATGTAGAATGAATGGACATCAAAGCCTGGAAGGTCTTCCAACTCCGAGGGACGGCGCAGTATAGGAAGACCGTGACTCAGGTGGCGCAAGCATGTGGGTGAAGACCTCAGACAACTTGGCGTGCGAAAATGAAGATAGCTAGCTAGGGACCGAGCTGGCTGGAGACGCGTGTTGGTTGAGGCCCAGGTCCTCCCCGGACTGTACCGCCACCGTAAGTAAAATAAGTAAGTACTAGGTATGTTATGGGATCAAATCTAAGAACTCTTTAACCACTTTCTCGTTAAGTACATCATTGACCCATACCAATAAATGTACTTTCCTGTTTAGGCACGTTTAAAATGCATTTGCCTTTTAACTACATCAAGAAGGATTTCGTGAGGTCCATGTCGTGCATTTTATTCTTTAAGGTAATAGTCAGGAGCAAGTGTGGAGAAATAACCTATTTTCGTATAAATTCCAAAACTAATCAATGCACATTTATATCTTATGAAGTCAATCATGATCTTGGAACCCCATACCTCAGTATCAATTGAACATACTACGCAATAGTTTTTTGACAAACGATAGTTTTCATAGTCAGCCAAGTGTTTTGCATAAGTTTGGCTTAAATTGATTAAATGGAAAATGATTTTCAATCTTACACCTTCTAGATGTAATGAAAAAGGTTATTATTTTCATGCTTCTGGTATTTATTATTAAATACAAAATAAAAGCTTTCACACATAAATTTTTAGTGTAGAAATATATGTATGTATAGAAGAAGCAAGAAGTACGTTATATGCATAGGCGTTTCCCGTCTAAATCAACATTTAGTATGTTTTTTTCAACATGTTTAAATTCAAAAAAGTTCGCCCTTAAAACAATAAATAACAAAAACACGCTTTAAACAATATCAAAACAAATTTTCTCTATATTTGAACATTGTCATCTTTTATGTTAGGTGTATATGTATTTTTTGTTGTTCAAGTCGCATATGCAAGAAATCGTCTTTTTATTTAAATTATTGCCAATTTAAAATTTCGAACACACCAAAACACAGAACAAAGATTGTTTTCTTGTTTCTTTTGTCACACGATGTTAACAACGATAAGTATCCGTGAAATTAGTCCCTATATGGTGATGTTATTGTTGTGTAAATTTTCGGTAATGTATGTCTATGTGCAATAAGGACGATGGCAATATTCGGGTGCTCGCGTGTGATTCAAAACTTCAAACTCCCCCGGTGACAGTTGTTTTCAATGTGAACAATTTTGTATGGTTCCAGAAAGAAAAGGCATTAAAATTTGTAACGCTTAACAGTGGTTCTTTCTTCTTTGTACAGGAGATGCTCGCTTCTTCGAATACGGTGATATTTACAAGAGCAGTTTATTTTTATTTACATATGTACGCGTTGCGCATTGTTTGAACATTTTGATTTGTATTTTTTAAACTCCTATTACATCACATAATAAATTGATTATTTAATAAATAATAGGTATATGTAATTTCAGTTACAAACAGCTTTTTAAAAAAGAGTATGGTAGTTATAAAATTAAAAGTCGTTCAATGTTGCAAAAGTATAAGTGGTTCATTTCGTGGCAATCCTAGCTGATTCTTCTTCCTCATGCTATCTGAGTAATCCGCTTACCGGGCTTGATTTTTGTAAAAATAGCTACTTCGTGGCATAAATCCTAAAAAAAGGTAAAGCCAAAAAAAGGTAGGCTTAATACACGTTTCTTTTTAAAAATGCATTGAAATGGTCGTAAATGGTCTAGTAAGAATAAACATTCTTATTTTATTCGATGCGCTGGTAAGTAAGAAGTAAGTAAGTAAGAATACAGCAAGGGATTATTAGTACCCTTTAGATGTTTTTATTTGAACACATCAAATCAAAATGGGAGGGAAAAACAGAGTTGACCAAAGCATTTCACATTCTCGATGTGCGGTTTAATAAAGAATCTCCACACTTGAAATTGAGCTCAAGAGTAATATAAAAATAAATAAGGTGGCGCAACAGTCCGTGGAGAACCAGGGCCTAGTGACTTACAACTCAAGAGCTCAAAAGTAAACTGAGGATTATTCCTGTAAGTGATATTAATGCAGCTGAATTTTTTGAGGAGGGGGAATATAACTGTTCTGTATTGTTTGTAAAAATATCGATAAGACATGAAACATTACGGCGGTGTTGGAGGGATGTAATTGTTTCGATGATAGTTCTATCGCTTATCTATTTCAAAGCCCTTTTTTGAATTCTATCAAAGAAATTTAAACTTGTTTTTGGGGCACCTGCTTTGGAAGAATTAAGGTTTTGTAAATTACCGCCAGATTAGAAGGGGTGAAACATTTTGGAGAAATCGTTGGAGAAATCCTAAGAACCTAGCAAAACTTTTGGCAATGTCGAATATGTGATCATTCTACAAGAGGTGATATGTGATACACATACCGAGAACTAAAAGTTGATTAGTTGACATCTGGTAACGACAGAAGATAGCATTGAGTTTTTGAAGCATTAAATTCTACACGGTTATCAAATGCTGCCGAGATTGGAGTTTATTGAGCTTAAAATACGTTGCCGTTGAAGTTCCACATCAACAAAAAGAAGGACGTGCATCTAGAAACGAATATTAAAAGCTGGGGACACTCTCGTCAGCGAAACAGTTTAATGGATTAGAAGTGTCAGAAAAGATGTCGTTGATGAATATCAGAAAGAGAGTCCGAACTAAAACGGATCCCTAATGAACACCAGCATTTGTTGAGTGAATTTCAGACTTGTAACCATCCAATACAACTTGTATTGAACGGTTACAAAGGTAATTTCTAATTAAACGAAGAAGGGATTTATCAATGCAAAAACACGTTTTTGTTAAAAGATCTTGATATCAAACTCTATCAATTGTTTTTGAAATATCAAGTGCAATAATCTTATACTTTCCTAAACACCGATGTTAAGATTTTCTCCACTGTTCTTTGAGATATACCATGAGATCACCATTGGACCTCTGTTCCAAAACTTATTGGATTGTTTTTGAACTTGATCTTGTCCTTGACTTGTTACCAGCTTTATTTCAAAGAAAAATTGTCCAATGCCTCCACAATCTGCACCACACTATGGTTTATAATAACAAGCGGGTTTGCCGAGGCCCAAATTAACTAATGTTGTTTGTTAACGTAGCCAAAGGCATGACAATCCACTTCGTCACATACAATAAAAAATCGCAGAAAACTTGTTCGGTTGATTTTGGCCAAAACTTCTTTTCAAAATTCGCATTGTTTGGATGTTGACTTTGGAAATAAGTTTATAATATTTCACAAGATTGTTAAAGATTTAGACGACTATTGGCTTTCCGTCAAGCTTTTGAGTAACAGCAAGACATCGACGTGTTGGAGAGAACATTAAAGGCTATAGCTATTGAGATAGCTTGGTCATGTATCAATGCTTTTTGAGCTGGGCCAACATACCGTTCCAACATCTAGCTTGGTGATCCAAGTCCACTCAGGACTGTAGTGTCGCCTTTCTACAGAGTAATTTTTTAAGTTGAGGTTTTCAAGAACAAATAAAAGGCATACATAAGAGTGGGTCTTTTTTTAATATAGCAATTTTAAAAACAGGAATTAAGTTCGAAAATTGTTTGAACAGGTGAAACGAAATTGACAGGTACATAAACCTAGAACCGAAAGCTGCAAAGACGAAAGTGGAAACATCATAGTGGGTTCGCAGTCAATGCTGAGAATATGGAAGGACCACTTTTACAGACTGTATTACGGCGACGACGAACAGAATTCCGCTGTAAGGTATTATGATCCATTCAATATAGGCGACGAAAGCCAACAATCCCGTCCTGCCGACTTAGACGAAGTAAAGATTGCCATATCTAAGCTGAAGAATAAAAAAGCCGCTGAAGCGGATGGCTTTAATGCAGAGCTCTTTAAAGCAGCTGGAGATAAGTTGGTTAGAAGCATCATGCACCAACTTACCTTTAAGATATGGTAGGAAGAAAGCATGCCCGATGAATAGCACCGCAGTATTGTTTGCCCGATCCTGAAAAAGGAGATCCTCTAAACTGCACTAACTATAGAGGAATAAGTCTACTTAACATCGCCTATAAAATCTTCTCTGCCGTAATATGTGAACGTCTAAAGCCCATCGTCAACAACCTGATAGGTTCTAATCAGCGTGGTTTTAGACCAGGAAAGTCCACAGTTGATCAAATATTCACATTACGGCAGATCCTGGAAAAAACCTAAGAACACCAAATCAACATCCCACCCTCTTTTCATCGATTTCAAGGCCGCATATGACAGCATCTACAGGGACGAGCTGTATAGAGCCATGTCTAGTTTTGGCATCCCTGCCAAACTCGTCCTTTTTTCGCAGGATGACCATGGAGAATTCACGCAGCTCCATAAAGGTTGGAAACAACTTAACAGAACCTTTTGATGTCAAAAAAGGTTTTAGACAAGGTGATGCGCTGTCATGCGATTTTTTTAACATCGTGCTTGAAAGAATAGTGCAGAGCTCACACGTCAACACTAGAGCAACTACCTTTCAAAAGTCTGTCCAATTACTGGCACATGCTGATGACATTGACATAATCGGAAGAACTCAGCGTAATGTCAATGGGGCTTTTGTGAGTATTGAGGCAGAGGCGGCAAAAATGGGTTTAACGGTTAATGAGGGCAAAACAAAGTACACGCTGTAGTCAAGACAGGACATATATCACCGACGTCTTGGTCAAAACGTCACCTCCACCTACATCGACAGACGTAACTTTGAGGTAGTCAAGGACTTTATTTACCTAGGCTCCACCATAAACACAGAAAACAACACCAGCGCTGAGATCAAAGGAAGAATAACTCTTGCTTACCGCTGTTTCTTCGGGCTAAGAAAGCAATTGAGTGGTAAAGTCTTCTCTCGAGGGACCAAAGTGTCGCTATAAAAGACGCTTATCATAACCGTCCTGCTATACGATGCAGAAGCATGGACTATGACAAATGCGGATGAAAGCACCTTGGGTCGGTTCGAGAGAAAAGTTCTTCCTGTGATCTACGGTCCCTTATGCATCGAAGGGTAGTGGAGGAGAAGATGGAACGACGAGCTGTACGGGCTGTACAGCGACGTGGACTAAGCCAGAAGGGTAAAAGTCCAACGACTTAGATGGCTGGGTCACGTAGAGCGCATGAAAACCAATGCTCCGGGCCGGAAAGTCTTCGAATCCACAGTGTGTTGGTTTGGAAGTTTGTTGGGTGAGACCCTAGTTCACACAGGACTGAAGCACCACCTTAAGTAAGTAAGTAATTTTAAAAAAGGTACACATTTTCAATATTCGGTAAAATTTTGGAAAAATCAAATTGACAGCTTTCTTACAAATAATAAAAAAAGCTACAAGAAATTTATGCAAGTTGTTTAAAGTAGATTTTCGATTTTAATATCTTTTCAACATATACAAATATTGGCTTCAAACTTATAATAAATTTGGTTTTCGACTAAAAATCTTGTTAACAAAAATAGATTTTGAAATTAAACTATTTTATTATATGTAAAATATAGTTGGTAATTTTTAAATTTTTAAGAATAATTCAACTGTTAACTTTTTTAACAAAACACGAAAACCTACAAACCTTTTAAGCAAGACAATTCGACAGAAGGCATAGTTAGTTATCAGTGTGGGTCGCTTCCCAGCCTTTTTTTTTGGTTTTCAATTTGTTCAGAAGCATAAATCAAGTGACAGCTGTCAAAAAAAAAAAACAAATCCAAAAAAGCCAGATTGAAAACCAAGCGTCAAAAAGTTCACCAGTTAAATTAATACTTAACTCCAATGTGTCTTAACAAAACAAACGAAAATATTTGTTCTTAATAATTTACAGGCACTTGAATGTTTTATATATAAACAATGCAGACGTTATTAAAATAGGGACGAATTTAAGAGGAGACACCGAGGCACATTGGTCTTAAAGTTCTAAGCATTAAAATGGGATTGAAAAAAAGAGTTACAAACAGCATTCCACATTTTCAATGTGCCGTTTAGGAAAAAATCTCAATCTTGAGTTTAAGAGCCAACTGATGATATTTCCTTTAAAAGATATTATTACGGCTGAGTTGTAATATTACAATGTAATGGAACATCCTTTTTATAAATATATCGACATTTTTTTAAATTCTACACGTATATGAAAAGTTAAATTACTGTCGTACCCGAAACAGTTTATTCGATTAGAAGTGTCAGGCAAGATATCATAAACAATATCAGGAAGAGAGTCGGAGACAAAAGAGAGCCCTGAGGAACACCAGCATTTATTTAGCGAATTTCAGATTTGAAACCATACATTACAACTTGTGTTGAACTGTTTGAAAGGTAATTTCTAATCCAACCAAGAAGAGGTTCAGCGGCCATGAGATTGAACTTGAGCTCATACTTGGATTCGAGATTCATGCTCAACGTTGACCGAAACGTTGTTCCCAGCCTTATTTCAAAAAAAATATTGTCCAATTGCTTACTCTTTGTAGATATATCGGCTTATAATAACGAACGGTTTTTCCGAGTCAAGGATGCACCAATTTTGTTTGTTAATATAGCTAACGGTATGAAAATCCACCTCGTTACATAAAAGGAAAAATTGAACAAACTTGTGCGGGGTTGATTTTGGCCAAAACTTATTTTTAAAAAACGCAATGTTTTTATATTTACTTTGGAAATAAGTTTACAATATTTCACAAGATTGCTTAAGATTCAGACCACTACTGACTTTCAGTCAAGAATATACTAAATACTAAATAAAAAAAAATACTAAATAAAAATAACTTTTCTAAAGGGTAATGTTCTAGAGTGAAGTTTTCAAGATCAAATACATCGCATATAATTTAATGGTCAAGAATTCAGCTTTATTCTAAAGATAAAATATTGCCATTATGTTTAAAAAGTTAAACTTTGACAAATATAATTTTACAAGCACTAGCAATGTTTATATAGTGCAATAGGATACAATCTAGTGTAAAAATGTCCTACAAATAATATTGTTTTTGTTTTATTAAAAGCCAGTTATAACATCTTCCCAGTAGCTGTTTTCCAAACACAACATTTGTTTTGTGTCTGAACAAAACAATATTTTTTTCACAACTCGAAACATTTCATTTTACAAATGAATTCACTCAAAAACGTCCATGTACAAAAGTCAATTTCAGTCCTAACAATACATCACAATTGGCATACGCACTTTCCACCACCCGCCTTATTCTGCGCTCAATTTTCACAGTTTTCACATGAAAATGTGTCAAAAAAAAGAATAAAAGAAAGTTTTTCTTTCTGCAATAGAAAGGAGGAGGAATAATTGATCAAATTACTAAATTATTCAACTATAAACTTCAATTACACAATGTGCACTCGAACATATATAAATTCCAAAATGGAACCAAAAACACTTTCACTCTCGCATCAGATGCATTTTTATTTCCTTTTTTTCTGGTGGTGATTAGGATCTTTAGAGTAGGTAGATCTTTGTTAAAGAAGAAATTATACCTCTAGCTCGATAACCCCATATTCTAAGGGAGGGCGGACCGGAAATTCGTTATCTCCATTCAGTCAATCAGTTTCTTATTAACTTGTCGCCAGTCGTAGATACTCGTATGAAAGTGAAGAGAAAGTTAAGAAGAAACGGAACGAACGACAGAGCCGTATAACCCCGCGTGTCATGAATAATGCATCAGAGGCAATACGATATGAAAGATATACATATATTCTTAGCTGAAGTCCTTAAACATACACGCACCAATTTAGCATTTGTATCATGCACCACACAAAGCCACACACACTTGATTTGACGCCGCCGCCGCGCCGCGCCGAAAACGTTCCGTTCGTAGCTCGTATAGTTTGAGGATATTTGGACAAACACACACAATCCTTTGTGTGGACAGGAAGCAGCCACCAAACAATATTTGGTATTTAATTCGCCTGATTTGGTGTAGGGTCGAGCAGGACTACCCAAGGCAAAAAAGGGGGAAACATAATTACCAATCCCCTGTTGGATATTTGACCAATTTAGCAGCATTCACTAGACCCGGGCCGGGCGGACATCGTGCAACCCAACAAAACCCCAGGCCACATTGGGAGATTGGGAGATGCTGCTTAAACGGCACACCAATTGACCCTTGCTGACGGCAAAAGTAAACAAGTGATCCTGGTCTGGTCAGCCCTCGTCCTTTATACATATGGTTAATGAAGGAATTTATATGAAAATCATGGATTAGAAACGGAATTGAAATCCGCTGAAAGGCGTCCATGTTTATATCCTTGGTCAATGTTCAACGTCCAACATGTGCGGACGTCAGTCATCGGATTTTAAATGAATAAAGATTTTTCGACTAAGGTTTTGTATGTTGTTCTGTGAACAGTGGATTATACTGAGATAATGGAAGGACTCGTTTTGTTTAATTGAATTAATTGTCTTGTTCTAGCGGAGTGAGTAAATGAGTTTTTAGATATAATTTAACGGAATAAGTTATAGATTACTTGAGATAATAATACAAAAAGACTTTTATTCGATTCGTATTTTGGAGACAGTTCATAGCAAAAGATAATTAAAGGATTCGGATTTTGTATATTTTTGCACTGATTACTGAAAATAAGAATCTAAGCTACATCAAACCAAATTTGTGGACACATTTTGATTAACTGTTTATACAGAGGAGAAGTTTGGTTCAGAAGGGATTAGTTCACATATTTGTATTTAAGTCTAAAATACTGACCCGATATTAACTTATTTTATTTAATATCAACTAAAAAATTTTAAAATCCATATGTAATCTTTAGAAAACTAACTTTGAGTCGTTCGGCTTCGTAAACATTTCTTCCTTTTTTATATTTTTACCGTTTTCAAATTGTAAAACAAAAGTAAATTGTGTGGTCGATAATTTAAAAAATGGTGTCGAGTATTTTTATTAACCACTTTTCATACTTCCTAAAAAAAACTTCATAGGGAATAAAATATTTGATTGCTTTTAAGGAAAAACTTTTTCCCTCAGTTGATAGCAATAGAAGCTACTCGTATGTCAGTAGATAGAAACACTCTTTTAAAACGTAATTTTGAAAGTCAATGGAGTACCATTTGACTGTTGCAGTACTCTGAGAAAGTTCTTAGCGGGCCTTTGTATTACATTTATAGAAATCGTGTTGATTCCTAGCTTTTAAAAAAATATATTCTGTATTTGTAAGCATTTCTATAGGTGCGAAAAACTCCACAAAAATTTAAATGCATATATCTACATTTAGCAAAATAAAATGGAGACTGATATAAAGAATTGTCTGGCTTATTTTTTTAACGTATTTCTTTCGGACTCAATTTTGGGAGGTCTATTAAAATTATCGTTATCAGCCTGCTTACTCGTAGATTGGAGTTGGTGGTAGAAGACAAATTCTAAAAAATCACTGTTTTCCGTGAACCTTTGGAAAATATTTTGATCTTAAAGGAGTCACCAAAACTTCAAAATTGTGGAGAGAAACATGTTTGGTTCTTAAATTTAAGGATATATGTTTGTGGCATCAAAGTACTTTATTTCACTAAAAATAAATAAAAATAAATACTTAAGGGTAGACAAATAAGTTTGAAAGAAACTTTAGTGTGGCACTTATAAATACCTTTTACTTAAGTCACGACCGGATTTAGAGTAACAGAAGCCTCAGGGCAATAAAGGAGCGGAGGCCCCCTCGCCCCAAAATATTTTCAAAATAAACTTAACCATTTTTTTCACTCGAGTACAAGCTTTATGGCTCACATGATACCCCCTCCCCCCTGCATCAACCATTAGTCAAAAGTTGATGAATTTGTTCTTGAGGCCCAGTCCTCAGTTAAAAGCAGTACTTTTAGCAAAAAGGTTTAAAGTAATGGAACACAAATTTTGTTTCACATATACAAAATAAATAGTTAAAAATATTACCATTAGCGCAATAGAATGCAGTTTAAAAAAATTCTTCCCAGGGGGGTCATGACCCCTAGGAATCAACCATCCAACAAAATGAATTGGCTTTCTTCTGGCTTGCTGCCGAGGGATATTAGCCCCGTTTATTCCGCTGTCTACTTCATTCAAGTGTACGTACTGAACGTTACCCCTATCGATTTAAAGCAGGTCTCTTTCCGAGCGGTTGAAAAATAGCATTTGTCCAGCCTGTCCCTAAAAAAGGCGAATCCTCCTCTCCCACTAACTATCGTCCAATAGCACTCACGTCCCTTCTTTCTAAGGTCATGGAAACGCTGATTAATTATCAGCTCAAGAAATATCTCGAAGAACGGAAGCTTCTTAATGACCGACAGTATGGTTTTCGTAGCAATAGGTCCACTGGTGATCTCATGGTCCATCTCTCAGTGGAACAAATCTTTACATCGTTTTGGAGAAAGTAAGATTATTGCACTTGATATTTCAAAAGCATTTGATAGAGTTTGGCACCAAGCTCTCTTATCGAAAATGTGTGTTTTGGGTATTGATGAATCTCTTCTTCGTTGGATTAGAAATTACCTTTCTAACCGGTCAATACAAGTTGTATTGGATGGTTACAAGTCTGAAATTCATAAAATGAATGCTGGTGTTCCCCAGGGCTCCGTTTTGTCTCCGACACTCTTTCTTATATTCATAAATGATCTTATGTCTGCCACTTCTAATCCATTAACCTGTTTCGCCGACGACAGTACCCTCAGCTTCTCATACTCGTTTATAGATTCACATCCTTGTCCTTCGAATGTGGAATTTCAACGGCAGCGTATGATAAGCTCATTAAATTCTTTAACTGCCAGATGTTCGGACACGGAGAAAAAAACTGTCACATCAAGACCCACTGCGCGATCTGTTCTGAAAATCATGAAACAAGTAAGTGCAAATCAACCAATATCAAGTGTGCAAACTGCAGTGCAACACACAAGTCCAATGACCTCTCATGCTTGAGCCGTAAAACCTTCTTTGATATGAGGGAAAAGCTTTCTAACAAGAACAAACGTCAAACTCAAGTTCTTAAAACAATGCACCACACGCATCAGTCATCATATGAACCAAACACCTCTGATTTCCCACCTCTCTCAACTCACCGGAGAGCACCCATGCAAGTAAAACCGGTTTCTATGCCTGTTTCTGCTCCCACTGGCAGTGGTGCTTGGTCGAACAACAATACTTTTACTGATGATAGCACCAGTGCTCTCTTCTCTATGGATGAAATCAACCAGCTTACTGCGGAGATGATAATTTTGTTGGGTAAATGCAAGACCAAACAAGACCAATTTAATACTATTGCACAATTAGCAATTAAGTATCTTTATAATAGTAGTAATAAGTAATGAATAGGACATCCATGAATATAATATGTTGGAATGCTAAAAGCATTCGATGCAAATCCATTGAATTTTTTGCTTTTCTTAAAAAGCATAATGTAGATGTAGGTTTAGTGTCTGAAACTTGGTTAAGTTTTAATGACAAATTAAATAATCAAGATTATGCTTGTTATCGTCTTGATAGAGATGAGAGAAGGGGGGGCGGTGTTGCCGTGTTAGTTAAAAAAACAATACGACATGAATTAATTCCAATTGTAAATACAAAAATAATTCAAAACTTGGGAATTAAAATACCTTTTGCTAATGGAAGTGCATTAAAAATATTTTCTGTTTATTTTCCGGGAGGTTCAGCTAGTGCGGAAAAACGTTTTCATTTGAATAACGACTTGAGAAAGATGGTAGGTATAAATGATAAATATCTTATTGGGGGTGATTTTAATTGTAGGCATAGAAGTTGGGGTTGTCTAAGAGCAAATACATGGGGTAATATTCTTGCTAGCCTTAACTCCAGGCATCAATTTGAAATTTTGTACCCTCCTCACCCAACTTACTATCCTACTAATAATAGATCAAACCCATCAACTTTAGATTTTTATTTAAGTAATATGCCTAATCTTTTTAACCAACCTATGGTCATAAACGAGCTTAGTTCAGATCATTTACCTGTTCTTATAAAATCTTTTGATTCACCTATGGAAAACAAAAATGAAATATTAGACATTAAAAATGCTAATTGGTCTAGATATAAAAAAGAAATTAGATCCAAGTTGACATGTATACATGCACCTTCAATCGATGTTGTCGATCAGCAACAAATAGACTTTGCAGTTTCTTGTTTCACGACTGCTGTTGAAGAAAGTGTTGACATTTCAGTTCCTAAAAAACAAATATTATGTCATGACAGGGCCAACTTATTACCACCTAACATTTTACGTCTAATAAAAACTCGGAACAGCAACCGAAGAAAATGGATA